>NC_052077.1:32018092-33271009 GCF_015852505.1 Tachyglossus aculeatus | reverse complement strand
TCCCTCCAGGCTCGTCTCTCCTCCTGTCTGCAGCACAGCTCCACCTGGATGTCCGCCCGCCACCTAAAACTCAACATGTCTAAGACTGAGCTCCTTATCTCCCCTCCCAAACCCTGTGCTCACCGTGACTTTCCCATAACTGTAGACGGCACTACCATCCTTTCCATCTCACAAGCCTGTAACCTGGGTGTCGTCCTCGACTCCGCTCTCTCATTCACCCCACACATCCAATCCATTACCCAAACCTGCCGATCTCACCTCCGCAACATCGCCAAGATCCGCCCTTTCCTCTCCATCCAAACTGCTACCTTGCTGGTTCAATCTCTCATCCTATCCCAACTGGATTACTGCAGCAGCCTCCTCGCTGATCTCCCATCCTCCTGTCTCTCCCCGCTTCAGTCTATACTTCACTCTGCTGCCCTGATTATCTTTGTACAGAAATGCTCTGGGCATGTCACTCCCCTCCTCAAAAATCTCCAGTGGTTGCCTGTCAACGTACGCATCAAGCAAAAACTCCTCACTCCTGGCTTCAAGGCTGTCCATCACCTCGCCCACTCCTACCTCACCTCCCTTCTCTCCTTCTCCAGCCCAGCCCACACCCTCAGCTCCTCTGCCGCTAACCTCCTCACTGGGCCTCTCTCTTGCCTGTCCCACCGTCGACCCCTGGCCCACATCCTACCTCTGGCCTGGAATGCCCTCCCTCCGCACATCTGCCAAACGAGCTCACTTCCCCCCTTCAAAGCCCTACTGAAAACTCACTTCCCCCAGAAGTCCTCCCAGACTGAGCCCCCTTTTTCCTCTGCTCCTCCTTCCCTCCCCATCTCCCCTACTCCCTCCCTCTGCTCTACCCCCCTCCCTACCCCACAGCACTTGTGCATATATATACATATTTATTATTCTCTTTATTTTATTAATGATGTGTATAGATCTATAATTCTATTTATTTTGATGCTATCGATGCCTGTCTACTTGTTTTGTTTTGTTGTCTGCCTCCCCCCTTCTAGACTGTGAGCCCGTTGGTGGGTAGAGATTGTCTCAATCTGTTGCCGAGTTGTACTTTCCAAGTGCTTAGTACAGTGCTCTGCACATAGTAAGCGCTCAATAAATACAATTGAATGAATGAATGAATCTGGGGAGGGTCCCCCAGGATCTTTTAGAGGGTTTTCTTCTCTGCTGGGGCTATTGTTCATAATAATAGAATGACTCCTCCACAATTGTTTCCTTTCATCTGTGTGTTTGCTAGGCTAAGTTACCCTTAAAAATGTCTTCCTTCCTTCAAGGCTGTAAGTTCCTTGTGTGCAGGACCCATGCCTGCTGTATTAAGTGCCCAAGCACTCAGTACAGAGATCTTCAGATGGTAAGCACTTCTCTGATGGGTGGATTGGTCAGAGCAATAGAATGACTCCTCCACAATTGTTTCCTTTCATCTGTGATACAGAGAGGCTTCAAAACCTATGGGAACGACCCATTTGCAAGCAATATATTTGGTATTTAAAGTGAAAAAACAAGTGTCATACCTACCAAAGAGTTCTTTAAACAAGAACCCTGAATTTTAATTTTGTCCACTGGGCAAGGGCTAGGCCCAGAGCTTATGAGGAAATGAACGGGAACACACATGTGGGATTAAGACACTGCCAACGTGGGGTTATACAATCCTGTCACTCCCAAAAATCTGAGATCTGTGGGCACATCTGGCCTTAGTCTCCTATTTGCTGACTGAATTATTTTGAAGTTTTCCAAATGGTCCTCTCATTCAAACTCCTGGCACATGAGTGAACAAAGGCAAAAAGCATGACTCAGTGGAAAGAGCCCAGGCTTTGGAGTCAGAGGTCATGGGTTCAAATCCCAGCTCTGCCAATTGTCAGCTGTGTGACTTTGGGCAAGTCACTTTTAACTTCTCTGTGCCTCAGTTACCTCATCTGTAAAATGGGGATTAAGATCGTGAGCCCCACGTGGGACAACGTGATGGCCTTGAATCCCCCCAGTGCTTAAAGCACTTAACAAATACCATCATCATCATCATCATTATTATTATTAAAAACCTGCAGAGCTTTCAGCTTTATTTTGAGCAAAACAACCGAGAATTTGGACAGCACTGTAAAATTCATAATGGACTTTTCAGGAGATGCCTTATTAGCCTCAAAACGGTTATGCCAGACTTCTGGAGAGCCTGCTTCTAGTCAGTCAGGGGGCGCCCTATAAGCACTATTTTAGCATATTCCCAAAGACAGCTCCAGTAAACCCTCAATTATCTGAGCACGATTACCCACATTGCGGCCGATAAACGCGCTTTCCCCGTCAGTCATCCTCCTGGTCAGCTGTTTTCCTCATTCTTGGAACCCTGCAGGACCCTCCCAGATGCTACCACCCTCAAACTCTCCTCTTATAGCCTCAGATGCCTGGAAATGATCTGTTCCAACAGCCCAAAACCAAACCCCCAAGATCAGCCAGGATTGAGGAAATGGTTCTGGAGTGGCTGCTGGGGAAATCCACGCTGAATCCATGCTGCTTTAGACATATGATTGATGATGATGATTGGCGCCAGGATTAGTGGGTCTAATTTCCTCTGCGAGAGGTGAGTGTGTGTTTGTGGACTAACCGTGATTTCAATTATCCATGCATGGGCTCCTATCTATTAGCATGGAAAATTGAGGGCATACTATAACCACAACTCCACTCCCAGGACTTTAAATTCACTCAGAATGACTTTAGCCACTTTCTCTTCTCCTTCTTTAAACTTCACTGTTTCTTTCAAATATGCAAAGATATTTTTAGAGGACCTTCATTTTGGGCTTTATGAGTTTGCTTTGCTCTGACGGGTTTCTGGGCAGGCACTCTCAGTGGGTATTGGCATATTACAACTGGCAACCACAAGATGAAGGCTCTATCCAGTTGGAAAAAGGAGTGGAATCGTTCAGACTGTTTTTCTTCACTCAGGGATTGCAGTGTAGAAAGAACAACGATGAACAGCGGCCTCAAAGCATTTCGCTTAATATAATCATAAAACTTTAGACCCTCTTAATATTTTGTTGAGAGGCCGCCTATCTGTGTCAATTAAAAGTAAATTAATTTTCCTCTTTGAAGTTATCATGTGTCCAAAGACTTCCTGTGCCGGAGACACAGGCTGAAAACGAATGACTAATTAAAAGCTCAGCATGGGGCTTCTTCAGACTATCTGGAATATATTTTTTGGCAGTACAGTGGAGTCACTTTGTAACACTGCAGTCAGGATGCTTCATATTACTATTGCATGTTGGGTCTTATCTGACCTATAATGATGATGAATGACTCATGAAAGGCCTTATCAGAAGAATATTGGGTAATTCAAGTTAGGTTACTTGAACTACCGAGTTCGAGTTTTGAACTACCGAGTTCAACAAAGACTTTTCAAAGTCTCATTATGCTTTGGTAAATGTGCCTAAATTTGGATTTGTTTTCATTCTGTATAAATCTTCCAGTTTTCAAAGTGCACCAGCTGAGACTGAAACCACATCCGTCTGTTTTGAATGTCAGCAGAATCTTCTCTATCAATTTTATCCCTTGGGTAATATTAGTAAAGTACGGTGAATCAGCTAATGAATCTAATAATAATAATAATGGTGGCATTTGTTACGCGCTTACTATGTGTGAAGCACTGTTCTAAGAGCTCAGGGGGATACAAGGTGATCAAGTTGTCCCACGTGGGGCTCACAGTCTTAATCCCCACTTTACAGATGAGGTAACTGAGGCACAAGAAGTTAAGTGGCTTGCCCAAGGTCACACAGCTGACAAGTGGCAGAGCAAGAATTCGAACCCATGACCTCTGACTCCGAAGCCTGCACTCTTTCCACTGAGCCATGCTGCTTCCATTCAGACCAGGTAAGCATGGCATAGGTGTTCACCAGAGCTTTCTCTCACAGATGTTCACATTCTCTATGAGCAAATGAAGGGGATCCATAAGTGGGAACAGACAATGAAGACACGGTGAGGTCATCCTCCCTTTATTCCTCTCATCAGTCAGCTCTTTCTAAGGATTGCGTCCAGTTCTAGCTCCCAAATAAATGTAGAGAGCTTGAGGAAGATTCACTGGAGAGTCACACGGAAAATTAAATATTTGGGGAAGAAGGCCCATGAGGAAATGTGAAAGGAACTGGGAATGTTGAGGACTGATTTATGATGGTCTTCAACTATATGGGGGGCTTCTTCACAGAGATAGGGCGGTGATCGACTATCCTAAATTCCCTCCAAAAGCCAAGTACAGTGACATGCACGTTGTGTCAGCCACTCAATAAGTGATTTCTTGTTGATTAGCTGATTCTTAGGAGAGAACAAGAAATAGGCACACTGCAGGATGATTTAAGTTAAAGATGAGAAGCAGTGTGACCCAATGGATAGAGCATGGGCCCAGGAGTCAGTTCTTATCATGGCTCCACCTCTTGTCTGCTATGTGACCTTGGGAAAATCACTTAACTTTTCTGGGCCTCAGTTACCTCCTCTGTAAAATGGGACTAAGACTGTGGGCCCCGTTTGGGATATGGGCTGTGGCCAAACCAACTAGCTTGTATCTATCCCAGCATGGAGAACAGCGCCTGGCACATAGTAAACGGTTAACAAATACCATTAAACAAAAAAGAAGATAAAAGAAATAATTTTCTGGCATGTAGGGTCGGTATTTACCAGGCAATCAATTGATGGTATTTATTGAATGCCTGAGTGCAAAAAGCTGTACTGAGCACTTCGGATAAGAAACCGAAGCAAGATACGAGCTCCCTACCCTTGAAGAACAATCTTATGAGTTGTCATCATGGTCATTATTCAAAGTATTTATTAAGCACTTCCTATGTAATAACTACAATTGTAGTATTTGTTAAGTGCTTACTATTTGTCAAGTGCTTACTATTTGTCAAGCACTGTTCAAAGCAGCTGCAGAAGATACTAGATAATCAGTCAGACACAGTCCCTGTCCCACAGAGTTCTCACAGTCTAAGTAGGAAGGAGAACAGGCACTGAATCCCCATTTTACAGATGAGGTAACTGAGGCACAGAGAAGTTGTCCCTTGCCCAAGATCCCACAGCAGACACATAGCAGAGCTGGAATTAGAACCCAGGTTCCCTGACTCTCAGGACCATGCTCTTTCCTCTAGGCCATATTGCTCCCCTATGTGTGGTTAATTCTGATACCAGAATACTATGATTATTGCTGTTCACTAGCCACATCCAGCTTTTATGTGAAATTTTACATGAAATTCCACCTCCCTAGTTTTGGAACTAAATCAACCCATTCCTACCTCGTACTGATGTCAGAAATGTGAATATTTTAAAAATATTTTTAAAAAAGTCATTGCCCTCTAGACTGTAAGCTCCTTGTGGGTAGGGGACATATCTACCATCTCAGTTACACTGTACTCTCCCAAGCATATAATACAATGCTCTGTACACTGTAAGAACTCCAATACCACTGACTGAATGGTGATCACCAAGTGCTGTAATAAATAACTTGACGTCTCTGTCTCTGACCTTCAGGATTTTATAGCTACAATGGAAGACTGTAAGCTTGTTTTAGGCAGGAAATGTGTCTGTTTATTTTTGTAGCCTACTCTCCCAAACATTTAGTACAGTGCTCTGCATGCAGAAAGGGCTCAATAAACACAATTGAATTAATGAATGAATCAATCAATCAATCATATTTATTGAGCGCTTACTGTATGCAGAGCACTGTACTAAGCACTTGGGAAGTACAAGTTGGCAACATATAGAGACAGTCCCTACCCAGCAGTGAGCTCACAGTCTAAAAAGGGGGAGACAGAGAACGAAACCAAACATACTAACAAAATAAAATAAATAGAATAGATATGCACAAGTAAAATAAATAGAGTAATAAATATGTACAAACATATATACATATATACAGGTGCTGTGGGGAAGGGAAGGAGGTAAGATGGGGGGGATGGAGAGGGGGACGAGGGGGAGGTGGGATGAATGAATGAACGGAAGCACCACAACAGGTTAGAAAGAGAAGTAATGGAATTTTCTTTTTCAGAGGTCTTGGAGAGCATAAACCTAAAAAAAAGACAATACCTGAGAGAAGGGAAGACCCAGAGAAGCTTTATTTAATAGATACTCAGCCAGCTCCGTCTCCGTAAATGCAGGTTTCTGTTCCCACTCTGACCAGGTACTGCTAGCGGTCCTGGGTGGTATTCAGGGCCATTAAAGGCTTCCTGTAACCATGTGGAAGGGGCCAAGAATGCCACCGTGTTGTGCCTGCCAGTCAAACCTTCACCTCGGGGGACCCCTGAAACATCAACGCAGAAGTATACTTTTTGGCTGGGCAGGTGCTCGGGGCTGTCCCAGAGCAGTTTGCTTTGGCTCTGCAATAGGCATTTTCCAGCATCGAAGCCTTGTGAATGCCTCAGTGACATTATTGGTTCGCCCGGGGCTGAATGCTGGTTGCTGTTTTTACAAGCGGTTGAGGCCTCAGACGGTCCAGAGGGAAGTTTAAAGAGAAGCAGCATGGCATAGTGGATAAAGCACGGGCCTGGGAGTTGGAAGGTCATGGGTTCTAATCTCGACTCTGCCTCTTGTCAGCTGTGTGACCTTGGGCAAGTCACTTTATTTCCCTGTGCCTCAGTTACCTCAAATGTAAAATGGGGATTGAGATTTGCTTGTATCCACTCCAGCGCTTAGTACAGAGCCTGGCACATAGTAAGCACCTAACAAATAACATTATTATTATTATTATTATTATTATTATTATTACTATTATTAAGTTTAGAGGGATTGATTAGACAGCCTCTCAGGGGTGATGGGGTATTTGATGGCCCTCTAGTACTAAGTAAAATGGCAGTACTGGTCAGTAGGTTCACAGGACTGCGTTGCCCTGATTTCCTCCCTTTATTCATTCCCTCTTCCTGCCCCACGGCACTTATCTGTAATTGATTTATCTACATTAATGTCAGTCTCCCACTCTAGACTGTAACCTCTTTGTGGGCTGGGAATGTGTCTGTTATGTTGTACTCTCCCAAGGGCTTAGTACAGTGTTCTGCATGCAGTAAGTGCTCAGGAAATATGACTGACAGGACTGTACTGCGAAAAGTGAAAAGACATTAAAAAAAGCCCCCCAAATTAAACAAAGTCACAAGTAACTCTGGGGAAGTTTCACAAAGCATACATAGGTCTCACAGACCCCTCTATACAGCACCTGTATATATGTATATATGTTTGTACATATTTATTACTCTATGCATTTATTTTACTTGTACATATTTATTCTATTTATTTTATTTTAATATGTTTTGTTTTGTTGTCTGTCTCCCCCTTCTAGACTGTGAGCCCACTGTTGGGTAGGGACCATCTCTATATGTTGCCAACTTGTACTTCCCAAGCGCTTAGTACAGTGCTCTGCACACAGTAAGTACTCAATAATTATGATTGAATGAATGAATGAATGAATGAACAGGCATAGAATCCCCATTTTACAGTTGAGGAAACTGAGGCACAGGGAAGTTAAGTGACTTGCCCAATGACACACAGTAGGCAAATGGCAGAGCTGGGATCAGAACTCAGGTCTTCTGACTCTCAGGTCATGTTTCTTCTTTAATATATAAGGACACTCTTCTATGGTTTCTCTAGGTGAAGGCTTAATACCATTTAAAAGGTCAATTTGTGAGGTTCTAAGATTGGAGGAAGTCATGAGGAAATGAGAAAAATGAAGCCCTATGATATTTAAAATCCATCTGGTAACATCTTACCAAACAAAGGAGCTGAACATCTGCAAAATAAATTTTGAGAATGGATGGAAATCAGGAAATGACTCCTTTAGTCAAAGAGTCTTAATTCTCCAAAGTGAAAAATTTGCTTCAGGTTAGGAAGCACCTTTGAGTTGCTCACATAGCATTTCATCAGCACAGAGTCTCATCTTCACTCTCTGCTCTGAGACAGAAGGGGCCATTTGAGGGCAAAGGATTACAGGCACTAAAACAGAATATATTTCCCATTTGTAGCAATGCTCGTTTCTCTACAGTTACCAAAGAAATAGTCCCTTGGAGCAAAGCTTCCCAGAGGGCAGCTTGGAAAAATGTTTTGCCAATGCTTGACTAAAAGAAAACGAAAACTCATCCTGTAAGCTGAAACCTGTGTAATGCGGAGGTTTGCCAACTGTTAGTTGATTACTAGGTCACTTGGACATCAGTGGAGAGTTTTTATAGCTGCTGCTCCTGCTCCTCCTCCTTGCTCTAATGTAACGGGAACACGTAGAAAGGACTAGGTATCCAAAATAAATCCTTACCTCACCCTCCAAACTGCGCTTCTTGGAAATGGATCCTTTGGCAGCACATCTTAGTGGAAAGAGCCCAAATTTGGGTGTCAGAAGATGTGGGTTCTAGTCCTGGTTCTGCCATTTCCCTACGGGTTGCCCCTGAGCAATTTACAGCCCTCACAGTGCCTCACTTTCCTCACCTGTAAAATGGGGCTAAAATCCCAGGTCTCTCTATCTCTTAGACCATGAGCCCCATGTGGGACAGGCCCTGTGCCTGATCCGATTGTGTTGTATCCACCCCAGAGCACAGTAAGCACTTAATAAGTACCATTATTATCGCTATCCTTCTAAAAATAGAATTCATTTGTTTGAGGAGGGAATATTTATAAGGTTTGGTACCAAAAAAGAGAAACGATAATAAAAAAAAATTGATTTCCCATTTTATGAGTTCAAGCTCTTCCCAATTTGTGATCTAAACTGGTTGTGATTCACCTAACTTGAGAAGCAGATTAACTGTTTGCTCTTGAGAGTGTCTGAAGCAGTTAAATTCCTGCTGTGGATAGCAGAGGAATATAATCCATTGTTTTTTATATTTGGTTGGAAGTACCCCAAACAAAGAATTGAACAGGTTTTTATTAACTCCCTTCTTCGCTCTTCACTATTTTCTCATGGTACACATTATTTGCTCTAAGCAGTGGGATAGATACAAGAAAATCAGGTTGAACACAGTCTGTGTACACATGTGAGGCTCACAATCTAAGTCGGAGGGAGGAGGATTTAATCTTCATTTTACAGATGAGGTTACTAAGGCTCGGATAAGTTAAGTGACTTGCTCAGGGTCACACAGCAGAGAAGTGGTAGAGCCAGAATTAGAACCCAGGTCCTCTGACCCCCAGTCCTGTGGCCTTTCCATACTGCTTCTATCTCCCCAAAGTTTCCTCGATAAAAGATTGTTTTGAAATCCAGTACAAGATTCTTACCAAAGCTATAACATCTCTGTTACTGGAGATTTTACAATTGAGGGGAGGCAGCAACCTTTCTGGGATTGCTAAAGAAAAGAAAATTATTACCCAGAGGCAGGGGGTAGGCTGGGGGACTCTCTCTCTCTCCCTCCTCCTTGAAAGCTGGGAAGTTCAAACATGGCCCTAGGTTTTACAACAGGCACTACTATCCAACACAGAATGGTAGAGCTTTCTGAAGATAAAAGGTAGGTGCTGGGAAGGGTGAGATAGAGATATAATATAATTATTATATGGTTATATATATATAATTGTATTATATTATAACATCTTTAATTCTATTATAGCTTTCATTCTATTTGTTCTGATGATTTTGACACCTGTCTACATGTTTTATTTTGTTGTCTGTCTCCCCCTTCTAGACTGTGAGCCCGTTGTTGGGTAGGGACGGTCTCTATATGTTGCCGACTTGTACTTCCCAAGCACCTAGTACAGTGCTCTGCACACAGTAAGCGCTCAATAAATACGACTGAATGAATGAATGTACTTCCCAAGCACTTAGTACAGTGCTCTGCACACAGTAAGTGCTCAATAAATGTGATTGAATGAATGAATGAAAGGAGAGAGAGGTGGATCCATTAAGGAATATGACAAAAGAAGACTTCGGATTGTTCATTTTATTTCTTCCATTTCTGAAATTGAGATGGAACTTCTGCCATGAACTTTTGTACTCTCTCAGTTACATGTGTGTGTGTGTGTGTGTGTGTGTGTATGTGTGTGTGTGTGTTTGTGTGTGTGTTGGGGTGCATGTGGGGTGGAGAATGATGAGGGGGAGTGTTGGGAGGGGTCAGGGGGAGACTGCAAGGGAAGAAAGCCTAAAACCATGAACAAATCCCACAGACTGAGCATTAAAGATCAAAAGAACTAGAATGTAAAAGTTGATGACGCACTGTCCCGAGGAGGACCGGGGAGATCTTCAGTTCTCTCCGAAAAATGTGATGCGGTGAAATCTGGCATTCTTACTTGGTGCTATTTGCTAGATAGGACAGTTTTAGCTCAGGTTATAAATCACATAAGCAAAAACAAAGCCTATTACGCAAGGTTCAAGGTAAGTACTTATGCTCTTCAGAGATCCATCTTTAAGGCATGAGGCATTGGGCCTTGAAAGATTTTATGGGAACAACTCCCTGGCCACCTAAGAAAAATTATTTTATAAATTATTCTTCTCACAAGCCACTAGACAATTGCTTTCAGTAATTCAATAGTTTGTGGCTGCACCCAGACAGCTGAGTAATAGCCAAAGCATCAACAGCTGGCAAATGAGTCTTGCTTCCCCTTTTTTCTTCCCAAGCAGACTGCTCTTTGAAGGATTCAATCACCATAAAGTCAGAACGTCAAAGAAGAAGCACAGAGCAGGTAATTTGACAAACGGATGTCGACCTTAAGTAATCGGACTAGCTATTAATTCACAAAACAGTCTAAAAAGATTTGTGATGTAAGTTGACTTCCGTCTAGACAGGGAGAGGAGTGTAAAATACATTAGACAGATACAACTCAGCATTGACAGGAAAAACCTGTTTTACCATCTTTCAGCTCTACGCACTCTCGAAGGAAATGATCTTCCCTGTATGTATCCCTCCCCCATATTAGCCCTCTGTAGCTAGCCTGCAGAGAAGGAGTCTAAAGCTAGCTATCACCAAATTCCAATTTGAAAATCCTAACACGTCTGAGGTTTACAACAGTGTTCCCAGGTGTTATGTACATGTACAATACTGGTTAAGGTAACAGAAAGTTTTTAAGATAACATCTGAATGGTAAATATTTTGGTCAAATGCTGGGGCTACCTAAATAGCTCTTTTAAAATGCCTCTAGCTGACTTTTTCTTATCCATCTGCTGGCTCAAAGGTACTCAGCTTTGATTCTGTTTCTGATGCTCATGACAGTATCTGAAGTGAGCCTCGCATAGGTATTATTTGATTGTGTGCATAGTGTGGATTTCAAACACCCCCTCACCCCAACAACAATTTACTCAGGACTTCCCTGGAACTAATTCAACAGATCTCTTAACAGACCAAAGAAACACCCAGCTTTAGTGATTGTGTGCTTCTGTGGGGAAATAAAAGAAGGGGTAGCATTTTCAGATAAACAAAAGAATTGTACAGTTAGTTCTACCGGGTAAAACTTAAATAATTTAACCAAGGTGTCCACTAAGCAGCAGGCATTATCTTCGGTTCTTTAACAAGAAAATACACCGAGGTTCAGTAACTAACCAATGTCGTCAGATAGAAAGAGATGATTTTTACTCAAAGGTCTTGCAGGTTCCATGGCAGGTTGGCTCATTTTGCTCTACAAAGTATTATTCAGGCAAAATCCTGAAATCCCTCCTATGGTGGGACAGGGACTGTGTCCAACCTGATTAACTTATCTCTAACTCAACTCTTAGAACAATACTTGGCACATAGAAAGTGCTTACAAGTACCATTATTATTGCTAAAAATAATAATGATAATAAAATCCTTCAAGATGACATGATCAATGGGAGGTTTTTAATGGCTACTGATTGGTCAGCTTCATAGTTAGTCATATTTGTTGAGTGCTTACTGTGTGCAGAGCTCTGTACTAAGCACTTAGGAGAGTACAATATAACAATACATCAGACACATTGCCTGCCCACAAGAAGCTTACGGCCTAGAGGGGTGTATCACCAGGGTGCCTGATCTTCTGAGGATGGGGTGGTGCCAGGGAAGAGGGAGATGGAACTTTCTGTGAAGCTCGGGAGGAAAGAATTCAGCCGACCTTGGGTGCGTGGACAGTCCACTAAGTGTGCAAGCCCACCTGGTGTCTGCCCAAATGGAAGCGTGGTGGGTGAACCTGGAGCTGGCCTCTGCGGCGAGGGGACAACTTTTGCCGCTGTCACCATCATCACTGCCACGCTTGGGATTGCGGGAGGGGTGGGCGTCAGGCTGGGTTTTGACCATACGCTGGTTGTGGTCAGGGAACGTGTCTGCTTATTGTTGTATTGTACTCTCCCAAGTGCTTAGTACAGTGCTCTGCATGCAGTAGGTGCTCAAAAAATAGGATTGATTGACAGGCTGGGTCTCCCAGCTGGGGACAACAGGAGGGGTGAGAGCCGAGGGCTCTCTCAGCAGGGCCATGCCCGGAAATGCAGGACTGGTGGGATCTACCTCCTTCCCCTCCACACAGCACCTGTATATATGTTTGTACAGATTTATCACTCTATTTATTTTACTTGTACACATTTACTATTCTATTTATTTTGTTAATGATTAATGGTGGTATTTGTTAAGCGCTTACTATGTGCAAAACACCATTCTAAGTGCTGGGAGGTCTACAAGGTGATCAGGTTGTCCCACTTGGGGCTCACAGTTTTAATCCCCATTTTACAGATGAGGTAACTGAGGTACAGAGAAGTTAAGTGGCTTGCCCAAGGTCACACAGCTGACAAGTGGTGGAGCTGGGATTCGAACCCATGACCTCTGACTCCCAAGCCCTTGCTCTTTCCATTTAATTCTATTTGTTCTGATGACTTGACACCTGTCTCCATGTTTTGTTTTGTTGCCTGTCTCCCCCTTCTAGACTGTGAGCCTGTTGTTGGATAGAGACCGTCTCTATATGTTGCCAACTTTTACTTCCCAAGCGCTCAGTACAGTGCTCTGCACACAGTAAACGCTCAATAAAAGCAATTGAATGAATGAATGAATTTAGGCTGGGCTCCCCTGGTGGGGATGTGGCCGGGACAGCAGGATGGGTGACAGCTGAGCCGGGATCCCCCCAGTGGGGTATAATAATAATAATAATTATGACATCTGTTAAGTGCATTATATCTGCTACACACAGTACTAAGCGCTGATGTGGACACAAGCAAATTGACACGGTCCCGGTCCCTCATGGGGCTCACAATCTCAATCCCCATTTTACAGATGAGGTCACTGAGACCCAGAGAAGTGAAGGGACTTACCCAAGGTCACACAGCAGACAAGTGACAGAGCCAGGATTAGACAGGCCGGGATTAGACTGTGAGCCCACAGTTGGGTAGGGACTGTCTCTATATGTTGCCAATTTGTACTTCCCAAGCGCTTAGTACAGTGCTCTGCACACAGTAAGCGCTCAATAAATACGATTGAAGATGATGATTAGAGTGCTCCGTCCACTCTGCCATGCTGCTCCTCTAAAAGCTGCCACCACCAGCACCACTACTAGCTCACTGGGGACAGTAGGAGGGCTGGGAGGTGGGGTTTTCCCAGCGTGGGGCCACACCTAGGACTGTGGGGTGGGTGAGATCTGGGCTGGGTTTCCCAGCTGGGGACGGAGAGCTGCTGCCAGCACTAGCATGCTTGGGAATCTGGGTGGGCTCAGAGCTGGAATAATAATAATAATAATAATAATAATAATGATAATAATAATAATAATAATAATAATGTTGGCATTTGTTAAGTGCTTACTATGTGCAAAGCACTGTTCTAAACGCTTGGGGGGATACAAAGTGATCAGGTTGTCCCATGTGGGGCTCACAGTCTTAATCCCCATTTTACAGATGAGGTAACTGAGGCCCAGAGAAGTTAAGTGACTTGTCCAAGGTCACACAGCAGACAGGTGGAATGTGCCCAGGGGGCAGGAACTAGGCCAGAGGCAGATTGGATTACAATAATAATAATAATAATAATAATAATAATAATAATGATAATGGCATTTATTAAGCGCTTACTATGTGCAAAGCACTGTTCTAAGCGCTGGGGAGGTAACATGGTGATCACATTGCTCCATGGGGGGCTCACAGTCTTCATCCCCATTTTACAGATGAGGTAACTGAGGCCCAGAGAAGTGAAGTGACTTGCCCAAAGTCACACAGCTGACAATTGATGGAGCCGGGATTTGAACCCATGACCTCTGACTTCAAAGCCCAGGCTCTTTCCACTGAGCCACGTGACTAGGCAGGGGAAGCAGCCCAGTGTTAATAATAATAATAATAATAATAATGGCATTTGTTAAGTGCTTACTATGTGCAGAGCACTGTTCTAAGCGCTGGGGGGGGGGGAAAAGGTGATCAAGGTGTTCCATGTGGGGCTCACTGTCTTAATCTCCATTTTACAGATGAGGTAACTGAGGCTCAGAGAAGTTAAGTGACTTGCCCAAGGTCACACAACAGACATGTGGCGGAGTCAGGATTCAAACCCATGACCTCTGACTCCAAAGCCTGTGCTCTTTCCACTGGGCCACGCTGCTTCTCGAATGTTTCACGCTGCTTCACGCTGTTTCTACTGTAGAACTGATAGGTTGACTTCATAACACAACCATAGGAGAAGCAGCATGGCTCAGTGGAAAGAGCCCAGGTTTGGGAGTCAGAGGTCGTGGGTTCTAATCCCGACTCCGCCACATGTCTGCTGTGTGACCTTGGGCAAGTCACTTAACTTCTCTGAGCCTCAGTTCCCTCATCTGTAAAATAGGGATTAAGACTGTGAGCCCCACATGGGACAACCTGATCACCTTGTATCCTCCCAGCGATTAGAACAGTGCTTCACACATAGTAAGCGTGTAACAAATGCCATTATTATTTATGACAACCAAATGCCTCTTATGCAAATCACATCCTTGAGGCAGACTTATCTCCCATAAAGTCCTGCTGTTTGTCCAGTCAGTCAGTCAATCATATGTATTGAGCGCTTACTATGTGCAGAGAACTGTACTAAGCACTTGGGAGAGTTTGTCATAACCATAAACACACACATTCCCCGCCTACAACGAGCTTACAGTCTAGATGGAGAGATAGGCAGTAATATAAATAAATACATTACAGATATGGACAGAGTGGGGCTAGGATGGGGGATGAAAAAAGTCAGGGTGATGCAGAAGGGAGTTGAAGAAAAGGAAAAGAGTTTAGTCAGGGAAGGCCTCTTGGAGGAGATGTGCCTTGAATAAGCCTTTGAAAGGGGTTGTAAGGTTTTTGGAGGATGTACTTGTTCTGTAAATGGAAAATTCTTGGGGGATGTATTGTCTGGCACATGGAAAGCTGCTGGGGGGGACATATCAGCTAGTATATAGAAAGTACTCAGGGATATACAAATCTAGCATACAGAAAATTCTTGGGGTATGTATTCTCTGGTATATGAAAAGTTCTCAGGGGACATACCGTGTAGCACATGGAAAGCTCTTGGGGAATATACCATTTATTACATAGAAAGTTCTCAGGAACACAACAATCTAACATATGGAAAATTATTAGGGCATGTATCCCCTAGTACATGGAAAGTTATTGGAGGATACACTGTTTAGTACTTGGAAATTTCTCAGGGGATATACCGTCATCTACATGGAAAATTTTTGTGGGACGTACTGTCTAGTTCCTGGAAAGTTTTCAGGGGATGTGCCATTCTACTACATGGAAGTAGTAGACTGTGAGCCCACTGTTGGGTAGGGACTGTCTCTATGTGATGCCAATTTGTACTTCCCAAGCGCTTAGTACAGTGCTCTGCACATAGTAAGCGCTCAATAAATACGATTGATTGATTGATTGATTGATTGATGGAAGGTTTTTGGGGTATATACCATCTAGTACATGGGTAGTTCTCACGCACATACCATCTATTACATGGAAAGTTCTTGTGAGATGTAGTACAGTGCTAAGCGCTTAGTACAGTGCTCTGCACATAGTAAGCGCTCAATAAATGCGATTCATGATGATATACTGCCTAGTACAAGGAAAGATCACAGGGGTTGTACCATTCATTCATTCATTAATTCAATCGTATTTATTGATTGCATACTGTGTGCAGAGCACTGTACTAAGCATTTGGGAGAATATAATACAAGAAGAAACAGACATATTCCCTGCCCACAATAAGCTTACAAGCTAGTACATGGAAAGTTCTCTGAGGAAGTACCAAACTAGCACATAGAAAGTTCCTGGGGAACATACCGTTTAGTACCCGGAAAACTTTTGGGGAATGTACTGTCTACTACACAGAGATTTCTTAGGGAACATACCAGTCTAGCACATGGATAGTTCTCAGGAGAACATATCAGTCGAGTACATGGAAAGTTCTTGGAGGAATGCACCAGTCTAACACACAGAAAGATCTTGGAGGTTGTTCAGCACAAAGAAAATTTTAGTCTTAGTATTGCAGCTACTCCTTAAGGGACAAGTCGAGCAAAGTGGGAATGGCAAAACTGGGGGGGATGGGGAGGAAAATCGTAATGGTCTTTAATGAGAATTGCCCAATACAATGTTGAGCTCCCCCTGTATCGATTGGTGCCTCCTTCTTTTTATCCCCACTTTCCTCTGGGACTTTGAGATTTCTGCACAAACACTGCGGATCAACTTAAACTGTACCTTGAACTTCAAGCCAGTGTTTTGAACTTGCTAGCTGATTGCTGGTTTACAATTTTTAAGCCAAAACCAGTGAAGGAATTCAATAAGTGAGATGCTGATGATGAAGTCAGATAACAATTTTATGATAAGAGCTGTCATGCTGATTGGCTTTGAATCAAAAAAGCAACATCAAAAGTGAGCCTAATCAGTTCCAGTAGCGGGGTTGGTATTCTTTTGCTGAGGATTTCAGTTCTAATTACCCATACCACACAAAGGAACACAATATATTAGTGAATAACTTTCTCACTTAACCTAAGCTATTCCTTAGTGATGAAGGAGATGTCTGGCATTTTTCCTAAGGTAGTGCCAATCCCCACCTTTTGAGTTTCTTCAACTTGAAGAAAAAGTTCATTATAAAAAAAACCCTTCATAAAATGACATATAATGATTTCAGGCATGGGTTGAGTTAGAGAAGCAGCGTGGCCTAATGGAAAGAGCACGGGCCCAGGAGTTAGAGGATCTGGATTCTAATCTTGGCTCTGCCACTTACCTGTTGTGGGACCTTGGGCAAATCACTTCACTTCTCTGTGCCTCAGTTCCCTCCTCTGCAAAATGGAGATTCAATACCTTTTCTCCCTTCTTCACTGTGAGTCCCATGTAAGACTTGATTATCTTGATTCTACCCCAGAACTTATTACAGTGCTTGGCACACAGTAAGAGCTGAAGAAATACCACAATTATTATTATTATTTCCTATGCTTAGGCTCAGTGGAAAGAGTCCGGGCTTGGGAGTCAGAGGTCATGGGTTCTAATCCCAGCTCCGCTGCTTGTCAGCTGTGTGACTTTGGGCAAGTCACTTCACTTCTCTGGGCCTCAGTTACCTCATCTGTAAAATGGGGATGAAGACTGTGAGCCCCACGTAGGACCATCTGATTACCTTGTATCCCCCAAGGCTTAGAATAGTACTTGGCACATAATAAGCGCTTAACAAATGCCATCATTATTATTAGTCCTGCTGGGATCAGGACAGACAATAGGAAGTCCTGGACTGGATTTAACCATAGCAGTCTGAAATATCCTCCTGGGATTGGAGGAGTCCCTGCACCACACTCAAAGGTCACTCCAGTCTGGGTGTCAGGCTACTCCGGTTTGGGATTTACATCATCCCTAGTCTCAGGATAGGACTGCGTCTCAGTGGACACCCCTAGACTGGGAAGGTGGGGTGGGTTGGAGAGGGACCTGAAGTGCCTAAGAAGCAGAAACTGCTCTAAGGGAGTTCTTAACCTTCCCCGCCCCACCTACCTATCTTTTTCTGGCCCTGCGTGTCTGCCCTAACTCAGTGCTGGATTTTATTATTCAATTATATGGAAGTTCTATTTAGCAGGGAGTCTTTTCAGCAGGATACAGTATTGTGCAATATTGGGTTACGGACAGAACACCAAGTATTGCATTTTCGTAATCCTGGACATGTCTATTTTATGAGGGGATTAGGAAACTTGAGGAGACCTGTCCTAGCTATGTTTTCAGAAAGCATATTATTTCCATTTCATTCTCGAGGCTATTTCTGAGTCAATCAAGAGTCTTAACTGAGTAGCACTATGTGCAAAGCAATTAAGAAAGCATTTTGGAGAGCTCAAGTGAAGTAAACGACTAGATTCCTGCCCTCGTGGGGTTTACAGTATAATATCCATCACGTTTTTCAACCTCCATTTATGTTTAGATGCAGAAAGTACCAAGCACTTTCACCTAGGAGAGAAGCATCAGTGAAGTAGCATGGCCTCGTGGAGAGAGCACAGGCCTGGGCGTCAGAGGATCTGTGGCTTACCTGCTCTGTTACTTTCTCTGTGCCTCAGTTTCCTCATCAGTAAACTAGGGATACAATACCTCTTCTGCCTCCTACTTAGACAACAAGCTTCATGTGGGACAAAGACTGTGACTGACCAGTATGCTTAATACAGGGTTTGGCACATAGTAAACACTTAACAACTGTTGTTGTTGTTATTATTATTATTACTACTACTATCTGGGATGGGAAGGGTACAGCTTTGCATGAGTTATTTGGTGAAGTTAAAGTTCATTTTCCTCACAGGATCCTGTCTCAGTGGTTGGTGGGGAAAATATCTGAAAATTAACATGAACATTTCCCAAAGGCCCAACACCCTCTTCCTCCTGCCTTCCCTCTACCCATTATCTGCTTCTCTTACTGTGTGGGCTGATGGAGTTCAGGTTAAGGTTCACTTCTGTGTCAATAATACCAGGACCAAAGGCCTCAGACTCCACAAGGAGAAAAAAGGTGTCTGGCTTCTATTGTGTGAAGACTAAGACAGACAGAAACTACCGATTCAAAAGAAGCTTTTTTTTTTTTTGCCCTTCTGCTGACTAGAAATAGTGCCCCAAATGGCAGCTTTGCTGGGAAAAGGAAAAAGTGAAAAGGAATCCATCTGGGGGGAAAAAAAAATGATAGAACAAGTAGGTAAAATCCTCCCTCAGGAGCAGCTCCTTGCCCTAAGGGGCTGTGAATGTACAATAAGACTATTGTGGAAATAACAAATTCTGAGGGCTAAAGGCTTCTGGCTAAGAGCCAGTGAGGCTGATACCACAGCACTATAATGAGGTCCAAAAACCTAGTGGTTCAGAGACAATCTGAGTGGTGACTTCTCATGATTGCAAATGGTATTAGTTTATGGAAATATGCACTTGGGGCACACAATCTAGTCTGCCCAGGGGCCTGTTTGGCTTACATTTTTGGTCTGCTCACATTTGAGAAAACAGAGCTGCATTTGGGGAGCCTAGCTGTTAGTGGTTTTGGTTTGCAGAACTATGCGACAGAAAGTTTCTGCTGGAATTTCAGGGGGATTGTTTTTCTCCATCAGCTTGCAAATAGTTTACAGAGAATAAAGGGTTTCCCTCCTCCCCCAAATTAAATATTAAATCATTAGGTTGTCCCTACTTGCCTGAATGAATTTAGAGTTTCACTAATAAAACACGATGTAGAATACAGTGGGCTCTCCCATGATGAAGAATAGATCGACTTTAAGCGAGTTTCATATTTCCAAAGCACTGCAGAAACAGAGTTCTGCTCATGGCTTAATACAAATATGAAAAAAACCCTATTGAAACCTGAAAGACTTAAAAAAAAATGAATTCTTACCAGGTTCAGCTGTAGATCGAGGTTCTGTTGTCCACGTCATAGAAAAAAACAAGGAAAGGAAGAGAGAATTAGAATGAGAATTCAACCATAATAAACATCCACATCCTTTTACTGTCTATTCCACTGTCTAGGATATATCTGGGATATTCTTTCAATCCCAGCGAGTAATGAAGGCAAGCCAGAGGAGTGAACTGGACTGAACTGGCCAGTTTATTGTTCATCACTTGCAAATTCACATTAATTGTGGCAGTATGCTCTATTCAAAAGAACAAAGGCCTAAGCAGCCTGAAGATTCTGGTATTGGAATTTTTGTTGTTGTTGTTGTTGTGGTGGTGGTTAAGCACTTAGTATGTGCCAGGCATTGTACCATGCAATGGGGTAGAGTCAAGATAATCAGTTTGGACACATTCTCTGTCCCACATGGGGCTCATAGGCTTAATTCCCATTTTACAGATGAGGTAAATGAGGCATAGAGAAGTTAAGTAACTTGTCCAAAATCATAAAGAAGGTAAGTGTCAGAGCTGGGATTAGAACCCAGGTCCTCTGATTCCCAGGACCATGCTCTATCCACTAGGTCATGCTCCTTCTCAACTGCCTCCGGGTCTGCCACTTGCTTGCTTTGTGATCTTGAACAAGTCACTTGACTTTTTAGTTTTCTCACCTGTAAAATTGGGATTTAATATCTGTTTCCTCTCCCTGTTGAATGTGAGCCCCATGTGAGACAGGGACCCTGTTAGATAGATTAGAACGGTGCTTGGCACCTAGAAAGTGCTTAACAGATGCCATAATTATAAGAATTATCATCCTTGAGACAGATTTAACAATTCCTTTCTGCAAAGAAAAGATGGTCTTGGGGTGATTAAGGCCCCCTCTGTATCCTCTCAGTTTTCCTCTCAGGTCTCTCTTACCTGCTTGGTGGCTGTGACAGTGGTGGGAAATGCAAAGGAAAGGTGTGGGGAAGTAGAAAGTGGAGGAAGAGGAGGAGAGAAGAGAGGGAACTGGAGAAGGCAGAACAGTGCTGAGAGTATTGGTGATTTAAAGTTCATCCTCTGGCTTAGCGGAAAGAGCCTGGGCTTGGCAGTCAGAAGACCTGGGTTCTAATCCTGGCTCTGCCACTTACCTGTGCTGGGTGACCTTGAACAAGTCACTACACTTGTAACAGTTCTCCAACAGTGCAGACTTACTTTTCTGCAGAATTCGGAAGTCAGGAGAGTCTTGAATCTCACTGCCTTGTCGAAACCACTTGACCTGCAATGGCGGCGTTCCTCTGACCCTGCACTCCAGAACAACAACCTGCCCCTCGGATGCTGTGATGCTTTGCAGTTCCTGCATTTTGGGGGAGACACACTCCATTAAACCTCCATGCATTTGCAAAATAGACACAAACACCCAAAACTTGTCATAGTAGTTTTAGAAAATTGAAACAATGGATCCAGTACGAGTTAGCCCGGTAGAGAAACACTGATCCCTGGCTTTCCATAATCGCCAATTAATTACCTCAGAAAAGCAGCAGTGCAATCATCTTCAGGTCTGCAAAAGTGCTATCCTACATACAAAATCGGCTTTAGTCCCATCCACATTTTCCATCATCATCATCATCAATCGTATTTATTGAGTGCTTACTATGTGCAGAGCACTGTACTAAGCGCTTGGGAAGTACAAATTGGCAACATATAGAGACAGTCCCTACCCAACAGTGGGCTCACAGTCTAAAAGGGGGAGACAGAGAACAAAACCAAACATACTAACAAAATAAAATAAATAGAATAGATATGTACAAGTAAAATAGAGTAATAAATATGTACAAACAAACATATATATATATATATATATATATATATATATATATATACAGGATTTCCAGTCCTAAGCCTCTCACTTCCAGTCACATTCTTCTATCCTACCCATGCTTATAAACCAACAGAATATATATGTATTTGCAAGGATGAAACCAAAGAGTTTTTTTTTCCCAGTCAAGCCGAGGTTCTTTGAAAACTAGACAAAAAGCAACTGGAACAGAGAAGCAGAAACCGCCTGATTTCCTTTCGGCCTACCCTGATTTCTGTTAGTCCTAGAGTATGGCCTTATAATGAAAATACCATCTGCTTTTCATTTTCCCCGACTTTTAATGTGATTGATTTATGGGACTTTGAAGTGTAAGGGTACACTGAAGATAGATTTCAAAAAACTTCCCTAGAAATTTGCTTTCGATATCCAAGATTAGAAATTAAAAGATAGCATATTTTTAATGTCTTATCCCAGCCATCCACCTAGCTGGAGAAAAATGGGAAGTCTTTTTCCTAATCTTTTTGATGTTCATAAGAGTTGTGATTTTGAGATTCTGAAGACTTGCCCTTCACAGGATGAAGATGGTGAAGATGAGTATGTCAGAGAAAAAAAATCTTTTGTGCACTTGAGCATTTTGTCTATAGGAAATACAGTAATTTTTCTGGTCTCTTGCTATTGGAGTTAATGTTTACAGGTGAGGGTCTGACCTACTGCCCATGGGACATGCACTTGAGTTGTTTTTCCTCTTTGAGACTAAGCAACAAGATTCTCCAGCCTGGCACTCAGGCTTTGTCATCGTGGGACAGGAGTGTTTTTTGAAAGGGGTTTTGAAATGGAAAATTACTATTCTGGTCAAAATCTGCACAAGAAAAACCTAACCTGTAAGGCCAAACTAACATGAGCAAGCAAGATTATGTTTCTGGAACCGCAGATTGTTAGTCTTGCTGAAGAGCTCTTGATCTATATGGCAATCCCAAGTAGGTTTACTATTATTACGATCTTTGTGCTTACTATGTGGCAAGTGCTGTTTATTATGAACAAATTATTTATCTATAGTAATGTCTCTTCCTGCTGAATGCCTGTTAATGCTGTTGCACTGTACTCTCCCAAGGCTTAGTACAGTGACCTACATATAGTAAGCACTCAATAAATACTATTTATTGATTGGTTGTTCTAAGCATGGGGGTAGATACAAGTGAATCAGGTTGGACACAGTACCTGCCCCACATGGGACTCACAAGGACGTAACCGACAGATTCTGGCCCTCACCCACATCCTGCCCCTGGCTCGGAATGCCTTCCCTCTTCGTGTTTGACAGATAATAACTCTCCCCGACTTTTTTGAAGGCACACTGCCTCCAAGGGGCCTTCCCTGACTAAGCCCTCTTTTCCTTTTCTTCCACTCCTTCTTGCATCACCCTGACTTTCTCCATTTATTAACTCCCTTGCCCAGTCCCAAAGAGCTGACGTACATACCTCTAATTTATTTATTTATAGCAATGTCTGTCTCCCTCTCTAGACTGTAAGTTTGTTGTGGGCAGGGAATGTGTCACTTATATTGTCATATTGTACTCTCCCAAGTGCTTAGTGCAGTGCTCTGCACAGAATCAGCGCTCAATAAGTACAAATGATTGATTGATCGATCATTTCTGAGGCTTTCCCCATCATCTTGCTACCTGCTGACAGTGCCCAGATTCCAGACCCCCTAGAAGAAGAATAGCTCAGAGCCACCCCAGATGATTGCTATCAAGCTGGTATTCATTCACTGGAATCAACTAGGAAGCAAACAGGAAATGCAAGCCTTCGGACTTATTCTTCCACCTGTGGCTACTACTCATACTCACCCTTATATTACATATAGTTTTCCTTATAATCCTCACATTGTTAGCTATTGCTTTCAGTTTATGTCTGGTGTTCTCCCCCAACCTCAAGGGAGGGGATCATGTGTTACACTTCTCTGTATGTCCCCCACACTTCTAAGACAGTGTTTTCTGTTGAGTGGGTAAGAAAAAAAATAATGCTTTTTTTCTTATGGTATTTGATAAGAACTTACTATGTGCCAGGCACTGTACTGAGTGCTGGGGTGGGTAGAAGCTAATCAGGTTGGACACAGTCTCTGTCCCAGACAGGGTTCACAGTCTTAATCCCCATTTTACAGATGAAGTGACTTGCGTGAGGTCAGAAAGCAGTCGTGGCAGAGCCAGGATTAGAACCCAGGTCCTTCTGACTCCCAGGCCTGTGGTGGTTTCACTAAGCCACACTGCTTCTCTGGATCTTACCCTGATGCTTTTCAGTTTTTCCCCAGTGTGTCCAACTTGTAATCAACCCAGCGCTTAGTACAGTGCCTGGCACATAGTAAGTTGGCAGGAAATGGGTCTGTTTATTGTTATATTGTAATAATAATAATAATAATAATAATAACAATAATAATAATAATAATGGCATTCCAAGCACTTAGTAAAGTGCTCTGCACACAGTAAGTGCTCAATAAATACGATTGATTGATTAAGCGCTTATTATGTGCAAAGCACTGTACTAAGCGCCGGGAAGATTACAAGGTGATCAGGTTGTCCCACAAGGGGCTCACAGTCTTCATCCCCATTTTCCAGATGAGGTAACTGAGGCCCAGAGAAGTTAAGTGACTTGCCCAAAGTCACACCGCTGACAATTGGTGGTGCCGGCATTTGAACCCATGACCTCTGATTCCAAAGCCCAGGCTCTTTCCACTGAGCCACCCTGCTTCTCTGAGCACATTGTACTCTCCCACGTGCTTAATATAGTGCTCCACACACAGAAAGTGCTCAATGAATACGACTGAATGAATGAAGCGCTTAGCAAACAGCACAACAAAAGAAAAATCATTGCATTAGGTCACAAGAAAAATCATTGCGTTAGGTCACAGTAAACTGGGGTGAGATTCCAAAATGTAAATCCAGAGAAGGAGCAGAGCAGATGCCAAACCTTAGTAAAAATGGGTGGAGAGAAGGCCGGGTTGGCGCCATCTAATCGGCAGAGATACGACGTGGGACTCTGAACCTGAAAAATCAAAATTGGAGCAAATCAGAATGTGGGACGCATATATCTCTGGGAAGATGGAAAGAAAACCCCCCACGCTGGGTTCTGTCTATCTCTTAGAAACCTCAGCCATACATCATCCTGCAAGGCTGCTCTTACATTGCAATCACTGGGCAAAACTCCCTCTTCCACATCTGTTCCTTTTCTCTGATCATGGTGATATTTACAGGTTGGGTTTCCCTGCGTCCTCTGGGAATTCTGGACTTAATGCCATTACCAAACAGATTTGGAGTACAGGGACTTCTGCAAATGCTTTTACAAAGTTCTCCTGAAGTCTAAGTTCCTTTATGATAACGATAATAATGGAATTTGTTAAGCACGTACTATGTGCAAAGCACTGTTCTAAGCGCTGGGGAGGATACAAGGTGATCAGGTTGTCCCACGTGGGGCTCACAGTCTTAATCCCCATTTTCCAGATGAGGGAACTGAGGCACAGAGAAGTTAAGTGACTTGCCAAAAGTCACACAGCTGACAAGTGGCAGAGCTGGGATTTGAACCCACGACCTCTGACTCCCAAGCCCGGGCTCATTCCACTGAGCCATGCTGCTTTATACTCTCTCTTTTTACTTTATAATAATAATAATAATAGCATTTATTAAGCGCTTACTATGTGCAAAGCACTGTTCTAAGCGCTGGGGTAGATACAAGGTAATCAAGTTGTCCCACGTGGGGCTCACAGACTTAAACCCCATTTTCCAGATGAGGGAACTGAGGCCCAGAGAAGTGAAGTGACTTGCCCAAAGTCACACAGCTGACAAGCGGTGGAGCCGGGATTCGAACCCATGACCTCTGACTCCAAAGCCCGGGCTCTTTCCACTGAGCCACGCTGCTTCTCTTTATACTTTATACTCTCAAACCCATAACCCAGCCTGAAACAGTTTAGTCAGCAGCGTCAGCTTCTGCTCCAATTTAGGAGGAAAGTGTCTGATCCAGTTTTTAATGGCTTAATTTTAAATGGGCAGTATTTTTGTTCCATTAAGATTGGAAGGAGAATTTCGCTTTCTTAACATATGCACCCCTAAATTAAGATGCTGCTATTACTCCCGAATGCCAAACCTCATGGAGAAGAAAACTGTCTGACATAAGGAAAAGTCAGATTTCATTTCTTGAAAATATTTTACGAGTACTTCATGAGCCCTTTTCTGCTCACTTAGCAATACCAGGAATCCCACATCCAGATGCACACTTTTTATGCCCATTATAATGAACCTCATAACGTTTATTAAATGTAATAGGCAGGTCTCTTCAGATCTAAAGATATGGAGAGAGGCAGCATATTTGATGATTAGAGCATGTGACTGGAATTCCGAAAACCTTTTCTTTCATTTTTGACTTCATCGTTAACTTGTTCTGGGATTTTAGCATGGTTCTAAGCTTCTGTTTCTCATTTCTCCTGTTGTGAAAGAGAGATCCAACCTCTTCCCCTTATGGGGTTCTTTTAGGGATTGTAATAGCAAACAGTTAGTTAAGCACTTTGAACTTTACCATGCACACAGAACTGTTTCCTATTACATGATGAGGAGACACCCCAATATCATCTCTATGTGCGATTAGAGAATGTATGAATAAGAGACCTGGGCATAATTTTGGGAGTCATATGTTTCCTCTAAACCTCATCTAAAAATCAACATTCCGTAGTTCATATTCCACAACTTTATGAAAATAAACATATCTATAGAAACAGAATGTAAATGCTGGAATTGAAACTGGGGGTCTTGTCTAGCTGCTTCAAATTTCATGACCTGGGCAGCACAAGGAGTGAGCATTCAGTGAATGTTAACTGATGAGGCCATTCCTGAGTAAAGGCAGTGTATCACAAGAGATTTCATGAGTTACCGATCACTTTAGAGATGGTGAAGACCGGAGTACAGCCATGAGTGGGTGTCGATAAATTTTTCAGGATCACGGCTTGCCACCCAAGTAACTGTATTTGATTTAGCTATCTTATTTGTAATGATTTTAATGCTGTCTATCTTTCATGGGCTGCTTGCCCCCTGCCAATATACCCAGAGCACTTTCAAGTTTCTGCTGGGTGAAGGATAATTATTTTATGACCCAGGTATTTCACTGGGAAGAGAATGGGTTAGTAGATTATTTATGAGGACTTTTGTACATTTTGTACTATTTACAAGCAGCAGTGTGGTCCAGTGGCTAGAGCATGGGCCTGGGAATCAGAAAGACCTGGATTCTAATCCCAGCTCTGCCACTTGTCTGCTGTGTGACCTTAGGCAAGTCATTTTGCTTCTCTGGGCCTCAGTTACCTCATTAAAAAATAAGTCTTAGTGGACTCAGGACTCAAGTCCTCCTGACTCCTAGACTAGTGCTCTATCCACTGGCCCATACTGCTTCTTCTCTTAGAAGAACTCCTCTTGGAGAAAAGAGTTTCCAAATGGGAGGCTGGGAATACTGACTAATAAATAGGATGTCTGTGGTTGTACTGGATTAATAGTGTGAAAGAAAAGGGAGAAAGGCGGAAGGGAAACCCTTATAACTCACGTAGTCTCACTAGCTTACTGCAGCAGATCACAATGCTTGCTTTTTCCCAGTCTTATTACTCCTTAGACTGTCCTAAGCTTTTGGGAGCTAGGAACTACATCAGCATTTGATTTAAATATACACTTTTACTTGTATTAAATCTGTATTAACTATCATTAGCTCATTTAAAATAAAATTTCCTGAAACAATACATTTGAAATCCTGCTTATCGTATATCCACTCCAGCGATTAGAACCGTGCTTGGCACATAGTGAAGCACTTAACAAACGCCGTTATTATTATTAATACCAAATCCTTAAAGCTACAGTGTCAGGTGATACGATCATACATCATTCTCACCTGTTGAACCGGAACCGATATGGGTTGAATCACAGCTGTGGTCACTCCAGTCTTTGGGGAAGACGATCCTATTGTTAAGGAGACTGAGGTTGTTTTCTTTTGGGCTCTGGAAAGTAGAAGATGAAAATTTTCAGTCAGGCTGCCAATCAATGGTACTTCTTGAATACCTACTGAGTATAAAGCACTGTACTAAATGCCTGGAAAGGTACAGAAGAAGCAAATCAAATGTCCCCTGCCCTCAAGGATTTTACATCTAGTGGGATTGATAGCAGTGATAGGATTAATTTGAGACAATATCAATTCTCCAAGGACTCCCAGTAAACTTCCTGTGGACTCGGTAAGGTTTTGCATCTCAGAGTTTTCATAAAAATCTTTCACTGGCCACCCAGAACTCCAACTTCTACTCCTTATTTTAATGGTGAATTTGGAAAGTAGTGTGAAGAATTTCCCTGGTTATACGTTAGAAAATGGACAAAATGGATATTCTATACAAACAGACTGAAGCATGTAATCTGCAAACACTCTGAAGAATTGGAGGCTTTCAGTGTAGAATTCATTAAATTGTATTTATTGAGTGCTTACTGTGTGCAAAGCACTGAACTAAGCGCTGCTATTTCCCAAGCGCTTAGTACAGTGCTCTGCTCACAGTAAGCACTCAATAAACACGACTGAATGAATGAATGAGGATCAAGGCTGTGTGCGTTCCCATCTGGATATTTTTCCCCCAACACTTTGTAGAGTTCTCTGCACACAGTAAGGTGCTTAAATATTTTCTCTGTTATTACTATCCTTGTAATTAAATTTCACAGATTCCTGAGTAAACATCAGTTAATTGATTTTATCCACAAATTGAGTCTTACAGAGAAAAGACAATTCAAGAATACTGTAGTCTTCACATCACTTTGTGTTCCATTTATATATTTTACTATTAAATTAATTTACAGTTGCTTTTGGATTTAACCTTAAACTCAGGGTACAGAATTCAAATCTCCAGGTGAGTGCTATGCTTTAATGGAAATGACCTGATTACTGATCGACAACAATTTGACCTCTTTTAGAATAGCACTAATGGGGGGCATAGAAATCTAGCCAAACATTTTAGTTGTCAATCCTGATTAGAGATAATTGGTATTATTGATGCAGTCATATACACTTACTGTGGCATAGCTCCAGGGTTCAGTTTGAAAGCTATACTTTCACTCTCAGAATCAGTAGAGCTAGCACCTGAAAGAAAATATAAAACGATTATTGTTCATGGTGTTTATATTTGTCCTTAAAAAAAGTCATGCTCCGCTCCTTTGTAATTGCATTCAAAACAATACTTTGATTCCTCTGTTCTTTCTCTGTACTTCAATTTCCCTGTTCTCAATACTCTGTTCTCTATCTACACTCACTCCCTTGGTGAACTCATTCGCTCCCACGGCTTCAACTATCATCTCTACGCTGATGACACCCAAATTTACATCTCTGCCCCTGCTCTCTCTCCCTCCCTTAAGGCTCTTGTCTCCTCCTGCCTTCAAGACATCTCCATCTGGATGTCTGCCTGCCATCTAAAACTCAATATGTCCAAGACTGAACTCCTTATCTTCCCTCCCAAACCCTGCCCTCTTCCTGACTTTCCCATCACTGTTGACGGCACTACCATCCTTCCTGTTGCACAAGCCCACAACCTTGGTGTCATCCTCGACTCTGCTCTCTCGTTCACCCCTCACATCCAATCCATCACCAAAAACTGCCGATCTCACCTCCACAACATCACCAAGATCCTCCCTTTCCTGTCCATACAAACCGCTACCCTGCTGGTTCAATCTGTCATCCTATCCTGACTGGATTACTGCATCAGCCTCCTCTCTGATCTCCCGTCCTCCTGTCTCTCCCCACTTCAATCTATACTTTACGCTGCTGCCAAGATCATCTTTGTGCAGAAACGCTCTGGGCATGTTACTCCCCTCCTCAAAAATCTCCAGTGGCTACCAGTCAACTTACACATCAGGCGAAAACTCCTCACTCTCGGCTTCAAGGCTGTCCATCACCTCGCCCCCTCCTACCTCACCTCCCTTCTTTCCTTCTCCAGCCCAGCCTGCACCCTCCGCTCCTCTGCCCCTAACCTCCTCACTGGGCCTCGTTCTCGCCTGTCCCGCCATCCACCCCGGGCCCACATCCTCCCCCTGGCTTGGAATGCCCTCCCTCCACACATCCGCCAAGCTAGCTCTCTTCCTCTCTTCAAAGCCCTACTGAGAGCTCACCTCCTCCAGGAGGCCTTCCCAGACTGAGCCCCCCTTCCTCTCCCCTTCCTCATCCCCCCCATCCTACCTCCTTCCCCTCCCCACAGCACCTGTACATATGTTTGTACAGATTTATTACTCTATTTATTTTACTTGTACATATTTACTATTCTATTTATTTTATTTTGTTAATCTGTTTTGTTGTCTCTCTCCCCCTTGTAAACCGTGAGCACTCAACAGGCAACTGACAGAGCTGGGATTAGAACCCAGTACCTCTGACTCCCATGTCCGAGCTCTTTCCACTAGGTCACGCTGCTATCCTAGAGGTCTTGGTGTTGAATTTAAGAGCTCTGTAGTTTCTGAATTGCTACTAAACACACACATTGATAACTTTTTCTTCAGGTGAGTATCTCCTTATCAACAGCTTCATAGACAAATCACAGGCTACCTTATTTTAATGCCATTGGACTTTGACTCGAGATAAAATGTGAAAAAACTTCAGGGGTGAGATAAGAATTCAAGCATAATGTCAAGAATTATGTTTTCAAAGGACTCTTCAGAAGGAGACACATTTATCTAATGTTCCTTAAATTATTCTTTTTCAGGTGACTATTTTGCAGGGTTTCTTGATTTCATATAGAAGCAATATGGCCTAATAGATGGGCCTGGGAGACAGAAGGACCTGGGTTCTAATCCCAGCTCTGCCACTTGTCTGCTGTGCAACATCAAGCAAGTCACTTCACTTCTCTGTGCCTCAGTTACCTCATCAGTAAAATAGGGTTTGAAACTATGAGCCCCATGTGGGACTGGGACAGGGACTGTGTCCAACCCTATTTGATTGTATCCACACCAGGGTTTAGTTCAGTGCCTGGCACATGGTAACTCTTAACAAATTCCACAATTATTATTTAGTGTCCTGTTTCTCAAAAGTTCAGGGCAATATTAAAGTGATAGACTAAAAAACGTCTTCTCAAGATACCAAAAATTCACTCAGGTTGAGAGAACAACGTTCCACCCGATGCCTCTAGCCTCCAGATTAAAATAAGCCATGTGAAAATGTCTCTTTTTAACAAAGCTAATATGATGACAGGTCACACTGTCTATGATCTCTCAAACTCACCTTTTAGGAAAAATAATGATGGTACTTACGAAAGGCCAACTTTGTGCCAGTCACTATGCTAGGCACTGAGGTAGATACAAGATCACCAGGACAGGTACAGCTCCTGTCCCACATAAAACTCACATAGAGGTAAGGAAAGAGTGGGTTTAATTATTGCCATTTTCCAGATGAGGTCAAGTGAGTTTCCCAAGGTCACAGGAGGCAGGCAGCAGAACTGGGACTAAAACCCAGGTCTTCTGACTCCCAGATCTCCCATTCATTCATTCATTCATTCATTAATTCATTCATTCAATTGTATTTACTGAGCGCTTACTGTGTGCAGAGCACTGTACTAAGCACTTGGGAAGTACAAGCTGGCAACATATAGAGACGGTCCCTACCCAACAGTGGGCTCACAGTCTAGAAGGGAGAGACAGAGAACAAAGCAAAACATATTAGCAAAATAAAATAATTAGAATAAACATGTACAAATAAAATAAATAGAGTAATAAATACGTACAAACATATATACATATATACGGGTGCTGTGGGGAGGGGAAGGAGGTAAGGCGGGGGGGATGGGGAGGGGGAGGAGTGGGAGAGGAAGGAAGGGGGCTCAGTCTGGTAAGGCCTGAGCCTTCAAATCTTCCCATTAGGCCGTGTCCCTCTAGTACCCAAAAGGCCATTTTAGCCCCAACAGAAAATACTATTCCTTCTTAAAAGCCATCTCAGTTCTCTTTTCATGAGGGGAAAAAAAAGTACCTACTCAGAGGAGTTTCTGTGCTCTGGGCAACAGATCATTGCTTGGTTTCTCTTCCATTTCCCTTTCACCTGCCCAGGCCCAGCTAGAACTCAAAGTCACCTTCCATATCAGGTGACACAGGAGTCTCTCCAGGACAAGGTGGCAGATCAGGTCCGTCCCTCTGTCAGTGTGCAACTGCTCCTTCTCTCTCCCTCAATTAAGCACTCAATAAAATACAATTGACGGAGGAACATTCTCTCATCCCAGCTCCTCCTGTTGGTCATCTGCTTTGCATCTGCCCAGGAGTTGGTCTCGGGTATCGGTGTACTCTTTCTTCAGGGCGTGCCACCGCCTGGGTCTTGGGAACTGATTATTATTATCTCATATGAACCTATGGAAACTGTCTGGTGCTAATAGACCGGGACTCTGCTCAAAGGCAGCGAGGTAGAAATGTAACTATTACCACCATGCTTTCTTGGAATATGAGGACGCACATCTTCTCCTTAATCCACCAGGGTATAATTCTGCCTCCAAAATCAGCCATCATTTGAAGGAAGAGAAGGTGGGTAGAGAGCTTTAGACATTCTCTTTTGCCTTGGCTTTTTAAGCATTTCTGAATCAAGGCGAGTACCATTAATGGCAAATCACATGGCTTCAGTGGAATTTTCCCATAATGAGGACCGGGGCCTGGCTGTATTTTCCTAGTACTTGTTTATGCTCCGAGATCTAGTGAGATTGATCACCCAGTGACCTCACCAGAAACATGCAAATTCACACAAATGGATTTATCCTCTACAGCAAGTGCTCAATAAATACCATTGATTTTTCTAATGATTACCATTTTCTTTGATTAGATTACCATTGTCTTGATTAGATTGTCCTCAGAAGTAAACATTTCAATATAACTGATCCCTGCCCTTTGCTTGCCTGTAATTTAATCCAAGAATTTTAGAACAATACACTAGCTAAGGTAATAACAAACAGGCAACTTTGAACAAGAGGGTACTGGAAGGCTGGGAACCTGATAAATTAGAGAGAAGTGTTTTTGTTTAACTTTGAGATTCAAAAGGCATGTTCTGTATTTTCTGATTGAATAATCACTGTTATGATGTGATGTATAATGACATAGTGCAGAAAGCAGTAATTCAATGAGACTACCTCCAAGTTTAGTTTAGTCTTAGAGAAAATGAAAAGATCGCAAAGGTCTTCCTGTGAGCCATCCAATCAATCATTGGTATTTATTGAGTGTTGACTGTGTGCAGAGCACTCTACTAAGTGCTTGGGAGAGAATGATACAATAGACTTGGTAGACATGATCCCTGCCTTCAAAGACCTTAGATTCTGGTGGAAGGTGTTCGTGAAACATTAAGAAAAGAATCTGATGTGCTTTTCCATCTTTACTTCCCATAATTCGTTTTAGGGATTTAAATACAGAATTTTCCAGTTCTCGGGATACACATTTCCTAAGGCCAAATGAACCCTTTTCCTAGAGTATTTACATTTGGTTTTGGAAGAGTTAATTGCCCTGGGAATTGTTATTGGATCATAGAGACTCCGTCTTTCAGGTCATCTAGCATCCAAACCTAGTTGGTCTGACCTTGGATGGAAACTGCCTTCTCATCAATGACGTCTTCTTGCCAAATCCAATGGCCTTTCCTCCATCCTAATCCTTGTCAACCTCTAAGCTGCTTTCAACACCATGGACCAGGCTTTTCCTCTGGAAACATTATCTAACCTTGGTTTGTCCTCTCCTGGTTTGTTTATTTATGTATTGTATTTGTTAAGTGCTTCCTCTGTGCCAGGCACCGTACTAAGCACCGTGGTATAGACAAGCTAATTAGTTTGGACACAGTCCATGTCTCACAGGGGTCTCACAGTTTTATTCCTCATTTAGCAGATGAAGTAGCTGAGGTACAGAGAAGTTAAGTGCTTTGCCCAAGGTCACAGAGCAGAAGAGTGGCAGAATCTGGATTAGATCCCATATCCCTCTGATGCTCAGGTCCATGCTTTATCCATTAAGCCATACTGCTTCTCGCTGGGCCATGCTGCTGAGTTTTTTTTTTTTTATGGTATTTGTTAAGCGCTTGTTATGTGCCAGGCACTGTTCTAAGCGTGCTGATGTAGAAACAAACTAATCAGGTTGGACACAGTCCCTGTCCCGCATGAGGCTCACAGCCTTAACCCCCATTTTACAGATGAGGTAACTGAGGCACAGAGAAGTGAAGTGACATACCCAAGGTCACAAAGCAGATACTTGGTGGAGCCAAGATTGGAACTCAAGTCCTTCTGACTCCCAACCCTGTGCTCTATCCACTATGTCATGCTGCTGGTTCTCTTCCTCTCTCTCTGGCTGTTCCTTCTCAGTCTCTTTTGCAGGCTCCTCTTCTTCCTCTCACCCCCCAACTGTGGAAATCCCTCAAGCCTTAATTATGGGTCCCCTTCTACTCTCCATCTTTCTCCACTCCATGGGAGAACTCATTCACTTCTACTACCATCTCTGTGTAAATGATTCCCAAGTCTACATGTCCAGCCTCTCTCATTCCCTATCATCTTACAATTCCTCCTGCCTTCTACTTGGATGTACCACTGACGATTACAACCTAACATGTCCAAAAGAGAAATCCTCATCTTTCCACCCAATGTCCTCCCCTTGACTTTCCCATCACTGTAGGCCGCACCATCCTCCTCTCTCTCTCACAAGCTTGTAACTTCTGCATTATCCTCAAATCATCTTTCTCATTCGACCCACACATTCCATCTGTCATCAAATCCTGTAGGTTCTACTTTTACAACATCTCCCTTTCCGCCCTTTCCTCTCCATCCAAACTGTTACTATACTACACTGATCCAACAATTAATCATATCCTGTTGCGTATTCTCACTGAACCCCCTGCCTCCGCTCTCTCCCCACTCCAGTCCTTATTTTGCTCTGCTGCCTGGATCATATTTCTAAAAAACATTCGGCTCCCATCTTCCCTCTCCTCAAAAATCTTCAGTGCTTGCCCATCCACCGCCAGGGCAAAGAGAAACACCTTACCATTTGCTTTAAAGCACTCAATCAGTGTGTCTTCTCCTACCACACTTCACTGATTTTCTACTACAACCCATTCTGCACACTTGGCTCCTATGACACTAACCTATTCATTGTACCTCAATCTCAACAATCGAGCAGCTGACGCTTTGATCACATCCTCCGTCTGACCTAAACCTCCATGCACCCCCTAAACACACACATGACAGATCACCACTCGTCCCACCTTCAAAGTCTTATTAAAATCACATCTCCTCCAAGAAGCCTTCCCCGACTAAGCCCTCATTTCCTCCCCCTTCTGTGTCGCCTATGCACTTGACCTGTACCCCTTAAGCCCCTGATAGTCACCCCACCCTCAGCCACACAGCTCTTAAGGACACATCTATAATTTGTTTTAATGTCCGTCTCCCCTTCCAGACTGTAAGTTCCTGGTAGGCAGGTAATGTGTCTACCAACTTTGTAGTATTAAACTCTCTCAAATGCACAGAGTAAGTGTTCAATAAACAATCACTGATTGATTGGTTGTGAGTTAAACCACTAATACTTAATTGTTTTTGAAAATTCCCACAAATTGGCTTTAAGCCCTCACTTAATGTGACCCTTTTGCGCAGATTGGCTTCAGCCTTCCTTATCCTGCCCGGTTAGCCACATGCTTACTTTCTTTAGCATCACAGTTCAAAAGCTCATTTTGTGAAGGAGGCCTTTCCTGATTACCTCCAACAATCTCCAACCAACAAATTCTACTCTTAATCCATTCCTAACTCATTTGTAATTTTCCTACATACAGAAAAACACAAGTACAGTGCGTGTTCATGGCATATTTGTCTTGTTTTCTTTATTAGATTGTAGACTGCTTGGGGGCAGGAACCTGCCTGTTCCTTAATCCACATAGATCCCAAATGCCTAGGAAAGACCTTTGTGAGCACTCATTGCATTCAATAGGTTGTCTATCTATCTATCTATCTATCTATCTATCTATCTATCTATCTATCTATCTATCTATCTATCAAGCTCTCCATTTTACTGTTGATTCCATGCAGTGTTTCAACTTGTTTCAGCATTATCAAAAAGTGACATTATTCTGGTCCTGTTAATGCCTTTATTCTGGGTAGTATTCACTACAGGTAAGAATGTTGTCCCTTTTGGTATTAACATATTTTATATTTTCTTAACTCTAAAATCACAGAAACAGTTTTTAATGAAGAACCATTTCCTGTAACCCAGAATGGCTTCCATGAAGAAGTCAACTTATTTTAAAAAACTAGCTCTTTCCATAAGCAACTAGATATGACATCCTTCACTTATCTAATAATAATAATAATGATGGCATTTATTAAGCGCTTACTATGTGCAAAGCACTGTTCTAAGCACTGGGGAGGTAAACAAGGTGATCAGGTTGTCCCACGGGGGGCTCACAGTTTTAATCCCCATTTTTACAGATGAGGTAACTGAGGCACAGAGAAGTTAAGTGACTTGTTCAAAGTCACACAGCTGACAATATGAGGAGCCGGGATTTGAACCCAAGACCTCTGACTCCATGACTTCTAATCTATGACTCCAAAGCCCGTACCCTTTCCACTGGGCCACGCTGCTTATCTTATCCAATCAAAGAAAAGGATAAAGTTTCTAGAAACAAATCTGATCCTCATTAGCTAACAAACATACCAGGCTCGTTAGTACAATTCATTTTGTTTTAGGGAAGTTTCATACACATTTATACTTTACTGCTGGACTCAGAGAACCATATAAACAAGCACAATGCAATCAAATCCCTTGCTAAGAGAACAGAACATTTAACTACCTCCACATACCAAGTTACTACAAGGGTCAGCTTGATGATGACTGCAATAAGGTTATTTTTAGAATGAAAACATTTCTCACTAATTCTTAGGAATTCAGGGCTGCAGGATACACATGAAAGAAAGAGATGGTATTGAAAAATTAGATTTACAAACACATACCATCTTTTTCTTTTCTGAATCACAAAAAACATGGTGCAATTTAGGGGTGGAAAGTTCACAGTTGAAATGGTGGTGAGTTTGGACACTTGCCTCATCCTCCTAAATGTTTAACCATCACACTTATATGGCATTTAATTATTAAGCTGGTGTCATTGAGTGGGAGCGATTTCCTATGTATCAGAAACAATTTAAACCTGCCAGGTTTTATGATGCATATAGAGCTGTTTCAAGTGTTTAGAGTTTTCATATTGTTGATGAAATGCTATTGTAAAATGAATTTACAACACTCCCCACCCTCCCGCCCAGGCCCCCTAGTCCTAAACACCCCAGAGGTCTAGCTAGGCCCAAAATTGCTTGGGAGAAAAATAGATGTTTAGTTGAAGGAGGAGAAAACAGACCTATAATTCAATAAAACTCAGAGAGTAACACATTAAAGTACTCCATCATTAATGAATTCCTCCAAATATTTCTTCACAGAGTCATGTAATCTAACCTTAGTTGATAGAAACCATTCTTGAAGTAAGTCCGCATTTCAAATTCACTAGAAAAGTTCTAAGTAACTTTTGGTATTTAGTTATGAACATAGATGCAATTTCATGTTACTAAAATGCTTTTAATTAACGGAAAAAATGTCAGGAATCGTGACCCACACATTCAATATACTGCTCCAAGCATCAGAACCATTCAATTTTGTTTCAGATGTTTCTTTTGAGGGGGGGAGTAGGTTTGGATCCTGATGCTGCTGAAGTGGTTTTAATTTAAAGGGGATTTTTCTGGCCTTCAAGCTCTAATGCACTGAAGCAGCACCGCTATTTAGCAGCCCTCAATAGGCAGGCATCCCTTACCTTCAACGAACACCTCAGCAGACGTTGTATCTGAGCCGCTAGGGTTTGTTGCCAGACAAGTGTAGCGCCCAGTGTCGTCTTCGAAGGCTTCGGCTATGATTAAGGTATGGAGGTCTCCACTCTCGCACTGGATTTGGATATCGGGAGAGTTCTGCAGCTCTTTTCCTTCACAGAACCATCTGCAGGCCACATGCAAGGACAGAAACAGAACAGAAAGAAAGGAAAGGGTCACTTTAAAGCAATAAAGTGCAGGTGAGAGGCTGGCTGCTGGGTAATAAGAGACTTCTCTGATAAGAGGTTCCCTAAATGTTAACAAAAATGTGTATTGCGGACTCAATTTGTGTCTCAACCCCCCCCCCCCCCCCCGCAAAACTGAAAATGGATGAAAACCAACAATTTATTTCATTGAAGAAGAGGAATCCCAGAATTTAGTTCACGCAGAGTTTATTTTCTCCTCAAACCAACTACTGGTGTGCTGATCCACGTTTTTCTTCAAATTTATTCCTTCATGACCCTTATTTTGCTACAAACACCAGAAACAATTTCAATTTTACTGTGTAAAATGAAAAAAGATATCCTTTTCACCAAACTTACAGCGTGACCTACTTAAATGTAATCATTGTTATGATTAAACTGTCTTCAGAGCAATGAAGAGTCTTTAAATGAGGGGGCTGTAATGATTTCAACATCTCTCTCCCCACTCTCAGTCCACAGTCATTCTCATCTGCTCTTAGGCTTGCAATCAGCCTAGCGACAACTAACAATTCTTCCCCAGTTGCCTGATACTTTAATAGGAGGTTCTTAAATGCTTCATGGCCTTGGACTGACTTCACAAAGATACAGAGGGTTCTGCTGCAATTTACTTTTACTGGTCAGCTCTTTTCCTTTCCCAAACCAAGGAACCCGGTGTGACTGACTCCAAAGCCCGACCATATATTAGACCACGGAGCCTCTCTTGCACCCCAAGGCCACCCTCCCTCAACTCCTCCAAACATACTTCTTTTGTTTTCCTGCCTTCCAGAAAACTGACCCTGCTGTTGCCCTGAAAGCCCAGAAATTCTGATTTGCTTTTTTAAAAAAGAAGTAATAATAATAATTATGGTATTAGTTAAGCACTTACTATGTGCCAAGCACTGTACTAAGTAATGGGGTAGATACAAGGCAATCAGGTTGCCCCACATGGGGCTCACAGTCTTAATCCTCATTTTTACAGATGAGGTAACTGAGGCACAGATAAATTAAGTGTCTTGCCCAAGGTCACACAGCAGAGCAGTGGCGGAGCTGGGATTAGAACTCACGGCCTCTGACACCCAAGCCAGTGCTCTTGCCTCTAGGCTATACTGTCCTTGCCCTCTGACTGCCCGAGTTACAACGAGATGAGCTTTCAACATCTAATCGGTCCCGTTTTTCAGGCTTAGCAGGCCCCAGGTTCTAATCCCAGTTCCACCACTTGTCAACTGTGTGACTTTGGGCAAGTCACTTCGCTTCTCTATGTCTCAGTTACCTCATCTGTAAAATGGGGATTAAGACTGTGAGCCCCATGTGGGACAACCTGATTACCTTGTAAGCATCCCAGTGCTTAGTACAGTGCTTGGCACCTAGTAAGTGCCTAACAAACACCATCATTACCATTCTCTGTTCCTCGGTTACCTCATCTGTAAAATAGGGATGAAGACCATGAGCCCCAAGTTGGACAGGGACTGTGTCCAACCTGATTAGCTTTGTTTCTACCCCAGCATGCTTTAGAACAGTGCCAACGCACTTAACAAATACCACAATCATTATTATTGTTATTATTATTGGATCCAACTTTGCAATTCTTGCCTCCTCCCTCTTCACAACTCTCCTGCTCTCCCTTGCAGTGTTTTCAGCCCTGTCTCCCTGCACCTTCCCTGTTTAATGACATGCCTACATCTATGGCTTACCTCCACCTGCGGCCCCTAAACAGGGTGGAGGGGGGTGGGATGGGAGCAGGAAGAGGGTGCTGGTAGTGAAAAGGGAGGGGGATGGCACACAGCAGAGATTGCCATTCAGCCCCTGCCGTCTCATTCTACCCTGCCACTTCTGCTGGGTCTGAAGCGGCAAGTGCCACCAAATTAAGATTCCTGAAAAGACTCCAGCCAAGACAGCTTCAAATCACTTCAAAACTCCCTGGGACCTCACCCAATCAGACTCCCACCTGGAGCCCATTTTTTGGTAAAAACAGGAGGGTTTAAAATTTCTCCATGCATTTTTAGATCATGTGTTGGTAGAGGAAATGCACACTGTATAGTGAAGTACTAGACTACGTTTCCCTATGTACTATATTTTTAATTCGTATGTGCGTTTTACATCAATATGACCACTATTCACAATATAAAATACATGAATGAAGGCTATATTATTCACTTATAATTAAGTACAGAATTTGGGGAACGAATCATTCATTCATAACATTATTCCTATGGGAAAATTAATTCTGACTTACACTGTTTCAACTTCAAGATGCAGTTTACAGAATCGAATTGGGTTGTAAATCTGAGGACTAATTGTTGTAGGAACATGCCCGTTTCAAAACAAAGGATCACAATACTTTTTAATATTATTATTAAATATGATATTTGTTAAGTGCTTACTATGTGTCAAGCACTGAGTGCTGGGGTAAATACATGGGGCTTTCAGTCTAAGTAGGAAGGAGAACAGGTATTGAATCACCATTTCATATTAATGTCTGTCTTACCCTCTAGACTGTAAACTCGTTATGGGCACGGAACATGTCTGCTAATTCTGTTGCATTATACTCTCCATGCACTTAGTACAGTGCTCTGGACATAGAGGGGCTCAATAAATACAATTGATTGATTGATTTTGCAGATGAGGGAACTGAGGCACAGAGAAGTTTAATGACTTGCCCAAGGTCACACAGCAGGTAAGTGGCAATGCTGGGATTAGAACTCATATCATCTTACTCCCAGTCCCATGCTCTTTCCACTAGGCTACACTTCTTCTCTAGGCAACATTGTTTAGTGCTTACTTAGTTCCTGGAGAAATCTCTAGGTCTAATCTAATTTGTGATATTTTGTCTGGAAAAACTTTCCACCTTGCCTAAATTTTAGATTTATAATTCAAGAAAATTGAACTCAGACTGTAAACTTTCCCCTCTAGACTGTACTCTCCTTGTGGGTAGAGAACATGTCTACCAACTCTAGTATGATGTACTTACCCCAGCGCTTAGCAATCAATAATAATAATGGTATGTGTTAAGCGCTTACCATGTGCCAAGCACTGTTCTAAGCCCTGGGGTAGATACCAGGTAATCAGATTGTCCCCCGTGGGACTCACAGTCTTAATCCCCATTTTACAGATGAGGTAACTGAGGAAGAAGAAGTAAGCACTAAACAATGTTGCCTAGAGAAGAAGTGTAGCCTAGTGGAAAGAGCATGGGCCTGGGAGTAAGATGACATGAGTTCTAATCCCAGCATTGCCACTTACCTGCTGTGTGACCTTGGGCAAGTCATTTAACTTCTCTGTGCCTCAGTTCCCTCATCTGCAAAATCAATCAATCAGTTGTATTTATTGAGCCCCTCTATGTCCAGAGCACTGTACTAAGTGCATGGAAAGTATAATGCAACAGAATTAGCAGACATGTTCCATGCCCATAACGAGTTTACAGTCTAGAGGGTAAGACAGACATTAATATTAAATGGTGATTCAACACCTGTTCTCCTTCCTACTTGGACTGAAAGCCCCATGTATTTACCCCAGCACTCAGTGCTTGACACATAGTAACAGAGAAGTTAAGTGGCTTGCCCAAGGTCACCCAGCAGACAAGTGGCAGAGGCAGGATTAGAACCCACATCCTCTGTCTCCCAAGCCCGTACTCTATCCACTAAACTGTGCTGCTTCTCATGTTGCGCTCACGGTCAGAGCTCAATAAATATGACATTGATAACTCAGGCCCATATCATTCTGAACTAATAATACAGTTAACTTGAGATAATTCATGCTGGAATGGGTCAGGGATACCACAGACAGTCCAAAAATCTGAATTTTCCTCTAATTCTACCCTTCTTTCTAATGAGTTTCACCTCTTTTCCTTTCCCTAGCTTATCCTCCACTGTAGGAGGCAGTGGAGCAGTGGAAGATCAGAATGGAGATAATTCATGCTGGAATGGGTCAGGAATACCACAGACAATCCAAAAATCTGAATTTTCCCCTAATTCTACCCTTCTTTCTAATGAGTTTCACCTCCTTTCCTTTCCCTAGCTTATCCTCCACTGTAGGTGGCAGTGGAGCAGTGGAAGATCAGAATGGCAGGCAGAAGGAGGGACAGAGGTGGATAAGTAACAAATGATCTGGGTAATCACCCCCTAAAAAATGAAGGGACAACTGAAGCAACCGGACGTCTAAAAATCAGGGCCTTTCAGTCAAGCATTCCTGTTAGGATCAGACCCATGTTTGATTTAACGTAAACAAAAATTGACCACATAGAAGGAAGTGGAATGGGATTAACTCTTTCAAGTGACTTGGTCTCCATTTTGTGCACCAGGGCTCTTGTCGACTGGTCTTATCGGTAACATAATGGCCCCCGGTTCTACTAGTACATGGAGGCTGCATTTCTTGCAGTACTCCCCGCTAAAAAAAGAGTATGTCTGTTAGCATGTACGTGTACAACTGTTTGTCCCTACACCATGCTGAATCCAGACAGACATGTTCTGTTAGAAAAACTTTCTCTAGTCCTGCCACTGAGTGCTATCCAAAGCATTTAGTGAAAACATGTGTCCTGGTGGAACTGACTCCATTGAGTGAGCACTGTACTAAGGTGTTGGGAACATCTACTAAAACTCAAAGCCACCGTCCCTGCTCTCAAACTCATGGTGGTGGCAGACAGATATGAGTCTGATTCAAAATGAGCCTCTTCATCTCTTAACGTTACTTGGCCAGTGGGGCCAGGTTTTTGCAGGAAACTCTTATTTGTTCAGGGTACTACACAGGAGAAGCAGCTTGGCAGTTGATAAAACAGGAGCCTGGGAGCCAGAAGGTCGTAAATTCTAATCCTAACTCTGCCATTTGTCAGCTGTGTGACCTTGGGCAGGTCACTTTACTTCTCTGTGCCTCGGTTACCTCATCTGTAAAATGGGGATTGATACCGGGAGCCCCACATGAGAAAGGGATTGTGTCCAACTCATTTTGCTTGTATCCACCCCAGAGCTTAGTATAGTGCCTGGCACATAATAAGCACTTAACAAATACCCTCATCATTATCATAATTAAGATCCCCAGTGATGCCTTCCACTTTCCTTTTTTACCATCATCCCACTTAAACTCACCACTCAGCAGGAATTTCAATCACCAGTGAATTCCAGATGGATTTACGAAGTCCATCTCTACCATGCCTGCCATGAAACAGCGTGGCTAGAGAAGCAGTGTGGCTCAGTGGAAAGAGCACAGGCTTTGGAGTCAGAGGTCATGGGTTCAAATCCCGGCTCTGCCACTTGTAAGCTGTGTGACTTTGGGCAAGTCACTTAACTTCTCTGTGCCTTAGTTACCTCATCTGTAAAATGGGGATTAAGACTGTGAGCCACCCATGGGACAACCTGATCACCTTGTAACCTCCCTAGTGCTTAGAACAGTGCTTTGCACATAATAAGTGCTTAATAAATGCCATTATTATTATTATTATGAAACCAGAGAATAAATAACAGGCTTGGTGAGACTGGGCCATCACGGTCATAATCAAACCGGGCCCACTCTGAATCTTGTTCCCATTTTGTAATTAGAGGCTTCAACTCCATCCTGTGTGCTGGAGGGCTGAGGGGTCACAAGTAACACATTATTTTTTGCCAGGAACTATTTATTCAGTTGTGTCTAGTTTTATAATTAAGTTTTGACTCAAAATATTTCCTGGCAACCAAATTGCCTCCTCACTCCTCTGTTTGCTCTCTGCTCTTTACCATCTCCGGCCCAACCCCCAGCTCTCCTCTCTAGCAATGCGTCCAAGCCTGGAACTGGGTACCGACATTCTTGTGGAACAAGATTCGGAGAGAATGTAATCGAAGAATAGAGGAATGTGGAGCCATAAGGTGGACATGAATTAGTTATAACGTGATGTGGCCTGAAGGGTTGGTGTTTTCAAAAACCCGTCGCAACCGGAATCAAAATATCGCTTATGTAATCAGCTCAACAGCTGATTCCATTGTTTATTGGAAACTGAGTTTAAAGCTGCTGCTGATTGGTTCCCAGTGCTGTGTTAATGACCTTTAGAGAAAGTGTCAGAGAAGATGTCAAGAGAAGGCAGATTTCTTGAAGCAAGCTTATTTGTTTCCCACAGCCTTGTTGAATTTGACATGGTGCGACGGAAGCCATGAACTATTTCAATTATTTTTGAACCGCTTTTACTTTAATGCCTGATTTTCCAATAAAGCAACTGTCGATCCAAAACCAGTTTTGGGGTAATAAGCGTTTGCAATAATGCATATGCCATGTTGGTGGTGGTCTATTTGTTCATTCTTTCTTCTATAGTTCCCATTGTTAAGAGTCAGTCGATCAATCAATGGTATTTATTGAACACATACTGTGTGCAAAGAACTGCACTAAGCACTTGGGAAAGTACACCACAACAGTTGGTAGACACACCCCCTACCCACAGTGAGCTTATAGTCTAGAGAGGGAGACAGATATTAAAGTAAATTGTGGGTATGTATATTAATGCTGAGGGTGGGGTAGATATCAAGCTTATAGTCTAGAGAGGGAGACAGATATTAAAGTAAATTATGGGTATGTATATTAATGCTGAGGGTGGGGTAGATATCAAGCTCTCAGAGGGTGCACAGGAAATGCAGAAGGAAGGGGAAGTAGGGGAAATGAAGACTTAGGGAAGGCCTCTTGGAGGAGATGGGATTTTAATAAGGCTTTGAAGGTGAGGAATGTGTGATCTCAGATATGAAAGGGGAGGGATTTCCATGCCAGAGGCAGGACATGGGTGAGGAATGGGCAGTGAAATAGATGAGATCGGCTTTTCTTGAGAGTGAAATACTGGATAACATAATTATGAAGCAGTACAACTAACAACCACTGATAACTCAAAATAAGGTGAAGGAGAAGTAAATCCTATTCACTTCTCACCTGGCAAATCCTGACAGATTGGTTCTTAATGAAAGAGACCCCCAAGGTTATCCTGGTGTTTTGAAGTTGTAGACCATATTTAAGGCAGTGACATTGACTTAGTTATGCTTCTCAACAGTCATATTTCTGTGGGCTTTGTGGCAGAGGATTAAAAGTATTTAGTACACATTCCTTAGGGAAGAGGTAAAGATCAAGTCTGTTGACTTAAATGCTTGACCGCCTGGCTGAATTTTTTTCTGTACTGAGTTTGTTGGTTGCTATTTCAGCTCAGATGCATTAATAATAGTATGATACGCCCATTAATGGGAAAATGTAGAAAAGGGAGATTCAAATTAGAGGACAGAAAGATGTAATTCACCTTTTTCAGGAGAACACTTTACTTTGATTGCATGGATGGTGACAGTGTGGCAGAAGAGGACAGAAAAATAAGAAACCGAGGCTTGAAACACAGAATGTGGGAGACTGGGTCCTAGCCTCTTTACAGCTCAGTTTCCCCAATTTAAAAATGATTATAACATTATCTGCCTAAAATCCCATAGCATACTGAATGCAAAACCCCAATTCATCTCTTTTTCTAAAATATTAGACAGTGAGTTTTGAGAAAGACTCTCTGAGAGAAATGTCAAGACACATTTGAAGAGAACAGAAAAGAACCATGAAAGATTTTCTTCAGGACTTGAATATGTTACTCTTCAGGATTTATTTTTACCCACTTCATTCAGCAAAATATGGTTAAGGAGAGAGGTCTTCCCACCTTTGAAACCCTTCTAAATAAGTAACACCTTCAACCAACCAATCAATCAATGGCATTTATTGAGCAATTACTATATGCAAAGCACTGTTTAAAGCACAACAGAATTCCTGGTCATGTTCCCTGCCCATAACAAGTTTACAGCCCATACTAATCCCAATCTCTTTGATCATATCATTGTATCCATGTCTCTTCCCATTAGTGTATTTATAGGTTTATTTCTTCCACTATTTATTTCTCTATTCACTTTCACCTACTTTGGTTTTTAAACAGCTCTATATTTTTTCTTTTTGTTAGCATTGTATGCTTAAAATTTGTGTCTGATGCCTGTGCTCAGTTAATCAATAGAATTTATTGAGCACTTACTGTGTGCAGAGCACTGTACTAAGCACTTGGAGTTAATAAGCCCACAAGGAGTTTACAGTCTAGAGAGGAGTTTCTAGTTTAGAAACTCCCTGTTAGAATATATGTTCCTGAAAAGTCTTTTACTTTTATTACATACTTCTAAGTGCCTAGCCAGTGATCCGATCTTTGTAAATACTGATGAAAAAAAGGAAGAGGAGGTAATCAGCAGTAATTATCTGTGGATTTTAGTCAGATAATGTTATAATCATTTTTAAGTTGGGGATACTGAGCTGTAAAGAGGCTAGGACCCAGTCTCCCACATTCTGTGTTTCTAGGCAAAGGACTAGATAATCCACAAATTGAATAACCAGCCTTCTGAGTGAACAAGAGCTAAATAGGCAGTGAATATTCTTGCTTGAACTGGTTATCAGATGACAAGATATATTCATTTTCCACCACCTTCTTCCAAATTGCTCATAGTGCTCACAACAGCCCACTGAAAAAGATGGGAGGACAGATTCAAGAGGGAGAAACTGAGGTACACAGAGCCAACTTAACCCAAGACCATTCAGTTAATAAGCAGTAGGGCTGGGATCACAACCCAGATCTCCCAATTCCTCACCCCATTCTTTTGTCATCAGACTTCACCTCCCTCTGAAGATGAAATAATAACTCCTTCCACATGCTTGGGATATAAAGGTAGTTTCAAAATCCTAGAGATTCTCTTCAACAGCACTCCACCAATTGGCAAACTGCAAACTTTTTGCAAACTGCAAAAAGATTCCTCTAACATGCCATAAGGAAGGACTCACAAATGACTCTTGGCTAAAAGCATGAACAGAATGGAGAAAGATGGTGATTAAGCATCATTTCTTGAGAAACAGGTCAAGATTTCCACTAATTTACATCTAGTAGTGACCTATGTTTGGCCTGAATCACTAGGAATTAAGCGGTTCATGTTTCTTTCACTCAAGTTTTTGAAGAAAATTGAATTGGAGAGAAGCAGACCTTAAAGATGAGGCCTAGCTGTATGATCACTATACCTGTGTAATTCAGAAACACTTTTTCATTTCAATGGTGTCAGTTACAATCAGAAAGGAAGATGGGCAAATACCAAACTGTAGTGATGTCCAGTAATACGGCTAAGTGTTGAGGTACATAAGAGCTCAGTGTGGGCAGGGAATGTGGGATGTGTCTGCTGTTGTATTGTACTCTCCAAAGCACTTAGTTCAGTGCTTTGCACACAGTAAGTGCTTAATAAATACAATGGCATGAATGAATGAATGAATCCACTGGAATGACCTGCCTGGGAAAATTCACCCCAAGTCTAGATTATGAGTTGATGAAAAGCAAGAATTTAAGTCTCCCTCATTTATTCATTCATTCAATTGTATTTATTGAGAGCTTACTGTGTGCACAGCACTGTACTGAGCGCTTGGGAAGTACAAGTTGGCAACATATAGAGACGATCCCTACCCAACAGTGGGCTCACAGTCTAGAAGGGGACTCACAGTCTGGAAGGGGTGACCAAGAAAGAGGTTCCATGTTGCCCCATCTGAGGGTACAGGATCCCATGGGGTGGCAGCTCAGAGAAGAGTAGGTGCGGGGCCCCTGAAGGTAGAGGCAGGGGTTGGGCTGGTCCAACTCCCAGCTCCCTTTCCTCTGGGTAACAGAAAAAGTTTCAGTCTCTCAATTGCCCATCAACAACTTTGTGGCTCCAGAGGAAGTGTAGAGTGGGGAATGTCTGGGGGCCCAGCCCCTGGCCTTTAGGCGGCCACCACCAGGCCCTGCAGGTACTCGCCGGCGTGGGGGAGCAGCCCCCAGTTGTCCGTCCTCAGAGCCACCTGCACCCTGGTCCTGCCGGCCCCCTCCACCCGTAGGAGCAGGCGGGAGACGGGAGGCAGGCGGATGGCCATGAGGAAGCTGCTGGGAGGCATGACTACCACCACGAAGGGCCCCAGGTGCTCGGCCACAAAGCTCTCCAGCTCCACGGGCCCCACGGGTCACCACACGCAGCTCTCTGCCCCTTTGGGCAGGCACGAGGCCCAGAGCTGGTCGAAGAGGGAGGCGCGAGCCTCCGCCGGGGCAGGCAGGGCAAAGGTTAGGAACAGGTCGGCGAAGGCCACGTGCAGCAGGGGCAGGAGAGCATGGCAGGTGAGGCCGGCGGGGGTGGCGTACAGGGTGCTGACCGCCAGGCAGGCGGGGTAGGGCCGGTGGGGCCGCAGGGCAAGGTGCAGTGGCGGGGAGGGGGCTCCCGGGTGCAGGTGCGGGATGTGCACGGGGGGCAGGGGTTTCAAGTGCGGCTCCAGGACCCGGAAGCGCAACTCCAGGGCGTACAGGGGCTCCAGGGCCTCCATGCGGAGGCGCAGCCTCGACGCCTCCGGGCCGGGGTCCCCCGCCTTGGCCCTGCTCAGTCACAGGGGGGCCCGCCCCTGTTCCTGCACGGTCAGCGCCGCGAATACTGGAATCCTGCCTTTTCCAAGAAGCAACCCCTGACTAACTCTCTTCTTCCCAGGTCACATCATTGCAACAACCATCTCAGCATTTAGGCATTTACTGACACCCATAGCTCTTATGACTAAGACCTCTTTTCCTTTCCTTCGACTCTCTACTGCGTCGCTCTGACTTGCTCCCTTTATTCATCGCCCCCCTCCCAGCCCCACAGCACTTATGTACATATTTGTCATTTATTTATTTCTATTAATGTCTGTCTCCCCCTCTAGACTGGAAGCTCGTTGAAGGTAAGGAATGTGTCTCTTATATTGTACTCTTCCAAGCGCTTAATACAGTGCTCTGCACACAGTAAGTACTCAATAAATACAATTGACTGACATCAATTCACATACTCACCCATTTACTCATTTGTGCAACTTTCTCTTTTTGTTATAACAGGTATGACTGTTTTCACTCCTAATTGTAAATAATTTGTGTGACTGTTTTCACTCCTAATTGTAAATAATTTGTGTCTGTCTAGGTGTCCTAGTAATTGTAAGCTTTTTGATGGGAATCATCATGTCTTTTACTTCCATTGTTCTCTGCCAAACAATACGTGCTCCACAAACAGTGGCTTAGAGCTCATACTTGATACTAAGGATGGATCGATTGACTGATTGATTTAATTGATGTTATTAATCCATCAATCAATCAATCGTATTTATTGAGCGCTTACTGTGTGCAGAGCACTGTACTATAATCCAGAGAAGTGGAAAAGCGAGGGTTCACTGTGTGCTAAGAAATGCCTGTTTCTATAATTTCCTCCTGGTTCTGGCCTCTAAGACACTGAATTTGACATTTTGATATTTGGCAATTTCCAAGCTTTCAGTCAGGTAAAGATAAAATATTGGATGAAAACTTTCTAATCCAATATGGATGATCACATTCATTTAGAAGCATCCATCACACTTACGCAATAAGGATAGAGATTCCAAGGTAAAATTTGTAACAGTAATGGGCAGTTAGTGTCATATATCTCTATATTGAGAGTTGCATTAAAACCTTCCCCGGGGGTCCTGAATTAAGAATGGATTGCTTCAGCGCATACCGAGTACCGTACAATGGCCCTGGCATTCAGGAATTGACTTCCCCAAACTGCTTTCTGTTTTGACTGATTTCTTCTTCCCGCTGCGTGTCTTTCTCCACAGCAGTTTGGCAACGGAAAGGTCATATGCTGGCCCAACAGTGATTCAGTGATATTTACTCAACTGACATATCTCAGCACTGTGGCCCCAACCAGGGCATTGTGGTATGGAAATACGAGAAGCGGTACTAAAGTCAAGTAGAATATTGAGCTCTCAGCTTTCCACATTCCTGGATCTGGTTAGGAACGACAGCTGGCTTTGGATCAGAATTAGATGGCAAGTGGACGACAGCCAAGGCTCGCTGAAGGGACGGACTGAAGGTTGAGAAGCCGCAAGCTTCAAGAGAAGGGTGACTGTCACAGGACTAGCCTCAAATGCTCAGAGCACTGTCAAAAGGTCAGAGTAATTTAGACACCTCCGTGTTACTTCCTAACTCTTCTTCTGGAGTGACCCTGGCAACCGATTGTGGGACTCCAATGTTACATATTGGGGCGGTATTTGTGTTCTAGGAATGTCCAGTTTTATGGGTTACATTGGAATATACATTAGAGAGCATTTTTCTTAAGGGATGGGAAAGTGTATCCTCCAGAGTGTTTAGTATACTGCCTTTCTCTGGAGGACAAACCATAAGGGTCAGAGTCCCTGGTTCCTTCAAAAGTAAAAGAGAGGACAATAGGGAGATGTTAATGTCAACCTATTCTAGTGACTTTTTTCTGGTATTTGTTAAGTTATAAAGTTAACAAAAGTCAAGTTGTTTGTTAAGCCTACTATATGCTAAATTTTGCCCTAAGCCCTGGGGTGAATTTGGTTGGACACAGTCCCTCTCCTGCATAGCTCTCAGTTTAAGTAGGAGGGAGAACAAGAGAAGTGAGGCACAGAGAAATTAGGTGAGTGCCCAAGGTCACACAGCAAGCAATTAGCCGAGCTGGGATTAGAACCCAGGTCCTCTGAATCCCAGGCCCATGTTCCTTTTGCTAGGCCATGCTGCTTCCCTGGGTTCTAGTCGGTGGTTATGTCCTATCTACTGCTAACGTGTACAGGTAACTGGCAAGCTAATGTGCAATGGAAATTTATTCCAGAGATCTCAAGCACGTTAAATTGAAGTCTTACTATATAAATCACTTTATTCAAGATTCTGTTGGTTTGAGTTGTCTTTCAGATTCAAAAATGATGCCACTGTTGGTGAGATTTGAACTTTATGTGTCTCGTGGCTGAAAGGACTGATGTGTGATCCTGACTTTTCATAGCTGGGCAAGTAGCTGTTTATAAATTATTCCAGTTGTAATGAAAAAACCAGCAAGTGATAGTTAACCAGAATTTTTCACTGCTATAATTGAGCATGGAACAGGGGTGGGAGGAAAATCTGATTCATACTGAAAAGAGGGGGAGGAACCAAGGCAGCTTAGCAGGTGAGGGTACCTGAAAGACAGAGCCGGCAAGGTTGGATGTCGGGGAGAAGGAAGGAATGACCCACTGCAGAGGCCATGGGTCTTTGGCTCACCTCACAGCCCGCTATGGAAGAGGAAAAGCAGCATGGCCTAGTGGATAGAGCATGGGCTTAGAAGTCAGAAGTACCAAATAATAATCATTATAATTATGGTATTTAAGTGATTACGATGTGCCAAGCACTGCACTAATCACTGGTATAGCTACAAGGTAATCAGGTTGGACACAGTCCCTGTCCCACATGAGGCTCCCAGCCTCAATTCCCATTTTACAGATGAGCTGAGGCACAGAGAAGTTAGGTGACTTTCCCAAGCTCACAAACCAGACAAGTGGCAGAGCCAGGATTAGAACCCACGTCCTCTGAACCCCATGCCCGGGCTCTTGCCATTAGGCCATGCTGCTTGCCTGGGTTCTAATCAGTGGTTAAGTCCAATCTACTGCTAAGATGTAGGGATAACTGGCAAGCTGATGTCAATTTATGTTGCATAGCCCAGGTTTGGGGTGGAAAATGAGTGATTTCCTATCCAGATAATCAAGTCCCTGAATATCTATTCTCAAAACTGAGCCCTCTCCTTCCCAGACTGAGCCCCTTCCTTCCTCTCCCCTACTCCCCCTCCCCATCCCCCCTGCCTTACCTCCTCCCCCCCATAGCACCTGTATATATGTATATATGTTTGTACATATTTATTGCTCTATTTATTTATTTTACTTGTACGTATTTATTCTATTGATTTTATTTGGCTTATATGTTTTGTTTTGTTGTCTGTCTCCCCCTTCTAGACTGTGAGCCTGCTGTTGGGTAGGGACCATCTCTATATGTTGCAAACTTGTACTTCCCAAGTACAGTGCTCTGCACACAGTAAGCGCTCAATAAATATGATTGAATGAATGAAAATGGGCTCCCTGAAATCCAACTGGGGAGTAGGACAAGAGATATGGACTGAGAGCTCACCTCCTCCAGGAGGTCTTCCCAGACTGAGCCCCCTCTTTCCTCTCCCCCCCATCCCCCCGCCCTACCTCCTTCCCCTCTCCACAGCACCTGTATATATGTTTGTACAGATTTATTACTCTATTTACGAGAAGCAGCGTGGCTCAGTGGAAAAGAGCACGGGCTTTGGAGTCAGAGGTCATGTGTTCAAATCCCGGCTCCCCCAGTTGTCAGCCGTGTGACTTTGGGCAAGTCACTTCACTTCTCTGTGCCTCAGTTACCTCATCTGTAAAATGGGGATTAAGACTGTGAGCCCCTCGTGGGACAACCTGATCACCTTGTAACCTCCCCAGCGCTTAGAACAGTGCTTTGCACATAGTAAGCGCTTAATAAATGCCATCATTATCATCATCATTTATTTTACTTGTACATATTTACTATTCTATTTATTTTCTTAATGATGTGCATCTAGCTTTACTTCTATTTATTCTGATGACTTGACACCTGTCCACATGTTTTGATTTGTTGTCTGTCTCCCCCTTCTAGACTGTGAGCCTGTTGTTGAGTAGGGACTGTCTCTATATGTTGCCGACTTGTACTTCCCAAGCACTTAGTACAGTGCTCTGCACACAGTAAGCGCTCAATAAATATGATTGAATGAATGAATTAATATGGACCTAATTGGACAAGGATTCTTGATCGTTTACTCCTGTTACCTGCCTTTTCTTTCTTACATACCCAAATATCGATACTTTTCACTTCCTTTCATTCATTCAATCATATTTATTGAGTGCTCACTGTGTGCAAAGCACTGTATTAAGCATTTGGGAGAGTACAATAGAACACTAAACAGACACATTCCCTGCTCACAGTGAGCTTACAGTCTAGACGGGATGATAGAGATTAAAATAAATAAATAAATTACAGATATGTACATAAGTGCTGCGGGGCTGGGAAGGGGGGATGGATAGAGGGAGCAAGTCAGGGTGACACAGAAGGGAGTGGGAGAAGAGGAAAGGATGGCTTAGTCAGGGAAGATCTCTTGGAGATGTGCCTTCAATAAGGCTTTGAAGGAGGGGAGAATTCAAAGGGTTTTATTCAGGAGCCCACCTCATGGTGAATATATCCACCCATTGGTATTTAGTCTCCAGTCAAACCAATCTGCAGTCCCGTTATTGCATAACAGGGATCCAGTATCAAACCCCTTTGCAGCAGGATGAATCTCCGTGTTCTGGGGAGCAACTACATTTTGCACATCTTCATCTTTAGGGCATGCCATGCAAAATTAGCATGGGGATTAAAGCATTTTAGCTATAATTTCTCCCCTTCCAAATCAATTTTTTCTCCACATCGCTGATAAATAATATTAGAGATTTCAGTTTAGCCACTTGTACATCACCATGATCATCATCTCTATGTACTGAGCACCTACTGTGAAAAAGTTCTGCACCAGATGCTTGGGAGCACAGAACTGAAATTGAAAACCTGCTCCCTGACCTTGAGGTCATTACAACCTAATGTCAGGAGACACAGACACATATTGTAGACAAACAATATGAACAAGAATTAGAGCAAAAGCAGGCCATTATATAAATAAAAAAACATGTTAGCATATCACACATTCTCAAACCACGCAAAAACTTTGAAGATTTCACTGCTCTATCAAACATGGTAAATTCTAGCCCCTGACAATTTTTTTTTCCAGAAAGCTACAAGCAAACACATGACTTTCTGGAAGTTTATGAGTAAGCATACCTACATATGCTTTGAATGCTCTAATAATGGAGCCCAGCAATGTACAGATTAATGATGCAACAATACAATGATGGCGAAGACCGTGTGGTTGTTTGAAATACTCTGGCATAAATTGGAGATGGAAACTGGCAACCTATAAGTTTGCTCATGCCCAGCATCAAAGTAGGACCATCTGCAGAAAAAGCATCTCACACACCCACAATTAGACACCAATTAATTTGTACAAAGTGCTTTCTGTCTTGTCACCAAAGGGTCCTTAATTCTTTACATGTGTTCACATTAACCACATGACACCCTACATTTCTTCTGCCATCTGGAGTTACAGCCCCACTCAAGTGAAATTAGGGGCCTCATATGCATTTCCTCTATTACCGCATGACTACTTAGCTCTGAGACTAGCAGCTAAATTAGGGTGGACAACAGATGGACTTTGACCTTATTGGCCAGAAAGACCAGTAAATAAAGTGAAGTTTTCAAATCAAAGCCCAAAGAATGTTAAGATGTCTCCCAGACTAAAAGCCAGCCCATGGCTGGGATTGTCTTTGGAATCGAGGACCACAACAGATCAACAGATGAGAAAAATTGAAAACTAAAAGCAAAATGCAGGCACTTGTAGGCTTGATTATGTACAACACGAACATACCCTAGAACAAGAGGACAGAGGCCATGGCAGATGCATATTTTTAAAAAGGACCACTCATACCAAGCTCTTTCACCTATTAAACCATTAACAAATCTGAAAACGAACTGCACCTCATAAAAACATGAGAAATGAGATCTTACTGTGAACAGATTGTAGCAGCTTAATGTATACTGACAGAAAATGTGTTTAAAATTGGGGTGACTTCTTAGTTTTCCACATCCGTGAATAAACATTTATCTCCTTGGTTAATAATTAATGTGGAACAGTTGGCACCTCAAACCCCAACCTCCCGCCAAACCTTGGCTTTCTTGTATTCTGGAATATCTCTCTAAGGCATTCTGGTGCACATCTGTGGCCTCTGAACAGGACTTTTCTCCCTTTTTAGGCCTTGAGAAAGAGCAAACACTGGGCCATTAAAAACTCTGTTTTAGGCTCACGCTTGGAACTCATTACAAGGGAACCTCCAGAAGATTTTATTTTAGCCAAGTGGGTTTTCAGCCTTGTGCAGCTGTGAGTTATCCTTATAGACAGGTAAAGCAGTAATTTGGGAGAGTGCAAAGAAAAGCTGAGGCCTAGTGGAAAGAACACTAGTCTGGGAGTCAAAACAACTGGGTTCTAATCCCAGCTCTGCCAATTGTCCGCTGTGTGACCTCGGGTGAGTCACTTCGCTTCTCTGGGCCTCAGTTCCCTCATCTGTAAAATGGGATTAAACACCAATTTGTCACTCCTTCTTTGGCTGGGAGCCCCATAGAGCAATAATGAAAATTGTGGTGATTGTTAAGCGCTTACTATGTGGCAGGAACTGTTCTAAGCTCTGGGGATGACATAAGGTAATCAGGTTGGACACAGTCACGGTTCCACAGGCGGCTCACAGTCTTAATCCCCATTTTACAGATGAGGGAAGTGAGGCACAGAGAAGTGACTTGCCTAAGGTCATTCAGCAGACATAGAACCCAGGACCCGCTGACTCCATGCCCCGGGCTCTATCTTCTAGGCCACGCTGACAGGGATTGGGTCCAACCTGATTATCTTGTATTTACTGCAGGATGTGGTACAGTGCTTGGCACAAAGTAGGTCATTTACAAATACCACAGCTATTAGAAGTACCTATACCACTTATACTCCATTCATAACTGTACATTCCTTCTTCTTCTTCTCTCTCCCTGGGCCCAGTTAGTTAGATGGAAGATTTTCCCCCTTTATGCACAGCATGTCTTGACAAGTCATACTTCAAAGTTACCTAGACTGTGAAAAATTGTGCTGACTGCTTCTGAGCAATGAAAGCTTGGGAAGAAAGACTGGTTTATAGATGTTGAGCTTGAGAAAGACATTAAACAGCCGGAGGTGCATATTCAGCTATTCTGATGCTTGGGTTTCTGCAGGTAGTTATTAGTTATTGTTGAAACCTGGATTACATACAAAAAAAGACCTAATAGGAGATGTTCTATTCGACAACGCTGTCAATCTTCCATGCTAACAGAGCTTTTACGGTGCTAGGACGATTATCTCAGAATCATGAAACGTTAGCGAGCGGGTTCCGGTTTAAGCAAGAAAATGCAGCAGCTGCTACATATGGTATCTGTAGCAAGTTGGAGATGCAGAAACCATGGTTAACTACAGTACATGAACTCCAAGACACCAGAGCAGTAATTTCTTTGCTCATGACGGGTAATTAAACCAAATGTTTTTCCTACAACTTCCTCCTCAGCACTGGAGCATCTTACCATAAGTCAGAGTGGAGCAGACATTATCTAAATTTCTCTTTAATTCCTTTGTCAGGCCCTTAAGAAGCCCTCTTCCTCTTGCCTTTGTGGAGATGCCAGCTAACTGTGATCGCCGTCGACCCCCGACCCATGTCATCCCCTTGGGCTGGAATGCCCTCCCTCTGCACATCCGCCAAACTAGCTCTCTTCCTCCCTTCAAAGCCCTACTGAGAGCTCACCTCCTCCAGGAGGCCTTCCCAGACTGAGCCCCTTCCTTCCTCTCCCCCTCCTCCCCCTCCCCATACCCCCACCTTACCTCCTTCCCCTCCTCACAGCACCTGTATATATGTATATATGTTTGTACGTATTTATTACTCTATTTATTTTACTTGCACATATTCTATTTATTTTATTTTGTTAATATGTTTTGTTTTGTTGTCTGTCTCCCTGTTCTAGACTGTGAGCCGGCTGTTGGGTAGGGACCGTCTCTATATGTTGCCAACTTGTACTTCCCAAGCGCTTAGTACAGTGCTCTGCACACAGTAAACGCTCAATAAATACGATTGAATTTACTGGCTGAAAAGGAGGTGGAGTCGGGGGTGAGTTGAAGAATGGAGCAGGGAAATCACAGCTCCCTAGAGAAGCTGGAGCTTGGGATTTCCAAAGAGAGATGCTTCTCCATCTTTGACCTCCTCCCTGGTTCTGACCGGTTCATTCCTCTAGATAATTGTTATTTCTCTGTGGGTAGGGATCTTGCCTACCAACTCTATTGTACTGTACTCTACCAAGCGCTTAGACAGTGCTGTACACCGAAAGTGCTCAATAAATTCCAATTTATTGACGCCTGGTTGTTGTAGAGTCCAGCAGCTTGCCAGGTCTGGCTTCCCAGATGTGGTTTGAGTCTTTTCAGAGAATGAGGCAGTCACTTCGGTAAATAGATTCTGCATTGCCCTCCTTGGCCTCTCTTCTAACTGCTCTCATTCTGAAAGGTAAATAGAAGGACTGTATATACATTTAGTAACGGTGCTGAAGTAGAGCTAGCACCGTTTCAGAGGAATCACGAAAGAAACAACCATAGCAGAGCTGGGAATTGAGCTGAGTAGAAATGACTCAGTTGTGTCTATAAATGGTGAAGTTTCCTTGTCTCCAAGAATGGGAACTTTTCTCCATTGAAATCGTTCTCTCTCTCTCTCGCTCTCTGTCTCTCTCTTCTTTAAATAAAATCTCTCTCCCTCTCTCTTCCAGAGCCTTTTGGATTCAGCATTCTGGATAAGCCACTCAATGACTGAGCTATTTGATTTGAAACTTGGTACTCGTGGACAGGAAACGGGAGTTAGGAATGAATTCTCTGAGGCTCGACATCACAGGCTAGCTCTTTTTTTGTGGGGGACGGCGGGGAGGGTGTTTCACCAACACCCTCTCTCTGTAACACATACACTCACATACACACTGACTCACACACATGAAGGAATTAGATTAAACCGACGGCCCCATCCCCTGTCAAAATCTCCGTGGGGAAAGCTGCCAGTGTGCTTCAATCTCTGCTCCAGGTGCAGCTTGTGAAATTGTCCTTTGCGAATGGCTCTGAACATGAGGTAATCCGTTTGATAATTTCCTCCCCAACCACTCTATCTGATCAAACCCATAATGTTTAATATGTTTAGTAAAGTGAGCCAATTTCAAAAGAGTTGGCTCTTTAAATGGCCAAATTAAACAAGATGACAGGTCGCTCCCGCCTTTTTTCTGTGTTCCCACGAATGCAGAGCTCAGGCATCCAGGGGCTAGAGAGAGAGATGGGCCTGGGGGGCAAAAAGAGGGGTAAGCTATTTAAATAACGTGCCTATTTTTAAAGTCGGTATTCAAAATACATTCTTGAAGCTACCATTACCCCTTCAGGGTGCTTTTGTTTTGAATAAATTGTGCTGACCAGAAGCTGACATTTGGTTTCACAGAACATGATGAAAACTTATTCTGTTCAGATAACTAACAAACTGCTCAATTCTATATGCAATGTGCATATATACCTTAAGGCAACTACGAACTTCTATCCCACGTTAGCCTTAAATTAAATTATATCATTTCTACAAAAACCTACATTAGTTGCATACATCTCTACCTCTGAGTATAATATTACGTGCCCCAAAATGATACATTCTGAGGAAGAAGTAAGAGGATTTCCTTTTGGGCCGGGAATATGACTACCATCTCTGTTATATTGTACTCTTCCAAGAGCTTAGTACAGTACATAGTAAGTGCTCAATAAATAGATTGACTGCTGAGTGACAAACAATAATAATTACAGCAGCAGAAATGTAAAAAGTCTTGAGAAATTAAGACATATGTTCAGTCATCAAAAGGAACCTTGGGAATTTTTTCTAATAATAATAATAATAATAATAATAATAATAATAATGATGGTACTGAAGTGCTTACTATGTGCCAAGCACTGTACTAAGCGCTGGAGTAAATACAAGTTAGTCAGGTTGGACACAGTCCCTGTCCCACAGAGGGCTCACACACTTAATCTCCATTTTACAGATGAGGCACAGAGAAGTGAAGTGGCTTCCCCGAGGACACACAGCAGACATGTGGCAGAGCCGGAATTAGAACCCATGACCTTCTGACTCCCAAGCCTATGCTGTAGCCGCTAAGCCACGCTGCTCTGCTTTCAACATAGTTTTTCTTAGAAATGTTTCACCTGCAAAATCGAAGTGGAAATCCAGGTCTCATTTAACATATAGCCTAATAGTAATAATAATTGTGGTAATGATAATAATAATAATCATATGTTAAGCACTTACTATGTACCAAGAACTGTACTAAGTGCCAGAGTAGATTCAAGATAATCAGAACCCATATGGGGCTCGCAGTCTAAGTAGGAGGGAGAACAGGTATTAATCCCTATTTTGCGGGTGAAAGAACAGAGAAGTTAAGTGACTTGCCAAACGTCACACAGCAGGTAAGTGGAGGAGCCAAGATTAGAATACAGGTGATCCGACTCCCAGGCCCTTGGTCTTTCTACAAGGCCATGCTGCTTCTCCAGTGTGACTTACCACTATAGGCAAACCACCAGTGTGACCCAATGTTTTAAATTGTGGAATCAAAATGAGAAGAGCCAACACGTATTTCAGCTCTACGACAAACTCCTTTAGTACTTTGGGAGTGTCTATGTGAAATAAAATACCCCACGTTACACACACACAGCTATAGATATCTATGTAGAGAGAGCTACATTCTTTGGGGGTCCTGAGAAGCAGAGTGGCCTACTTGATAGAGCTCGCGATCGGGAGTTTGGAGACCTGGATTCTTATCCTGACTTGCCTGACTTATGACCTGGGGCAAGTCACTTAACTTCCCTGTACCTCAATTTCATCAACTGAAAAATGGGGATTAAACATCGATTCTCCCTCTCTTTCAGACTGTGAGCCCCATTCGGGACAGGGATCAAATCTGATCTACTTTTATTTATTCCAGCACTTAGCACAGTGCTTGGCCCTTAGTAAGCTCCTAACAGATTATTATTACTGTATCAGGTGAGTGTGTACGGCTAGAAAGGCCTATACTTGAGCAAAAATGAATTCCACAGTGTTGTCCTTTCCTGCTTTCAAATCTTTCTCCCTCTTCCAATCTTTCCCAAACTTTTGCAGCATGGCCTAGTAGAAAGAACAACGGACTGGGAGTCAGAGGATCTTGGTGTGCCACTTAGCTGCTGTGTGACCTGGGACAAGTCACTTAACTTCTCTGTGCCCCAGTTACCTCATCTGTAAAATGGGGATTGAGACTGTGAGCCCCATGTGGGACATGGGCTGTGTCCAACCTGATTAGCTTCTAACTACCCCCGCACTTGGTACAGTGCCTGGCACATAGTAAACACCTAATACCATTAAAAAAAAGTACAAACGTATGCATGGGACACAAGTGAAGTCCATGGTAAAATCGAGAATTGAATAGAATTGAGAAGAAGCATGGCCTAGTGTAATGATCTTGGGCCTTAGGACTTGGGTTCTAATCCTGCCTCCACCACTTCATTCATTCATTCTTTCATTCAATCATATTTATTGAGCTCTTACAGTGTACAAAATGCTGAAGAGTACAATGTGACAATAAACAGACACATTCCTTGTCCACAAAGAGCTCACTTGCCTGCTGTGACCCTTGGGCAAGTCACTTTAATGATCTATGCCTCAGTTTTCCCATCTGTAAAGTGGGGATTCATTACCTTTTCTCCCTCACTCAGTCCTTGAGGCCCATGTGGGACACGTGTCTAATCTGATTGTATTGCACCCTCTCTGGTGCTTAGTACAGTTCTTGTCACATAGCAAGTGCCTACCAGCATGGCATAGTGGTTACAGCATGGCCTTGGGAGTCAGAAGGTCATGGGTTCTAATCCCGGCTCTGCCACTTGTCTGCTGTGTGGCCTTGGGCAAGTCACTTGGCTGCAAATCACTTCATTTCTCTATGCCTCAGTTGCCTCATCTGGAAAATGGGGATTAGGACTGTGAGCCCTACATGGGACAGGGACTGTTCAACCTGCTTTGCTTGTATCCACCCCAGCACTTAATAAGGAGCCTGGCACATAGTAAGGGCTTAACAAATACCATTATTACTATTGTTATTATTATTAATAAATACCATACTTATTATTGTGGACTTGGGACTGCGGAGATGATGCCATTAACTTCTCCCCCTCAATTTTTCAGGAAGGAAGGGTAACATGACTAGCCCACGATTGTCAATTCTTGTCCCCTACCAACTGGAGCTGGAGTCCTCACGGGTACACTGAAGCTGGACACAGGCTGAAATCTGGGCAGAGGGGCTGGGCATGGGCTCAGGTCTTTCCTTGGGCAAATTGGGGCTGGGGTCTCCATCGTAGGGGTGGGAGCTGGCTGCAGGTTGGAGCCTATAATAATAATAATACTAATAATAATAATAATAATAATAATAATAATAATAGTATGATAGTGGCATTTGTTAAGCACTTACAATGTGCCAGGCATCGTTCTAAGTGTTGGGGTGGATATAAGCAAATCGGGTTTGACACGGTCCTTGTCCCACATGCGGCTCACAATCTTAATCCCCATAAACTCCCTGTGGGCAGGGATTGTGTTTGATGTTACACTGTACTCTTCAAAGTACAGTGCTTTGCACACAGTAGGAGCTCAATAAATACAATTAATAATATTAATTTTAGCACAGGCTGGGGGCTCAGGGTCAGGGCCAGGGTGGGATCAGAACTCTAGAACCATGGCCGTAACCATCAATTCGTCAATGGTATTTATTGAATGTTTACTGTGTGCACAGCACTGTGCAATACACTCTCAAGTACAATAACTACTTGAGAGAGTACAAAGCAATGGAGTTGGTAGTCACATTCCCTACCCACAAGCAGTTTAGAGTCTTGAGACTGAAGCAGCTTAAGGCCCTACTGAGAGCTCACCTCCTCCAGGAGGCCTTCCCAGACTGAGCCCCCTCCTTCCTCTCCCCCTCCTCCCCCTCTCCATCCCCTCCGTCTTACCTCCTTACCTTCCCCACAGCACCTGTATATATGTATATATGTTTGTACGTATTTATTACTCTATTTATTTATTTTACTTGTACATATCTATTCCATTTATTTTATCTTGTTAATATATTTTGTTTTGTTCTCTGTCTCCCCCTTCTAGACTGCGAGCCCACTGTTGGGTAGGGGCTGTCTTTATATGTTGCCAACTTGTACTTCCCAAACGCTTAGTACAGTGCTCTGCACACAGTAAGCGCTCAATAAATACAAATAATAAAAAAAGCAGCTAAAGGACTTTGGGAGAAGGTGAGGATCACGATTGGATAGGGAAGAGGCACATGGAAAGATGGTTCTGGGGTAGGGGAGGGCCAGAAGAGAGGTGGTGGAGAAGGAGGAGGCAGATAAGCTCCTCTTAGTCCTTTTATACTTCTTTTTTCCCCTCCTTCTCTTTCCTTCCCTTCTCTTCTTCCTTCTTTTCTTTCCACTTTTTCCAACCCCTTCCCCTTAAAGCCCCCCGACCACATCCCGTCCCCCAAGCTCCTCTCCTAGATTGCCCCCTCCCTTCCCCACAGCTCTACTACCTGGGAGTCATTGCCCACTGGATCTAGGAGTAGAGTAACTCTTCAAGCATATTTTGATCAAGAAAATCCTCTAGACGGTGTCCGGTCTGATTACCTTGTATCTACCCCCAGTGCTTAGTAAGTGCTTAACAAACGCTATCATTAATCAATCAAGTATGGTGAAGGTGGTTCAAAAATACAGGAACGACACCACCCTTAAACGACAGCTAAATGCCTCCTTTACAACCACCGCTATTACATATTCCATCTTGTTCATCATGAGTAACTTCTCTTCATTTTTCATTACTAAGCATTAGACAGCTAAAAGTGTGAAATATCTGCTTAGTGTGCAAAATAGCAGAGCAAAGCACAGGCCACTTAATTGTGATGAATTTCCTGGTTTAGCCTGCTTAAACACGGTTAGCTTTAGGGAATTTATCTCAAATTCATTCTTACCCAGGATGGCTCAATGCTGAAGCATTCCTTTGGTTATGGGTGACTTATGGGTTACATGAGAACTATACAAGATTTCCTTGTTATACGATTGAATTAAGATGCCCAGTTCCCCAATCTACATATAAGCCTCCTTTCTGGCATCAGATCTTATGGAAATCTTGGTTCAAAATGACTAGTGGAAGAAATCCAGGGCGCTTCCAAAAGAGGATTTCCTATGGGTAAAAAGTCCATGTGAACTTTGTCTTTTTCTGGGGCTTTCCACTTAACTGTTAATTCTTCTTGTCCACATACTTAATGGCTCAATTTTTTCTACTTTATTACTCTAGAGAAGAATTAAATGATGAAACTACCATTTACATTTTTTCACATAAGAGTATTTCATTTTCCTAATGAAATATCCTAATTCACAACCATATTTTTTATCATTTTTGAGTGAATATACTGTAATATAAAATGTTGTTTGGGCAGAGGGCCTCAGAGGCAGGAAATGATTTCAATGAGGAGAAAGTGCAATAACTGAATTAAGGGAAGCAGTGAAGAGATGATCCTGGAGAGGAGACACTGTTTTGGCCATAAAAGTTCCATGAGTGTAGATACTAGGTTCATTCATTCATTCATTCATTCATTCATTCATTCATTCACTCACTCATTCATTCAATCGTATTTACTGAGCACTTACTATACACAGAGCAATGTACTAAGTGCTCCGGAGAGTACGATACAATGATAAACAGACACATTCCCTTCCCACAATGAGTTTACAGTCTAGAGAGCAGCGTGGCTCAGTGGAAAGAGCACGGGCTTTGGAGTCAGAGGTCATGGGTTCAAATCCCGGCTCCATCAATTGTCAGCTGTGTGACTTTGGGCAAGTCACTTAACTTTGTGCATCAGTTCCCTCATTTGTAAAATGGGGATTAAGACTGTGAGCCCCACGTGGGACAAACTGATCACCTTGTATCTCCCAAGCTCTTAGAACAGTGCTTTGCACATAGTAAGCACTTAACAAATACCATCATTATTTTTATTAGAGAGGGGGAGACAGACATTAATATAAAGAAATTACAGCTATATATGTAAGTGCTGTGGGGCTGGGAGAGGGGAAAGAACAGACGGAGCAGGTCAGTGTGACACAGAAGGGAGTGGGAGAAGAAAAAAAGGGAGGCTTAGTCAGGGAAGGCCTCCTGAAGGAGATGTGCCTTGGTTAAGGCTTTGAAGAAGGGGAGAGTAATTGCCTATCAGATTTGAGGGCATTCCAGGCCAGAAGCAGGATTTTGGCTAGGGGTTGGTGGTGAGATAGACAAGATTGAGACAAAGTGAGATCAGCATTAGAGGAGTGAAATGTGCGGGCTGGGTTGTAGTTCCAGTTCTGTTTGGAACTGGTCCAGTCACAAAAATCATTGTTGGGGCCGAAGATGCCAGTTAGTGACGGAGGGCAAACCACCAAGACCATCCTCTTGGTCTTCACGCCAACTGACTTGAACTCTCATTCTCAACTTCAAGATCTTGATAAACTCTTACCTCAAATGAACACCCCAAACCAATATGAAAAATTCTCCTGCAACCCAATAATTCACAGGAGCCTTCCATTTTCTGTAGTGAGCTGACAAACTTGGGGGTAAAACAGTTCTCCGGGAAAGATATGGGAACTTTTTCCCTGGTGCCGAAACACTTGTTCCAAACAAATACCAAACTTGGTTTTACATGCCCAGTTAGCCTCCAGACTAAAAAACCCCTCCCTTGACCACCCAATCACACCTTCCAATTATCCGCCTCTAGGGTCTAAGCTCCTTGTGGGCAGGAGCCTGCCTACCAACTCGGTTATACTGGATTCTAGCAAGCACTTAGTACAGTGGTCTGCACACAGTGAATACTCATTTAATACAATTGATTGATTCACTGACTGATCACCCCCTTTCAGAACCATTCTTTTTCAAACCCCTCAGGAGAATAGTTTACACCCACTGCCTCCACTTCCGCTCTTTGACCCTCTGAAATCTAGCTTCTGTACACTCTACTTCAAAGAAACCATTCATTCATTCATTCATTTATTGAGTGCTTACTGTGTGCAGAGCACTGTACTAAGCACTTGGGAAGTACAAATCATCAACATGTAGAGACGGTCCCTACCTAACAATGGGCTCACAGTCTCAAAGGGGGAGACAGACAACAGAACAAGACAACCAACCTCTTCTAAGGTCACCAATGACCTCCTTCTTGCCAAATCCAATGGACTCTACTCCAACTGAATCCTTCTAGACTTCTGAGTTGACCTCCTGGAAACACTATCTAACCTTTTCTTCACTGATACTATCCTCTCCTGGTTCTCCTCTTCCTCTCTCTCTGGCTGTTCCTTCTCAAACTCTTCCATTGGCTCTGCCTCCCACCCCTTAACTGTGGGGTCTCTCAAGGCTCAGCTTTAGGTCCCCTTCTACTCTCCATCTACACCCACCCCTTGTAGAACTCATTCACTCCCATAGCTTCAAGTACCACTTCTACCTGGAAGAATTCCAAAACTACCTCTCCTGCCTTGACCTCTTTCCTTCTCTGAAGGTTCTCATTTCCTTCCTTCAGGACATCTCTACTTGGATGTACTGCTGACATCTCAAACTCAACATGTCCAAAACAGAACTCCTCCTCTTCCCATCCAAACCTTCCCCTCCCCACTGATTTCTCATCACTGCAGACAACATCGCCATGCTCCCTAATTCACAAGCCCATAATATTGGCATTATCCTCAACTCCTCTCTCATTTAACCTGCAAATTCAGTCTGTCACCAAATCCTGTCACTTCTACCTTTGAAACATCTCAAGAATCCACCCCCGCTTTCCATCCAAACTTCAACCGTGCTGGTCCAAGCACTTCTCATGTCTGATTGTCCCAATCAATCAGTGGAATTTATTGAGCATTTACTGGGTGCAGAACACTGCATTAAGTGCTTGACTCCTGCCTCAGTCTCCTCATTGACTTCCTTGCCTCCATTCATTCATTCATTCATTCAGTAGTATTTATTGAGCACTTACAATGTGCAGAGCACTGTACTAAGCACTTGGGAAGTACAAGCTGGCAACATGTAGAGACGGCCCCTACCCAACAGTGGGCTCACAGTCTAGAAGATAATAATGGCATTTATTAAGCCCTTACTATGTGCAAAGCACTGTTCTAAACCCTGGGGAGTTTACAAGGTGATCAGGTTGTCTCATGGGGGGCTTACAGTCTTAATCCCCATTTTACAGATGAGGTAACTGAGGCCAAGAGAAGGTAAGTGACTTGCCCAAAGTCACACAGCTGACAAGTGGTGGAGCCGGAATTTGAACCCATGACCTCTGACTCCAAAGCCCATGCTCTTTCCACTGTGACATGCTGCATCCAGTCTCTTCCCTCATGGGTCCATACTTCACTCTGCTGCCTAGTTCACTTTTCTATAATATCTGTTCTGCCCACATCTCCCCACTTCTCAAAACCTCCAATGGCCATCAGTCCCTCTCTGTTTCAAATAGAAATTCCTCATTATTTGGCTTTAAGGCATTCCTCCTACCTACCCTCACTCTCCCACTACAACCAAGCCCTCACACTTCACCCCTCTAGCCCTAACCTTGACCTTGACTCTCCCTTTTGATCTCTTGTTCACAGCCTCCCCCTCCTGCCTGGAATTCCCTCCCCTCCGTATTCAACAGACCACAAGCTGATTAACTTGGATCTACCCCAGCATTAAGAACACAGAATAAAAGCTTAGCAAATACCATAATAATAATAACAACCTTCAAAGCCCTACATTATTATTATTATTATTATTATTATTATTATTATTATAAAAATCCTATCTCTTCCAAGAGGCCTTTCCCGACTAACTTTCTCTCTCCCCAACCTATTCACCCTTCCTAGACTGTAAGGCTCAGACTCTTTCAGGCCAGGGATCATGTCTACAAACTCTATTTTACTGTAATCTTCTAAAGTTTAGTACAGTGCCTCACACATAGTAAGTGCTCAATGAATAACATTGATTAATTAAATTATCTGATTCTTGGTTCAGTGTCACAGTCTTTTCTATCCTCCCCTCTTAACTTCACTTCAAGAAGAATAGAGGGGAAACTTGCATCTGTGCTGCATATCTTCTGTCAGGGTTGAGCCTAGATGTGTCGCAAAAGACAACTGAAAATACACCCTGTAGAGAGACTGTCTGGCTGGCATATAGTTTATTAAGAATTTGTTTGCTTGTTTTTAGTTTTTTTTTGCGGGGAGAATGCTAAATTAATTGTCTGGATACTTATCTGTTATAGTTTTAAAAGAGCATGTTTACCCAACACTCCTGAATCTCATAATGTAATTGTAACCGGCAAGCTTTAGAAGACAGAAACAGTACCCTTACTTTGCATTAACTTCACAAGTGATTTATAGTTCCCTCCATAATATTTCCTCAAAGGTCCACGTAACTAGGCTTTGCCAATGGGTTCCGACTTCGGGAAAAATTGACTTCATACTTGAACTGTATGGCTTCCCTCCATTAATCTAGGAATTTCAATTCGCGCAGTTAAATCATGCTCCAGGAAGAGGGTCCCGCTTTTGTTAGGAGCGGTGATTAGTTTTCAGAAAATGCACTGCATTTTATTTAAATTTTGGTCTTCGTCTCAGGGACGGACAACCCCAGTGGGAATTTAGGTATGGGCCTGACAGCCTCTGGAAGAAGCTGCACCTTTTCACTTTTCTAGGGTGGGTGGGTGTGGGTTGGACTGTGCACACATGTGTGTGTACATGTGTGCACGTGTGCATGCATGCTTGTGAGGGAGTTTGGAAGGTAAAAGCAGTTCCTCTGCTTGTCCCAGTCCCGATATCCCACTGGTGTCCCAAAGGATACTGCCAAGGCCACACAGCTCACCCAGGGAGCTCTGCTCACTGCTGAATCCTGCTCATGAGGTCAGCCCAATCCTTTATGTGGCTCAGTGGAAAGAGTACAGGCTTGGGTGTCGGAGGTCATGGGTTCTAATCCCAGCTCTGCCACCTCTGTGTTGTGTGACCTTGGGCAAGTCACTTAACTTCTCCGTGACTCAGTTCCCTCATCTGTAAAATGGGGATTAAGACTGTGAGCTCCACATGGGACAACCTGATTACCTTGTACCTACCCCAGTGCTTAGAATAGTGCTTGGCACATAGTAAGCGCTTAACAAATATGATCATTATTATTTGGGAGATCATTTCCTCATTTGGTATGTAATGTGTGACAAAAATGTGCAGGTTTATTAATTATGATAATAGTAATTATGGTATTAAGCGCTTACTATGTGTCAAGCACTGTTCTAAACCCTGGGTTAGATACAAGTAAAGCAGGTTGGACACAGTCCCTGTCACACGTGGGGCTCACACTCTTAATCCCTGTTTTACTGACAAGGTAACTGAGGCCCAGAGAAGTGAAGTGACTTGCCCAAGGTCACACAGCAGACATGAGGCGGAGCTGGGATTAGAACCACTGTCCTTCTGACTCACGGGCCCGAGCTCCATCCACTAAGCCACACTGCGTCTGCTTAGTGCTTCTGCACTGCTTAAACAATATATTACTCAGAAAAACAGTGATATCCACAAGGCACCCTATGGAAAAATAAGGATCTTGCATTCACACTTAAGCAACAGATTTTTCCTGAACCATCACTCAGTGGTATTTGTTGAATGCTTACTTTGTGAAGCACACTCTACTAAACACTTGGGAAAATACAGTAGAGTTGAGTAAGGAGATACGATCCCTGGATGTTAAGGAGTTTACTTGTTAGTAGGGGAGACAGACAATCAAATGCGACTGTCATGACATTCAATCAACCAATCAATCAATAGTATTTACTGAGTGCTCCCTTTATGCAAACCACTGTATAAAGCACTCGGGAAAGTATTATACAACAGAATTGGCAAATATGATCCCTTCCCACAAGGAGTTTACATCTGCAGAGGGAGACAGACATTAAAATAGTTTAGGGATAGGGGAAATAGTTGAGTATAAGAATTTTTATGGAAGTATTGTGGGGCTGAGGTGAGACTGAGCTGAACACCCTGCCCCCCAAAACCTAGGCAATGTATTGTAATGTAAACTGTTCAATTTTGATAAAGAAGAGTCCAACCCGGTGAGATTCTCATAATTATGCTGCCTGTGGAGCTGATGGTAAATATATGCTTTCGGCATGCTAGCCTCCAGTAAAATGCATTCTGCATCATAATTTCATAGATCACTGGCCACAGGGACCTTTTAAACTCCTATTCAGGAAATAACCTTCTGTCCATCACGAAAGGCACTTTGCGTGACTGCCAAATGGAAAAGACACATTTACCACTGGGCTATTTTTAAGTTTTGTGAGGGGGCTTGAGGGTAGGGCTCTATCGAGATCAACCTGAATTAGATTTTTTTATAGAGTGCCTCTCACTTTTATGAACTGGAAATGCCAGAACATGGGTGCTGGCTTTTCATTTTAGCTGGGGGTGGGATGGCCAGGGAACAGGGAGAGGAGAATGGGCTGCAGGAAAGGAGAGAAAAAAGGAAGGTGGAGAAGCCCATGGGGACAGGAGGGAGGGAGAGGTAAATGGCGCCAAGAGAAGTGAAATCACTCCTCCATGGGTCGTGAAGGTGCCAGCCCCCTCCCCCTCCCCACCCAACCCCCTTCCCGCTACTGAGTCTGGCGCCTATGAGGGGCTCCATTTCAACAGTTGGATCCATGCTTAATAACATTTCCTGTTTTCCCACTCCTGGAAACCAACAGTGGGGCTGCATCATTTTATAATATAGGAGTGGAGGGGGCTGGGAGAGCTAAGAACACGGGGGTTACTTCGGGACAGTTCGAATAACCTTCTGTGTTTAAGGGAAAGAATTCAACCTGGGAAAATAATGTGGATGTTATTCTAATTCACTCGTAGTAACTGAACTTTGCTCAATAAATCAGAACACCCTTTGGCGGTGTTCTTCAGAAATCTGTCACAAATGTGAACAACTTACTTGGAAGACCAGAACACAGCCTTAGAGAAACCATTAATTGATTGATTGACTCGGGGGACTAGTATTAGTCCCACGCTGGAGAAGCAGCGTGGCTCAGTGAAAAGAGCACGGGCTTTGGAGTCAGAGGTCATGGGTTCAAATCCTGGCTCCACCAATTGTCAGCTGTGTGACTTTGGGCAAGCCACTTAAATTCTCTGTGCCTCAGTTACCTCATCTGTAAAATGGGGATTAAGATTGTGAGCCCCCCGTGGGACAACCTGATCACCTTGTAACCTCCCCAGAGTTTAGAACAGTACTTTGCATATAATAAGTGCTTAACAAATGCCATTATTATTATTGTTATTACTAAATTCATCAGCCTAGCATTATCGTTGTTTGACATCAATTCGGCCCCCACACTTTTTGAACCCTAGCGTAAAGAAGAGGACTAATTTTTTATGATGGGTCTGTAGGCTCATCTGAAAGGCAAGATACCTTGACTGTTGATTAAAACTAAATCACATCACTAAGGGAATATCTTCAGGCTACTTCAGGTAGTTGGTAGATGAAAAAGCTCCAATAGCCCTGTAAATAAACATGTGTAGAACATGTAGAATATGACAGATCAAAGACCGGATTCTGCTACCAAGTTTCTTTGCTCCCAAGTGGTAGCGTCTAGGAAGGAGCTTCTGATTCACTGTATCAAAGTGGCAGAAACAAAACTCCTTGTAGTTTCAAGTGGACTGATCTTGGTTCCTGGAGAGAAAACATAAACCAGACATCTGGGACCTGACCGCCCTGAGCTGTCTTATGAAGGTCAAACAATCAACTGTATTTATTGAGCACTTACTACGTGCAGAGCACTGTACTAAGTGCTTGGGAGAGTGCAATACAACAATTAGCAGACACGTTCCCTGCTCATAATGCAGTTGTTACCACCAGCTGGCCCTGAAAATGGTGGAAGGGAGAAACAGACATTTTTTGGGGGAAGTAAAGGTGCTAGGGATATGGAAAAATGGGAAAGGAAATCAGAGATTCACAAACCACAGAGCAAATCAGGCAAAGGACAACCAAGCTTGAGGTGCTGTGAAAAATGATGGATTTCTGAGAAAACAGGTTTGTAAGAAGGCTTAAGGATTTCTATTTGATGCAGAAGGCTCCGTGATGAGGACCCTGAATCTAAATGCCATCTCCCTCTAATTATTTTCCCCCTTTGTTTCCAGTTCTCTCCTTAAGATGGATCCATAGCCCTCCCATCTTCTGGGCCAAAAACTTGCCCATTTTTCTGGGACATTCTGTCATGTTAGAACCCAACTTAGACCAAAAAGCTTTCATTCATGACTTAATACAGAATTTGACTTCCACCTCTCTAGGGAGAAGTCCCATCTACTTCCCCTTTTGGGCCATTCAGGCTCCTAATTGTTGGCTTGAAGGCTGTAAAACATCTGTATCTAATGAATTGGGCTGGAGTTCAGAGTCAGAGCTGCCGGTGGATTAGAATGAGCTCTCTAGAGGCAGCAGGATCTTTCTGTCCAAAGCTGGGTTTGAAATGCCTAGAGGTCTCTAGGGAACAATGGCAGAACTGAAGCCTGACCAGGCTGACTTGTAATTTATTTGTTCAGGTTTTTTTAAATTGCCTTCTGTATCCACTCAGTTCTTTCTAGGAAGCAGACAAACCAGAATTTTTTTAAAAAACATTAATGTAAAAACACCATTAATAACTCAACAGAAACCACTTAGTCTGGGAGAGGAGAGACAGCTTGAGGATTTTTCATTATAGTATATGGTGTTTACTCGTGGAAAAAATGCTGTTAATACACCTAGTTCTCCAGCTCCATGTTAAGGAAAACTCCCACTAAAAGTACATGCACACAGACTGTTTCTTCCAGGTTCTATCCAGGTAGATATGCTCAGTCAGAAAAATGTTTCCTACTTTCCCAAAAGAGTTCTATCTATAGCATGCAGTGAAAACCCACATTATGGAAGAAGTGGGGTTACCAATACTCATCTGTTAAATGTACAAAAAGGTAGGCTAGTTCATTGGGAAAAGGAGTTATCAGCTCAGCTGCCAGGGGGTAACAGTAGAAGACCAAATAACAAGATCTATTTCAATGGAAATATGCTGGAAACTTTCCCCGGAGGCCAAAGGCTGTTGGTTCAACCTTCACAACATCTCTAGAATCTGCCCTTTTCTCTCCATCCAAACTGCTAGCATGCTGATCCAAACATTCATCGTTTTCCGCCTTGACTACTGCATCAGCTCCTTGTTGAACTCCCGGCATCCTGTCTCTCTCTTCTTCAGTCTACACTTCACCCTGCTGCTCAGATCATTTTCTAAAACAACAACAAAAAAATCCGTCCATGTTTCCCCATGCCTCAGAATTTCCAGTGGTGGCCCAAGCACTCCTGGATCGAACCAAAAGTCCTTCCACTAGCTGTAAGGCACTCAATCAGCTCTTTCACTCCTAACTTGCCTCACATCTCCTAATATAACCCAATCCGTACACTTCGCTACTCTAAAACGAACCTACTCTCTGTACCTTGATCTCGTCTAACCTGCCACTAACACTTTGCCTATGTCTTTCCTCTGAGTTGGAACTCCTTCCCCCTTTATATCTGACAGACCCCAACTCTCCCCCTTCAAAGCCCTCCTAAAATCACCCCTCCTCCAAGAGGTCTTCCCTAACTAAACCCTCATTTCCCCTACCCACCCTCCCCTCTGCATCACCTACCTCAATCTCATCTGTCTCCCTTCTAGACTGTAAACTCTTTGTGGGCAGGGAATGTGTCTACCAACTCTGTTATATTGTACTATCCCAAGCGCTTAGTACAATGCACACAGTAAGTACTCAGTAGATACAACTGAATGACTGCCTTTGCATTCGGATCAGTACCTTTTAAGCGCTTGATATTCACCCCGCCCCCATCCCCTTAGTACTTAGGTTCACATCCTTACACTCTGCTACTTCCCCTATCTAATTTATTATAATGTCTGCTTCTCCCTATAGGCTGAAAGCTCACTGTGTGAAGACAATCTGTCTACCAACCCTGTTATATTGTATTTTTCCAAGTGCTCAGTACAGTGAGTGCTCAGTAACTGATTGATTAATCGATTGGTTCCAATGGCCCAACCTGTACTTCCCAAGCACTTAGTACAGTGCTTTGCACACAGTAAGCGCTCAATAAATACGATTGAATGAATGAATGAATGGCAATGGGATCCTGAACTTCTTGGAGGATATTTTGGTTTGGAATTGAAGTTGATTCCTAAAGAATAGAGTGGTCCTGGCAAGAATGGTGAATATAAAAGGCTGATGTAGCTTCCTGTTTCCTTGGAGCAGGGACTATGTGATCCTTCTATCTAGGCCCAGATCTCTGCCCTCAGCTGAGATGAGAGAATCCGGGTGGTCTGTCACCTCCTTGTCCCTTTACTAAGGTAAGAGTTCCCATAATAGTTCTGTTTCACACAATACAGTTTAGGTTTCTGCCATACGCAGGAATGGTGGAAAATAATGGTCGGAAAGAAGGCACATTACTGGGTTCTGTCCCCCGGCCCTCAAGATAGGCTTGTTTAGGCCCCAGTTGAATGCAATTTGTGATTTTTATAATTATTGTACTTATTAAGCACTTATTTGTTGAGCGGGGACGGTGTCCCACCTGATTATCTTGTATCCACTCCCTTTTGTGTCACCCTGTCTTGCTCCTTTTATTCATCCCCCTTCCCCAGCCATACGACACTTATCTCATTTATATATTTATTTATATTAATGTTTGTCCACCCCCCTAGACTGTAAGCTCGTTGTAGGTAGGAAATGAGTCTGTCTATTATTATACTGTACACGCCCAAGCACTTTGTACAGTGCTTTGCACACAGTAAAAGCAGTGTGGCTCAGTGGAAAAGAGCACGGGCTTTGGAGTCAGAGGTCATGGGTTCAAATCCCAGCTCCACCAATTGTCAGCTGTGTGACTTTGGGCAAGTCACTTAACTTCTCTGGGCCTCAGTTCCCTCATCTGTAAAATGGGGATTAAGACTGTGAGCCCCCCATGGGACAACCTGATCACCTTGTAACCTCCCCAGTGCTTAGAACAGTGCTTTGCATATAGTAAGCACTTAATAAATGCCATTATTATTATCATTCTGAACAAAGACCACAATTATTATTTAGTTGTCCCAAGCGGGGCTCACAGTCTTCATCCCCATTTTCCAGATGAGGTAACTGAGGCACAGAGAAATGAAGTGACTTGGCCAAAGTCACACAGCTGACAAATGGCGGAGCGGGGATTTCAACCGATGACCTCTGACTCCCAAGCTCGTGCTCTTTCCACTGAGCCCCGCTACCCAGTGAGTACTCAGTGAATACCACTGAGGATGATGAAACGCTTACTATGTGTCAAGCACTGGGGCAGATAGAGTTAATCAGTTGGTGAAAAGGAATTGAAAGGCTGGCAGCTGTTTCTGAGAAGAAGTGTGTGCCGGATCCCTTGAACTGCCGCCAAGAGGCTACTTAGGCACCCGGTGATAGAGCTCACTCTCTCTCCAGCTCCTCCTCTCTCAGCACCAGCCCAAGCGGCTCCAAAGGGAAGTCTTCTCCCCGCTTAAAACAGTTTGAATAATAACACTGTGTAATTTTTAGAGGGCCTCTCCAAGCACTCAAGACCTTTCTGTATGTTATTTCAGCCGTCCTCCTCCTAGCCACAGGGTAATAATAATAATGATGATGGTATTTACTAAGCGCTTACTATCAATCAATCAATCAATCGTATTTATTGAGCGCTTACTGTGTGCAGAGCATTGTACTAAGTGCTTGGGAAATACAAGTTGGCAACATATAGACAGTCCCTACCCAACAGTGGGCTCACAGTCTAAAAGGGGGAGACAGAGAACAAAACCAAATGTGCAATGTGCAAATTGCAAACGTGCAATTTACTATGTGCAAAGCACTCTTCTAAGCGCTGGGGAGATTACGAGGTGATCTGGTTGTCCCACGGGGGGCTCACAGTCTTCATCCGCATTTTACAGATGAGGTAACTGAGGCACAGAGAGGTTAAGTGACTTGCCCAAAGTCACACAGCTGACAATTGACGGAAGGTGGCCAGGGACTATCCCTGTTTCATTCCGGCAGATAATAATAATAATAATAATAATAATAATAATAATAATGATGGCATTTATTAAGCGCTTACTATGTGCAAAGCACTGTTCTAAGTGCTGGGGAGGTTACAAGGTGATCAGGTTGTCCCACAGGGGGCTCACAGTCTTAATCCCCATTTTACAGATGAGGGAACTGAGGCCCAGAGAAGTGAAGTGACTTGCCCAAAGTCACACAGCTGACAATTGGCAGAGCTGGGATTTGAACCCATGACCTCTGACTCCTTGCACGTACTTTTTCCACTGAGCCACGCTGCTTCTTTATGGAGAGGGAGCCCAGCAGACATCACATTTCCCCACCACTGAACAAAAAAATCCACAGCAGAGAACCTGGTTCTCCCAACTCCGAGATCAGGCCCTGTTATGCCTTGTTAAACCGACAGTGAGAGACTGCATCCCTAAAAGACCCCTCTCTGTTGGCAGGGGCAGAAGCTCCCCTCAGATAAAGTGGGCAACGGATGGTATTTCTTGAGCACTTAGGATGTGTATAGCTTAATAATTATAGTACTAATAATGGTATTTGTTAAGCTCTTACTATGTGGCAAGCACTGTTCTAGTTAGAAACTAATCAGGTTGGACACAGTTCCCATCCTGTGTGGGGCTCACAGTCTTAATCCCCATTTTCCAGATGGGGTAACTAAGGCCCAGAGAAGAGAAGTGACTTGCCCAAGGTCACACAGCAGACAAGTGCCAGAGCTGGGATTAGAACCCAGGTCCTTCTGTCTCCCAGGCCAATAGGTCATGACTCTAGAGAGAGCATGGGTAGACCCTGTCCCTGTCTAGAAGGAGCCTAAAGTCTAGAAGGGACCTTTCCGAAGATGCTCTAATGGACTACCTATGCTTCTTTTGTTCTGGGAAAGAGTAATATGAACCAGCTGCAATTTGGTAATTAGCAGATGATTATCTGTCCCCACAGATTACTACAAACACACCTACCAAGCCTGCTTTATAAACCCAGGCGAGGGTGCAGAGGAATTATGCTTGTTCAGCAGATACAGTTTCAAAGTGCATTGGTGAGACATGTCGGGTGTTTTGATTAATGGCTCAGGAGATATTCATATTGGTAGTAATAACTAGCACATGTGCATTGGTAAGCATACACCATATATTATGCACTTCACATTACAAGAAACAGCAAAGAGATCTTAAGCAGTGACACTCTGGATGTTTGCTGGGATTTTAACTCCGCCATTAATTCTGGGTCTGCCAGCGGCTTTGGTCTCTGGATTTTCTTTTAAAGAGATTGAAGAGTTTCTTCTAGATTTTTCCCCACTAGAGAAAGAAAGACCCGGGGCCGGCAGAGCTTTCATGATGGTTGAAAGGTCACTCGGATTAATGGCCAATGATGGTTTCCTCCTCTGGGTCCTCCTGCTTCACTAATTTAAGCAGGGGACATGGAGTCTGCACCTCAATCAGCTATTCCCACTTCCGTATATTAATGGCTTGAGGACTTTTAAATTGCCTCTAAGTAAGAATACTATTTATTGGGTGATAGCAGAGCAAGAGAGACACTGGGTTTTTAGCAGGGCCTGCACTTCTTACAGGGGCATTCCAGGGACAGGGAACTATGGCGGTTCTGGTGCAAACCTCCCATTAGTTGGAAAGAGATTTGTAGTCTATATGTTTAATGGCCCTACGAAATCTGCCTCACTAGTCAGTAACAGCAGGAGGATTTGCTACTAGTCTGCACCGGCTGGGTCTTTCCAGGGGCAGGCATATTTATTGAGAGAAATACCGGTGGAAAATTCCTTTTTAGATTCAGAGCTGCACGGGGCAGACCTAACTCACGTTTTTGGAATCAGGAATCCCTGGCCCCTCCTCAAGAGTATTTGGAGAGGTCTGGCGGGTCTTACACATTAGCTAGTTGGCTTGAGAGACGGAGCGCTATTTGCATTTGAAGCTCGTTGTGGGCAGGGAATGTGTCTGTTTATTGTTATAGTGTACTCTCCCAAGCGCTTAGTACCGTGCTTTGCACACAGTAAGTGCTCAATAAATATGATTGGATGGATGGATGGATGAATGAATGAATGACTAGCCTGCGGGCCTGACTCTCCACTCCAGAAGCAGCGTGGTAAAGTGGCTAGGGCATGGACCAGGGAGTGAGAAGACCATGGTTACTAATCCGGGCTCTGCCACTTGTCTTCTGTGTGACCTTGGGCAAGTCACTTCACTTCTCTGTGCCTCAGTTACCTCATCTGGAAAAGGGGACTAAGACTATGAGCCACACACAGGATAGGAACTGTGTCCAGTGTGATTTGCTTGTATTCACCCCAGCATTTAGTATGGTGCCTGGCACAGAGTAAATGCTTAACAAATACCACAATTATTACTACAACAATAATGATAATAATATAATATAACAATAATATATTATTCATTAATATAATAATTATTATATTATAATATGATAATAATATTATTATTATTTCCAGGGCCGGGAGAAGCTTCAGAGCAGTTCCTGGAGACCAGTAGTTCTGAGAATAGGTTGAGTGGAGCAGTATTAGTTTGCCCGGAACCTGATCGGCAGCTGTCAATCAAGGCCTTTGGGACCAATCATGAGGCACTCATAACATCACACATATCAATCAATCAATGGTATTTATTAAGCATTTACTCTGTGCAGAGCATTGTACTAAGCTCTTGAGAGAGTACGACAGAGGAAAAAACCCTGCATGGAAGTCCTCGGCTCTATGCTCTGTGGTGCTTCCAAGCTGAATTGTGGCAAAAAGTGTTAGCAGAAAATTCTGCTGTGGTTAGTCTATTAAAAAGGTGGATTTTGCACATTTTTTTCAACTGGACCTTAGTTTTACCCCATGCGGGACCGGCCTTGGTCACATTTTGGTACAGAAAGAATAGAAAGGCCTTCATTTGAAGTTATGCAAACAGGGTGCTTTTCCTTTAAGGTATTTGCAGGCTTAAGATTGTTCTTGGGAACCACTAGATTGCAAGTTGTAGTTTAGAGGTGCTAGCAGGAATGTGCTATTCCCCTCACCCTACTGCCAATCTGTCTGGACTTTAGACACATTCTTGAGCACCCCTCTCCCCCCAGCCCCTACCTCAAAGTGACAGCAAGATGGAAGGATTGGGTAAGGATCTGGAAAAGCCTGAAATGCTATCCGTCAATCAGCTGAATGAGCTGACATTGGGGTTCCTGGGATTGGAGAGACTTGTGGTATTTGACTCGATCTTGGAAAGTCTTTGCTAAAGTTAGTTGACAATTTAGCATTATATTTACCCACTCAGATTCAAGGCAATTTTCCTACTAGAAAAGTCTTTGGCTCCAAGCTTCCCTGCAAGCTCTTTCCTCCTTACTTATCTGCCTCCTCACCCTACACTTTCCACTCCTCCCAAGTGAAACTTCTCTTGCTCCTGGTTCTCAACTCTCATGTCTTTCACTCAAGCCCTCCCCCAAGACTGAAATTCCCTTCCCCTTCAAATCCATTAGCCCACAGTTCTCTCCATCTCCAAATCCCTCCTGAAAAACCACCTTCTGCAACAGGAATTGCCTCATTGCTTTCCTTCTGGCAATCACTTATCCACTTATGGCCACCTGTAATAGTAATAGTAATAATAATAATCATCATAGTAATAATTATATTCTTAAGCACTTACTATTTGCAAAGCATTAGGATTGATACAAATTAGGTCTATTATTTTTATTACTTGTTATTATTTTTGCTATTTGTTAGTATTTGTTAGGGCTTACTATGTGTCTGGCACTGTTCTAAGTGCTGGGGTAGATATTTTAATCAGGTAACAGTCCCTGTCCCACATGGGGCTCACAGTCTAATGGGGAGGGAGAAGAGGTATTTTATCCCCATTTTGCAGATGAGGAAACCAAGGCACAGAGAGTTTAACTGACTTGCCCAAAGTCACACAGCAGGCACGTGGTGGAGGCAGGACTATAACCCAGGTCCTCTGATTCTCAGGCCTATGTTCTTTCTACTAGGCAACACTGCTTTTCAAGCATCAATTTATATTCCCTACCATCTAAGCACTTATTCACTTACTCGTCTTTCCATTCTCTTCTCCTCCTCACTATAAATAATTTTGTGTCTGGCTTTTTTCAGATTGCAAATTGGGGACAGAGATTGTGATTTTTACCTTTGTGGTACCTTCCCATGCAATTAATCCAGTTCTCTAACAACAGTAAGTACTCATTAAATATTATTGAGAGAATTCCTTTCCAAAAAACTCACCTGGGCTTGTGTGTGCTGAAATGGCAGTGGTTAAGTTTTTTTTTTAAATGTAGAAAGAGTTTATCCCAGCAGAAGCTGCAGAACTTTTTTTAGAGTTAGTTGGAGACAGAATGAAGAGAGAGGCAGTGTGGGACAGGGGATAGCATCCTCAACAGCGAGCCAGGATGGCAGATTCTACTTCGATCTCCTGCTCTACTTTGCTGTGTGACCTTAGATATATCACTAAACCTCTCTGAGTTCCCATTTTACCCTCCCATGAAATAAGGTTAAAGTGTTCCTCTAATATACATTACAGGTATGCTAGGAGGATGAAAGGATATTCTAAAATGCTTTGATAGCCATGACAGAAAGGCACTTTGCAAATATAAGGTACGTTTTGTTAATGGTATTTGGTGTAATGAAGGGAAACCTTCCTAAATATTTTGTTCAACAGCTCCATTCACAATATGCCTCCCATATTTCAGTTGACAAAAAAGACCCCACCTTTTTTGCAAACAATTCAAGCCCTGATAGACAGGAGGAGCCTAAGGCATGTAGGAGAAAATTGAATGCTTGGCTGGGTGTGTGGGTGGAAAAGCCTAAGGAGCCTCAGGATAAGGGGGCTGAGGGAGTTGTGGAGTCTTCTTTAATTTCTGGGTGAATCCAGACTAGGGTTGGGAGTGAGGTCAATGAAAAGCATATCCAACATGGTGCCAAACAAAAGAAGATGATTCCTACGGGCCCCCGTTCTGCAGGCTGGGCTGGTTCAAGTTTCAAGAACAAAGGCTCAGGTCCACTTCAAGGCTTGAGAAATCACCCCAATTTCATTCCTTTGCAGACTCCGATCATCATTGAGAAGCAGTGTGGCTCAGTGGAAAGAGCCCGGGCTTTGGAGTCAGAGGTCATGGTTTCAAATCCCAGCTCCTCAAATTGTCAGCTGTGTGACTTTGGGTAAGTCACTTAACTTCCCTGTGCCTCAGTTCATTCATTCAATCGTATTTATTGAGCGCTTACTGTGTGCAGAGCACTGTAAAGTGAGGAGTAAGACTGTGAGCCCCCTTTGGGACAACCTGATCACCTTGTAACCTCCCCAGTGCTTAAAACAGTGCTTTGCACATGGTAAGCACTTAATAAATGCCATTATTATTATTATTATTATTATTATTATTATTATCAACCTCCTATAAAAATATTAATCTCCTGTGGACAATCTCAATCACCAAAAAGAAATCTGGAGTTTTGTTTTGAGAATCCAATATATGCAGTACACTGTACTGAATGCTTGGGAGAGGACAATATAATTAGAAGATCTGATCTCTGCTCTCGAGGAATTTACAGTTTAACAGGGATCATAAACTATGACAGACACAAAATAACTGATGGATAGGTGGAAGAACACAATGGAAAGATGGATATGGAAGTGTGGATAACCCTCTAGACTGTAAGCTCACTGTGGGCAGGGACTGTGTCCACCCATTAACTCTGTTGTGTTGACACCCCCCAACACACACACACACACACACAAACCCAAAACAAAACAGTGATGGGGGCCAGAAACAGAATCAAGTTCATCAACATCAAGTATCTGAAAGGAAAATGACAACCAAAATAATGCACTAATATAAGAGAGCCGATATTTAGCTGCACAAAAATGCTGCAGAGAAACCATGGGTCGGAGTGACTACAGAGTTGAAAATGAATCAGTGATGTAGCCTTGCTGTATAAGGGAGCCTGATTCCAAGAAGCACAAAGTGGGGTACCTTGTCCACGAACTGCGAAAAATCCCATCAATGTTCTCAATATTGATTAGATTCCATCTTGCATCTGTATATATGTATATATGTTTGTACATATTTATTACTCTATTTATTTATTTATTTATTTTACTTGTACATATCTATTCTATTTATTTTATTTTGTTAGTATGTTTGGTTTTGTTCTCTGTCTCCCCCTTTTAGACTGTGAGCCCACTGTTGGGCAGGGACTGTCTCTATATGTTGCCAATTTGTACTTCCCAAGCGCTTAGTACAGTGCTCTGCGCACAGTAAGCGCTCAATAAATACGATTGATGATGATGAAGTCAGGGTTCTACTCCTTGGCAGACAGAAAGCGTAGGGCAGGTTTACTCAAAATGGTGGTTGACCCATGACAAACCTGGATTATTTCGCTTGAAGAAGAAAGGGTCAGATAATATCTGCAGGTCTTTTATACAGCCCACTGTTGGGTAGGGACTGTCTCTATATGTTGCCAATTTGTACTTCCCCAGCGCTTAGTACAGTGCTCTGCACATAGTAAGCGCTCAATAAATACGATTGATGATGATGATGGCCGCCATCCCTTTTTTTTACCAATGAGGAAATGGGTTTAATCCATTTCATAAGGGATTTGGGTTCGATAGAAGGAAGAATTTCCCAACAGTGAGGGCTTTTCAAAGGTAGAAAGCACTGCCAGGGAAACTGTGGGATCATCACCTTCTATAGGCTGAAAGAATCAGATGGCTTCATGAGGACTTCATTCTCTGTGTAAGAAGGCTTTATATTCTTGAAGTAATTAATAAATTGCCCCTCAGTCTCCTTTCCTCCAGGTTTAATAATCCCACTTCATTTAACTCTTCCTTTCAGGTCTTATTTTCTACCCCTTTGATCATTTTTGTGGCATTCCTCTGAAACGTCTCCAAATTTCCCCACCCTTTAGGTTCTGAAATCCAGAACAGGACAAAACATTCTAGAAAGAGTTTTTGACCGGGGATGGGGATTACTTCATGTTTTCTACATTCAATACCTCTCTTTTTTTTTTTTTTTTTTCTTTACAGGGATAGGATGATCTCATTCTGTCCTTGTCAGCCCAGACAGGAATGAATCACGATGCTTGACAATGCTTCACTTGAGTTCTTTGAAAAAAACTGTCATTTTAAACATGAGCAGCTCAGAGGCGGGATGACTTGTAACAACATTTTTCTTTGCTTTCCAACTGCTCTAGGGAGAAGCTTTCTGGATTTCACATGGATCTCAGTCAGATAATGATAACAATGCTAATAATAACAATACCATTAGTTAAGCTGTTTTTAGACTGTGAGCCCATTGTTGGGTAGGGACTGTCTCTATATGTTGCCAACTTGTACTTCCCAAGAGCTTAGTACAGTGCTCTGCACACAGTAAGCGCTCAATAAATATGATTGATTGATTGATTAAGCGCTTACTATGTGCCACGCACAGTACTAAGCACTGTGGAAGATACAAGATGCCCTAGTGCTTAATTTAGTGCTTGGCACATGGGGCTCACAGGGCTCACAATTTAAGAAGAAGGGAGGAGAGGTATTGAATGCCCATTTTACAATTGAGGAAACTGAGGCACAGAAAAGTGAAGTGACTTGCCCAAGGTCACACAGAAGGCAAGTGGCTGGGTCAGGATTAGAACCCAGGCCTTCCAACTCCCAGGCCCATGCTCTTTCCCCTAGGCCACAGAGCTCCTCGAAGTACTTAGTATGGTGCACCGTACTGAGAAGGTGCTCAATAAACACCATTACTACTCCGGGTGGCAAGCCAGGATTGGTCATGCAATATTTTTTCGGAAAAATCAAGCACTTGAATATTTGGTGATCTTGTTCCATATTTACTCAGAGAAGCAGCATGCGTGGTGGTTAAAGCATGGCCCTGAGAGTCAGAAGATCATGGGTTCTAATCCCAGCTCCACCACTTGACCTTGGGCAAGTCGCTTCACTTCTCTGTGCCTCAGTTACCTTATCTGTAAAATGGGGATTGAGAATGTGAGCCCCACATGGGACATATTGGGTCCCTGTCCCCAATCCAGTTTGCTTGAATCTGTCCCAGCACTTAGTACAGTGCCTGGCACATAGGAAGTGCTTGAATACTATTATTATTGTTATCCAAGATATATAGAAGCAGCGTGGCTCAGTGGAAAGAGCACGGGCTTGGGATTCAGAGGTGTGACCTTGGGCAAGTCACTTCACTTCTCTGTGCCTCAGTTATCTCATCTGTAAAATGGGGAGTAAGACTGTGAGCCCCACGTGGGACAACCTGATCACCTTGTATCCCCCCGAGAGCTTAGAACAGTGCTTTGCACATAGTAAGCGCTTAACAAATACCAACATTATTATTATTATAGGATAGTTAGAGCACCAAAGATAAAACTATTATAAATGTTCATATTTTCTGTTTGCTGGGGGGCAGGAGGAATGCCACAAAAAGGATAAGGGAATCTTGCAAAAAGGAAACCCTTTTTTGTGGCAATTTGTGGTGAGTCTTTGTAGAAGAGGCCCAAGACATAGATTCATAAGGGACAAAGAACTGAAGGAGTGAGAATGGAATGCTGCCCAAGGAGTATCACCAAGAGCCCCAGGTCTTAACATCAGGATGAAATTTTCAAGCTCTGAATGCACTTCTTGTCTTTGTGCCACCACCAATTAATTCGCAACACCCTAATGTGTGAACCAAGCAGCTATTTTAGTCCTAGCCTCAGCATTTATTTGCATATTACTGCTTCAGCTACTTCATCCTGATAGAGCTATATTACTCCGTGTTGTACCCTAATTCTTTCTCCATTAGTTAGTCCGTCTACTCAGTAATAATAGTAATAATAAAGTGGTGTTATTTGTTAAGCGCTTACTAAGTGCCAAGCACTATATTAGGCACTGGGGAAGACACAAGATAATCAGATCCCTAAATGGAGCAAGGGAGCATAGGTAAAATTGTAAGCTCCTCTAGGCTAAAGAACCTGTGTTACATCCAATTACTTAGACTGTGAGCCCCATTTGGGATGATCTGCATATACGGCACCTACCCCAGTGCTTACTACAGTGCTTGGCATATAGTAAGCACTTAACAAATGTTATCATTGCTATTATTATTGTTCTCAGGTTGACACTTCTTTCAGTTCAAGCTAACTTCTTAGTGTGTCTCATTTTTTGTCTCTCCTGCTGCTGGGCTCCTGCACAACCCCACCCTCCCTTGTCCCAGGAAGTCCCTCTCCTTCCGTATCAGACTGTCCACCATCAATCGTATTTATTGAGCGCTTACTATGTGCAGAGCACTGTACTAAGCGCTCCACAGCTCTTCCCCTCCTTAAAGTCCTTCTGAAATCACATCTCTTCCAGAAGGTCTTCCCTCATTAATTTCTAAACTTCCTGGGATCCTCCCAACTCTCACATCAGCAGTTTGGCACCCCCGATTTCCCCCCCAGCAGTTTCTACTACTTCTTCCTTGCTGCAAATTACAAGAAGGACCTGCCCATCTCCTGGCCTAGATTGTAAACTCCTTGATGGCAGGGATTATAACTACTGATTCTACTGTATCCCTCCCAGGTGCCCAATACAGTGCTAGGTATGCAGTAGGTGCTCAGTAAAGGCTAGCGATTGAGTTTGACTTGCTTTTGTTGTATTCTCCCAAGTTCATATTCAGTAGGTATTCTACAAATATTATTGGTGGGCTGATTTTTTTACAGTATTAAGTGCTCATTATGTGCCAGGCATTAATAATAATAATAATAATAATAATAATAATGATGGCATTTATTAAGCACTTACTATATGCAAAGCATTGTTCTAAGTGCTGGGGAGGTTACAAGGTGATCAGGTTGTCTCACAGGGGGCTCACAGTCTTAATCCCCATTTTACATTCATTCATTCATTCAATCATATTTATTGAGCACTTACTGTGTGCAGAGCACTGTACTAAGTAAGCACTGGGATAGGTAATTTATAAGCAGGTTCCACACAATCCGTGTCCCACATAGGGCTCATAACTTTAATCTCTATTTTATAAATGAGGTTACTGAGGCCCAGAGAAATGAAGTGACTTGCCCAAGGTCACAAAGCAGACAAATGGCAGAGCCGGGATTAGAACGCAGGTCCTCTGCCCCCCAGGATGGGGCTCTTTCCGCTAGGCCATGCTGCTTCTCTTTATCACCTCACCTCCAGCATATAGCGTGGCTCAGTGGAAGGAGCCCAGGCTTTGGAGTCAGAGGTCATGGATTTGAATCCCAGCTCCGCCAATTGTCAGCTGTGTGACTTTGGGCAAGTTACTTAACTTCTCTGGGCCTCAGTTATCTCATCTGTAAAATGGGGATGAAGACTTTGAGCCCCCTGTGGGACAACCTGATCACTTTGTAACCTCCCCAGCACTTAGAACAGTGCTTTGCACGTAGGAAGCGCTTAATAAATGCCATCATTATTATCATTATTATTATATGGCCTAGGACCAGAGAGACCAATGGACATTTTATTCTGGGATCATCGGGGATTAGCCCTCCTGTCTTTCGTGTCCAAACTCCAACAACTCCACTTAACTGTGAGCCTCAGGTGGGACAAGGCCTATGTTTCACCTGTCTAATTTGCATTTACCCCACTGTGTAGAACAGTGCTTGACACATAGTAAGCATTTAACAAATACCATAAAGAAAATGAAAAATACTCAACAAAGTGGTTGACATTCCATTTTCCCTTCCCTGCCTCACTTGCACCCCCCTTTCCCATGAGTTAGCATTTCCATGAAAAGAGGCTTCTCTCCTTAGCGCTTGACTGAAATCTTCTCCCCAGGCAAGCACTCTTCTCCCTCAGCGAGAACTTATTTCTATGCAAAAATGCCAAAGAAAAATCAATAGTCTCTGTTGAACACTTACACAGTGCAGAGCACTGGATACCCTTCATCCTTCATGTATATATGTATATATGTTTGTACATATTTTTTACTCTATTTATTTTATTTGTACATATCTATTCTATTTATTTTATTTTGTTAGTATGTTTGGTTTTGTTCTCTGTCTCCCCCTTTTAGACTGTGAGCCCACTGTTGGGTAGGGACTGTCTCTATATGTTGCCAATTTGTACTTCCCAAGCGCTTAGTACAGTGCTCTGCACATAGTAAGCGCTCAATAAATACGATTGATGATGATGATGATGATGATCCTTTGTCTTCCCAATTGCTAAGAGCCTTGCAAACTTTTTATTTATTTTAAGCTTGACCTGACTGTTATTGCTGTGAGCACAGCTCTCTGCTCTAGGCAATAAAAAGGAAAAAGAAAAGAAAAAAGAAAAAAAAAAGTCATTTGAGTTAGTCCAGCCAACAATTTCCATGTTTTAAAAAAAGTGCAAGTTGGAGCCATGTGGTCTCAATAAAGCAGTAAAATGTATTTTCTTTACCGTACACTGCAGCGTGCCCATAACCTTCCTTTTAAATCATCTCTAACCAGCCCCAAATCACTCTGACCGCAAACCATTTGGTGGCTTTGGTCTTCAGGCGGTGGAATGCACCCAGGCAGACAGGGAGTCTCAACCCAGTGGACAGTAAGGCAGTCGTTCTCCACTTTCCCAGCACTGGCACGTTGTCCCCGGAAAAATCCCTTAAAGGTTGTGTTGGCGATAGCGCATGACATCATAGCTCAACCATTCAGGAAAAAACTGCAAGGACTGCGGAATAACACAACACGCCACAAACCACAGTGGGCAGATAAAGCCAAAGAATGGCTTTTCTTACTAAAACATACACAAATACCTCAGGCAGCTGGCAGAAACACGTTTAATTGCATTCACAGAAACGTATTGTATCCGTCAACCCAGACCATATTTGGAGCAGGCCATTTAGTGGAAACCCGCCTCTAAATGGGAAAGCCAGGCCAACTGGCGTTTGAGTGCCCCTACTTAGTTTTAGTGGGCCTTCATTTGCTTGGGCTCAGCTGAAAGTCATTCGATAGGCCTTGAAAAGATTTCTAAGTGTGTTAGCCCTCAACCATAACCTCCCTTCAAAATTACTGAACCAGTGGAAGTATGGTCCACTTGAAATGTGTGTGAAATCAAATTTTTGAGCCACACATCCTTTTAAAAAGACACCTGGGTGTTTCCCAAGCCTTAAGAAAGGAATGCAGGTGGGCGCTCTACTGTCAGAACACACGGGCCCAGCCTCATGTGGGCAATTCTCATGGTTTAAAATAGAACTCTTCAAATTTGAGTAATCAAAGCTGTCAATATAGACTGCATTTATTGAACTAGTCTCTAGGTATCACAAACAAACCAACTTCAGGATATATCAGTTAATAATTAAAGCAGATCATCCCAACACCCATTTGATGAAAACAGACATTTGTGAGGCAATATGTGAACATTTCTTCACAGAGCCACGACATAATAAACCTGAAAGGTACCTCATGAAATTTTGCCATGATACAGGATGTACCTACCCTGGCAGTCCTGGGTAGTTTTCCAGTCCTAACTCTGAAAAGCTATCTTTGTGGCTAATTCTAGTCTAGGGTTCCAACTAAATGAAGGGAGCATTATTGATAGCCAAAATAATAGTGGGTTTGGTAGATCGGTCCTTGTCAAGTGGAGATAAAACACACCTGTTCGCACACAGCAAAGAATGAAAGCTAGCCATTTCCAGAGCAAAGAAGACTGAGATTCACTGAGTGGGCCAGGAACTTGTCTGGCACTCACCTTCTCTACTAAATAGTAAAGAAATAATACTATTCTTTCAAACCATGAAGGAAAGAATCGGGATTCAGAATCAGAAAAAAAAGAAAAAGGCTGATAATAATAATAATGGTAGTATTTGTTAAGCGCTTACTATGTCTGAAGCACTGTTCTAAGTGCTGGGGTAGATACAAGGTAATCAGGTTGTCCCACATGGGGCTCACAGTCTTAATCCCCATTTTACAGATGAGGTAACTGAGGCACAGAGAAGTTAAGTGACTTGTCCATAGTCACAGAGCTGACAAGTGGTGGAGGTGGGATTAGAACCCACGACCTCTGACTCCCAAGCCCGTGCTCTTTCCACTGAGCCACACTGCTTCTCTAATCTAGACCAGGATCCCAAGATACGCCTGTAACCTTCAGTAGGTGTTAAGGACAGAAATGTTGCATTATTGTCGAATCAAAATGAAGTTTGGTGACTCTTTTATACCTCTAAATTAGACCTCAGTGAAACGTACTCAACTTGTCTAGATTTCCCTCCACTGCCGCTACATGGCTGGTAAGAGATTGTAAGCAAATGAGGATCTCACAGCAAATCACCTAGAAGGGTTGAAAGTAGTATTGTAAGTCTTTGTCATGGATTCGCTTAGACCAGGAGCCCCATGTGGGAGAGAGACTGTGTCCAGTGTGATGAATTCTATCTACCCCAGTACTTAGAACAGTGGTTGACACAGAGTAAGAGCTTAACAAATGCTATCATATCTAAAAACGTGAACCAGAGTTCAGTAATGTGCAAATGATTAGATTTACCTCAAATGCCTCAGAAGTGAGTCCCTCGCCCTCTCCCCCCTCCTCCCTTGCGGCTTGACAGCTATATATGAGTAACTCATTAGACTTCATCAACATCTTGGAGTGTGATGCAGTGGGTTATGAAGCCAATGCAGAGAGAGGGCAATCCACTTCTAAATAAAGCACTAGGGTCTTGTGGGTTAGCAGATTTAGGGGTGCATCAAACAGTTTCCTAGGAGGATAAAGGATTTAGTTTTCCTTCTGCAGAGAAATCACTGGGAAAATACTCCTCTCTGAATGTGCTACTTGTTCCCGGAGGAGTGGAGAAGAGCCAGCTGAAGGCTGGAAACATGGAGCATAAACACACTCTAGAGGGCTTGGGAGAGAAAAAGAAAAAAAATAGTAAAGCAGACCAGCATTTGGTTCCTTAAACAAACGGGTGTGAATGAAGTGAAACCCATGGGGAAACAGCTTTCACATTCCTTAAGTTTCCCAGGTGCAAAAAACACCACATTCCTCCCAGGAACAACTGCAATCGTCCTCCGCTTGACAAGACCTAAATTCCCGCCGCAGGAATCCCATTCAAGTCAGCATTAAAATAGCCGCCTCTCTGCTGTCAGTAGCCTCCCCCTCCGCAAATTCTTCCCCAACACAGATTTACAAAGAACCCGAAAAACACCCACGATAAAGGCATCACCCCAGCAAAGATCCCCAGCAAATCCACCCTAGAAAGCAGTAGTCCGATCCCTCAAGAAGAAAACCCACCAAACAGTTTCTTTCAAGTGAAAGTCTGCATGTCCCTGCAATATAACTCACTCTTCCTCCGCACCGTTTTGCGGACATTTAATGTGGTCGCTTACCGGGTTTGGGGGTCTGGTCCTCCTCTCTGACCCCTCAAATGAGCTGAGCCTCTGGATCGCTTAGTCCTTCTCTAGTCCCAGACCGCAGCTTCACCACTCTCAGTTGCAGAATAGAACAGAGGAAAGGAACAGGCGACCTAAGCTGCCAAAAAACCTCAACCACTCACAAGCAGGAGTGAAGCCTTCTCCCAAGTTCTGACTGATCCCAAAGAGCAAAGCCGCCAGGCAATGAGGAAGCAGAGTGCAAGTCTCCTGGATTTAACCCAATTATGCTCTGGCTTCGGTTTCAAGTGCGGTCTGCGAGAGAGGCTGTGTGCTTGCATATGTGTGTGTGTGTATATATGTATGTGTGCATCTGTTAGAGAGAGGGGCTTTTGGGGGGGGGGGGAGGGTGTGTCTTGGGGAGGAATGCTACTAATGTCCAAAAAATAACACTGAGGAAATAAGGGGGGTGATACATCTCCCCTCACTCTTTCTCTTATCGCAAGAAAGGGGCTTTATCTTTGCCCAGAGATTTTGATCTCTCACCAAGAAGGGTAGAGAGCAAATTCCACTGACACTTTCTAAAACCTCTAGCTTGTTCAGCTGTAGTTTTAAACGGCTCCTCAAGAGCTCTGAATCTACCAAGGCGCTTGGGGGAGAAATCCAGGTGTTAACTAGTAGTCAACTGCAGTTCCTTGCAAAGGAAAATAAATCTCAGTTTTTATCAACCTGAGGATTGCTTTTTCTACACTCGCCTGAGTCATTTTTTTTTCAATGGTATTTGTTAAGCGCTTACTATGTGCAAAGCACGGTTCTAAGCGTTGGGGGATACAAGGTGATCAGGTTGTCCCATGTGGGGCTCACAGTCTTAATCCCCATTTTACAGATGAGGGAACTGAGGCACAGAGGAGTTAAGTGACTTGCCCAAACTCACATGGCTGACACCACAATTGTCACCACACAGCTGACAATTGGTGGAGCCGGGATTTGAACCCATGACCTCTGATTCCAAAGCCCGGGCTCTTTCCACTGAGCCATAATTTGCCATCTTATTCTACAGCTGTACTGCTCCTTGTGAATTAATGTACCCCACTGATGAAAATGAGTTTACTCTGTAATGTAAAGCTATAAATTAATTACTACTGTAACAAGCGAACCCCCCAGGAAAGCAAGTGCCAGGAATAAATCTGGACTTTGCTGTATTTATGTTGAACGTGTCCGCCATTAATCAAAAGTCTTTCCACTGACATCTAGTGAACAAACCAATATTTGCAGTTTATTGAGAGATTAACATTTATTTATTTATTATTATTATTATTTATTTATTATTAAGATTTATTGAGAGATCAACCTGAGGATTGCTTTTTCTACACTCGCCTGAGTCATTTGCCATCCTATTCTACAGCTGTACTGCTCCTTGTGAATTAATCTACCCCACTGATGAAAATGAGTTTACTCTGTAATGTAAAGCTATAAATTAATTACTACTGTAACAAGCGAACCCCCCAGGAAAGCAAGTGCCATGGAATAAATCTGGATTTTGCTGTATTTATGTTGAATGTGTCCGCCATTAATCAAAAGTCTTTCCACTAACATCTAGTGAACAGACCGATATTTGCAGTTTATTGAGAGATTAACATGTGGACATGTCTTGGAGCTCCGTGGAATCTTCCTTCAGCATTATGTCGTAGAGACTCAGTAATCAAAAAGTGCTATTTATTGAGTGCTTACTGTGTTCCGAGTACTGAACTGAGCACCTGGAAGAGTACAGTACAGCAGAGTTATTTAGACATGTTCCCTGCCTCCCAGGAGTTCACAAGGCTAAAGCTCACAGTCCTGCAATGAGATCTGTGCAACAGCAGAACAAATCAAGTAACTAAATGAAGACTGCAGTGTTTGCAAATAGTAACGTTGTCCTAAGACTCAAATGTGACATGCTGCTTAGTACAGTTCTCTGCACACAGCAAGTGCTCAATAAATATGATTGAATGAATGCTGCCAATGAGATTGCAGCTATGAGAGTGTCAGAATTTCTGTGCACAGCTCTACTCTCTTGCAAAATATTTACCCAATAAACAGTAACAAACAATTTCAAGTTTCATTCTTCATATCACAGGATAGTTCTGAAAAAAACTTATAGGCTTTGTGATGTGGTTTTCAGAGCAGTGTGATCCCCTGGGAGATACTTATTTAGAATTTTTTAATGTGAACCCCAAAAGATAATTCAAACTCCAGTTTTGGAGGGGTGTGGAGGGATGTCTCTTCTAAGAACAGTCTGTTGCTGGCCAGCCTGAGAAACACGAATCAAGGTCTGTTTTTGGGAATTAGTCAGAAGGGACCTAAGGAGCTATTAATACTAACAGAGTACGTAAGTGTCAAAGGATTGCCAGATTCTTGAAGGCAATCAGAAATCAAATCAATAAGTGTTCCAGGAGTAGAGTCATATAGAGGGGATCTTATTTTGTGTAGATACCATAGAGGAGATTTTCCAAATTTAAATAAATTTCTTACAGTTTACATCGTAAATTCATTTTTATTACCCCAAGGAAGTGGTCATGAAAAATCAACCTTCTTTCCCTTGTTGAATCTCTTATCTTTCTTTGGGAATTCATGTTAATAAATTAGATGGATTTTCACTAGTTTTTTCTCTACGTCGGATGCCTTTCTTTCTTCTTCCCCCTTTGACATTAGATGTAGAATTTCACAGATATTTCTGTCTCCTTAAAGGAGACATATACACATAGGGGTGACTCTTTTCTTTGCAAGAATTTGTCAGAGTCATGTGAAAAGGAAGTAGCAGCCACACCTGAAGTTCAAACGGACCAGAATAATGGTTTTTAGAGGGAAATCTTAAGATGTAGAGAGGACAGGGTAGGGGCATTAGATGGTTCATCTCTGGGTATTAAGATGGGTATCAAAGAGGACAACCATCAATCACATTATCCCCCTCAGCATCCTGAAATCATTGTCAGATACAGAATCCTGGGCTGGATGGATCAGATCTGGCCCATAAAGGGATTTACTAGTAGCAATAATGTTTATTGAGTGCACCCTGCTCAGTTGACTTCCTCCAGGCTTCACGGGTTCACCCCCTCCTTTCCCAGTGAGGCTTTGGGGCTCGGCCATTCAGACACTTTTCTTTTGTGCCATATGGGGAACTCAGTGAATGAGAGCCCCTGGAAATGGTCGTGATGCTGAACACTTCTGCCACGCTAATCATAGGCCTCTCTATTACAGTAGATGCGACACCCTGAAATTGTGAAGCTGTAGAATTTTAAAAATGCTCACTCCGCAATATTTATTGTGTGCCTACTGAACTCAGAGCCCTCTACTAAGCACTTGGGAGAGTACCTTAGAGGTAGGAGTTGCAATTCCTAACCACAAGAAGCTTAAACTTTCAGAAGGACATTTCAGGTCGGACTCTAAAACTTCTATAGATCTTCCTAAGGATCAGCTTTAGGCGAGAGCAAGAGGTTTGCAGCAATCAGCCTTGCAATTGGCATCATGCTTGGGCAACTTTCCCAAGCCCCCTGCCTTTTTCTTCTATGTCCTGTTGGCTTCAAATCTTGCTGTTAATCGCGGTAGTATTTGCGAGTGACTTGGATCTGTCAGTCCCCCCACAGACTGAACACTACTAGAGAAGCAGTGTGGCTCAGTGGATAGGGCACGGGCTTTGGAGTCAGAGGTCATGGGTTCAAATCCCGGCTCCGCCAACTGTCAGCTGTGTGACTTTGGGCAAGTCACTTAACTTCTCTGTGCCTCAGTTACCTCATCTGTAAAATGGGGATTAAAACTGTGAGCCCCCGCGTGGGACAACCTGATCACTTTGTAACCTCCCCAGTGCTTAGAACAGTGCTTTGCACATAGTAAGCCCTTAACAAATACCATAATTATTATTATTATTACTATTACTCAATGGCAGGGCCCAAACCACTTACTCAATCATAATTCTCCCAACATCTTAGTCTAATGCTTTGCACCCACTAGGTGTTCACTAAATATTACTGCTACCACTACCAACTGTGGTATTTGCTAAGCACCTCCTACATGCCGAGCACTGAACTAAGCTGTGGGGCAGATACAAAATACTACTGTGAACTCATTGCAGAAAGGGATTGCCTCTCTTTATTGATTCATTCATTCATTCATTCAATCATATTTATTGAGCGCTGATTGTGTGCACGGCACTGTACTAAGTGCTTGGGAAGTACAAGTTGGCAACATATAGAGACGGTCCCTACCCAACAGTGGGCTCACAGTCTAGAAGGGGGAGACAGAGAACAAAACAAAACATATTAACATAATAAAATAAGTAGAATAAATATGTACACAGTCTTGGCCTCCTCCATTTTCCTTGCCTGGTTTGGGGTTACAATCAATCAGTTACCTAAACGGAAAATAATAATTTGTGCAGGGCACTGTACGAAGAGGTTGAGAGAGTAGAATATAGTGAATTCCCACGATCCCTACCCTCAGTGAATTTACAGTCTAGCAGAGGAGGGACAGAGACTAAAATAAATTACAGATAGAAAGGGGCAGGGATAGGGAAGCAGGGTCGGTGAGAGGGGATGAGTAAGTCAGTTGTGATTATTGACTGCTTACTTTGTACAGAGCACTGTGCTACGCTCTTGGGAGAGAACAATATAACAATAAACAGCATTCCCTGCCCAAAGTGAGCTTATAGTATAGAGGGGAAGACAGACATTAATATGGTGACACGGCATTCGACATCTTTTAGACTGTGAGCCCACTGTTGGGTAGGGACTGTCTCTATATGTTGCCAATTTGTACTTCCCAAGCGCTTAGTACAGTGCTCTGCACACAGTAAGCGCTCAATAAATGCGATTGATGATGATGATGATGATAAATTACAGCTATGTACATAAGTGCTGTGGGGATGGGAGGGGGGTTAATAATAATAATGATGGCATTTATTAAGCACTTACTATCTGCAAAGCTGGTTGAACAAAGGGAACAAGTCAGGGTGACGCAGAAGGGATTGGGAGAAGAGGAAAGAAGGGCTTAGTCAGAGAAGGTCTCTTGAAACGGATGCGCCTTCAATAAGACTTTGAAGGGGGAGAGAGTAATTGAGTGAGGGCCAAGTACCCCAAGTGCTTGGATGACTGGGAAGTGCTGAAGTCAGAGTTAGGGGGATTTAGGGTGGGGAGATGAGAGATTAATCAGGGAAGTCCTCCTGGAGATGTTTGACTGAGTTCTCAAAAATGCTCATCAGCCTTGGAAAAATCCTGAACCTTTTGTCTCTACTCCTGATCCCATAAAAAGTAGCATCAACCCTGTCAATTTCTTAGGTTCCCCAGAGCAGAGCCTTCTTGGCCATGTCAGCATCTTTGGCACTGGGCTGGGCTGCAGAGGAGACCAGGAGAATGGGAACAGAGAATTTAAAGCTATTCTAGTAGGTAGGATATTTTTAAATGATAGGCGTGGGGGAATACGTTTAAAGCAATGCAACCCAACAGAAGTACGAAACAGTGAGGCTCACTCGAAATGCCCCAGGTTGCTGATATAAAAATGTACTTGTACTGAACTTCATGAATGGCACAGCACTGGCCAAAGTTTGTTACCTAAACATCTTTCTTTTTCAGTTCTTTGAGGCAAAGCTAAGCAGAGGTAAACTCTCTACAAGTCAACTTCCTCTCCTGTGGTTGGGTGTGCTTTTGAAACTTGTTTAATGTGAAGGGCTCTCTTTCTAATCCTTACAATCAGCAAGCAATTTGATCAAATTATACCTTGGCAGTGCTGTTGAATTGGAAACATTTCTCCTTTAAAGTTGAGGAAGGGTACTTTCTGACCTCATCCATGTAGCTTGCATTCTGTTAAGTGTCAGAAATGGAACATTCATTAACTTAGACAGTTGCCCTTCATTAAGTGTGGCAAAGCAGATTAAGGTAGAAATTGAATAATTCATCTAATTATTACAGCATTTATATTCCGTGGCCTGGATTCTATCTTGGCATATCTCAACCCATCTATTACAAGCACGTTCCTTTCACAGAGACAAAGAGAAACACAGAAAGGGACACAAACACATGGGGTATTAGTCCCAGAAGAGAGGGACATACAAAGAGGGGAAAGGGGTGAAGAAGGAACAGGGATAAGAGCAAATGATCCAGAATTCTATCCAGAGGAAGGAGAGGGGGAAGAAAGAGAGAAGTCAAGAGAGAGGGAAGGAGAAAGAATGAGTGTGAGAGAACAGCAGAGAGAAAAAGAAGTAGAGAGAAGCAGAGAGAGAGAAAAGATGAGAGAATGATATTTGCAAGTCACATATGTATAAGACAGAGCACTAGATTAGGATTTAAAAATTTGGATTCCACTCCAATGTTTGAACCTCTGCCCCCTCCTGAGACTAAAGTCTTAGAAATTTAATTTCCCTTGTCCAGTTTAAACCATTTCAGTGGACAACCTGAATCTTTGTTTCGCTGGAAAAAAGAACCTCCTATAGCACACATGTTCATACATTAGAATAGCAACTGGAGGATGAAGGGGGAATTTTCCTGGGTAATCTCTCATTCCAAATTTATTCTTCATGGCTTGTTCCTTACATAACATTCATCTTCAAGCACCTAGCCACTTGACCAGACTGAGCACACAAAGCACTTGGGAGTGGAGAAGTGCTTAGTAATTTAATTTGCCTACCCACTTGAATATTCATAGAGAGTGACCAGGAGATCAAAGCAGAATTGTCAGCCACCCTCGGCCATTTTTTTAAATCAAAGGAAAATCAAGCGAAAGGATCAAAGAATGTTTAGAGGCACTCTTTCCTAATCCTACACATTGGAATCACAGGATCAAAAGTGTAACAATCAAAATCTCTCTTGTTTGAAATCTAATGCCCCAAAGGGAGGTAAACATTTTCAGAGATAGCACTGTAAATGTACTCAGATTCTGAAATAGCTTTTATCGGTCTGCGAACTCGTTACTTTTTTGGCAGCTGAGACAGGGAAGGGGAGGGAGGGGGATGACAAATTTGGTAGAGTTAAGACAACAGGCGGGTGGTGAGAAATGTCAGAGGAAATTTGAGAAGGTTTTCTATGCTCCCTCCATCCTCTATTTGAAGAAAAAAAAAGACAACCAAAACCCAACCAGGTAACCTGGGATTTTAAAAAAAAGAGTTCTAGTGGCTCAACACTCAAATTGTAACAATGGCATTGGACGCCTTCTACCTCCTTTCTCTACCCAGTCAAGGAGTTGACAGCTAAGGGTGACTCTTTGTTGCAATTTCAGAGGTAACCGGATTCCAACACTGATACATTTCCCTTACCTCCCTGGGATCTGCACCTGCCCGGTTTTTATCTGTGACTGAAATCTGGAATATCTGGCAAGAGCAGCAAATGCTCGCCTCCCTAGTCCCTGGAGGATTGCGGCTCTGCTTGCTGACTCTCTTATTTGTAATTTATTTTAGTCTGTTTACCCCACTAGCCTGTAAACTCTTTGGGGGCAGGGATCTCTTCTACTAACTCTATTATACTCTTTCAAGTGTCTGAATATAATGCTCTGCACAAAGAAGGCATACAATAACTACTCCTGAATGCTTGAATCTGAAGATGTACACATTAAGCACTCAATAGTCATTCATTCATTCATTCAATCTTATTTATTGAGCGCTTACTGTGTTCAGAGCACTGTACTAAGCACTTGGGAAGTACAAGTTGGCAATATATAGAGACGGTCCCTACCCAACAGTGGACTCACAGTCTAGAAATGCCATTGAATGAATGAATGAATGAATGAACATGTGGGGCAGAGGTTGGGTTGAGAAAGATTTGAGAGCACAGAGGGTCAAGAACTTCATGGGGTGGTGAGAAGTAGGAAGATCAGTGAATCTGGGAAATGAGAAGGCCTTAGCCTCTCTGAGCTAGAGCAGCCTGGTGTGCCACTGGGGTATATGTTGCCAACTTGTACTTCCCAAACGCTTAGTACAGTGCTCTGCACATAGTAAGCGCTCAATAAATACGATTGATTGATTGATTGATTTCAGTGTAAAGAGAGTTGGCTTATATTCAGTTCCTAAACGTGACAGTACCACAGTTATCATTATTACTCTTGGTTATACTCAAACTTAATTTCTAGAGATTTGAGATAGGGTACCTACGAGAAACTAAATCCTATTCTCTGCATCCTTGCTCCAGACCCTTGCCAATGAACCTCCCTGCCTGGTTCCAAAATCTTCCCCATCCATGTTCCTGTCCAGTTTTTCCCATCTCCATGTTCCTCCTAGTTCACCTCCTTATGTCAATAGTATTAACTGATCCCCTGCTGTGGGCAGAGCATGTACTAGGTGCTAAGAGAAACAGCGTGGCTCACTGGAAAGAGCACGGGCTTTGGAGTCAGAGGTCATGGGTTCAAATCCTGGCTCCGCCAATTGTCAGCTGTGTGACTTTGGGCAAGTCACTTCACTTCTCTGGGCCTCAGTTACCTCATCTGTAAAATGGGGATTAAGATTATGAGCCCCCTGCAGGAAACCTGATCACCTTGTAACCTCCCCAGCGCTTAGAACAGTGCTTAGCACATAGTAAGCACTTAATAAATGCCATATAAAAAATAAAATAAAAGTAGCAACGCTGCACCTGCTTTCAAAGCACTTACAGTCTAATCTTGTTGCAAGGATGGCATTCCCGCTTCACCAAAAAACCTGTTGTTTAAATTCAAGGACCTAAAAAGATCAAGGGGTCCTTAAGTTATAACCTCTAAAATTTGACTCGCTTTTAGATAGTGAGCCCCCGACAAGGGACAGGATCCATCTTTAATTTCCATCAGTAGATTGCTCTGCACATAGTAAGTTAAGAAATATTAATACTACTTCCATCCCTTCCTGCCACCCTGAAATGTACTTCACCATTGGTATTTTGGACTTGTAACAGTAAATTCCACTCACCGAGGCTCCAAGCAAATCTGTGGTCCAGCCTCCATTTCAGCGACCCCCACCTTCTTCCCAGTCCCATTGTCACCTCCCGTCTGGCCTCAGACAAAGCTCTGCTAAGGAGGGGGCCACATTCCCCTGAATGTGACATACCCTCCTCCTTCTCTCCTCCAACTCTGCATTGCACCCACCCAGCCCTCCCATCAGGAGTCTCAAGTGGACTTATGTTCTTTAGCCTAGGAATTGCATTCCCGTGTCTTTGAAAACTACAGATACTATTTCCCTTTACAGATTTCTACAGACTTTGCTTAAGCGATTTGTCTTCCTACTGCCTATGGCCATTGGCCTCCCGGTTCCTAGGCTTTAGCTTCTGGAGGACCTTTGGGAAGGAGTAGATTCGGAACAAAAGTGCAAACATCCGAAACAGGCCAAGGGCATTAAGATGAGCCCCCTTTTTCCTCTTCTCCTCCCCATTCCCCCCACCCTATCTCCTTCCCCTCCCCACAGAACCTGTATATATGTTTGTACAGATTTATTACTCTATTTATTTTACTTGTATATATTTACTATTCTATTTATTTTGTTAATGATGTGCATCTAGCTTTATTTCTATTTATTCTGATGACTTGACACCTGTCCATATGTTTTGTTTTGTTGTCTGTCTCCCCCTTCTAGACTGTGAGCCCGTTGTTGGGTAGGGACCGTTTCTCTATGTTGCCAACTTGTACTTCCCAAGCACTTAGTACAGTGCTCTGCACACAGTAAGAGCTCAATAAATACAACTGAATGAATGAATGAATGACAGCAAGGCCCACTGGGCTTCTGACTACTGAAATCATTGCAAGAGCTTTCTCGTTTTCCAGAGAGTTAGAGAAACCCAAGGTGAAAATGAAAGTGAGAGAAATCTCCCCTGGCCCACAACCTTTCACATCCAGACAGGTCAGGGTAACATTTTCTGACTGGTACATCCTAGTTTCAGATTGTCCTCAAATTCAACATCTGAAGCACGCTGACGAGGCATCGTCTGGCATTCAGAAAATTCTTAACCACCTGGTAAAATTCTGAAATGTCGAACAAATGCAGACATTGTGGTCAAGCGAAGAAAAAGTCCGCCTTCTCAGCTGGAGTTGAGTTTGTTCACATCTTATTTATAGTGTCCCAGAGCACTGAAGGAATGCAGGTTCTGGTGTTGGGGGTGTATGTGTCTGTCTGTCTTCTGGGGAAGGGAAGGGAGGGGAGAATAATTGTTTTGTTTAAAAACAAGAGTCCTCCTCAAGGCTCCAGTGCTGGAAAGCAACTGGAAGAGTTTTGTTACTTTGCTAGCAACCCCATCTGTTTACAATGAAAGTTTGGCTTCCTCTTTTTTGGCCCACATAAAGACCCGCGGGTGCCCATATAAGTCAAACAGATGAAGCATGTGCTCATGGTCTTGAAGAATCACCAGCTTTGCCTGCACAGAGATTTCATGGTGGATTTACACAGCTCTTCATTCCAACATAAATTCAGGAGGATAAGCTTCTGAGAACCAAAGGTGAGTCAAATGTCACTGAGAATTTCACAGCCTAGACAGCTCATCTGCAGCCTTACCGAATGACTGACCCCAGAAGTGCCTTCAAGAAAAGTTTGGCCAATGGCAAAATAATCACTGGAGTAAAAATATCTTTCACCACTTATCAACGGTTCCTTTGACTGGTCTCCAGAAAGCCATGAGGGGACAGACGCACAGAAACAAACTGGCTTAGAAACATTTGCCGTGCTAACTAATCCACTGCCAAACCTGGGAGGGAGGGGAATAGGGTAACCTGTTACCATACATATCTGAGTCAGGGAGGAAAAATGGAGGATATCCATGATGGCTTTGTAGTTCGAGCGGCTCCAAAACCAAGCTGGCGAGAACACGGATAACCAGCAGAGATGGTCTTGCAGTCCTTCCTTCATCAAGGTTGAGGTTTCAAGGATTCCCACAGTTTTGACTCCTCTAGATAAAGGATTTTCAGCCTCTCCGGAGTTGAGGAATAATAATAATAATAATGATGATGGTATTTGTTAAGTGCTTACTATGTGGGAAGCACTGTTCTAAGCACTGGGGAATACAGGTGATGAGGTTGTCCCACGTGGGGCTCACAGTCTTAATCCCCATTTTCCAGATGAGGTAACTGAGGCACAGAGAAGTTAAGTGGCTTGCCCAAGGTCACACAGCTGACAAGTGGCAGAGCCGGGATTCAAACCAATGACCTCTGACTCTCAAGCCCGTGCTCTTCCCACTGAGCCACGCTGCTTCTCTGAAGAGAGGGGTGGAGGGCCTGTTCGCATAAATCTCACATACTGTAAATTGAGCTACACTTCTGTCAACCCACCTCCCTTGGCTCATTCATTCATTCATTCATTCATTCATTCAATCGTATTTATTGAGCACTTACTGCGTGCAGAGCACTGTACTAAGCGCTTGGGAAGTACAAGTTGGCAACATATAGAGACGATCCCTACCCAACAGCGGGCTCACGGTCTAGAAGGGGGAGACAGACAACAAAACAAAACATATTAACAAAATAAAATAAATAGAATAAACATGTACAAATAAAATAGAGTAATAAATATGTGCAAACATATATACATATATATAGGTGCTGTGGGGAGGGGAAGGAGGTAAGGCAAGGGGGGATGGGGAGGGGGAAGAGGGGGAGAGGAAGGAGGGGGCTCAGTCTGGGAAGGCCTCCTGGAGGAGGTGAGCTCTCAGTAGGGCCTTGAAGGGAGGAAGAGAGCTAGCTTGGCGGATGTTGGGAGGGAGGGCATTCCAGGCCAGGGGGATGATGTGAGCCGGGGGTCGATGGCGGGACAGGCGAGAACGAGGCCCAGTGAGGAGGTGAGCGGCAGAGGAGTGGAGGGTGCGGGCTGGGCTGGAGAAGGAGAGAAAGGGAGGTGAGGTAGGAGGGGGCAAGGAGATGGACAGCCTTGAAGCCAAGAGTGAGGAGTTTTTGCCTGCTCCTCCATCACCACCATAGTTCATACTGTCCTCCTGGCCCTGTACCCCCAAGCTCTGCTCCTCCAAGTGTCCCACACTCCAGCCTTTGGTTCCTGATCCCAGCATCATCAAAGGGGGTTCTGCTCCGGCCCATCACCCCAGCTCATTAACTATCCCCCTGTGATAGCCGTGGTGACCTGCTGCAACCCTGGGAGGACTACTGTGCTGCTTTTGTGAGGTTGATGGGGAGTGGAAAATACTCTTGCCCCTTGATCTGGGGACTGCAAGGACAATCACCCTCATAGCAGACAAGCAGCATGGCCCAGTGGGTAGAGCAGGCGTCTGGGAGTCAGAAGGGCCTGGGTTCTAATCCTGCCTCTGTCACTTGTCTGCTGTGTGACCTTGAGCAAGTTGCTTCACTTCTCTGGACCTCAGTTGCCTCATCTGTAAAATGGGGATGAAGACTATGAGCTCCCTGTGGGACAGGGAGTGTGTCCAACCTGATTTGCTTGTGCTTACCCCAGCACTTAGAATAGTCCCTCACGCATAGTAAGACCTTAACAAATGCCACAATTTTTATCGTTATTATTATAACACAATCAGCCCGAGTCCAGTTTGAATTGAAGTGACATAAACACAGATTTGCTAAGTTTCTGCTTTTCTGAGGAAGGGAGGAAGAGGGCAATTTAGGTGCCCTAAGGTTTATCTCAACAATGGGAAGGCTGGACTTTGCACTTGGATTTGCACTCTCTATTCACTCCTCCCTCAGCCCCACGGCACTTACGTATGAATCCATAATCTATTCATTTGCATTAATGTCTGTCTCTTCCTCCGGATTGTAAACTCATTGTGGGTCAGGAACGTGCCTACCAACTCCGTTTTAGTGTACTCTACCAAGGGCTTAGTACGGTGCTCTAAACACAGTGAGTGTTCAGTGGATACTATAGATTCACTGATTGACTGATCGATTCAGGCATGTGTCAACAGGAAGAAGCTAGTCCAGATCAGGTCAAGAGTATTGCTGTAGGTTAAGTCTTCAAAAGGAGATTCACTGAAGAGGAAAGAATAGGATTTGGTTTGGGGAGATGGGACACACAAGGTCTGAGTCCCAAAGAGAAGATTGGAGACTTGTTCACCCCCTCTAGACTGTAAACTTACTGTGGGTAGGGAATGGAACTACCAACTTTGTTGTGTTGTACTCTCCCAAGCTTTTAGTATAGTGCTTTGTACGCAGTAACTACTCAACAAAATAGAATTGATTGATGCCAATCCAGTTGATAAGGGTCACAGGAGGATGGCAGGGGGGTCAAGTGAGAGATATAAGGCAGCTTAGTAAAAATCCCATATATGTGTATGACATCTGTAATGATAATCACCACAGTGACATTTGTAAAATGCATACCATGTGCTATTTACTGTACTAAGCATTTGGGTAGGCACAGGATAAGCAGATGGGACATAATGCCTGTCCCACAGGGGAGTTACAGTTGAAGGGGGAGGGAAAACAGGCATTTATCTCCATATTACAGATGAGGAAACTGAGGCACAGAGAAGGAGGAGACTTCCCTAAGTTAACAAAACAGACACATGGCATAACTGGTATTAGAAACCAGGTCCCCTGATTCCCAGCCCTTTGTTCTTTTCTGTAGACCACACAATGGGATTTAAAGTGAAGTAGGCTACATCTCAAGGCTTTCTGGTTTATGTTACTTTTCAAGTAATCAGTGACATTTATTCAGCACCTATCGGCAGAGTACTGCACTAAGTCCTTGGGACAGTATGATATTATAGCGTAGGTAGATATGATCTCTGCCCACAGAGAGCTTACAGACTAGAGGGGGAGATAGACATTAAAATAAATTATGGATGGATATGTGCATTAGTGCAGCAGGGTTGGGGTAAACTTCAAAGTGCTTAAGATGTACAGATCCAAGTGCATAGGCAATGCTGAAGGGAGGTTAAATAGGGGAAGAGAAGGCTTAGTAGGGAAGGACTCTTGAAGATGACATAATAATAATAATAATAATGACATTTATTAAGTACTTACTATGTGCAAAACACTGTTCTAAGCACTGGGGAGGTTACAAGGTGATCAGGTTGTCCCATGGGGGGCTCACAGTCTTAATCCCCATTTTACAGATGAGGGAACTGAGGCACAGTGAAGTTAAGTGACTTGCCCAAAGTCACACAGCTGACAATTGGCAGAGCCTGGATTTGAACCCATGACCTCTGACTCCAAAGCCCGGGCTCTTTCCACTGAGCCACGCTGCTTCATAATGGCATGACATGACTTTACAAGAATTTACGAGAATTTTTGAAGGTGGGGAGAGTGGCAGTCTGCTAGATATGAAAGGAGAGACATCTAAGCCACAGGGAGGATCATCGGTGAGAAAGACATGATACTAAGGCTTTACAAATTAATATCAGTAGGTTCACAGAAAAACAAACGTAAAGCAGGCCTATCCCTCATTTGTCTGCCTCACAAATATCTGTGGGCTCAACTGATCCATGGCATCTGCACTTAGATGTTTTACCTTATCTCGCCCACACTCCCTGAAGCTTGTGAGAACTGTGGAAATCTAGAGCAAGACACTGAACGACTCTGCTTTAAATTTCCCAGGCAAAACCCAGTTGTCTCTGAGAGCCTTCTAATAAGACATGTGGGGCTAGCCCTAGAGAAAGACCGAATGTGGTTGTCTAACCCGGGGTACTTTTGTTCCCACGAGTACCACAGAGCCAAAGTCAGAACTAGCAAGAAGCAGCGTGGCTTAGTGGAAAGAGCCCGTGCTTTGGAGTCAGAGGTCATGGGTTCAAATCGAGGCTCCGCCACCTGTCAGCTGTGTGACTTGGAGGAAGTCACTGAACTTCTCCCTGCCTCAGTTACCTCATCTGTAAAATGGGGATGGAGACTGAGAGCCCCACATGGGACAACCTGATTACCTTGTATCTACCCCAGCGTAACAAATAACAAATACCAAAGCGTAACAAATAGAGAAGCAGCGTGGCTCAGTGGAAAGAGCCCGGGCTTTGGAGTCAGAGGTCATGGGTTCGAATCCCGGCTCTGCCACATGTCTCCTGTGTGACCTTGGGTAAGTCACTTAACTTCTCTGAGCCTCAGTTACCTCATCTGTAAAATGGGGATTGAGACTGTGAGCCCCACGTGGGACAACCTGATCACTTTGTACCCTCCCAGCGCTCAGAACAGTGCTTTGCACATAGTAAGCGCTTAGCAAATGCCAACATTAAATTAAATACCATTATTATTATTATTATTATTGACTCCCTCCACTTTTGTCCCAATCTGCACCCTGATGTCTCTGGGTACTCATGGAGCCCTGAGTTTCAGAAACAGGCAGGCCGTACAACACCTTCTTCATCTTCCTCCCAACGGATTACTTTAATCCTATCTAGATCATCTTCAAATTATGATCGAGAGCCCAGTGGGAGTTTAAGCAATTTCAAGAGGCACAGCCCCTATCTTCAAGGAGCTTCCATTTAAAACTAGATGCCAATGTGCATCAGTCAATCCATTGTATTTATTGATGGTGTTGCTAGGGTGTTGGTGTCTGAGCTAGGTGCTGCGCTTTCACTAGAGCCAACCTTGGAAGGATTGGGAAGTGGAGGAATAGAGCAAGCCCTTCTCTCTTGGCACAGCTCTGAGTAGAATCGTATACACAAAGCTCCTGGTAGGCAAGGAGCAGGAGTGCTTCACTAAAGTTTCAGTATCAACAATATTTACAGAGTATACAGAGCACAATGCTAGGTGTTTGCGAAACACACAAAAGAAGTTAAAAGTGTGAGCCATGCCTCTGAGGAACTTGCAGTAATAATTATAGCATTCATTAAGCACTTAATGTGGTGTTTAGCCCTGGGAAAGATACAAGATAATCAGATCGGATGTAGTCCCTGCTCTGCAGGGGGCTAATCTCAGGAGAAGAGAGAGAAAGAGAGAGAGAGAAGGTATTTTATACTCATTTTACAGATAAGGGAACTGAAACACAGGGAGATAAAGTGACTTGCCTAAGGTCTTTTAGCTGGCCCAGGGCAGAGCAGGGAACAGAACCCGACTCTTCTGATCACCGGACACATGTTCTTTCTGGTAGGCCACTTGCCTCCCCATTCATTCATTCAATCGTATTTATTGAGCACTTACTGTGCACAGAGCACTGTACTAAGCGCTTGGGAAGTACAAGTTGGCAACATACAGAGACGGTCCCTACCCAACAACGGGCTCAGTCTAGAAGGGGGAGACAGACAACAAAACGAAATATGTGGACAGGTGTCAAGTCACTAGAATAAATAAAAATATAGCTAGATGCACATCATTAACAAAATAAATAGAATAGCAAATATGTACAAGAGAATAATAAATACGTACACCATCTCAAGGGAAAATTGGGGAGGAAGGGCTAAAAAGAGCCTACTGAATTCCAGACCAGCCAGAGCCTCTGTCAGTCCTGGGTATAATGGACTACTTTCAGCCTATTTGGGCCATCTTCAAATAATCATCATTAAGAGCCCACTGGGAGTTGTTTAAGCAGTTTCGATAGGCACAGCCCCTACCTTCAAGGAGCTTCCATTCGAAACCAGTGGCCAACATGGATCAATCAATCATTTGTATTTATTGAGCGCTCGCTGTGCGCAGATCAGGTGGATGAAAAAGCAGGAAACCCTAAAGATAACAGGAGGCTTGTACACTAAATTAAGACAGGAAGCCTCAGGCAGATCCAGTATCAGGAAACATAAATAAATATACATCGCAGAAGGGTTGGTGCTTATCTTGGAAGAAGGGACTTTCTCTTTGTTAGGCATAAATTTGTTGTGGGAAGGGAATGTGTCTGTTTATTGTTGTATTATATTCTCCCAAGCGCTTAGCCCAGTGCTCTGTACACAGTAAGCACTCAATAAATACAATTGAATGAAAGGTGAAAGGTGGCATTTTTGATTCCTGATACTGGATGAGAAATGAGAGCCTTGATGAAGTCAGGCCGACTCCCAAGCCGGGTAACAGAGCCTTTCTACTTCACCTGAAAGGTTGGTAAAATCCTTCCTTGGCCCTCTGGTTTGAGCAGTAGAAGAGTTGGGCTGTTTTTCCCATCAGTTCTCCGGGGATGTAGGACATGCCTACAGGGAACATGTCTATCAGATCTTTTATATTGTACTCTCCCAAGCGCTTAGTACAGACTACACACAGTAAGCACTTAGTAAATACCATTGATTGATTGACTGACTAAGAAACCTTGTGTTACAGAAAACTCACAGTCTGGTACTCTCCGTGTCTGATGCACTTATCACGCACACCACTGCTTCTTCTGACTCTGCATCCCTCTGATTTTAGACAGAGGCATGTTGTTGAGCGAATGTTCTCTAATCCTGCTGTTGAGCTCTAGCCAAAACACGCATCATGGCAAGATGTGTGTCTACGCTGGGTTGGCTGCCGAGCCCTGTGAACTGAATTTCCAGAAATGAAAATACATTTTAGGACCTAGAGCCAGAGATCTAAAAAAAAAATTCCCCTCCCCAGACCTCTGAGCAGTAATTCTGGTGGGATAAGGAGAAGGCGAGGAGTGGTGGTGAGCAGGTGTTCCAGGGGAAGGAGGCGAGTGGTGACAAGAGACAGCAGCCAGGGCAAAGGATGGGGGTGGGTCTGGGCTGGACCCTCTCTAGTCTGGGCCTCCATGGGTGGGGATGCTGAAAGGTCTGGAGTCATGCCACAGTGCGGCCCATCACGGTGATGAAAAAAGAAATAATAATGGACACCTGCAGTTTGGTCAGGCATCCTTGTTCTTCAAAGATGATTCCACTTATAGCCAAACTTAAATAATGGATATGAAGGAGGGCTGAGGAGGCCAGTGTTGGGCACACAATCCTGACCTTACTATGTAGACTAAAAGACTGCCCCTTGTTGACATGCTTTCTGCTCCTAGCACCATTTTGGTTCTTTGGTAGGAGGACTTTGAGAGAAAATTGGATAGTCGGGGGAGTATTTCTCAAGATTGCATGTAAAGGAGAGAGTCAGAGTTGGTAAACACTGGACGGCCTGTGGGGAAAGTGTTGCCTTTGAATAGAAAATTGATTGGCTGGTCATGGATTGGCTGGGAGGGTGGAAGTGCTCTGTGTGCTTCTGTTGTGATGCAATGGGGAGAATAAAACAGCAACAGCAAGTTCTAGTGGTTAGAGCATGGGCCTGTGAGTTAGAAGGCCCTGGGTTCTAATCCCCGCTCCTACATGTGTCTACTCTGTGGTCTTGGGCAAGGCACTTCACTTCTCTGTGACTCAGTTACCTCATCTGTAAAATAGGGATTGAGGCTGTGAGCCCTATGTGGGACATAGATTGGGTCTGATGTGATTAGCCTGAATCTACCTTCGAGCTTAGTACAGTGCCTGGTGTGTAGTAAGCACTTAACAAATACCATTAAAACCCCCCCCCCCAAAACAGTGGTAATGTGATCCTGAAAATAGCAGCACCTCACTCTAAGGGATGTTGAACAGGTAGTGGAGGGTCAGCCTTGGGAGCCATGGATTTGGTGGGAAAGGTAACCTCTTTGTTGAGATGTGGTCCCCCAAAACTTGCCTCTCCTATGGTCCCCAAGTGGCTAAAGAGAAGAGCACTCTGGGAGGGAGGGAACTGAGAAATGAACACTGAGTGGAGCTAAAGGGAGCGGGTCAAGAGGACCTTCAGTAGTTGGGCTGAAACAGCAATTAGTTTGGAAGCGAGCATCTTGGGGTCTCAAGGAACCAAGAAGAGGTAAAATGGTAGAGGAGGTGGGGAGAAAAAGAGACTAAAGAGATGGGAAAGAAGAAAAATCAGAGAGGGAGTTTAACAGAGAGGGAGAGGAAAAGGAATAAAATGGGGATCTGGTAAGACAGGAAAAGTGGAGTCAAAGAATGCACCTACAGGAGGAGCTTGACAGAAGAAGAGTGGGTGAGTGAAAGGGCGAAGAAAAGAGAGGAACAAGAAGAAAAGAAGGGGGAAAAGGGAAACATATATCAGCAATCTGATCTAGATAAAGCCAGGGATTTTTGTTGTAGCCTCATAAATAGCCATTTCCCTCATCAAAGCCTGATGGCAGCAGAGCCCCCAAGTTAACTGTCCCATACTACTCTTCGTTTTCCACTTAGAAGTGTAAAACAAAAAAAACTTTGACAATTGCAGGGTTTAGCACAAGCGTTTCCACAGGCGGCAGACATGTTTTTCTTACTTTTTTGGAGTATGAAATGAGAAAATAGCCCATTCTAACAAAATGCATTCAGCTTATAGAAAGGGTCTTTAACAAGGTTTTTTAAAACTTGGAAAAAAAATTGGAGATAGGGAGGGAGAGAACCAAACCATCTATAGAGGCAGACTCTTCTCTCACATAATAAAAAGTTGACTCCTTGAAATGGAAACCAAGTTCTCAACTCACAGCCAAGAAGAGTGGGTAAAGAGAGCACTTTAAGTGAAAGACACCATGACAATGATCAAAAGCCCAGAGAGGCTGCATCAAACAGAAAACCATTGTAATACAATCACCCGTTCCTTACCCATCACATCATAAATAACTATTCCCAGCTAGCAACAAACTCTTTTCGTCTCTAGCCCAATGCCAAAGACTCTATAAATTGAACAGGATATACTTCTTCTGGCATAGGGCAAGGCAGTGATCATTTAAAGGAAAGCACCAGGATGATGTTTTTTTCAGAAGACCATCCTGGAAGCATTCAGAACAGTTGACATTTATTGCTCTAATGACTGACACCTCAAAGATAATACAACACAGAGAGACAAAGCCAGCAAGCCCTTTGGCCTGGAGTCCCTGCACTCTTTTCTCCATCTTAGACACAATCATAGTCGTCTTTGAAATCTGCCTTGAGGATCCTCACTATGTCTGTGCATTCAATCTGCCGTGGGTAGGCAGGGTAAACCTTGGGCACATGTGTTTTCTGTTATCTAGGAGGGGAGGGGGAGAGGGAATATTAAAAAAAATAAAACGTCAGCCAAAAAAGCATGTAAACCCATTCACTTCATGCCCTGTTGAAAAGCAATGTCAGTACTTTAAAAATTCCTTTTGCCATTAAATGGACACTGTCCAGACACCTAGGCTGTAAGACCCTTGAGTTCTGTGATTACTATTGCTTTCCCTTCTGAATCTGCGACGAGACTGTATTCATGATTAACAAAAGTATGTGCGGATGGATTGGATCGAGATGATAAATCATTTTTCCATGAATGACACCAAAGGCACCACGTAGCAGTCTAGTCTTAATATACTCTAACTTTATGGCCATGTTTTGACAGAAAAGGATAGAATTAAATTGCAAGTATATTTCCCTATGCCAGAGTGTTTTAAGAGTTGAAGAAAATGGATTAAGACAAAGCTTTCACACTTTAAAATGGGACTAAAATCAAAGTAGTTAATTTGGGAAATGTAAGGCAAACCCCACACATTGTGGTTTAATAGCCTCGTGGATACTTTTAATCATTTTCCCTTAATCAGTCAAGTTCTTGCTATCCCATGCCTCGGTTTACCCTCTTAGTAATACCTCACATGCGAGACATCTGTTTTCTTTCCAGCATTGTGTTTTTACCCACAGCACATTGGCAATGCTCCTGCTGTTGCTTTTTTATTCATTTATTCCATTTCTGACATCTCAAACAATTTACTGAAACATCATTGTCACCTGTTGATGTGGTCTGCTCCGCAGTGTCGCGAAAGAACATATGCTTTTTCTAAAGGGGGTCCCTGCTTTTTGCTTTGGGTCTTTTTATTGTGCTGTTGCCGTGTTTCTTGGCACTGGCTCTATTTTTTGTGGCCCTGTTTTCATAAAGGGAATAGTGGAAAGAATTGTGCTCAGGATGGTGGAATGAACAGGGACTCGGAACACCTGAAAGTATAGATGAGCAATAAAAACTAAACCTATAAGAGTTGAAACAAAATGAAACTCCACAATAAACACTTGTAAAAAGTATACATGATACTTGTAAAATGTTTTTCACCAAATCCCCATTTGTTTATTTCTGCTCTATGATACTCCCAATTGGAGAAGGCTATTTAGAACATAGATGATGCGCATCTGAGCAGTGCTCAGAGAAGAAGAAATTCTGAGTGAAAAATATTCCCTGGGTTACCCTGGGGGGAGAGCCGGGGGGAATGCTTTCTCCAAAAATGGGTTTGGGGTGCAAGACTGCAGCTGCTTTAGTCCTAGAATTTACTATGACCGTGGAACCTCCCACATTTGGCGGGGCTGGTTAGTTGTTGAATGAGGGGAGTTATGGAAAAGGTTTTATGAAAAAGAACTTGGATGTCATCTGCTCTGCCTTGTTTTTTGGGCTTTTTTTAAAAGCCATTTGTTAAGTGATTACTATGAGCCAGGCACTGAACTAAGCACTGGGGTAGATACAAGTTTATCAGGCTGGAAACAATCCCTGTCCCATGTAGGGCTCACAGTCTCGATCCCCATTTTACAGATGGGGTAACTAAGGCCCAGAGAAGCAAAGTGACTTGCCCAAGGTCACACAGCAGACAACTGCACATCAAAGGCCTTCGTAACGTGGGAGGATCAGCTCGGTACTTTTCTCCGAAATGAGGAATGGAAAACTAGAATCATTATTATATTGTTCATTATTTATTCTACAACGGTTTCCTATTCCCCTATCTGTAATATATTTTAACATCTGTCTCCCCTTCTAGACCGAGTGCCCCTTTTGAGCAAGGAATGTGCGGGGAAGCAGTGTGGCTCAGTGGAAAGAGCATGGGCTTTGGAGTCAGAGTTCATGGGTTCAAATCCCTGCTCTGCCAATTGTCAGCTGTGTGAGTTTGGGCAAGTCACTTAACTTCTCTGTGCCTCATTTACCTCATCTGTAAAATGGGGATTAAGACTGTGAGCCCCCCATGGGACAACCTGATCACCTTGTAACCTCCCCAGTGCTTAGAACAGTGTTTTGCACATAGTAAGCGCTTAATAAATGCCATTATTATTATTATTATTATTCCAACTATACCATCCATCAAAAGTTCTTATTGTAATGTTTTGCCCACAATAAGCGCTCAATAAATACTATTGATTGACTGGTTGATTCAGGCTCTTTCAATAACAGTCAAGGTGGACATTTTTGAAGAAAACAGAAGCAGAAAAGTATTGCCTGTGCAGTAGCGAACTAGTGGGGAAGCAGCATGGCCTACTAGATAGAGCACAGGCCTGGGAGTTAGAAGGACCTGGGTTCTAATCCTGGCTCCACCATTTTGCTGTGTGACCTTGGGCAAGTCACTTCATTTCCTCAGTGCCTCAGTTACCTCACATGTAAAATGAGGATTAAGGCTGTGATCCCCATGTGGAACAGGGACTGTGTCCAACCCGATTTACTTGTATCCACCCCAGCGCTTAGTACAGTGTCTTACACCTAGTAAGTGCTCAACAAATGCCAAAATTATAATTAGTAGTGGAGAAACAGTGTGGCCTAGTGGATAGAGCATGGGCCCAGGAGTCAGGAGGACCAGCACTCTGCTACTGTTTATTGTGTGACTTTGGGCAAGTCCTGATGCTTGAACAACTCCAACAGATTTTCTTCATGTAAAATGATTAAGGAAGAATTACCTGTCCACTCTGAGAACATTCTTACCTGGTTGCCACCTGAAGGAAGTGTCGACGGGGACACATTCCTGCAAGTGTTTGTTCAGCAGCAAATCAGAAACAGCCTTAACTTTTCAAGATATTCGCACCTAAATTCAGATTACAGAAATTCTTCAATGAAAAGAACCACTCGTTCTCCCCTCAGGAAAGGTAACCGAAAACTCAGCGCAGCCAGGTCATAAATGAAATGCTGGTGGGTGAAAGTGTTAAAGGAGAGAAGAGCAGGCAAACTCCTAGTAGAGCTGGATTAGAGTCCCGGGACGCAGGAGTCAAATGGGATTGTATTAATTTCCCAGGTGATGTGAATGGGACTTGGGGTAAAAGCTGGCTAAACACCCTCTGTCGATTTTTCTCTAGTGCTGTCCTTAAGGCACTTCCTACATTTTTCAGCCAGAGGCTCAAGGATCCAAAGTCCCTGACAGCCCAATATGTTTCTACAGGTGATTTTTTTCTGATGCATCTATAACTGCTGCATCGGTGTCTGCAAGGAGTCCTGTTTCAGGAATAGCTCTACCACCTGCCATGTGGGTAAGGATGCCCCTTTCTCCTTCTGCTTTCGGCTTCCCGTCTCATGGTTCAACAGCCCTCCATGTCCCTTCATTTTTCCTCAGGCACTGAAAAGTCTTGAGAAGGCCTGCCCTGCTATATAAATACCATATTGCTCTTGTTAGCCTTGGGTTGAAAATGACCCATTCCCACTTAAAATCAGATCAATCAATCATATTTACTGAGCACACAGCATTGTACTAAGCGCTTGGGAGAGTACACTAGAACAGAGTTGGTAGACATGATCCCTGCCCACAAGGATCTGATGCTTCTGAAAAGAAATAGAGTTTTCCCCTTCATCTTTCCCCATGACCCTCTGTGTGTCACTAAGGTCTAAGTGGGTTTTTGGGAGTCAGAGAGGGTCTGGGAAACCCTCAGAGGGGCCCACAGACAATAAATCCAGGGTGGAGCCTTGCTTTTGTTCTTCCTCCAGAACTTTCCTTTACCTCTGTCCCATCTTTCTGTACTTTTTCTGTGTGAGTTCTGGAGAGGAGGGGAAGTGGGAGGGAGTGAAACCAGTTCAGCTACCAGTGTGTTTGGTGTACAGTTGCGTAGATTGTTATTTTAAGGTGCACCTTTGTTTTTTTGTTTTGTTTTATTACTAAACAATGATCCCCAAAGACCTTTCATGGTTTTGGAGCCATATGATAGTCAGTGGTGTGTCCCTTCTTTCTTTGCTTGTGAGAAGAAGTGCTAGAATCCTGTTCCTCTGGAGCCAGTTTGAGTCCAAGAGCAGGATGAGGTTGGACAGGAACCTTTTACAATGGTATTTGCTAAGTGCTTACTATGTATCAGGTACCGTACCAAGCACTGGGGAAGATATAAGTTAATCAAGTTGGATACAATCCATGTCTCACATGGGGCTCACAGTCTTAATCCCCATTTTTAAGTGAGGTAATTTAGGCAAAGGGAAGTAAAGTGACTTGCTCAAGATCACATACTAGCTAAGTGGGAGAGCTGGGATTTGAACCCAGGTCCTTTGGACTTCCAAGCCTGCGCTCTATCCACTAGGCCTCGGTGATTCTTGAGGAGCTTGTCTGGAGTGAATCCCGGAGGCTCGGCCTGTCATCCAGGATATGCCAGTTTGCAATGGACTTTTATGGAATTTATTAAGCGCTTACTATGTGCAAAGCACTGTTCTAAGTGCTGGGTAAGGATCTGGGGGGCTCCAGTTGCTGGGTTGATTCTGAACCCTCCAGGCACAAACCCATCCAACACCCTGGATCATCTAGAGATGACCCAGCTTCTAGGTGTGGCTACTTCACAGCCAACCCAGCCCCCGGAGAATAATAATAAGAATAATAATGGTATTTGTTAATCCCTTACTCTGTGCCAAACACCATGTTAAGCACTAGGGTAGATACAGGGCAATCAGATTAAACACAACCTCCATTCCACATGGGGATCGCCATCCAACAAAGAGGGGAACCAAGTATTCAACCCTCATTTTGCATATGAGGAAACTGAGGCACAGAGAAGTTAAGCAACTTGCCTAAGGTCACACAGCAAGCAAGTGGTAAGGCCAAGATTAGAACCCAGACCCTCTGACTCCCAGGCTGATGCTGCTTCCACTAGAACATGATACTTCTTAGGTCTAAGTTTTGGGGAAACTTTCACCTGGAATTTGCCTGGACACATTCAGAAGTTGTAAATACTAATAAGAAAAAAGAACGTGATATTTTGACCTGTCCCAGACTACGAATTTATTCTGGGCTCAAATAGAGAAAGTCATGAAACAGTGCCTGGTGGCGAATTCAAACACATTCTATTTCAGGCTAAAAAACACCGAGGTGCAAGGAAGTGGTGATAAATCACAGATTTCTTCATACCCTTACGTCATGTTGAGAGGAATATGCTGCAGAGAAAGAGCACATATAATCACGATTGCACATTCGCCCCCGCCTTCAGAGCTTCTTAGTTATTGCATCATAGAAACCGTATACGGGATGTGATTGTCAGTCTAAGTTCTACCCACTTTTTTTTTCTGGGCAACACTGAAGAATGCTTTTCTTCCTTTAAGGAAGTGGATCAGTCAGTGGGTCTGGAGCCAGGGTGAGTACTCCCCCAGATCTGTCTGGGTTTAGGGCAGGCTCACACATCCCTCAGCACCCCTAACGCTCCCCATACTTTCTGAAGTAGAGCTGAGTTCAAGCCGGTGGTGGGGAGGGGTGAGAGAACACCCACCCACCCATCCCGACCCACTGTGTGTTGTTGATACAGTTGAATGGGTCAGCAGTCAGTGAAATCTATTGTTCTTTCCTGGTTATGTCACTGGAAGGCATTCTACAATCAATAGTATTTGCTGAAGAATTACTCTGTGCAAAGCTCTGTGCAATAACTGGGTGCGTACAGTAAACCAGTTGCGTATTTTTACAAGAAAACTCAATGGATCCACTACCAGAACGATTGCAGATGGAGGCGGGACGTTCTGGGAGACGGATGTCCACGGTGTCGCTATGGGTTGGAGACGACTCAATAGCATAAGATCAGACAATATGATAGAGTCGGTAGACACCATTCCTGCCCTCATGGATTTTACCATCTAGCAGGGAAGACGGACACTAAAGTCGATTACAGAAAGGGGAGGCCATGAAGTTTAAAAATATTTACAAAAGTGCCGAGAGCTTAGTCTCTTATCATTCAGGATGCTCCTCTGAATCTCAGCTGGATCCAGGCCAGAGTCAAATACTGGGGACTGAGTGTTCAATTTGGGCTGAAATGGTGACTGAAGCTGGGCTCTCTCTCTCAGACAAAGCAAGAAAGTCGGGTCTGTGCCGGATCTAGAGGAGCAGTGTGGCTCAGTGGAGAAGAGCACGGGCTTTGAAGTCAGAGGTCATGAGTTCGAATCCCGGCTCCGCTGCATGTCTGCTGTGTGACCTTGGGCAGGTCACTTAACTTCTCTGAGCCTCAGTTACCTCATCTGTAAAATGGGGATTAAGACTGTGAGCCCCATGTGGGACAACTTGATCACCTTGTATCCACCCCCAGCGCTTAGAACAGTGCTCTGCACATAGTAAGCGCTTAACAAATGCCATTATTATTATTATTATTATTATTATTATTATTATTATTATTATTATTATCTACACTGGGTCGCTGGAAGAAGAAATGGTCTTGTTTCTCTTGCTATTGGGTGAGCTCGTCTTTACTCTCTCCCTCTTCTGTGGTTTTACTAGACTCCAATCTCTTGTAACTGGGAGCGTCTCTGCACATATTTCCTTATGCTTCTGTTGTTTGGGTCTTAAATAGTTTGTAAGTTTTATACTTCGACCACTTCTGAAGCAGCGTGGCTTAGTGGAAAGAGCACGGGTTTAGGAATCAGAGGTCATGGGTTCTAATCCCAGCTCCGCCACTTGTCAGCTGTGTGACTTTGGGCAAGTCGGTGCCTCAGTTACCTCAACTGTGAAATGGGGATTTAGACTGTGAGCCCCACGTGGGAGAACCTGATTACCCTGTATCTACCCCAGTGCTTAGAATAGTACTTTGCACATATTAAGTGCTTAACAAATACCAACATTATTATTTTATTATTATTACTATCCCTAGTTCTCAATTTGTCAATCTCTCCCATTAGACAACCAACTACTGAGCACTTACTGTGTGGAGAACACGGTATTAAGCACTTGGGAGACTACAGTAGAGTTGAGACACCATCCCTGCCCAAGGGAAGTTACGTTCTAACAGGAGAGTCAATAAGCTCCGCAAGGGCATGGAATTTTCAGTTTTTATTTTTAAAAGTTTTTGGATCACGATTTACGTTAGGGCTGAATTTTCAAGAAGTGCATCTTTTTTTGCAAGTGCCACAAAAGGCTGGTCACAGGATTTTTGTCATTGTGATGATATTTGTTAAGCATTTACTATGTGAACAGCACAAAGATGATCAGGTTGGACATAGGCCCTGTTCCATATGGGGCTCACAGGCTAAGTCAGTGGGACGAATTCCTCTCCATCCCAACCACTACCCTGCTCATTCAAGCTCTCATCCTATCCCATCTGGACTACTGCATCAGCCTTCTCTCTGATCTCCCATCCTCGTGTCTCTCTCCACTTCAATCCATACTTCATGCTGCTGCCCGGATTATCTTTGTCCAGAAACGCTCTGGGCATATCACTCCCCTCCTCAAAACTCTCCAGTGGCTACCAATCAATCCGCACATCAGGCAGAAACTCCTCACCCTGGGCTTCAAGGCTGTCCATCCCCTCGCCCCCTCCTACCTCACCTCCCTTCTCTCCTTCTACAGCCCAGTCTGCACCCTCCGCTCCTCCACCGCTGATCTCCTCACCGTACCTCGTTTTCGCCTGTCCCGCCATCGACCCCCGGCCCACGTCATCCCCTGGTCCTGGAATGCCCTCCCTCTGCCCATCCGCCAAGCTAGCTCTCTTCCTCCCTTCAAGGCCCTGCTGAGAGCTCACCTCCTCCAGGAGGCCTTCCCAGACTGAGCCCCTTCCTTCCTCTACCCCTCGTCCCCCTCTCCATCCCCCCACCTTACCTCCCTCCCTTCCCCACAGCACCTGTATATATGTATATATGTTTGTACATATTTTTTTACTCTATTTATTTATTTATTTAATTTATTTGTACATATCTATTCTATTTATTTTATTTTGTTAGTATGTTTGGTTTTGTTCTCTGTCTCCCCTTTTAGACTGTGAGCCCACTGTTGGGTAGGGACTGTCTCTATGTGTTGCCAATTTGTACTTTCCAAGCGCTTAGTACAGTGCTCTGCACATAGTAAGCGCTCAATAAATATGATTGATGATGATGATGATGATGACAACAGGTATTTAATCCCCTTTTCCGGATGAGGATATTAAGTCACAAATGATTTAATTGACTCGCCGTAGGTCACACAGAAGGCAAATGACAGAAGTGGAATAAGAACCCGGGTCCTCTGACTTCAAGGCCTGTGCTCTTTCCATTAGGCCAAGCATCTTTCCACATGGCTTCTCTAATACCAACCCACTCACCATACCTCTATGTCATCTATCTCGCTGCTGGCCTCTTGCCCACATCCTGCCTTTGGCCTGGAATGACCTCCGTCTTCATATCTGACAAATGATCACTCTCCCCACCTTCAAAGCCCTGTTGAAGGCACAACTCCTCCAAGAGGTCTTCCCTGACTAAGCCCTTATTTCCTCTTCTCCCACTCTCTTCTGTGTCACCTTTGCACTCGGACTTGCACCCTTCATTCACCCATCCACCTTTAGCTCCACAGTGTTTATAAAATATCCATAATTTATCCATTTGTTTTGATCTCTTAGACTGTGAGCCCACTGCTGGGTAGGGACTGTCTCTGTATGTTACCAACTTGTACTTCCCAAGCGCTTAGTACAGTGCTCTGCACACAGTAAGCGCTCAATAAATACGATTGATGATGATGATGATGATCTCTGTCTCCCCTTCTAGATTGTAACCTCTTTGTCGACAGGGAATGTATCTACCGACTTTCCCACCCACTTAGTACAGTGCACTGCACAAGTACTCCATAAACATGATTGATTCTTTCAAATTTATTTAAAATGATCTGCTTTTCCCATTTTCGTATCCCCCAAATTGATAAAAATAGAAAAAATATTTAAAAGAGGGATAGTCCAGCAGCTGAGCAACAGCTCTCTCTTGCTGCTACCACGCCCTGTGGCCTTTTTGACCTAGGTGGCTTAGTGGAAAGAGCACGGGCTTTGGAGTCAGAGGTCAGGGGTTCAAATCCTGGCTCCACCAGTTGTCAGTTGTGTGACTTTGGGCAAGTCACTTCACTTCTCTGAGCCTCAGTTACCTCATCTGGAAAATGGGAATTAAGACTGTGAGCCCCCTGTGGGACAACCTGGTCACTTTGTAACCTCCCCAGTGCTTAGAACAGTGCTTGGCACATAATAAGAACTTAATAAATGCCATCATTATTATAAGTAGTGAAGCTGGTGGGATCCAGGCTGATGCTCTAGGCATTCTAGCAGCAGTAGCAACAGTGTAAGGGAAGAAGCAGCGTAGCTCAGTGGAAAGAGCATGGGCTTTGGAGTCAGAGGTCATGGGTTCAAATCCAGGCTCCGTCACTTGTCAGCTGTGTGACCTTGGACAAGTCACTTAACTTTTCTGAGCCTCAGTTCCCTCATCTGTAAAATGGGGATTAAGACTGTGAGCCCGCCGTGGGACAACCTCATCATCTTGTAACCTCCCCAGTGCTTAGAACAGTGCTTTGCACATAGTAAGCGCTTAATAAATGTTATTGTTATTATTATTAGAAAGGCTCCTCCCTCCTTCCCTACAGAGCTCTGGCTTATGCCTCCATCCTTAGGTTAGAAGAACCAATTCTCAAATGGGATCCATAGGAGTAGGTGGGGTGTGTGTGTATGGTATGCATGTGTGTGTGTGTTGTGTGTGTGTGTTTGTGTACACACAGTGGGTCTTAGTGAATATGGCCTAGTGGACAGAGCACGACTTAGGAGTCAGAAGGACCTAAGTTCTAATACCGGCTCTGCCGCTTGTCTTCTGCATGACGCTGGGCGAGTCACTTCACTCTTTTATGCCTCAGTTACCTCATCTGTAAAATGGGTGTAGTCGGTGAGCCCCATGTGGGACAGAAACTGTGAACCACCCGATTAGCTTGTATTTATCCCAGTGCTTGGCACATATTAAGTGCTTAACAAATACCATCAAGAAGAAGCAGAAGAATGTGTATTTGGAAAATCCATGGAAGCACACATACATTCAAAGTCCTAAATCTACCAAGGAAAATTGGTGGCAGCCCTGCTTTGATCAGCCCACTGTGTAACAAGGGTGGCAGACTTCGGATGAACAAAGAAGCCAAATTGCTAAGCAATCCAGGGAAACCTGCCAGTGCACAGTTCATTTCTGTCCTCCAGCTCTAAGGGAAGAAATGCATTGGGAAAGAAAAAGTCAATACAAATGAGTAGCACAAAAAATGGGTATCGGCTTTCCATAGCAAGAGGCCCTAATGACTCAAGAAACAATTTCCTCATTCTTCAAGCCTGCATGGGACTGCCTGAAGAAGCCTTTCCAGGTTGGGAGATCAATAGAAATGGCTTATGCAAAATGGGAACACTCTGATTTTCACTTGAGGAGCCACAGAGAACTAGCCTTTACTGCTTGCAGAGAAAGGACTTTAGAAGGTTCTCTCTTGGAACCTGTGAGTCATATATTTCCAGTCTCCAACTGCCCAGATAGGAACCGCGGTGCCTCTTCTGTTTGCTTATAAAATCGGCTCCACACTGAATCATTCAGAGGCACTCTAGTGAAAGGTCAGGGTGCAGGTAGCGTAAACTGCTACCTCTCCCCCCCTACATCTTTCAGGGGAGAAATTTTCCCAGAGGTATTTTGCCTTTAGATCCCTCACACAGACTTCGCAGGAATCCTGATGGATGAAAACTGGCAGTCTCTAGCTCCCACTCTGGGCAGAGAGAGGGCTTCAGAATAATTTAAATGGGTTTTTACCAGAGACTAGAACAATGCATTCTCACCATAAGAACATTACTGTCTCGATCTCGCCTACCTGACTGCCGACACACTTAGCCCACGTCTTACCTCTGGCCTGGAAAGCCCTCCCTCCTCAGATCTGACAGATAATCACTCTCCTGCCTTCAAAGCCTTATGATGCCAATTTGTACTTCCCAAGCGCTTAGTACAGTGCTCTGCACACAGTAAGTGCTCAATAAACACGATTGATGATGATCTCCTCCAAGAGACCTTCCCAAACTAAGTGCCCCCTTTCCTCTTCTCCCACTCCCTTCTGCGTCACCCTGACTTTCTTCCTTTATTCTTCCCCCCTCCCAGCCCCATAGCATTTATGTACATATTTGTGATTTATTTATTTGTATTGATGTCTGTCTCCCTGCCTCTAGGCTGTAAACTCATTGTGGGCAGGGAATATGTCTGTTTATTGTTGTCTTGTTCTCTCCCAAGTGCGTAGCACAGTGATTTGCACACACTAAGCACCCAATAAATATGATTTAATGAATGAATGAATAAATGAATGAAAGATGGGCAATCATTAGTGGCTTCGTGGATTCATTGTTTGTGCATTTCTTTTTCGCTAAAAACTGAAAGTAGGAAAGCACGGTGGGAAGTTAGGCAGGCACAGTCATTTACCCTACGATGCCATCTTACCTTCAATATATTCTGGCAGGGAGGGCTGGAGAGTGAGGGAAAGCCCTGTTCCTCAACTGTCCCAGGGGAAGCTGCCAGGAGTTGGAAGCCTTGGCCTGCTTTGGAAAAACTAGGTCAACATATCTCCGCTTATACAACTGCCCTTTTCAAATGCATAAAGTGAAAACTGCCAACACTCACAGAGAAGGCATTTTTGGCAACAGAAATGTATTATAATACACCCTGACTAATAAAAACTATAAGAGTAACTATCTGCATAATTATAAGTAATAAGAGTGCTCGGTAAAAAGCTTCAAAGCTGTTGAGCTTCAACAGTAAATGAAGTGATCTACCGAAGGGGTTTGGATCTCGGGGGTATACTTTGCCCCCATCACCCCATCTGTTTGCTATATATTACAGAGCTTCTCAATATATCCTTCTGCTCTGTAAGTATAAGGTTCCAGCTCATTTTTTCGCGTACAGCAGAACAGAATAGAGCGGTGACCAGCTACATCAGCCCCACGTCTAACGGGTGCTAGAAAGGGACAGTGACTTCACAGCTATTATTAGCAAGCAGGCCCAGGGATTCACTAAAAATAGCCATCAAAACTTGCTAAAGAATAAAGTCGTCATTCACCAGGTTATCCAGGCTTCAACAAAAACAGGAAGTTCAATTCCAGTAACGTTGACTCAACAACCTAACCATAATCTTTTACACAGTGATAATTGAATTAGGTAAAGCATCATCCAGCAGGAATTCTGACCTACTACAACATTAGTGGACATGCACTGAAGAAATAAGATATTTGTTTATATGCTTCTGGGTCACCTCTCTGAGAAGCCCCTGCTCGAACACACCCATCTCCTTGAGTTTCTGCGGCGTTTTGAATTCTGTCCAAAATGTCAGTGCTATTTTTTTAAGGTATTTGTTAATAATAATAATAATGGTGGTATTTGTTAAGCGCTTACTATGTGCAAAGCACTGTTCTAAGTGCTGGGGGGATACAAGGTGATCAGGTTGTCCCACTTGGGGCTCACAGTCTTAATCCCCATTTTACAGATGAGGTAATTGAGGCACAGAGAAGTTAAGTGGTTTGCCCAAGGTCACACAGCTGACGTGATGGAGCTGGGATTCGAACCCATGACCTCTGACTCCCAAACCAACGCTCTTTCCACTGAGCCATGCTGCTTCCCCATTTGTTCACTGCCTGCTACGTGCCAGGCACTGTACTAAGCACTGGAGTAGATACAACTAATCAAGTTGGACAGAGTCCATGTCCCACATGGGGCTTACAGTCTTAATGCTATTTTATAGATGAGGTAACTGAGTCACAGATAAGTTAAGTGACTTGACCAAGGTCACACAGCAGGCAAGTAGCGGAGCTGGGATTAAAATTCAGGTCCCTTCTGACTCCCAGGCACTTACTCTATCCACTATGTCCTGCTGCTTCTCATTAAAGTGTGAGTTGAGGGAAGAGCACTGTACTAAGCATTTGGGAAGTTCACTTGAAGATGAAGGCATGAGTCCTGCCCTCAAGTGGCTTACAATCTAACAGATGCCCCAAGTAGACATTAGACCAAATGCCTGGCTACATCCTCTTTATTCCCCCGGTTAAAGGCAGCATTTTCACCAAGCAAACTAGTTTCACCACTCCAATCCATACTTCAATCTGCTGCACGAATCGTTTATTGACAGAAACGTTCAGCTCATATCTCCCCACTCCTCAAGAACCTCCAATAGCTGCCAATCCACCTTCGCATCAAAAAAAACCTGTAAGCTCATTACGGCAGGAACGTGACTGCTAATTCTGTTGTATTGTACTCTCCCAAGTGCTTAGTACAGTACTGTGCACATAGTAAGTGCTCAATAAACAGAAGTGATTAACAGTAGTAGAAGGAGTAGTAGCAGTAATAATAACAATAGTTATGGTATTTCTTAAGCTCTTACTATGTGCAAAGCACTGTTCTAAGCTCTGGGGAGGTTACAAGGTGATCAGGTTGTCCCACAGGGGGCTCACAGTCTTAATCCCCATTTTACAGATGAGGTACCTGAGGCCCAGAGAAGTGAAGTGACCTTCCCGAAGTCACAAAGCTGAGAAGTGGTGGAGCCGGGATTTGAACCCATGACCTCTGACTCCAAAGCCCATGCTCTTTCCACTGAGCCATGCTGCTTCTCAGTGGCACGCTTACTATGTGCCAACTACTGTACAAAGCACTGGAGTAGATACAAGATGATGAGGTATCACTTGGGACTCTAAGTAGGAGGGAGAGCAGGTATTGAATCCCCATTTTGCAGATGAAGGAACTGAGGCACAGAGAAGTGAAGTGACTTGCCCAAACAGGTATGTGGAGGAGCTAGGATTAGAACCCAGGTCCTCTGACTTCCAAGCCCTTTCTCTTTCCACTAGGCCATGCTATTAGTTCTACTAGCACCATGCATTCGGCTCAGCGGAAAGAGCGTGGGCTTGGGAGTCAGAGGTCATGGGTTTGAATCCCGCCTCCCCCACATGTCTGCTGTGTGACCTTGGGCAAGTCACTTCACTTTTCTGTGCCTGAGTTCCCTCATCTGTAAAATGGAGATTAATACTGTGAGCCCCACACGGGACAATCTCATCTCCTTGTGTTCCCCCCCACCCCCAGCGCTTAGAACAGCGCTTTGCACATAGTAAGCGCTTAACAAATACCAACATTATTATTATTATTATTCTAAGAATGAATAGATGATTTATTTCAGCCCCAACACACTGCCTTCCTTGTAGAGTGTGGTTTTCAAGACAATGTTTGGAGTCAGACCTAAGAAGGGGAGTCAAATCAAGGGGACAGAAAAGATGCATAGACTGTGAGCCCCATAAGGGCTCTTACTTTCCCAATGCTGAGTAGAGTGATCTGCACCCAATAAACACTTAATAAATACTATTACTAGTGGTACTCACCCATGTTAATTAGAACAAGTGAGGGTGGAATGAGGAGTTGGGGAGGAATATAAGTGAAGCCATGACCTTTAAAATGAGGCCTGAATAAAAATCTGGGAAAGAGAGATTGGAGCTCCCAGTGAAGGAAAACAGCTCAATAATAATAATAATGATGGCATTTGTTAAGCGCTTACTATGTGTGAAGCACTGTTCTAAGCGTTGGGGGGTGGGTACAAGTTGATCAGGTTGTCCCATGTGGGGCTCAAAGTCTTAATCCTCATTTTGCAGATGAGGTAACTGAGGCACAGAGAAGTTAAGTGAGCGAAGCAATAACCTTTAAAATGAGGTCTGAATAAAAATCTGGGAAAGAGAGATTGGACCTCCCAGTGAAGGAAAAGAAATGGCTCAATAATAATAATAATGATGATGGTATTTGTTAAGCACTATGTGTGAAGCACTATTATAAGCACTGGGGGGAGGGGGGTACAAGGTAGTCAGGTTGTCCCATGTGGGGTTTACAGTCTTAATCCCCATTTTACAGATGAGGTAACTGAGGCACAGAGAAGTGAAGTGACTTGCCCAAAGTCACACAGCTGACAAGCGGCGGAGCCGGGATTAGAACCCATGACCTCTCACTCCCAAGCCCGGATTCTAATTGATCAAATTGTCCAGTGCTTGTCATTAGCCCAAACGGAAAAAAAAGAGAACTCTATATTATGGTGTTTCAATGGTGTCTATTCCCAGAGCTCATGAAGGGAAGGAGAAAATCATTTTCTTACATTTCGTTGTCATGGATACTACGCATCAGAAGTAGGGCATAATTAATGTGTTTTTGTCTTTGATTTTAGAGGCTAGGGCTATGCTTAAGGATAAGTTTTAGGACTGTCAAGACAATGCGCCAGATTCCTTTTCAAGTTTGGTCCTGCGCGTGGTACTTCATTAGCCTCCCATAGTACAATAGCACTATTCTCCGTAGCTTGGCTTTGAGACAGAGAAGTAAGCTAAACCTAAGTCAGAAGAGGCACACACTGTAGATAGATGTATAGAGCTTTAAAAAAATACTTTAAATTGCTATCTCTACAGGAGTGAACTCGATATGTCTGAGGACAGCAAAATTTGTAAAAAAAAAAAAAAAAAGGTATTCTGTTGGCCAAGTTAAACAAGGCATTTTAACTTGATCCCCCAGTCTGGTTTGAGGGTCCCTTTATGAGGGGCTCCTGAATGTCAGGAATAGAACACCAGTTCACTAGACACTTCATTCAATTTCAAACATGGCTGCTTTCACGGGTATTGGATCTTGACACAGTTAAAACCATTTTCCTTCAAACCTCAAGTAAGAAAACATCCAGAGGTTTCAGTCTTTTAGATAAAATGCTGTTGCTGCCAAATCTGGAACAATTTTCTAACAAACAAAACATCTTAAATGAGTTCACTAACATGACTTTCTTTCAGGACTTTTATATTTTATGTTTTATTTTTGAGAACATTTTCCGTTAACTGTGTGGAGTAACCTTCGCTGAAGCAGCAGCACTGCCAATCAGCTCTTTCATTCATTCGCTTTTTTGGGGCCACGACTGAAGTTTTTCAAAATAACACTCTTGGGACTGACATTTTTCTTAACCTAGGGGAAAAAAATATCAAAAATATCTAACCCTGCCCCCCCAAACCCCTTTGAAGCCAAGAGTGAATTTGGAGAAAATGCATTCAGCCTCTCAAATGCAAAAACATTAAAGCTAAGAGAAAAAGCAGACACGAGTACTACAAGCCAAAAAAGACTTATCGTAAGTCTTAGGTCAAGATTTTAATCATACAAGAGCCTGGAATTTCAGAAGATACGGTTTCAAAAGATACACTGTTCATGTGCAGGAATGTAACTATAAATGAATTTATAATTGTGGCAGTTTAATGCATTGCACAGGTCATGTTGCTCAGGATGGGAAACAGTTACCTCAGAAGTCGATAAGCTGCCATTTATAGTACACTGAGCAAGAGGCAGGAGTAAGAGTCAGGCATGACTCTCCCATGTAAGACAATTATGTAGAAACACATTTCCTCTTATGTCAGTTCCACAAAAAAAATTAGTTCTCCCAAATATCTTCATTTCAAAATATAAGATACACCTTCAATTCTTTCAGATGCCACATTATTGTTTGCTTATTATTATTGTAGGCTATAAGACTAAAAGATCTTTGTGGGCAGGGAATGTCTCTACTATATTGTTATATTGTACTCATCCAAAAACTTAGTACAGTGCTCTGCACACAATGAGCATTACCGTGGGGATGCAGCTTCTTATTTCCCACGGTCTCAGTTAGTTTCCCCATTGAGAATTTGATGATCGGCCCAATTTTCTGGAATGCAATCCTTGGGACTGGGGAAGTCTGAGGGTGCTGTTCCAGAATTGCCTGTAATCAGGCCATTTTGGAGCCTACAAGGGTTTCTCAGTCAGGGTTTCCAGAACCAGCAGTTTTTCCCAGTGTCCTCAACCAAATTCCCAAGGCGGTTTGAATGGTCATTAGGAGGCAGATTTTAAGGGAGTTTCTTTTCGTAGCTGGACTCATGTGAAACAGAAGCAGTATGGCCTAGTAAGTAAGTAAGCAGTATGGCCTGAGAGTTGGGGACCTGGGTTCTAATTCCTGTTCCGCCATTCACCTGCTGTAAGATCTCAGGCAAATCGTTTAACTTCTCTGTGCTTCAGTTTCCTCATGTGCAAAATGGGTACTAAAATCTCTTCTCCCTCTCTTCTAGACTGTGAGCCTCGGGTGAGACAAGAACTGTGTCTGACCTCATTACCTTGTATTGACCCCAGGGGTTGGCACATAGTGAGTGCTTAACAATTACCACTCATAATTATTTTCTTCCATTCACCACATCTCCCCCGCCGGCATTTAGTTTGTTTGCATCTCATGGACATGCCTCTCCGATGCCTGCTCCTATGAATTCCCTTTTGCCTTCTATTTCTCTGCTTTGTCAGCCCAAATGTTTAGAGGAAAGACCTAGTTTCTCTTAAGCACTCCATGCAGAGCTCCAATAGGTCTCTCTCTTTTTTTTTAATTGGTATTTGTTAAGCACTTCCTATGTGCCAGACACTGTACTAAATTCTGGGGTAGATACAAGCTAATCAGGTTAGACAGTCCGTGTTCCATATGGGGCTCACAGTCTTAATCCCCACTGTACTGATGAGGTAACTGGGGCACAGAGAAGTTAACCGACTTTCCCAAGGTCACGGAGCAGATGAGTGGCTGATCAGGGATTAGAACCCAAGTTTCCGGATTCCCAGGTCTGTGCTCTTGGCACTAGACCACTCTGCTTGTCGTGGTTCCATGTTCATGGCCCTACAGAGAAGACAGGTGTTTCCCCCGAAATGGGATATATTTCAGGATTTCCTTTGCCAAATCCAGGAAGCAGTTGCTGTTCCATGAACTGGTGCCGTCTACGTTCCAACATACTGTCGTTCTGCCAGCAGCGGTGGAATAGCTAGGCAGACAGTAGCAGGATTCACAATGGGCAGCTTCTCACAGTACATCAGGTCGTCAAACCTCTCTATGACCCTCCAACGAACAGTTCCCAGCTCTTCACTCACAAACAGATGCTAGGTTCCGTGTTATTTCGTATCAATCAATCAATCAATTGTATTTATTGAGCACTTACTGTGTGCAAAGCACTGTACTAAGCGCTTGGGAAGTACACGCTGGCAACATATAGAGACAGTCCCTACCCAACAGTGGGCTCACAGTCTAGAAGGGGCAGACAGAGAACAAAACCAAACATACTAACAACATAAAATAAATAGAATAGATAGGTACAAGTAAAATAAATAAATAAATAGAGTAATTAATATGTACAAACATATATACATATATACAGGTGTTGTGGGGAAGGGAAGGAGGTAAGATGCGGGGGATGGAGAGGGGGACGAGGGGGAGAGGAAGAAAGGGGCTCAGTCTGTATGTGATGGTAAAGGTCTAAACTGGCTGAAAGCTGTGCTGGTCACTTTTTAAAAATGGTATTTGTTAAGTGCTTACTATGTGCCAAGCACTGTACTAGGCACTGGGTAGATACAAGTTAATCAGGTTGGACACAGTCCCTGCCCCACATGGGGCTCACAGTCTTAACGCCTATTTTACAGATGAGGTAACCAAGGCACAAAGAAGTTAAGTGACTTGCCCAAGGTCATGCAGCAGACAAGTTGAGGACACCCTAGGTGATCTTTGGCCCAAGTTCTACTGGGAGTTTTTTTCTGTGCACAAGGGTAGGCTATAAGACTATAAGGTCTTTGTGGGCAGGGAATGTCTCTACTATATTGTTATATTGTACTCATCCAAAAACTCAGTACAGTGCTCTGCACACAATGAGCATTCAATAAATATGATTGACTGATTGAATACACACTCACACACACACACACTCACATACTTCTCCCCTTCCCTTCCCTACCTGCCAGGCCCCCCCACTCAGCGCTTATGGTAAAAGCGAAGAGAAAAAGAGAAGCAGCATGGCTCAGTGGAAAGAGCCTGGGCTTTGGAGTCAGAGGTCATGGGTTCAAATCCCAGCTCTGCCAATTGTCAGCTGTGTGACTTTGGGCAAGTCACTTTACTTCTCTGGGCCTCAGTTACCACATCTGTAAAAGGGGGATGAAGACTGTGAGCCCCACGAAGAACAACCTGATCACCTTGTATTTCCCCCAGTGCTTAGAACAGTGCTTTGCACATAGTAAGTGCTTAATAGATGTCATTAACATTATTATTATTATGGAAGAGGAAGGAGAGGGAAAGTTTGCTTGTAGGCTTAAAAGCTTTACCAAGATTCAAGGATAGATGGTGTCTTTTGAAGCGCTGCTTGAACCAATATGATGGCCACCTATTGCCCTCACAGACACCGCCACTGATGGAAATAGAAAGCAATAGATGTGTGCTAGGTCGCATGAATGTATTATGTCGATTACATCGTGGACATCCGGGAGCCTTTGTGTAAATTCATGGCATTAGGCATGTTTCTGGGTCGACACCTGACTTCCCTCCCCCCAGCCTCCAGAGCCAACGCCTTAGTCCCAGGAGCTGCTTCCAAGCCATGGGCCTTCGTGGCAGGAGTTGGGGCAAAGGGAGGCTGGGGACTAAAAACAAAATTACTGGACATAAAGGCGTCTGATGTCATATCTATTATAGATGGAGCATGGCTTAGTGGATAGAGCACAGGTCTGGGAATCAGAAGGACATGGGTTCTAATCCCAGCTCCACCACTAGTCTGCTGTGTGACCTTGGGCAAGTCACTTCACTGCTCTTTGCCTGTTACCTCATCGGCAAAATGGGGATTAAGACTGTGAAAACCACGTGGGACAGGGACTGTGTCCAACCCGATCATGTTGTGGAAGAAGTATGGCCTAATGGATTGAGCAGGGGCCTGAGAGTCAGAAGGACCTGTGTTCCACCACTTGTCTGCTGTGGGACCTTCATCATCATCAATCGTATTTATTGAGCGCTTACTGTGTGCAGAGCACTGTACTAAGCGCTTGGGAAGTACAAGTTGGCAACATATAGAGACAGTCCCTACCCAACAGTGGGCTCACAGTCTAAAAGGACCTTGGGCAAGTCGCTTCACTTCTCTGTGATTCAGTGATTTCATCTGTCATATGCGAATTAAGACTTTGAGCCCCATGTGGACCGGGGACTATGTCCAACCTGATTAGCTTGTATCTTCTCCAGTGTTTCGTACAGTGCTTGACACATGATAAGCACTTAACAAACACCATAAAAAATTGACCAGCACAGCTTTCTGCTAGTTTGGATCTTTACCATCACATACAAAATAACACGGAACGTAGCATCTGTTTGTGAACATAATAAGAGCTTAACAAATACCATCATTATTACTACTTCAGAGGACAGACCGGCTGAAACCTGGAGTGTCCTGTGTAAAACTGGACAAACGGCCACTGCAAGTGCCAGTAATGGAGACCCTAGTGTGCCCTAGAATGTTTTACTGACCAGAACTCAGTAACCGATCACCAAGTAAGGGTGGGGTAAATGGGTGGGAGAAGCTATATCTTCTTGCAAAATTGGATTCTGTTCTGACTCCCAGGGAAATGTGCCAATTTATGAGCTCATCTGCATGGCATCCTGAAACACCTGGACTTCCCCCTAGATGTACCTCCTGCTAAGGTAGTGACCCAACCCACACCTGCACAACGGAGCCCTGCCTCTCCCCGCAGCAGGCGTGGGTGACTGAAATCTCTCTGCTAGAAGCAGAATCCATGCTATCTTTTCTCTGAGGTAGCCAACTTCCCAGTTTACATCATCTGAAGAAAATGGGACCAGATAAATCAAAGCAAAGAAAGGATGTGTCAAAGCTGTTTTGCAGATGACCCAACATTGCTCCTAACCAGAGCAGTTATCTCTTGGAACTGATAAGACTGAGAAGCCGGACTGCATGTCCAACGCTAGAAGCAACGGCTTCATAATATCTCTATCTCCCAAACCGGTGTGCTGGAAAGATGGAAAATTAATGGTCAGGTCTCCGTGCACAGTTGAAGCTCTCTGCACCAGTAAAATAACAGTTGAAGTGGTTTCATAAATTCAGAAATCAGGTGCACCTTCTGCCTTACTCCGGGAGCCTTCGAAGGGGACTGGCTAGAGGACAGAGCTATGGTTGGAGAGAATTCTGGCTATGAGACGGCACTGGTCAAAGGCAATTGCAGCTCTTGTTTAGATCCCAGTGTGACGTATCACCACCCTGATCCTGTGGTGTGGTCACTGATTATTATTTTTATTTTTTTATGATGGCATTTATTAAGCACTAACTATGTGCAAACCACTGTTCTAAGTGCTGGGGAGCTTAGACGGTGATCAGGTTGTCCCACAGGGGGCTCACAGTCTTAATCCCCATTTTACAGATGAGGTAACTGAGGCCCAGAGAAGTGAAGTGACTTGCCCAAAGTCACACAGCTGACAAGTGGCGGAGTCAGGATTAGAACCCATGACCTCTGACTCCCAAGCCCAGGCTCTTGCCACTGAGCCACACTGCTTCTCTCGGCACACAGTAAGCACTCAATAAATACGACCGACTGAATGACTCTGTCAAGATGATCTTTTGTCTACTCCAGCATGCTCAGTTCAGTGCTTGGCACCTAATAAGCACTTAATAAATGCCACAATTATTATTATTATTATTTTATATGCACAGTCGCCTCATTAGACTGGGCCGGGGTCAGGTGGGATCTGAGATCAGATCTTTTACAGACTAATAATGATGGTATTTGTTAAGCACTTAATATGTGCCAGTCACTGTGCTAAGCACTGGGGTAGATACAAGCAAATCGATTTGGACATGGTCCCCATCTCTTGTGGGGCTCACAGTTTCAATCTCCATTTTATAGATGAGGTAAGTGAGGCACAGAGAAGTGAAGTGACCTGTCCAAGGTCACACAGCAGAAAAGTGGTAGAGTCAGGATTAGAACCCAGGTCTTCCAACTCCCAGGCCCATTCTCTATCTACTAGGCCATGCTGCTTGATCATGGCTACCAACTCAGTGGTATTGCACACTCCATAGCACTTAGTACAATGTTATGTACACAGTAAGCACTCATTAAATACTGTTGATTGATTAATACTTGAATATTAGGGGAGGTGTTCCTTGTTCATGGAACACTGAACTGGCAAGCAAGAGACGAAATGTAGCCTGTGCTGCCATTTTGCTCCATGTCACTGGACCAGTAACTTAACTTGGGGGTACTTCACTTTTCCCCATCTGAAAAATGGGAACACTCCCTGCTTTTCCCTACTTTCCTCAATAATTGTGGGGTACAGAAAGGTAGTACATGGGAAAATACTTGGAGCTTTTCAAAAGCAAGGTGCTATATACATGGAGGATATTTAATAGCTGATCAAAACCTTGGAGAAAGAGATTTAAATGGGGCCCTCCCAGGAACTCAGATGAGTTGCCTTTTTTGGTAGGTCTGGGAAATTCACCCTTAGGGAGAGGGAGTGGTAGAATATTTTTTTAATTTTATGTCATTAATTCCATGAGGAATGCTGTTGAGATTATATGTTGTGCCTCAAATTTGCTGTTCTCTTGCTAATTTAAGGTGCTTAAGTCTGTTGTCTGAACTGAAGGACTTCAAAGAAGGCATTTCTTTTCAGTTTCAAACACTTTTGGAACACAGGGCAACCCGCAACATTTTAAAACAGGTATATGCGGACAGATCTGCAATAGTTAAAAGCATTTCTGTATCACATGATGAGTGAGGAGAGTTTATCTAGCCAGGGCTATGTGCCTGACATTCTGCCAACAGAAAGATTTGATTCTTTTTTTTTTTTTTGAAAGTTTAAGTCATTGCATTATAAAGAAACAACTGGGTTTCTCAGAGTACTAAGACTGGGATCAGAAATTTAGCCAGAAATTTAACTCTTGTAGGACTCAAGCCCGGCTCAGAGAGCAGCCTCTAACTCCCATCAGCCTGTTCACAGCTGCTTTTCATTCATTCAATCGAATTCATTGAGCGCTTACTGTGTGCAAAGCACTGTACTAAGTGCTCGGGAGAGTATAAAAATAAACGAATACATTACCTGCAGACAATGAGCTTCCACTCTAGAGGGTGAGACAGACATTAATATAAATAAATCAATTACAGATTTACAGAGCTCCTGCTTAGGATATTTCCCAAGTCCTTCCTGTTCTCCACTGGTAACCCAAAGAACAACAGGCTTCCTGTCCAGGTTTGGGGGACATAATTAGATTGTGAGCCCACTGTTGGGTAGGGACTGTCTCTATACGTTGCCAACTTGTACTTCCCAAGCGCTTAGTACAGTGTTTTGCACACAGTAAGCGCTCAATAAATACGATTGATTGATTGATAATTACCTTGAAATATTCATTCATTCTTTCGCATTTATTGAGCATTTGATGTGTGCAAAGCACTGAACTAAGCACTCAGGAGAGTACAATCTAGCAATAAACAGATACATTTCCTGCCCACAGTGAGCTTACAGTCTAGAGTCTACAATTATCTAGATAATTGCATTGGACACAATCCCTGCCCCACATAGGGCTCACAGCCTTAATCCCAGTTTTACAGATGAGGTAGCTGAGGCACAGAGGAGCAAAGTGACTTGCCCAAGGCCACACACGAGACAAGGGACAGAGCCGGGATTAGAAATTAGGATTTATCCACTAGGTCGTGATGCTTCAAACCTGTGACAGGTCTGACCTGCGAGAGGGTACCCTCCTTCTCTGTCCCACCACTTCGGCTCCTTGCCGCTCCTCCGTGCTTCTGTGGGTGGCCCATGGACAGGTCCCAACAACTGCTTTGGAAGCCTCACCCACCTTCTGGCAGAATGGAGTGCAGATCTGAAGCAGACAGTCCTCTCCACCAAAGCTGAGGATGCTTAGAAATCACATCGCATCGCTTTCCCGACAATGCAGCTTCCCCGCCCCAACCCCAGGAACCCCAAACCACCCACCTACCCCACACAAATGCACAAATGACAGGCAACTGCTCTCACCAGGGTCCCACAGAAGTGCTTTGGGTGTGGCTGTGGCAGAAATGTGAGAAAATCATCTGAGTCTCTTAGTGTGTGGCCATGGAATTGAAAGAAAAAGGCCCTTGTGTGGGAACGAATATATATTTGCACAGACTTCCAAACCTTAACCACATCCCGCACTTCTGCTAGTCACCTGATGTTTTGTTTTAAAGTTTGGTTATATTTTAAAAGGGAGGTTTTAGGAGGAAGTTCAAAGCCATAAATTGTTCCCATCTTGGGGTGAACTGGCAAACGGCCTAAAACAGAAATAATATTTGTCCTCTGTTGGTTTGAAGTTCTGTCAATTTAGGCCCTGAGTGATAGAGACTGAAAAATTGGATGAAACTACCTAGTAAAGAAAAGAGACTCCAAGAACTTCAAGATGCTCTTTCCCATTTTTTCCATTAGAAATCTGCTACCCGAGGGAAACTATCTATGCGTGGAACCTTCCAACAAACATGACTCCTTAGTTCAGCCCAAGGCTTCTCACCACACGTGGTTAGCATCGGAAAGCTTGATTATTCAAAAATGTAGTTGGGAGGTCGCCCAAATTGACCTCTTCAGATGTCAGAAAATACGAACCACAAACTGAACTAGAAGACCCTATAGTGAAGCATCTAACATGCAACGTAACTGACATCGACTGTCTGATCAATCGGCAAACATCCTGCCGCCGGCCCTGGATGTCAGCTGACGTGAAGGGACTTGAGGAAGAAATGGAAGGGCAGCTGATGACAGATCAGGTTTTTCACATGTGGATCTCCCACTGACAGGGCAGGGAGGCCCACATCTCATTCCTCTAATCTTTCCTTCCTGACATTCCACATGACACTCTCTCTATATTCCTTTCTCTCTTTCTCTCTCTCTCACTTTCAGCATGGCTGTCCCCAAGGCACAACATCCTCCATCATTCTGTATACCTTCACTATTATCTCCCCCCAAAATGGACAGGGCGCCCAATCTCATTCATGAAGAGCATCTCCCTGGATGCTTTGAAGGAAGACGCACATTTGTAGGATGCCCCTCCTAGATGAGGGAAAAGATTTGGCTATTGCACTCACTAGTGTGAAATTAGCAATGGGGGAGATGAAGACACCTGGTGAATTTAGGTCCAAAATCCAAATAAGTGAGGACACATGCAAAGTGTGTTTCTTTTTTTGGTTCAGCTCCAGAAGAGATGATTCATGAATACTCTTCCTTACTGATATTTGACTCTTGCCAAAAACACGGTTGAAGGTGCCGCCTGTCGGGTCTGGACTCCATTCTCTGTCCCCAGGGAGCCTCCATTTCGGCGAAGGGAAGGTATATGCGTCTTTTTTCCATTTCATTTTGTGGCCATAATGGGATATTAAACTTGGGATGAGATGTATAAATCTGAGCCCATAAATGTTAATTGCTTTAAACCAAACTTGAAGTAAAGCAGGAAAAAAAAAAGGGGGGGAGGGTTGGGGACCCTGGAGGGCTGTATGCACTGTGCAGTAATTTCAGGTTGGGAAGAGGTACAAAGAAGCTAACGCCATAACTCTGCCTGACAAAGGGAGCTTATTTCATGGCTTATTGACGTGTACACATGGTGGGCAGGATGTGTGAATGCCGTCACTTGACACGAGAGCAAGTTCAACATCTTGGAGAAGAACTAAGGAACTGGAGTGGGAAAAGAACCTCCAAGAGAGCTTGCTAGTGAAATAACAACAAGTATGATTCAAGGCCCTACTGAGAGCTCACCTCCTCCAGGAGGCCTTCCCAGACTGAGCCCCTTCCTTCCTCTCCCCCTCGTCCCCCTCTCCATTCCCCCCATCTTTTCTCCTTCCCTTCCCCACAGCACCTGTATATATGTATATATGTTTGTACATATTTATTACTCTATTTATTTATTTTACTTGTACATATCTATTCTATTTATTTTATTTTGTTAGTATGTTTGGTTTTGTTCTCTGTCTCCCCCTTTTAGACTGTGAGCCCACTATTGGGTAGGGACTGTCTCTATATGTTGCCAACTTGTAGTTCCCAAGTGCTTAGTACAGTGCTCTGCACACAGTAAGCGCTCAATAAATATGATTGATGATGATGATGATGAACAACAGGAAGACCAAACTAAAGTGACATGAGCATGTGCATGCGTACACACACACACACAATACACGCTGGACTCCCCAGACATTGGTGACCTTCGGCACAGTTGTTATGGCTGAAGTTAAGTTGAATGGCTTTTCAGACCCAATCTCCCCTTATCTCTACAGTGAGCAGCAGACTCCACTTGCTTTCAGACACCAGTATTTATCCCCCAGTCTGTCCTGTGCTCTGAGGGAGGCTCGCAGCTTGCTCTAGATCCTAAGCTCATTGTGGGCAGGAAATGGGTCTGCTTATTGTTATATCGTACTCTCCCAAGGGCTTAGTACAATGCTCTGCACACAGTAAGCACTCAGTAAATACCACTGAATGAATGAACCATCTTGAAGCACCCAATGAAAGGAGCTGGAATTCGGTTCTGGCTGGTTTCCCCTCAGAAGATAGTCTTCATCATCAGTGATATTTACTGAGCACTTACTTCAGGTGTGCACTGCCCTCAGTAAGCCCTCAATAAATATGATTAATAGATTGATTGCAGAGCACGGTACTGAGCGCTCAGAAAGTATGATACAACAGAATCGGGAGATGTGTTCCCTGCCCACAGTGAACCCCAGGGGCTTTATTATAAGAGTTGCCGTCGGAGTTTGTGGCTCTGTCCTCTCTCTCCTGGCCATGGTCTCAGGGTAAGGCCCACACAGGAATCACTTATGGTCTTATTCCAGCATATTTGGCAAGTGGCAGGGCTATCTGCAGTATGATGTCCCCAACCCCACCCCATTTCCCAATAGAGGGAACTGCTTTTATGGTTTCAGGACACTGGCCCCTCATAAATGGACAGGGCAGAATGCGAGTGCAGCGTGGCTCAGTGGAAAGAGCCTGGGCTTTGGAGTCAGAGGTCATGGGTTTGAATTCCAGCTCTGCCAATTGCCAGCTGTGTGACTTTGGGCAAGTCACTTAACTTCTCTGTGCCTCAGTTACCTCATCTGTCAAATGGGGATTAAGATTGTGAGCCCCACGTGGGACAACCTGATCACCTTGTAACCTCCCCAGCATTTAGAACAGTGCTCTGCACATAGTAAGTGCTTAATAAATGCATATATAAATGCATATACAGTGGGCCCTTCTGGTGTTCAATGAAGCTGTGTAGCCTAATGGAAATTGCTAGGGCTGGAAATAAAGGGACCTGTGTTCTAATCCCAAATCCATCATTTGCCTGCTATGTGACCTAAAACAAGACACTTAACTTCCCTGTGATTTAGTTTCCTCACCTGTAAAATGGGGATTAAATGCACTCAAACACTACTCTCTCCCTTGCTTTCCCATCACTGTAGACAGACCCTCCACCCCTTTGTCTCACAAGCCCTTAACCTTGGTGTTATCCTCAATTCATCAGTCTCAATCAACCCACATCTTCAATCTGTCACCAAGTCCTGTCCGTTCTACCGGGACAATATCTCCAGAATCCACCCTTTCCTCTCCATCTGGACTGCTGCTATGCTGATCCAAGCATGTATCCTATCCAAACTTGATTATTGCATCAGTCTCCTTGCAGACCTCCCTGCCCCTTGTCCTTTCCCACACCAGCCAATACTCCACTCTGCTGCCCAGATCATTTATCTACAAGAACATTCAGTCCACATTTCCCTATCCCTCAAAATCCTCCAGTTGTTGCCCACCCACCTCTGCATCCAACATGAATTCCTTATCATCAGCTTTTAAAGGACTAATCAATCAGTTGTATTTACTGAAAGCTTACTGAGGGCAGAACACTTTACTAAGTGCTGGGAAGAGTACAGTATAACTGAGTTAGTAGCCATGTTCCCTGTGCACAATGAACTCAGAGTCTAGAATGTCCTACCATAAACTTTTCTCCTCTATTACCATCCTACTCTCAGTACCACAATCTCATCTATTTCACTGCCCATCCCTCAGCCTCATCTTTCCCCTGGCCTTTAACTCCCTCTCTTTTCATATCTGACAGGCCATCACTCTTCCCTTCTTCAAAGCCTTATTAAAATCACATCTCCTCTAAGAGACCTTCCCTGACTAAGCTCTCTTTTTCCCTGCTCCCTCTCCCTCCTGTACTGCCTTTGCTCTTGGATTTGTTCATTTTCTTCATGCCACCCTTCAGTACACATCCATAATTTATTTAAACATCTCTCTCCCCCTCTAGACTATGAGCTTCTTGTAGGCAAGAGATGTTTCTACAAACTCTATTCTACTAAACTCTCTCAACTACTCAGTACAGTGCTCTGTACAGTGCTCAATTGATTGATTGTTTTCCTCCCCCTTAGTCTGTGAGACCTACGTGGGAAAGAATTTGGTCTGACCTGATTATCTTATATCCACCCCAGAGCTCAATACAGTTCTTGGCACACAGTAAATCCTTAACAAATAATGCAGTAACAACTGTGGTAATAGAGCTTGTCCTGGGTCAACTGTAGAAACCACTCCCATGTATTTAGTGTCATCTGAGATGAAGACCCTGCTCTCATTAGTCTGATTGATCTTCAAAATAGGGAGATCCCCTTTTTCCCCATCAGCCCCAGACCAAGCCTGATGAAGAAACGATGATCTAGATAATCTCTACAGCCCCAGGGTTGTTAGCTAATTTCTTAGGTGCTCCTCCCTACCCCAACTCAATAATACAGTGGTGCAAAGGAGAGACTGAAAACTCCTTTCAGGAAGGGAACATGTCTAGCAACTACTTGGTATTATACTGTCCCAAATACAGTGCTCTGCACGAAGTACTCAGTAAATACCAATGATTAATTGAACCAGCCCAGCTCCATTTTCTGAAACTACCAAAGGGAGTGTGTGCTTGGAAGAACGTGGTGGGGATTATCACAGCAGGCTAAACTAGATTGATGGGGAATGGTCTGGGAATAACTTGGGTTTGGCTGGTGGAGAAATCCACAGCGTTTTGCAAGACATTCAAATCATAGATATTTTCTGAGAATAGAATTGGAGTGGCGGTGGAGGGAAACGCAGGGAGGAGAGGAGTAAGTGCTTGCTGCCACCAATTTAAAAATAAATCTATGAGTTAGCAAGCCGAGGATCTCACTTTTAATGACGTTATCTCCCTGCAAATTAACACAGGATGTGTTTTGTCAATATAGGCTCGAAGTATTGTGATGAAGTAAGATAAATCACAATGTAACACAGATACTCAAAAAAGGCAACCGGGAGAGACTACTCAGGGTCCTCTTCAAGAGGTGACCCCCATGGCAGGGGCACTGGGGAGAGATTGCCCAGGCCCTTCCTCCAGAGCTGATCCCCTACAGTAGGGACAGTGGTCTCCCAAGCCCTTTCTCCAGAGCTGACCTCCGTAATGGGGACAAGGGCCACCAGTCCTTCCTCCAGAGCTGATCCCATGCCGGGGACTGCCCAGCTGCTACTTCCAGAGCTGACCCCCTCAAGGCGGGTAGGGGAGCAGGCCCCATAGTACAGATGTAGGGACAGAGTCTCTGCTGTGCGATTTCCTCTGATACAAATGCGTATGGATTGTGGGGTCAGGGAGTGGACTGGAGGAGGGCAGGGTGGACAACATGCTCACAAACCTCCTTACCTCCTTCCCACAGCACCTGTTTATATGGATATATGTTTGTACGGATTTATTACTCTATTTATTTTACTTGTACATATGTATTCTATTTATTTTAATCTGTTAATATGTTTTATTTTGCTGTCTGTCTCCCCCTTCTAGACTGTGAGCCCGCTGTTGGGTAGGGACCGTCTCTGTATGTTGCCAACTTGTACTTCCCAAGCGCTTAGTACAGTGCTCTGCACACAGTAAGCACTCAATAAATACGATTGAATGAATTCATCCCCCACTCCCTCTGCCTTGCCCTGACTCCCCCCGCCTTCCCACCCAGCACTTGTGAGCCCGCTGTTGGGTAGGGACCATCTCTATATGTTGCCAACTTCCCAAGCGCTTAGTACAGTGCTCTGCACACAGTAAGCGCTCAGTAAATACGATTGAATGAATGACCGTCTCTATATGTTGCCAACTTGTACTTCCCAAGCGCTTAGTACAGTGCTCTGCACACGGTAAGCGCTCAATAAATACGATTGAATGAATGAATGAATGAATGAACAAACAAAATAATTAAATAATAATAATTATGGTGTTTACTATGTGAAAGGCACTTGTTCTAAGCGCTGGGGTGGATGCAAGCAAATCTGGTTGGACACAGTTCCTGACCCACGTGGGGCACACAGTCTCAACATCAGATGAGGTAACTGAGGGACAGAGAAGTTAAGTGACTTGTCCAAGGTCACACAGCAGACAAGTGGCAGAGCTGGGATTAGAACCCATGACCTTCTGAGTCCCAGGCCCAGTCTCTATCCTCTGCACCAGATGATGCTCATCTAAACCCAACTATGTGACATCTTCCCCAGATCCCTTTCTTGGGAGCTGACCCCCATAGTGGAGACCTCTCTCCCTGCCTCCTGCCACAGGTACAACCTGACATCTACTAGAACAGTGCTTTGCACATAGTAAGTGCTTAACAAATGCCATTATTATTATCTAATTATATCATATGGCTGACATATGCCATTCTTGTGCCAACTTCCCTCTAGACCGTAAGCTCCTTGTGGACAGGAAATGTGTAAACCAATTCTGTTGTATTATTCTTCCAAGTGCTTAGTACAGTGCCCTGCTCACAGCAAGTGCTCAATAAATAACAATGGTCGATTGGCTCAACCCCTTCTACTATCAATCAATCAATCAATCAATCAATCAATCGTATTTATTGAGCACTTACTGTGTGCAGAGCACTGTACTAAGTGCTTGGGAAGTCCAAGTTGGCAACATATAGAGACGGTCCCTACCCAACAGTGGGCTCACAGTCTAGAAGGGGGAGACAGAGAACAAAACAAAACATATTAACAAAATAAAATAAAATCAAAAAATAAAATAAAATAAAATAAAATAAATCTAAGGGTTGATAGGTTTGTTAGGATGCCCAGACACATTCATAACCAAATGCTTCTTATGCAAATCACAGTCCCATCACATACCCTTAAATACCCTTAATACAAATGCACATTACCATTTCTCAGAACAACAAGTTGCACTGAATCCTAGACAGACTGACGTTGTTGGAAGAGCATTCCCTAACTCTATTGTTGCCTTCCAGCCGAAATAAGCAGTGAAGACACACACTCTGGCAGAAATGAGTGCATTATCAATATGTTTGAATAGAAACTCATCAACGTACTGAAATTAAAATTCTGCTCTGCAAAGAAATCCACCTGACCAGCTGTGTCTCACAATCTGACCTCAGGACATTGGGTCTTTAATATTTCCATAATCTGGTTGTAAAAAACATGTCCCACAAGTCTTGTTTGCTTCCTTTAATGGATAGTGCTTCTGGCTTGGACGTGGGGATGGAAAAAATGCCTCCTTTTATAAAATGATACAGGCGCTGCTATTGTAACGCTCTTATTTTTATGTCCATCTCAGAAGATGTGCTAAGGACATTTCAGTTTGAAGTTAACATAACCTAGTTTCGCTAGCCGACAAAGCACACCCTTGTTAACTTGCGCTACTCAGTAAAGCTAGAAGGCTCCACCATGTAACTAAAATGATGATGATGGTATTTGTTGAGCGCTTACTATGTGCCAAGCACTGTTCTAAGCACTGAATGTAAAAGGGGGCAAGGTTTCAAAAACCAAAGTGAAGTAGGATCCATTTTACTCCCATAGTTGTGGGCAGGGAATGTATCTGTTTATTGTTATAATGTACTCTCCCATGCACTTGGTACAGTGCTCTGCACACAGTAAGCACTCAGTAAACATAATTTAATGAACGAGTTCTAGGTGGCCAGATCTCGTTTTCATTTCTGTAAGATCATAGTGAGATAAAACTGAATATCAGTGTCCCAAATTGCTCCAGTTTCACCAGAACCCAAGTCCTCCAGGCAGGAGAGAAACAAATAGGCAGAATGAAGAGAATTCATTCTATTCTGCATCAGCAGACACTGGAACATATTACATTAGGACTCTGAAACTAGAGAAGGTTTTTCCTTCGATCGCCATATATACTGTGGAGAACTGCCCCTCGAGGATGTAATTAAGAGATTCGGTTTACTAGTTAGAAAGTTAAAGAAGCAGCGTGGCTCAGTGGAAAGAGCGCGGGCTTGGGAGCCAGAGGTCATGGGTTCAAGTCCCAGCTCTGCCACTTAGCTGTGTGACCTTGGGCAAGCCACTTAACTTCTCTGTGCCTCAGTTTCCTCATCTGTAGTCATTCATTCATTCAATCGTATTTATTGAGCACTTACTCTGTGCAGAGCACTGTACTAAGCGCTTGGGAAGTACAAGTTGGCAACATATAGAGACGGTCCCTACCCAACAGCGGGCTCACAGTCTAGAAATAAGACTGTAAAATGTAAAATGGGGATTAAGACTGTGAGCTCCACATGGGACAACCTGATCACCTTGTATCCCCCCAGCGCTTAGAACAGTGCTTCGCACATATTAAAGTTACATCGGTGCACATTTGCATGGAAAGGGAGGGTATGTGATGTTGAGGCGGGGGCGGGGGGAGAGGCGGCCAGGTCCCTCTTGAGAGTATTTGTACAAGGCTAAGATCTAAGTGATAAAGTAGCCCAGAAAACATCCTCCATATTGGTTGACTATAGCAATTTCAACATATAGCAATTTAGTTCAAAATGGAAAAGAAAAACCAAGTCAGACTGAATTTCTATATCCCTAAGATATGTTCCACAGCACAGTGTTATTTCCATAATCTGGCCTCTCTAGGTTGCACTTTCCAAGATAGGCAGTGCAGTTGGTGGCTTGTGAGTTAACAGTGCTTTGCACATAGTAAGCGCTTAATAAATACCATTATTATTATTATTATTATTATTATTAACACAAGCAGCAACTTGGGAAGCAGCATGACTTAGAGGAAAGGGCCCGGGCTCGGGAGTCATAGGTCATGGGTTCTAATTCCGGCTCCACCAATTGTCAGCTGTGTGACCTTGGGCTAGTCACTTCATTTCTCCGTGCCTCAGTTCCCTCATCTGTAAAATGGGGATTAAGACTGCGAGCCCAACATGGGACAACCTTATTACCTTGTATCTTCCCCAGTGCTTAGAACAGTGCTTGGCACATAGTAAGCCTTAACAAATACCATCATTATTATTAACAGGAGAGGTGCTCAGCTTGCACTATTTTCAATATAAACAGGTAGGCATGAACTTTTAATTTGTCACCATATGCTAAACTGCAAAAATACTACTTATTGCACTCTCCGAAGTGCTTAGTATAGTGCACACAGTAAGTGCTCAATAAATAAAATTGATGATGATGAATACCGCTAACATTCCAGTGCACATTCTGACCAAATCTCAGTCTCAGGGCTGGGTCTTTTCACACACCACAAAATAAGTAAACTAATTTCCTTTCCTTCTAGAACTTCCTTTTAATGACCTCGATTCATAATTAGAACAGTTAGCAAAGATAAATAACGCCGTCGTGACCCCTTTAGCAATACTTCTGCAATCAGGCGCGCAAAATTTACAAGTTGCGAGTAGTAATTAAACTGAGAGTCCTACCTAAGTTGTTCTTGAAGCAAGCTTCAGCACTCTGTAAAATTTTCCCTTCGTAAAATTCCCCAAGTATTTACAGTCTGCAGATGAGATCATACTCTTGAAACAGTAAAGATTAAATGAGGGGGGTGGGGGGAGGAAGAGCGAGGGAGAGAGAGGGAGACAGGGAAGGGAAGAAGAGAAAGAGAAAGGAATAGGGGAGGAAAGAGAGAGAGAGAGAGAATCTGTTCACACCAGCACTATTTTATTGCAAAGGACCTGAATTATATCATGATCCTCATTGGTCACCCTACACACTGGAACAATATTTGCCCAGTTGCTATGTAGACAGAGGTGCTTGCCAATTTGGTCCACTAATACGCCTGGACCTGGCTGTTGGAGATAAGAGTAGTTATTGTTTGAATAAAACGTGCTGATAAGATGCTCTTCAAGCATGTAAGACCTGTGGAAGTGGTATAGAGGCCTGCGTAGTCACCACAGTGCTGCATTTCTAAAACTTTTTTTTGGCATTTATTAAGTGCTTACTATGTGCAAAGCACTGTTCTTAGCGCTGGGGAGGTTACAAGGTGATCAGGTTGTCCCACCGTGGGCTCACAATCTTAATCCCCATTTTACAGTTGAGGTAACTGAGGCCCAGAGAAGTGAAGTGACTGGCCCAAAGTCACACAGCTGACAATTGGCGGAGCTAAGATTCGAACCCATGAACTCTGACTCCAAAGCCCGTGCTCTTTCCACTGAGCCACGCTGCTTCCCGATGGGCTTCTGATGGGCACGATCCAGGGAAGCCTTTACTGAGCTTTTTTTTTTTTTTAGAAAAAATGGTTTTTGTTAAAATGCTTACTAAGTGCTAGGCACCGTACTAAATGCTTTACTAAGAGCTTTTGTAGGAATGCAAGTTTTAAAGATTACTCTCCAGTGCTTGCTTCCTACAGACATCGTTTCAAAATTGCAAGGTATATTTTAAAGGTTTTGGTAACAGAGAAGCAGCGTGGCTCAGTGGAAAGAGCCCGGGCTTTGGCGTCAGAGGTCATGAGTTCAAATCCCGGCTCCGTCAATTGTCAGCTGGGTGACCTTGGGCAAATCACTTAGCTTCTCTGTGCCTCAGTTACCTCAACTGTAAAATGGGGATTAAGACTGTGAGCCCCGCATGGGACAATCTGATTACCTTGTAAGCTCCCCAGCGCTTAGAACAGTGCTTTGCACATAGTAAGTGCTTAACAAATGCCATTATTATTATTATTATTACAGACACAGTTTCAAAATTGCAAGGTATATTTTAAAGGTTTTGTTAACAGAGAAGCAGTGTGGCACAGTGGAAAGAGCACGGGCTTTGGAGTCAGAGGTCATGGTTTCAAATCCCTGCTCCGCCAATTGTCAGCTGTGTGACTTTGGGCAAGTCACTTAAGTTCTCTGGGCCTCATTTACCTCATCTGCAAAATGGATATTAAGACTGTGAGCCCCCCATGGGACAACCTGATCCCCTTGAAACTTCCCCAGCACTTAGAATAGTGCTTTGCACATAGTAAGTGCTTAATAAATGCCATCATTATTATTATCAATAATAGTAATAACAATAATGATGATGATGATGGTATTTGTTAAGCACTTAACATTTGTTAAGACTGTGAGTCTAACTTTTAGACTGTGAGCCCACCTTTTAGACTGTGAGCCCACTGTTGGGTAGGGACTGTCTCTATATGTTGCCAACTTGTACTTCCCAAGCTCTTAGTACAGTGCTCTGCACACAGTAAGTGCTCAATAAATACGATTGATGATGATTTGTTAAGCACTATGTGCAAAGCACTGTTCTAAGCGCTGGAAGCACTTACTATGTGTCAAGCACTGTTCTAAGCACTGTGGGAGAAAAAATTCAGTCAGGTCACATTCAGTCCCTATGTCACGTGGGGTTCACTGTCTAAGTAGGAGGGAGAACAGGTACTGATTCCCATTTTGCAGTTGAGGAAATTCAGGCCCAGAGAATTTAAGTGACTTGTCCAAGGTGAAACAGCAGGCAAATGGTGGAACTGGGATTGGAACCAGGACCTCTGGCTCCCAGGTATATGCTCTATCCACTAGGCCATGCTGCTTCCCTATTTATTTGAATGGCTGAATAATTCCACTCTTACAAGAGTAACATTTAAAAGATCCAAAGGTGCTCTCTGGCTAGCCATTTCAAGTAAGGATTTCTATTAGCAATGATTCCACCCTCATGTGAAATCCAATCAATCAGAGGATCATGAGTATTTGTTTCTAACATTAGGCTTAAAACAAAGGGAATACAATACAAATGTTATTTTTATATATGCTAGCTTGAATGTATTAAAGGTGTAATGCAAAGCATATGTTCATGTAATAATAAAGACAATAATAATGATTTTTGTTAAGCATTTACCATATGTCAAGCACTGGAGTGGATACAAGATCATCAGATTCCATTTGGGACTCACAGACTAAGTAGGAGGGTAAACAGGTTTTGAATTCCCATTTTAGAGATGAGGAAACTGAGGTACAGAGAACTTTGTGAGTTGCTCAAGATCACATACTAGGCAAGTGGTAGAGACTAGAGGCAAAAGCATTCTAGAGTGTAAACCCGTTGTGGACAGGGAACTGTCTCTTTTTGCTCCTGAATTGTACTTCCCAAGCGCTTAATACAGTGCTCCGCACACAGTAAGTGCTCAATAAATACAACTGAATGAATGAATGAAAACCATGGGCTAGGGAGTCAAAGGATGTGGGTTCCAATCCCGGCTTCACCACTTGTCTGCGGTGTGATCTTGGGTAAGTCACTTCACTTCTCAGGGCCTCGGTTATCTCATCTGTAAAATAAGGATTAAGACTATGAGCCCCATGCAGGGACTGTGTCCAACCTGATTACCTTGTATCTGCCCAAGTGCTTAGAACAGTGCTTGGCACATATTAAGTGCTTAGAGAAGCAGCCTGGCTAAGTGGCTGGAGTTTGGGCTTGGGAGTCAGAAGGTAATGGGTTCTAATCCCAGCTCTGCCACTTGTCTGCTGAGTGACCTTTGGCAAGTCATTTCACTTCCCTGTGCCTCAGTTCCCTCGTATGGAAAATGGGGATGGAAACTGTAAGCCCCATGTAGGACAGGGACTGTGTCCAAACTGATTTGCTTGTATCTGCCCCAGCACTTAGTACAATGCCTGGCAGAGAGTAAGCACTTTAAATACCATAATTATTATTGTTATTATTATTATTATTATTGTTAAACTGAGAACCTATGTGGGACAGAGACTGTGTCCCATCTGATTAACTTGTATCTATCCCTGTACATAGAACAGTGCTTGGTACATAGTAAACACATAACAAATAACATAAAAAATGAGTATATTTGCTTCCAAGCTATCTTTTTTAGTCATCAGACTTCTTGAGGGCTGTAGTCCCATTTCCAGAAGCAGGGTTAGACAATACTGGACCACTCCAGATGTATTTTATGGTGAACCGTGATGTGACCCAAGTGCCATTCCATAACTCGTCCCAGTAATAACCCCCATAAATTTCTGTTACAGGTCCAACGTGACCTGTGGGCCTTGATTGACTTGAAATAGTACCTACTGTATTATTCTGAGTTCACCCTAGTGAATCCCTTCGGATGATCTCTCAACATGCCTGATTACACCAATAAACTCAAGCGCTCAATCCCCTTGCCCACGCCTATCTCACCTTGCTACTCTTCTATTACAACCCAGCCCGCACACTTCGCTCCTCTAATGCCAATCGACTCACTGCATCTTATTCTTGCCTATCTCACCCCCGACCTCTCGCCCGTGTCCTAACTCTGGCCTGGAATGCCCTCCCTCTTCATATTTGACAGGCAATCAATCGCCCCATCTTTAAAATCTCACTGAAGGCACATCTCCTTTAAGAGCCTTCCCTGACTATGCCCTCATATCCTTTTCTCTCACTGTCTTCTGCATCACCATGACTGGCTCCCTTTACTCACCTCCCCCTAAGTCCTACAGAGCCATAATTTATTTATATTTAATATCTATCTCCCCCTCTAGATTGTAAACTCATTGTGGCAGGGAATGTGCCTAATACATTGTTAGATTGTACACTCCCAAGCACTTAATACAGTGCTCTGGACACAGTAAGGGTTTGATACAGTTGATTGATTGAATAAACTCCTTCTGGTTATGCAGCAAGTCTTTCAGATTGAGATGGGTATCGCATGCTGCTCTCTTTGTGCACTTATTTTCACCCTGAAAATTTTAACTCCAACGGACCAGCATTATCAGGCTCCTTTTTTTGAAAAAAATGTTTGAAGTCCTGCACTGCCCCAGCATATTGAAAGATTAGATCTGTTAGATCTCAGCATTTACATCCAAGACATTCATACATGGCTCACTAAAAAAAAAAAATCTCGACAGCCATCACACAAGTTTTCAGAGATGCAAAAAATGACAAAAATGAAAAATTCAAAAAGGCTTCATTTGAAATTTCTGGTTTTTGATTTAAAAATTAACAGATAGATCAAGCCAGGTCTTTGGACAACTTGTCGTCTGGGCACACGGTTTTTGGATGGAGGAATGAAGGAAAGATGCAATGGGAAGGGAGGGTTGAGGGTTTGAAGGAGAAAGAGGGGTACTGAATTGGAATTTCCATTTCCCGTGTGGGTCTAATTAAGGCACCAGGCTACGGGAGGGAATTTCAAAGGGACAATTTGATATCCAACAAGCCACAGGACATTTACTGGGGGTTGTTGCTTGACCTAGCCAGTCCCAGTCATTAGGAACCTGTTTCGTTTCCATTACAAACACATGCATGAGCTAGTAACCAAAGCCTGTGGCAATTTACGGGTTTTTCTTGGCAAAGTCATTGGTTGTGAGATCTACTTGAGAGAAGGCTAGGAGATAGAAATGAGACTGGTAATATTCATGTGATTTTTGGAAGAAACAAGCTAAGAATCAAGGCCTTAAAAACATTAACAGATGTCTCTTAGCATGCTGCTCCAAAATCTGTCTACATGACAGCACATTTAGATTTTCATTGACTCATGAATCAAATGAAACTCCAAGACATGTTACTTGGAATTGGATAATTATAGATAAGGGAGTCCCTATAAAACCATGAAAAACTTTTATTCCTGAAATTTTGACCCCTCAGAATGTTTTCATTTAACTAAAAGCTACATCATTTTTTTTTTTTGCAAAGATCACTTTGCAAAATGGAAGAATTTTATTTGTGGCAAAGGAATCTAATTCTAGAAAACAGAGTGAACCGAAGTTGGTGCCGCTAAAAATACCTTACTTTTAGGCAACTGATACTGTAGTGTTCGCAGAGAAAATTTCCTGTATTGGACGATGTCCAAAGAGATTAGCTAAATGTTAAGGGGCCATATCCTTTTGCTTGTGTTATCTCAGATCTATTTCACACTATTACAATGTAATCAAAATACTCCCTGCGTATCCTGCATTTGGTCTCAGGACAGGTCAACATTTCTATAGGTCTTTTAAAGGAACAGTCCATGGAAGGAAAAAAAATGTAATGCTTCTCTATTTCCTACTATCAATTTTCCTTATGCTGTAACAAAAATGGGCCTTATTTGGCTAGATTCATATTATCATTCTCAAAGCAGTCTCAGACTACAAGATTTCATGGAGCATTAAATTAAAAAAGTGAAAGGGATTCTGCATCTAGGCTAAGAGGTGATCATTTTCTCTCCCAAGCCAAAATAGATATGAAATATTTTGGGTGGAATCCTCTTGCCCTCCCTGACAAGATTCAGAGATTATATAAAAATATTCAGTGTTAAGAATTTCATTAGTTCTGCTTTCACAAGCATACATTTTATAACCAGGCAGAGGTTGACGAGACCTTTCTTCATTCATTCATTCATTCATTCATTCAATCGTATTTATTGAGCGCTTACTGTGTGCAGAGCACTGTACTAAGCGCTTGGGAAGTACAAGTTGGCAGCATATAGAGACGGTCCCTACCCAACAGTGGGCTCATACCTTTTTCTGCCTTTGTCATTTTTTATGATATTTGTTAAGGACATACTACTCTCCCGACACTGTACTAAGCACTGGAGTAGACGCAAGGTAATCAGGTTGGACATAGTCCCTTCCCTACATGGGGCTCACAGTTTAAGTTGCTTTTCTGTTGTCTTCAACTCCCCAAGTGTGATTTTTTCCATACTACTGCCCAGTTGGGATACAGTTGACTTGAGAGAAGGAGGAAGAGGAGAAAGTACAGACAAAAACAGTGCAAGTCCTCAATTTCTGCTTTTTTTTTTTTAGTGCCCTGATCAGGTGGCAGAATAACTGATAGCATGATAAGATGCCTTTGGAGAGGGGGAGAGAACCTGTGACACTCCCCCATCCACCATCTCCACTAATGTTGGAGCGTGGCTCGAGGCAGCCTTCTCTCAAGTAGATTTCATGACCAAGTGGTAGAGCGAAGCAGCGTGGCTCAGTGGAAAGAGCCTGGGGTTTGGAGTCAGAGGTCATGGGTTCAAATCCCAGCTCCACCAATTGCCAGCTGTGTGACTTTGGGCAAGTCACTTCTCTGTGCCTCAGTTACCTCATCTGTAAAATGGGGATTAAGACTGTGAGCCCCCCGTGGGACAACCTGATCACCTTGTATCCTCCCCAGTGCTTAGAACAGTGCTTTGCACACAGTAAGCCCTTAATAAATGCCATTATTATTATCATTACTTTTATTTTGCCATTCTGGCAGTATCAAGACTCTGGTAAGAAAACTAGAAATCAAGAGGGGTAAGGTTTTCAGACTTAACAAAAAGTCTACGGCCCAAGGAAAATTTGGCTAACTCTCAGGACTTGTAACTCCTCCTTGCCTTAGAAAAATCTCCATCTCTAGTCTCGATTTTGGCTATCAACCAACAGTGGTTATTGAGCACCTGTATGCAGAGCACTCTTCTAAATACACGGGAAATATTCCAAAAGGGAACATCACTTTCAATTAATGCTTAAATATAGAACTTTGAAAATCTTGCTGTGGGGACTGGGGGGGAAAGGAATCGGTAGACCCTACTATTTTGGTGGTCTGTGATTTTTCATTTATGTCTGGAGTTCTTTCATTTCAACTGCTTCCCCCTGTTTGGCTATGAGTCCTAAGGTCCTCCGGTGCTGAGTGGAATGTGACACTAGCCTCGTGCAAGAATTTTAAGTGGCCTAATGAATTCCCTCCTCGACTTCAGACAGACTTAATCTCTTGTTGAGTCTAGACAGGGGTTGAGATATTTCATCTTTTCTAATAAGCAAACTTAGGCACATTTCTATAGCAAGCACAGCAAGGAGTCTAACTGCTAAACCATATGGTGAGCAGAGGTGGATTGCACACTGGAACAATCCTAAACCTCTTTATGCCGGCTATCGCCCGGCCAGGAGGAACACGACCTTGCTTGACCACAGCTCCAGGTAGCATGTGTCTAGATCCCAGTTTCCCAAAGCAGGGTTTACTCTCTTGGGAATTCTGAGGAAGTTATGGACATCGGAGTCCCAGAGTCCCAGGCAGCTGGTTGGTATAGGCAAGCATGGCTAGAATGACAATCTTCCATACTATCCAGTCCCAGCTGGTCTCTTTTCCTCATCAATAAGTCCCGTTGCTTCCTACTTCTCTCAATATCATGTCATTATCATCTAAATAATAATAATAAGAAGAAGAATGGCATTTATTGAGTGCTTACTATGTGCAAAGCACTGTTCTAAGCACTGGGGAGGTTACAAGGTGATCAGGTTGTCCCACGGGGGGCTCACAGTCTTCATCCCCATTTTACAGATGAGGGAACTGAGGCACAGAGAAGTTAAGGGACTTGCCCAAAGTCACACAGCTGACAATTGGCAGGGCCGGGATTTGAACCCATGACAGTGTTCTAGACTGTGAGCCCGCTGTTGGGTAGGGACCGTCTCTATATGTTGCCAACTTGTACTTCCCAAGTGCTTAGTACAGTGCTCTGCATACAGTAAGCGCTCAATAAATATGATTGATTGAATGAGTGAATGACTTCTGAATCTAAAGCCCATGCTCTTTCCACTGAGCCACGCTGCTTCTCTATGATTATTGAGCTTTGTGCAGTGTACTGTACTGGGCTCTTGGGGAAATTACAGAATAAGAACGAATTATGGTCTCTATCCTTGAGGAGGGCTTTTTTAAATGGTATTTGTTAAGCAGCTACTATGTGCCAGAAACTGTACTAAGCACGGGGGTAGATACAAGTTAATCAAGCTGAACACAGTCCACATCCCAAGTGGGACTCTCAGTCTCAGTTCCCATTCTATAGCTGAGGCAACTGAGGCCCAGAGAAGTTAGGTGATTTGCCCAAGGTCACACAGCTGACAAGCAGCACAGCTGGGATTAGACTCCCGGGTCCGTGCTCTAGCCACTAGACCACACTGCTTCTTGAGCACTGATTATGTGTCAAGCACTGTTCTAAGCTCTGGAGTAGAAGATAACCAGGTCAGACACAGACTCTGTCCCACAGGGCGCTCCAAACAACAGAAGTGGGAGGAAGAACAGGTACTGGATCCTCATTTTAATAATAATAACAATTGCGGTATTTGCTAAGTGCTTACTGTGTGCTAGGCACTGTACTAAGCACTGGAGTGGTTACAAGCAAATCGGGTTGGACACAGTCCCTGTTCCACATGGGGCTCACACTCTCAATCCCCAACTTACAGATGAGGTATCTGAGGCCCAGATAAATGAAGTGACTTGCCCTAGGTCAGAAAGCAGACAAGTGGTAGAGCTGGGATTAGAACCCATGACCTTCTAATTCCCAGGCCCGTGCTCTATCCACTTTTAGAGATAAGGAAACTGAGGCACTGAGCAGTTAAGTGACCTGCCCAATGCATTTACTACAATCTAGTGGGAGAGGAAGATGTACTTACACAATCAGATGAAAGGGAAGACACATACAGTGAGCAGTAGGGAGGCAGAATGAGAATGCGCCTTTTCCTGTTTGTTTCAGTCAGGAGAGGAAAAATGCAAATAAGAGTTAAGGAATTTGTTAATCATGTCTTATGTGCCCAGCAATTGTGGTAAGCATTGGGATAAATTCAAATGATCAGACGAGATGCTATCCCTGCCCCACATCCAAGCGGAAAGAGTAAAGGAGGAAATGGATAAGGCTCAGAGAGGTTGTGGCCCGCCTAAGATAATAATGATAGTATTTGTTAAGCACTTACTATGTGCAAAGTGCTGTTCTAAGCACTGGGGAGGTTACAAGGTGATCAGGTTGTCCCCCCGGGGGCTCACAGTTTTAATCCCCATTTTACAGATGAGGTAACTGAGGACCAGAGAAGTGAAGTGACTTGCCCAAAGTCACACAGCTGACATTTGGCGGAGTCGGGATTTGAACCCATGGCCTCTGACTCCAAAGCCTGTACTCTTTCCACTGAGCCACGCTGCTTCCAACAGTTCAGTTACAGAGTTGTGTTTCTTTTAATTGGCCACTCTGCGGTCATCTCACTTATCAATCAGTGGTATTTATTGAGTGCTTGCCGTGTGCAGAGCAATATACTAAGGACTTGAGAGAGTATAATACAACAGAGTTGGTAATCACCTTCCCTACCCACAAGGAGCTTATAGGTTAGAAGGGGAGACAGACATTAATATAAATATATTATGTGTATGTACTTAAGTGCTGCGGAGCTGAGGGTGGGTTGGATAGCGAGTGGTTAGGTATTGAATAAGATTTTAGGAATTCTCAGAGAGGGGTGGTGAAGGGATGAAAACATTTTAGAATCATTGGCTGAGAGCCACATGTAAATGTGAAATCTTGAAAGATAAAGTTTGATTTGTACAAGTGTTGTTCCCACAAATCATGGGTCCCCTGAGGCTTAATGAGACTATAAAAGCCCAATAAATGCTATCAATTTCTTTGGTATTTGTTAAGTGCTTACTATGTGCCAGACATTGTACTAAGCGCTGGGGTAGATACAAGCTAATCAAGTTGGCCACAGAGTCTATGTCCCTCACAGGGCTCACGGTCCTAATCCTCATTTTACAGATGAGGCACCGAGAAGGGAAGCGACTGGTCCGTGGTCACACAGCAGACAAGTGGCAGAGCCGGGATTAGAAGACAGATCCTTCTGACTACTGTTTCTGTTGACTGATTGACTGATTGACTAATGAGCTGGATGACCAGAAGGCTCGGAGTGCTCTCAGAAACAGCAGCTTCAGTGGGGAGGCAGCATTGTGAAGGGAGACATGGTAAAACTGAACACTTTCTGCCCTATTCTTGCGTGTCTCAGCTCTTGTCTTAATTTCCCATCTGTAAAATGAAAAATGGGAACACAACCACCTCCTTGGGGAGATAACAGGCTGAATGGGTTCTCCTTGACTTCACACACAGCAACATTTGCCAGAATTTTCACATTTTCTTGACTGATGAGTTCTGTTTGATGCAAAAATGAGAGAAGAAGGGGCTGGAGCTGGGGAGGTGGAAGGAGAATAGGGACAAACACACTATGAAGTTTCACCCTTTGGCTGATTTTCACAGTTTCCTAAGTTTCACCTCCCCGTGAAAAGGTTTGAAGTTAAAACAACGCTCAGAGCGGCAGCTCCGACCTTTGGAGACCAAGCACCGTGGGCCAGCCAGCTGCACTGCGTTTTCTGGTATTCTGCAAATGTGGCTAGCAACAGTCACTTAAAACTCCATTTTCTCAAGAGTTGATGGCTTTTTCTCCCCACAGATGGAGCTGCCTTCATTGCTGCAGGGTTCCCTTTAATAATAACAATTGGGGTATTTGTTAAGCGCTTACTATGTGCCAATCAGTCAATGGCATTTATTGAGCACTTACTGTGTGCAGAGCACAGTATTAAGCACTTGGGAGAGTATGATACAACAGAGTCTCTGCCCACAAAAGCTTACAGTCTAGAGGGAGAGACAGGCATTAATAGAAATGAATTATGGATATGTTCATAAGCGCTGGGGTAGATACAAGATAATTAATATAGGATACCATCTCTGACCCACATGAGGAGAGGGAGAACAGGGACCTAGTCCCCATTTCATAGATGAGGAAATGGAGGCACATGGAAGTTAAATGACTTGCCCAAGGTCACCTAGCAGATAAGTGGCTGAGCCAGAATTAGAACCCCGGTCCTCTGATGCCCAGGCCTGTGCTCTTCCCAGTTGGCCACATGACTTTTTCCCAGTTCTTTTCCCTAAATGCTGTTCCTCCCTGTTTTTGCCACGGTAATCAGAGGCAATATCTCTGGTATCAACAGCAGGGACACTGTGCTTCCTTTCGCTACTTTCCACTCAGAAATTCGGTGCTAGTGGATTTTTTTTCACCCTGCCCTAATAAAAAGAGGGAAAATTCCCTCCTTCTCCCCACTGCTCCCCGCTTGACTCAGAGTATCTAACAGATATAGTGATGCTTTCTGAGAAAACACAGTTGGGGATTTTCTTTGGCTCACAGAGTTTAGTTAAAGCACAACCTCTCTGAACCTCCGACTGCATGTGGTTTCAGGCCTGTCTAGGTCAGAAGGAATTTATCCTGGCAGAAACACAGGGAGATCTTCAAACAAATCGGAACAATAGCCTTCATTTCTCCCCAGGTAATTTTCCCCCAGCCCATCTCAACCCCAATTTTAGAGACCAGAACGTTCAAGAGAAATTGTAGGGTTCAAATGATGTGTGAACTGAATTCTAGAAAAGAAGTCTGGTACGGTTTCAAATTGCAGTGCTTCAGTGTTCCTCCTGTTTCAAGTCACTCCTGAATGTCCTTCTAGGTTCAGGTAGAGAAGCAGCAGCATGGTCTCGTGGAGCAGCAGCCTGACCTAGCGGGAGTCGGAGAACCTGGGTTCTAATCCTGCCTCCACCATTTGTCTCCTGTGTGACTTTGGTTAAGTCACAACTTCTCTGTGCCTAGTTACCTCATTTGTAAAATGCAGATTAAGACTGTGAGCAGCATGTGGGGCAGGGACTGTGTTTAACCTGATTATCTTGTACTTACCCCAGTGCTTAGAACAGTGCTTGGCACACAGTAAGCGCATAACAAATGCCTTAAAAAAAGGGAAGGGGCCCAGGGATAAAACATCACCAAACAGTGGGCTAGTGAATATCTGTAGAGGTGTAATATGGGTTGAATTTTTATTCCCAGGAGTCGATCTTCTCTAAATTATCTAGCCCAGTCCCAACAGTGATGTTCTTGGTTCCATTAAATGAAGACAGAAATGAGTCATGGCAGGGCTCTGACATGATCCTTCTATAAAGAGGAAACAGAGAGCACAGCCTCTTCTTCTCCACCTCAACTACCATTATCCTGGCTCATGTTCTGGCCTTGCCCACAGCCAGATTATTGCATCAGTCGCATAACAATCAATCAATCAATGCTATCTATTGAATGCTTAACTGTGTGCAGAACACAGTACCAACCATTTGAGAGAGTACAACAGAGTTGGTAGACATGTTATCTGCCCACAAGGAGCTGACAGTCTCCACAGGGACACAGACATTAAAATAAATTATGGCTATCTACATAAATTCTGTGGAGCTGATAGTGGGGTGAATAGCAAATACTTAAAGGTACAGATTCAAGGGCAGAGATGATACAAAATGGAGAGGGTGTAGTTGGAGAACGTTCCTTGGAAATGTGATTTAGTAAGACTTTGAGGGTGGGAAGAGGCTGACTCTGTGCTCTCCAGATTCTCCTCCCATCCCTGGCACTCCTTTCCAGGCTTTCACTCCGCCTCCCACCCCCTAACTGTGGGAGTTCCTCAAGTCTCAGTTTGGGATCCCTTCTGTTCTCCATCTACACCCACTCCCTTGGAAAATTCATTTGCTCCCATTGTTTCAACTACTACCTCTATGTAGTTGATTCCTAAAACTACCTTTCCAGCCCTGACCCCTGCTATTCTCTGCAGTCTCATATTTCTTCCCACCTTCAGGGCATCTATAATTGGACATCCAGCCGACATCTCAAACAACAGCTCCAAACAGAGCTCCTCATCTTCCCAACTCTCCCTGCCTCCAATCTATACTGCACGCTGCTGCGTGGATTATCTAACTGAAGTATTACTGACCTACATCTCTCCTAATTTCAAAACCCTCCACTGGGCTCTCAAGCATCTGACCCCACCTTTCCCATCTAACAATAATAATAACAGTAACTGTGGTATTTGTTAAATGCCTGGCATATAGTCCCTATACAAGTGGCTCACAGTCTTAATCCCCATTTTACAGATGAGGCAGGCCCAGATAAGTTAAGTAACTTCCCCAAGGTCACCCAGCAGACAAGTGGCAGAGCAGAGATTAGAACCCAGGTCCTAATGACTCCTAGGCCCGTGCTTTATCCACTAAGCCATGCTGCTTATCTGCTTTCTTTACCAGCCCACAATCTTCACTACTCCCAAGCCAAACTTTTAGTAGGACCAAACTAGCACATGTTCATGTGTGTCATTCCTCTCTCTCTCTCTCTCTCTCTCTCCCCTCTATTCACAGGTTCACGCTGACCCCTGACTTGGAACTCCCTCCCTATATATTGATAATAATAATACTATTTGTTAAGTGCTTACTAGCGCTTATTAGAGAAACAGCGTGGCTCAGCGGAAAGAGCACGGGCTTTGGAGTCAGTGGTCATGGGTTCCAATCCCAGCTCTGCCAATTGTCAGCTGTGTGACTTTTGGCAAGTCAATTAACTTCTCTGCACCTGTTACCTCTTCTGTAAAATGGGGATTTACTGTGAGCACCCTGTGGGATAATCTGATCACCTTGTAACCTCCCCAGCGCTTAGAACAGTGCTTTGCACATAGTAAGCCCTTAATAAATGCCATTATTATTATAATTATGTGTCAAACACTCTACTAAACATGGGGTAAATGCAGGATGACTAGAACCCACAGAAGGCTCACAGTCTGAGTAGGTGGGACAACAAGTATTGAATTCCCATTTTGTAGATGAGGGAACTGAGGCACAGAGAAGTTAAAGTGACTTGCCTAAGGTTACCCAGCAGACAAGTGGCAGAGCCCGCATTAAAATTGAGATCTTCGGACACCCAAGCCCATGTTCTTTCCACTAGGTCATACTGCTTCTCAGGTGGCCCACAGCTCTCTCCACTTTCAAAGCCCTCCTAAAGTCCCATCTCCTCAACAGGCTTTCCCCTATTTATTTCTCAGGACGGCTACTGCTACGGCTCTGACTGTGGACTCTAAGCTGCGAGAAGCCTGAAATTCTGCTCTTCCTGCCAACAGTATCCTACTGAGCTTTGTTTTGGCCTTCATGTTGTCTTCGTGTTTGCTTTCATCACCTGTTATGTGTCACCAATGTAACTCCTTTTTAGTTTTAGATTTTGAGCTCCCCAAGGAACAGGGACCATGTCTAATTCATTCATTCATTCATTCAATCGTACTTATTGAGCACTTATTGTGTGCAGAGCACTGTACTAAGTGCTTGGGAAGTACAAGTTGGCAACATATAGAGACGGTCCCTACCCTAATTCCCAACTGTGTATTCTTTCCCCGGGTTTAGTACAGTGCTGTACACAGAATAAGTGCTTAATAAATCTTCATCCCCCTTAGACCATGAATCCCACATGAGACAGGAACTGTGTCTGACCAAATTATCTGCCCAAGCGCATAGGACACAGTGCTAGGCACATAGTAAGTATTTAACAAATCCCACCATTATTATTATTTATGATGCCTACTGAGTGCCTGGTAGGTGCAGGGCACTGTACTAAGCACTTGGTAGAGTACAGTAGGGTTTGTATGCATGAACAGTGCTTGGCACATAGTAAGTGCTTAACAAATACCATCATTACTATCCCTGCCCTTTAGCAGCTTACAATTATTTTCCCCTAGTAGCTCCATAGATCTATCATTCAATTTTTCTAGTATCATCTAGCATTCCCAATATTCTCCTCTAATAAGAAGAGATAAGAATGGAGAATAAGAAGAATAAGAAGAATCAAGAAGCATTGTGGCTCAGTGGAAAGAGCACAAGCTTTGGAGCCAGAGGTCATGGGTTCAAATCCCAGCTCCACCAATTATCAGCTGTGTGACTTTGGGCAAGTCACTTCACTTCTCTATGCCTCAGTTACCTCATCTGTAAAATGGGGATTAAGACTGTGAGCCCCCCGTGGGACAACCTGATCACCTCATAACCTCCCCAGAGCTTAGAACAGTGCATTGCACATAGTAAGCACTTAATAAATGCCATCATTATTATTAATAACCCACTGAATAGCTAGAGCATGTTGTTTTTGTTGAAAACCAAGACTTTGCAGCTTGTTCACCTTTCTCTTCCCACATAGAGACCACAATGAAGGAGGGAGGGAAGAAGGAGAGTAAGTCCCCCTGCATCCTGTGATATTCATACTACAAATCCCAGAATGCTGTGAGACCTAAACAGAGAATTTCCCGAACATTGCTCCGGCACAGATGTGGAAAGGCAAACATTTAAAAGTGAGCAAGACCAGCTGCAAGTCAGTGCAAGGTATGCTGACCAAATTATTTGGGGCAGTCTCAATTCCAGAACATCTGTATATATTTTTTTTTTCTAAAATTGCCCAGGACTGCCTACAAAAAATCTGGGACATATGGTTGTCCTACCAAATACGCAAAGCATTCTCATAACTGGGCAAATCACTCCAGTTGAGGGGTGTGTGTCGGATAGGGGAGGGGAGGTTCCCAATTTCCTTTCCTGAAAAATGCAAGTGTTAATACTTACCAGTTGGCATACTCTAAAGGGACACTATTGATTTACCGTGCTGAAAAGAAAGTGCTATACAAACACACCCGGCGTTCAAAGTTAAAGTATTAGTTCCGGGCTGATTTTCTATTCACAACTCCAAATGGTTTTTAGCCTGCTGTTAGAACCTTCCCTCTCCTCAGTAAAACCACTGTTTTTTGCCCCAGTTGTATAGATTTTTACTCCCCCAATTTCATCTCCATGTTTCTTTGCTGCACCATCCCCTTAGGTCCTTCCTCTTTTCTGTTCCCTCTGGGATTGTGAATATATATCTTATTTTGGTAGCGGTTGAATTTAACGCAATATTTAAGTCCATCTTTCACTCGAATGCAGTTGGTTCATCAAGTCAGACCCTAACAGAGATCCCTGTAGAACCAAGCTGGAAATCTCTCTCAATCCGAGCCAGGGCTCTTTATCATTACCACCCCCCTTCCTGTGAGCTTTAGCCAGCTTTTTAAAAATCACAAAAGAACATTAGTCATTTCGTTTTCCTTGGATTTTAACGAAGGTTCCTTGAGGCATTATATATAATGCTTTCCATGTAGCTTAGAACAGTGAGGTCCAGAACTCGTCTAACTGCTGGCAGAAGCCAGGGCACCTACTGTTCCCTTCACCCCAGGCCAGACACATAAGGGCAGAGTGTTGATGACCTCAGTGGAGGAAAGAAGTGGACGGAACAGGGTGAGAATTGCTTCCAATATTCATAGGGCCTTCGGAGGCCATAAATCTGCTGCTCAGTGTAAAAAGGGGTGCTCCTCAAATCCGACAATCTCTTCTCCCTCTCCCTTCTGCGCCACCCTAACTTGCTCCTTTTGTTCTTCTTCTTCCCCTGACCAAGCGCCACATATCTATAATTTATTTAGTTTTATTGATGTCTGTCTACCCTGCTGTAGACTATAAGCTTGCCGTGGGCAGGGAATTTTTTGTTTATCATTGTGCTTGTCTCTCCCAAGTGCTTTGAACAGTTCCCTGCATACAGTAAGCTCTCAATCAGTACGATGGAATGAATGAATCACTCACTGTTTCCCACGTCCTTCTGCGTCCCCCTTGCACTAGGATTTGCACCATTTATTCACCCCTCCCATAGCCTCACTGCATGGCCTAGTGGAAAGAGCATGGGCCTAGAAATCAAAGGTAGTGTGTTCTAATCCCAACTCCACCACATATCTGCTGTGTGACCTTGGGCAAGCCACTTAACTTCTCCGTGCCTCAGTTACCTCATCCATAAAATGGGGATTAAGACTGAGCATCACATTTGGTAAGGGACGGTGTCTGACCTGATAATCTTGTATCTACTCCAGCGCTTAGAACAATGGTACATAATAAGCACCTAAATACTTAATACTTAACTTAAATACCACAATTATTATTACTGCACTTATTTACATATCTGTAATTTACCTGTATTTATTTATTGTCTGTCTCCCTTTCTGAACTGTAAACTCAATGTAGGCTGGGAACGAATCTACCGATTCTGTTATATTGGTACACTGCACAGGGTAAGCACTCAATAAATACAATTGATTGATCTTTATTTTTTACTAGGAGTCTTAAAGGACCTCTTTCAGTAGCAGAGACAAAACAAATCTTGGGTCAAGGCAAAGCACTATGGTCAATTAGTGGTATTTTACTGAACATCTACTGTGTGCAGAGCACTGTACCAAAAGCTTGTTAGAGTACGACAGAGTTGGGAGATATGATCCCTGCCCTTAAGGAACTTACAGTCTAGTGATCGACATTGCCAATTTAGGTAAAACTGTGATTCTGGCCAGCTTTTTTGATGAGGTATTCATTATAATGGCATCTCTTATCTAGACATCTGTTGCAAAGCGAGAGATTTTTGTCTAAAATGTATATGGTTATTTGAAAAGGACATCTTAGCAGATGCTTAATAAAACCTTCAATAACATCACTGAAAAGCCCTTCAAACAATCACAGTGTCACTTCTTGCCTTGTGGACTGAGAAATTAATTTCTGGGTGAAAAGCTATGCCAGGCGTTTCTGTTTTATGGCCTGCAACTTGTCTCTTTATAAACACAGAAATGGAGACACACCTAGGTCACACTCCACAATAAGTGCCAGATCATTATTGCTTCCTTTGGAATTTCCTTTGTAATGCTGATTGTGATGAAGGCAGGCAGGTCTACGCCAACCCAAAGGAATGCCATTGTCGTTTAGAATGCATTAATGGTGAGACGTTGCACTGTTACCCACACCTAGACCAACAGAAAGATTGGACGCATAAAGACCCCAAGCAGGGAGGGAGTACCTCGTTTTGGGGGAGCCTAAGAGCAGAACGAGACGCACTGCAGAATGCCCCCAAATCCATTAACCCAATAGCCAGAAGTCAAGAGTCCAAACCCATGTGATTCTGACATTTTCCAGGGTGGAATGATTACAGAAACACCTGTGCTCCACAGGGTGCTTGCCACCTCTCATGCGTTTGTATGTGCGTGTATGTGTGTGTAGGACTGATGCCTTTGGACTGAAATGGGAGCTGAAAATGGAAGGAAAGTGCTGGTCAACTGGTTGCGGCCGAAAGTGTCAGTAGTGGGAGATCTCTAACTCCGAGTACTTCGTCTATTTGCGCTTCCGACTGCATCCAGTTCATAGAGAAAATACACTGCTTATAAAGACACCAGAATTAGTAAGTGACAATTGATTTGTCCAGCTAATGTTCCAACCGCATTTGCAAGATGAGCATCAGCCTCCTAGGGAACTTTGTCCCACAACAGTTCAACTGGAACGATGCATGGAAGCAAAACACAAACTCTTTTCCTCAGCTCCCCTCCCCTATTGCCCCAACTCACTCCCTTTGCTCTACCCTCCCCCACCCCCAGCACTTGTGTTATATGTACAAATCTATAATTCTATTTATTTATATTAATGCCTGCTTACTTGTTTTGATGTGAATATATCTATAATTCTATCTATATCGATGCTATTGATGCCTGTTTACTTGTTTTGATGTCCGTATTCCCCCCTACCCCCCTTATAGACTATAAGCCCATTGTGGGCAGGGATGGTTTCTCTTTATTGCTGAATTGCACTTCCAAGCGCTTAGCTCAGTGCTCTGCACACAGTGAGCACTCAATAAATGCGACTGAATGAATAAATGAGTGAACAAACAAACACAAAACCTGTTTTTCCCTGGAGGTGTGAGGTGGGCCCTGTTTCTAGAACTTCATCTTCACCACGCACCTTGATTCCCTCCTCAAAACTATTTTAGGTTTGATATGGCTTTGTTCTGGTAAGAAGAGTTCAGTCAAAGAGAGAAGCAGGAGGTAGGCACAACAGTGGTACAAGAAAGGCTTCTCAACCATAATGATAATAATACTAATACTTGCATTTGTAAAATGCATACTATGTGCCAAGCACTGATCTAAGCATTGGGGTAGATGTAAGTTAAATAAGTCAGACAGTCACGGCCCCACATGGGGCTCACAGTCTAAGTGAGAGGGAGAACAAATATAACAGTGCTTGACATTTAGTAGTTGCTTAACAAATACCATCATTATTATTTTATAGATGAGGAAACTGAGGCACAGAGAAGTAAATTTGACCAAGGTTACACAGCAAGTTACAGGCAGGGCAAAACTGGAACCAAGGTCCTCTGGCTCTCAGGCCCATGCTCTTTCCGCAAAGCCACACTGCTCCTCATCTCAAGAAAGAGAAAAGGATTGAAGTACTCAGACCAGGGAATCTACATCTTAGTTTTCCAAATGCCCAGGAGAAAGCTGGCAATTAGCCCAGACCTTAGCAACCCCACTCATTGCAAGAACGTTTAAAACTTTTTTCCATCTGTCCGTCTAATAAATCCATGACAAATAGAAGGCATGCAGCAGTAGGAGGTTATAGGTTTCCACAAAAAGAGTTGTCTGGTGATTTCCCAGAAGCAGAGAGATCTAAGCTAAGGGTGAATGCCCTGCTGAGCAGACTCTAGTATTAGAGTTACAATAACTACAGTGGGACTATCATAAACTAACAGATCATCATATTAACTGAAGTTAGAAAAGGGAGGAAAGATGGAAAACCTAACTAACCTTTATCATGTCCTGAATTCTGGTACCATAGTCGTCTTTCTTTACCAACTTTCCCTCCCCACACCAATTCCGAGTTATCAGATCCTGGCCTTTCTCCAGCATAACTCATTTCCTACACATTCAACTGCTGAGCTCTCCCCCACAGTCACTAATCAGGCCAAGTTAAACACCTTCCTGCCCCCTCCTTTCAGTGTCCAACTTTCCTTCTCTCATTGATCCTCTTCCTTGGAGCCATATCCTTTCCCCTATTCCCCCGTGCTCTCCACCTTCCTCTTGAAGAGGACCCCAGACCCCATTTCTCCTTCGAGCCATCCTTGAATAGGTGACAGTGACATAGAGAATCTCTCCTCCTGTCACTTCACCACCAGACATCTCTATCTCCTGCCTGCCTTTGAGTCCATTTAACCATTAGGAGAGTGAGCAGAATCCCCCACAATCAGTCCAAGAGGACCCCCTTCCCTCTCATCTGACTGCTAGCCAGTAGCCATGAAGGGAATTGAGTGTGGAGTAAAATGTAGTCATGAAACTCCCCAGACTTCCTCTTCTGAGGACTAACCAAAACCTTCCACTGGCCCTGCCCTCTTCACTATTCCCTCCTCCACATTGTCCCTCCTCTGGGTCCTCCCTCTCTCCCAACTATTCCAATGTTCCCATCTTTGTGCCTTATGTTTGCTTGCCTTCAGGCAGTAGGCTCAAGGGCAAGGACCTTGTTTTATATAGTTGTTATTCTCCTCAATACTAGTTCAGTGGGTTGCATTGAGTAGGTGACAAACAGATACCATTCATGACAATGATCTAGTGTGTTTGCTCATAGGGGGCAGGGAATGTGTCTACCAACTCTGTTATAAAGTACTCTCCCTAGCACTTAGTACAGTGCTCCACACACAGTAAACACTCAATAAATACAATGGATGAACTGATGAATAATTTTTTCCTGCTCTTGAAGGAGAAAATAGAGAGAAAAAACAAACAGCCGATTTTTGCTATCTTTGCCCAGGCCGACACTTTCTGAGCACCTCCCCTAGTCCTTTACATGATCAGAGGGTCTGATCCATATTTTGAGCTTAATATTCCATAAAATGTTCTATTTTCTGGGTTCCAAATCAGCATGCTACCTGTCTTCCCCACTCATTTCTGATTTATTACCACGTCAATTCAGTTATGAAGGAAAAAGTGTGTACTCAGTAAAGAAGGGTGTGGGTCCCTCTGTTCTCAAATACCCATCTGGAGTAAGGCCAGCTTTTCAGTCCTCACTGTAGCTCTTAGTAGGCACATAATAAAGAGATGAAGAAACGATTTGGGGAGAAGTGAGGGAGTGGGGAGGAATAACATGTCAAGCTTTCTGTCTCTCAAGCACATCATGGAAAAGATAGAAAACCAAAACACAAAAGTCAGCATGAACACGGTGGTGGCCTCGGGGTCTGACCGGCTATCAAAATACTCCAGGACAATCCTGATATTGAAAAACAGCACACCCCTAGAAATGGAAAAACTAATGTCCAGGGCTCAGCTGCAGATTCATTTCATTTCACGGTTTCTTCCTAGCCACGTCCAAGTTGTTGACCAGAATGCCGTTCGTAACCTAGATGCGATACAACTTCAGGTCTACATTGTAAAGATTATTTGATATAGAGACCGAGGGTGTATTCTCTACTGAACACCTGCTGCTCACATCACTACCAGCAGAGGTATGAAAATCAAGAGAGGAAAGTGGAAATTACAAAAATCTGCAGAACAACTTTTATGCGTTAGCCCTCTGAGCTCCATCCTGAAGGAATGGTGGTTGGGATTTCTCCTGAATGAAGAGTCACACCTGCCAGGTCACAGCTCTCCCCATCTTTCTGCAATTAGATCTCCTCCAGGAAATTAATTTCTTTCCCCATCAAAAAGCACCCCCAACTATTAGGTCAGCACTTCTGCATCAACTACACACTGAGGAACTCACAACCATTTCTGCTCCATTTATGAATAAACCAATCTACATACCCTATTTAAGGACTCATATGCAAGATCCACTTTTTCCCCCATCTGTAAATTATTTCGATGTCTATCTTCCCCTTCCTTGAAGAAGGATCCTGTCTCATAACTGCTGTATTCTCCCAAGAGCTTAGTTCATTGCTCTGGACACAGCAGGCATTTAAATTGATCACAGGAAGGTAATAAAGTTGTGCAGAACAAGAGAAACATGAATGAGAATGTGGCAGAATGAAAATAGAGTGAGGTTACCAAGAGGGAGTATAAAGAAATAGCAAACACATAAAGGATAAAATAGCAAGGCCATGGAAGATAAAAATTAAGAAAGCCAAAACAAAGAACGAGTATATGAACAATGATTATTCCAAGATTTGTTGGCTACCCGGGGCTTTACATATCCAAAGTACAAGAGGCCAAAGACCGAAACTGAAAATGAAGGGCTTAGATTAAAACTGAAGAATTCCCTGATAGGGAGGGCCGTCAAACCCTGGAGCAGGTTGCTGAAAAAAGCTATCTTATCTTCTTCCCTGGAAACAGTTTATAACATAAAAGCAGATATACACCTCTGCCTGTTGGGGCTGATTAAACAGACTAAAGCTGATTTTTTACTAGCCATTGTCTGGTTTTGGATTTTTATTTCAGAAAATAGGCACCCACTGAAAAGTTTCTATTAGAATGTGATCTAGGTTTGATACAATGATATGTGTATATAATGATGGTATTTGTTAAGCACTGACTGTGTGCAAAGCACTAGACAGAGTCATCTGATTCATTTTAGGAGCTTGCACCTATCTAGTAGCAACAAGTGGCCATACATGTGTTCTGTGCACTTTGGGCTTCATATTTTAAGATCCTTACTGCGGGATTTGGAAGAACAATTTATCCTTGTACATACAAGACAATTAATGCAATCTCCTTTTGCTAAATTCTCGGCAAAAGTCATCTCAGAGATGCTTTCCCAAGGTCTTTCAATTGCTCCTCTACAGTCCCTTCCTCTTCCTGCCCCCTCTTGTACTCTTCCATTCTTCCTAGCAGGATAGCCTTGTCGTTAACTTCAATTCACCTCTTTCCTCCAAGCCACACATTCCATCTGTCACCAAGTCCTCTAGGTTCTACCTTCACCACATCTCTAGAATCTGGCCTTTCCTCTCCAAACTACTACCATGCTGATCCAAGCACTCATTTGTGCCTTATCTACCTCATTACCCTCCTTGCTAACCTTTCTGCATCCTTTCTCTCTTTTAACAGTCCAGACTGCACTCTGTTGCCCGGATCATTTTTTCTGAAAAACCGTTCGATCTGTATCTCTCCACCTCTCAAAAACCTCAAACACAAACTCCTCACTTTAAGGCACTTGGCCATCTCTCTCTCTCCTCCTTACCTTGTTGATTTCTTCCTACAACACAATCAGCACACTCTGCTCCTTGAATGCCAACCTACTCTCCGTACCTCCGTCTCATCTCTCCCACCACTGACCCCTTTCCCACATCCTCCCTGTGGCCTGAAACTTCCTCCCCCTTCATGTCCACCTGTTGTCCACCACTCTAACTTTGAAGCCTCCTTAGAAATCATTTCTCCTCCAAGAAGTCTCTCCTAAGCCCTCATTTCCCCAAAGCTCCATATGTGCTCAATAAATACTATCGAATGAATTACCAAAAGTGTTCTGCACATTATAAATGCAGTGATTAATTGAGACTGCAAAGTCAACCATCGCTGACAATGTGAAAACTAAAGACTTACGAGCTCTGCCACCACTCATAGCATGTAAAGCAATACTGGTAGAAATTGAAGTCCAGTCTCATCTATTTTCATTCTGTGAATGCAGGTCAGGGAAAATGAGAAAACTGTCCCACATTTGTTTTTATGCAGCGTTGTCCTACGCTCACAAATGCATCAAATACGTATTTACTGAGGACCCGCTATGTGAAGAACACAGAACGAAACTTGTGGAAGAGTGCTATAGTAGAAGATTCAATTTCTGCCCACCAGACATCATTTTATTACAACTACTAATTGTGGAATTTGTTAATAATAGTAATAATAATAATGGCATTTATTAAGCACTTACTATATGCAAAGCACTGTTCAAAGCACTGGGGAGGTTACAAGATGATCAGGCTGTCCCACGGGGGGCTCACCGTCTTAATCCCCATTTTACAGATGAGGGAACTGAGGCACAGAGAAGTTAAGTGACTTGCCCAAAGTTCCACAGAGCATTTCCTATGTACCAAGCACTGTACTAACACTGGGGTAGGCACAACATAATCAGGTTGGACACAATCCCTGTCCCATATGGACCTCACAGTCTAAGAGGGAGGGAGAACAAGTATTAAATCCCCATTTCACAGATGAGGAAATCGAGGCCCAGAAAAATAAATTGACTTGCCTACAGCATGCAAGTGGCAGAGCTGGAATTAGTATCCAGGCCCTCTGAGTCCCAGATCCATGCTCTTTCTGCTAGGCCAAGCTGATTCTTTTGTGAAATTATGGGAATTGAACATCGCCACATCAATCCAGCAACTGAAACCAGAGGCAGAGGAAGAAGGGGCAGGGGAAGAAAGGATCAGGCATTTTTTGCATTTAATTGCAAAGAAAGATTAAAAAAAAAAAAAACCTTTATGGAGTCCAGATGTAGTTTAGTCTTCTTGGGTTGTTATTCAAGAAGGTTTTTTAAAGCCTAGAAATATGAAGTTAAATTGGAAAAACAATCTAGTCACAAGGTAGAATTAAATATCAAGCATTTTACTATGTACAAATCTCCTTGAAATAAACACAATGACACACATTTCCTCAACATAAGGTGGAAGAGGTAGTTAGACACATAATGAACAGTATGAACCAGACCATAAGCTTCTTTAAATTTTATTATGTTGAAATAAAATAATTTAAGAATTTCAATCATCTTCAATCATTTTTTAATCAGTAAATACCATTAAATAAGGAATGGAGACTCAGAAGTAGAAAATGGTCCACTATATTTACCTTATAAGTGAAAATGTATTAAATGCAGATTTTCTTCCATTGGACAGTGATGGTGGCTTTTGAATATCATGATATGGTATTTTGTTTTGCTCCAAGTTAAAAAAAAATTCCAGAGATTGTCTTTCATGTGAAGTAAGAATAAACTCAAAGAGTATGGGGCAATTATGGTTACTTGATTTCCATCTTCAAAGATACATTTAGTTTAAAAGTAACAAAATTTCATGTAATATATACAACAATGCTGCCTAAAGCAATAACAGAGTAAAATTTTCAAAATGAGAAATCCACTTAAATGTGGGCTAATTTCCTCTCCACATTAAAAAAAAAAATCAACCACTTGTGGCCACATAATTCTCAAGGAAATGTGTTTACAGTTAAATTCATGGAATGCTGAAAGCAAAAAAAGAAGGCATTCTCGAAGGAAATAAGGTAGGAGTCTGGATTAGGTGCTTTTGTTTGGTCTAAAATTTGTCTGTTTGGTAAACAGGAAAAAGCAGGACTATGTTCTAATCAGCCCCTGCTACAGCCTAGGAAGAGTGAAAAGACATCAGTGATCTGAGGCATTTTCAACCTTAAGAACATTGGCAGGCTGTGACTGGGTCTGCTGGACTCTGAGATGCCTGAAAACTGCTCTTATTTTATCACTAGAACTGATTTTATACTGTTTTTGTGTTTTTTATTATTTCATTTTTCCTAATGCATCCATCATCAACTCTCTCTTCCCCACTTATACTTAGTTTGGGATACCCAGGGGCTATACTTAATTCTTCTGTATGTATTTTTTTTTAATTAGGGCTCAGTATAACACTGCATCTCCTAGGCACTTAGTAAATATTATTAATAAAACTATAATTCACAAGTAAAACAGCACGACAGCCAGCTCTCTGTGATTACATTTATACTTATAGCTCAGAACTATATATACAGCGGGTGACCATTACTTGACATTCTTTCTCTGGGTACAGGATTTTTCAGCTCTTTATGATTTTCCACAAAGATTTTTGTATTTTTTGTGTGATTTCTGATGTCAAATCCCACATATAGATGACTGATAATCTCATAATCTCCCCCTTCTAGACTGTGAGCCCATTGTGGGTTGGGACTGTCTCTATATGTTGCCAACTTGTACTTCCCAAGCGCTCAACACAGTGCTCTGCACACAGTAAGCGCTCAATAAATACGATTGAATGAATGAATGAATGAATAATCTCATCCACAGAAAAATCAATCAATCAATCAATCAATCATATTTATTGAGTGCTTACTGTGTGCAGAGCACTGTACTAAGTGCTTGGGAAGTACAAATTGGCAACATATAGAGACAGTTCCTACCCAACAGGAGGCTCACAGTCTAAAATCAGCATCAATTCCCTACTTACTAGGAGAAACATTTTTATGTTTTATTTTTTATTGTCACTGCAACAGTTTAAAAGTAGTCTTAGATCCAAATATGGTAGTTAGTGAAACAGAGCAAGAATCTACAGAGGCGAAGCATCCTTTGATGGAAAACTCCATATTTCCTCCTCCGAGAGGCCTTCCCTGATGAAGCTCTCTTTTCCCAGTCTCCTACTTCTTTCTGTGTTCTACATGCACTTGGATCTTTACCCTTTAGACACTTGGTATTCACTCCACTCAGTCCCAGAGCATTTATACAATATAATATATTATTATTCATATTAACGTCCATCTTCCCCTCTAGATGCAAGATTGTTGTGGGCACAGAACATGTCCACCAACTCTACTGTACTGTCCTCTCCCAAGCATTTAGTATAGTCTTCTGCACACAGTTAACACTCAATAAATACCACTGAGGTTGACGAGATGCCAAGGAAACCTCTTATCCATCATTGAAGGGTCTGGCTTTAAAGGCAGCAAAAATGCAAAGATCAAAGCTAGTGATTTTGAACACTAACCATTTGCTATTGGGAAGGAGCGTTCCAGGGGGCTTGGGTACACTTCAGATCCAGCTGGATTTTCCTACAAGGTCTTTGTGTGTGGAGGGTGGATTCTGGGACTCACAGTCCCAAAGACCCCGGGGAAACCTATGGAGGGTGGAAGTGGAGGGTGGTACAAGTACCAAAAATTAAAACAGTATGCAAATTAAGGCTGGGAAACTAGAAGATATAATAACAATAATCATCATCATTAATAATCATTTGTTAAGTGCTCACTGTGTGTCTTGTATTTTTCTAAATGCGAGGGTAGATCCAAGCTAATCAGATTGGACACAGTCCCTGTCCCACGTGGGGAGGCTTTGTTGTGATTTTCCTAGTCAGGGGTGACCTGGGGTAGACCACACCTCTCAGCCTCAGAACAGACACAAAACCAAGTGGCTTCCACCCAGCCTCGGTTGTTTTCAAACCGATCTCAAAATGGTTTGAGATTTTGAGATGGTTTGGTTGCCAACTTGTCCTTCCCAAGCGCTTAGTACGGTGCTCTGCACACAGTAAGCGCTCAATAAATATGACTGAATGAATGAATGAATGAAAATATTTGGACGTTATCTCACTCCATTCCAAAAAAGTCACTGGGAAGGAACCAACATTCCCATTTGTCAATTTTTTTCTCCCCTTAGAATGTGAGCCCTGCGTTGGTCAGAGACTGAGTCTGAAATGATTACACTGCATCTAAATCAGAGCAAGCGCTTACATATCATAATTATTATTCTTATAATTGCATTCCACTTCTGTCACCTGCAGTGTATTCAATACATTTCATACTTGGCCTAGTGGAAAGAGCTTGCACTTGGGAATCAGAGGACCTAGGCTCTAATCCTGACTCCCCACTTGTCTGCTGTGTGACCTCAGGCAAGTCGCTTCACTTCTCTGGGCCTCAGTGCTCTCATCTGTAAAACAAGGATTCAGACTGGGGAGCCCCACTTGGGACAGGGACTGTGTCCAATCTGATTAGCTTGGATCTACCCTAGCATTTAGAAAAATACTTGACACACAGTGAGCACTTAACAAATGATTATTAATGATGATGATTATTGTTATTATATCTTCTAGTTCTCCAGCCTTTATTTGCATACTGTTTTAATTTTTGGTACTTTCTAGAGACAGTAGAGAATCTGCCTACTGAATTTCTGCAGTTTAGCAAGCAGCGTCCTTTAATCCTTTAAACCCTTCCTGTAGGGTTTGTTCCCTTACAGTCACCCAGTTCTTTCACCTCAATTCATTAATTCATTCATTCAGTTGTATTTATTGAGCGCTTACTGTGTGCAGAGCACTGTACTAAGTGCTTGGGAAGTACAAGTTGGCCATGTATAGAGACAGTCCCTACCCAACAACAGGCTCACAGTCTAGAAGGGAGAGAGAGTCAACAAAACAAAACATGTGAACAGGTGTCAAGTCATCAGAATAAATAGAAGTAAGGCTAGATGCACATCATTAACAAAATAAAATAAATAGAATAGTATGTACAAGTAAAATAGAGTAATAAATCTGTACAAACATATATACAGGTGCTGTGGGGAGGGGAGGGAGGGTAGGGCGGGGGGGAGGGGGAGTGGGAGAGGAAGGCGGGGCCTCCATCTGGGAAGGCCTCCTGGAGGAGGTGAGCTCTCAGTAGGGTTTTGAAGGGAGGAAGAGAGATAGCTTGGCAGATATGTGGAGGGAGGGCATTTCAGGCCAGGGGGAGGACGTGGGCCGGGGGTGACTGCGGGACAGGCGAGAACGAGGCATGAAGTACTTCAACAGATTATAGCTCACTAAAAGTGATGGCCTAGTGGATTGATCATGGGTTTGGGAGTCAGAAGGGCCTGGGTTCTAATTCTGCCTCTGCCACGTGTCTGCTGTGAGATCTTGGGCAAATCACTTCATTTTTCTGGGCCTCAGTTACCTCATCTGTAAAATGGGGATTGAGACTGTGAGTCCCAACTGGGACAGGGCCTGTGTCCAACCCAATTTGCTTGCATCCACCCCAGAATTTAGTACAGTGCCTGGTACATAGTAAGCACTTAAATACCGCAACTATTATTGTTATTACTGTTCAGTCCACCTCCTCAGTCATGCCATTCCAACAGCCAACTCAGCATACATTTACCTGTTCTTTATTTATGCTCATCATCTCTATTCTCTCACTCTTAACAATGGTTGATCTTAAATAGACATTTGATGGACGCTCCATCTCCTTCATAATGTTGTCAATTGAAGGGATCATTTCCCTAAAGTTGAGTGTGTTTCTTATAGGTCTGGTCTAGAGCTTCTGTCTCTAGTGGGGCTCTATCCATATAATAATAATAATAATAATGGCATTTATTAAGTGCTTACTATGAGCAAAGCACTGTTCTGAGCACTGGGGAGGTTACAAGGTGATCAGGTTGTCCCACGGGGGGCTCACAGTCTTAATGCCCATTTTACAGATGAGGTAGCCGAGGCACAGAGAAGTGAAGTGACTCGCCCAAAGTCACACAGCAGACAATTGGCGGAGCTGGGATTTGAACCCCCCTCTGACTCCAAAGCCCGGGCTCTTTCCACCGAGGAGCCCACTGTTGGGTAGGGACTGTCTCTATATGTTGCCAACTTGTACTTCCCAAGCGCTTATTACAGTGCTCTGCACACAGTAAGTGCTCAATAAATACGATCGATTGATTGATTCTCTAGGTGATATAGGTAGATATGATACGCTCCTTAGCCTGGAAAAAGGGAGCAGAGGAGATTTCCTTTCTTTCAGGTGGATCAGCATTTATACACACAAATCACCAGGCCTACTCCTAGCCAGTCAGCCAAGTCAGTCAGTCATACTTAGTGAACACTTACCTTGGGTAGATTACTGTAATAAGTGCTTGGGAGAGTTCAATATAAAACTAACACAGGAGCATTCCCTACCCACAATGAGCTTATAGTCTAGAGGGGGAGACAGTCATTAATATAAATAAATAAAATTACAGATATGTACATAAGTGCTATGGGGCTGGAAGGGGAATGAGCCATGAACTTCAAGTACCAGCCGCCCTCTGTCACTGTTTATTGTTGTATTGTACTTTCCCTTAGTACAAGCACTTAGTACAGTGCTCTGCACACAGTTAGCACTCAATAAATACGACTGAATGAATGAATGTTAGCTTTTCTCTGCCACAGTTGGCAGTATTGAACCACATACTCTTCCTCTCGTTACAGGGGTACTTTTATCATTCCTTTTATTTTAGGATTATTCTGGAATACTTGAATAATCACCTTGCTAGGCAGGGCCAGAATAAGGGTTTAGAAGTGTCAGTTTCATAGGGAAGCAGTGAGATCCAGTGGAAAGAGAGCAGGCCCGGGAATCAGAGGACCTGGGTACTAATCCAGGCTCTACCTCTTACCTGCTGTGTGACTTTGGGCAAGTCACTTAACTTCTCTGGACCTTAGTTGAAGAACTGTAAAAAGGGGATTCAATTCTTGTTCTTCCTCCTATTTGACTGTGAGCCCCATGAGGAACAAGGACTGTATCCATCCTGATTAACTTGCATCTACCCCAGTGCTCAGAACAGCGCTTGACACATAGTAAGAGCTTAAGAAATCCTCTCAAAACTCCCCTACAAAAACCTAGTCTCCCTTCTACATAGATTATGGGGCCTATGTGGAATAGGGACTATGTCTGAACCGATTATCTTCTATCCCAGTTTAGTATAGTGCTTGGAATACGGTAAGCACTTTACAAAACCCACAATTATTATTATTGGCTTCTTCCAACTTCATCACAGACAAGTTTGACTCTATGTGGATGGTGAGATGGGGGAGAGAAGACTCCCAAGAGACAAAATGATGGATGGCTAAAGATAAGGGGTAGAGCTAGAGACTGGAGAGGAAGACTGTTTTGTTTTGTTGTCTGTCTCTCCCTTCTAGACTGTGAGCCCGTTGTTGGGTAGGGACTGTCTCTATCCGAATTGTACTTTCCAAGTGCTCAGTACAGTGTTCTGCACACAGTAAGCACTCAATAAATACGATTGAAAGAATGAATGAAGGAGGATTCCCATGGTAGAAGAGACATCTTTCATGCCCTTTTACCTTCAGTGCCTATCCCCTGTAGCCATTTCTCAAGTTCTGGACTCTCAGTATGGCTAACCATTAGAACTACTCTTCTTCCAGGCCTGTTTCCCAGTCACACCATTTACCTTCCTCATCCTTGAAATGGTTTTTGAATATGAGGGTGCTGATTTAGCAATTCAGCTCTAATTGCTGTCCTCTTTTCAGCTATTAGCTCACCCTCACCTAACCCTGTATGAGAAGCAAAAGCTATGACTCTCATTTGCAGTGGAAAAAACAGGTCATAGTGATGTAGCCAGTGACTCTGAGAACTCATAGACCAAAGGCAGACGCAAAAGTATGTGTTCTTAGACACTTGTTTATTTTATTGAATCCTAAACCCTTCTCAGTCACCCTGTCTGTGTGTTTTCAACCCTCAGACTCTAGATTGCCCCAGACCTCCAGCCCAGCACAAGCACAAATCAATCAATCAATCAATTGTATTTATTGAGCACTTACTGTGTGCAGAGCACTGTACTAAGTGCTTGGGAAGTACAAGTTGGCAACACATAGAGACGGTCCCTACCCAACAGTGGGCTCACCCGGAGCAGGACGGAATACAAGTCACTTCCCACGAAGGAGAATCTGCTTGGATGGTTTGGCTGCAGAGATTATTACCCTGGGCTGGATTTGACCTGGGAACTCAGGATTAAGATTTCATGAGCCCCCAGAGGGACAGGGATGATAACCAAGAGAAGCAGCGTGGCTCAGTGGAAAGAGCCCGGGCTTTGGAGTCAGAGGTTGTGGGTTCAAATCCCAGCTCCACCACTTGTCAGCTGTGTGACTTTGGGCAAGTCACTTAACTTCTCTGGGCTTCAGTTAGTTACCTCATCTGTAAAATGGGGATTAAGACTGTGAGCCCCATGTGGGACAACCTGATCACCTTGCATCCTCCCCAGTGCTTAGAACAATGCTATGCACATAGTAAGCGCTTAATAAATGTCATCATATTATATATATTATCCAATTCCTAACTGTGTATTCTTTCTCGGTGCTTAGTACTGCACACGATTAGCACATATATATTATTACTTATGAGTTTATTCATATCCATAATGTGATCATATCCATATCCTGAGAGCTCACCTCCTCCAAGAGGCCTTCCCAGACTGAGCCCCCTTTTTCCTCTCCTCCTCCCCACCCCCCGCCCTACCTCCTTCCCCTCCCCACAGCACCTGTATAGGTTTGTACAGATTTATTACTCTATTTATTTTACTTGTATACATCTACTATTCTATTTATTTTGTCAATGATGTGCATTTAGCTTTAATTCTGTTTGTTCTGATGACTTGACACCTGTCCATATGTTTTGTTTTGTTGTCTGTCTCCCCCTTCTAGACTGTGAGTCCACTGTTCGGTAGGGACCGTCTCTATATGTTGCCAACTTATACTTCCCAAGAGCTTAGTACAGTGCTCTGCACACAGTAAGCACTCAATAAATACGATTGATTGATTGATTGATTAGTACAGTGCTCTGCAAACAGTAAGCACTCAATAAATACGACTGAATGATTGAATCCATCCTCGACGCTGATGTATAAGTCAACCAGTTGAGTTTATTGAGCACTTACTGTGGGCTGAACACTGTACTAAGTGTTCGGGAGAATTCAATACAACAGAGTTGGCAGACACATTCCCAGCCCATGAGCTTAGAGATATTTTTATGTTTGCCTCCCTGCAAGAGTGTGAACTCCTCATGGTCAGGTAACATGTCATCTTTATTCTATACTTCCCAAGCACCTAAAACACCATACCACCCCAAAGGGGTGTTCAATAAATTGAACATTGCTCTCCGTCTTAATCTCCATTTTACAGATGAGAGAACTGAGGCACAGAGAAGTAAAGTGAGTTGCCCAAGGTCACACAGCAGAGAAGTGGCAGAGCTGGGTCTAGAACCCAGGTTCTCTGATTCCCAGGCCTGTGCTCTTTCCATTAGGCCACACTACATTTTTCCCCTGATTAAACTTGTGCAAGAGTGTTTCTTCAGTGGATGACTTCAGGATCTTGTGCCCCTTCAGAAACGGAATCTAGAAAGGTTTAGCTCCCAAGGGAAAAAATCTTCAGGGTCTGTGCGGCAGTAGGCACTCGAGCTAAACAAATTTATGAATAAACATAGTAAAGTAATTCCAAATGCCTATGACATCTCAAACTCAAATAGGCCAACGGCTAAGGAGACAATTAAAGGGACAGGATTTTTATGGCCAAACAACATTCCTGTTTCCTCTCCGGGTGAGGTTTTTCCAGATGGATTTTTTAATTTAAAATGCAGAAGCAAGAATAATGCAAGGACACAGAAGAGGATGAACAGAGAGGAAACTATGTACTTCTTCCCCTACGCATCGTTCCCATCTAAACCCTTCCTAAATGAATGGAATGAACTGCTTGAATCACTGAAGCGTAAGTAACCAGGAATAAACAGATCTTCATAAACACTGTAATGCTAGTGTACTGTGTTTTCCATGTGTGTGTGCTGTTTTTAAAGCTTATATTTGATTGAAGTGGGCTGAATTCAATAGTGGGGAGACAGTGCAATCAGCTTTGCCCTTGGGAGAGATGAGGCAAAGGTTCAGTCTCTAAGATGAGTTAATGATGGTACATAAAGAAGCTGCATGAAGCATTTATTGAGTGCTTATTATGTGTAGAGCACTGTAGTAAGCACTCGGGAGAGTACAATACAGTTGAATCAGTAGACACGTTCACTGCCCATAACGACCTTATGGTCTGCTGATTCTGTTCATTCATTCAATTATATTTATTGAGTGCTTACTGTGTGCAGAGCACTGTACTAAGCACTTAAATTCTAAGTGCTTAAATTACAATTCTGTTGTATCGTACTCTCCCAAGTGCTTAGTACAGTGCTCTTGGGGAGTCAAAGCCAAGTCCAAAGGCAATCCATGACAGGGAGAGAAAGGGGAGTGGGAGTGGGCAGGGCCCTGGCTGTAGAGAAACAGCATGGCATAGTGGATAGACTCTCGGCTTGGGAGTCAGAAGGTCATGGGTTCTAATCCCGGCTCTGCCACATGTCTGTTGTGTGACCTTGGACAAGTCACTTCACTTCTCTGTGCCTCAGTTACCTCATCTGTAAAATGGGGTTGAGACTGTGAGCCCCACGAGGGACAGGGACTGCGTCTAACCCGATTTGCTTGTATCCATCCCAGTGCTTAGTACAGTGTTTGGCACACAGCAAGCCCTTAACAAATACCTTAATCATTATTACGGCCAAATAATTTGCCCTAGGGTAGCCAGGGAGTGGTGATTCTAAGTTTAGAACTCAAAAACATTCTATTACTGAGTTTAGTTTTACTGAACTCCTGAGCATTGCACTCAATCATAATATGAGATGAGAATCTTTTTCAAACGCTTAGTACAGTGCTCTGCACATAGTAAGCGCTCAATAAATACGACTGATAAGTGGGGGCACTCTTCCCAAAAAGAGAAGGTGAACTTCTTGTCTTCCTTCTGGAAAAGCTTCAGGTTCTGGGATCAAGCACTGTCCTAAGCACTGGGGTAAACACAAATTAATCAGGTTGAACAGGGTCCCTATCCCACATGATGTTCACAGTCTAAGTAGGAGGGAAGACAGGTACTGGATATCCATTAAAGAGATGAGGAAACTGAGGCACAGAGAAGTGAAGTGACTTAGCCTAGGTCACACAGCAGGCAAATGGCAGAGCCGGGATTGGAACCCCGGGTCTCTGGCTCCCGACCTGTGCTCTTTCCACTACCTAAGCTGTTTCTGGGGGATTATAAGCCCCATTTTATGGATGAGGGAAACTGTGGCCTAGAGAAGTTTAGTGACTTATCCAAGATCACTCAGCAGGCCAGGGGTGGAGCTACTAGAATTAGAACCCAAGTTTCCTGACTTCTACTTGCAAGGTCTGTCTTTAGGACTTCACTGCCTAGACAATCTGTAAAGAGCCCTGTTGGCTTTCTTCGCTCATCCTGCTCCATTCATTCAGGTGTATTTATTGAGCACTTACTGTGTGCAGAGCACTGCTCCATACCACTCCTTTCTACCATCAACTAGGAAAAGAAGGTGGAAAAAACCACTTTATTCTTGAAACATCATTCTCAATCACGCATGAAAGGACTTCAAAACTGTTCACTCACTGAGCTTTCCCATCAGCCACCCAGTGACGTGCTTACCGCTATGGGCCCAGGATCAATCAATCAGTGGTATTTATTAAGCACTTTCTTTGTATGTGCAGGGCACTGCACTAAGCACTTAGGAGACTAAACTACAACAGAGGTGGTAAGCACATTCCCTATCCATAAAGAGTTCACAGTTCCATACACATGGAGGATTTCAACCCTTCTGTTTCAGTTGGAGAAGCAGCGTGGCTCAGTGGAAAGAGCCCGGGCTTTGGAGTCAGAGATCATGGGTTCAAATCCCAGCACCGCCAATTGTCAGCTGTGTGACTTTGGGCAAGTCACTTAACTTCTCTGTGCCTGTTACCTCATTTGTAAAATGGGGATTAAGACAGTGAGCCCCCCATGGGACAACCTGATCACCTTGTAACCCCCCCAGTGCTTTGCGCATAGTAAGTGCTTAATAAATGCCATTATTATTAATAAACCAAGAGGATTTTTTGCACATTTACTCTGGGTAGAGCACTGTAGTGAATGCTTTCAAGAGTGCAATAGAGTTAGTAGGAGTGAATCCCTGACCTCAGGAAGCCCACAGTCTAGCTAGGAGATGTCCAGATCTAAATTCACAGCATGGGGGTAAAACCGATCTTGACCATTTTCATGCAAGAGCAGAGTCCAAATTTGACCCATTTCCCCCAGTCAAGATGGGTTTGGGATGCAGAACCATAATAATGATGCTGGTTTTCGAGGAAGCTGATTTGACTCACCCCCAAAACTTGGCTTTGTGCCCTTCATTCAACCAACCCAGAGCCTCACAGCGTTGTTAAGATCACGTCTTCTCCAAGAGGCCTTCCCAGTTGAGGCCTCTTTTCCCTGGCACCCTCTCCCTTTTGCATCATCTATGCAACTGGATTTTGTTGTGTGACTAGATGCAAATATCCTTTGGGCATTTGTTATTCAACTCACTTTCAGCATCTATGTACTTTTCTACAAAGTATGCATTCGTATTAATATCTGTCTCCCCCTCTAGACTTAAAGTGTATTATTGGCTGGGAACATGTCTATCAACTCTGTGGCATTGTACTCTTCCAAGCGCTTAGTTAAGTGCTCTGTACACAATAAGTGCAGTAAATACCACTGATTGCTTACTCTATGCCATTGACTGACTGATTAATGAGTGTGGAGAGGGGTAGGGATGCTTTAAGTCCACAAGTCTCAGAGGGTCTCTATTCTCATTTTTTTATGGTATTAAGCACTTACAACTAATAATAATAATGGCATTTGTTAAGCGCTTACTATGTGCAGAGCACTGTTCTAAGTGCTGTGGGGGGGATACAAGGTGATCAAGTTGTCCCACGTGGGGCTCACAGTCTTAATCCCCATTTTACAGATGAGGTAACAGACTCAGAGAAGTTAAGTGACTTGCCCAAGGTCACCCAGCAGACATGTGGTGGAGCTGGGATTCAAACCCATGACCTCTGACTCCAAAGCCCATGCTCTTTCCACTGAGCCACGCTGCTTCTCTAAGCACTGGGCTGGTTAAAAGATAATCATATTAGACACAGTCCATGGCCCACATGAGGCCCAGAGTCTTAATCCCCATTTTACAGATGAGGTAACTAAGGCATAGAAATGTTAAGTGACTTGCCCAAGGTCACACAACAGGCAAGTGACAGGACCAGGATTAAAACTTCATTTATAGTCCAGTGAGCTGACTGGAATCTGTCTATGAATCCTTGGTGCCCCAGTTGCCTTGGGTGAAATCTATAAAATACACACACACACACACACACACACACACACACACCCACACACACACAAACACGAAGAGGGTGATCACACTCAAAATGATCACACTCAAAACAGTTTGAGCGCCTACCATTTGTAATTTCTTTATATTACTGTCTATCTCTCCCACTAGACTGTGTTGTGGGCAGGGCATGAGTCTGGTTTTTTTTAACAGCATTTATTAAGCACTTACTACGTGCAAAGCACTGTTCTAAGCGCTGCGGAAGTTACAAGGTGAACAGATTGTCCCACGCGGGGCTCACAGTCTTAATCCCCATTTTACAGAGGAGGTAACTGAGGCACAGAGAAGTTAAATGGCTTGCCCAAGGTCACACAGCTGACAAGTGGTGGAGCTGGGATTCGAACCCGTGACCTCTGACTCCCAAGCCCGTGCTCTTTCCATTGAGCCACACTGCTTCCCCTAAGTTTGTTATATTGTACTCTCCCAAGTGCTTTGTACAGTGCTCTGCACACAGTAAGCGCACAATAAATACAATTAACTGACTGTCTCTATATGCTGCCAATTTGTACTTCCCAAGCGCTTAGTCCAGTGCTCTGCACACAGTAAGTGCTCAATAAATACGATTGATGATGATGATGATGATGTTTTACTACAATATAATATCAAGTTACAGTCTGTGGCTCTTTCATACAGCACAAGGCAAAGCTGGGTGTTTTAAGATGGAATGGAGTTGGGTAGAACCCTGACCATTCTTAATGAAGGTATGCCAAAGAACACGTGAATAAAGTAGAGAGAAATTCTGCAAGTGATAATAAAACAAACATATTAATCCACAGAATTCTGAAGCTTTCTGATCTTTTCAGTTTGCCCATGATTTATAATAATAATAATAATAATTGGCATTTATTAAGCGCTTACTATGTGCAAAGCACTGTTCTAAGCACTGGGGAGGAAACAGGGTGATCAGGTTGTCCCACGTGGGGCTCACAATCTTAATCCCCATTTTACAGACGAGGTAACTGAGGCCCAGAGAAGTTAAGTGACTTGCCCCAGATCACACAGCAGACATGTGGCGGAGTCGGGATTCGAACCCATGACCTCTGACTCCAAAGCCCGTGCTCTTTCCACTGAGCCACGCTGCTTCTCTATCTTTTCAATAAGAATGTAAAAGAAAAAAGCCTTTTGGAAGAGTAAAATTGAGAAGAAATGAAATACTGTCAAGCCACCAGCTGCTAATTTTAGAGCATTGTTTGTAGCATATTTTAAATAGGGATTCTTGAGAGAAGGAGGAGGAGGAGGTGGAGGAGGAGGATGGGGACCTTATTCCACAACAAGGATTTCAGTGCCCTGGCTAAAGTGGTGGGCAAATTCAAGTGCTTTTAAGAAGATAGTTTGATGATTGCATGGTTTTCTTCACCCAGTGGGGAGGCCAACTTAATCATATTATCCTGGTTTTAAATCCAAGAAACCTACATGGCAACGTGACCGTCAAGAGAAACCATCTTAAGTCCTATTTTAAGCTTGAATAAAACTGCTCTTCTTATTTTATGTTGGGGCCCAGCAGCTCTCTTCCAAGAGGAACACTAGCAGAAGACAGCATTGGATTTATTCCCAATGCTCACCATATCCATTGGAGCCCTCAGTGTGCAAAACTGAGAGCAGGAAGAAGAGACTGGAGGGGAAGAAGTTCTTCTCAAGGGATCAGAGCACTAGTTGGGAAACTTCTGGGGAAATAGGACCCCTCCATTTCATCCCAAATCTTTGGAAAAGTTTTGGGGATTTGAGGGTAGGGGGGATTTGAGGGATTTATTGAGAGAAGTGGGTAAACAAAACAAAGTCATCTGCATTGTGTTGAATTCGGAATTGCATTTAAAAGTCTGTCAAATCTCTGGGATTAACAGGGTAAAGAGCTTATTTACAAACGAAAGCCTTGCCAGTAAATCAACCTCAAAATCCCTCTTGTAATGAAATGGTTCTGACTCTCACATGATGGTTTACTATCCTCTGAGCTTTACATTATTTTAAACAGAAATTGGAAGAGAAGTTCCAGTTTCTCATATCTCCGTCTGTCAGCTGAGGGTATATTTTCTTTCTCACTTTTATTTAACCAAGCATTTCTATAAACTCTAAATCCCTAATTTTCTGTTAGTCACTAGTTATGTGGCATCCAAGCAGCTCACTTTTTCAGTGTACCTTCTTCTCGACAACTCCACCTATGACCGCCCTGGTTCTCACCCTTCCCCATTAAATCCACCAGACAACAGCTAACCCCATCTTCAAAACCCTTCCTGTAATCTTTCCTCCTCCAGGAAGGTTTCCTTGATGACTTTTCTTTCTCCTCAGATCTCACTTCCTACTATCATCTCATCTTCATCCCAAATTTATCATCGGAGAAGCAGCGTGGTTCAGTGGAAAGAGCACGGGCTCTGGAGTCAGAGGTCATGGGTTCAAATCCCAGCTCTGCCACTTGTCAGCTGTGTGACTCTGGGCAAGTCACTTAACTTCTCTGTGCCTGTTACCTCATCTGTAAAATGGGGATTAAGACTGTGAGCCCCATGTGGGACAACCTGATCACCTTGTAACCTCCCCAGCGCTTAAAACAGTGCTTTGCACATAGTAAGCGCTTCCCTTCTAGACTGTGAGCCCACTGTTGGGTAGGGACCCATCTCTTTATGTTGCCAACTTGTACTTCCCAAGCACTTAGTACAGTGCTCTGCACACAGTAAGTGCTCAATAAATACGACTGACTGAATGAATGAATGAATTCCATCATTATTATTATTATCTCATGACCTTTACACCACCTTAGCCATTGTGTACTCACTAATTCTTGTTGCACTTTATACATACTCTGATACACTCTATTTGAGCCCTTGTGTTTCTTATTGGTAAATTATTTTATGTCCTTCTCCCCAGCTAAATTGCCCACTAATTCTAAATCCAAATAAAATGTGAAGAAAAAAGTAATTCAGTAGTATTGATTTTGCCTCTGTTCTTTATCACCTCTCCCCTTCTTCAGTGGTATTTACTGAGCATTTACGGTGTGCAGAGAGCACTGCACTAAACACTTGTAAGAAAACAGTACCATAGAGTTGGTAGACACATTCCCTTCCCACATGTGCTTACACCTCTCCAACTACTCCCTCTGAAAGAATTCTATTTGACTGCCCAGACCCTGATCAACCACAAAAATAACTTTAAGTACAGTACCTTGGAATAGGCTGAAAAACAGAATTATTGAAAGGCAGTGGCAGGATGGTCTAGTGGAAAATACCTGCTATTGGGAGCCATGAGACTGAGGTTCTAGTTTTAAGGCTTTCAGTGACCTGCTTCGAGACTTTGGGTAAGTTACTAAACTCCTCTGGGCTTCAGTTTGCTCATGTGTAAATTGGGGATAAAATATCTTCTCTCCAAACTCTTACATCGTGAGCCCTATGAGAAACAGGGACCATATCTAATCTGATTGCTTTGTTTCTAGCCCCAACACGCAGCACTGTGCTTGTCTCCTGTAAACACTTAGTACCATAATAACAAAGTTATCAAACTTGAGTGAATTGCTGGTAGGTGGCAAAGGTGGCCATCAGCCATGCCTCCTTCATGATTGGCAACCCTAAACCTATTTGAGCCTGATGTGGATTGCATTTTTATTTGCCACTTCTACTCTCTCCTAAAGTATACAGTTTTTTTAATGGTATTTGCTAAATGCTTACTTTGTGCCAGGGACAGTTCTAATCACTGGGATACTTACAAGGTAATTAGATTGGGCACATCCCAAGTCTCACATGGGGCTCACAGTCTTAATCCCCATTTCACAGATGAGGAAACTGAAGCACAGAGAAGTGACTTACCCAAAGTCACACACAGAGGACAAGTGGCAGAACCAAGACTAGAACTCAGTTCCTTCTGACACCCAGGCCTGTGCTGTACCCACTAGCCAACACTGCTTCCCATAATTGTGAACCATTTCTAGATTCAGGCTAAGCACAGCCCTCTCTTAACATTAGTTTAATTTTTCACAACTCCATAGCAGAATAATAATAATAATAATAAAGGTATTTGTTAAGTGCTTACTATGTGCCCTACTGAGAGCTCATCTCCTCCAGGAGGTCTTCCAGACTGAGCCCCCTATTTTCCTCTGCTCCTTCTCCCCATCACCCCTACTCAATCAATCGTATTTATTGAGCGCTTACTATGTGCAGAGCACTGTACTAAGCGCTTAGCACTGTACTCCCTCCCTCAGCTCTACCCCCTTCCCCTCCCCACAGCACTTGTGTATATTTGTACATATTTATTACTCTATTTTATTAATGATGTGTATTTATTCTTCTTGGCTTTCCCATATGGTCTAGTGGTTAGGATTCCTCGTTTTCACCCAGGTGGCCCAGGTTCGACTCCCGGTATGGGAAGATGGCTCCTTTTCATTTTTGAGAAGCAGCGTTGCTCAGTGGAAAGAGCGCAGGCTTTGGAGTCAGAGGTCATGGGTTCAAATCCCCGCTCCGCCAATTGTCAGCTGTGTGACTTTGGGCAAGTCACTTAAATTCTCTGGGCCTCAGTTCCCTCATCTGTAAAATGGGGATTAAGACTGTGAGTCCCCCGTGGGACAACTGGATCACTTTGTAACCTCCCCAGTGCTCAGAACAGTGCTTTGCTCATAGTAAGCACTTAATAAATGGCATCATTATTATTAATATCCATAATTCTATTCATCTATTTTGATGGTATTGACGCCTGTCTGCTTGTTTTGTTGTCTGTCTCCCCCTTCTAGACTGTGAGCCCATTGGTGGGTAGGGATAGTCTCTATCTGTTGCCGAATTGTACTTCCCAAGCACTTAGTGCAGTGCTCTGCACACAGTAAGCTCTCAATAAATACAATTGAATGAATGAACGAATGCCAAGCATTGTTCTATGTGCTGGGGTAGATAAAAGGTAATCAGGCTGGATTGGCCACATGGGGCTCACAGTCTTAATCCCCATTTTACAGAGGAGGTAACTGAGGCACAGAGAAGCGACTTGCCCAAAGTCACACAGCTGCCAAGTGGCAGAGCCGGAATTAAAACCCACATTCTTCTGACTCCAAGGCCTGTGTTCTATTTATCTAAGACAGATCCGTAACTTCCCTCAGGGAATGTCTAAGTGTTGAGTACCTCCTTCCCTTCCCCACAGCACCTGTATATATGTATATATGTTTGTACATATTTATTACTCTATTTATTTATTTTACTTGTACATATCTATTCTATTTATTTTACTTTGTTAGTATGTTTGGTTTTATTCTCTGTCTCCCCCCTTTAGACTGTGAGCCCACTGTTGGGTAGGGACTGTCTCTATATGTTGCCAACTTTCATTTCCCAAGTGCTTAGTACAGTGCTCTGCACACAGTAAGCGCTCAATAAATACGATTGATTGATTGATTGATTGAGTAGCCAGTCAGTCTGGAACGTTCCTGAAGGACACGGGAGCCTTACAATCAATCAATCATACTTATTGAGCGCTTACTGTGTGCAGAGCACTGGACTAAGCGCTTGGGAAGTACAAGTTGGCAACATAGAGAGACAGTCCCTACCCAACAGTGGGTTCACAGTCTAAAAGGGGGAGACAGAGAACAAAACCAAACATACTAACAAAATAAAATAAATAGAATAGATATGTACAAGTAAAATAAATAGAGTAATAAATATGTACAAACATATATACATATATACAGGTGCTGTGGGGAAGGGAAGGAGGTAAGATGGGGGGGATGGAGAGGGGGACGAGGGGGAGAGGAAGGAAGGGGCTCAGTCTTGTACACAAGAGCCGTGTACAAGAGATCGTAACCTAGATACCGCTAGGGTCCGAGCCATAGAGCTCCTCCCGTGCCTCAAGTGGTCCCTGCCATCCTGATCGGGATGCATCTAATGTAGACCATCAACCCCTCCATTTGATACAGGAGTCATCTCCACGGGAAGCCTGGCTTTTTGACTTTTCTGAGTGGTGGTGCTTTTGCGTGGGCAGATGGAGAAGAATACCTCATCGAACAGACCGGGTTGACTCAGTCGCATGTAGGTCAGAATGTTTTTCAATAACTACCTTATTTGGCTTTCTTACTTTGCATTAAAACTGTCAGAACTTCTTCTCATCCGCAGTTAAGCAAGGATTTACATCTGAGCGCCTCCAAATACGAACGAAGCAAGTGAAAACAAGCTCTGTTTTGGTATCATCATCTCTTGTGTGTTAAAACTGGGATGAGATCCAAGAATATAAATTACCATTCATCGAGTTTCTAGAAATGTTACGCTCTCTTGAAGGGGGAATAGAGGAAAATTTATTACTGTAGTTGCCACTTTAATGTTTAGCTTACAACAGGGATAAATTAGGGACACGTGAATTGATTTGAAGAGCATAACCTCCTTCCTCCAATGAACCTTCACCTATTTAAAAGTTCTAAAAGATTTGGTTACATTCCCCCCCCTCCCCTTCTTTGTCTGCCTTTGTACATCTGAGTTTGGGCCAGGGCTAGACAGTCTGCGGCTCTTGCGAAAAACTATGTTCCCACAAGATGGCCAGCCAAATTCTACAGACTCAAGATGTTCGGAGAGTTTGGAGGAGCAACAGAATTTTGGACATGTAATCTGACACAAACCTACGTGCCAAACCTGGAGTGTCTCATTATTAAGACAGAGAAGATTCGATATAAAGAATTTCTGTTCGGTGAATAGACATGCGATAATTACAGAGCCTATTCACTGAAACTCAATTTGAGGTACCAAAGTGCTGCATGTCAGTTTATTAAGCATTACTGCTAAGCAACCTGCTCCAATACAAAAGAGGAACAGGAAACTAATTAATCCAACCACTGAACTGTTGAGTAACAATGTTGAGTAACAATGCAATAACGCTAATTGCTCCAAACATTTAAAAAAAATGTTTTCACAATAAAGTACTAATGTCTTAACATACTTACTGCTTTTCGGAATGGATAAAGGAACAAGACTTCCCAAGCGCTTAGTACAGTGCTCTGCACACAGTAAGTGCTCAATAAATACGATTGAATGAATGAATGAATGAATGAATGAACAAGAGCCAGGTGGGGTCCTGGTTTTTGTCTTGAAATTTTCCTACTCCTGGTCAAACTCTCTGGGTTGTAAATATTTTTTTGTTGGCCTCCAGCAGGAGAATGTATGCTTCTTGTGGGTAGGGAATGTTTCCAATGCTTCAGTTGTACTCTCCCAGGCATTTAATAAGTGTTATGCGCTCAGTGAAAATACCAGTATTACAAGCCTGGGTCTTAACACTGTGTATGTGTTTAGCCTTCTTTTTGCTAATTTTGAGATCTCTTTCTTAAAACAGTAAAGGGAATGATTTTATTTAATACATCGTAAACCAGGCTCTCTGCCTATTTGAAGCAGTGTGTGACCAGAGAAGCAGCATGGCATAGTGGATAGACTCTCAGCTTGGGAGTCAGAAGGTCATGGGTTCTAATCCCAGCTCTGCCACCTGTCTGTTGTGTGACCTTGGACAAGTCACCTCACTTCTCTGTGCCTCAGTTACCTCATCTGTAAAATAGGGTTGAGACTGTGAGCCCCACGAGGGACAGGGACTGTATCTAACCCGATTTGCTTGTATCCATCCCAGTGCTTAGTACAGTGTTTGGCATATAGTAAGCCCTTAACAAATACCTTAATCATTATTATGGCCAAATACTTTGCCCTAGGGTACCCAGGGAGTGGTGATTCTAAGTTTAGAACTCAAAAACATTCTATTACTGAGTTTAGTTTTACTGAACTCCTGAGCATTGCACTCAATCGTAATATGATATGAGAATTGTTTTTTTTTAAATAGTATTTGTTAAGCACTTACTATGTGTCAGGCATTGTACTGAGCACTGGGGTAGATGCACGGAGAAGCAGCGTGACTCAGTGGAAAGAGCAGGGGCTTTGGAGTCAGAGGTCATGGGTTCAAATCCCAGCTCCACCAACTGTAAGCTGTGTGACTTTGGGCAAGTAACTTAACTTCTCTGGGCCTGAGTTATCTCATCTGGAAAATGGGTATTAAAACTGTGAGCCCCCCGTGAGACAACCTGATCACCTTGTAACCTCCCCAGCGCTTAGAACAGTGCTTTGCACATACTATTATTATTATTATTATACAAGCTGATCAGGTTGGACATAGTCCATGTCTCACATGGGGCTCACAGTCTCAATCCCCATTTTACAGATGAGGAAATAGGACATAGGAAAGTTAAATGACTTGGCCGAGGTCACACAGCAGACAGGAATCCTCACCCTCTATAAACTTCCAATGGCAGAAAGTCATTCATATATTTACTCTTTTGAAAAATGAATGTTTTTATCCCTTTCTTTCCCTCCCTTTTCTCCCTCTTAATTTAGTAGAATCAATGTATCAAACATGGCCTAGTGGAAAGAGCACGGGCCTGTGAGCCTGAGGATCTCGATTCTAATCCTCACTCTGCCAGTTGCTTGCTGTGTGACCTTGTGCAAGTCACTTAACTTTCCGGTGCCTACGTTCTCCTGTTCTCCTTCCTACTTAGACTCTAAGCCCCATGCAGGACAGGGACTATATCCAACTTAATTAACCCACACCTACTCCAGTGCTTAGAACAGATTTTGACACATAGTAAGTGCTTAACAAATACCATAAAAAATGTGCAGATCACATGTGAGAGGAGGATGGAGACAGCTAAGCTAAAGATATTTTGAGAGGTGGGTAACATCATTTGGCCTGTCTAGTCTGAGTAGATTCTGCTAACTATGCAATATGCTGCCTTATTTTCAGGCAACCGATAGCAACCTCCAAAGATTTCATTCAATCGTATTTATTAAGTGCTTACTGTGTGCAGAGCACTGTACTAAGCGCTGGGGAAGTACAATTTGGCAACATATAGAGACGGTCCCTACCCAACAACGGGTTCACAGTCTAGAAGGGGGAGACAGACAACAAAACATGTAGACAGGTGTCAAAATCATCAGAATGAATAGAATTAAAGCTATGTGCACATCATTATACTCACAGAGCACCTGCACAGGCAATACAAACAAGGCCACACATCTCTAACCAGATCGTGCAATGATAAAGCAGTTAATCTGGGAAGGGGTCAACTTCCCGACTACTATACGCTACTTTCTAAACGCTCATCGTCGCTCAGTTGATGTGGAAGTCACGGAGACAGAAATTCATTTTGAAACTTCAGGTTCAAGTGTTAAATTTAGAAGAAATAATTTTAGAATCTAGGAGAACCTGAATACCTGGCTAGCTACCTTAGGAATGTAGCTTCTAAATCAGGAGAACTCCAGGCAAAGTTATATCATAGAATGGAAAGACTGTATATAAAACCAAATCATATAAATTGATTTCTCCTCTGTACATCTCACCCCTACAAAAAAAGATCCGATCTGCCCAAATCTTCCTTCTAATCTCCACCCCTCCAACAGCTTTGTGTGTGCAAGTTTAATCAATTCAATAATACTTGAGTTCCTTGTGCAAAGCACTGTACTAAGTGCTTGGGAGAGTACATTATTGGTAGAAGGCACCATCCCAGCCTACGAGGAACCTACATCTAATGGGGAGACAGACCGCCACTCTTCCCACCTCCAAAGCATTATTAAAATCATATCTACTACAAGAAGCCTACCCTGATTAAACCCTCATTTCCTCTACTCATCTCCCTTCCTATACACTTGGATCTGTACCCTCTAAGCACTTGATAGTCACACCATACTCAGTCCAGAGCACTTATCTGGACTTAACTGTAATTTATTTTTATGTCTGACTCCTCCTCTAGTTTGTACACTCCTTGTGAGCAGAAAACATGTCTACCAGCTCTCTTGCTATTCTCCCAAGTGCTTAGTACATTACTCTACACATATTAAGCTCTCAATAAATACCACTGATTGCTGGATATAAAATATTTTGCAAAAGTGCTCAAATGGTAGAATATATAAATTGAACTGTACTAAAATGTGACAAGGGTTTGTTAATAACAATAATGGCATTTGTTAAGTGCTTACTATGTGCAAAGCACTGTTCTAAGTGCTGGGGAGGATACAAGGTGATCAGGTTGTCCCACATGGGGCTCGCAGTCTTAATCCACATTTTACAGATGAGGTAACTGAAGCACAGAGAAGTTAAGTGACATGCCCAAAGTCACAGAGCTGACAAGCGGCAGAGCTGGGATTTGAACCCGTGACCTCTGACTCCCAAGCCCAGGCTCTTTCCATTGAGCCACACTGCTTCTCTAATGAAAATGTCAAGGGACGGAAAATAATTGAAAGAAAGGGACTCAACACCTGATTCTACTTTCCAGTTATTGAATGTTATTAAAGAAACTTTACCTGGAATTGCAGACATTCTTCCATTTAATTGTCGATATGATTTTTCCATGAGATTTGAGAAGTCATTAAAATTTCCAAAGGGTTTCTTGCCTTATGCTGTCGAGTCATTTCTGACCCATAGCAACGCCATGGGTGCATCTCCCCCTGAATGCTCCATCTCCATCTGCAATCGTTCTGGTAGTGTATCCATAGAGTTTTCTTAGTAAAAATACAGAAGTAGTTTACCATTGCCTTCTTGCATGCAGTTAACTGGAGTCTCAGCCCTCAACTCTCTCCCATGACACTACTGCCCAGCACAGGTGAGTTTTGACATAGCAATCAATCAATCAATCAATCGTATTTATTGAGTACTTACTGTGTACAGAGCACTGTACTAAGCGCTTGGGAAGTACAAGTTGGCAACATATAGAGACAGTCCTGCCTTCCACTGGTTAGCCACTAGCCAAGGTAGGAATGGAATGGATATGCCTCTGCTTGACTCTCCCTCCATTAGCCGAGAATGGTAGAGTACTAGAAACTCTCCACGTGCGATCGTGAACCACTTCGTGAGATTGAAAACCACCTCTTTCACAAATTGGGTTCATAATCTAGTTTACAGATGAGAAAAGTGAGGCCCCGAAACATGAAGTGACTTGCCCAAGGTCACACAGTTGGCCCAAGGCAAAATTAGGACTCAAACCCAGGTCTTCTGATTCCAGTCCCAAGCTCTTTCCAAGTGGCCAAACCAATCAAATAATCTTTTGCAGCAGGGAGCTCTACTCCCCTGTGTGCTCATTTCGTAATTCCAAAACTATCTCTAAAGAGAGCAATGAGAACTTCAGAATTAATCAATCATTGGTATTTATTGAGCACTTACTCTGTGCAGGGCACTATACTAAGGGCTTGGGAGAGTACAACAGAATTATCTGTCTCCCGCTTCTAGACTGTGAGCCTGTTTTTGGGTAGGGACCATCTTTATATGTTGCCAACCTGTACTTCCCAAGCGTTTAGTACAGTGCTCTGCACACAGTAAGTGCTCAATAAATACGATTGAATGAATGAATGAATTAGCAGACACATTGCCTGTTTATAGCGGGCTTAATGTCTAGAGGGGGAGACATATGTTAATATGGAAAATAATTTATAATATATAATTTAAGGATATATTAATATATCTTAATATCTATATGTCTTATATAGATATATCTATATAGATATTATACTAAGCACGTGGGAGAGTGTAATATAACAATATTACAGACACATTCCCTATTATATTGTAGGGATATATATTATATCAATATTATAGACATATCTCTCTCTATATATCTATATCTTATATATCTATATATCTTATATATCTATATATTAATATATCCCACCCCCATGGGGGTGGGACTGGAGCGAATATAAGGTGACAAAACCTGGTTAGAATGGAGCCGAAGAAATGAAGCAGGGAAATTTGATTTCGTTTCAGTTCCGGGAAGCAAATATGAGAAATCACACTAAACCCCATACGTCTTATTTGATTAAAGAAGTCCAGCCCTCTCTTCAGGTCAGTCTTTTAGAAACAGGATCTGGAGGATAATGTGTGACAGTAAATCTGATCTGCCTGTTCAGGGTTTTCTCAGGTAGACAACTCTTGACCTAGTCAGCAATTTAGCCAGTTAGCTATTTCCTCCAAATGGGGGGCTAGAAGTGACTTTGATAAACAGGTTTGGTCAGTGAAAAGGTTGAAAGTAATGACGGATTTGAGACTTTATACTTTGGTTTTATTCAATTGTGGTATTTGTTAAGTGCAGATTACGTGCCATGCACTGTTCTGAGCACTGGGAAATACCATTATATATTCTGATGGTATTGATGCCTCTCTACTTGTTTTGTTTTGTTGTCCGTCTCCCCCTTCTAGATGGTTAGCCCGTTGTTGGGTAGGGACCGTCTCTATCTGTTTCCAATTTGTACTTCCCAAGCGCTTAGTACACTGCTCTGCACACAGTAAGCGCTCAATAAATACAATTGAATGAATGAATAAGGTAATTAGGTCAGACACAGTCCCTGTCTTATTATCTTTACTAATTTTATTCCTTTCATTATCAGAAATATTCAGTGAGTGCCTGGAGACAGAGGACTGTATTGGCTCTTAGAAAAAGAAAGCGGAAGAGATAAGGTCCTCCTTCTTGAAGAATTTACAATTGAGTAGGGGTTGAGGAGAGGTACATACATATTTATTACTCTATTTATTTATTTATTTATTTATTCTACTTGTACATTTCTATCCTATTTATTTTATTTTGTTGGTATGTTTGGTTCTGTTCTCTGTCTCCCCCTTTTAGACTGTGAGCCCACTGTTGGGTAGGGACTGTCTCTACGTGTTGCCAATTTGTACTTCCCAAGCGCTTAGTACAGTGCTCTGCACATAGTAAGTGCTCAATAAATACGATTGATTGATTGATTGATTGATCCAAACTACCACATATAATAATTATGGTATTTGTTAAGTGCTTACTATGTGCCGAGCACTGTTCTAAGCGCTGAGGTAGATACAAGATAATCAGATTGTCCCATGTGGGGCTCACAGTCTTAATCCCCGTTTTACAGATGAGGTAACAGGCACAGAAAAGTTAAGTGATTAATAAATAGTGAGGGATTAATTAGGGATTACCTCTTGGAGGAGGTGACTTTTCAAGAGGGCTTTGAAGGGAAGCAAGTTCTTGGAATGGGTAAAGATGATGCAGTGAGTTGGATGAGGTAACTGAGGCACAGAAAAGTTAAGTGATCTGTCCAAGGTCACACAGCAGACAAGTGGTGGAACGGGGATTAGAACCCACGTCCTCTGACTCCCAAGCCCGGGCTCTTTCCACTAAGCCACGCTGCTTCTCTATGTCATTGGTGAAACAGAAACAGCAATAGTACAAATGATAAAAAACAAACAGACAATTAAATAAGCAAATACATGACAGTTACTGTGGTTTAGGAGATGAAATGAACGTAACAGTGAGGGATTAATCAGGGATTACCTCTTGAAGGAGGTGACTTTTCAAGAGGGTTTGAAAGGAAGCAAGTTCTTGGAATAGGTAAAGAGGATGCAGTGAGTTGGATATGAGAGTTCTGCGTGAGTGGATGGTGCGGAGTGTGAGTTGGGATATATGGGAAGAGAGCAAAAGAAAGGAGATTGGTTGAGTGCTTAAGTGTTCAGTACATAGTAAGCACTCAATAAATAGCATTGATTGAGCCAATGGCTCAGAGCATTTGATCCCCTTCTTTCACTTTAGAGGACTGAAAGATTAGCAGCCAAGAACCTTTATTTTTGTATTAGTTATTCATTATGATTTTATAACAGCTGTGTTGTTTTTATTCAGAACACTAGTGGGCCGGTTTGCCAAGGGAGTATAGCATTTATAATGAGTTGGGGTTAGGTGGCATTTCCTGACATTCACAGCTGTGGGAAACTTTGAGAAACCTGAAACTATGCTTCACTCGTCTGTCTCAGGTTCACAGATTTTTACATTGGCCAGCTTTCATTCAAAAACGCAAACGTTTGAGCCGACCTTTTCAGGGAAATTGGAAGCAAATGTATTGCTTTTTCCACAAAGGTGCACTAATGATAGGTTTCTTTTCCCATTAAGTCAGTCTGGAGTAAGCGAGAAAGTCGGAGGTGGAGACTTAGTGTTCATGCTCATGTACGTATCTGAATTTTAAAATTTTACCATCTCTATGTGGTTTCGATAGCTAACAAACCTCTTGTGAGCTGGCATTTTGAAAGACCGGTAAGAATTGGAGATCAATGAATTTCCACAGATCAGAGCTCTCAAATAATAATAATTATCCTTATAGTATTTGTTCATTCATTCAATCATACTTATTGAACACTTACTGTGTGCAGAGCACTGTACTAAGCGCTTGGGAAGTACAAGTTGGGTGCTCACTCTGTGTCCAGCACTGCCCTAAGCACTGGGGTAGATACAAGTTAATCAGGTTGAACACAGTCCCTGTCCTACATGGAGCTCACAGTCTAAGTGGGAAGGAAAACAGGTATTTAATCCTCATTTTACAGTTGAAGAAACTGAGACACAGAGAAATTAAAGTGACTTGCCCAGGGTCACACCGCAAGCAATCAACAGAATTGTGTTTAGGATCCAAGTCCTTTGACCCCCAGGCACATGCTCTTTCTACTGGGCCACACTGCTCAAATAGTGTCATACTTTAATGGTTTCAGGGTGTTAGAGCAATTAGTGGATAATAGATTAGAGGAATGATTCAGAAAGAATGATGTCAGCAGCAGATACTTCATGCTGCTGCCCGGATTATCTTTGTCCAGAAATGCTCTGGGCATATTACTCCCCTCCTCAAAAAACTCCAGTGGCTACCAATCAATCTGCGCATCAGGCAGAAACTCCTCACCCTGGGCTTCAAGGCTGTCCATCACCTTGCCCCCTTCTACCTCACCTCCCTTCTCTTCTTCTATAGCCCAGCCCGCACCCTCCGCTCCTCTGCTGCTAATCTCCTCACCGTACCTCGTTCTCGTCTGTCCCGCCATCGGCCCCCGGCCCATGTGATCCCCCGGGCCTGGAATGCCCTCCCTCTGCCCATCCGCCAAGCTCGCTCTCTTCCTCCCTTCAAGGCCCTACTGAGAGCTCACCTCCTCCAGGAGGCCTTCCCAGACTGAGCCACTTCCCTCCTCTCCCCCTCGTCCCACTCTCCATCCCCCTCATCTTACCTCCTTCCCTTCCCCACAGCACCTGTATATATGTATATATGTTTGTACATGTTTATTACTCTATTTATTTATTTATTTTACTTGTACATATCTATTCTATTTATTTTATTTTGTTAGTATGTTTGGTTTTGTTCTCTGTCTCCCCCTTTTAGACTGTGAGCCCACTGTTGGGCAGGGACTGTCTCTATATGTTGCCAATTTGTACTTCCCAAGCGCTTAGTACAGTGCTCTGCACACAGTAAGCGTTCAATAAATACGATTGATGATGATGATGATGTCAGGGAAAATCATTTTATAGCCCAGTTGTCATCTTGAGGAAAAGCTAGAAATCACCTCTTTTTTTGTTCCAGCAGAGGAAGATCACGGGATGAAGTGTAGGGATATGGTACAGGAATGGTAAAGGAGACCACCGAGACCACTGGTGTTCCCACATTTTCCTTCACCAAACTCTACAACTTCACCTTCTGCCCTCAGCCCAAACTCATTCCTTGCACCTGTCTTAACTGGCATGGGTATGCAACAAAGGTACTATTCTCATAAAAGACACTTAAATGGATAGAAGTGATTTAATTACTACCCGCTAATGAGCTGCATCCCCAGCCCCTTCACAGTCACTCTGAAGGGCAACCATCCACTTTCATGGGCCTGGTGGAATGACACCCGTTGGAAAATTTTTAGTATTGCCAACGTTAAAAATGCCATCGGCTTCTCATCCATGATCCTCTTTCCAATTTCTCTCACCTCTAATTCCTCATCACCTGCCTTCAAGCCCACTTTCACCTCTCCCCCTATAAGTTTTTTCCCTAGGTTCAGTCACTCTAGTAAATATATTAATTTCAGTTTATTCAGGGTTTCCTGTTCATGTAGATATTTGGTATCCCAGAGCCTCAAGGTGGTTCCAGGTACCTACATCTCCTCTCTTTCCTGCAAGCAACAAGTGCTGTTTTTCCAGGTGATTGTCCTACGTACATTATGATAGACTGCCGGAAAGAGGAGAGACTGGGGAGCTGCTCCTTAAATCAGTGGGAAAGTAGATGGCATTACTGCCAGCCGGGCCTCCCAGAAGATAACATGAGGTAAGGAGTTGCCTGGGGGCTGAATGGGAAAGCGGACACGAGGCAGAGGGAAGAGATGTATCCCAATGATCTGTTATTGTTTTTAATTGAACCCATTCCTCCTTGGTGGGAGTGCCTGACTTCAACACTTTTACTGCCTCAAGTCTCCCTCAGGACCACCTCTCTCTTGGTTTCTCAGATTTTTCTGTTGTTTCAAACTCTAGAAACAAGTCTGAGGTTAGGAGACTGGACTAAGCTCTTTTGACTCCTCTTTAAGTTGAAGGCAGCCAGTATATCCTGCAGAACTGAGTGCACCCTACTCTCCCAGGAGAGAAAGAGATCTGGGGACCACATAGCCAGCCCGCCGTCTCCATCCTGCTTGCCTTCAAGACATCTCTACTTGGATATCCTCCCGTCACCTCAAACTTAACATGTCTAAATCAGAGCTCCTTATCTTCCCACCCAAACCCTGTCCTCCTCCTGACTGTCCCATCACTGGAGACAACACCACAGTCCTTTCTGTCTCACAAGGCCATAGCCTTGGTGTTACTCTTTCATTCATTCATTCAATCGTATTTACTGAGCACTTACTGTGTGCAGAGCACTGTACGAAGCACTTCGGAAGTACAAATCTGCAACATATAGAGACGGTCCCTACCCAACAATGGGCTTACAGTCTAGAAGGGAAACTCTAGACCCTCTCTCTCATTAAACCTACATGTTCAATCCATTACTAAATCCTGGTGGTCTGACCTTCACAATATGGCTAAAATCCACTTGTTCCTTTCCCTCACATTAATCTAATCGCTTATCCTAACCCATCTTGATTACTATAATCATTAAATTGTAATTAACATATAAATACAATTACTGTATCAGCCTCCTCGCTGACCTCCCTGCCTCCTATCCCTCTCCACTCCAGTCCATACTTTACTCTGCCGCCTGGATCATTTTCTACAAAAACACTCAAGCCATGTTTCCCCACTCCTCAAGATACTCCCGTGGTTGCCCATCCACCTTTGCAAACAGAAATTCCTCACCGTTGATTTTAAAGCACTCAATCACCACGCCCCATTTCCCCCCTAGATGGTAAGCTCATTGTGGGCAGGGAATATGTCTGTAATATTGTTATATTGCACTCTCCCACGTGCTTAGTATAATATCCTACACACGATAAGTGTTCAATAAATACAATTGACTGACTGACCGAGAAACACAAGGGAGGGAAGCGTGTAGATTGAGTGGAGAGCTGATCTCACCTCTGGAAGACAAGCAGCTTCGTGACTTTGCCCCTCACTAGAAGACACACCTATAAATCCCAAGAAACCAAAGCCACCCGTGTCATCTGTTTTCTTCTATTGAACCCTGGCTCACTAATTTTTAAAACTCTTTGAGATCTCCAGATGAAAGACACGACATTTGTGTGAAATATTTTTTGGCAGGAGAGGAGCATTGCAGGTATACATGATGTAATGGGATGTGGCAGGGAATTAACTTTGATTCGAGGGAGGTTAGACACACCTTGTTAATAGTCTTCCTTCTACCTGCTTTGGCTTGCAGAAAGTTGAAAAAAACCAAAACCAAACCACACACAACACCATTTATAATTGGATGATTCTACTTACTAATTTTCTGCAGAATCTCAGGTGCTTAAATTTCTTTCAACGGGCTCACAGTCTTTGCTTGTATCCACCCCAGTGCTTAGTACAGCGCCTGGCACATAGTAAGCACTTACAAATACCACAAATGATTATTATTATTACTATTATCCATCCCACATGCTCATTAATTTACCAAAATGCAGAGGGTAGACTCGATGATCTCTTGATGCCACTTCCTCTTAAAATATAAGGTGAATTCTGTCATTTCACTGCCTTCCATTCCTAGTTTTTCTTATCTGCTTGAAAAAGAGATGGCCTCAATGTGTTGTCTTAGAAAGTCTACGAAAGAAGTGGCGAAGGAAAAGCAAAAATCAAGCAAATCAAAATCACCCCTTAGCCCCTCCATCAATTATTCTCCTACTTGGCCCCCTGAATATTTCCGCTATGGAGAGTCTGGACAATCTATGCCAACTTATCCTTAAAGTGTTTTCAAGAACATCACCAGAGTTAATGGCACACTGTTACACACTGTACCTGTTATGTTCTGCCTGGGATCATCACTGTATTGGGACAGATACACAACTGGATTGTTTCAATTTACATTCAGAAGTGGATCCCTGTGGCATGATAAAGAACCCAGAATGTGAAAGGCAGGATGGTTTTACTATGTCTCCTGAAAGAGGTGGGCACAAGATAACTGCCCACCTTGCCTGATAACTAAAGTGACCCTATTATACGAGTAAATGACTGAGCTCTGCTTGATTGTAAAGATATGTGGTGAGTGATCTTCCACTCCTTTGTACCACACCAATTATCCACGGTTTCAAGAGGGCAGAGCCAAACCTAGAGTCTAAATGATAGCTTCAGAGTCCACTTTTCTGGCAAAATTCCTTCTCCTCTTAGAACTAAGGCTATGAAGAAATTCATGCACTCCATGGGTTTTGAAACACAAGAATAAACTTAATTTTCCACTAGTGATTAACAATGTTTCTGCCACGGTTGGTTATTGCCTGCCTGGCTTTTCTACTGTCATCAGTTCTACTGCAAAGGCATTTGACTCGTGAGTGCTTTTTGGTTCAACAAAGTAATTAAAACAAGAAAAAAAAATCTTCCATTTGCTTCACTGTGCTGTCAGAGTAACGTTAAATGGAACACTTCAGATGGAGCAAAGACAAAAATAAAAAAACAGTGACTTGGTCAACACTATATGCTTTGAGTATCACATTTCAGATGTATGCAGTAATTGTATTTGCTGCAGTCATATTTTTAATGCAATTTTTCTACCCATCAGAAGAATGCAGTGTTTAAATGGGGATATTAAATTGCTCTAATTAAGTCTAAACAGATCCAGTGATCCATGATGCAGAATTTCCCAAAGGCGATAGAGTAAACACGTCAAGAAGCATTTGAAACAATTCTGCAGAGAGTACTTGTATGACCCAGAATGCTAGCTGAGACTTCAGCTACAACTCTAAATGTACCCAAAATAGGATAATCAAATTCTCTAATGGGACAAGATGAGTCCTCTTCTTTAACTTGATGATATTAAGTTAAGCCTAACAAGCCCTGCATACTTTTGAAGGAGTGTCAGTTTTCTCCTTAGCATAACCAGCGCTTACTAGAAACAAACTGGGGATTTTTAAAACAGCGGCTTTTTATTTTGTCTCAATAGTAATGCTAATAATAATAGCGGTATTTGTTAAGCCCTTTCTATGTTCTAAGAATTCTACTAAGTGTGAGGGGAGATACAAGATAATCAGGTGAACACGGCCCCTGTTTTACATGGGACTCACAGCCTAAGTTGGGGGGAGAATAGGAATTGAGTCCCCATTTAAAGTTGAGGAAACTGAGACGCAAAGACGTTAAGTGACTTGTCCATGATCACACAACAGGTAAGGATTAGAGAACAGCGCTTGGCACATAGTAAGCACTTAACAGATACCATAATCATAATACAGGTCCTCTGACACTCAGTCCTAGTTGACACTCTTTCAACTAGTCCACACTGTACCCAGTGAAATGTTTGGAATACAAAAAGAGGCCAGTGGAAGCCACAGAAGGCAGAGGGCCCGCAAGCAAAACTTCAGTAGAAAGTACGTAGATCTAAATAAAGAGTCAAGTGGCTGTGTAGTACAGGTTTTTCTCTCAGAGCGTTTGACCGCATTAAAGTGCTTCCCCACAGACTGCACCAGTGGAAATTCCATTCCTCTTCTCACCAAGTTAAGTGCAACAAAGTGCTTGTTGTTTAATAGCTCAGAGTGCCTTTGAAGATTTGAGTGTTGTTACTAGTAAGGACTTGGGTAATGCACTACTGTAAGTGGTCCTTCTGTGCTGTCTCTCCGTAGAAGAGTTATTGGGTTGGACCAAATTTAAGAACAGAGCTCCAACTGATGATCTGTTTGAGATGAAGAATCAGAACAAGCAAATGCAGCAGTAAAACGAAAGGTTCCTTGGCTGTTCTAAGATTCTGTTTTTGATTCTCAAGTGACTCTAGAGAACCCCTAATCCTTTACCCCCTAATGAGCCTGATAATTCTGGTTTTTATTTTTATTTTTTCCTACTACAGACATCTGCCCAGTAGAAACCAAACCAAAATGGCAATATCATTTCTTTTGAACTACCACGCCTTTCCAACTTGGCCATTCTCCACCTACAACCGGAGGCGTGTTATTGAGGAGGAAGAGTTAAAGTTTCACTATTCTCTTTTCAATTCCTAAGCCACTCACTAACCCAGAATTGCTATTCTGAATAGGTTTACTCACTTGGTAGTGAGCCCGATTCCATGGGTAGCCCCAGTTGTAATGATTCAGGACACCACAAATTATCACATTACTATTCATCTCACCTCATGATGATCAATCAGTGGTATTTATTGAGCACTTACTATGTGCAGAATACTGTACTAAGTGCTTGGGAGAGAACAACAGAATTAGCAGACACGTTCCCTCACCATAATGAGCTTACAGTCGCAAGGGTGTGACAGTGTTAGTAATTTAAACTATATAATTTAAAGATATATACCTAAGTACCCTGGGGTTGGGCAAACATCAAATGTCCAAAGGTCACAGATCCAAGATGACGCAGAAGGGGCAGAGAAGGGCCTGAGAGTCAGAGGACCTGTGTCCTAATCCAGGTTCCACCACTTTCCTGCTGTGTGACCTTGGGCAAGTCAGTTAACTTCTCTGTTTCTCAGTTTCCTCATCTACAAAATGGAGATTCAATACCTGTTCTCCTCCTACTTAGACTGTGAGCTCCATATGGGACGTGGTTATCATATCTACCCCAGCGCTTAGTACACTGCTTGGCACATAAGTGCTTAACATTACCACAATTATTATTGTGATGCTGCTACATGACTAATAGTCATTCCACTAGTGGACCAGAGAAAGGAAACTGTATAAGTAATTAATCATTCTCAAATCATGACAGCATCAGTGTATTTTTTTTCCCGTTTATGCTCCTTCCCAGAGAGGCAATGGTTCCAAAGTCCCTCAGGCAGATCACTTTCTGGGTAGGCCTGAGTTTAGAAAATGAGTGTCAAGCAGTGAGATGTGGATACAAGGGAGAAAGTTCTAGGGAAAAACTGGAAGAGATTGAAAAGGTACACATGAGGAAAAGAACAAGGAGTCATGGAAGAGAAAATAAGGGAAAAGGGAAAAATAAGAGGAGATGGTGAGGAAGGAACTGTATTTCTACTGAGCATCCACCTGGATAAGGCTCTCCGAGAGCTTTACAAAGGCCAGCATTCTTCAGAATCCTACTTGTGGAAAGTGAGGGCTTGCAGAGGGTAAGACTGGTTTTACTGGGAAGATAAAGAGATTAGAAAGTTAAGTGAGATACTCAAGTTCCCAGAACCAGGAGCAGAACACAGGCCTTTTAGCTTAGTTCAGGGCTTTGGACCCCAGATTACATTATCTACAAGGCAGAAGTTCATTTTTCATTGAAGTAGAGGGAATTAGGAAAAGAAAAATGGGATAGAAAAGTGGCAGAAGGGATTAAGAGGAATCCAGGAAAAGAGTAAGGAATGGAAAATACTGAAATTACCCCTGATTAAATTGGCTGATTATTTCACTAGTTGCTCTCGACACATTCATTACTTTAAAGGGACAGGGTACTGGGGAAAAGACAGAACGTTGTTCCTGACCATTGTTTAAACCCAATAGGCATTCAAAACCTGTATCCCTACAGGAAAACTTGGGTTCTTCAAATAGGCCAATATAGAAACCAATTTCATCCACTCACTAGAGAAACAGCATGGCCTAGTGGATAATACACGGGCCTGGAGTTAGAAGGACCTGGGTTCTACTCCTGGCCCCACCGTTTGTTGCTGTCTGACCTTGGCCAATTCACTTCACTTCTATGGATTTCATTTACCTAATCTGTAAAATGGAGATTAAGACTGTGAGCCCAACCATAGGACAAGGCTTGTGTCCAACGCAATTATCTTGTATCTAACCCCTGCTTAGAGCGGTGTCTGGGACATCGTAAGCATTTAACAAATACCGCAATTATTATTAATTATTATTAAGGCAGGACCAGGGCAAAAGTGATAAAACATCCTGGAATCCAAAATTAACCAATACAGCAAGTAAGAGTTAAAAAATGTGTTCACTCACTAAAACCAAATAATGCACAAAAATAGACTAACCTGCCAAATAACAAGCCAAATAACAGACAAGCCAAATAACAGAAACCAAAGATGTCTCATTCACAGATTCAGCCCCAGTCTAGACTGCACAATTATTTCAGAGAAGACAGTACTGCTTTGTGTTCATTAAATGTGCATGGAGTTTTCAAAGAAACATTCGCATTTACAGATTCGAATAATTTTTTTCAAATTCCAAACACTTACCTCAGCAAAGTATATTTTTACTTGAAGAAATCTTGGGGCAAGCTTAGCTTGTGTTTAGAGTGAAGCACTGAATCATCCCAACTCTGGAAAGGGAGAATTTGCTAAGCAACTCTACTGTGAATGGTGGTCCAGGTGACACTTGGAGTTTCATTTTGTTGAGAACACACTAAACTCTGCCTACACTGGTAGAAAAAGTGATTTAGAACAAAGGCTTTTAATGTGCTAAGCTTGACTTTAGCTTGTGCTTTGATTTTTGATGTAGCTGTGGTTTGAAATAGTTGATTAAAGTGTTGGAGAGAAAGGCAGGAAGAGGAGGTTTGTGTAATTACTCTAATTAGTATCAGCCATGAAAATCAGCATTGATCTATGCCATGAACCTAAAAGAAATCAAGCATCAGTTCTAATAAGAATCAGAGGCCCAAAGAGAAATTTAATACGGTCTTCTATTATATGTTTTCCTTGTGGTTTGGTTTTTAATGGAAATCCGTGTACTTGGGGTTCATTTGCCACAGCTGACTTCTTTTGCCACAGGTGGTATCTATTGATAAGGTGCCAGAAAAGGATAAGGGCTAGAGAGGGAGGACTCAGTGAGAATTTTATAGGTCAAATGGAAATTTGGAGGTCTATTTTTTTTTTTTTAATCTGAAAGACTGAACTGCAAGAAAGAAAATCAAATATTCTTGAGCTTGACATTAGTGTGGTATTTTGTTCTCCAGGCTGTGTAATTATAAGCAAAACTGGCTTGGTTTTATAAGCCTGAATTCTAGGATGGAAGTGTTCTTCAGGGGTCTACATTAGCTACATTAAAGATCAAAACACTGTCCATTAACGTTAATGGGAATAACTTGTGTTTCCTCTGGTCTTTCAATCAAATGAGATTCAAGATTACTTTACCATAAAAATGTCAAATTTCAGGGCTTAGAGAGACTGTAATTTTTCCTTAATGAAGTCTATCAGATGTTAGTAGAAGTATCAGATTCTAAAGCACTGATTGGTGTTTAGAATAGCAAATATTTTCTCCAGACTTTGCTAGTTCTATTTTCCTTCTGAAAAAAAAATATATATACATGATGGTTCATTCAATCATTCATTCATTCAATTGTATTTATTGAGTGCTTACTGTGTGCAGAACACTGTACTAAGTGCTTGGGAAGTACAAGTTGGCAACATATAGAGACAGTCCCTACCCAACAGCAGGCTCACAGTCTAGAATACTTGGAAAAATGATAAACTCCTGAAGTTAGTGCAAAAAGTAAGTCTGCAAGTTCTTCACAGTCTCTGTTTTCTGCTTTTCTTTCTTGGAAAAGAAGCATTTACTAAACCCTGAAGAGGGTGCTTTCTTTAATGCTAATCAACCCAGTACTGTTTCCTCACTGAAAGCACAATTTGGAAGAAAGTTTTGCCTCACCCCTCATAACACTTGTGTTCAAAAGAAGCATTCTAGCATCTGGTACATTTTATTAATAAAAATAATCAATCAATGGTATTTATTGAGTGCTTACTGTGTGCAGAGCACTGAACTAAGCACTTGGGAGAGCACAATATAACAGAACTGGCAGACAAGTTTCCTGTCAATGAGGAGTATTATTTACATAAACCCAGTTCATTCCCAGTTCAAGCCCTTAGTACAGTGCTCTGCACACAGTAAGCGCTCAATAAATACGATTGATTGATTGATTGATAGGGTTCAATATGCAGTTCATAGTCATTCTTGAATGACTGCTTCTAGGATTTTGGATGAAGCCCCTAGCATACTGAGTGGGGAGAGCTGTCACAGGGGAACGGAAGCATATTCTAGGAACCTTGCTGCATCTCTCAGCCTGGCTACAAAGAATAAGTTGAACAGACAGGACGCTCCTCGTTCTGACTGTGCTGTGCCTCAGTTACCTAATCTGTAAAATGGGGATTAAGATTGTGAGCCCGCCGTGGAACAACCTGATCACCTTGTAACCTCCCCAGTGCTTAGAACAGTGCTTTGCACATAGTAAGCACTTAATAAATGCCATTATTATTATTATTATTATTATTATTATTATTATTATGAGAAGCAGTGTGGCTCAGTGGAAAGAGCGTGGGTTTGGGAGTCAGAGTTTTTGGGTTCTAATTGCAACTCCGCCACTTGTCAGCTGTGTGCCTTTGGGCAAGTCACTTCACTTCTCTGTGCCTCAGTGACCTCATCTGTAAAATGGGGATTAAGACTGTGAGCCTCACGTGGGACAAGCTGATCACCTTGTAACCACCCCAGCGCTTAGAACAGTGCTTTGCACATAGTAAGCACTTAACAAATGCCATCGTCATTATTATTATTATTATTATTATTATTCACCCCAGCGCTTAGTTCAGTGCCTGGCATACAGTAAGCACTTAACAAATACCGTAATCATTATTATTATTATTATTAAATATCCACAGAGGAAGGCAATTGCTTCATTTTGTTTCAGCTATGTTTATTCGTTCATTCATTCAGCCTTCTTTATTGAGCGGCATGGTGGGCGGAGCACTGTACCAAGCTGTTGGAAGAGTACAGTACAACAGTAAACATTCCCTGCCTACAACAAGCTTACAGTCTAGGGGGGAACTGCCGCCTTCTTCCCTCTTCACATCTGACAGACAATTGCTCTCCCCACCTTCAAAACCTTGTTGAAGGCACACCTCTTCCAAGAGGCCATCCCCAACAAAACCCTCATTTCCTCTTCTCCCCCTCCCTTCTGTGTCACACTTGCACTTGAATTTCCATCTTTTATTCCTCAGCCTCACAGCACTACGTACATATCCGTAATTTATTTATTTATATTAATGCCTGTCTCCCCCTCTTTGTGGGCAGGGAACATGCTTACCAAATCTGCTAATATTGTACTCTCCCAAGTGCTTAGCACAGTGCTCTACACACAGTAAGCGCTCAATAAATATGATTGATTGATTGATTTTAATTTGTCTTGAAGTTGAATGGTTGACTTTTGTGGATCCCAAGACTTAAATCCCCGTTTTACAGAAGAGGCCACTGAGGCCCAGAGAAGTGAAATCACTTGCCCAAGGTCACACAGGACACACGGGGAGGAATCGGGATTAGAACCTAGGTCCTTCTGATTTCCAGGCCCATGCTCTATGCACTAAAGCAATATTTCTTCTCATCACCGGCTGAAGGTAATGATTCTCTATTTCTTTCTTTTAAAAAAAGGATCCCTCTTGGTTCATGACTGCATTGGGTGGACTTCCTGTCCCTGCAAGTTTTATATATAAACTTTCCTCTGAGGTCTGGGGAGTTGCTTCAAGGTTCTCCATGAGGTTTTTGTATTCTATGTATATTGGCTCTCTTCATCCGCTGCCGCCCATCTAGTGTTCCTCACTCTTTCAAGCTCACCTCCTAGCCATACCTGTGCTTCTAGGTGGGTACTCCCTCCTCGCAAATCCTCCAAACTACAGCCCTTTCCATTTTCAAAGAGCCTTTTAAAATCTCACCTCCTCAAAGAACCCCTCCCCAGTCACTCCCAACATCCCAAGTCAATTCAATAGTCACCCCAGTACTAAGACATTTATACCTGCCATCAGCGTTTATACGTATTTCATCCTGACACACTCATATTACTACCTAGTATATTCTAGTTCTTCCTCCTCTCTCTCTATTTGTAAATGAGTTTTTTGTTTAGACTGTAAGCTCCTTGAGGCCAGGGAATGAGTCTTGCTTAGTTGTATCTTCCCCCGCACTTAGTACACACCCAATATCACTGATTGATAGGAACACTCTCTTCTTTGGAAGGGAATGGGAATGGAGGGAGGGTAGCATTTTCCTCATATCCTGTCGCTGTCTCTGCTGGTGACTGGTTGCTGTGTAGGCCTGGAGGGAAACAACCATTGCATGCAATTCAGAACAGAACTTGTTACTGGGAAATCTCTTGCTCCTATGTGCTAATAATAATAATAATAATGGCATTTATTAAGCATTTACTATGTGCAAAGCACCGTTCTAAGTGCTGGGAAGGTTACAAGGTGATCAGGTTGTCCCACGGGGGGCTCACAATCTTTATCCCCATTTTACAGATGAGTTAACTGAGGCACAGAGAAGTTAAGTGACTTGCCCAAGTCACACAGCTGACAACTGATGGAGTCTGGTTTTGATCCCTTGACCTCTGGCTCCAAAGTCCATGCTCTTTCCACTGAGCCATATGAGCTCTGCGGAAGATATCCTTCAGTGGAAATCATTTCCTTATGGCCAACCTCAAGAGCTTAGTACAGTGCTCTACACACAGTAAGCACTCAATAAATACGATTGAATGAATGAATGAATGAATGAACCACCAGTGTCTAAGGTGGATATGTCATTGAGGGTCCCAGGGGACACATATGTAAGCCCCAGTTAATCCAAGGAGTCCTTGAGGAGTTCTAATTCAAATAAAACATTAGAAAAACTATACAGTTGCTATCATTAGAAGGCTGAGTGGCTGCAAAATCTCAGCGTGAGTGAGCACCTCTGCTTGACACTTGGGAAAACTGCTTGCTGGTCCACAAAGTTTCTCTTCCCTCCTATTTTCAGAATTAATAAATGAGCTTCAGGCATGGATTTTAATAAATGTGGCATTTGCAACATGCCAAGCTCTAGACTTTGCACTGGGGTAGGCTATCAGTCCCTGTCCCACTTGGGGCTCACAGTCTAAGTAGGAGGGAGAATAGGTATTGAATTCCCATTTTACAGATATGGAAACTGAGGCACGTGCCCAAGATCACACATCAGGCAAGTGGCAAAGCCGGGATTCAAACTCAGGTCCTCTGATTCTCGGGCCTGGGCTCTTTGTGTTAAGCCATGCTGCTTCTCTTATTTCCTTCTTGGATGAGAAGTTTGGTTTGGTTTTGTTAGTATGTTTGGTTTTGTTCTCTGTCTCCCCCTTTTAGACTGTGAGCCCACTGTTGGGTAGGGACTGTCTCTATACGTTGCCAATTTGTACTTCTCAAGCGCTTAGTACAGTGCTCTGCACATAGTAAGCGCTCAATAAATACGATTGATGATGATGATGATGAGAAGGAAACAAGGAAAATTCAGTCCCTTATGTGATTCACGGTGGAACACTTCCAGCTGAGAAAATATAGACCCAACAACACGTTTTTGGACAGCCATTTGGGCTACTGAGGAGACAGAAGGACTCTGTAAGAAGAGTTTATTTATCAAGTCTTCCTGAAAAAATGTCAACTTCAGCACAGTAATTAGTCTGCTTCCTTGAAACCCACCCTCGTTTTCAAATAGATAGCACCTTCTTCCATCCTAAGGGACACAATGTACTTAGTAGGAGCCAAATTATACAGGGTGAGGGCTGAATGTAGAGACTGCAATATACGGCTTGCGAAACAGTTGGGCTATATTAGCACTGAGTGATATAGAAATATTAGAGTTCATCATTCCTTGACATGTCGGATGATTTTCACTTAAATAAATTCCTACTGCCATTACGTCAATTTGTGAGGAAGTTTGAAGCACTTATTAGATTACAGACATTTGCAGAGGGCTCTCTTGCCCCCTGGTGTTAGTAATCAAGGTAAAAAAAAAAATCTAGATTACACTGCCGAAATTCCCTCCGGCCTTCATTTAAAAGAAAAACATACAGTTAAAATGAGGTCTAAGTGAAGGATTTTTTTTACTTAATGACATTATGTCAAGAGAAACTATATCCAGGTGTTTAGAACAACAAATTATTTAGAGAAGCAGCGTGGCTCAATGGAAAGAGCACCGGCTTTGGAGTTCAAATTCTGCTTCTGCCAATTGTCAGCTGTGTGACTTTGAGCAAGTCACTTCACTTCTCTGGGCCTCAGTGACCTCATCTGTAAAATGGGGATGAAGACTGGGAGCACCCTGTGGGACAACCTGATCCCCTTGCAATCCCCCAGCACTTAGAACAGTGCTTTGTGCATTCAGTCCCTTATGTGATTCACGGTGGAACACTTCCAGTATTCAGTGTTCAGTGTTCAGCGCTTCCAGCGCTCAAGTAAGCGTTTAATAAATGCCATTATTATTATTTTTATTATTATTTAGTGAGGATCATCCATCACAACTGATTTTGTGTAATTCATTGAGTGCTTATTTTGTGCAGAACACTGTACTAAACGCTTGATTCAAACCAAACTGGAACATCCACCCTGGAAGAGAAGTCAAACTGGGCTAGATAAAGCTTCTGGAACCATTAAAGTTTCACAACTGAGACTCCTTATATCAGATTGCTCTTTGCCTTTGTCCTTCTGACCTCAGATAATTAAATCTTATCATCAAAAAGTGAAAATGATTCAAATATACTTTCTAAATTGCTCCACTCCAGAAATAACCACAGTAGGAAAGGGAGAACAAGTCTGACAAATGTTGTGTTGTCTGTATTATTAAAACATTAGTGACAAATAATTACTAATAGTAAATTAGCCCATAAACACAGGTGCCCATCTCTCAGGGTTTAATGTACTAGAGACGCTATTATTAGCATTAGGAACTAGCCTGTAAATGGCATGAGAGTTGTTTAGCGTTGGATTGGGTTACTAAAGCGAAAAATGGGAGAGAGCCTTATCTGTTTAGGATATTTAAGTGTCTGCCTTATGGAGAATAGTATAACCACTAGTTGTTTTTGGCTTTCACTGTAATTATGGTCAACGGTAAAGGCAGTATGGCTTAGTGGCCAGAGCCTAATTCAGGGAGTCCCACATGGGGCTCACAGTCTTAATCCTCTTTTTACAGATGAGATAATTGAGACACAGAGAAGTGAAGTAACTTGCCCTAGATAACACAGCAGACAATTAGCGGAGTCAGGATTAGAACCCATGTCCTCCTGACTTCTGGGCCCATGCTCTAATCTCTAGGCCACACTACTTTTTACCATTCCTTTGCCTCTGAAGGCATCAATTATCAATCTCCAGCTAGCTGACCTGTGGAGAGACTTTGCAGAGAACCTAAAATCTTTGTTTCTCTCCTTTGACCCTTTCTACTCTGTGGCTTTCCAGCCCACCTTCTTTGCCTACCCTGTTTCCCTGCCTTCTAACCTATTTCTCGCCCCTCTCTCCGCTGGTCGAAAATCCTCATCTTGTTGTCTTTCTTGGTGGCTTTGAGCCTAGTAATAACAATTATACCGTCATTCATTAAGTGCTTACTAAGCACTGGGGGAGATACGAGGTCATCAGGTCAGACACAATCCCTTCGCCACGTGGGGCTCACAATCTCAGGGGGAGAGAGAATGGCTTTTTCATCCCCATTTTACAGATGAAAAAATTGAGGCCCAGAAAAGTTAAGTGATTTACCCCACATCACACAGTAGGCAAGTGGCAGAACTGGAATTAGAAGCAGGTTCTCTGGCTCCCAGGCCTGTGGTCTATCCACTAGGCTACACTGCTTCTCACCTCCATTCCCAGGATGGAGCCCCCACCTTCCAGGACTGTTCCTGCTCTTCTACTGCTCTCAGAAGCCCGGGGATCCCACCCCTTGTCAGGCTGAGCCGCTGTCATGCCAACACTTGTACTTCCCAAGCGCTTAGTACAGTGCTCTGCACACAGTGAGCGCTCAATAAATACGATTGAATGAATGAATGAACCCACTGAATCCATCCGGTGTGATTGCATTTAGGTATAATTATTCTCCACTCTCCTTATTCCCCATTTCTCTTCCCTGTCCGCCCACCACACCTTTCTATTTGAGGTGGAGTTTGGAATGGATCGCCATGGATTTCACACTGGGGAATCCTTTCTTTGCCAGTGGTAGTCTCTCCTTCCCGTAGAGTAAAGCCAGATGCTAACACCAGTCCAATCAATCAATCAATTAATCAATTGTATTGATTGGGAGCTTACCATGTGCAGAGCACTGTACTAAGCGCTTGGGAAGTATAAGTTGGCAACATATAGAGACAGTCCCTACCCAACAGTGAGCTCACAGTCTAGAAATCAGCCAATCACTGACCTGATCCGAGGTTTCGGGTGGCCGGTGACTCGACACTCCAGGAGGACCCTACTTCCTTCCTCCACTTCTTGGCTTCTCAGTTTCTGGGTAAATCGAGGGGCCGTGGGGAGGGAACTCGAGGGGCCAGGCTGCTGGTGAGAGGGGCCGTCGTCTGACTGGAAGAGGGGCCGGCCTTCGTCGCAGAAAGCATCGAGGCGGACGGCGTCGGGTGACTGGGCCCCGACCTTCATCTCTCGGTGGTCTGTGGTGGGACTCTGGCTGGCTAAAGCGCTCATTGGGGTGGAGGACTGGTTCTTAGGGGACAGGTATCCACTGTCCGGGGAGGAGGATTCTCCATCGGGACTCCTGTTCCTTGGCTTGGCTGCTTCTCTAAAGATGGAGGAGAGCTCCTCGATGAAGTTAGCCGCCTTGTCGCACAGCTTGCTCCGGGGGCCCACCTCCCCCGGGTCGGTCGGTTTGGAATTGGCGCTCGGGCTCCGCACATTTGCCCCGCGTCTCTCGGCGCTCCTGAGACTGCGGATGTAGCTGGGGCTGGCCATCAACCGCGGGGAGACGACGGGCTGCCTCTTCAACTCGGACTTGGAGCCGACACCAAGCCCGGGCGCTGAAGACTCCGGCCGGGCCAGAGCCGGCCGGTTCGAAGCCGCCTCCTCGCTCCGTCTGGTCTCCCCAAAGGAGCTGCTTCCCGAGGGGCTCTGGGGAGAGGGGTTCAAAATGTGAGTGATCTCCTGTTCCGATTCGACGTCCTCTGCCTCTGACTGGGCAATGGCTTCCCGGGCCAGGTCCAAACTCTTGTTTATCTCCTCCTGGCTGAGGAAGGCAGAGAGGTCCGGCAGGATGTCGGAATTCTTGGCTTCTTCCTGCATATCTGCTAGGGAATCAGAAAAGGAGTCATGAGAGGCGTTCTGGGATGAGCTCTGGGGGTAGCCCCGGTGCTGACTGTGTTTTGCAGCATAAGCCCCCTTCAGTGCGAAGGACAGAGGCCCTGGAGGTTCAGAGCTTCGGTCTTGCAGGCTGGAAGACAACATAGTCCCCGTCGAAGAACACTGCAATAGAAGGAATATTTCATGCATTTAAGCAAGGAGCTACTGTTCCCTGCCATTAAGTTGTGAAGAAGAAAACTTCAGAGCAAAATAAGAAACAGTACATACCCGACACCTTTCCTAGAACTAGAATGCGCCCGGAAAGGAGGCCTCCAAAGAGAAAACAAACATGTACTCTGCCACACTGTATGTTTCTCTGGAGTCTCTTTTTTCCCCGTGCACTGATTGGAACAGATATGCTTCCAGAAGAACAGACAAGCATACTACAGTATTGTGTGACTCTAAAGGGCCTTTTTCTTTGTTCACCGGTTGGAATCATCACAGATTCTTGAAATGTTCACAGTCATCCTTGTCTTGATTTGCTAGGGGAATGCTTAGCCATCCAAAACACACAATCCACTGAAATTACCTGGATTTTTCCCACCCTTTGCTCTTCTGTGGGGTTATAATAATAATGTTAATGATGGTATTTATTAAGCACTTACTATGTGCAAAGCACTGTTCTAAGTGCTGGGGAGGTTACAAGGTGATCAGATTGTCCCACAGGGAGCTCACAGTCTTCATCCCCATTTTACAGATGAGTGAACTGAGGCACAGAGAAGTGAAGTGACTTGCCCAAAGTCACACAGATGACAACTGGGCAGAGACGGGATTTGAACCCATGAACTCTGACTCCAAAGCCCGTGCTCTTTCCACTGAGCCATGCTGCTTCCCCATAATAATAATGATGGCATTTGTTAAGTGCTTACTATGTGCAAAGCACTGTTCTAAGCGCTGGGGAGGTTACAAGGTGATCAGGTTGTCCCATGGGGGGGCTCACAGTTTTAATCCCCATTTTACAGATGAGGTAACTGAGGCACAGAGAAGTTAAGTGACTTGCCCAAAGTCACACAGCTGACAGCTGGCAAAGCCGGGATTTGAACCCATGACCTCTGACTCCAAAGCCCGGGCTCTTTTTCACAGAGCCACGCTCTGCAGGGTTCTTCTGCCACCTCTGTCCACCTTTTTTATGGTATTTGTTCAGTAATAATAATAATGATGGCATTTATTCATTCAATCGTATTTATTGAGCGCTTACTGTGTGCCGAGCACTGTATTGAGCGCTTGGGAAGTACAAGTTGGCAACATATAGGGACGGTCCCTACCCAACAGTGGGCTCACAGTCTAGATATTGCTTATAATAATAACAGCATTTATTAAGCGCTTACTATGTGCAAAGCACTGTTCTAAGCACTGGGGAAGCTACAAGGCAATCAGGTTGTCCCACGGGGGGCTCACAGTCTTAATCCCCCTTTTATAGATGAGGGAACTGAGGCAAAGAGAAGTGAAGTGACCAAAGTCACACAGTTGATGATTGGCAGAGCCGGTATTTGAACCCACGACCTCTGACGCCAAAGCCCGGGCTCTTTCCACTGAGCCACGCTGCTTCTCTAGGTGTCTTACTAGGTGTCAGTACTTACTAGGTGTCAAACACTGTTCTAAGCAATGGGTTGGAGACAAGCAAATTAGATTGGACACAGTCCCTGTCCTGTATGGGGCTCACAAGTCTTAGTAGGAGGGAGAACAGGTATTCCCATTTTACAGTGGAGCAAACTGAGAAACAGAGAAGTGCAGTGACTTGCCCAGGCAAATGGCAGTGCCTGGATTAGAGGTCTCAGGTCCGTGCTCTTTCCACTGGGCCACACCGCTTCTCTTTTTCTCTGGCCGAAGCTACCCGGCTTCAAACGGCTGGTGAGAAGCAGCGTGGCTCAGTGGAAAGAGCCCAGGCTTTGGAGTCAGAGGTCAGGGGTTCAAATCCCAGCTCCATCAGTTGTCAGCTGTGTGACTTTGGGCAAGTCACTTCACTTCTCTGGGCCTCGGTTACCTCATCTGGAAAATGGGGATGAAGACTGTGAGCCCCCCGTGGGACAACCTGATCACCTTGTAACCTCCCCAGCGCTTAGAACAGTGCTTTGCACATAGTAAGTGCTTAATAAATGTTATTATTATTATTATTATTATTATTATTATAATTATTATCCTGTGGAGATGAAGATTTAATCAGGGTATGACGGTCTCCTCTAAAGGGAACATTTGATTCCTAGTCACTGACCCAACCTGAGATAGGGTTGTCTGACGCCTGCCAAACAACGGCAGAGCAGTTGGAGAATTTGCAAATTCTTCGGCTCAACCCGGAGATTCAATACATGTCCTCTGACCTCTGTTTTTGGCTCTTAATTTCTGCCCCTTTTAGACTGTGAGCCCACTGTTGGGTAGGGACTGTCTCTATATGTTGCCAATCTGTACTTCCCAAGCGCTTAGTACAGTGCTCTGCACATAGTAAGCGCTCAATAAATACGATTGATGATGATGATGATGATGCTGCAGTTTCTGGCTTCAGGTTCCTATCTCTAATAATAATTAATTATGACATTTGTCGAGGGCCTACTTTGAGCCGCACACTGTACTAAGCGCTGGGGTAGCTATAAGATAGTCAAGTTGGGTACAGCCCCTGTCTCACACAGAGATCACGATCTAAGGAAGGAGTAGAATTTAGTCTCCATTTACAGATGAGGAACTTGAGGCACAGAGAATTAAGTAACTTGCCTGAGGTCACACAGCAGACAAGTCGCGGGGCCAGGATTAAAACCCAGGTCCGATGATTCCCAAGCTTGTGCTAGCTCCACGAGGCAAGTTGCTTCCTGCCGTGCTTCTTCCTGATTTCTTTCAGACTTATTATAATTGCAGCACTTCACATTTCTAGTAAATAGGACTGCAAGTTGAGATAATCTTCCTTGTGCGCCAGAAGAAGTTGGAACAAACACATCTGCATTCTTCCCTTCCTGAGCACCCAATAAATACTACTGATTGATCGACAGATTGATTCATGATTAAATATATAAAAAGAGGGGAAAGAGAGCCCCGGTCTAATTTGTGGTTTGTCTGGTCATTAAGTGAGTATTGAAAGGAAATAGCCTTGAGCCAAAGGAGTAGAACACCTGAATATTTGTCCAGTGGAGATGCAACGTGGCCTAGTGGATCGATCACTTGCCTGGGAGTCAAAAGGTCCTGGGTTCGAGTCCTGGCTCTGCGACTTGTCTGCTCTGAGACCTTGGGCAAGTCACTTCACTTCTCTGGCATCAGTTACCTCATCTGTAAAATAGAAGTTAAACTCCGCTCTCACCTACAAGAGACTATGATCCCCTTGCAGGACATGGACTGTGTCCAAACTGATTAGCTTGTAGCTCAGTGCCTGGCACATAATAAGTACCACTTAACAAGTACCATAAAAAAGTCATACTGCTTTACTCTAATGCTTTGCACATAGTAAGCACTTAACAAATGCCATTATTATTATTATTATTATTATTATTATTATTATTATTATTATGTGCCTGGCACATAATAAGCACTTAACAAGCACCATAAAAAAGTGATACTGCTTTACTCTAATGCTTTGCACATAGTAAGCGCTTAACAAATGCCATCATTATTATTATTATTATTTTCCTTTTTCAATTAGTGGTATTCATTGAGGGCCTACTGTGTTCTAAGTGCTTGGGAGAGTACAGTAATAATAATAATAATAATAATAACGGCATTTGTTAAGCGCTTACTATGTGCAAAGCACTGTTCTAAGCTCTGGGGAGGATACAAGGTGATCAGGTTGTCCCACAATCTTCATCCCCATTTTACAGATGAGATAACTGAGGCCCAGAGAAGTGAAGTGATTTGCCCAAAGTCACACAGCTGACAATCGTCAGACCCGGAATTTGAACCCATGACCTCTGACTCCCAAGCCCGGTCTCTTTCCTCTGAGGCACGCTGCTTCTCTTAGAGTTACAATACAGTGCTTCACTTGGAGATAAATAGAGTTACAATAGAGTTAGGATAATGGAATGAATATGGATTCCTGGGAGAATTATAGTTAGGATTTCCTGTATCAATGATTGGATCCTATTCCCCATTAGCTACCATCACTCCCCCCTCCCCCCCTCCACCATGAGGTTTTTTTTACAGGTGAGGGGATTGATTTTTTTCTATAATGGCATTGATTGAGTGCTTACTTTGTGCAAAGCACTGTTCTAAGCGCTGCGGAGGTTACAAGGTGATCAGGTTGTCCCTCGGGGGGCTCACAGTCTTCACCCCCATTTTACAGATGAGGTAACTGAGGCACAGAGAAGTGAAGTGACTTGCCCAAAGTCACACAGCTGACAATTGGTGGAGCTGGGGTTTGAACCCATGACCTCTGACTCCAAAGCCCGGGCTCTTTCCACTGATTGTGCCTCCAGTACAGTTGCTCAGGAAGAGAAAACATTCCTCCTTTCCCTGTGTCAGGCCTAGGGGTTCCTAGGATTGCTCCTAGTTGTGTCACCCTCTTCCTCTCCGACTAGTGAATGCATATGGTCTTTTAGACTGTGAGCCCACCGTTGGGTAGGGACTGTCTCTCTATGTTGCCATCTTGTACTTCCCAAGCGCTTAGTACAGTGCTCTGCACACAGTAAGCGCTCAATAAATACGATTGATTGATTGATTGCCATTTGGGGGTTGCACGGCAGGTCCGAGCTAGCTGAAATCCTACTACCCATCCACGGGATTTATTCAGTCAATCGTATTTATTGAGCGCTTACTGTGCGCAGAGCACTGGACTAAGCATTTGTAGTGAAGCAGCGTGGCTCAACGGAAAGAGCGTGGGCTGGAGAGTCAGAGGTCATGGGTTCAAATCCCGGCTTCCCCAACTGTCAGCTGTGTGACTTTGGGCAGGTCACTTCACTTCTCTGTGCCTCAGATACCTCATCTGTAAAATGGGGATTAAGACTGTGAGCCCCCCATGGGACAGCCCGATCACCTTGTAACCTCCCCAGAGCTTAGAACAGTGCTTTGCACATAGTAAGCGCTTAATAAATGCTATCATTATTATTATTATTATTATTCTCTGGGCCTCAGTTCCCTCCTCTGTAAAATGGGGATGAAGACTGTGAGCCCCCCCGTGGGACAACCCGATCACCTTGTAACCTCCCCAGCGCTTAGAACAGTGCTTTGCACATAGTAAGTGCTTAATAAATGCTATTATTATTATTATTATTATTCTCTGGGCCTCAGTTCCCGCCTCTGTAAAATGGGAATGAAGACTGTGAGCCCCCTGTGGGACAGCCCGATCACCTTGTAACCTCCCCAGTGCTTAGAACAGTGCTTTGCACATAGTAAGCGCTTAATAAATGTCATCATTATTATTATTATCATTCTCTGGGCCTCAGTTCCCTCATCTATAAAATGGGGATAAAGACTGTGAGCCCCCCCGTGGGACAACCCGATCACCTTGTAACCTCCCCAGCGCTTAGAACAGTGCTTTGCACATAGTAAGCCTTCACAGACTGAGCCCCCTCCTTCCTCTCCCCCTCCTCCCCCTCTTCATCCCCCCCGCCTTACCTCCTTCCCTTCTCCACAGCACCTGGATATATGGATATATGTTTGTACGGATTTATTACTCTATTTATTTATTTTACTTGTGCATATCTATTCTATTGCTTTTATTTTGTTAATATGTTTGGTTTTGTTCTCTGTCTCCCCCTTCTAGACTGTGAGCCCACTGTTGGGTAGGGACCGTCTCTGTGTGTTGCCAACTTGGACTTCCCAAGCGCTTAGGACAGTGCTCTGCACACAGTAAGCGCTCAATAAATATGACTGATTGATTGATTGATTGTCAGCACTTAATAAATGCCATTATTATTATGATTATTGTACTAAGGATTTATGTCAGCAGTGGCATTGCAAGGGAGGTTTTCGTGCCACCTACTGACTAAACCGAGTCCGCGTCGACATTGCATCTTTGACCTGAATCTCAAAAGCACCTACTCATTTTCATACTTTGAAAATTATTGCTGTTAATAATAGTCATTATTATCATAATCGTAGTATTTATTAGACAATAATTATGTTCCAGGCACTCTTCTGTATATATGTATATATGTTTGTACCTATTTATTGATTGATTTATTTTGCTTGTACGTATCTGTTCTATTTATTTTATTTTGTTAGTATGTTTGGTTTTGTTGTCTGTCTCCCCCTTCTAGACTGTGAGCCCACTGTTGGGTAGGGACTGTCTCTGTGTGTTGCCAACTTGGACTTCCCAAGCGCTTAGGACAGTGCTCTGCACACAGTAAGCGCTCAATAAATATGACTGATTGATAGTCAGCGCTTAATAAATGCCATTATTATGATTATTGTACTCAGGATTTATGTCAGCAGTGGCATTGCAAGGGAGGTTTTCGTGCTACCTAGTAACTAAACCAAGTCCGCGTCGACATTACATCTTTGACCTGAATCTCAAAAGCACCTACTCATTTTCATACTTTGAAAATTATTGCTGTTAATAATAGTCATTATTATCATAATCGTAGTATTTGTTAGACAATAATTATGTTCCAGGCACTCTTCTGTATATATGTATATATGTTTGTACATATTTATTACTCTATTTATTGATTGATTTATTTTGCTTGTACATATCTATTCTATATATTTTATTTTGATAGTATGCTTGGTTTTGTTCTCTGTCTCCCCCTTCTAGACTGTGAGCCCACTGTTGGGTAGGGACCGTCTCTGTGGGTTGCCAACTTGGACTTCCCAAGCGCTTAGGACAGTGCTCTGCACACAGTAAGCGCTCAATAAATATGACTGATTGATAGTCAGCGCTTAATAAATGCCATTATTATGATTATTGTACTCAGGATTTATGTCAGCAGTGGCATTGCAAGGGAGGTTTTCGTGCCACTTAGTGACTAAACCGAGTCTGCGTCGACATTGCATCTTTGACCTGAATCTCAAAAGCACCTACTCATTTTCATACTTTGAAAATTATTGTTGTTAATAACAATCATTATTATCATGATCGCAGTATTTGTTAGACAATAATTATGTTCCAGGCACTCTTCTGTATATATGTATATATGTTTGTACATATTTATTACTCGATTGATTGATTGATTGATTTTGCTTGTACATAGCTATTCTATTTATTTTATTTTGTTAGTATGCTTGGTTTTGTTCTCTGTCTCCCCCTTCTAGACTGTGAGCCCACTGTTGGGTAGGGACCGTCTCTGTGGGTTGCCAACTTGGACTTCCCAAGCGCTTAGGACAGTGCTCTGCACACAGTAAGCGCTCAATAAATATGACTGATTGATAGTCAGCGCTTAATAAATGCCATTATTATGATTATTGTACTCAGGATTTATGTCAGCAGTGGCATTGCAAGGGAGGTTTTCGTGCCACTTAGTGACTAAACCGAGTCTGCGTCGACATTGCATCTTTGACCTGAATCTCAAAAGTACGTACTCATTTTCATACTTTGAAAATTATTGCTGTTAATAACAATCATTATTATCATAATCGCAGTATTTGTTAGACAATAATTATGTTCCAGGCACTCTTATGTATATATGTATATATGTTTGTACATATTTATTACTCTATTTATTGATTGATTGATTTTACTCGTACGTATCTATTCTATTTATTTTATTTTGTTAGTATGTTAGGTTTTGTTGTCTATCTCCCCCTTCTAGACTGCGATCCCGTTATTGGGTAGGGGTTGTTTCTAATCTACTGCTGAATTGTAACTCCCAAGCGCTTAGGACAGTGCTCTGCACACAGTAAGCGCTCAATAAATATGACATTGATTGATAGTCAGCGCTTAATAAATGCCATTATTATGATTATTGTACTAAGGATTTATGTCAGCAGTGGCATTGCAAGGGAGGTTTTCGTGCCACCTACTGACTAAACCAAGTCCCCGTCGACATTGCATCTTTGACCTGAATCTCAAAAGCGCCTACTCATTTTCATACTTTGAAAATTATTGCTGTTAATAATAATCATTCTTATCATGATCGCAGTATTTGTTAGACAATAATTATGTTCCACACACTCTTCTGTATATATATATATATATATATATATATATATATATATATATATATATATATATATATATATGTTTGTACATATTTATTACTGGATTGATTGATTGATTTTGCTTGTACATATTTATTCTATTTATTTTATTTTGTTAGTGTGTTTGGTTTTGTTGTCTGTCTCCCCCTTCTAGACTGTGAGCCCACTGTTGGGTAGGGACTGTCTCTCTGTGTTGCCAACTTGGACTTCCCAAGCGCTTAGGACAGTGCTCTGCACACAGTAAGTTCTCAATAAATATATATTTATTCTATTTATTTTATTTTGTTAATATGTTTGGCTTTGTTCTCTGTCTCCCCCTTCTAGACTGTGAGCCCACTGTTGGGTAGGGACCGTCTCTAGATGTTGCCAACTTGAACGTCCCAAGTGCTTAGTACAGTGCTCTGCACACAGTAAGCACTCAATAAATATGATTGATTGATTGATTGATCTTCTAAGTGCTAAGGTAGATTCAAGGCAATCTGGTAGCACACAGCCCCTGTCCCACATGGGGCTCACAGTCATTCATTCATTCAATCATAATAAAAATAATAATAATGGCATTTATTAAATGCTTACTATGTGCACAGCACTGTTCTAAGCGCTGGGGAGGTTACAAGGTGATCAGGTTGTCCCACGGGGGGGGCTCACAGTCTTCATCCCCATTTTACAGAGGAGGGAACTAAGGCCCAGAGAATAATTATAATAATAATGATAGCATTTATTAAGCGCTTACTATGTGCACAGCACTGTTCTAAGCGCTGGGGAGGTTACAAGGTGATCGGGTTGTCCCACAGGGGGCTCACAGTCTTCATCCCCATTTTACAGATGAGGGAACTGAGGCACAGAGACTCAATCAATCAATCGTATTTATTGAGCGCTTACTGTGTGCAGAGCACTGTACTAAGCGCTTGGGAAGTACAAGCTGGGGTTGGGAAGTACAAGTTGAGTGACTTGCCCAAAGTCACACAGCTGGCAATTGGCGGAGCCGGGTTTTGAACCCATGACCTCTGACTCCAAAGCCCGGGCTCTTTCCCCTGAGCCACACTACTTCTCCATCATATTTATTGAGCACTTACTGTGTGTAGAGCACTGTACTGAGCGCTTGGGAAGTACAAGTTGGCAACATAAAGAAACGGTCCCTACCCAACAACGGGCTCACAGTCTAGAAGGGGGAGACAGACAACAAAACAAAACATGTAGACAGGTGTCAAAATCGTCAGGACAAATAGAATTAAAGATATAGTCATTCATTCATTCAATCGTATTTATTGAGCGCTTACTGTGTGTAGAGCACTGCACTAAGCGCTTGGGAAGTACAATTCGGCAACATATAGAGACGGTCCCTACCCAACAACGGGCTCATGGCCTAGAAGGGGGAGACAGACGACAAAACAAAACGTATTAACAAAATAAAATAAATAGTAGATATGTACAAGTAAAATAAATAACAGCAATAAATCTGTACAAACATATATACAGGGGCTGTGGGGAGGGGAAGGAGGTAAGGCGGGGGAGATTCATTCATTCATTCAATCGTATTTATTGAGCGCTTACTGTGTGCAGAGCACTGTACTAAGTGCTTGAGAAGTACAAGTCGGTGACATATAGAGACGGTCCCTACCCAACAACGGGCTCACAGTCTAGAAGGGGGAGAGAGATGACAAAACAAAACATATTAACAAAATAAAATAAATAGAATAGTAGATATGTACAAGTAAAATAAATAAGAGCAATAAATCTGTACAGACATATATACAGGGGCTGTGGGGAGGGGAAGGAGGTAAGGCAGGGGGATTCATTCATTCATTCAATCGTATTCATTGATCGTAATACGTATTTATTGATCGTATTTAAGGCCCTACTGAGAGCTCATCTCCTCCAGGAGGCCTTCCCAGACTGAGCCCCTTCCTTCCTCTCCCCCTCGTCCCCCTCTCCATCCCCCCCATCTTACCTCCTTCCCTTCCCCACAGCACCTGTATATATGTATATATGTTTGTACATATTTATTACCCTATTTATTTATTTATTTATTTTACTTGTACATATCTATTCTATTTATTTTATTTTGTTAGTATGTTTGGTTTTGTTCTCTGTCTCCCCCTTTTAGACTGTGAGCCCACTGTTGGGTAGGGACTGTCTCTATATGTTGCCAACTTGTACTTCCCAAGCGCTTAGTACAATGCTCTGCACACAGTAAGCGCTCAATAAATACAATTGATTGATTGATTGATTGATTGATTGATTGAGCACTTACTGTGTGCAGAGCACTGTACTAAGTGCTTGGGAAGTCCAATAAATAAATTACAGGTGGGGACATTAAGTGTTTAGTATGAGCCAAGCACCGTATTAAATGCTCGGGTAGACACAAGGTAATTAGGTTGGATGCAGTCCCCGTCCCACACTGGGGTCAGAGTCTAAGTGAGCTAGAGAGCAGATATTTAATCCCTATTTTTAAAAAATGAGGGTATTGAAGCACAGAGAAGCTAAGTGACTCGCTCAAGGTCACACATCAGGCAAATGGTTGAACGGGCATTGAACCCAGGCTCTCTGGATTCCAAGGCTGTGCTCTTTCCACTAGGCCATGCTGCTTTTTTTGGCTCTTGAATAACCGCCGTCAGAGGTACTTGTATCCATCCTCCTTCCCGCCTGCCCCTCTACACAGTACACGAAAATGCCAAGGGAGAATTAGGACCACTTCCTTGCATGGCTAACCAACAATAGTGTTTTGGCTCCATCCACAATGAAATATTCATGTTTGGCACCTCTTCTTCTATACGATAAACTAGCCTATCCTTGCGAATTTTGTATTTAATCTGCCTTTGAATGTCCTCTTTGTGCAGTCAACATTCTTAGGATTGGTTTCCAACTTTTAGCATTTCAACCAGCACTGAGAACAGTGCTTTGCAGAGCCCATTGTTGGGTAGGGGACTGTCTCTGTATGTTGCCGACTTGTACTCTTGTACTCTTATTACTCTATTTATTTATTTATTTATTTATTTTACTTGTACATTTCTATCCTATTTATTTTATTTTGTTGGTATATTTGGTTCTGTTCTCTGTCTCCCCCTTTTAGACTGTGAGCCCACTGTTGGGTAGGGACTGTCTCTATGTGTTGCCAATTTGTACTTCCCAAGCGCTTAGTACAGTGCTCTGCACATAGTAAGCGCTCAATAAATATGATTGATTGATTGTACTCCCAAGTGCTTAGGACAGTGCTGTGCACACAGTAAGCACTCAATAAATACGATTGAATGAATGAATGAATAGTAAGCGCTTAATATATGCCATCATTATAATTATTATTATCCAATTTGATTAAAGATAATCCAACAATCTGATTCTAACTCTGGCCTTCAAGAAGCTAAAAACCCTTTCCAACAGGGTATTGTCAACAAGCTTTATGCCGGTTTATGTTAGGTAATCTAACGGAGGCTAAGTTTGCCACAATAACAGATGACACATTGATCAGTAAAGAAAAGACAACAATTTGACTTCTGGAAGTTTTCTAAATTGAAGCCTCAGGCTGGCAGATTCTCCACGTTTGAGTAGGGTATCTCTTTTGAAATAATAATAATAATAATAATGACATTTGTTAAGCGCTTACTACATGCAAAGCACTGTTCTAAGCAATGAATAATGACATAATTCCATTGGAAAACATCCAGTTTAGGGTAAAATGCCACTCCCCAAATAACAAAAAAATTAATTTGATAACCAGGAATGATACTGACTTTTAGCCCTGTCCCTTTTCTTTATGCTTAAAATGAACAGAAGTCTTCAACTGGTAAAGAGAGAGGGTGAAGTAGATGGAAGAGGTGACATCGAATAAGAGGAATCGCCTCTCCGGCCAATCCACTTCTCTGTCCCTGGCTCACCCAGGTATCTATTTCGGGATTCAGTGGAGAAAAAGTTTAACGGCAGTGAAGACGACCAGACTGAAACACTTCCTTAAGAAGTAAAAATGAAATGGAGGAGTAGAGTGACAGTAGCAGAGGAGAATGAGGAAATTTCAATCCGGACATAGACTCGGTTTCAGATGGGAGAACTCAATAACCCACAAGTAGCCCAGCTTGGAGGGATTTTAGACTGTGAGCCCACTGTTGGGTAGGGATGTCTCTATATGTTGCCAACTTGTACTTCCCAAGCGCTTAGTACAGTGCTCTGCACAAAGTAAGCGCTCAATAAATGCGATTGATTGATTGGTTGATTTTCCAAAACAATTTCATGAACGGTGCGACTTTCATATCCCTGATTGGTATATTACAACTAGTAAATATTGCCATTAGACTAGGAAATAACAGTGAGTCAAAAATCCAGCATTCTTAAAATAAGAAAACAAGGACTGCTATTAGTCCTCATCTATTCCCAGAAAGGCTCACAGTGTTTTGCATAAAGCCCTTTGTTTTCTCAATTACTATTATTATCATTAAGTACCATCGAGTCATTTCCGATTCATAGCGACTCCGTGGATATACCTTCTCCAGAACGTCCTATCTTTGGCCATAATCCTCAATCTTTCTAACGGTTCCTCCGTTATCGTTGTTATGGTCTCTATCCATCTAGCTGCTGGCCTGCCTCTTCCACATTTTCCCTGGACTTTTCCTAGCATTAGTGTCTTCTCCAGAGAATTAAACCTTCTGATGATGTGTCCAAAATGTGCTAATCTAACATTAAAAATTCTCCAGAGGAAGGCAATTTAACTGCCGTAAATTGTAGCCGGAGTCATGTCCCTTCGTTTAGTACATGATCCAACTTCGTTTATTTTTTTGCACTGGGGTCCCGCCAGGATATAACCATTAACTGGCTGATAGATGGCTTGAGTGCTTGACTGGAACTTGGATATCTCAATATCCTTTTGTTACCCCTGCCAAGTACATTAAAGGACATCAATGCAGATTGCCTTGGCCTTCAGATTTTGGATGATAGCTCTTAAAAAGCTTGACGGATTTAATTTCCAAGAAGACCACCAAGTTTCTCTGTCTTCTTTGTGTTTTATGGAGTAACAAATCACAGCAATCATGACTGTCTATTGTAATCCTGACTATGAAGATATATGGTGTATTGCATAGTTGCCTTGAGGTTTGTAGCAATGAAATCACGAAGCCAAGGAAACAACTGTGTGGGGATTTAAGCTCTGGGCAACTTGAGGCAATGTTTTAGTTTGTGCCCTAGGAGTACATTATAATTATTTTTATAATAGACATTTTTGGACCATTTTACCAACTTGTTGGAAATCTTACTTAGATCAAACCGGTACTCAATGGCTGGCAATCACGTGATAAAACCCAGGGAAGGGTGATGGTAAATCTGAATCCGTAAAGTTCAATACTTTGCTTCGCATTCATTAATCTTTGCAATTCCAGCAAATGTAGAGTCATAAAACTTCACTGAACAATTTGGCAAAATAGAGATCCAAAAAACTAAAGATCCAGCTTCCTAGGGTTTTAATCCCATAATATTTCCAATGTGCATACCCCTTATGTACTTAATACTACAATACTACAATAATACTAATTAATACGTGATCTTTTTTCTTCAAATACTTAAAAACACATTTTAAAAGCAAGGTAGAAAGTGCTAATTTTTTTATAGTTATTTTGAATGCATGCAAAAAACAAATAAAAACCTAAATCAACCCAGATTTCAGCTGTTGGACACAAAACAATAATTGAACATGAAACCCCCAAATGACTGGTGTGGATTATTATTATGTTCTAATGCTAATGGCGTTGAAAGAATACGAAAGAGCATATCTTATTATGTCTCTACCTCTGAACCACAGCTTAGTGAAGTTCATTTACGCACATGATTAGAAACATCTAACTACTATTTCCATCTATGATTTCATTATATCAAACATGCCAGTACTTGAACATCTAATAACATTATTTCTAATAATACTGTTAGGCATTTGTGTCCTAGGAGGAATTTGCCTTCAGTTTGAATATAGTCCTGGATAAAAGTCTCATTTTCTCTTAAAACACATAGATAATATAGAAAAAAGCTAAAGACATAGTCCACCGTCAAACATCTACTACTAGGGAGGTTCTTATAGGAAAGACAAGCAGTTTAGTTCTATTATGAAAATGTGACACGGATGTCAGGGTAGTACAGATTACTTCAGGAAAAATGCTACAGACTACAAAAAAACACAGGTGGCAGTGGAAATTGTTCAGGAGGAGCCATTGGTTCTCAAGATGAATGGAAAAAGCACCCTTTAAAAAACATTCTAGTAAAATCCAGAAGTTAGAAAGTACACTATGATATTTATAGCTGGCAGTATCTTAAAATCGACTTACTTTTCATGGCCCCTGAAATGGCAAAGCATGGTTTAATGAAGCTGAAAAGTACAGTGGAGGCATGTGTCACAAACCTGATCAGCGTCTGGCCAGTTTGAAGACTCCAAAACTACCGATCGATTTCAGGAGCGCCTTTTCCTTTTCTTTTTCTAGGAAAGCTGAAAGTTGCCTTGGCTTTTCAATAAAGATTACTCGGTCTGCAGTCAGGATTGAGACAACTGTGGCCTCCGAGTTGCATCTGTCCTCTGTGGGTATGTAATTCTTACCCCACTCGGCTATATTTGGTAACTGAACTCATGTTTCAGCAGACCGCCACTATCTGGAATTCCAGCAGGAGAGATTTTAGGCAGGGAAGCCACATCAAGTCTCGAGAGTTTGGTTCTTAGAAGTCTGAGGCACTTACTATACAAACAATCTATTTTTGTTGTTCCAGTCGAGATAGGCTTTAATCCGTACTTTTTTCGGGTGCTTATCTTTGCCATACTAAAATGCCACTTGTCAAAATCCAATGTGGGGTGTTCATAATGAACTTAAAGTACAGTGTGTGATTTGTTAATGGAAACAAAAGACTTCCTTATATAGTTGAACACTTTTATTTTTCAGCTTTGTTCTTTTTTAAGAAAGGACTAAGTTGTATTGCAAAATTATTTTGTTCATGGCACAGTTTTTCCTAAATATCCTTTCAAAAAGTATTCTTCTGTAAAGCTAGGAATCGAAAGCAGCATACCCTAATGGAAAGAGCATAGGCCCAGGAGTCAGAAGACCTGGGTTCTAATCCCGGTCCTGACACTTTCCTGCTGCGCGACTTCAGGCAAGTCACTTAACTTCTCACTGTTTCCTCATCTGGAAAAGGGGACTTTCAATACCTGTCTTACATCCTTCTTAGACTTTAAGCCAGTGTGGGTTAATGGATAGAGCACAGGCCAAGTGATCTTAGACAAGTCACTTCACTTCCTTGTGCCTCAGTTACCTCTTCTGTAAAATAGGAATAAGAGTGTGAACCCCATGTGGGGCAGGGACTGAGTCCAACCTGATTAACTTGTATCTATCCCAGTGCTTAGAACAGTGATTGGCACCTAGTAAATGCTGAACAAGTACCATAATAACAATAATAATTACAATAATTATTATTGCTATTATTATTATTATTATTATTATTATTAAGACCTCTGTGAGACAGGGAATGGGCTCCACTTGATTCTCTTGTATCTCCCTCAGCGCTTAGTTCAATGCTTGACACGCAGTAAGCACTGAACAAATGCCTCTTAAAAAAACAGTTCATTTATATTCTTGCTGAAATCTTGCTGACTTAAAATAATATGTTACAACTCCCCTGATAGGGCTACAGAATGAAGACAGAGAAAACTATTGCCGAGAGTGGAAAAAAGAAATATATAAAGCCCACAATTGATTCTAGAGATGTTGCGAAAGTGGAACTGATAGGTTTTGGTGACAGAATGAATATGGAGGTAGAATGAGAGAGATGAGTCGAGGATCATGCCAAGGTTGCAGGCATGTGATTTAGGAAGGATGGTGGTGCTGTCTACAGTGATGGGAAAATCAGAGGAAAGGTTGTTTTGGGGAGGGAAGATGGGCAGTTGAGTTTTAGGCATATTAGGTTTGAGATGTCAGTGTGTTATTCAAGTAGAGATAATCCGAAGTTGGGAGGAAATATGGAACTGGAGTGAAGGAGAGAGGTCTGGATGGTGGAGAGATGGTGGAAATGATCAGCTTAGTATTGGCTGTTGGATCCCAAGGGAGTGGGTGTATCAATCAATCAATCAATCAATCATATTTATTGAGCGCTTACTGTGTGCAGAGCACTGTACTAAGCGCTTGGGAAGTACAAGTTGGCAACATATAGAGATAGTCCCTACTGAACAGTGGGCTCACAGTCTAAAAGGGGGAGACAGAGAACAAAACCAAACATACTAACAAAATAAAATAAATAGAACAGGGTGTAGGGTGTAGATGGAGAATAGAGAGGTACTCCCACAGATAGAGGGTGGGAGGCAGAGGAGGAACCAGTAAAAGAGATTTAGAAGGAGAGGCCAGAAAGAGAGGACAACAGTTTCAGCAAAGCCAAGGTTAGATAATGTTTCCAGGTGGTCTGCAGTGTTGAAGGCAACTGAAAAGTTGAGGATGATGAGGATAAAGTAGAGGTTATTGGATATGCCAAGAAGGAAGTCACTGGTGACCTTCTATAGAAAGCAGTTCTGTGGTGTGGAGGGGGAAGAAGCCAGATTTCAGGGGGTCAGGAGAGAACTGGAGGAGAGGAGTTGGAGGCAGAGGGCATTAACAACCCACTCGAGAAGTTTGGAAAGGAATGATAGGAGGGAGATGAAGAGGAACAAAAACAAAACAAAATACAATAATTTCATTAAGAAGACTGCATAGTAATCCAGGGATGTAGTTTAGGATTATCTTCCTCAATTAACCCCATGGGAAATGAGGAACAGAGATTTCCTCCCAGAAATCAGAGAATAAAGCAAGTTTGTAGCAGAATGAGAATCAAAAATTGAATGACCTGAACTCTTTTTGGATGAGGGTAATGGTTTTTAATTATGTACAGTGGCCAGAATTCAAATTGGGCTCGTTTGAAAAGTTTCTCATTTTTGAAAATGAGGCTGATTTAACTAAAAAATATATAAATCCTGATTTTATGGGAGAAATGTCTGAGGCAGTGACTTCGATTCCAAGCTCCTTGTAAGAAATATGTCTTCCAACTCTGATGTGTTGTATTCTTCCAAATGCTTAGTGCAGTGTTCTGCACACGGTACGTGCTCAATAAATGTCATTGATTGGACCATTTCCTTTGGACCCTGGAATTTTACTAGTTGTGAGTATTTTCCTAAAAGAGGTTTTCTAGCATCAGATTTGCTCTTGGGCTATTCAGTCACTGGTGGACAGACACCTTGTTGCAGCCAAGGAGAAACCCAGTAGGGGAAAATTGGTTTTAAACACTACACAACTACAATTGCTGATCCTCACATTCCCTGATCTGAGTCAATCTCTTCCTTTATGTGAGCCCATACACCTCGCAACACATCGAAGTGAGAGTACAAAGGCTTTCCATCATTTTCAGTGGGGGACTCTTTCATCGTCACCATCATCATCCTCAACATCATCTCATTGTCATAATCATCTAATTTGCCCCAGTAAAATCAACATCAAAAACATTTATTGAGCATCCAAGTCTATGCATGGCATAGTTCTGGGCATTTGGATTTAGGGTTTAATCACAGAAAAAAGGTTCTCTGGGTGGCGCACATCAAAATATTAACAAGGGATTAAACAACAACACCTGCATACATACAGTATGGTATTTTTGTAAACACCAAAGGAAAAAAAAATTTAAAAGGTATTGGGGATGATTCCTTCCCTATTTCTCTTTTCTCCTCTCGGTAGGTTCGTGGGACGAGTACTAGTGTGAAGTGTGTTACAAAGTATAAAGGAGGGAGAGAGATTTATGAAAGTTTATCACTGGAATTCCTTGACTGTTCATTCATTCAATCGTATTTATTGAGCACTTATTGTGTGCAGAGCACTGTACTAAGCGCTTGGGAAGTACAAGTCAGCAACACATAGAGACGGTCCCTATCCAACAGTGGGCTCACAGTCTAGAAGGGGAGACAGACAACAAAACATATTAACAAAATAAAATAAATAGAATAAATATGTACGAGTAAAATAGAGTAATAAATATGTACAAACATATATACATTAAATATTATATTTTTATAATGTATATTATATTTTATAATGTTTATTATATACATTAAATATTATGACGTCTTCTCTCTAAGGGGGATGTGACAGAATAGCTTCAGGGTAAAATGTCTCAGATTTTCATCTTGCTTCGACCACTTGAGAAAGGCCAGAAAGATGATTCTTTTTCAGTGGTGTGTTTGATCCTTCACACAATGCTTTACATCCAGTTAGGCAGTCCTCCTTTCTGAATTTTGGTTTTTAACAATCTCTTTTGAATTTTTCATCAGTAGTTAGAAATTGCATCATTCTGGTTAAACCATAATTGTTGTTCGGAGTAAACATGCGTTACATTGCTGTCGTTGGAATTTGAACCATCATGTCGAATTGTACTTTCCAAGCACTTAGTCCAGTGCTCTGCACACAGTAAATGCTCAATAAATACGATCGAATGAACGAATGTCCATGTAGATAATTTCCAAATCTGCCTCTCCAGCCCTGACCACTCTCCTCTGAAATCTCACATTTCCTTCTGCCTTCAGGGCCTCTCTTCTTGGATGTCTGGGTGAAACCTCAAATTTAACATGTCCAAAACAGAACTTCCTTGTCTCCCGACACAGACCCTTGTCCTCTGCAAGACTATGTCATAAGCACCACCATTCTCTCTGTGTCACTAGCCTGTAATCTTGGCATTATCCTCAATTCATCTCTCTCGTTCAACCCAAATATTTGATTTGTCACCAAATCCTGTTGGTTCTTCTCATCGCAATAGCTCCCGGATCCTCTTCAAGCACTTGATATCTACCCCCATCTCCTGCCCCATAGCACTTATGTACATATTTGTAATTAATTTTAATGTCCATCTCCCCGTCTAGACTGTAAGCAAGTAGTGGGCAGGGAACGCGTCTACCAACTCTGTTGTACTTTCCTAAGTGCTTAGTTCAGTGCTCAGCACACAGTAAGTGCTCACTAAAAACCTTTGATTGATAGAATGATTGATTAGAGCCTACCCCTTTCTCCATCCAAACTGCTACTCTGCTGATGCGAGCACTATCATTTCCCGCTCAGTAGTGCTTCAGCCACCTCACTAACCTCCCTGCTTTCTGTCTCTCCCCTCTCCAGTCCACATGTCACTCTGCAGCCTGGATCATTTTTCTAAAAGAATTTCTTAGTCCTCGTCTTCCTTCTCTTCGAAAACCTCCTAAATGGTTGTCCATCCAGCTCTGCATTAAACAGAAACTCCTGACCATCGGCTTTATGATGCTTAACCATCTTTCTCTGTTTTACCTTAATGTGTGGACTTCCTAAAAATACTCAACCGATGCACTTAACTCCTCTAACACCAACCTATTCCCTATTTCTAGATCTCATCTTTCTCACCGCTGATCCCTTACCCATGTCCTCTCTCTGGTCTGGAGTTCCCTCCCCATTCATCTGTGACAGATCACTACTCTCCTCATCTTCAAATTGTCTCTCATCCAAGAATCCTTCCCTGACCAAGCCCTCACTTACCTTATATACCCTCCCCTCTGCCTATGAATTGGTGTCTGTAACCTTTAAACATTTTGGTTTTTACTCCACCCCTACACAGCCTTTAGGTACATATCCATCTTTAATTTATCTTAATGTCTGTCTGCCCCTGGAGTAGGGCCAAGTACAGAATAGATAGCCACCTGGCGATAAAGCGTGCTCTTTATCCCGGCCCAGGCCTGGGGGTGTGAAGGACCTGGGTTCTAATCCCAGCTCTGTCACTTGTCCACTGTGTGATCTTGGACGAGTCACTTCACTTCTCTGGGCCTCGGTTCCCTCATCTGTAAAATGGGGATTAAGACTGTGAGCCCCATGTGGGACATGAACTGTGCCCAACCTGATTTCCTCAGATCTATCCCAGTGCTTAGAACAGTGCTTGATACATAGCAAGCACTTGACAAATACCATTATTATTATTATTATTATTATTATTATTAACTGGTGTGTCCTGGCAGCCTCTGAAATCAGCATGTTGAGCATAACTGGGCTTTCAAGGATGAAGTAGAAACTGACCCACCAGGAAGGAACTGGACACAGGCAAAGACTGATCATCCCTGTGATCGTTCACCAAAAATTGCAGTTTGGGTTTGGCCACAACCTGACCTGTATTAAAGATGGCTATTAACAATAATGGCATTTGTTAAGCGCTTACTATGTGCAAAGCACTGTTCTATTAGACAACTGGACCACCCCTAATGAGTGGGATCAAGAGAAATACCATCTTCTTTAGCTCTTACAAGTAAAAGACATAATCCTGTCTTAAGGGAGCTTACAATCTCCTGCTCTAAGCATGGATGTTGGGGAGAATCCAGGCCTCGCGACCTCTTAGAAAAGACTAAGCCATCAAGTCAGGATGTTTTAATAATTCACCAGTTTGGAGGCAGAAGGCTGGACCACCTTCAGGATCAAAAAAAAAAAAGAAAAAAAAAGCCAAAGAAGACCTTGAACACAAAAGAATTTATATGCAAATACTTAGATATGTCCTGAACCTCTTTACAGGAAGTAATTATGTTCCCCCTAGCAAGGAACGAGTTGCTGGCTCTGATTTTGCATGTAAAGGTTCCTGAAGTCCTTTTTATTACCTCATTACTACCATGAACAAAAGAATTTTGAGCAGGATAAAAGGCCTTCTGTAGAAAATCCATGAGCAATTTCATAAATCAATCATACAATCGTATTTGCTATATGTAAAGCACTGTTCTAAGCACTTGGGAGAATACAATATAACAGAATTGATAGACACATTCCCTGCCCACAACGAGCTATGAATTTGTAGAGAAAAATTGTAAACTGTTTTGCTGGAAAAGAACAATATCTAGGACTAAAAGTATATTTCCCAGGGTGTAAATTCTGGAAATTTACAAACAAAACAATAATAACAATTGCTTGGAAAGGTAATCTCTCTCAGTTCTCAGGTTATCTTTTCCACTCTTGTAAATGTGTTTATATTATTATTTCAAGGTGTCTGTGCTTTCTCTTTGGTAGATTTTGAAAGATTAATCTTTTGGTAGTAGCAAACATGTAATGGTAATATTTTGACAAATGTGGGCATTTCTATGTATTGGTTCAGTATGTCCAGCAATCCCTCAGGAAGCTTTGAGACTTGTCAAAATCTAGAATAGGATTAATAATGTTTAGTGCTGCATAACTTCCTGGAAAATTCTGGTATTCTTGAGTATGTGCAACTCTGTGCCTTCTTTATGTTCTTATTATCCTTCACTTTTTCATTTTGAACATCAACATTTTTTTAATGGTGTTTGTTAAGCACTTGCACTGGGGTGGATATAAACAAATCAGGTTGGACACAATCCCAGTCCCACGTAGGGCTCCAGTCTCAATCCCTATTTTACAGATGAGGTAACTGAGGCACAGAGAAGTGAAGTGACTTGCCCAAGGTCACACAGCAGACAAGTGGCGGAGGCAGGATTTGAACTCATAACTCCCAGGTCCACGTTCTATCCACTATGCCTGGGAGAGTAGTACATGTGGATAAATACAGTTAGTTTCATTAATCTTGGCCTTTAAAGTTTATAATGCTTATCTTTGGAGGTAGGCATCATCATCATCATCAATCGTATTTATTGAGCACTTACTATGTGCAGAGCACTGTACTAAGCGCTTGGGAAGTACAAATTGGCAACATATACAGTACCTACCCAACAGTGGGCTCACAGTCTAAAAGGGGGAGACAGAGAACAAAACCAAACATACTAACAAAATAAAATAAATAGAATAGATATGTACAAATAAAATAAATAAATAAATAAATAGAGTAAAAAATACGTACAAACATATATCCATATATACAGGTGCTGTGGGGAAGGGAAGGAGGTAAGATGGAGGGGATGGAGATGGGGATGAGGGGGAGAGGAAATAGGCATAGGCATATATCCAGGAGGAGCAAATGCTTATGAATATCCATCTTTTTGTGGTTGAAATAGTTTTCATAATGTGGAGGTTTTTTTCAAAATTGAAACATTGAAATGGATTTGTTTGGCATCAAAAAATCAATCAGGCGATACCGTTTACTAGGTGATTACTCTTTAGAGAAAGTGATTAGAGATAGAAAATAATGGAGAAGAAGTGTTGCCTAGTGGAAAGAACACAGGCCAAGGCGTCAAAGGACCTGAGTTCTAATCAGCGTGGCTTAGTAGGAAGAGCACCGGCTTGGGAATCAGAAGACATGGATTCTAATTCCGACTCCGCCTCTTGTCGGCTGTGTGACCTTGGGCAAGCCACTTAACTTCTCTATGCCTCAGTTACCTCATCTCTAAAATGGGGATTAGGACTGTGCATCCCACGTGGGACAACCTGATTACCTTGTATCTATTTCTATTTCTATTGGGTAGGGACAATCTCTATATGTTGCCAACTTGGACTTCCCAAGCGCTTAGTACAGTGCTCTGCACACAGTAAGCGCTCAATAAATACGATTGAATGAATGAATGAATGACTTAGAACAGCGCTTGGCACCTAGTAAGCGCTTAACAAATACGATAATTATTAATTGTTTATCAATTCCAGCTCCAGGGATGAAGACTGTGATCTCCATATAGGGCATGGACTGTGTCCAACCTTGTAGCTACCCCACAGCTTAGTTCAGTGCCTGGTGCATAGTAAGCACTTAATGAATGCCATTAAAAATTATATGTACATACCATTTAGCTGCAAATAAAAGGTATTGTGAAATAGCCTTGGCCCGGAGAACGCAGAATAAAATTAGTATTTCGTTCTTCTAATTCACCACATTTTTACTTTTGACTATGAATGGTGAAGGCTGGTATTCTAGATGAAAAAAGGCCATTGGTGGACAAATGTAGACAGCTGTATAATGACGGCAGAGAAGGCATGCTAAACAAGAATGAAAGTGACATCCACTCTTCGGGAAGAGAGAAAGGAAAGGCAAAATAAGCTAAGGGAGGAAGTCAGCTGTTCGACCAAAGTAGAATTGTATAATTTTAAAACTGACGGCCAGGGAAACCCAGTTGCTGGGCTACTGTAAAATTCTGAGGATTGTCGATCATCCACATCCCTTGGGCCATCAGTCAGCACAGGATTATTTTGGGAATGACTTTCCACAGAGCCGGAGTGTCCTCCAGGTTTTTCCTGATTGGCTGATAAACAGGTGCTGAAAAAAGGTTGACAGAAATGTCACGACCCAGCCTGTTCCTTCGAGTTCTACAAGTTACTACTGCATTGCTTGAATGAATTGTGTCTGAAGTAAGGTAACTTCTCTTTTCATTTGTTTCCGAGGAAGGGAAACCGGAACAGATTATTTTTGACTTGCTACTGCCAACCCTTCTTTCTAAAGAAATAACAGGTGCTTTAAAAAAAAGGAACATTATTCTATAGGATTCAAACACCGAATCTCGATCTAAAATGATCAACCATTTGAAATAAGGATGAATGTGATGTCAGCAGGTATTTCTTTTCTAGTAAAGTTGCCAATGGAGGCAGTATATTCAAAAACATTAGCAAATACCCTGGATTTATTTCATATATTTTCCTATATTGTAGCTGGATGGATTGCGGTGGGCTTTTAGGCCTGGACTCCATTATGTCCGGCCAAGCCGCCATTTGCTGAGAGCAAGTACGTCACATCAATCAATCAATCAATCAATCAATCAATCGTATTCATTGAGCGCTTACTATGTGCAGAGCACTGTACTAAGCGCTTGGGAAGTACAAATTGGCAACATGTAGCGACAGTCCCTACCCAACAGTGGGCTCACAGTCTAAAAGGGGGAGACAGAGAACAAAACCAAACATACTAACAAAATGAAATAAATAGAATAGATATGTACAAGTAAAATAAATAAATAAATAAATAGAGTAATAAATATGTACAAACATATATACATATATACACATATCGTCCCCTCCTTCGTTACCAAGCCACCATTTACTGAAAGCAAGTACGTCACATATCGTCCCCTCCTTCGTCACATCCTGTCCAAATCGGGAACCTTGGTATGCCAAGGTCCTGAGACATAATGGAGCCTTTCCTCCTTCAGTAAGATCAGGATCCCTGGTCAGCTAGCTGAGTAAAAATTTTCTGCTGCTTGTCTTAGAAATATATATATCTTGTACGGTGCTCTACAATCACGTGTGAAGCTCGGAAGCTGCACCAACTGCATAGTACAGTGCTCTGCACACAGTAAGCGCTCAATAAATACGATTGAATGGATATAAGGAAACTGTATTGCGTGGAGTTGAGTTGGCCTTGACTAGTAGAGGAAACTGAGCTTGTCAACCACTGCTCTCTACTAGCTCTAAGTAGAAATAAACTTGACTCTGATATACCCACTTAAATATAACGCAGACTCCGTGAAGTTTTCTTCGACAGCACTTACTCTGTGTCAAGCACTGCGCTATGCACTGGGGTAGATACAAGTCAATCAGGCCAGATAAAATGCCTGGCTCCCATGGGACTCACAGCCTCAGTAGGTGGGAGAGCAGGTATCGAATCCCCATTTTGCAATTGAGGAAACTGAGGCAAAGAGAAGTTAAGTGACTTGCCCAAGGTGACACGGCAGGCAAGTAGTGGAGCCGGGATTAGAATCTAGGTCCCGTGGCTCCCAGACCTTATTCATTAGGCAACGCTCCTTCCCTAATTTAAAGGTTAGGTATTGAATCCCCATTTTTTATGGCATTTAATAATGATAATAAGAATGATGGCATTTATTAAGTGCTTACAAAGCTCTGTTCTAAGCGCTGGGGAGTTTACAAGGTGATCAGGTTGTCCCACGTGGGGCTCACAGTCTTCATCCCCATTTTACAGATGAGGGAACTGAGGCCCAGAGAAGTGAAGTGACTTGCCCAGAGTCACACAGCTGACAAGTGGCGGAGCCGGGATTTGAACCCATGACCTCTGACTCCAAAGCCCGGGCTCTTTCCACTGAGCCACGCTGCTTCCTCATTTGTTAAATACTTACTGTGTACCAGACACTATACTAAGTACTGGGGTAGATACAAGTTAATCACAGTCCCTGTCCCACATACAGGGAGAATTTGTTGCTTCATTTCCACTCCAAGAACCATTTCCACTCCAAGAACCATCTTAGCACTTATGTACATTATAGTCATCCTCAACATATATTTGTATTTTTATATTATATAGTGTATGAATAAACATCCTATAATAATAATAATGGCATTTATTAAGTGCTTACTATGTGCAAAGCACTGTTCTAAGCACTGGGAAGGTTACAAGATGATCAGGTTGTCCCACAGGGGGCTCACAAAACCATATAAATACGAATATATTAAATATTTATACAGGTACATTACTCATGTATTCACTTAATTGTATATTTAGTCATCTCCCCATGCTCCTCTCCCCGTCCTCTCCCTCCCAATCCCCCCCACCTTACCCCCTTCCCCTCCCCACAGCAGCTGTATATATGTATATATGTTTGTACATATTTATTACTCTATTTTATTTGTACATATTTATTCTATTTATTTTATTTTGTTAATATGTTTTGTTGTCTGTCTCCCCCTTTTAGACTGTGAGCCCACTGTTGGGTAGGGACTGTCTCTATATGTTGCCAACTTGTACTTCCCAAGTGCTTAGTACAGTGCTCTGCACACAGGAAGAGCTCAATAAATACGATTGAATGAGTGAATGAATGAATGAATCCCTTAGTTAATTCGGTTTCTATTTCCCCAAGATCACAGGGTATGGAGTTACGACTGCCTGTCAGAGCTGCGTCATTGCTGTATGGCCTGGCCTTGGCCTAGTTAGGCTTAGCGCTTAGTACAGTGCTCTGCACATAGTAAGCGCTCAATAAATACGATTGATTGATTGATAGTTAGATATGGAAGGCAAGTGGCTCCCGAGCTGGATATGGGAGACTAGTTGGACTATGCCTCTTTATTTAATGGTATGCAGATTATCCAGCATTTCCTTCATATGGAATTGCTTAAGAATGGAACCCCGCCTTATAGGAAAACTTCCTGGACTGGAATTCAGTGTAGAGTGTGTCTGAAGGGTACCTAATAATAATAAATAATGATGGCATTTATTAAGCACTTACCATGTGCAAAGCACTGTTCTAAGCGCTGGGGGGATACAAGGTGATCAGGTTGTCCCACGGGGGGATCACAGTCAATCCCCATTTTACAGATGAGGTAACTGAGGCCCAGAGAAGTTAAGTGACTTGCCCAAGGTCACACAGCTGACAACTGGCAGAGCCGGGATTTGAACCCATGACCACTGACCTCAAAGGCCGTGCTCTTTCCACTGAGCCACGCTGCTTCTATCGAGCGCTTACTGGGTGCAGAGCACTGGACTAAGCGCTTGGAAAGTGCAATTGGGCAACAAATAGAGACAGTCCCTACACAACAACGGGCTCACAGTCTAGAAGGGGGAGAGAAACTGGTATCCAGTTTCGGTGTCCTGCAGGAAAGAGTAAACGTGAGACTGAATAACCGGAGAGAGGTCGGAACGAGAGGGGGAAATTTGGGAATCATTGACATAGAGGTGGTAGCTGAAAAATGTGAGCCAACAAGCTCTCCATGGGTGAGTGGAAAGTGAGAAGAATAGGGGAGCCAGAAAACCCCCAGTTTAGGGCTGAGAGATCCATGAGGCACTTTCAACTCCCCATCTTCAAAGTCCTTTTAAAATAATTTCTCCTCCAAGAAGCCTTCCCTGAGTAAACTCTCATTCCTCCCCCCTGCCCCACCACCATTTGTCCCTTTTCATGTACTTAGTCCCACCCCTTAAACATTTAGGCACCCACCCCCGTCCCACTGCATTCATTCAATCGTATTTATTGAGCGCTTACTGTGTGCAGAGCACTGTAATAAGCCCTTGGGAAGTCCAAGTTGGCAACATATAGAGACGGTCCCTACCCAACAGTGGGCTCACAGTCTAGAAGGGGGAGACAGAGAACCAAACATATTAACAAAATAAAATAAATAGAATAAATATGTACAAATAAAATAATAAAGCTATTTTAGAATAGCAGAGATGAAGCTATTTTAGAATAGAGCAAGATGTGTCCACGTTTGACGGGTCACGGGGAGGAACCATGAGAAACTGCATGATTATCACCCTCATCCTCAGCATTATTTATTGAGTGTTTTACTGGGCCGTTGCACTGTGTCAGGAATTTGGGAACATAAATTAGAATAAGGGACATGGTCGTTTTCTCTGAGGAGTTCACAAATCAAAGAGGTAGAGAAAAGGGCCAAAGTGGTCAAAAATCCAACAGATGAAGTGAAAATTCAATGATAGAAAAGCATGCAATTAAATCATTAAAGGAATGGTCCTTTTCTCTGAGGAGTTCACAAGTCAAAGAGGTAGAGAAAGGGGCAAAAGTGGTCAAAAATCCAACAGATGAAGTGAAAATTCAATGACGGAAAAGCATGCAATTAAATCATTAAAGGAATGGTCCTTTTCTCTGAGGAGTTCACAAATCAAAGAGGTAGAGAAATGGGCAAAAGTGGTCAAAAATCCAACAGATGAAGTGAAAATTCAATGATAGAAAAGCATGCAATTAAATCATTAAAGGAATGGTCCTTTTCTCTGAGGAGTTCACAAGTCAAAGAGGTAGAGAAAGGGGCCAAAGTGGTCAAAAATCCAACAGATGACGTGAAAATTCAATGATAGAAAAGCATGCAATTAAACCATTAAAGGAATGGTCCTTTTCTCTGAGGAGTTCACAAATCAAAGAGGTAGAGAAACGGGCAAAAGTGGTCAAAAATCCAATAGATGAAGTGAAAATTCAATGATAGAAAAGCATGCAATTAAATCATTAAAGGAATGGTCCTTTTCTCTGAGGAGTTCACAAGTCAAAGAGGTAGAGAAAGGGGCCAAAGTGGTCAAAAATCCAACAGATGACGTGAAAATTCAATGATAGAAAAGCAAGCAATTAAATCATTAAAGGAATGGTCCTTTTCTCTGAGGAGTTCACAACTCAAAGAGGTAGAGAAATGGGCAAAAGTGGTCAAAAATCCAACGGATGAAGTAAGTGAAAATTCAATGATAGAAAAGCATGCAATTAAATCATTAAAGGAATGACTAACAGTCACATGAGTGTTAATATAGATTATAGGATGGCCTGATCCGGAAAGTTGGTTACCTCTTAGGAGAGGTGTCCTTTAGGAAGAATTTAAGATGGCTCATTGTTGAGATTCAAATAAATGTTGTCTTGTCTTATGTTGTTGAGTCGTCTCCGCCCCAAAGCGGCACCATGGATGCATCTCTCCCCGAACGTCCCACTTCCGTCTGCAATTGTTCCGGTATCCATAGAGTTTTCTTGGTCAAAATTCAGAAATGGTTTACCATTGCCTCCTTCCGCGCAGTCAACTCAAGTCTCTGCCCTCGACTCTCTTCCACGCCACTGCTGCCCAGCACAGGGGAGTTTTGACTTGTCGCCGATTGCCTCCCACTCATTAGCCACTGCCAGAGCTGGGAATGGAATGGGAATGCCTCTCCTTCACTCCCTCTCCCATGGCCAAGATTGTCTCCAAGTGCAATCCTGAGAGGGGAAATAAATGTTAAACGCACCACAGAGGATAGTAATTGAATACTTGATACAGTATGAGTTTGTATGGGAACCTTAGCTTGCATATGGAATTGCGTGTTTCTGTGGGTGCTCCTTTGTGGGTGCATGTGAATGTGTCGGTCTAAGTTTGTGCTGGTGAATGTGCCCACTTGTGTTGCATATATAGAAATGTAATTGGGACCGTATGAATGAGTGTATGAGTACAAATGGAAATAGGAAACTCTGTGAATATCTGAGTGCTTACTGTGTGCAAAGCACTGTACTAAGCATTTGGGAGAGAGCAATGTAGCAATAAACACACACATTCCCTGCCCTCGGTGAGCTTACAATATATTCTCCTAAGCACTTAGTACAGTGCTCTGCACAGAGTAAGCGCTGAATATATACCACTGATTGATTGATTGACTGGTGAGTCAGTGCCTAGTCAGCTTTGGGCAGGTGGAGTGATTTCCTTCCCTCCTCCCTCCCCTTCTTTCCTCCTCTCCTTCCTTCCTCCCTCTCCTTCCTTCCTTCCTTCCTTCCTTCCTTCCTTCCTTCCTTCCTTCCTTCCTTCCTTCCTTCCTTCCTCCCTCCCTCTCCTTCCTTCCTTCGTTCCTTCCTTCCTTCGTTCCTTCCTTCCTTCCTTCCTTCCTTCCTCCCTCCCTTCCTTCCTACCTTCCTTCCTTCCTTCCTCCCTCCCTCTCCTTCCTTCCTTCCTTCCTTCCTTCCTTCCTTCCTTCCTTCCTTCCTTCCTTCCTTCCTTCCTTCCTTCCTTCCTTCCTTCCTTCCTTCCTTCCTTCCTTCCTTCCTTCCTTCCTCCCTCTCCTTCCTTCCTTCTTTTCCTTCCTTCCTTCCTTCCCTTCCTTCCTTCCTTCCTTCCTTCCTTCCTTCCTTCCTTCCTTCCTTCCTTCCTTCCTTCCTTCCTTCCTTCCTTCCTTCCTTCCTTCCTTCCTTCCTTCCTTCCTTCCCTCCCTCCCTTCCTTCCTTCCTTCCCTTCTTTCCCTTCCTTCCTCCATTCATTTGTATTTACTGAGCACTTTCTGTGTGCAGAGCACTGTAATAAAAGCTTGGGAGAGTGCAATGCCACAATAAACAGACACATTCCCTGCCCACAATGAGCTTACAGTCTTGGAGGTGTGGAGGGAGGGGGAACATTAATATAGATAAATAAATATATATAAATATATATGTTGCCAATTTGTACTTCCCAAGCGCTTAGTACAGTGCTCTGCACACAGTAAGCGCTCAATAAATACGATTGATGATGATATATAAATAAATGACAGCTATGGACATAAGTGCTGTGGGGCTGGAAGGGGCGATGAACAAGGGGAGCAAACAGAAGGGAGTGGGAGGAGAGGAAAGGGGGGTTTAATCAGGGAAGACCTCTTGGAGGAGGAGAAGAGGAAAAGGGGCTTAATCAGGGAAGGCCTATTGGAGGAGAAGAGGAAAGGGGGCCTTAATCAGGGAAGGCCTCTTGGAGGAGGAGAAGAGGAAAGGGGGCTTAATCAGGGAAGGCCTATTGGAGGAGGAGAAAAGGAAAGGAGGGCTTAATCTGGGAAGGCCTCTTGGAGGAGGAGAAGAGGAAAGGGGGCTTAATCAGGGAAGCCCTCTTGGAGGAGGCATGCCCTCCATAAGGCTTTGAAGAGGGGGAGAAGAATTGTGAGGAACTGGGGGTTTTGTATACGTCTACAATTCTGTTAATCTATTTTGATGGTATTGACTCCTGTCTGCTTGTTTTGTTTTGTGGTCTGTCTCTCCCCCTCTAGACTGTGAGCCTGTTCATGGGTAGGGACGGTCTCTGTCTGTTGCCCAATTGTGCTTCCCAAGCGATTAGTCCAGTGTTCTGCACACAGTAAGCGCGCAATAAATACGATGGAATGATTGATTGAATTCCACTAAGCAGCGTGGCTTAGTGGAAAGAGCCTGGGCTCGGGAGTCAGAGGTCACGGGTTCTAATTCCGGATCCGCCACTTGTCGGCTGTGTGACCTTGGGCAAATCACTTCACTTCTCTGGGCCTCAGTTCCCTCATCTGTCAAATGGGGATGAAGACGGTGAGACCCACATGGGACAACCTGATCACCTTGTAACCTCCCCAGTGCTTAGAACAGTGTTATGTACAGTAAGCACTTAATAAATGCCATCATTATTATTATTATTATTATTCGGGAGTCAGAGGTCATGGGTTTGAATCTTGGCTCTGCCACTTGTCAGCTGTGTGACCTTGGGCAAACCACTTAACTTCTCTGTGCCTCAATTACCTCATCTGTAAAATGGGGATTAAGACTGTGAGCCCCACATGGGACAACCTGATCACCTTGTATCCCCCCAATGCTTAGAACAGTGCTTTGCACATCGTAAGCACTTAACAAATACCATCATCATCATCGTTATTATTATTAGAAGCAGCATGGCTCAGTGCAAAGAGCCTGGGCTTGGGAGTCAGAGGTCATGGGTTCTAATCCCAGCTACGCTGCTTGTCAGCTGTGTGACTTTGGGCAAGTCACTTGGCTTCTCTGGGCCTCAGTTCCCTCATCTGTAAAATGGGGATGAAGACTGTGAGCCCCACATGGGACAAACTGATGACCTTGTATCCCCCCAGCGCTTTGAACAGTGCCTCGCACATAGAAAGCGCTTAACAAATACCATCATCATCATTATTATTATTATTAGAAGCAGCATGGCTCAGTGGAAAGAGCCTGGGCTTGGTAGTCAGAGGTCATGGATTCTAATCCCAGCTCCGCTGCTTGTCATTCATTCATTCATTCATTCAATCGTATGTATTGAGTGCTTACTGTGTGCAGAGCACTGTACTAAGAGCTTGGGAAGTCCAAGTTGGCAACATATAGAGACGGTCCCTACCCAACAGCGGGCTCACAGTCTAGAAGGGGAAGACAGACAACAAAACAAAACGTATTAAAAAAATAAAATAAATAGAATGAATATGTACAAGTAAAATAGAGTAATAAATATGTACAAACATATATACATATAATGAAGACTGTGAGCCCCACGTGGGACAACCTGATCACCTCGTTTCCCCCCCAGCGCTTAAAACAGTGCTTCGTACATCGTAAGCGCTTAACAAATACCATCATCATTATTATTATTGGATGAATGAGGAATTGGGGATTTTGATTGGGGGTGCTGGCCACACTCCCCTCGGAACTGAGAATGTTTGTATGCATTTATTACTCTATGTATTTATTTTATTTGTACATATTTATTCTATTTATTTTATTTTGTTAATATGTTTTGTTTTGTTGTCTGTCTCCCCCTTCTAGACCGTGAGCCCGCTGTTGGGTAGGGACCGTCTCTATATGTTGCCAACTTGTACTTCCAAAGCGCTTAGTCCAGTGGTCTGCACACAGTAAGCGCTCAATAAATACGATTGAATAAATGAATGAATGAATGACTGTGAGCCCGCTATTGGGTAGGGACCGTCTCGGTATGTTGCCAACTTGGACTTCCCAAGCGCTTAGTCCAGTGCTCTGCACACAGTAGGTGCTCAATAAATACGATTGAATGAATGAATGAATGAATGAATGACTGTGAGCCCACTGTTGGGTAGGGACCGTCTCTCTATGTTGCCAACTTGGACTTCCCAAGCGCTTAGTCCAGTGCTCTGCACACAGTAGGCGCTCAATAAATACATATTTATTCTATTTATTTTATTTTGTTAATAGGTTTGGTTTCGTTCTCTGTCTCCCCCTTCTAGACTGTGAGCCCGCTGTTGGGTAGGGACCCGTCTCTCAATGTGGCCAACGTGGGCTTCCCAAGCGCTTAGTCCAGTGCTCTGCACACAGTAGGCGCTCAATAAATACATATCTATTCTATTTATTTTATTTTGTTAATATGTTTCGTTTTGAGGTTTGTCTCCCCCTTCTAGACTGTGAGCCCACTGTTGGGTAGGGACCCGTCTCTCAATGTGGCCAACTTGGACTTCCCAAGCGCTTAGTCCAGTGTTCTGCACACAGTAGGCGCTCAATAAATACATATTTATTCTATTTATTTTATTTTGTTAATATGTTTCGTTTTGTTCTCTGTCTCCCCCTTCTAGACTGTGAGCCCACTGTTGGGTAGGGACCCGTCTCTCTATGTGGCCAACTTGGACTTCCCAAGCGCTTAGTCCAGTGTTCTGCACACAGTAGGCGCTCAATAAATACATATTTATTCTATTTATTTTATTTTGTTAATATGTTTCGTTTTGTTCTCTGTCTCCCCCTTCTAGACTGTGAGCCCACTGTTGGGTAGGGACCCGTCTCTCTGTGTGGCCAACTTGGACTTCCCAAGCGCTTAGTACAGTGTTCTGCACACAGTAGGCGCTCAAGAAATACGATTGAGTGAATGCTAAAGGAAAAGGAGGAGGTGGGAGGGGTAGGAGGAGGAACCTCCTGATTCCAGAGAAGGGAATCGAAACCGAAAAACGGAAGGGAAAACGAAAGTCAAAAATGGCGGGGAGGCCTGAGGCGAAGACTGAGGGCGGGGCGGAGCAGGCCGCGGGGCGCGCGGGCCTTCCCCCTCAGTCTTCGCACTTCGCCCTCGGCGCGCGCCGGAGCCTCCGACCACCCGCCGGCGGACCGTCCCCCCCCGCGCGCACACTTGGTACGTCCCGCCGGCCGGCTCCTCCCGAGGGGAACCGCGGGCCGGCCCACGGTGGTACGGTCCGGCCGGGGGGGGGGGTTGGGGGGAGCACGAGGGCTGACTGACTGACGGGCGCCCCTCGAGGCGGGCTGAGGAGGCCTTCCTCAGGAGGCCTGAGGAGGGAGGGAGGGACGATTTTGACACCTGGTTCCCCGTTTTCTTTTGTATGTGTTGCCAACTTGCCCTTCCCAAGCGCTTAGTACAGTGCTCTGCACACAGGAAGCGCTCAATAAATACGATCGAACAAATGAACTTGACTGTAGCGTCCTCTCCCAAACGCTTAGTTCAGTGCCCCGCTCGTCGTCAGCATCCGATAGATACCGCTGATTGATCGAGCGGTTGGATGGGGGACGGAGGGGGATGGAGGAGAGTCGGGGATGGAAGAGCATTGGGGATGGAGGAGGGATGGGAAGCTCCTCAAGGGCAGGGAACGAGGCAGCTCTGCGGTATGGTACTCTTCCAAGCGCTTACTACAGTGTTCTGCACTTAGGAAGCTTTCTATAGATGCGATTGATGATTGACTGGATGGAGGAGGGATGGGGGAAGATAGGGATGGAGGAGGCGTGGGGGTGGAAAAGAGGTGGAATGGAGAGGAATGGAGATGAAGTCAATCGTTCATTCAGTCGTATTTATTGAGCGCTTACCGTGTGCTCTGTACTAAGCGCTTGGGAAGTACAAGTTGGCAACATACTGAGACGGTCCCTACCCAACAACGGGCTCACAGTCTAGATCCCCATTTTACAGACGAGGTAACTGAGGCCCAGAGAAGTGAAGTGATTTGCCCAAAGTCACACAGCTGACAAGTGGCAGAGACGGGATTAGAACCCATGACCTCTGACTCCCAAGCCCCCGCTCTTTCCACGGAGCCACGTTGAGGCCATCTCCCCTCTCGACTGTCAGCTCCTTGTGGGAAAGGGATCGTGTCTATCAACTCTTGTATTGTACTCCTCCGAGCACATGGGTATAGCGCTTTGCCCTTAGTAAACGCTCAGTAAGTAATCACTGATTGAATGATTAAGTGGAGGAAGGATGGGGATGGAGGAAGGATGGGAATAGGGGAGTGGGGCTGGAGAAGGGTTGGGTCGGGGATTGAAGCAGCGTGGCTCAGTGGAAAGAGCCCGGGCTTTGGAGTCAGAGGTCGTGGGTTCAAATCCAGGCTCCGCCACTTGTCAGCTGTGTGACTTTGGGCAAGTCATTTCACTTCTCTGGGCCTCAGTTACCTCATCTGTAAAGTGGGAATTAAAACTGTGAGCCCCCCGTGGGACAACGTGATCAACTTGTAACCTCCCCAGCGTTTAGAACAGTACTTTGCACATAGTAAGCGCCTGACAAATGCCATCATTATTATTATTAGACACACACAGAACTGACCGAAACGGGCTGGTGGGGACGGCCGGAAGTCAGGCTTGAGGTGCAGGACCATATCTGGGTGAAAACATTGGGTCTTGGTCATCAGAACCGGGGCTCACAGTTGTCCTAAATAATAATGATGGTATTTACTAAGTGCTTACTATGTGCGAAGCACTGTTCTAAGCGCCGGGGGGATACAAGGTGATCGGGCTGTCCCACGTGGGGCTCACAGTCTTCATCCCCATTTTACAGATGAGGTTACTGAGGCCCAGAGAAGTGAAGTGACTTGCCCAAAGTCACACAGCTGACGAGTGGCGGAGCCGGGATTAGAACCTATGACCTCTGTCTCCCAAGCCCGGGCTCTTTCCACTGAGCCATGCTAAATCCCCCAAAGACGACATAAAGGAGGAAATGGAGTCATTTCCCTAACTCATCATCATCATCATCATCATCAATCGTATTTATTGAGCGCTTACTGTGTGCAGAGCACCGTACTGAGCGCTTGGGAAGTACAAATTGGCAACATATAGAGACAGTCCCTACCCAACAGTGGGCTCACAGTCTAAAAGGGGGAGACATAGAATAAGACCAAACATACTAACAAAATAAAATAAATAGAATAGATCATCCTAAATCATCCTAGAGAAGCAGGATGGCCCAGTGGAAAGAGCCCAGGCCGGGAGTCTGCTGTGTGAGCTCGGGCAAGTCACTTCACTTCTCTGGGCCTCAGTTTCCTCCTCTGTAAAATGTGGATTAAGACTGTGTGCCCCGTGTGGGACATAGACTACGTCCATCCTGATTATCTGGTATGTTCCCCAGAGCTTAGTAGAGTACTTGTTGCATGATAAGTGCTTAACTAGTGGGAAAAAAAGCCATCCACAAAGCGGCAAGGGACGTGCTTACTATGTACCAGACCTTGTGGTAGTTCAGTACAGTAAAATCAGTCACATTTCCTGTCCCACAGGGAACTCAGTCTAAGGGGGAGGTAGAAGAGTGGTGCAGCTAGAATTAGAACCCAGGTCTCCGGACTCCCGGTTCATCATCATCAATCGTATTTATTGAGCGCTTACTATGTGCAGAGCACTGTACTAAGCTCTTGGGAGGTACAAATTGGCAACATATAGAGACAGTCCCTGCCCAACAGTGGGCTCACAGTCTAAAAGGGGGAGACAGAGAACAAAACCAAACATACTAACAAAATAAAATAAGTAGAATAGATATGTACAAATAAATTAAGTAAATAAATAGAGTAAAAAAAAATATGTACAAACATATATACAGGCGCTGTGGGGAAGGGAGGGAGGTAAGATGGGGGATGGAGAGGGGGACGAGGGGGAGAGGAAGGAAGGGGCTCAGTCTGGGAAGGCCTCCTGGAGGAGGTGAGCTCTCAGCAGGGCCTTGAAGGGAGGAAGAGAGCTAGCTTGGCGGATGGGCAGAGGGAGGGCATTCCAGGCCCGGGGGAGGACGTGGGCCGGGGGCGGTTCTGTGACTCACGGCTCTGCTGCTTCATTCATTCATTCACTCGTATTTATTGAGTGCTTACTGTACTAAGCGCTCGGGAAGTACAAGTCGGCAACATAGAGAGACGGCCCCTCCCCAACAACGGGCTCACAGTCTAGAAGGGGGAGACAGACAACAGAGCAGAACATGTAGACAGGTGTCAAAACCATCAGAAGAAGCAGCGTGGCTCAGTGGAAAGAGCCCGGGCTTTGGAGCCGGAGGTCACGGGTTCAAATCCCGGCTCCGCCAATTGTCAGCTGTGTGACTTTGGGCAAGCCACTTCACTTCTCTGAGCCTCAGTTACCTCATCTGTAAAATGAGGATGTAGAATGTGAGCCACCCTGTGGGACAACCTGATTGCCTTGTAACCTCCCCAGCGCTTAGAACGGTGCTTAATAAATGCCATCATTTTTATTATAATTATTATTGGAATAAATAGAATTATAGCTATAGGCGCATCATTAATAAAATAGAGTAGTAAATATGTACAAGTAGAGTAATAAATATGTACAGTGCTCTGCACACAGTAAGCGCTCAATAAATACGATAGATGATGATTTATTGAGCAATTTACTGTGGGCTAAGCACTGTACTAGGCTCTTGGGAGAGTACAGTATAATGGGGTTAGTAAACGTGAGCCCAGCCCTTAAGGAGCACAAGCCCACCAGTCAATGGGGGAGACACACATTCAAATAAATTACAGATAAGGGAGATGGATACGCACAAAATAATAATAATAATGGCATTTATGAAGCGCTTACCATGTGCCGGATCTGTTTCTAGAACTGAGCTCAGTCCTGAGCTTCACAGATGAGAACTCCTGCCTTGAAAAGATTTGGAATTTATAAAGAAAACCAGGAGACAAAAGTTTTCAGAATCAGGGCTTCTAAAGTGAATGAAAGAAATGCGATCAGGACATTTGGTAAACTCCAAGGACTACCTATTTTCCTCCACCCCAGATGCAAACCCCTGATCACCTGTATATATGTATATATGTTTTTACACATTTATTACTCTATTTATTTATTTATTTTATTTGTACATATTTATCTATTTTACTTTGTTAACATGTTTTGTTTCGTTCTCTGTCTCCCCCTTCTAGACTGTGAGGCCACTGTTGGGTAGGGACCGTCTCTGTATGTTGCTAACTTGTACTTCCCAAGCGCTTAGTACAGTGCTCTGCGCACAGTAAGCGCTCAATAAATACGATTGAATGAATATGTACATATATACAAGTTCTGTGGGGAGGGGAAGGAGGTAGGGTGGGGGGGCGATGGGGAGGAGGTGAGGAAAATGGGGGATCAATCTGGGAAGGCCTCCTGGAGGAGGTGAGCTCTCAGTAGGGCTTTGAAGGGAGGAAGAGAGCTAGTTTGGTGGATGTGTGGAGGGAGGGCATTCCGGGCTAGGGGAAGGACCGTGGGCCAGGGGTCGATGGCGGGACAGGCGAGAACGAGGCACAGTGAGGAGATTAGCGGCAGAGGAGCGGAGGGTGCGGGCTGGGCTGGAGAAAGAGAGTAGGGAGGTGATGCTTCTCATCGTAGTCTGGTGGTGTGAGGTTTGGAGTCTTAACTTTTCATTCATTCATTCATTCAATCGTATTTATTGAGCGCTTACTGTATGCAGAGCACTGGACTAAGCGCTTGGGAAGTCCAAGTTGGCAACATCTAGAGATGGTCCCTACCCAACAGTGGGCTCACAGTCTAGAAGGGGGAGACAGACAACAAAACACAACATATTAGCAAAATAAAATAAATAGAATATAGTTCTGGAAATAAGAAACCAAAGAAATAGAACATAGCTTGCAGAACTGTGGCCGTCACCCCCAAACTAGTCGCAGACGGAGTAGTATTTACTAAACACTTTCTGTATATAAAACTCTGGACTCGGAGATGGGGAAAAATCCCCTAGGTGGGAATTAGACAAGGTCCCCAGGAAGCTCACAATCTAATAATATCAGGGAGAGAGGTCTGGCGACAGGTACGTAAGAAAAGGTAAAAACACAGAAATAAACTAGGATAAGGATAAATAAAAAAGATAGGAGTAGGGTACTATGACTAGAGGACTCTTTAAGGTCCAGAGTCCCACAGCCACAGCCACAGAAACTGCTACACCTACCGTGGCTGCCACAATTAGTGCTACATCTGAGTCAATCACTAATAAATCGTATTTACGGACTGCTTATTGTATGTAGAGCACTGAACTAAGCGCTTGGGAGAGTACAGTTTAACAGAGTTGGTAGATGCGTACACATATGTACGTACTCTTGTACATGTTTACTATTCTATTTATTTTATTTTGTTAATATGTTTTGTTGTCTGTCTCCCCCTTCTAGACTGTGAGCCCGCTGTTGGGTAGGGACCGTCTCTATATGTTGCCGATTTGTACTTCCCAAGCGCTCAGTACAGTGCTGTGCACACAGTAAGCGCTCAATAAATGAGATTGAATGAATTAATGAATGCACATACTCTCGTACATATTCACTATTCTATTTATTTCATTTTGTTAATATGTTTTGTTGTCTGTCTCCCCCGTCTAGACTGTGAGCCCGCTGTTGGGTAGGGACCGTCTCTAGATGTTGCCGATTTGTACTTCCCAAGCGCTTAGTACACTGCTGTGCACACAGTAAGCGCTCAATAAATGCGATTGAATGAATGAATGCCCACATAGAGCTTACAGTCTAGAGGGGGAGACTGACATTAACATAAATAAATAAATTAGGGATGCCTACATAAGCGCTGTGGGGCTGAGGGAAGGGTGAAGGTCAAATCCAAGTGCAAAGGAGGCATGAAGAGAGTGGGAGAAGAAAAAATGAGGGCTTACGTGGGGGAAGCCATCCTGGAGGAAATGTGCGTTGAAGGTGGGGAGAGTCTTCTAGACTGTGAGCCCACTGTTGGGTAGGAACCGTCCCTATATGTTGCCAAATTGTACTTCCCAAGCGCTTAGTACAGTGCTCTGCACACAGTAAGTGCTCAATAAATACGATTGAATGAATGAATGAATGATCATCTGTTGGATGTGAAGAGGGAGGGCGTTCCAGGCTGGAGGCAGGGTGTGGGCGAGAGGTCGAAGCGAGATAAACAAGATAGAGGTGCAGTAAGTAGGTCAGCATTAGAGGAGAGAAGCGTGCGGACTGTAGTAGGAAATCAGAGAGGTATTGTAGAAGGGGCAAGGTGACTGAATTCTTTAAAGCCTACAGTAAGGAGTTTCTATTTGATAATAATGATGGCATTTATTAAGCGCTTACTATGTGCAAAGCACTGTTCTAAGCGCTGGGGAGGTTACAAGGTGATCAGGTTGTCCCACCTGGGGCTCACAGTCTTAATCCCCACTTCACAGATGAGAGAACTGAGGCACAGAGAAGTAAAGTGATGCAGAGATGGACGGACAGTTGCCGGAGTGGGGAAAAGTGGACTGAATGGTTTCGTAGAAAATGATTTGAGCAGCAGAGTGAAGTATAGGCTGGGGTGGGGAGAGAGACAGAGGCAGGGAGGTCAGCAAGGAGGACGATGCAGTAATGAAGACCGGCTAGGATAAGTGCTTGGATTAAGCATTTAGTACAGTGCTCTGCACACAGTAAGCGCTCAATAAATACGATTGATTGATAAACGTGGTAGATGTTGGGTTGGAAACGAAACGGCGGATTTTAGTGTTGTTATGGAGGTTGAACCAACAGGATTCCTGTTAGTATGTTTGGTTTTGTTCTCTGTCTCCCCCTCTTAGACTATGAGCCCACTGTTGGGTAGGGACTGTCTCTATATGTTGCCAATTTGTGCTTCCCAAGTGCTTAGTACAGTGCTCTGCACATAGTAAGCGCTCAATAAATACGATTGATGATGATGATGATGATGATTCGGTGACAGATGACTGAATATGTGGGTCGAATGACAGAGATGAGTCGAGGACAACATTAAGGTTATGGGCTTGTGAGGCAGGGAGGATGGTGGTGTTGTCTTCAGTGATGGGAAAGTCACGGGGAGGACAGGGTTTGGGCGGAAAGATAAGGAGCTCTGTTTCAGACATGTTAAGTTTGAGGTGTCGGTGGGACATCAATGCAGAGATGTTCTGAAGGCAGGAGGAAATGTGAAACTTCAGAGAAGGGGACAGATCTTGTGGGACTACGATACAATAGAGTTGGTAGATGTATTCCTTTTTTTAATGCCATTTATTAAGCATTTACTATGTGCAAAGCATTGTTCTAAGCACTGGGGAGGTCACAAGGTGATCAGGCTGTCCCACGGGGGGCTCACAGTCCTAATCCCCATTTTACAGATGAGGTAACTGAGGCCCAGAGAAGTGAAGTGACTTGCCCAGAGTCACACAGCTGACAATTGGCGGAGCCGGGATTTGAACCCCTGACCTCTGACTCCAAAGTCCGGGCTCCTTCCACTGAGCCACGCCCAGAGTGTGAGATGGACATTAAAATAAATCACAGGCGTGTACGTTAGTGCTTACCTCCTCAGGAACTCACCTGGAGAGTTTCCAGTACTCTACCAGTCTCGGCTACGGGAGGAAGAGTCAAGCAGAGGCGTATCTATTTCATTCCTAGGTTGGACCATGGCCAGCGAGTGGCAGACAATGTGCTACACGTCAAAACTCACCTTTGCTAGGCAGCAGCAGCATGGAAGAGAGTCAAAGGCGGAGATTTAAGTCGACTGTGCAGAAGAAGGCAGTGGTAAACCACTTCCATATTTTTACCCAGCAAACTCTGTGGATGTTGGGTAGGGACCGTCTCTATATGTTGCCAGCTTGTACTTCCCAAGCGCTTAGTACGGTGCTCTGCACACAGTAAGCGCTCAAGAAATACGATCGATTGATTGATTGATTGATCCACCGCCAGAATGATTGCAGATGGAGGCGGGGCGTTCTGGGAGAGGTGTGACCATGGTGTCGCTATGGGGCGGAGATGACTTGATAGCATAAAACAAGACATTAGTGTGCCGTAGGGCTGAGGGTTGTCGTTGTCTTACGCTGTCGAGTCGAGTCCGACCCGTAGCAACGCCGTGGGCACATCTCCCCCGGAATGCCCCATCTCCATCTGCAATCGTTCTGGTAGCGAATCCGTAGAGTTTTCTTGGTAAAAATATGGAAGTGGTTTTACCGTTGCCTCCTTCCGCTCGGTAAAATTGAGTCTCCTCCCTCGATTCTCTCCCGTACCACTGCTGCCCAGCGTACGTGAGTTTTGACTTGTAGCAGATTGCCTTCCACCCGCTAGCCACTGCCCAAGCTAGGAATGGAATGAGTAGGCTTCTCCTTGATTCTCCCTCCTGTAGCTGAGATTGGTAGAGTACTGGAAACTCACCAGTTATGACCCAGTTATGACCCAGTCCAGTTATGACTTAGATGAGGGCTGAGGGTAGGGTGAGTAATTAATTGAACAGATCCAAGTGCATAGATGGTACTTGGGAGAGAGAGGGAGTAGGAGAAAAGATGGCTTAGTCAGGGGAAGGCCTCTTGGAGGAAGGTTTTCCAAACGACGTGGCTCAGTGGAAAGAGCCCGGGCTTGGGATTCAGAGGTCATGGCTTCTAATCCCCGGTTCCGCCGCTTGTCAGCTATGTGACTCTGGGCAAGTCACTTTTAACTTCCCCTGGCCTCAGTTCCCTCATCTGTAAAATGGGGATTAAGACTGTGAGCCCCACGTGGGACAGCCTGATCGCCCTGTATCCCCCTAGCTCTTAAAACACTGCTTTGCACATAGTAAACGCTTAATTATTATCGTTAAAACGGGTGCTTGTTTGGCAAAAAAAAATTCCCCAACCTGTATTTTTCTTAATGATGCAAATGGAAACAGCCTCAGTTAAAATCCACAGAAAGGGGACTATTTGCAATTAGTTCTTTGGCTTGACATTTTCGAAATCAGTCCGTTTTGGTTTGGTGATTGAATTGGAGCATGCCTCCTGACTAGCCTAAGAGTTCTCCTTCCCTGATGGCTACAGCTCTGCTCCTCACCTCCCTGCTAGCCCGTCTGGACTGTGTACATTTCTGTGATTCTGTACATTTATGTACATTCTGTACATTTCATATACACCTGTATATGTGTGTATATATGTTTGTACATATTTATTACTCTATGTATTTATTTATTTATTTTACTTGTACTTATCTATTCTATTTATTTTATTTTGTTAGTATGTTTGGTTTTGTTCTCTGTCTCCCCTTTCTAGAGTGTGAGCCCACTGTTGGGTAGGGACTGTCTCTATATGTTGCCAACTTGTACTTCCCAAGCGCTTAGTACAGTGCTCTGCACACAGTAAGCGCTCAGTAAATACGATTGATTGATTGATTGATTGATTGTGAAGCTCAGCTGGGTGGGGCAGTTGAAATGGGATTTGTAGATGCCCCAAGGGCTACCTATCAATCCGGTGTGGACGTACTCACAACTTGGTTCTCAAGACCCATAAACCCTGACCTTAAGTAATACTGCTCATGCTCATAATATAATAATATACACACCTATATGTGCATATTTTTAAATTGTGTTTGTTCAGTGCCTACTATGTGCTAGGCACTGTTCTCTCACTCTAGACTTAAAATTAAGCTCATTGGTGGCAGGGAATGTGTCTACTAACTTGGTTACATTGTACTCTTCCAAGTGCTTAGTACAATGCTCTAGACACAGTAAGCACTCAATAAATACAATTGATTGAAAGATTGATTGTACTAAAATACAATCAAATAGGAATCTAAAATATAAGATAAATATAAGATAAGGTAAATGTAAGATAATTGGGTTCATTCATTCAATCATATTTATTGAACACTGAGTGTGAACACTGTAACAAGCACTTGGGAGAGTACAGCGATAAACAGATTCATTCACATTCCCTTCCCACAACGAGCCTACGGTCTAGACACGAGTTTAGACAGTCCCTGTCCCACGTGGTGGTCACCATCTTAATCCCCATTTTACAGACGAGGGAACTGAGGCCCAGAGAAGTGAAGTGATTTGCCCAAGGTCACAGAGCAGATGAGTATCAGAGCCAGGATTAGAATCCAGGTCTTTCTGACTCCTCGTTTCATGCTGTTTGCGTTAGGCCACATTGCTTCTCCTCTGATATTCTCAGATATTCTCCTCCAGGGAGTCCAGCATTGCAACACGGAGAGCTGCAGCTCCCAGTCCCCACTTTGTTTTAATAATAACAACAATAATAATAATAATAATGACATTTGTTAAGTGCTTACTATGTGCAAAGCACTGTTCTAAGCGCTGGAGTAGATACAAGTGCAAGGTGTCCCCCGTAGGGCTCAAAGGCTTCATCCCCATTTTACAGATGAGGGAAGTAAGGCCCAGAGAAGTGAAGTGACTTGCCCAAAGTCACACAGCTGACAAGTGGCAGAAGCGGGATTGGAACCCACGACCTCTGACTCCCAAGCCCAGACTCTTTCCACTAAGCCACGTTTTATTTTCCATTTGGATAAAAATCATTAGAAAAGCAACGTAGCCTAGTAGTAGAGCATGGACTTGGGAGTCAGAAGGATCTGGGTTCTAATTCCAACTCTGCCACTCGTCCGCTGTGTGACCTTGGCCAAGTTGCTTCGCTTCTCTGTGCCTCAGTCCCCTCATCTGTAAAATGGGGATTGAGACTATGAGCCCCATGTGGGGCAGGGACTGTGTCCAGTCCGATTAGCTTGTATCTACCCCAGTGCTTAGAACAGTGCCTGGCACGTAGTAAGTGCATAATAAATACCATTAATGGCCCCCCCCAAAAAAATCAACAACAAAACCTTGGTTGGTTGCATTTGCACTGTGAAGATGGCTTAGAGGATTCGAGCAGAAATGGCTGTGCTAATGGCACGTTCGCTGCCCATCCCATCCCCACAACATTGTCCCATTGAGGTATAATTCTCCCTTGCATGATGGGCAGGGAAAAATCAACCCATATTCCTCCCCTTCCTGTTATTTGCCACTGCCGAGGCCTTCCTATGCAGACTTGATAGCCTTATACAGGGAAGAAAACTTGACAGGAAAATGTTCATCTGTTCAATATTGATACGTGGGTTTTCCTTTTAGGGAATGGAACAATAAATCCACTCTGTACAAAGACCAAAGCAATTATGGAAGAGGAAGCTGGTGCTGTCTGTGGAAATAGTGAGCAGGAAGTAAAATTCGGAGTGGAATATGAAGCTAAGAAGAGTTTAGCATGTAAAGATTCAGAGGAAAATGTGACCCAAAGTCACCTTGGGGATATCAAGAATCCAAAGACTGTGGAGCCTGGTAAGTTATTTATCACCTTTGCACATGCCTAGGCATAATTGTAGCAACAGCCTATACTTCAACCTATCCCTGTATCTAACCCTAATTCTAACCTGAATCTTAACTCCATTCCTTTTGCTAACCCAAGCTGTAGTTTTTACACTCAGTCAGTCAATCAGTGGTGTTTGTTGAGTGCTTGCTGTATGCACAGCACTGTACTGAGTGTAAGATTACAATACATTAGAGTAAGTAGACATGGTCCCTGCTGAAACATCCAAGAAGCATCCAGTCTAGAGGAGGATATCTACATTTGCCCAGATTTAGTCTTAATTATCACCCTTGTCTTCACTGTAACTTTGGCTTTGGTCCTAATTCAGTATTCCACACCCAGCTCTGAATCAACTCTTCCTTTCAAAAACTGGTCTTAGCAGAGCTGATGGATTGGATTTCTGCAGATTTCAGATGTCAGGTTTAAATGGCAGAGTTATGTCAGTCTTTAGGTTAAGAGGACAAAGAAAATGCCTTTGCTATTTTGATATATTGTACTCTCCCAAGCACATAGTATGAGCCCCCTCCTTCCTCTTCCCCTCCTTCCTCTTCCCCTCCTCCTCATCCCCGTCCCCGCCACCTTACCTCCTTCCGCTCCCCACTGCACCTGTATATATGTATATATGTTCACACGTATTTATTACTCTATTTATTCATTTATTTATTTTATTTGTATATATTTACTCTATTTTATTTTGTTAATATGTTTTGTTTTGTTCTCTGTCTCCCCCTTCTAGGCTGTGAGCCCACAGTTGGGTAGGGACCGTCTCTAGATGTTGCCAACTTGTACTTCCCAAGTGCTTAGTACAGTGCTCTGCACACAGTAAGCGCTCAATAAATACGATTGAATGAATGAATGAAATACAATTGACTGACAGTAGTCATTTTGGGGAGGTGGAATGCAGAAGGGTCACATTAAATTTATCTACTGAATTCACCCACAGATGAAGGCCGTGGTGTATAATCTTCCAAGTCTCGGTATTTCTAAAGTCAATTTGCCAAACCGTTTGGGAACTAACAGGAATCAGTTATTCTTAAGTTCAAATAACCAGAAAAAATTTAACTGTGGTTGTCTTGAACAGGTGCTTACCAAATTTTGTTTTGCTTCCATGTTTTATTTTTTCATTTTCTCAGGTTGGAAACAAATTGCAAGTTGCAACCATTATTAGATCACAATAGTACCTATTTGACTGAACTATGGCCTTGCAGTAAGAGTCTGCTTGATACTTCCTTATCTTTAAGAGTGTGTGTTTGCATAAGTCAAAGGAGTTGTATATAGACTACTGCATTTTAATTTAAGAAACTTTTTATTTTACACAAATCCATGTTTCTGTACTTACATGCTATCCAAAATATGAAAGAATTGAGCCCAATTCATGATACAATTCTATTAAGTTTTTAGCCGTTAGCTTTTATTCTAGAAATATTCATAAATAATCTTTTGCCTAGTAAGAAGTCAATATCGACCTTAAGGAAATAGAAGCAATATGATCTATTTCCAGTAATATAATCACTGGCACCACTTTTCCACAAAAAAGAAATGGTTCGGCAAGCACCCATGTGTTGATAGCATCCTAAGGGTCCAGGTGAAATGGTCAAAACAAATATTTGTTTTCCCAGCAAACGATTCCCAGAAGGAGCTGCCAAAGGCAGGAAAGAAGAAAAAAAAAGCAAAAGAGACCCAGGCAATAGCCAATAATGCAGCTTCCACAAAGCAAAGCAGAAAAGAGAGGAGCAAGAAGACGAAAAAAAAGACAGAAGTGAAAGGAGCCGGAGAAGAAAGAGATGGAAAAGGAGGAGGAGAACGAAAGCAAGCAACAGGAAGAGGAGGAGGAGTAGGTGGAAAACAAAAAAGAGGAGGAGGAGGAGGTAAGAAGAATGAAAAATGAAAGGTAACAGGTCCACTAAGAGTGTAAATTAGGCCTTTGAAGTCCAGACTTTGCAGCATATAGGGATCTTGGCCAATGCAAATGAGAAAGGAGCCTGTCTGACCATGAAATAAATGGAGAAGAGAGGGGAGACCACAGCAGGCACCATAAGAATGGAGGCCGGGACAGGGGATGGTGGTGTATTTGGGAATGTGGAGGGGTTGAGAGTGCACAAGAGCCATGGAGGAATGGAGAAACAATGAAAAAATTCCCTCTTTGGGGGGCACAGAGAGGGGGGGGATAGTTTAGGGACAACCTGATCACCTTGTAACCTCCCCAGCACTTAGAACAGTGCTTTGCACATAGTAAGCGCTTAATAAATGCCATCATTATTATTATTATTATTTAAATTTCAGAGAAGCAGCGTGGCTCAGTGGAAAGAGCGCGGGCTTTGGAGTCAGAGGTCATGGGTTCAAATCGCAGCCAATTGTCAGCTGGGTGACTTTGGGCAAGTCACTTCACTCCTCTGGGCCTCAGTTCCCTCATCTGTAAAATAGGGATGAAGACTGTGAGCCCCCCGTGGGAAAACCTGATCACCCTGTAACCTCCCCAGCACTTAGAACAGTGCTTTGCACATAGTAAGCACTTAACAAAGCCATCGTCATTATTATTATTATTATTATTCATTCATTCATTCAGCCAATCATATTTATTGAGCGCTTGCTGTGTGCAGAGCACTGCACTAAGCGCTTGGGAAGTACAAGTTTGCAACATATAGAGATGGTCCCTACCCAACAGCGGGCTCGCAGTCTAGAAGGGGGAGACAGACAACAAAACAAAACATATAAACCAAATAAAATAAATAGAATAAATATGTATAAGTAAAATAAATAGAGTAATAAATATGTACAAACATATATACAGGTGCTGTGGGGAGGGGAGCACTTAGAACAGTGCTTTGCACATAGTAAGCACTTAACAAATGCCATCATCATTATTATTATTATTATTATTATTTAAATTGGGGTAGCGGGGGCAATTTCGGACAGGCTGCACAAGTGTTGAGGGGGCAAGGTTCATCTGATTGTCGGGTGGAGTTGCTTTCAATCAATCAATTGTATTTATTGAGTGCTTATTGTGTGCAGGCTCAGAGAAGTTATGTGACTTGCCCAAGGTCACACAGCAGACATGTGGCAGAGCCGGGATTCGAACCCATGACCTCTGACTCCAAAGCCCGTGCTTTTTCCACTGAGCCACGCTGCTTCGAAAAGACTGATGACATTGCACTGACCCTTTGAGGAAAAAAAAATTATGGCATTTGTTAAGCACTTATTAGGTGTCAGGCACTGTTCAAAGCGCTGGGGTAGTTACAAAGTAATCAGGATATAAAGTGATCCATAATCAGTCCATGTCCCACATGAGGCTGACAGTCTTCATTTCCATTTTATGGATGAGGTAACTGAGGCACTGAGTAGTTAAGTGGCTTGCCCAAAGTCACACAGCAGGCCAGTGGCGGAGCCAGGATTAGAACCCAGGTCCTTCTTACTCCTAGGCCTGGGTTCCATCCACTATCGTCATAAATCCTAAATACTAAACGTACTAAAAATACATACATGCATAAATTCTAAATTTGCAGTCTCATTTTGTAAAGTCATCATCGTCATCATCATCATTAATGGTGCTCACTGTGTGCAGAGCACTGTATTAAGCACTTGTGAGAGTACAACAGAACCAGCAGACACATTCCCTGCCCACAACGAGCTTACAGTCTAGAGAGGGAGACAAAAGTTAACATAAATAAATAATTTCTAATATAAAATTTAAAGATATGTACATAAGTGCTGTAGGGTTGAGGGTGAGGTTTTACTGAATTCTTCATCCAGCAGCTAATAAGCGTATAGAATTTGTGACCAGAAAATTATAGGCAGGCAGAAAATAACAATAAATTCAGTTTCATTCAAATATTAATTGGCGGGTTTCCTTCAGCTTCGATAGCCTCTGACAACAGAACCTATATTGACTCTCTTGGATAGTATTTTACATTTTATTAATATTTTACATCTCTTTTTTAGGATCAAAAGTCTACTCTGAATTTCTGAATGAATTATCAGAGACAATTTTAAATGAAATACCAAAAGCTGAGTAAGTATGTTTGGAATAAAGGGAGCAAATGATTGTAAAATCAAAAGGCTCTTATTTTGGCTTTGACTTTCAGTGCAAACAGATGTTTGGTGAGCAACATCCCTAAGCGGGTGGGAGCTTCTCTAGGAAACTTGTTATAATTCTACTTCCCAAGAACAACTGTCTGCCTTCCTTCAAAAATATCTTCAGCCGGGACTGTAAAAAAGCCACAGCATAAGTGTTGAGGGAACTATTTAGGTCATTCAGGTGAAAACAAAAGAACAAAGAAAAAAACTAACTATTTTTAAAAGTTTTTTTTAAACTTGTCCAGACTGACTGTTTTCATCAATAGGATTGTCAAGATACCTGTTGAAGTATCAAGTCCAGTTCACTACAACCACTTAAGCTCTGCCTATGAATTGTAAAATCTACAGATGATGAGATAGTCTTATGATTATTTTTAAAAGACACCAATCATAGCATGATCTACCTTATTGCCCTTGCAATCATTGGGATGATATTAGCTGCACTTGTTTGTGATCTTAATTTCAGATATTCCAGTTTGCTCAGTGACTTTGTAGAATCTGAATATTTTCTGTTTGATGGAGATTCCCTACTCCTCTCCTGCATATGTGAAAAATCACTGGCGCCAGGACAGAACCTTCACTTCTTCTTTTTAGTCGAACGCTATTTGGCGGACTTAACAAACAAAGGAGCACAATTTGTCATTATTTTCTTCCAGGTAACAACTACAGACTTTTGCAGTGAGATTTTGAAATGATGTTTATGTAATGTAATGCATGTATTTATGTAATTTATGTAACATGTTAGATTACAGAAAAGATCAATAGCGAAACATGCAATAAATAAAAGCGGTAAGATAAGGTACTTTGGTCTGGGAAAAAGCTAGTTTGTTGGTTTTGGTTTTCTCAGAGCTCTTTGTCTCTAAACTTTTCGACTACATCTCTGGGGACCACAGAATCACAAGCTTCACATTCATTTTTAATTATCTGAGACTTCAATAGTAAATAATCTGAATAATTCACATTACTTTTAGATCCGAATTCTTTGGGTTTATTTGCTAATAATGTACATTTTATTTTAGATTTTCCCAAGAAGAAAACTGAATGTAAAGGGAATAGAAATAGAAAAGCCTGATCAAAAATATGCCTGTCTCAAGAACTCAAACATGACCTGAAGGGAATAGAAATAGAAAAATCTGATCAAAAATATGCCTGTCTCAAGAACTCAAGCATGACCTGAAGGGAATAGAAATAGAAAAATCTGATCAAAAATATGCCTATCTCAAAAACTCAAAACATACTTCTTTGGGGAAGAGAATAAAGTGAACACTATTCCTGTCAGTTCCACCATTTCCCCTCATCTGGGATTCTCTTCCTTCTTCACTTTGCTAAACTGCGATTCCCCCTCCTTCAAATCCTTACTAAAAATCCACATCCAAAAAGAAACCATCTGCTGCCCCATCAGTTTATCAATCAATAATAACATTAAGACTAGACTGTAAGCTCCATGTGGGCAGAGAATGAGTCTGTTATATTGTTATATTGTGCTCTCCCAAGCATTTAGTACAGTGCTCTGCACAGAGGAAGTGCTCAATACATACAGTCTACTGATTGATTGGTTGATTGATTGATTGAAGTGTTTACAATGGGTGAAACATTGTACTGAGCCCTGGGGAAAATACTCTTATGTTGATTAATGCGGGCTCATAGAAGACTGGCAGTTTAAAATGGAGCAGGGTTGACACAGGGAGAGCAAGAGGGAAAAATGGAAATGAAACAAATCAATACCCGGGGATAATTCTCCGCAATTGACTGCTCAAGTCTGGGTCACCTTAATCTAAAATGTGTCAACCTTCCCCTCCTAGAAAATGTGATTGGAATAGCTTTTGCCTACCTCATGGTCGGAGCTCCCTGAGGGAGGAGAGAGGCTGCATTTTTGAATTTATTTATACCCACCTCAGCACTAATGTTTAGATGTCCCCTATTTGTTTCAACAATGATGTAAATCCTGTCATGTTTTTATCTTCCATTAGAGTGTAAGCTCCCTGTGGACAGGAACGTGCCACTTCATTATTCTGAATTTCCCAAGCACCTAGTGCAGTACAATACATCAAGTGAGCACCATAATTTATCTCCCTCTCTGGACAGTAACCTTTTTTTGGTCAGGGACCGTGTCTACCAACTCTGCTTTATTGTACTGTCCCAAGCAGAGTCAGCACTTAATATTTACCATTGACTGATTAATTGACAAATAAAATGAATCAATGTGCTATTAAGCACTTACTATGTGCTGAACGCTTTGCTGAATTATGTGGTAGATACAATATAATCAGATCAGACTTAGTTCCGGCCCCCCATGGTGCTCACAGGTGGAAGGTGTGGGAGAACATTTTACAGATGAAGAAATTAAGGAACAGAAAAATTGTCTCAAGTCACATAGCAAGCAAATGATGGAGGCGGGATTATAATCCTGATCTCCTAACTCCAAGGCCCATGTTCCTTCCACCAGTTCACACTGCTTCTCATGGCTTCACAATGACTGGTTTTGAAACCAGTGGGCGTTCAGTAAATAGTAGTAATTATTATGGTATTTGTTAAGCACTTATTTTGTACCAAGCACTATACTAAACAAGGTACAAGATAATCAGGTCCCGCATGGAGCTCACATTCTAAGTAGGAGGGGGAACAGTTATTGAATTCCTATTTTACAGATGAGGTAACTCGGGCCCAGAGAAGTTAAGTGACTTGCCCAAGGTCACACAGCAGACAAGTGGCAGACCGGGGATTAGAACCCAAATCCTCAGATTCCCAAGCTTGCGCTCTTTCCACTAGGCCACTCTAGAATAGTTGGAAGAAATACTATTCCAACTGTTATCCCATGTCTCCATGGAGTTTCTGTAAGTCTTACCCAGTAGATTGTAAAATCTACACTTGTGGACATTTGTACAGATATATTTGTACATATCTATTACTCTATTTTATGAATGATGTGTATATATCTCTAATTCTAATTATCTATTTTGATGGTATTGATGCCTGTCTACTTGTTTTGTTTTGTTGTCTGTCTCCTCTTTCTACACTGTGAGCCCATTGTTGGCTAGGGTTTGTCTCTATCTGTTGCTGAATTGTACTTTCCAAGCACTTAGTACAGTGCTCTGCACAGAGCACTCAATAAATACGATTGAATGAATGAATACAGTTATTGAGGGGAGGGAATCTGTCTTTTCCTTCCGTTGTCCTTTCCCAAGCACATAATAAAATGTGTCATTTTTAGTAGGTAATCAATACCATTACTACTAGTGCTAAATGATAATAATTAGTCAAGAATTAATATCCCCACTGAAAAATGTGATGTTTTTTACAGGATACTGAAGAAGTATATTTCAAGTTTCCTCAGCTGCTTCTTCTAAGAACAACTTTAATTCTCCACCTGAAGCACAATGCTGCCATTGACGTACGAACAGAGTTTTCCAGCTGTTTATCCCCAGAGTGGAAATGTTTCTTAGAAGAAAAATACCCATATTTTCTAATAATCGCAGATAACGGCCTAAATGACTTGCAGACAAACTTTTTAAACATCTCTATCATTCAGGCCTGGTCAATGAAAGTCAATGTTGTTCTTATCTCAGATCAAGCATCAGACACAATCCGAGTTTATGGATATATTCTTCAGAGTATGCATAGACACCACATATTCTTTGCAAAGGTAAATTGAAATGTTTTTCTCACCCATATGTCACTTTCTATTCAAAATTCTCAAAATGCTTTACCCAGATGAATTTAATAATGCTTAAACTTTTTCCTTTGGAAAGTATTATAGTTAACGCAGGTGGGTTATGTAACCCATCGATCATATTTATTGAACACTTACCCTATGCAGAGCACTGTACTGTGCTTGGGAGAGCAATACAAGAGTTGGTAGACTTATTCGCTGTCCACAAGGAGCTTACAGTCTAGAGGAGAAGACATTAAAATAAATTATGGATATGTATGTAAGTGGTGTGGGCTGAAAGTGGGGTGAATAAAGGGTACAGATTAAAGAACGAAAGTGACATAGAATCAATCAATCAATCGTATTTATTGAGTGCTTACTGTGTGCAGAGCACTGTACTAAGCGCTTGGGAAGTACAAGCTGGCAACATATAGAGACAGTCCCTACCCAACAGTGGGCTCACAGTCTAAAAGGGGGAGACAGACAACAAAACCAAACATACTAACAAAATAAAATAAATAGAATAGATATGTACAAGAAGAGAGCGGGAATAAGGAAAACGAAGACTTAGTTGGGGAAGGCCTCTTGGAGAGATGTGATTTTAATAAGGCTTTGAAGGTGGGGGTAGTCTGTCAGCCAATTCTATTTATTGAGTGCTTACTGTGTTCCGATCAGTGTACTAAACGCTTGGGAGAGTACAATGCAACAATGTAAAAGACACATTCCCTCCCCTCAGTGAGCTTACAGACTAGAGGGAGAGACAGACATTGATATAAATAAAAAAAATTGCAGCTACGTACATGAGTGTTGTAGAGCTGGGGGCAGGGATGAATAAAGGGAGCAAGTCAAGGTGGTGCAGAAGGGAGTGGGAGAAGAGGAAAGGAGGGCTTAGTCAGGGAAGGCCTCTTGGAGGAGGTTTGCCTTCAGTAGGCATTGAACGGTGGGAGAGTCATTGTCAGTTGGATATGAAGAGGGAAGGCATTCCAGGCCAGGGGCAGCACGTGGGCAAGAGGTTGCTGGCGAGATAGAAGAGCGCAAAGTACGGTGAGAAGGTTAGCATTAGAGGAGCGAAGTGTGAACCCTGGGTTGTAGTAATAGAGTAGCGAGGTGAGATAGGAGGCGGCCAGGTGATCGACTGCTGATCTGTCAAGTATAAAGGGGGAGGGTGGTCCAGTCCAGAGTCAGGATGTGGGCCAGGGATCGGTGGTGAGAAAGCCGAGATGCAGGTACAGTGAGTAGGTTGTACAGTCAGTAGATTGGTGTTAGAGGAGTAAAGTGAACATGCTGAGTTGTAATAGAGCTTAGAGTAGAAGAGAAGCCGCACGGCTTAATGGAAAGAACACGGGCTTGGGAAGTCAGAGGACGTGGGTTCTAGTGCCGGCTCCGCCACTTGTCTGCTGTAGGACCTTGGGCAAACCACTTGGGCCTCAGTTACCTCATCTGGAAAATGGAGATTAAGACTGTGAGCTCCACGTTGGACAACCTGATTACTTTGTATCTACCCCAGCGCTTAGAACAGTGCTTGGTACGTAGTAAGCGCCAAACAAATACCATAACTATTATTAGTAGTAATAGTAGGAAATCAGGGAAGTAAGGTATGAGGGGGCGATTTTACAGTGAACCACATCGAGGACAGAAAAAATGGCCATCTATTAGTTTACCCTTAAATTTGACTAATGAGCCCTTTTCCCTTGTTTCATTTTCTCTTATTCCAAAATGAAATCTTTGACTTGATAATAATAGTCCATATTATTTGCCCCCTTTTTTTACAGAACAGAGCGAAGTTGGGTCAAGTTTATCAGTCACTAATCAAGGACATGGAAGACTCCAGTGAAGCTGCATTAGTTGATCTCTTTGGAGGATTAAGTAGGGAGGATATAGAGCAAGAGGTACTGAAGCTGTTATCTGGGGGGCTGTCTTCAAATACTGTTTTTCTCTTTTTGTCGTAGAACTAAACTCTGCACCTTCGAGTCTCTTTTAAGAAGTACAGTTTGCCCTTTGTAATCTCAGAGGGTAAAGCAATCCTCCTTCCAAAGCGAAGTGGAGAACTACCTCCTTCCTCCTCTTCCTCAAACTCTCTACTGGATCTGGGTGGGAAGGGTGGGGGGAAAGGAGACATTCAAGCAGCATTGCCTAGTGGATAGAGCCGGCCCTAGGAGTCTAATCCTGGTTTTGCCACGCTGTTCGATCTTGGGGCAGTCACTTAACTTCTCTGGGCCTCATCTGTAAAATGGGGATTATGACTGTGATTCTCATGTCCTACCTGATTACCTTGTATCTACCCCAGCAATTGGTATATAGTGCCTGGCACTTAGTAAGTGCTTAACAAATACCTAAAAAAAATTAAAATGCCATGCACAGTGCTGCAGGCTGGATGATAATAATGGTAATTATTATTATTGTTGTGGTATGGGTTAAGTGCTTAATATATGCCAGGCACTGTACTAAATAAATAATGGATATGTATGTAAGTGCTGTGGGTTGAAAGTGGGGTGAATAAAGGGTACAGATCAAAGGGTTTTTTTAAGTATTTTTTTAACAAATACCTAAAAAAATTAAAATAATAATAATAATAATAATAATGGCATTTATTAAGCATTTACTATGTGCAAAGCACTGTTCTAAGCGCTGGGGAGGTTACAAGGTGATCAGGTTGCCCCATAGGGGGCTCAGAGTCTTAATCCCCATTTTACGGATGAGGTAACTGAGGCATAGAGAAGTTAAGTGACTTGCCCAAATGCCATGCAGAATGCTGCAGGCTGGATGATAATAATAATAATAATTATTATTGTGGTATGGGTTAAGTGCTTACTGTATGCCAGGCACTGTACTAAGCACCGGAATGGATACAAGCAACTCGGGTTGGATGCAGTCCCTGTCCCACATGGGGCTCACAGTCTTAATCCCCGTTTTACAGATGAGGTAACTGAGGCCCAGAGGAGTGAAGTTACTTGCCCAAGGTCACACAGCGGACCAGTGGCGGAGCTGGGACCCAGGTCCCTCTGACACCTAGGCCAGTGCTCTATCCACCAGGCGCTGCTTCTCTAATCTAACAGCTCATATTTGTTCTTGTGCAGGCACGGGAAATAACAGAACGGTTCCGGTGTCTTTGGCCTGAAGGAATTGACATTCGAAGTAACCTCTGTATCACTTCATGTTCGTTGGCTTTGAGGATGTACTACTACCGCCTCTCAGGAAAGACAGAGATGGTAACTACCGGGCATCAGGTGGCGTTTAATTTAGCCCTCTGGTTTCTTTCCTTTCTACTTCTCAAATACTACCCTGTTTTGATCGTATCCTTTTCCCATTCTTTGCATTGACTGCCACAGTTCCTTCAGCACTCCCGTTGCTGTCCTGTGGCTGTCAGAAGCAGCGTGGCTCCGTGGAAAGAGCCCGGGCTTTGGAGTCAGAGGTCATGGGTTCAAATCCCGGCTCTGCCAATTGTCAGCTGTGTGACTTCGGGCAAGTCACTTCTCTGGGCCTCAGTTACCTCATCTGTAAAATGGGGATGAAGACTGTGAGCCCCTCCAAGGGACAACCTGATCACCTTGTAACCTCCCCAGCGCTTAGAACAGTGCTTTGTAAAATGGGGATTAAGACTGTGAGCCCCACGTGGGACAACTTGATCTCACTGTGTCCCCCCAGGGCTTAGAACAGTGTTTTCTCCCCCTCGTCCCCCTCTCCATCCCCCCGTCTTACCTCCTTCCCTTCCCCACAGCACCTGTATATATGTATATATATTTGTATATATTTATTACTCTATTTATTTATTTATTTATTTTACTTGAACATATCTATTCTATTTATTTTATTTTGTTAATATGTTTGGTTTTGTTCTCTGTCTCCCCCTTCTAGACTGTGAGCCCTGTGTTGGGTAGGGATTGTCTCTATATGTTGCCAACTTGTACTTCCCAAGGGCTTAGTACAGTGCTCTGCACACAGTAAGCGCTCAATAAATACAATTGATTGACTGATTGCTTTGCACATAATAAGCGCTTAATAAATGCCATCATTATTATTATTATTTTCTTTTGTGTTTCATGTGGACTATAGTTGAACAAAGGACAGTGGAATGTGTCTGTTTATTGTTGGGTTGTACTCTCCCAAGAGCTTAGTACAGTGTCTGCACACAGTAAGTGCTCGATAGACTGTGAGCCCACTGTTGGGTAGTGACTGTCTCTATGTGTTGCCAACTTGTACTTCCCAAGCGCTTAGTACAGTGTCTGCACACAGTAAGAGCTCAATAAATACGATTGATGATGATGATGATGATAAATATGGCTGAATGAATGTGTTATTCAGAAGTGTTCCAGGACTGGGTATTTTGGGGTACATTGCCAAGGCGAGAAGGGTGTTAGTGCAGACTTTCCAAACGGGTGGGAAGATTAATGGTCCTGTACCCCGTGCCTGCCCCCCACATATTTCTTCCCTGCTCCAAATAGTTGGTACTTGGCTACTTGGAGTTATGTGCTTGCCAACTTGTACTTCCCAAGCGCTTAGTCCAGTGCTCTGCACACAGTAAGTGCTCAATAAATACGATTGATTGATTGATTGACTCAAAGGGATTTTGGGTGTGTATTGCATTACCCCTCTTCAGGTAGTGGAGTTCATGTATGTGGCAATTCTGCAGTCCATTCATGATCCTTCCTATGATCGACCTCCTCCTCCTCCTTCCTGCACTGAGGTGATATAGGGAAGGGGTGGGAAGAGAGGTTAGGGTAAGAAAGGGGATGGGAAGTTCAGTGGTGGAGATTGACATTAATATAAATAAGGAATTTATAATATGCAATTTCAAGATCTGTACCTAAGGGTTGAGGGCAGGGCAGATATTAAATTCATTCATTCATTCATTCATTCAATCGTATTTATGGAGCGCTTACTGTGTGCAGAGCACTGGACTAAGCACTTGGGAAGTACAAGTTGGCGACATATAGAGACGGTCCCTACCCAACAACGGAGGTCACAGATCCAGTGGTGTAGAAAACACAGAAGGAGGAGGAGCTGGGGAAAAGAGGGCTCAATAGGGGTCGGCCTCTTGGAGGAGGGGAGATCTTGTACATATTTACTATTCTATTTATTTTGTTAATGATGTGCATTTAGCTTTAATTCTATTCGTTCTGACGACTTGACACCTGTCCACATGTTTTGTTTTGTTGTCTGTCTCCCCCTTCTAGACTGTGAGCCTGTTGTTGGGCAGGAACTTTCTCTATATGTTGGCAACAGTGCTTCCCAAGCGCTTAGTCCAGTGCTCTGCACACAGTAAGCGCTCAATAAATATGATTGATTGAATGAATGAATGAATGAATAATGCTTTGAAGGTGAGGAGAGTGGACGTCTGGCATAAACGAGGGGGCAGGGAGTTCCAGGCTAAGGGAAGGATGTGGCAAAGGGGTCGGTGGTGAGATAGGCGAGACGTGGCTCAGTGGAAAGAGCCCGGGCTTTGGAGTAAGAGGTCATGGGTTCAAATCCCGGCTCCGCCACTTGTCAGCTGTGTAACTTTGGGCAAGTCACTTAACTTCTTTGGGCCTCAGTTCCAACATCTGTAAAATGGGGATTAAGACTGTGAGCCCCACCGTGGGACAACCTGATCACCTTGTAACCTCCCCAGCGCTGAGAACAGTGCTTTGCACATAGTAAGCATTTAATAAATGCTATTATTATTATTATTATTATTATTATTGGGGCACAGCAAGCTGGTGCTGGAGGAGCAGAGTGGGCTGGTGAGGTAGGAGGCGGCCAGCTGATTGAGTGCTTTACAGGGGACGGTGAGGAGTTTCTAACTGATCCAGAGTTGGATGGGCAGCCACTGGAGGTTCTTGAGGAACGGAGGGACACGTACTGAACGTGTTTTTAGAGAAACAATCCGGCCAGCAGAGTGAAGTCTGGACTGGAGTGAAGACAGACGGGAGGCAGGGAGGTCAGCAAGAAAGCAGATGCAAGTCAATGCTGGGAAGGATAAGTGCTTGGGTGATGATGATGATGGTATTTGTTAAGCGCTTACTATGTGCCAAGCACTGATCTAAGTGCTGGATCAGTGGGGTAGCAGTTTGGATTCATTCATTCATTCATTTAATCATATTTATTGAGCGCTTGCTGTGTGCAGAGCACTGTACTAAGCGCTTGGGTAGTATAAGTTGGCAACACATAGAGACGGTCCCTACCCAACAACGGGCTCACAGTCTAGAAGGGGGAGACAGACAACAAAACAAAACAGGTGGACAGGTGTCAAGTCATCAGAATAAATAAAAGTAAAGCTAGATGCACATCATTAACAAAATAAATAGAATAGTAAATATGTACAGGTAAAATAGAGTAATAAATCTGTACAAACATATATACAGGTGCTGTGGGGAAGGGAAGGAGGTAGGGCGGGGGGGGGGGGGAATAGGAAGTAGGAGAGGACAAAGGGGGCTCATTCTGGGAAAGCCATGGAGGAGAGACGGCATATTTTAGCGATGTTGTGAAGGTTTCCAATGAGTTTGACTCCCAGAGGCAGGGGGCAAAAAGTAGACTCGCTGAAGAATAAATAAAGGATGTGGGCAGAGTTTATAACTTTTACCTTTCACGTAGTCTTCCAAATACTTTGAATAGTGCTCTGCATACAGTTGGTGCTCAGTAAATACTATCGATTGATGAATTATTTTTCCATTCTAAAGCGCTTGGGTTCAGAGGTTTTTTCCTAAACCTGGGGCTGCCTTGAATGTGGAGCATTGTGGACTGCGTATAAGGGTGTCTTTTGTTTCTGGCCGTGCAGGAGGAGAGCGAACAGTTAACCTTGCAGGAAGTCGCCGACCTGTGCAGGATGCATTGTCTCAGTGTGGCTTGTCTTCTTCATCTGCCCCTTGTGCAAAGGGCCCGGATGCGTATCATCACTTCTAAATGGACTAAGCCAACAGACTCCTTTTGGAAAATGGTAAATGCGGAATCGGGTCGTATCGATTCGTCCAACTCTGGAAATGCGTCGAGGTAGGGCCTCCTCGACTCCAGCTGGCTTCCATGATTGCAGGGCAGGCCTGAGGGATTGTGGCCTTAGACTGCCTTAGGTTGGAAGCCCAAGACACAGAGACTGTGTCCAACCTGATTCTCTTGCATCTACCCCAGAGCTTAGTACAGTGGTGGGCACATAATATGCACGCAATAATAATGATAATGATAATGATGATAATAATAATTGTGGTTTTTCTTAAGCGCTTACTAGGTGCCAAGCACTGTACTAAGTACCGGGAGTGGATACAAGATCATCAGATCTGACCACTGTCCCTGTCCCACATGGGGCTCACACTCTGAGGAGGAGGGAGAACAAGTATTTAATCCTCATTTTACAGATGAGAAAACCGAGGCGCAGAGAAGGTCACACACAGCAGGCAAGTGGCAGAGCCAGGATTAGAACCCAGGTCCTCTGACTCTTGGCCCGCGGCATGGTATGCCGCTAGATCTGTGAGCCTGTTGTGGGCAGGGATTTTCTCTGTTGCTGAATTGTACTGCCTAAGCGCTTTGTACAGTGCTGTGCACACAGTAAGCGCTCAATAAATACGATTGAATGAATGAATGAACAGTGCTCAGCACATAAGAAGCGCTTAACAAAAACCATAATTATTAGTAGTATTAGTATTATTAAAGGCCACTTTGACAGTGGACTCACCATCAGTCGATCAATCAGTCACTCAGTCATATTTATTGAACAGTTACTGTGTGCGGAGCACTGTACCAAGCACTGGGGAGAGTACGGCGCCAAAAAGTTGGTAGACACGTTCCCTGCTGAGCGAGCTCGCTGCTTCCTCTGATCCCCAACCCAATGGGCCTGGCTACAAATGTAGCAACTCCTTTACGGGTGGCTCGTGCAAAGGACATATGCTCCGTCGGTACACGTTGGAGTGAGGGGAAATACTTTTGTCCCTATATTGTCTCTACCTGAGCATTCACTAGCCCACTCTTTATAGTAATGTCTGTCTCCCCCTCTAGACTGTAAGCTTGTTGTGGACAGGGACTGTTATAGTATTCTATTGTACTCTCCAAACCGCTACAGTAACCACTCAAAAATATGATCGACTGATGGACCAACAGTCTTCCCGCGTGCTACGGGGGAAGAATCAATCAAGTGTAACGTCAATCTGCGTCTTTTCATTTCAGAAACAATGGTGCGAATTTTTCACTTTAAAAATGATGGAATTTTTAAAATTTTCCTCTATAAGAATGGATGAAAAGCACCTTCCGGACTTAAGTGATCATCTTCTTTTGAAGAGTATTGCCTATTACTTTGAAGTAGAAAATAGCCAAGGTATTTCCCCAATGTCTCGAGTATATCATTTTTTCAAATGAAAAGCGTCGTTTGGTTGAGGATGGGTGTAAGTGTATTTGTTTGACCGAGGGGTGAAAGTAAAAACGGCAGTCTTTCCAGTTCGTTCAGGGCATCCCACCTGCTAACGCCAGACACGCAGGCTACCGTGATGATGCCACAGGTTGGGCCGGAGTAATTCAAGGGGGAAAATCAAAATGGGAGAAGAGAGAGCGGGGCAGCCCATCCCTGGCTTCCCGCCTGTCAGACAGGGGACAGAAGCACCAGGAAATGGCTCCTATCCTATTCCCCCTTCCTCACCCTCTCCAGAGTGGCTCCATCTTCTTGCTCCCTCCTACCTCACCTCACTTCTCTCCTTCTCCAGCCCTCACACCTCACTACTCTGGTGCCGACCTTCTCATTTTGCCTTCATCTCTCCTGTCTTGCCACCGACCCCTGGCCCACATCCTGCCTCTGGCTTGGAACACCCTCCCTCCTCAAATCTGACAATTCTTCTCCCCCCGCTTCAAAGCACATCTCCTCCAAGAGGACTTCCCGGTCTAAACCCCACTTTTCCTCATCTCCCACTCCCTTCTGCGTCACTCTGACTCGCTCCTTTTTCTCTTCCCCCACCTCCCAGCCCGACAGCACTTATGAATTTATCGTTAATTTTATTCATCTGTATTGATGTCTGTCTCCTCCCCTCTAGACTGTAAGCTTGTTATTGGCAGGTAATGTCACCGTTTATTGTCGTATTGTACTTTCCCAAGCGCTTAACACAGTGAGCACTTAATAAATACAATTGAATGGATGAATGAATAAATGTAGACTGCTGGGTCTACTGCCCCGCAGTTCAGAGTGCCAAAGGACTTTAGGGTCAGTTCTTCCTCCTCAGCCCAAGGTCTCCTTCCCTTTCCTCCTGATTATTATTATTATTATTAGCATTATTATTTTTATCATTATTATTATTGTACTTGTTCAGCACATAGTGAAGTGTTCTAAGCGGTAGGATAGATACAAGTTAATCAGGTTGGACCCAGTCCCTGCCCCACACGGGGCTCACGCGCTTATCCCCATTTTTTCCAGATGAGGTAACTGAACTACAGAGAAGTGAAATAATAATAATAATAATAATGGTATTTGTTAAGCGCTTACTATGTGCAAAGCACTGTACTAAGCACTGGGGAGGTTACAAGGTGATCAGGTTGTCCCACAGGGGGCTCACAGTCTTAATCCCCATTTTACAGATAAGGTAACTGAGGCACAGAGCAGTTAAGTGACTTGCCCAAAGTCACACAGCTGACAATTGGCAGAGCCGGGATGTGAACCCATGACCTCCGACTCCAAAGCCCGGGCTCTTTCCACTGAGCCACGCTGCTTGCTCATATTGAGCAAGTGAGCTCTGAACATTGTGAGTGCTGAACAAATACCACACTTATTTTTATTATAATAAAAAGTATTTTGTACTGGAACATCAGTACTGGAGAAGCAGCATGGCTCAGTGGAAAGAGCCCAGGCTTGGGAGTCAGAGGACATGGGTTCTAATCCCACCTCTTCCACTTGTCTGCTGTGTGACCATGGGCAAATCACTTAACTGCTCTGTTCCTCAGTTACCTCATCTGTAAAATGGGGATTAAGATTGTGAGTCCCACGTGGGACAACCTCATTACCTCATATCTACTCCAGTGCTTAGAACATTGCTTGGAACACAGTTAGTGCTTAACAAATACCGTACATCAGTTCCAACTCTTTTTTCTAATGTCCAAATGGCTAAACAATTAATTTTCACAAATTGTTTGACTTTACGTTAAGGGGGCAGATGTCCAAGTGGAGCTCCTACTTGGGTCCGTTCTGTGATTCCCTGCTCTCCCATTCCAACTCACTGTCTTTTCTAGGCTATCCAGCCCCACTTCCCAGCCACCCCTCACTCAATTCCCTATAGCAAACCATGAGATGTCTAGGAACTTTTTGGGATCCTGCAGGGGAACTGGGAAAGGTTCACTGATGACTCATATGATTTATTTTTCAAGTGATAAACCCGTTTACAGTGAACAGGTGTACAATAGCATTTTATCTGGATCTATAGTATCAAATGATTGTTACCTAATTTTTCAAAGTCAAAATTAATTTAGGAGCCAAAAAGGTAATCTGTAATAAAGGAAATGTAAATTGTAGGAAGTAAGAAATAAACCTTTATTAAGCTAAAGAAGTTCATATAGCTATTCATAAGGGAGCCACCAAGAGAATTTGAAAGAAATAATTTCACACTTTTAATTGATATTTAGGTGTTCAGTCTTTTATATCACCTTTCCTAGGCCTTCATTTAGATCTCGGAGAAGCAATTCAGAAGGATTATGAGTGTCTGTGGGGTTCGATATCAATGTTAGTTGACAAGATCGATGTTGGCAGATCATTTCCTCTTCGAACAACGACAAAACATTTTCTTCAACAGACAAAAACTCCAATAAAAGGTAATATGTCTCATAATTTGAAACGTGGCTTCACTGCATTGCACTGTAAGCTCCTCGCTGTCCTTGAATGTGTGTTTTGCTTCTGTGGTTCTTTCGCAAATACTTTCCCACCTTTAAGTGCTCAATAAATAAGCACTTAGTACAGTACTCTGCACACAGTAAGCGCTTAATAAATGCGATTGAATGAAATTCTATTGATTGATTGATTCATTCATTTTTAAATCACCTTAAGAGCCTAAGAGTACTTCTTCAAAATATGTAAGCCAAAAGGCATGTAGCTACTTTCCCTTACCTGGATAAGTTGCCTTGCCAGAAGTTATGGCTGTAAGGTACAACGCAGAAATCGTGCTCATAAAAATCAGCAGTAACTACAACAAGCTCCATTCTCCCCTACGTGCCCTATTTCACACCACACTGTATTCTCGCCTATATTAGAGTTTATCCTCAGGTAAGTAGAGATTGTGCTAGTTGGCTTTGGAACCACGCTGCCAGCCATGCCACATCAACCGACTTGTCTGCTGTGTGACCTTGGCCAAGTGCTGAACTTCTCTGTGCCTCGGTTTCCTCATCTGTAAAACGGGGATTGAGACGGTGAGCCCCATGTGGGACAGGGACTCTGTCCAACCTGATTACCTTGTATGTACTCTAGTACTTAGAACAGTGCTTGGCACATGGTAACAAATACTGTAATTATTTGTACCCTAGCACTTAGAACGGTGCTTGACACATAGTAACAAATACCATAATTATTTTAAGGTCTTATCAGCCCACACAAATCTCTCCTCTCTGGCCAAGGCAGTTGGAGAGTTAACTCTGGAGAATACAGAAAATTTTCCATCTCCTGTTACTCTGCCATTGATCACTTTTGCACATTTGCTGTAGGCAGGTCCCTCCTGCAGCATGTAGTATGTGTAAGGGTGTAAGGATCCTAGTGAGTCAAGCTATAGAATGACGAGCCTGAAACACCGCCTATTTGAAAAGAGTGATTTTCTGAAAAGCACCTGGTCACCCTTGCTCTAGGATTTGCATCTTTCATTCAGTCCTCCCTCAGCCCCATAATCAGTCAATCAGTCATGTTTATTGAGTGCTTACCGCCTTAGATACATGTATATAATTTAATTTATTTATTAAGACTGTAAGCTCACTGTGGGCAGGGAATGCGTCTGTTATATTGTTGTACTTGCCCAATCATTTAGTACAGCGTTCTGCACCTGGTAAGGGCTCAATAAATGCAATCGATTAATTAAAATGACTAAAAGTTATATTAAAATATGGTTGCTGATATCTGTTTCCCTTCTATTTTCTGTTTAGAACTGTCTAATGGAAAGATGCCTGATCTGGGTTTTATTCCAGTGACGTCTTCTGTGGTAGACGCATTTGCCGGAGACATTCTGAAGAATCTTTCTTTCTTAAGCAGGTATGGACTGATGAACCTTCATTATCTGTAAATGTGTGTGATATAAAGAGCGTGTTTATATGAGTGTGTTGGTAACGGTGAGTGAGAAGTCCCTGATGACTTCCCCTATATTGATGGGGCTGATGAAGAAGACCACGATATTTGTCTGCCCCTCTAAGAGTGGCATTTAAGCGCTTACTGTATGCCAAGCGGTGAGACTGGTACAAGATAATCAGGTTAGACCTCACAATCTAAGTAGGAGGGAGACCCGATATTCTCCATCCCCCCCCCATCTTACCTCCTTCCCTTCCCCACCGCACCTGTGTATATGTATATATGTTTGTACATATTTATTACTCTATTTATTTATTTATTTTACTTGTCCATATCTATTCTATTTATTTTATTTTGTTAGTATGTTTGGTTTTGTTCTCTGTCTCCCCCTTTTAGACTGTGAGCCCACTGTTGGGTAGGGACTGTCTCTAGATGTTGCCAACTTGGACTTCCCAAGCGCTTAGTACAGTGCTGTGCACACAGTAAGCGCTCAATAAATACGATTGATTGATTGATTGATTGATTGATTGATTGAATCTCCATTTTACAGATGAGGAAACTGGGGAACAGAGAAATTAAATGACTTCCCCAGGATCACAAAGCAAGTAGGGGTCAGAGCCAGGAGTAGAATCCAGATCCGCTGACTCAGGATCATACTTTTTCCACGAGGCTTCTCACGTACCGGCTTCCCATCACCCTTTGGACCAAAGCTTTTACCTATCCTTCAAAGTCCGCCACCTGGTAGCCGAACTCTATTTACCTGCCCTTACCTCATCTTTGCATTTGGATTTGCACCTGTTTTTTCACCCTCCCTCTGCCCCACAGCATTATTTATATTAATGTCTGTCTCCCCTTCCAGACTGAAAGCTCACTGTAGGCAGGGAACATTTCTACCAACTTCATTATATTGTACTCTCTCAAGTGCTTAGTACAGTGGTCTGCGCACAGGCAGCGCTTTGTAAATAGGATTGACTGATTGATTATCTCCCATTATTACCCTAGCCAGTAGCTTCCTTTCCAGGCGACTTTTCCTTCCAGTAACCCCTTTGCACTCATCTTCCGACTCCTATCTCCAAACGACTGTGGAAACTGTGCCCTCTCCATGGGGGCACAGCTATCCTCAGCTACTGCCATTCTGTCTCCTTCCCCTTATAAGTGCCCTCAAATTCCACCTCCCACAAAAGCCCCCCATGGTTAACGTACTTTCCTGTAAGCAGGGATCAAGTCTCCCAACTCTATTGATGTGTACTCTCCCGAGTGCTTACTACAGTACTCTGCACACAATTAGCACTCAATAAATACTGTTGGTTGAGCGATTAATTTTACCTTCAGTCAGTTGTATTTATTGAGCCCTTCCTGTGTGCAGAACACTGTACTAAGCCCTTGGGAGCCTACAGTATAACAATGAACAGATATTCCCTGCCCACAACGAGCTTACAGTTTAGAGGGGGAGACAGACATTTGTCAGAACAGTACAAGTCCCACTCTTATCCGTATAGCAGGCCCTGAACTTGGGTCGGTACTCCTGGTCTTTCTGGACTGGAGGCTAAGTTTGTTCAGACAGGTTCATGCGAATTAATCGTCTCAAACGATAGCTGCTCGGGTCTGGTAGAGCAAGGAAGGGAGAACGCTGGGTTTATAGTTTCGTCGTGGTGATAGAGAATCAGCCCCTAAAATAACAAAAAAATATTGATTTTTCCTCAGCAAGCATCCAGTCGTCATGTCACTCGTGAAGCTAAAGGAATTTGATGAACTCAGGCACTGGCATTCAGGCAAACGTCTTAGCGATGATTACGACAGAACAAGGGGTAGCCTGGAAGGTAAATGTAAACGATCATAAAACCAAATTCATTTGCCTTGATAGTCTTCAAGAGGCACTGCTAAAAATAAAATTTAAAACAATAAGGGTTTAACTGTTGAATGCGTGCAATTCAAGTCCATTTTCCTCCTAGGAAGACCCATGTATAGGTATCACAAATTCAAGTCCAGATCCATGTATTTAATAAATTAATCTCTCTGTATCCAACTGTGGAACAAGTTAAAAATTATAGTAGTTTTGCAAAACTTTGGAATAATTTGTTCAGGAAGTTGGGGAATTTTGTCCTCAAAACCTGTTATAATTAGTCTGTTTCTCTTTCCGCTTCCGCGTAAATGGGAGAAAGAAGACTTTTTTCTCTTTTACTCTTGAGGACATTGTTAGCTTTCTTGAAATAATGGGAAGAATCACTGTCAATGGTAATTTCACAGATTTCTATTTGGAAGAAAAGGGGTTTCAATAATAGAACATCATTCTCATCAATTAATCATATTTATTGAGCACTTATTGTTTGCAGAACACTGTACCAAGAGCTTGGGAGAGTACAATATAATAGAGTTGGTGGACACGTTCCCTGCCCACAACAAGCTTACAGTCTTCAAGATTAAACCTCTGTTCCATATTTCATCTTTTTATTTTAGAAAACACCAATGATCCTCATCTTCTCAGGAAGAAGCAAAGGTTTAGGGAGTATCAACAGTTTTATGGACAAACCTTGGAAGTTGTCACTCCAAAAGTCATTGTAACTCAAACTGCAAAGGCCATGAAAAATGGCAATAAAACCAAGGATAGCAAAAGATCCCAAGTAAGACCTGCAGCTTTTTTCTTTATCAACCGATCAATCAATCACTGATATTTATTGAGCACTTACTGTGTCAGAGCACTTTGATGTTCTTTAATGTGACATGGAATCATGGTGTATTTTTGCATTTGAATTGATGGAGGTTTTAGGGATGGGATGAGAGTAAATGAAGCGAGAGAACAAGGAGCAGAGAGAACTAAGTTAAGGTAGTGGCTGAAGCAGAAAAATAGCATTTAGAATCAGGGTCAGAAGGCAAGAGGTGATACAGATGAGAGGCAGGAAAGTGAAGTGGTAAGAAGGGGAAGACAGCTGATTTGTCTTGCGCCTGGAAAACTTACATTGAGAAGGAGGAAAGAGAGGGGAAAAGAAGGGCAGAGAAGGGGAAAAGTGAGGAGAGTGAATGGTGAAGCTACATTGGTGAGTAACTGAGAGCTCAATATTGAAACAATGCTCTTGAGACAACTTTTTGTCCTCCCTGAATAATTTTTGTAGTCCTGTTCCCTGGCCATAAAATACAGGGCTTGTTTAGTACATTTTTTTCTTTGGGGGAAAAATGATTTCCTGACGGTTCAGTAGAGACAGTTTTTGTGTTCTACAGAGGAAAAACCAGAAACCTTATTTTCCCCTGCATTGGAAGAGAGAAAATAGTTGTCTTAAGCCAAGAAAGGATCATTTTAGGGCTGTCAAGCGGGTAGGAGAAAGTCAAGTGGCATTGTCTACTGGTTAGAGCATAGGCCTGGAAAACAGAGGACCTGGCTCCACCACTTGTCTGCTGTGTGACCTTTGGCAAGTCCCTTAGCTTCTCTGTGCCTCAGTTACCTCATCTGTAAAATGGGGATTAACATTGGGAATCCCACGTGGGACAAAGACTGGGTCCAACCTGATTAGCTTGTATCTACCCCAGTGCTTAGAACAGTGCCTGGCACATAGTAAGCACATAACAAACACCATTAAAAAAAATTGTTCACAGACCCTATCACGCACCCACAGCCTGAGGATACTACATAGCAGGTCTGCTCTGGTTTTGTCATACCAGGTTTCGTTAAATCAAGTAATCGTCCTTTTCCCTTTCCCCATATTAATCAAAACAAGTCACTTAACTTCTCTGTGCCTCAGTTACCTCATCTGTAAAATGGGGATTAAGACTGTGAGCCCCACGTGGGACAACCTGATCACCTTGTATCCACCCCAGCATTTAGAACAGTGCTTTGCACATAGTAAGTGCTTAACAAATGCCATCATCACCGTTATTATTATTATAAAGAATAATCATAATTTTTTTAAAAACTTGCTATGCCCCAAGTACTGGGGTAGATACAAGTACAATCAGAGGGCACAAATAAAATCCTTGTCCCATTTGGGACCCAAAATCTAAGGAACAGGGCAAACAATTGTTTAAGTCCCATTTTACAAGTGAGCAAAAGTTTGGTTTCAAGGAGATGCAGATGTAATCATCAAGTCGATCAATACTTGATTTCTTCATTTGAAATTTGGGCCCCATTGACGAAGTTTCATAGTGGAAGATCTGTGTATGTTTTATTGATGTCTACCTGCTGACCTATCATTCATTTCTAGGAATCGAAACAAAGCATAATTGTCAGAGAAAATCAGAAAAGGCTGGATGCTCTAAAGGAGCAAAAGGAACAGGACCAGTGGATCGCCGAATCTTCAGGCATCAAAAGAGCCATTGAAGATAATTTTAGTTTGGGAGTAAGTAAACTGGATGAGTTCCTGAAGAAGTGTAAGACCGACTCAGTGAAGTTTAATGCAGAAAAAGTCGGGCTGACTTACTGTTTGAAAGCATGGAAAAGACACTGCAAAGAAGAAGGTATGTGAAGACCCTTTTTCTTGTTCGCTAGATTAGGTATGTAAACACAGTATTTGAAACCACACAGGAGACACATCACTTGAACTCAGTAAGTTTCCATATTGTTGGTCTCCAGTGAGGTTCTTTCCTCAGCGGAACAAAGTTAGAGGTGTCTAGTTGTAGAACTCCAAACCGGGACCAGTACCACCCAGCCGGTATTTAGGGCTATTAAAGTCAGAAATTGATAATTCTTTGGCGGCCCCAGCAATTAAAGCTGAACCAGATTACCAAACAAGGCTAGAAACAGAAGCAAATGAGAAGCAGCGTGGCCTAGTGGTTAGACCACGAACCTGGGAGTCAGAAGGATCTGGGTTCTAATCCCGACTCTGCCACTTCTCAGCTGTGCGATCTTAGGGAGCTAATTTAATTTCTTTGTGCCTCAGTTACCACATATGTAAAATGGAAATTAAGACTGAGAGCCCCATGTAGACATGGACTATGTTCAATCTGATTATTTACCCCAGCACTTAGTAGGGTACTGACACATTCATTCATTCAGTCGTATTTATTGAGTGCTTATTGTGTGCAAAGCGCTGTACTAAGTGCTTGGGAGAGGACAATATAACAACAAACAGACACATTCCTGCCCAGAATGAGCTCACAGTCTAGAGGGGGAGACAGACATTAATATAAATAAATAAATTACAGATCTATGCATATGTGCTGTGGGGATGGGAGAGAGGATGAATGAAGGAGCAAGTAAGAGCGGCACAGAAGGAAGTGGGAGAAGAGGAGAGGAGGGCTTAGTCAGGGAAGGCTTCTTGGAGGGGATGTGCCTTCAGTAAAGTTTTGAAGTTGGGGAGCGCAGTTATCTGCCTCTCATATCTATTCTATTTATTTTATTTTGTTAGTATGTTTGGTTTTGTTCTCTGTCTCCCCCTTTTAGACTGTGAGCCCACTGTTGGGTAGGGACTGTCTCTATATGTTGCCAATTTGTACTTCCCAAGTGCTTAGTACAGTGCTCTGCACACAGTAAGTGCTCAATAAATACGATTGATGATGATGATGATGATCTGCCTGATATGAGGAGGGAGGGCATTCCAGGCCAGAGGTGGGATGTGGGCGAGAGGTCGGCGGCGAGATAGGTGAGATCGAGGTACAGTGAGAAGGTTAGCAGGCACATGGGAAGTGCTTAACAAATATCATTTAAAAAAAAAGACTAGATCCAAGTTGGGATTTAATAAGTACCACCAGTGGGAAAAGGTTGCAACATAAAACACTAAAATGAAGGTCTGCAAGATAATATTTAAAGCCACTGAGGTTCAAGTCCACCAGGACCAAGCCGAGTATTTGGTTAAGATACAGTGAGCACTGAAGCAGTGATGGTGAACTGCCTGCATTCCAGAATCTAGATGCTGATTATTTTTCTCCTGCCATTTGAGAATGGTTCATAAGCAATACTGGTGAACCTGCTCCCAAGCTGGAATGTTTCTTCTGTAGTAGGTCCAGGTCTCCAAGTCAGGTAAAGATTAAAAATCTTCCCCACTGCTTCCCTCCCATCGGCAATAACCTTATGATGTTGAAATTGGTATCAGTCAATCAATCAGTGGTTTTGCTTAAGCATGTACTGTGTGCGGAGCCCCGTACTAAGCATTGTCTTCCACTCTAACAAAAGCCATTCCATCTTTTTTTGATTCCTTTTTCTACAACTATTTGTGCATGGTTGGGCAATGCCCAGGTAGCAGATTTTAGTGACAGCATTAACTGCCTAGTTTCTATTTTGGGTTTGAACATGAAGGGTGTATATTTGCAATATCTGCAAATACATAATGAGGTTGGAAATTTTAAATAGTATAGATCTATCAAAAAACATTTATTGGGTGCTTGCTTACCCTGTGCAGAGCAGGTACTATGCATTTGAGAGAGTAAAACAGTTAGTAGATGTTATCCCTCCCCTCAAGGAGTTTAACATCTAGTAGGGGAGGCAGACACTAAAACAAATTGCAGGTAGGAGGAATCAATGGATTTTAAAGATATGTACGTAAGTGCAAGAGGTAAATGTGACTATCCAAGTGGTGAGGCGACACAAAAGGGCCAAAATGGCAGTTGGGGAGGGAATAAGATAGGGAGATGAGAGAGAAATCAGGGAAGACATCTTGGAGGAGATGTGATTTAAGAAGGGCCTGGAAGAAAATGGGAAGAGCAGTAATCGGGAGGATGTGTACAAGAGGTAAGGAGCGAGAGAAAGGAGAAGACCCAGTGCTTTTTCCAGGGTAGGGATTATGAATCTATTTATTTCTAATGTATTTGTGTGTGTAAGAGAGCAAGAACATAGGCATATTTAGTGCTGAGATCTTCTTTACGCCATTCATTTTGAACTCCTTACAAAACTTTCCTCAAACTAAGAGTATTTGATTGATTTGCATTTCACACTCTTTTCTACTCCTCCACTTTGGTGGATGAACAAGGACAGCTCACAAAGATAGCTAGCAGAAAATAGAAGCATCAGCAAGTGGTTTAGATAATACGATTCATTTCCTGAATGACCTCAGAGTGAACCTAAATGGTCAGTTTTGTAATGTTTTTATTCTTTCCTTCCTCAAGGTAAAATATCAAAAGATTTAAGTATAGCTGCCCAAGTGATGAGAAGACTTCAGTCCCTAGTGTGCAAATATGAGGAATTTTTGAAGAAAAAAGATTGCGAACTTATAGTCAAATGTCTTAAATATTTAGGATTTGATAATTTGGTGGAGGTTGAGGACTTTTCTCAGGTAATATCTGTTTAATTTTTTTAATATAGCTTTATTTCTGCCAAAGTACACCAATACAGCTATATGTATAGCTATAGATAGATGTAAGCTGTCCTAAATACATTTTAATGTCTCTTTTGACTGCAGATATTTGATTTAGGTTCTGTTTGGCTGTATTTCTTTTCCCACCAGTCATTCTCAATCTATTCTCAATCAGGGGAAGCAGCATGGGCATGGGACTCAAAAGGTCATGGGTTCTAATCTTGCCTCTTCCACTTATCTGTTATGTGGCCTTGGGCAAGTCACTTGACTTCTCTGTGCCTTAGTTACCTCATCTGTATAATGGGATTTAGACTGTGAGCCCCATGTGAGACAGAGACTATATCCAACCCAGTTTTCACCCCAGTACTTAGTACAGTGCCTGGAACATGGTAAGTGCTTAACAAATATTATTATTATTACTAATAATATCTAAACACTCAGCCTCAGGATTCACAAATATTGTGGATCTGGTCACTGCTCTTGACTCTAAACATCAGATTAGCAAAATCTTCATTTTAAAAAAGGCAAAAAACTCAGTCATAATCCATCTTCCTCTGTGAGAAAATGCATAATAATATTAATAATAAATAATATGATATATCCATTGTAATATTCAATAACAATTATTATTGTGGCCTTTAGTGGCTCCACCAGTTGTCAGCTGTGTGGCTTTGGGCAGGTTGCTTCACTTCTCTGTGCCTCAGTTGCCTCATCTGTGGGATGGGGATTAAGACTGTGAGCCCCCCGTGGGACAACCTGATCACCCTGTAGCCTTCCCAGTGCTTGGAACGGTGCTTTGCACGTGGTGGGCGCTTAATAAATGCCATCATTATTTTTCCCAGACTGAGCCCCCTCCTTCCTCTCCCCCTCTCCCCCGCCCTACCTCCTTCCCCTCCCCACAGCACCTGTATATATGTTTGTACAGATTTATTACTCTATTTTACTTGTACATATTTACTATTCTGTTTATTTTATTTTGTTAATACGTTTTGTTTTGTTGTCTGTCTCCCCCTTCTAGATTGTGAGCCCGCTGTTGGGTAGGGACCGTCTCTATAGGTTGCCAACTTGTACTCCCCAAGCGCTTAGTACAGTGCTCTGCACACAGTAAGTGCTCAATAAATATGATTGAATGAATGAATGAATAGTGTTCACGCTGTGCTAAACACTAGAGCAGTTACCAAATTAAATGACTAGATACCATCCCTGTTCTTTAAGGGGCACACAGTAGTCTATTTTATCTCCATTTTACAGATGAAGAAACTGAAGCCAAGAGAGTTTAATGACTTGGTCATTATTATACAGGAGAACAGTGGCCAGCTACAACTTGAACCCGTTTTCTGACTCCCTTCTCATTCTCTTGTCACTAAACCAGGTCTCCCAAAGCAATCCCTATGTGTAAAAAAAGTAGTATTCCATTTTACTCACCAGGTATGTTTATCAGCAGTGTGGCTTAGTGGAAAGAGCACGGCCTTGGGAGTCAGAGGTCATGGGTTCTAATGCCAGCTCCGCCACTTATCAGCTGTGTGACTTTGGGCGTCACTTAACTTCTCTGTGCCTCACTTACCTCACCTGTCAAATGTGGTTTAAGATTGTGAGCCCCACGTGGGGCAACCTCATTACCTTGTATCTACCCCAAAGCTTAGAACAGTGCTTGGCACATAGTAAGTGCTTAACAAATGCCATTATTATTATTATTATATGAACATATTTTACATATAAAAGTATATATATCCATATTAACATATATATAGTGTAGGTCTATATATTTTATAAATATTCACATGTAGATAAAACCCTTTACTCATGTGCAGGAAATATTGTAACACCAGGTGAGTGGAACAAAATTCTGTTTTTTATTAGACATATGTAGATTGGTGTCTATTAATGGAGGGAGATAGATTATTCACCCAGTTTAAACAAACACAAAATTAAGCTTTTTAGACTGACAAAATCCTGAACGTACACCCCCAAAAGATTTAGTGTGTCAGGTAAAGTGACAGTCATGTTTTTTTTTTTAAAGTACTGCTTACTGAATACAATGTACTGTACTAACTGATTGGAAAGTCCTAGAGAAGCTTAGAACATGTTCCTTGCCCCAAAGAGTTTAAGTGCTTAGGGCTTTGGTAGACAGTAAGTGCTTAACCCCATTATTATTACTGTTGTTATTTTATCCGTGCCTTTTTACTAGTTTCCTTATTGCTGTCTTACTTGGGCAGGGGGCGGAGGTGGGGGAGAGAAGTTCTCTCAAATTTTAGACCAAATTGTTCCACCGTAGCAGTCCGATAAGACACTGTTGCCCTCGGAAACTTAAATAAAATAAGGACAAAGATATTTTAATCAATGCAGGAGGTGAATGGTGACAGGACTGAAAAGAAAAAAGCCACATACTCTGTTGATATGGGTTCAGCTCGATTCCAGCTCCTGCACATGGGCCATTTCTTGATGCGAAATGAGAGAACAGATCCAGACCCCAGGGTCCAGGGTTTCATTCCAGACACATGGCAGGTAATGAGAATTAAACTGATTTCTCTGTTTGAGCACTGGTGCCTTTACACATAATTTTGGAAAACCCCTCCCCTCTGTCTCTGCGGATAAATCATTTAGCCTCAAATTTTCTAATACTGTGCACTTTCAAAATAGGTTCTCTGCTGTGTGGCCTTGGGCAAGCCATTTCACTTCTCTCTGCCTCAGTTCCCTCATCTGTAAAATGGGGGTGAAGACTATGAGCCCTTTGTGGGACGGGCTTTGTCCAACCCGATTTGCTTGTCTCCACCCCACCGCTTATTACAGTGCTTGGAACATAGTAAGCGCTTAACAAATATTATTATGATGATTATGATTATTTGTAATCTCATGAAAAATGAAACTGTACAAGAATATGGTTTGCCGAGTTCAGGCTCCCAGGTTTACCCAGTGATATCGACTGCTCAATGTGGGACTGTTTGTGACATGCTTGGGCTAAGCATATTTGTGGAAGTGCTGGGGGATAGTGGTGTTTGGGTGGGGGAATTGGGATTATGATGAATCAGAGTAGAGGTAATTTTGTTCATCTAAACTGGGGTTCCCTCTCTTAAGAGCCCCTATTTTTTGCCAGGAAAGTGGTCTAGGGACATAGGGAGCGGTAAAGATTAGGGGCCCTCCTCCCTGGATTCGTGGTGAAGAAACTACCTAAATGCACCTAGAACTAGAGCAGAAGAGCATCTTAAGCAATCCCCATTTAGCATGACACCATAATAGGTATTTTCTTTTCTGAAATGGATAGAAAAGTCGGAATTTTTTTTTTTTTTTTTGGTATTCTAGTTCATTCCACTCAACCAGCCATTATGATGGGCTGAATACTTTCCAGGCACATGTTTGGGTGAAGGGGAGAATCCTGCTTGACCTTAGGAGTTCTGCAGTGTGTTATGCAGTGGCAGTCCGTAGGAGGACACACTGCAGGGACTATGGAGACATTATTCTGTGAGGCCGTACCTCTGCCCACCTCCGGCTCTGCTCCCTCTAGGTCTTATGTCGGGTGTCGAGGACGCCCCACGCCTGTGAATGTGAGTGTTCCTGAACCTCACTCCAGGATGGGACTGGTCTTCCTAAATGGCAAAATAATCGGCTACTTATCCAACACCTTATCCAACAACTTATCCAACTTTGGAGTCAGAGGTCATGGGTTCAAATCCCGGCTCTGCCACTTATCAGGTGTGTGACTTTGGGCAAGTCACTTCACTTCTCTGGGCCTCAGTTCCCTCATCTGTAAAGTGGGGATGAAGACTGTGAGCCCCCTGTGGGACAACCTGATCACCTTGTTAACCTCCCCAGCGCTTAGAACAGTGCTTTGCACATAGTAAGCGCTTAATAAATGTTATAAAAACAAACAAACAAACAAAAACACCATGAACCTTCCATTTGGGGTTATGGGGTACAAAAGGGAGAAGAGTTTCCCTTCATCCCCCTAAGCTTATATTAAGAAGCAGCACGGCTCAGTGGGAAAGAGCACGGGCTTTGGAGTCAGGGGTCATGGGTTCACATCCCGGCTCCTCCACTTGTCAGCTGTGTGACTTTGGGCAAGTCACTTAACTTCTCTGTGCCTCAGTTCCCTCATCTGTAAAAGGGGGATGAAGACTGTGAGCCCCACGTGGGACAACCTTATCACCGTGTATTCTCCCCAGCGCTTAGAACAGTGCTTTGCACATAGTAAGCACTTAATGAATGCCATTATTATTATTATTATATTTGGCTGCAGATGGAGAATCGCACCGCGTCTTCGGCAACTGAACCTCCACAGCTCTGCCCCTTCCTGTCCTAGATCAATCACTAAAATGGGGCTGAGTGGCCTAAGGCAAGCTTAAGTTGGAAAAGCAGAGTGTAAAGTTGTCTACGTGGATTCTGGGAGCAGAGGAAGATATTCCTGGCCCTTCCTTCCCTCCCTCCCACCGGACCCATCCTCACTGAAGGCAGAGAATGTGTCTGTGTATCGTAGTAGTGGGCTCTCCCAAGCACTTAGTACAGTGCTCTGCACCCAGTAAGCGCTCAATAAATACGATCAAATGAATGAATGGACCCCTCAAGCTTTTGAAGCAGCGTGGCTCAGTGGAAAGAGCCCGGGCTTGGGAGTCGGAGGTCATGGGTTCAAAACCCGGCTCCGCCAATTGTCAGCTGTGTAACTTTGGGCAAGTCGCTTAACTTCTCTGGGCCTCCGTTACCTCATCTGTAAAATGGGGATTAAGACTGTGAGCCCCACTTTGGACAGCCTGATCACCTTGTATCCTCCCCAGTGCTTAGAACAGTGCTTTGCACATAGTAAGTGCTTAACAAATGCCATTAGTATTATTATTATTTTGATATGACTGTTATTCTTCACCTCACAGCGAGAGCTACTCGACGTGGTGGACAACAATGAGTCTGCAGTGATCGTTGCCCCAACGTCTTCGGGGAAAACATATGCCTCCTACTACTGCATCGAGAGAGTGCTGAAAGAAAGTGATGAAGGGGTGGTCATATACGTGGCGCCCACCAAGGTCCGGCTTACGTAACTGGGGCTGTTAGATTTTTTTTTTCCTTTTTTTGGTTCAAGTATTTCTTGTTTCCCATGATACTGTGGAATTAACATATTGGAATTTCAGAACTGGATAAAATCGGTCCCATAATTTTATCCCAAGGTGAAGTTAATTTATAAAGTCATGGGTTAGGACTGTGAGCCCACTGTTGGGTAGGGACTGTCTCTATATGTTGCCAACTTGTACTTCCCAAGCGCTTAGTACGGTGCTCTGCACACAGTAAGCGCTCAATAAATAAAATTGATTGATTGATTGATTGAGAAAAGGCGCTTTAATGGAAGTAGGAGTTTGACTTGTGGCTTCCCACTCCCCCCATCTCGTTACATTTCAAATATGAGTTTTTCGTTTCATGTGGTTTATGAATGTAGTCTCTGTGTATACACTGAGTTTTATATAGTAAAATTTCCTGTCCGGGTTATCATTTGGCATGATATGCTGACAGATCTGTGAGCCTGTTGTGGGCAGGGATTTTCTCTGTTGCTGAATTGTACTGCCTAAGCGCTTAGTACAGTGCTGTGCACACAGTAAGTGCTCAATAAATACGATTGAATGAATGAATGAATGAACAGTGCTCAGCATATAATAAGCGCTTAACAAAAACCATAATTATTAGTAGTATTGGTATTATTAATGGCCACTTTGACAGTGGACTCACCATCAATCAATCAATCAGTCACTCAGTCGTATTTATTGAACAGTTACTGTGTGCAGAGCACTGTACCAAGCACTTGGGAGAGTACGGTGCAAAAGCGTTGGTAGACACGTTCTCTGCCGAGCGAGTTCGCTGCCTCCTCCGATCCCCGACCCAATGGGCCTGGCTCCAGAGCACTGTACTAAGCGCTTAAGCAGTACAATTCAGCAACAGAGTTCTTTTGCAGATACTTTCCCACCTTTAAGTGCTCAATAAATAAGCACTTAGTACAGTGCTCTGCACACAGTAAGCGCTGAGCCCACTGTTGGGTAGGGACTGTCTCTATATGTTGCCAATTTGTACTTCCCAAGCGCTTAGTACAGTGTTCTGCACATAGTAAGCGCTCAATAAATACGATTGATGTTGATGATAAATACCATTGAATGAATGAATTAATAGATCATGGAACACCCAGAACATGTATGCAAGTAACCTTAGTACAGTGCTCTGCACACAGTAAGCACTCAATAAATACGATTGTGCTTAGTACAGTGCTCTGCACACAGTAAGCGCTCAATAAATACGATTGATGATGATTGAATGAAGTAACCTGCTAAAAAGGATTATCAGGTCGCTGAATGGGGATTGAGACAGTGAGCCCCATGAAGGACAGAGACTGTGTCCAACCCGATTTGCTTGTATCTTCCCCAATACTTAGTACAGTGCCTGACACACAGTAAGTGCTTAACAGATACCCCGATTATTATTAACTCATTATAATGGACTCTCCCAAGCACTTAGTTCAGTGCTCTGCACGTCAGTAAGGGCTTAATAAATGCAACTGAAGGAATAAAAATAATGATGATGGTATTTGTTAAGCGCTTACTATGTGCAAAGTGCTGTTCTAAGCGCTGGTATGCAGTAAGCGCTTAATAAATTCATTCATTCATTCATTCAATCGTATTTATTGAGTGCTTACTGTGTGCAGAGCACTGTACTAAGCGCTTGGGAAGTACAAGTTGGCAACATATAGAGACAGTCCCTACACAACAGTGGGCTCACAGTCTAGAAGAGAGAGACAGGCAACAAGACAAAACATATTAACAAAATAAAATAAATAGAATAAATATGTACAAATAAAATAGAGTAATAAGTATGTACAAACATATATACATATATACAGGTGCTGTGGGGAGGCGAAGGTGGCAAGGCAGGGGGAATGGGGGGAATGGGGGATATTCTATAATATAAAATATATAATATAATAATAATGGGAGGATAGAGAAGCAGCATGGCTCAGTGGAAAGAGGTTGCCAAGAGCCTGGCAGGATGCCATCACAGGTGCTCGAGTGCTGGGATGCCCCAAGAACCAACTGGTCTCCCGGGAGGGGCAGGGGCAGACGGGAGAGCCCGGCATTAGGTGTCCAGGGCGGGCTGCCCCCGAGGAGGGAGGCAGAGTGGTAAGATGTGGCTCAGAGGAAAGAGTCATGGCTTAGGAGTCAGAGGTCATGGGTTCTAATTCCGCCTCCGCCACTTGTCAGCTGTGTGACTTTGGGCAAACCACTTAACTTCTCTGGGCCTCAGATCCCTCATCTGTAAAATGGGGATTAAGACTGTGAGCCCCTCGTGGGACAACCTGTATCTACCCCAGCACTTAGAACAGTGCTTGGCACATAGTAAGCACTTAACAAATGCCATTATTATTATTATTATTAACCAGTTAGGGTTCCACTTTCAAATTATTCAGACCTTTCTGTCCCCTAGATGTTTTACTTGAAACATCCGGCGTAAAAAACAAGTTTTGGCCTGAGGCACCCAAATAATTTTCTAGTGTAGATCTGGAATAGACAACTCCAAAAAGCCTGTAGGATTCAGTCTGTGTGATTTTTTAAAAGATTTTACCTGTGTGCATTCTGATTACTAATGGATCTCTTTTCTTTGCTGGACAGGCCCTGGTGAACCAGGTGTCAGCAACTGTTCTAAATCGATTCACCAAAAGGCTGCCAGTGGGTCAAGCTCTGTGCGGAACTTTCACCAGGGATTATCGCCAGGATGTGCTGAACTGCCAGGTGCTCTATGATGTTTGCGGCCTATTATCAGATGACAATGGCATCATTCACGCAAAACTAGTTTTAAACCGTTTCCCAAACATTGGGGAGTAAATTCTCTGAATGGATTATGATATTTATTAAGTGTTTACTATGTGCTGAGCACGGGGAACATTGCAGGCACGTCACGCTCTCACAAGGGGAAGACATGCAGAAAAACAACAATTCTGAAATTTTAATACTACATGGGAAAACAGTTCTTGGTGGGAAAATTCTTCGTCATCTCATCGCTCAATTGTTGGCATTTATCGAGGTCCTACTCCTTGCAGAGCACTGTGCTAAGTGCTTGGGAGAAGAATACCATAGAGTAAGATTCCTGCTCTCAAGGAGCATACAATCAAGGGGAGATTGTACATACCTACGTTATTTATTTATTCATTCATTTATTTATATGAATAAATTACTTATTCATCTTAACGTCTGTCTCCCCCTCTAAACTGTAAACTTGTTATGGGCAGCGAATGTGTCTGCTAATTTTCTTGTATTCTCCCAAGGGCTTAGAACAGTTTTCTGCACATAGTAAGTGCTCAATAAATACCACTGATTGATTAATTGGGAGAGACAGACACTAAAACACAAGTAGGGGGAAGCAACAGAGTTGTAGATATGTATTTAAATGTATTAGGGTGGGACAGGCAGTTAATCCCCAAATGTTTGGGTGGTGTGGAAGAGCTAAAGTGCCATTAGGGTGGAGTGTCAGGTGGCAATAGGGTGGAGAAATGCGACGTTAATTAGAGAAGATATCTTGGAGAAGATGTGATTTTCGAAGGGCTTTGAAGGTAGGGAAAACAGTGGTCTGTCGGATGAGAAGAGGAAGAGAATTCCAGGCAGAAGGGAAGATGTGAAAAAGAGGTGCTAGAGAGGTGAGATTGAAGCACAGTGAGTAGGTTGGCTTGAGAAGAGCGAAGGGTGTCAGCTGGGGTACGGTGGGAGAAGAACACTGGTCAGTAGTGGGGAGAGAGTTCATCATCATCATCATCAATCCTATTTATTGAGTGCTTACTGTGTGCAGAGCACTGTACTGAGCACTTGGGAAGTACAAATTGGCAACATACAGAGACAGTCCCTACCCAACAGTGGGCTCACAGTCTAAAAGGGGGAGTTGATTGTCTTAGTTCCAGCGGCAATAGCGTCTTCAAGAAAGGGCAAAGGAAACTTCTCTAGAAGAACACTGGTCAGTAGTGGGGAGAGAGTTGATTGTCTTAATTCCAGCGGCAATAATGTCTTCAAGAAAGGGCAAAGGAAACTTCTCTAGAAGTAGCTGGGTGGGAGAAAAAGTTCAGGAAGTCTTTAAAAGGGCACAAGTGGGCCCCGTTTTCGTGAAGCAATAATAATAATGGTATTTAAGCGCTTACTGTATGTCAAGAACTGTTCTAAGCGCTGGAGTAAATACAAGCTGGACACAGTATCTGTCCCCGTGGGGAATACACTCTTAATCCACATTTTGCAGAGGAGGTAATTGAGGCACAGAGAAGTGAAGCAACTTGCCCAAAATCACCCAGCAGACACGTGGCAGAGTCGGGACTTGAACCCAGGCCCTTCGGGCTCCCAAGCCTGTGCTGTGTCCCGTGCTGTGAGCATGGATTTGGGATGCTGGGGAGCCCCCTTGGCTGTTCCAATGGGAATTTGACCCTGCACTCCATCTCATTTGAACATTTTCAGTATCAATAATGGGCCCTGTCCATCCTTGCAGCTTCAGAGGAACTGCAGAGGGAACGGAAAACACCCCTCCCCTCAAATGTGTGTCTTTCTGATGAAGATGGATGGCTCCTGACTGGGGTTGTTGTCAAGGCCATGACACTCCTGGGAGCCTCACTGAGATGTCTGTTTCCACAGTTCTAGACTGTAAACCCGTTGTGGGCAGAGATTGTCTCTATTCCTGAATTGTACTTTTCAAGCGCTTAGTATAGTGCTCTGCACCCAGTAAGCTCTCAATAAATATGATTGAATGAATTAACGTGTACCTGTGCACGTCCCCAGGCCTCTTCTAAACAGTGCTCAATGCTGGCAATTGTCCATCAATGCAAGGGTGTTGAGGAGTGTCCTTGCACTGTGCTCAGGGATTGGGAATATTTTAAATTAAGTTCATGAAAATGTTTCCCTCACTCCCAATCTCTTTCTCTGCAGGGGGCATAAGTTCCCTGTCCAATAAACTCATGACTAAATCAACAACAGAATTAATTGAGCACTTAGTATGTGCAGAACCCCGTACTTGATACCCCGGAATAATAATAATAATAGTTTTTTTAAGTGCTCACTACGTGTCAAACACTGTTCTAAGCGCTGGGGTATATACAAGCTAATCAGGTTGGACAGTCTCTGTCCCAAGTGGGGCTCACGGTCTTAGTCCCCATTTTACAGATGAGGTTACTGAGACACAGAGAAGTGAGATGACTACAGCCGAAGGATATGATTTTGGCCCCCAGCGGGTACAGTTCAAAAATAATAAAGACCTGAAGACACTTTGTTCATTCTGAATTCTCAAAAATATAAAATAGCAAAGAAACCATTGTTGCATTGACACTTCTAAGGGGCGTGATAGTAAAAGTCACTTTATTTTTAATTTAGTAGTGGTGGTAGTAGTAGTAGCAGTAGCATTTATTGAGCTCCCACTTTCTGAGTTGCACCATACTAGGTGCTTGGGAAGTTCAGAATAATGAAGTGACATATTTCTTGCCCACAGGGTACTTTCTCTCCAATGGGAGAGAAACAAATATATTTTCAACTAGAGTGGTCAAAATCAATACACTGAGCAGACATATTTATATGAGTACTAGGGTGGGGTGTAGATAATTTCCTAAATTTATAACTTGACATTAGGTTTCAAACTGACTCACCAACATTTCTTTTCAGGTACTTGTGACGGTGCCAGCCTGTTTGGAAATCCTTCTGCTCTCTCCCCACCGTCAAGCATGGGTGAAAAGAATCAGATATGTTATATTTGATGAGGTATTGTATGGCTCTACTAACCTAATGCACACTTAAAAATAAATGTGTAGACGCTAGACTGTAAGCTCGTTGTGGGGTGGAGATGTGTCTAACAACTGTGTTGCATTGTTATGGTCCTCTCCCAGGCGCTTAGTACGGTGTTCTGCACGCAGTAAGCGCTCTATAAATGCACTTGATTTATTGTATAATGGTTCAAGGTGTGATGTTTCCTTTTGTTTTCCATTTTAAGAGTGATGACAAAATCTGGTCCAGCCTACCTGTGAGAACAGTGGGTGTGAAATGATTTGGAGCTTCTCATATTATTCGAGGTCCCTCATCTCTCCTTCCCTCCTCACATCTCTCCTTGTCTCTTCTCATCTTAACTCGTCTCTCTCTGCCTTGCAGCAGCCGTCCCTCGATCTCGCTTGTCTGTCCCCCCATCTTCGTCATCTCCTTCTATCTCTCATTATCTCTCTTTGTCTCTCCCCACCCCTTCTATCTCTCTCCTGCCATTCCTCACTCTTCCATATTTCCCTGCCTTCCATCTCTCACTTTCTCCCTCCCTCTCTCCTACGCGTTCTCTCGATGGCCAATGCCACGATTGTAGTGGAGATTAACTGGTGGTTAGCAAGGCCAACTTCCATTTGAATATGATCTGAACATGCCTAGTTGATGGGACAAAGGGTGCTGAGGGAATGGCCACTACCCACTTTCCCCCCTATTGCATCTTTCACCTCCAGACTTTATGGTATCCCTTCTGTTGGCGTTCCTCTCTCTTCTGGGCTGACCAGGCCAGGTTTGAGTAAAGTAGGATAATTGTGGAAATAAGGACAGTTCCAGCTTCTGCCTGCCACTGGTCTAAGCAGTTCAGAGGTAGTGAATGGAAGGAGAAAGGAGCCTGGAAAAATTGACGGGGATATTTTTGTTTCAGATGAATGGCATTCAGAAAACTGGCCCTACACTGTACATATAGTGTCTCCAAATTGAAATGGGTCTTAAAAGCTGGAAGGGATTTGAGGAATATTCTTTGGACTGTCTGTCCTCTGCCATAGAGCACTGACTCCTGAGAACTATCCTTAAACCCAAATCCCCAAGGGATGCAGATAGTGCCAGAAATTTCACCTTGATCCTGGACCTCGGATTATGGATTTGGTCCCTTTCCTGGTGCGCTTCTGAGCAAAGGGGAGGAATATTCCTGCTTCTTACTGTTCTCTGGACTGTCTGTCCTCTCCTGTTACCTTCCACCCCTATCAATCAATCAATCAATCAATCGTATTTATTGAGCACTTACTATGTGCAGAGCACTGTACTAAGCGCTTGGGAAGTACAAATTGGCAACACATAGAGACAGTCCCTACCCAACAGTGGGCTCACAGTCTAAAAAGTCCCCTATCTCACCTATCTCACACCATAGTTAATGGTGATGATGGTGGGGGGCTACATCTGCTCATTTATGACCGACCCTCTTCTGCTCCCCTCCACAACTGCTCTCTGGTGTCACAGCCCCACCTTTCTCACAACCAGAAGTGAGGAAAGGAAATCCATTCATTCATTCATTCATTCAATTCAATTGTATTTATGGAGCACTTACTGTGTGCAAAGCACTATATTAATCCACCAGAAACATCTTGCTTGAGAAGAATCGGACTCCACAGATGTTTGTGGTTATGTGTGTGTAGAAAGAGAATAGGAAAGGAGAAAGGAGGGGAAATACTAGAGGAAAAGGGAGAGATTCAATTCTCTTTGAGGTCGGTGGTCATGCCCTTCTTGCGCAAGTCCAAGCAAAAAGGAGAATTTAGAAATGATCTGGTGAATTTGAGCAGTGAGGCAATTAGGAATGTGCCAGATTGAATGTTGACTTGTCCATACAACTAGAGACATTTTTCAGATTTGATCTAGAGATTATTACCTGGATATATACACTATTAGAGGTTTAATACACGGGACTTTTGGCAGCAGTGAAAATCAGCAATGGCTTATTTCCATCTTCAGTTCCCAGTCTTTATTTCTTCCTCCTACCCATTTATCTTTACCTCTCATATCCGTGTAGTATTTTACTCTCTGTGATAGCTTTTAAGCCGAGTATTTTTTTTCCCACCCTGGAAAGGTCCATTGTCTTGGTGGGGAAATTGGAGCAGAAGTTTGGGAGCACCTCCTTGTTATGATCCGATGCCCCTTTTTAGCTCTCTCTGCTACCATCAGTAACCCGGAACACCTCACTAGGTAGGTTCAAGAATTCCTTCCTTACCAGAAGGTTTCTCCTTTTTTCTGTAAATTGTTCTTTTTGTTCTGTTGTCTATCTACGGCATCTCCTAAGCAACCATCACACCTCTCTTCCTGTAGACTGTAAGCTCTTTGTGTGCATGGATCAATCAATCAATCGTATTTATTGAGCACTTACTGTGTGCAGAGCACTGTACTAAGCACTTGGGAAGTACAAGCTGGCAACATATAGAGACAGTCCCTACCCAACAGTGGGCTCACAGTCTAAAAGATGGATGGCGTCTGCCAACTCTATTGTACTTTCCTAAGTGCTTAGTTCAGTGTTCTGCACCCAGTAAATGTTCAGGAAATACGATTAATTGGTTAACTGATAACCAAGCATGATGTTACTGCTGTTGAAGACAGAATACTGAGTTAGATGAACCACTGGTCTTAGATCCGTACTTGGTCATTAGTGTGGGACAAAGACTGTTTTTCTGTCTGACCAGCTTATGGTTCTGGTGAACTCTGCCTTAGAGCATCGACTCCTGAGAACTAACCTTAAACCCAAATCTCCAAGGGATACAGGTAGAAGCATCCCTAGGGCAAAAAGTGCCAAGAAATTTCAGCTGGATCCTGGACCTCAGATTGTGGATTTTGGGTCTGAATCTCTTTTCTGGACCATTTCTGAGCAAAGGGGAATAATATTCCTGCCCCTTGCTTGACAGCCAGTAGAAGAGGTTGCCCTGAGACATCCATTCTTTGAGCACAGAGAAAGCCCTGGTCCTGGATAGAGGAGAGATGGGAATGTACCTGAAAAATATAGAGCTAGCGTCTTCTCTGTTCCTGACAATGCCCCTTTTGGACTCTCCGCCTTACGAGCAATGCACACAACCAGTGTCCAATCTGATTACCTTATATCGACCACAGCGCTTAGTACAGTATGTTAAGCGCATAGTAAGCGCTTAACAAATACTATTAAAAAAGGTACAGATGCGTAAACGTGTAAACAAATATGCTGAGAAAGGGGATAAGCATGTGAGGGGAAGGGCAGCAAGAGTAATCACCCCTTTTGCTTTATTTCAAATGTAAAAGGTGCAGTGTGTGTGTGTGTGTGTGTGTGTGTGTGTGTGTGTGTGTGTGTGTGAGAGAGAGAGAGAGAGAGAGAGAGAGAGAGAGATCTGGCTAAATAACATATAAATTTAATTTTAAGGTGGCTCCAATCTGTCAAAACATATTGGCGAAACGCAGATAAGATAATAGATGGAAGTCTCCATTCTGACCGGACTTCTAGACGTGGCTCCAACGTTCAAAAACAACTCTTTGGAGAAAAGAGATCATACAAAGTTAGATTGGGTAGGTCCAATATTTGAGGGCTTTGGTGTCTAATTTAAAAATACCTCCGGGGTTTCAGTCACTCCAATCACCCTCCATTCGTTCTGAAATCAATTCTTTTCTACGCAGTTCTTTATGGTGAGAGATACAATCATTTGGAAAAATACGTGTGCTCCTTTAAAGGCGATGACATTGTCACAGATCGCTATCATCCATGTGCTGCCCTCACGACAGATCATGTAAGTTTAATGCCTTCACCTTTTAAAAACAAATTCAACAGAACTCCCTTTCCAACTAGTTCTTTATTTTGTGATAAGAAAATAAGTGAAATCAAAGTTTTTAGCATTTCTTTTTTTCCATTCCTCTTTCCGGTCTCATCCAGCACTCCAGAATAACCATCCCAAAACCCTTCTCTGCCCCAAGGACTTGACTTTCTCTGTATCGCTTAATAACTCTCAACCAGCTTTCCACTCTTGATGCTGGTTCCACTTGAAAGGCCAAAGAATCACCAATATGCTTCCCCCTCTTTATTTGTTCAAGTAGTATATGCCTTCCTTACCTCTTCCCCAAACTGGCTTCAGGCCCTTAGCACAAAAAAATGTATTGCTTCATCCTAGGAAGCGATGTTTTCCTATAGCAGTCATTCAGAACTGTGGTGTGGTTTCTCAGTTCTAATACTGCCCTGGAAATACGGCATTCAAAAAGAAAAAGGGAAGCACAGTAGCAGCGATTGAGTAAATATTAATTTTATCATACTATAAAATTCAGCTGGTTTTAAATCTGTTGTCCCTTGTGTATAGACAATTCAGTGAGTTCAGCTACCCGGTAAGGGAAGTGTATAATTGTAACAAAGATTTAGGTGCATGATGATATTTCTGTTTAACTGAAATCATCTCCCCCTTCTAGACTGTGAGCCCATTATTGGGTAGGGACCGTCTCTATATGTTGCTGACTTGTACTTCCCAAGCGCTTCGTACAGTGCTCTGCACGTAGTAAGCGCTCAATAAATACGATTGAATGAATGAATGAAAAGAAATACGTGGCCCTAGAATGTGATGAAGGAGAATTAATTGTATAAAGACCATCGTGAGTGGCAGAGTCCTGTGCTAGGTACTGATCCGTCCTTACAGAATGAAGAAGACAGTATGTGTTCACAGATTGTAGGCAGACTATCTGGCCAACACAAGAGGGGAAAGATTCTTAAAATATAAGTCCTTCACCTGCCTGCACTTAGAATTGTCTAACAGCATAGCAGCTGGGGATTTGACTCCATTGCAGTTTTAATAATGATAGTATTGATTAAGCACTTATTCTATCTAAAAACACTGTACTAACCATTGGGAAAAAGTTCATGGACGAAAATTAAGACAAAGTGTCTGCCCTCACGGGGCTCACAGTCTAAGAATAATAATAACAATAATAGCATTAAGAGTTCACTGTGGGCCAAGTACTGTGCTACGGGCTGGGATAAGCTCATTGTGGGCAAGGAATATGTCTACCACCTCTTATATTGTACTCTCTGAAGCTTAGTACAGTGCTCTGCACACAGTAAGTGCCCAGTAAATACAACTGAATTATTGGGGTAGTTACAGTCAAATCAGAATTACATGGGAGGATCGGCGACACCGGAGAAATGGAACAGCATGAGACGGGAAACCCACAAAAAAGACTAGAATAAATGCTATAGGATTTAGTTTTAATCTTACTGAAGTCACGACACCACTGGTACTGATTCACTGCAGCTGCATTTTAGCCAATTTCCACTATCTTTAGGACCACACCCAAGCACAATGGCATTCGTTTATGTCCTTGGGCTAGCCAAAGTCCTTTCGGGGCTGGCCACCCCTTCTTCTTCTCACTGCTTTTAAGTCATTCCCAGAGAATCAGAAAGACAAGATGATTGAATTAACTGGCCTCAGACAGATGTGTCCAATTTTTCTAGCTGGCCAATTTTTTTTTCAAGTTATCCAAGCTAGCCTTGTTTCTAATGATGGACAGTCAAATATCTGTCTTTTCACTAAAATAGGAAACACAGAAAGCTTCATCTTTTAATGCTTTGGTCACACAGATTAAAGAACATGGATTTCCTTCAGATCTCACTCTTTCGCCACATGAAAGCCTCCAGCTTTATGACATGATGGTTAGCGTTTGGGAGAGATGGCCTCATGCCCAGGTAAACATTCATCAAAGAACATTCATCTTGGTGGATTTTGGGGAGGAGAATGTGGAAAATCCACATCTTTTTTCTGTATGTACACTGATACAGACAAATTTTCTACTATTTTATTGTTTTCCAGAAATTAAATCCTGAAGAATTTCAGCATTTTAAAGATAAAATAGCAATCTCGAGGGTAGATGCCAGGAAATATGAAGAAAGTCTGAAGAAGGAGCTAAAAAAATGGATTGAACATGGTCATGAAAAGAAGGTGAATAAAACTCAAAATTTCATTCTTGGCCACATCTCTTCTGGTTCAAATTCCAGATAGATTTCAGACAATTGTTTGTACAGGGTAATAAAGTGGGCTGCTGATCAGGGGGAAATCGTCCTGGCTGAGTTTGTTTCCTTTGGCTGTGAGCCCCACGTGGGACAACCTGATCACCTTGTAACCTCCCCAGTGCTTAGAACAGTGCTTTGCACATAGTAAGCCCTTAATAAATGCCATTATTATGATTGTTATTCTTTCCATCCTCTTTTGGAAGTGCTAATGAATAATAAAATCACAGCCGCACTCTTTTATTTTTATATTGTTCTTGTTAAGTGCCAACTATGTGCCAGTCATGGTACTAAGCGCTGGGGTAAATGCAAGGTAATCAGGTTGGAAACAGTCAATGTCCCGCATGGGGCTCACAGTCTTAATCCCAATTTTACAAGCGAGGCACAGAGAAGTGAAGTGACTTACTCGAGGTCACAGAGCAGACAAGTGGCAGAGCTGGGATTAAAACCCTGGCCCTTGCTCTGACCACTCGGCCACTCTGCTTCCCCAGGCTGTGCTATTTCCCCAGTTGTTCTTTCTGTGGATTCTCCTGTAAAACCCAACACTTGATTAGTACAAAGCTCCACAAACCCACGGCTATTGCTGACACTGACATTTTTGGTGACGATGTATGTGAAGAGCTACTGCTCAGTCACATTGGGCAGTTCCTTTGGTTAAAAGCAAAACAAAACCATCTTCTGTTTTGAAATGTGAGCGAGGAGGAGCGATGGAGGAAGGAACTGGAGACTTAGGGACCAGGAGAGTTGGAGCAGATGGGGAAAAATAATTTTTGATGCTACATCCTGTGAAGAACTTGATGAGGGACTTGGAAAAGGGCCTGCTTCCTCATATAGTGCTCTTGATTGATACATTTTGGAGCAAGTTGCTTGTTTAATAGTAATAGTAATAATTGCGGTATTTATTAAGCACTTGCCACGCACTGTACTAAGTGCTGGGGTGAATGCAAGCAAATAGGGTTGGACACAGTCCTGTCTCTGCCACTTGTCTGCTGTGTGAACTTGGGCAAGTCACTTAACTTCTCTGTGCCTCAGTTACTTCATCTGTAAAATGGGAATTGAGACTGTGGGACCGTGAGCCCCATGTGGAACAGGGACTGTGTCCAACCCAATTTGCTTGTATCCACCCCAGTGACACATAGTAGGCACTTTGTAAATATCATCAATATTATATTATATTATATTATATTATATTATATATTATATTATATTATATTATATTATATTATATTATTATATTATATTATATCTTATATTATATATTATATTATATTATATTATTATATTATATCATTGTATTATATTATATTATATTATGTTATATATTATATTATATTATATTATTATATTGTGTCATTATATTATATTATATTATATTATATTCTGTTATATTATATATTATATTCTGTTATATTATATTGTGTATTATATATTATATTATATCATATTATATTATATTATATTGTATTATATCATATCATATCATATTATATTATATTATAATATATTATTATATTATATTATATTATATTATATTATATTATATTGTCATATCGTGCTAATATATTATTATATTATATTATGCCATATCGCAATATTATATTATATTATATTATATTATATTATATCATATTATATTGTACTATATTGTATTATATTACATTATATTATATTGTATTATGTTGTATTATATTTTATATTATATTAATAATAGTATATTTTATATTATATTATATTATGATAATAATGATATGTGGAGCTTACAGTTTCAATCCCTATTTTACAGATTAACGAGCCATAGAGAAGTGATGTGACTTGTCCAAGGTCACACAGCAGTGGCGAAGCCAGGAATAGATCCATAACCTTCTGAGTCTCAGGCCTTTGCTCTATCCACTGTTCCTTATGTTTCTGCTCATTTGTAATTTAAGACATCCACATACCTCCCCAACCCCACGGCTTCAACTTGCTGTCATTCATTCATTCATTCATTCAATCGTATTTATTGAGCGCTTACTGTGTGCAGAGCACTGTACTAAGCGCTTGGGAAGTACAAGTTGGCAACATATAGAGACGGTCCCTCTCAATGTATTTACCCAGTTTTGTTCCATTGGCTAGTTGAAGTAATAATAATGATGCTGGCATTTATTAAGCGCTCACTGTGTGCAAAGCACTGTTCTAAGCGCTGGGGAGGTTACGAGGTGATCAGGTTGTGCCACATGGGGCTCACAGTCTTAATTCCCATTTTATAGATGAGATAACTGGGGCACAGAGAAGTTAAGTGACTTGCCCGAAGTCACAAAGCTGACAAGTGGCGGAGTTGGGAGAAGCAGCGTGGCTCAGTGCAAAGAGCCCGGGCTTTGGAGTCAGAGGTCAGGGGTTCAAATCCCAGCTCCGCCAATTGTCAGCTGTGTGACTTTGGGCAAGTCACTTCACTTCTCTGGGCCTCAGTTACCTCATCTGGAAAATGGGGATTAAGACTGTGAGCCCCCCGTGGGACAATCTGATCACCTTGTAACCTCCCCAGCGCTTAGAACGGTGCTTTGCACATAGTAAGTGCTTAAGAAATGCCATCATTATTATTATTATTTGAACCCATGACCTCTGACTCCAAAGCCCGTGCTCTTTCCACTGAGGCACGCTGAAGTGATTGACACATTCTCCCAATCAGAAACTCTAAGATATGGTCTCATGCTCGGGAAGGGCAAAGCCAAGTCCTCGATGCCCCACCCATTCTGTTGAGATATTTGCCTTTTTTAACCAATCTTACCTGTAATTCCCTCAAACGTGAAAATGCGAAATCAATCATAACCACTATAAGGTTTTGTTCTTATGAAGCAGCGTGGCCTAATGGAAAGAGCCCAGGCCTGGGAAGCAGAAGACCTGTGTTTTTATCTCAGCTCTACTACTTGCCTGCTGTGTGTGACCTTGGACAAGTCATTTCACTTCTCTGTGCCTCAGTTTCCTCATCTGTAAAATGAGATTCAATGCCTTTTCTCCCTCCTACTTAGATGGGAGCCCCATGAAGGTCAAGGACTGTATCCAATCTAACTCGTATCTACCTCTATGCTTCATCATCATCAATCGTATTTATGGAGCGCTTACTATGTGCAGAGCACTGTACTAAGCGCTTGGGAAGTACAAATTGGCAACATATAGAGACAGTCCCTTCCCAACAGTGGGCTCACAGTCTAAAAGGGGGAGACAGTGCTTGATAAATACCATAATAATAATAATGATGATAACTAAATATTTGTGTCTTTCTGTAGGTCAGACAGGTACTGAATAATCTGAAACCTAACTGTGTTCCTTGTTCACAAGAGATGATGGTTAAATTCCCTCTTCTTGTTGAAAAACTAAGGAAAATGGACAAATTGCCTGCTCTGTTCTTCATGTAAGTCCTAAAGGTCTAATTGGCAAATAGGAGGAAACAATAATAATAATAATAGCATTTATTAAGCGCTTACTGTGCGCAAAGCACTGTTCTAAGCGCTGGGGAGGTTACAAGGTGATCAGGTTGTCCCACTGGGGGCTCATAGTCTTAATCCCCATTTTACAGATGAGGTAACTGAGGCACAGAGCAGTCAAGTGACTTGCCCAAAGTCACACAGCCGGCAACTGGCAGAGCCGGGATTTGAACCCGTGACCTCTGACTCCAAAGCCCGGGCTCTTTCCACTGAGCCACGCTGCTTCTCTACACGCTGCTACGGTACAAGGGGCCACTCAGTTCCTCGGCGGTTGGTTGTCTGATTTGGACCGAGTTTGGGGTCTCTGTGTTCTCTGCGCTACAATGTATATGTTTTTATAGTTTTCCTTTGTATTTAAGGAAGGCACCAGGGACGGTATCGCCACTTATCTCTCTGGCCACTCATTCTCAGTTTTCTTTGCGGGCTCCTCCCCTGCCTCCCAAACGGTTGGGGTCCCTCAAGGTTCAGTCCTTTGTCCCCTTCTATTCTCCGTCTACACCAACTCCCTTGGAGAACTCATTCGCTCCCATCCGCTACCACCTCTACGCAGATGATACCCAAATCTACATCTCCAGCCCTGATCTCTCTCCTCTGTAATCTCGCATTTCCTTCTGCCTCCGAGACATCGCTCCTTGGATGTCCTCCCATCACCTCAAGCTTAACATGTCCAAAACAGAGCTCCTATCTTCCCCCCCAAACCCTGTCCTTCCACTGACTTTCCCATCACTGTAGACGGCACCACTATCCTTCCTGTCTCACTATTAATAGTAGTAGTAGGATTATACATTCCAATGGTCTGGTACGAAGGTACAGATAGTAAAAATTAAGGACATTAGTTCCAACAGTCCAGGCGTACCGACCTCAGAGACCTCTTATGTATTGGCGTGTTTTAGGCCAGCAGCACACTCTTTTCTTTTAATGAAACTTGTTCGCTTTATGTGCCTCGTCTGTTTCCAGTTTTAAAATAACAGACGTGGAATTGAGGGCTAATGAAGTATATAAATCGCTGGAGGAGAAGCAGCAAGAACAGCAGTCTCCCAATGCTGAGAAAGAGGCCTCTGCCCTAGACAAAAGACTGAGAAAAGTGACAAAATCCATTGAGAAGCAGCCAGAAATGTGAGTATTTTGTCGGGGCGAATTGGTAAATTGATTTTGCTGGTGCATATAAATTCCAGAAAAGCATTGCAGATTCCATAAAAGCATTGAACTTGGCCTACAAGGCCTGTTAGATCAGGCTAGGTTTGGGTTCTAGTGGGAGGCACACAGAGGAAGGCGGGTAACTGTGCCAAGACCCCCAACGCAGACTGGAGTGGTCTGCAAAGATGGTGCTTAGTACAGTTCTCTATGCACAGAAAGTCCTCACTATCATGCATCGTTCCCTTAAAGTTATTAAAAATTTCAGTAATGATGGTTACTGAACACAGTGTCACTTAGAATTTGGGTATTGTCTGTGCAATCAATCAACCAATCGAGCAATCGTATTTATTGAGCATTTACTGTGTGCAGAATAAGGGCTTGGGAGAGATTTTTAAGGAGATCACAGCTGATGGCAATTTTTTCAGCCAAGTACGCAGCTAGCCTTAGATGCGAGAGATGCTGGGGAGGGCAGGAGGCTTGAGGATAGAATTAAACGTCTGAAACAACTGGCGAAGACAATGGGCACAGGAGTCAATATGGATGGAGAAACAATGTTGCCATGCAGAAAAGAAGGCAGCACTAAAGCAGGCAAGGATGAATGGGAGATGGACAAGATGGGCCTGATATCTGGAATTCTTCCGGCAGCGCTCTGTGGCTTGTGCACGGGAGCGAAGGAAGTGTCCGGCGGAGGTGATTCCGGGATCAATCAATCAATCAATCAATCGTATTTATTGAGCGCTTACTGTGTGCAGAGCACTGTACTAAGCTCTTGGGAAGTACAAGTTGGCAACATATAGAGACAGTCCCTACCCAACAGTGGGCTCACAGTCTAAAAGGGGGAGACGGAGAACAAAACCAAGCATACTAACAAAATAAAATAAATAGAATAGATATGTACAAGTAAAATAAATAGAGTAATAAATATGTACCAACATATATACATATATACAGGTGCTGTGGGGAGGGGAAGGAGGTAAGATGAGGGGATGGAGAGGGGGACGAGGGGGAGAGGAAGGAAGGGGCTCAGTCTGGGAAGGCCTCCTGGAGGAGGTGAGCTCTCAGTAGGGCCTTGATGTAGGTTAGTGGTAGGAGATCAGAGAAGGGCTGGGTGAGGGAGTGAGTTGAGTGGGTTGAAGTATTATGGGGCTGGGATGAGTATCGCTGGGCTTAAGGGATAAATAGCCAAGTACATAGTTGACACAAAGGGGAGGTGAAAAGGGCAAATAAAATGGCTTAGTGTGGGAAGAGATGTGATTTTTTTAGGAGGGTTTTAAAGGTGGGGAGTTGCCGGAAGCCCCCCTTTTCCTCAGCTCCCATTCCCTTCCACGTCACCCTGACTTGCTGCCTTTGCTCTTCCTTCTTCTCCCCGCCCCACAGCACGTATGTATGCATATATTATTATTATTATTCTATTTATTTATATTGGTGCCTGTTTATTTGTATTGATGTCAGTCCCCCCCCCCGCCACCCATTGTGGGCAGGAATTGTCTCTCTTTGTTGCTGTACTGTACTTTCTGAGCACTTAGTACAGTGCTCTGCACACAGTAAGTGCTCAATAAATACGATTGAATGAATAACATGAAGGGGGAGGGAGTCTCGAGGGAGAATATGGGCAGGGCAGGTGGCAGGTTTTTTTCAGAAAGCTCCAATTTAAGTTCAACTAAGCAAACTTCCAGTGTCTGACACATTTGATCACTATATGCTGCCAACTTGTACTTCCCAAGCGCTTAGTACAGTGCTCTGCACACAGTAAGTGCTCAGTAAATATGATTAAATGAATGAATGAATGGTCTATTCCTAGGGTGAAGGGCCCAGTGGTTGTTTTAGGTAGCAGAGAGGATAATAATAATAATAGTGGTATTTGTTAAGTGCTTACTGAGAGCTGGGATAGATACAAGGTAATCAGGTTGTCCCCCACGGGGCTCACAGTCTTAATCCCCATTTTACAGATGAGGGAACTGAGGCACAGAGAAGTTAAGTGACTTGCCCAAGGGCACACAGCAGACAAGTGGCGGAGCCGGGATTAGAGCCCACGACCTCTGACCCCCAAGCCCGGGCTCTTTCCACTAAGCCACGCTGCTTCTGCAATGAGTGCAGCATTTCTATTTGGCTCTCTTTAGAAATGTCCGAGCTTCCCATTATACAACTAGACTGTAAGCTTGTTGTGGGCAGGGAACGTGTCTACCAACTCTGTTGTATTGTACTTTCCCGAGCGCTCAGTACAGTGCTCTGCACATAGTAAGCACTCAATAAATAATAATAATGGTATTTGTTAAGCGCTTACTATGAGCAAAGCACTGTTCTAAGCACTGGGGAGGTTACAAGGTGATCAGGTTGTCCCACATGGGGCTCACAGTTTTAATCCCCATTTTACAGAGGAGGTAACTGAGGCACAGAGAAGTGAAGCGACTTGCCCAAAGTCACACGGCTGACAAGTGGCGGAGCCGGGATTTGAACCCATGACCTCTGACTCCAAAGCCCGGGCTCTTTCCACGGAGCCACGCTGCTTCTCAAATAAATACCACTGTTTCATCTAGGTATGGGTCTAGAGGAAAATCTAGACTGAAGTCACCTCTTGGCTACCATCCCAAGGAGAGAGGGTTAAATTGAGCATCTTGTGCAAAGGCTTTTGGGGAGTGGAAAAAGCCTGGCGGGGAGGGGACCTGAGCTCTAATTCCACTCTGCCACTTTTCTGCTGTGTTACCTTGGACAAGTCATTTCACTTGTCTTTGCCTCAGTTTCCCCATCTGTAAAATGGGGATTTGATACTTGTTCTTCCTCCCCCTGTGAGCTCCGTGTGAAACAGGGACTGTGTTCGACCTGATTATTATTATTATCATTATTTTTAATGGTATTTCTCAAGCCCTTACTGTGTGTCAACCACTGTTCTAATCACTGGGGTAGATACAAGTTAATTAGGGCTAACACAGTCCCTGCCTCACCTGGGGGTCACAGTCTGAGTAGGAGGGAGACGAGGCAATAAGTCCCCATTTTATAAATGAAGAAACTGAGGCAAAGATAAGTGACTTGTCCAAGGTCACACCGCAGGCCACTGGCAAAACCCACGTCCTCCGACTCCCGGCCCGTATTCTTTCCACTAGGCCACTCTGCTTTTCATCCTGGTGTTCAGTTCAATACTTAAAAGAGTGGAAAGAGCTCGGGCTTTGGAGTCAGAGGTCATGGGTTCAAATCCCGGCTCCGCCACTTGTCAGCTGTGTGACGTTGGGCAAGTCACTTCACTTCTCTGGGCCTCAGTTCCCTCATCTGGAAAATGGGGATTAAGTCTGTGAGCCCCACGTGGGACAACTTGATTACCTTGTATCTACCCCGGCGCTTAGAACAGTGCTTTGCACGTAGTAAGCGCTTAATAAATGCCATTATTATTATTATTATTATTATAGAACAGAGCGTACTCTCTCAAACGCTTCTTACATTGCTCTGTGTACAGTAAATGCTCAGTAAATACCATTGATTGATTGGCACGTAGTAAACGCTTAACCGATATCACCATGATTATTATTATCCCCTGAGGGCTCCACTCTCACTCAGGCTGCCTGTGTAGATTAGGTGTGAGGCTGAGTGCTTCGGCCCAGAAGTAATAATAATAATTATGGTATTTGTTTATAGTTTATTACACGCCAGGCACTGTAATAAGCGCTGCAGTGGATACAAGCAAACCGGGCTGGACGTAGTCCCTGTCCCACGTGGCGCTCACAGTCTCAAGCCTCGGAGAAGCAGCGTGGCTCAGTGGAAAGAGCCCGGGCTTGGGAGTCAGAGGTCATGGGTTCTAATCCCCGCTCTGCCACTTGTCAGCTGTGTGACTTTGGGCAAGTCACTTCACTTCTCTGGGCCTCAGTTCCCTCATCTGTCAAATGGGGATTAAAACTGGGAGCCCCACGTGGGACAACCTGATCACCTTGTATCCTCCCCAGCGCTTAGAACAGTGCTTTGCACATAGTAAGCGCTTAACAAATGCCATCATCATCATCCTCATCATCATCAATCCCCATTTTCCAGCCCAGGGAACTTAGGCACAGAGAAGTGAGGTGACCTTCCCCAGGTCACACAGCAGGCAAGTGGTGAAGCTGATCTCAGCGCTAGAACAGTGCTTTGCACATAGTAAGCACTTAACAAATGCCATCCTCATCATCATCAATCCCCATTTTCCAGCCCAGGGAACTTAGGCACAGAGAAGTGAGGTGACCTTCCCAAGGTCACACAGCAGGCAAGTGGTGAAGCTGATCTCAGCGCTAGAACAGTGCTTTGCACATAGTAAGCGCTTAAGAAATGCCATCATCATCTTCCTCATCATCATCAATCCCCATTTTCCAGCCCAGGGAACTTAGGCACAGAGAAGTGAGGTGACCTTCCCAAGGTCACACAGCAGGCAAGTGGTGAAGCTGATCTCAGCGCTAGAACAGTGCTTTGCACATAGTAAGCGCTTAACAAATGCCATCATCGTCATCCTCATCATCATCAATCCCCATTTTCCAGCCCAGGGAACTTAGGCACAGAGAAGTGAGGTGACCTTCCCAAGGTCACACAGCAGGCAAGTGGTGAAGCTGATCTCAGCGCTAGAACAGTGCTTTGCACATAGTAAGCGCTTAACAAATGCCATCATCGTCATCCTCATCATCATCAATCCCCATTTTCCAGCCCAGGGAACTTAGGCACAGAGAAGTGAGGTGACCTTCCCAAGGTCACGCAGCAGGCAAGTGGTGAAGCCGATCTCAGCGCTAGAACAGTGCTTTGCACATAGTAAGCACTTAACAAATGCCATCATCATCATCCTCATCATCATCAATCCCCATTTTCCAGCCCAGGGAACTTAGGCACAGAGAAGTGAGGTGACCTTCCCAAGGTCACACAGCAGGCAAGTGGTGAAGCCGATCTCAGCGCTAGAACAGTGCTTTGCACATAGTAAGCGCTTAACAAATGCCATCATCATCATCATCCTCATCATCATCAATCCCCATTTTCCAGCCCAGGGAACTTAGGCACAGAGAAGTGAGGTGACCTTCCCAAGGTCATGCAGCAGGTAGGTGGTGAAGCTGATCTCAGCACTTGAACAGTGCTCAGCACATAGTAAGCACTTTACAAATACTAAAAAAAAAACCAACAAAAAGCAAAAATCTTCTGCAGTGCCAATCCCATGTATATATGTTTGTACATATTTATTACTCTATTTATTGATTGATTTATTTTACTTGTACATATCTATTCTATTTATTTTATTTTGTTAGTATGTTTGGTTTTGTTCTCTGTCTCCCCCTTTTAGACTGTGAGCCCAATGTTGGGTAGGGACTGTCTCTATCTGTTGCCAATTTGTACTTCCCAAGCGCTTAGTACAGTGCTCTGCACATAGTAAGCGCTCAATAAATACAATTGATGATGATGATGATGATGGGAGTCATGGTTTCCTGGGCCCTGTGGATTCAGTATCCGTGGTTATAAGTAAAACAGAATTTCTTCTCTACGCAGACATCCAAAACCCATCTCTAAAGCGGATCAATACCTGGTACAAGAAGCTGAATTTCAGCAGTTACTGCAGAAGCTGGAGGAGCTGAAAAAGGTCCCTGAAAACTGTACTTACGCCAGTCTAAAGGTTATCAAAAGTCAGGTGAGAGCTTCAGATGAAAACCATTTTTCAGGGAAAAACAGTATCCGTACTGCAGTGATCATCATCATCATCAATCGTATTTATTGAACGCTTACTATGTGCAGAGCACTGTACTAAGCGCTTGGGAAGTACAAATTGGCAACATCTAGAGACGGTCCCTACCCAACAGTGGGCTCACAGTCTAAAAGGGGGAGACAGAGAACAAAACCAAACATACTAACAAAATAAAATAAATAGAATAGATATGTACAAATAAAATAAATAAATAAATAAATAGTGATGAGCTGATCGTGGTGTTGTCTTTTTCATAGAAGTGAAAAGGTATATTTCCAGTAGTAGAGGAGCAGCGTGGCTCAGTGGAAAGAGTACGGGCTTTGGAGTCAGAGGTCATGGGTTCAAATCCTGCCTCTGCCAACTGTCAGCTGCATGACTTTGGGCAAGTCACTTCACTTCTCTGTGCCTCAGTCCCCTCCTCTGTAAAATGGGGATTAAGACTGTGAGCCCCACATGGGACAACCTGATCCCCTTGTATCCCCCCAGCGCTTAGAACAGTGCTTTGCACATAGTAAGCGCTTAACAAATACCATCATAATTATTATTAGGATTGGGCTACTCAGTTCTGGGTTAATAATAATAATAATAATAATAATAATAATAATAATAGGCATTTGTTAAGCGCTTACTATGTGCAAAGCACTGTTCTAAGCGCTGGGGAGGATACAGGGTGATCAGGTTGTCCCATGTGGGGCTCACAGTCTTAATCCCCATTTTACAGATGAGGTAACTGAGGCCCAGAGAAGTTAAGTGACTTGCCCAGGATCACACAGCAGACATGCGGTGGAGTCGGGATTCGAACCCATGACCTCTGACTCCAAAGCCCGGGCTCTTTCCACTGAGCCACGCTGCTTCTCTAACATAATACTATGTTATTATGCTATTATGTTATTATATTATGTTATTATTATAATACTTTACACATAGTAAGCGCTTAATAAATGCCATCATCATTATTATTATTACTACCACCTTGAATTTTGGCATCTAATATGCTTGTTTTAAGTAGAGTTTTATTGGTATATTTGTGTCCTGCCGTCTGCAAGCTAATGTCTTCTCCAGTCAATCACTCAATAATAATAATAATAATAATAACGATGGCATTTGTTAAGCGCTTACTATGTGCAAAGCACTGTTCTAAGCGCTGGGGAGGATACAAGGCAAGCAGGCTGTCCCACGTGGGGCTCACAGTTTTCATCCCCATTTTACAGATGAGGTAACTGAAGTTAAGTGACTTGCCCAAGGTCACACAGCAGACATGTGGCAGAGTCGGGATTCGAACCCAGGACCTCTGACTCCAAAGCCCGTGCTCTTTCCTCTGAGCCACGATGCTTCTCTTGTAGTATTTATTGTATTGTACTGTGTGCTGAGCATTATACTAAGTGTTTAGGAGATTACAGTGGAGTCGGTAATCATGATCCCTGCCTCCAGGAGCTTCAGGGAGCTTTTACCACATATTCAAATCCACTTTATCATCATCATCATCATCATCAATCGTATTTATTGAGCGCTTACTGTGTGCAGAGCACTGTACTAAGCGCTTGGGAAGTACAAATTGGCAACACAGAGACAGTCCCTACCCAACAGTGGGCTCACAGTCTAAAAGGGGGAGACAAAACCAAACATACTAACAAAATAAAATAAATAGAATAGATATGTACAAGTAAAATAAATAGAGTAATAAATATGTACAAACATATATACATATATACAGGTGCTGTGGGGAAGGGAAGGAGGTAAGATGGGGGGATGGAGAGGGGGACGAGGGGGAGAGGAAGGAAGGGGCTCAGTCTGGGAAGGCCTCCTGGAGGAGGTGAGCTCTCAGTAGGGCCTTGAAGTTAACTTCTCTGTGCCTCAGTTACCTCATCTGCAAAATGGGATTTAGACTGTGACTCAAATACCTCTGATAACCAGATGAATATTAACTCTGACGTCTAAGAGGGAGAAGGGCCATTAAGATCATTGTCAGATATATTTTCACTGTTAGGGAGGTCAGGGTGACCATTCTATGCCCCTGATGCCTGTCCACTTGTTTGGTTTCGTTGTCTCTCCCCCCCCCTTCTTGACTGTGAGCCCGTTGGGTAGGGATTGTCTCTATTTGTTGCCGAATTGTACCTTCCAAGCACTTAGTACAGTGCTCTGCACACAATAAGCGCTCAATAAGTATGATTGAATGAGCGACTGAGTGATTCAGCTGTTATTGTATACGATGGGGAGTGGGGTTTTGCGGCTCCCTGAAATCTTCTGGATGGAAGGAGGGGCAAGTGGAGAGACGGTGACTCTTGTTATCATCATCATCATCATCAATCGTATTTATTGAGCGCTTACTATGTGCAGAGCACTGTACTAAGCGCTTGGGAAGTACAAATTGGCAACATATAGAGACAGTCCCTACCCAACAGTGGGCTCACAGTCTAAAAGGGGAAGACAGAGAACAAAACCAAACATACTAACAAAATAAAATAAATAGAATAGATATGTACACGTAAAATAAATAAATAAATAAATAGAGTAATAAATATGTACAAACATATATACATATATACAGGTGCTGTGGGGAAGGGAAGGAGGTAAGACGGGGGGATGGAGAGGGGGACGAGGGGGAGAGGAAGGAAGGGGCTCAGTCTGGGAAGGCCTCCTGGAGGAGGTGAGCTCTCAGTAGGGCCTTGTTACTGCAAGAGAAGCAGCGTGGCTCAGTGGAAAGATCCCGGGTTTGGGAGTCAGAGGTCGTGGGTTCACTTGTCTGCCGTGCGGCTTTGGGCAAGTCACTTCACTTCTCTCTGCCTCAGTTCCCTCCTCTGTAAAATGGGGATGAAGACTGTGAGCCCCCCGTGGGACAACCTGATCACCTTGTATCCCCCCCAGCGCTTAGAACAGTGCTTTGCACATAGTAAGCGCTTAACAAATACCATCGTTATTATTATTATTACTGCAGAAAAGGCCCAGAAATGGAAAGCTGAATGGGTGGGACAGGATACTACGTCCTCCACCTGGCCCTGAGTGGCCGTGAGAAGCAGCGTGGCCTGCTGGAAAGAGCATGGGCCCGTAAGTCTTTTAAACTGTGAGCCCACTCTTGGGTAGGGACTGTCTCTACATGTTGCCAACTTGTACTTCCCAAGCGCTTAGTACAGTGCTCTGCTCACAGTAAGCGCTCAATAAATACGATTGATTGATTGATTGATTGATTGGAAGTCCGAGGACATGAGTTCTAATTGCGGCTCCGCCACAGGTCTGCCGTGTGACCCTGGGCAAGCCACCTCGCTTCTCTGGGCCTCAGTTCTCTCATCTGTGAAATGGGAATTAAGACCGTGAGCTCCACGTGAGATGGGGACTGTGTCTGACCAGGTGACCTGGTACCTACCCCAGTGCTTAGAACAGTGCTTGCCGCAAAGTACGCCCGTAACAAATACCATTGCTGTTCCTGTTTATCATTAGTAGTAACTCCTGAAGCTTCAAAGGATGCAGGCAAGTTTGAGGATGGATCATCATCATCATCAATCGTATTTATTGAGCGCTTACTGTGTGCAGAGCACTGTACTAGGCGCTTGGGAAGTACAAGTTGGCAACATATAGAGACAGTCCCTACCCAACAGTGGGCTCACAGTCTAAAAGGGGGAGACAGAGAACAGAACCAAACATACTAACAAAATAAAATAAATAGAATAGATATGTACAAGTAAAATAAATAAATAAATAAATAGAGTAATAAATATGTACAAACATATATACATGTATACAGGTGCTGTGGGGAAGGGAAGGAGGTAAGATGGGGGGATGGAGTGGGGACGAGGGGGAGAGGAAGGAAGGGGCTCAGTCTGGGAAGGCCTCCTGGAGGAGGTGAGCTCTCAGTAGGGCCTTGAAGGGAGGAAGAGAGCTAGCTTGGCGGGTGGGCAGAGGGAGGGCATTGGTCTGTTTGGTCTGTTCAGTCAAAATGTTTGTGGCCTGGCCCACTAATAAGTGATTAGTTTAATGGGTGCTTCAAGATCCTTCCTCCACATTTTAGGAGAAGACATTATAACAATAATAATAATAATAATAATGGAATTTATTAAGCGCTTACTATGTGCAAAGTACTGTTCAAAGCGCTGGGGAGGTTACCAGGTGATCAGGTTGTCCCATGGGGGGCTCACAGTCTTCATCCCCATTTTACAGATGAGGTCACTGAGCCCAGAGAAGTGAAGTGACTTGCCGAAAGTCACCCAGCTGACAAGCAGCGGAGCCGGGATTTGAACCCGTGACGTCTGACTCCAAAGCCCGGGCTCTTTCCACTGAGTCACGCTGCTTCTTATGTGACAAGCCAAGTGGCCTAGAGGGAAAAGAACGGGCCTGGGTATCAGAAGACCCGGATTCTAATCCCAGCCTTAATAATAGTGGCATTTATTAAGCGCTTACTATGTGCAAAGCACTGTTCTAAGCGCTGAGGAGGTTACAAGGTGATCGGGTTGTCCCACGGGGGACTCGCAGTCTTAATCCCCATTTTACAGATGAGGGAACTGAGGCACAGAGAAGTTAAGTGACTTGCTCAAAAAGTCACACAGCTGACAGTTGGCAAAGCCGGGATTCGAACCCATGACCTCTGACTCCAAAGCCCGGGCTCTTTTCCACCGAGCCACGCTCCTTCTCTATGTGCCTTGCCACCTGCGTGTGGTGTGTGACCTTAGACAAGTCTAGGCCTCTGGCCTGGACCTCCTTCCCTTCTCAAATCCAATTTACAAGTACTCTCCCCCACCTTCGAAGCCTTATTGAACACACGTCTTCACATCTCACATCTTCTAGACTGTGAGCCCACTGTCGGGTAGGGACCGTCTCTATATGTTGCCAACTTGGACTTCCCAAGCGCTTAGTACAGTGCTCTGCAATCAATCAATCAATCAATCAATCAATCGTATTTATACGATTATAAATATAATATATATATATTTATATATATTATATATATTCAAAAACAGTATATTCAAAAACATTAGCAAATACCCTGGATTTATTTCATATATTTTCCTATATTGTAGCTGGATGGATTGCGGTGGGCTTTTAGGCCTGGACTCCATTATGTCCGGCCAAGCCGCCATTTGCTGAGAGCAAGTACGTCACATCAATCAATCAATCAATCGATCAATCAATCGTATTTATTGAGCGCTTACTATGTGCAGAGCACTGTACTAAGCGCTTGGGAAGTACAAATTGGCAACACATAGAGACGGTCCCTACCCAACAGTGGGCTCACAGTCTAAAAGGGGGAGACAGAGAACAGAACCAAACATACCAACAAAATGAAATAAATAGGATAGAAACGTACTAGTAAAATAAATAAATAAATAAATAAATAAATAGAGTAATAAATATGTACAACCATAGTAAGCGCTCAATAAATACGATTGATTGATTGATCTCCAAAAAGCCTTCCCAGACTAAGCCCCCCCACATCTCCCACTCACTTCTGCCTCCCCCCGACTTGCTCCCTTTGCTGAGAGCTTCAAGGCCCTGCTGAGAGCTCACCTCCTCCAGGAGGCCTTCCCAGACTGAGCCCCTTCTTTCCTCTCCCCCTCGTCCCCCTCTCCATCCCCCCGTCTTACCTCCTTCCCTTCCCCACAGCACCTGTATATATGTATATATGGTTGTACATATTTATTACTCATTTATTTATTTATTTATTTTACTTGTACATTTCTATCCTACTTATTTTATTTTGTTGGTATGTTTGGTTCTGTTCTCTGTCTCCCCCTTTTAGACTGTGAGCCCACTGTTGGGTAGGGACTGTCTCTGTGTGATGCCAATTTGTACTTCCCAAGCGCTTAGTACAGTGCTCTGCACATAGTAAGCACTCAATAAATACGATTGATTGATTGATTGATTGATTTGCTCTTCCTCCCTCCCAGCCCTTCAGCACATCCGTACACGTCTGTAAATTCGCTCCTCTAACGCTCACCTTCTCACCGTACCTCCGGCTTGTCTATCTTGCCGCCGACCTCTCGCCCCCGTCCTACCTGCTTAGAGAGGCAGCGTGGCTCAGCGGAAAGAGCGCGGGCTTGGGAGTCAGAGGCTGTGGGTTCGAATCCCGCCTCCCCCACGTGTCTGCTGTGTGACCTTGGGCAAGTCACTTCACTTCTCTGCGCCTCGGTTCCCTCAGCTGTAAAATGGGGATTAAGGCTGTAAACCCCACATGGGACAACCTCATCTCCTTGTAGTCCCCCCAGCGCTTAGAACAGTGCTTTGCACGTAGTAAGCGCTTAACAAATACCAACATTATTATTATTATTATTACCTCCGTCCTGGACCACCCTCCCTCCTCCCTCCCTCCATCCTCACCCTGCTTCAAAGTCTTATCGAAAGCACATCCTCTCCAAAAGGCCTTCCCTGCCTAAGCCCTCCTTTCCTCTTCTCCCACTCCCTTCTGCGTCCCCCTGACTTGCTCCCTTCATTAATTCATTCCGTCAATCATATTTATTGAGCGCTTACTACGTGCAGAGCACTGTACTAAGAGCTTGGGAAGTACAAGTCGGCCACATATAGAGATGGTCCCTACCCAACAACGGGGCCCCCTCCCAGCCCCACAGCCCGTAGGTACATAGCTCCCTTTGCTCTTGTACTTCCCAAGCGCTTAGTACAGTGCTCTGCACGTAGTAAGCGCTCAATAAATACAATTGATGATAGCTACAATTTATTTGATTAATGCCTGTCTCCCCTCTAGACTGTGAGCTCACTGTGGGCAGGGAATGTGTCTGTTTTGTCGTACTCTCCCAAGGAATAAATCCTTCTTGATTTGGGGGAAGTGAAGAATATATGACAAATCGTTCCATCACAAATTCTCGTTTATTTCAGACACTGTTTGAAGTGTTTCGCCAAGTGAAATTCACGAGTAAAAGTGAAGAACTGCAGACTTTGGCACTGAGGGGCATCGGTTACCATCACAGTGCTCTGAATTTCCGAGGAAGACAACTGGTTGAGATACTCTTCAGGAAGGGGTTGATCAGGGTAAGCCTCATTTCACCAAAGCTGTTTCGTCTGATCGTTCTTCCAACTTTTTCAGAGGTCGCGGGCACCCCAGAGCCATTCGGGTCCTTGGTCTGAGCGGAATCACCTTGCCAAGTCCTGGCATTTGAGATTTCTAGACTGTGATCCCACTGTTGGGTAGGGACCGTCTCTATATGTTGCCAAATTGTACTTCCCAAGCGCTTAGTACAGTGCTCTGCACACAGTAAGTGCTCAATAAATACGATTGATTGATTGATTGAGAAGATCTCAGGGCACCTTTTGGCCAATTCCCCGTCTTCAGGCAGGAAGGCAAATGGAAAACGCTGGTGAATTTCCTATTCCTGGACAAGGCTTACTTGCGAAGTGACTTACCCAACGTCACACGGCAGACAAGTGACAGAGTCGGGATTGGAACCCACATCCTTCTAATAATAATAATAGCAATAATTTTGGTATTTAATAATAATAATAATGATAGCATTTATTAAGCGCTTACTACGTGCAAAGCACTGTTCAAAGCGCTGGGGAGGTTACAAGGTGATCAGGTTGTCCCACGGGGGGCTCACAGTCTTCATCCCCATTTTCCAGATGAGGGAACTGAGGCCCAGAGAAGCGAAGTGACTTGCCCAAAGTCACACAGCTGACAAGAGGTGGAGCACTTACTGGGAATTGTCAGCTGTGTGACTTTGGGCAAGTCACTTAACTTCTCCGTGCCTCAGTCCCCTCACCTGGGAAATGGGGATGAAGACCGTGAGCCCCCCGTGGGACAACCTGATCACCTTGTAACCTGTTCCTGTGACTACGTGAAGAAAATCACAACCTCCCCATCACCCTATCTTACATGTCTCAGGCCCCCGCAAAACTTTAATCCCACCCCGTTAGTCCTTGTGAAATTCCCGGTAAAAGTGTTACAGTCACGGGAGGAAAAAGTCCCCGGGATTTAATTTCCATGTTTTCCTGCTCTTTGTGTTTCCAATTGTGCTGTCATTGGGTTTTAGTCTCTTCTGCACGGATTCGAGCAGAATCCACTGGACTTTTGTTTTGTTTTTTTAGGTAGTGACAGCTACAGGGACGCTTGCGTTAGGAATCAACATGCCCTGCAAATCTGTCATTTTCGCTCAAAATTCAATCTACTTGGATGCTCTGAACTACAGACAGGTAATAAAAGGAACTTATACATTTTCAGACTTTTAAATACCAAAGACCACAAAATGCAGACCAGAAGCATTCCTCTTTCTGAGCTTATTCGTAACAGTAATAATTGTGATATTTCTTAAATGCTTACCGTGTGCCAGCCGCTGTACTAAGCGCTGGGGTGAATACAAGCGAATCGGGTTGGACACAGTCCCTGTCCCGCGTGGGGCTCACAGTCTTAATCCCCATTTAACAGATGAGGGAACTGAGGCACAGAGAAGTGAAGTGACTTCTCTCAAGGCCACACAGCTGACAAGTAGCAGAGCCGGGATTAGAACCCATGACCTTCTGACCCCCAGGCCTGTGGTCTGTGCACTACTCCATTCTGCTTTCCATATATTCATATGAATATTCATTTTCAACAGCCGTGCTTCCGCCCTATTTTTTGTTCAAATGGGCTGGTGTGTGGGCAGCCTGACCGCTGGTCGATCTGCCAGGCTGACAGTCTTAGCTCTGGTTCCTTGTAATAATGATAATAATAATGATGGTATTTGGTAAGCACTTACTATGTGCCAATCAATCAATCAATCAATCGTATTTATTGAGCGCTTACTGTGTGCAGAGCACTGTACTAAGTGCTTGGGAAGTACAAGTTGGCAACATATACAGTCCTACCCAACAGTGGGCTCACAGTCTAAAAAGGGGGAGACGGAGAACAAAACCAAACATACTAACAAAATAAAATAAATAGAATAGATATGTACAAGTAAAATAAATAGAGTAATAAATATGTACAAACATATATACAGGTGCTGTGGGGAAGGGAAGGAGGTAAGATGGTTAGGTTAGATGCAGTCCCTGTCCCACGCAGGGCTCACACTCTTAATCCCCATTTCACAGATGAGGTAACTGAAGCACAGAGGAGTGACTTGTCCAAGGTCACACAGCAGACAAGTGGCGGCGCCGGGATTAGAACCCAGGCCCTTCTGGCTCCAAGGCCTGTGCTGTATTCACTACACCACGCTGCTGGTCTTTTAGGCTTCACGCTGCCTTTTTTCAGATGGCTACCCTATGTCTGATTTCTGCTGGTCAGATCGGCGGTCTGCTTCGGTTATTTCCGAGCGGTCAGACGTTGCGTTCGTTTCGGATTCTTCAGTAGCAGGGTCTTCATGGCATTTCTGCTGTCCATCCCACCCGAGGACCTGTCACCTCAGTCAGGCAGGAGCTGTTCTGGGAATTGGATGTGATCCAATGCGATTCAAATCCCAGCTCCACCAATTCAATCAATCAATCAATCGATCGTATTTATTGAGAGCTTACTGTGTGCAGAGCACTGGACTAAGCGCTTGGGAAGTACAAGTTGGCAACATATAGAGACAGTCCCTACCCAACGGTGGGCTCACAGTCTACAAGGGGGACCAATTGTCAGCTGTGTGACTTTGGGCAAGTCACTTCACTTCTCTGTCCCTCCGTGACCTCATCTGTAAAATGGGGATTAAGACTGTGAGCCCCCCGTGGGACAACCTGATCACCTTGTAGCCACCCCAGCGCTTAGAACAGTGCTTGCCAATTGTGTGGCAATTTGCCAATTGCCAAATTGTTGCCAATTTGTACTTCCCAAGCACTTAGTACAGTGCTCTGCACATAGTAAGTGCTCAATAAATACGATTGATGATGATGATGATGCTTTGCACATAATAAGCACTTAATAAATGCCATTATTATCATCATTATTATTGTCCAACCGCTGTACTCATCCAACCTAGTGGAACAGGTGTCCACTAGTTTTCCTAGTGCTGGACTGAGCGCACCCCAGGATTTTCCTCCCAGTTTGAGTATGGCTAATGGGCATTGGTAGTGAAATTGCTCAGGAAATTGGATTATCGATGGCTGGTGAGTTCAGGGGACCTGCTGGGGATTCTGGTGGGCTCCAAGAGGTCAGTGGGAAGGCGAGGAGGGGTCCCGATTGAACCGTCTCCCTTCTCGGATCATCATCATCATCATCATCAATCGTATTTATTGAGCGCTTACTGTGTGCAGAGCACTGGACTAAGCGCTTGGGAAGTCCAAGTTGGCAACATATAGAGACAGTCCCTACCCAACAGTGGGCTTACAGTCTAAAATGGGGAGACAAAACCAAACATACTAACAAAATAAAATAAATAGAATAGATATGTACAAGTAAAATAAATAAATAAATAGAGTAATAAATATGTACAAACATATATACATATATACAGGTGCTGTGGGGAAGGGAAGGAGGTAAAATGGGGGGGATGGAGAGGGGGACGAGGGGGAAAGGAAGGAAGGGGCTCAGGATCCCCTGGAGTTGATCAGCGTTTGGGGGAGGTACCCCAAGTTACTCCTGGTTCTGCGTGGGGTGGTCCAAGAAGTTCCGACTGCAGGGATCAGCTACTCCTTCCCGTCCTTGCACTTCCACCTCCACCGTTTTTCCCCCCACCACCCACCCTTCCTCTGTGTCCATTGACAAAAGAAGTGCGGAGGGCAGAGGTCGGTGGGCTCCTGAAGGAGCGGAGGAGACGGAACACCACCGGACTGGACGTTGGCACCAGCCTCTCAGATATCCGCTTCAAGGGAAACTCCCGTCCACGAACAAACTCTATCCTATCGTGAAACGAAACATGTGGGAAAAATTGTACATTGTGGCGATCTTCCTTTCCAGATGTCAGGGCGCGCAGGAAGGCGAGGCCAAGATCTGAAAGGAAATGTGTTTTTCTATAATATTCCACTGCCCAAAATAGAAAAACTTATTAAATCCAACGTCCCTGAACTAAGAGGCCAGTTCCCGCTAGGCATATCGCTGGTCCTTCGCCTCATGCTGTTGGTTTCCAAAGGAGACGATCGAAAGGATGCAGAAGCAAAGGTATGTCGTATATCCCCACTTAATAATAATAAGAATAGCATTTATTAAGCGCTTACTGTGTGTAAAGCACTGTTGTAAGTGCTGGGGAGGTTACAAGGTGATCAGGTTGTCCCACGGGGGGCTCACGGTCTTCATCCCCATTTTACAGATGAGGTAACTGATGCCCGGAGAAGTGAAGTGACTTGCCCAAAGTCACCCAGCTGACAATGGGCGGAGCCGGGATTTGAACCCATGACCTCTGACTCCAAAGCCCGGGCTCTTTCCACTGAGCCACGCTGCTTCTCTTTAATGCTATGGGGCTGAGGGTGGAGTGAATATCAAGCGCTTAAAGTTTGTTCTGTTGGTATCATGGTGCACAATTCGGTGTCAGTGGATCCCATGAGGGAAGAAATGGTTGTGCCTAGGCTCGAGGCATACAGCTGTAGTACTTCACAGCCTCAGCCTTACTACTACTACTATTACAATTATTATTATTATTATTATTATTATTATTATTATTATTATATTTGTTAAGTGCTTTCTATGTGCCAAGCAATTTTCTAAGCTCTGGGGTACATGCAGGGTAATCAGGGTGTCCCTTGCAGGGCTCACAGTTTTAATCCCCATTTTACAGATGAGGTAACTGAGGCACAGAGAAGTTAAGTGGCTTGCCTGAGGTCACATAGTAGGGGCGGAGCTGGGATTAGAACCCACGACCTCTGACTCCCAAGCCTGTGTTCTAGCCGCTAAGCCACACTTCTTCTCTGATACTACTAATACTGCTAATAATAATTGTGGTATTTCTTAAGCCCTTACTCTGTGCTGAGCACCGTATTCGCATTACTGTACAGTACTTTGCGTTTTCGCAGCTGTACAGTCTTTAGTAATAATAATAATGATAATAGCATTTATGAAGCGCTTACTATGTGCAAAGCACTGTTCTAAGCGCTGGAGAGGTTACAAGGTGATCAGGTTGTCCCACGGGGGGGTCACAGTCTTCATCCCCCATTTTACAGATGAGGTAACTGAGGCACAGAGAAGTTAAGTGGCTTGCCTGAGGCCACACAGTAGCTGGGATTAGAACCCACGACCTCTGACTCCCAAGCCCGTGTTCTACCCGCTAAGCCACACTTCTTCTCTGATACTACTAATACTGCTAATAATAATTGTGGTATTTCTTAAGCTCTTACTCTGTGCTGAGCACCGTATTCGCATTACTGTACAGTACTTTGCGTTTTTGCAGCTGTACAGTCTTTAGTAATAATAATAATAGCATTTATGAAACGCTTACTATGTGCAAAGCACTGTTCTAAGCGCTGGGGAGGTTACAAGGTGATCAGGTTGTCCCACGGGGGGCTCACAGTCTTCATCCCCCATTTTACAGATGAGGTAACTGAGGCACAGAGAAGCCCAAGCAAGGCACACAGCTGGCAATTGGTGGAGCCGGGATTTGAACCCATGACCTCGGACTCCAAAGCCCGGGCTCTTTCCACTGAGCCACGCTGCTTCTCTAAATTAGCAATGAATGGAAAGCGAAGTCTGCTAGTCGTGATGGACTGTGCCACTGACACCAAGTACAGTGCTTTGCGTTCAATAAGTGCTCAATAAATATGATCAATGGAGCCATTGGTATTTCTAATTTATATCCAGCGCTTAGAACAGTGCTTTGCACATAGTAGGCGCTTAACAAATGCCATCATTATTATTCAGTGTCTGTCTCCCCCTCTAGACTCCAAGCTCCTTGTGGGTAGGGAAGGTGTCTCCCTACTTTATTGTATTGTACTCGCCAAACTGTGAAGTACAGGCATATGTTGCCAACTTGTACTTCCCAAGCGCTTAGTACAGTGCTCTGCACACAGTAAGCGCTCAATAAATACGATTGATGATGAAGTACAGTGGTCTGCACTCAGTAAACATTCAATAAACATCAGAAAAGCAGCGTGGCTCAGTGGAAAGAGCACGGGCTTGGGAGTCAGAGGTCATGGGTTCTAATCCCGGTTCCGCCATTTGTCTGCTGGATGACCTTGGGCGAGTCACTCAACTTCTCTGAGCCTCAGTTACCTCATCTGTAAAATGGGGATGAAGACTGTGAGCCCCTCGTGGAACAACCTGATTACCTGGTATCGACCCCGGCGCTTTGAACAGTGCTTCGCACATAGTAAGCGCTTAACAAATGCCATCGTTATTATGATTATTATTATCACTGATTGACCTCCTACAGGAATATTCTGCTAGTGATGAACGTAACAATCATATAGAAATTTGTAGTGAAAAAATAGCAGTCATGATGGTGCCATTGTGCCATATTTAATTTAATTTCATTTAAATTTAATTTTATACCATAATCAATTGCCTTATGTCCTCTAATCCATTACTTTCCATCGACTTAAGAGCACGGGCTTTGGAGTCAGAGGCCGTGGGTTCAAATCCCGGCTCCGCCACTTGTCAGCTGTGTGACTGTGGGCAAGTCACTTCACTTCTCTGGGCCTCAGTTCCCTCATCTGTAAAATGGGGATTAAGACTGTGAGCCCCCCGTGGGACAACCTGATCACCTTGTTTCTACCCCAGCGCTTAGAACAGTGCTTTGCACATAGTAAGCGCTTAACAAATACCAACATTATTATTACTTACTGGTTACTTTAATACTCTAATACAATTCCCAGAGCATGAAGTTCTTCAAGAACACAAACCCTGCCTTACTGGAGAACTCCCTGTATTTTGGTTGTGCTTTCATAATTCTCTCTCCTTCGTACTTATTTGTTTATTTAAGTAAATAAATAGCGAGTTAATAGTGGAATCTAATCATTTTTTTTACAGTCACTATTGAACATTGTGGTTAAATAGAATATAGCATTGCTTTTTTAATTCCCAAATAACAGTTTGCATCTTTATCTTATGCCTTTTAAAGATGAGTAACCGGGTGTAAACTTTCCTCCAAAGGTATTATCAGTGCTGAAGCATTCCCTGCTGACTTTCAGCCGACCCAGAGCCATGGAGATGTTGAAAATATTCTTCTTATTTTCTTTGCAGTTTCTTGTTAAAGAGGTATGATTCCGTCCTTGTTTTCTAAGTGCTCTCACTAGATTTAGGGCCTTCATTTGCATCCAAATGGCTAAACCATGAGACTAGAGAGTTGATCTTACTAATCAGTGATATTTGAGAAACTCCTGGACTATCTTTTCTATATCTGCATGGGCTCTGAAACAATGTAGTAAAACCCAGGGGGCATCTGATTACTGAATTCCCCCTTCTAGACTGTGAGCCCACTGTTGGGTAGGGACTGTATCTATATGTTGCCAACTTGTACTTCCCAAGCGCTTAGTACAGTGCTCTGCACACAGTAAGCGCTCAATAAATACGATTGATTGATTGATTGATTGAATTGGCATTGAGCAATGAATCCCTGGGCCAGAGGGCCTGTTGAGACGTCCACCACCTTTAAATGCCCGTGTGACACAGAACGCACCTTTGGGATCTCTGAGAACTATCCCCCCATAATCCAGACCTGGGGATTCAGCGATTTCACGTATGCTTAGATGCCGAAGGTGAATGAAAATCGTGGGAAAACTTTGGTGTCCCCTGTGAAGTTATCTAAAGAATCAATTTCCCCCTGCACCTATGTAGACACATAAGTGTGGTGAGGCGCTCTAGCCTTTCATAAAAATAATAATTAATAATTACGGTGTTTGTTAAGCGCTTACTATGTGCCAAGCACTGCCTAAGCACTGGGGTAGATACAAGGTCATCAGATTGTCCCACATGGGACTCCAGTCTTCATCCCCATTTTGAAGATGAGATAACTGACGCACAGAGGAGTTAAGTGACTTGGGACTCCAGTCTTAATCCCCATTTTGAAGATGAGATAACTGAGGCACAGAGGAGTTAAGTGACTTGGGACTCCAGTCTTAATCCCCATTTTGAAGATGAGATAACTGAGGCCCAGAGAAGTTAAGTGACTTGCCCAAAGTCACACAGCTGACAAGTGGCAGAGCCTGGATTAGAATCCACGACCTCTGACTCCCAAGCCTGGGCTTTTTCCAGTAACCCACACTGCTTCTCTTGGCTGTTGTCAATCAATCAATCAATCAATCAATCAATCGTATTTATTGAGCGCTTACTGTGTGCAGAGCACTGTACTAAGCACTTGGGAAGTACAAGTTGGCAACAGTGGGCTCACAGTCTAGAAGGGGGAGACAGAGAACAAAGCCAAACACATTAACAAAACATATTAACATTGTTGTCATGACAAAGCTTCCAGTTGTGTTGGTCTACCAGCTTGAACGTACAAGTCATAAGGGATTTTGAACACAATGTGCCGCTGCATATCAAAAATTTTATGGAGCTTGACAGATCCATAAAAAAGAAGATACCACACTCATCTTCTAGAGCGGATCTACCAGTGTTACTTGACATCAAGTGAAACACTCAAGTGTCAGGACAGAATAAAAAATGACGAGATTCTGGAATACAGCCAGACTGCCAGCATCGCTCGTCACTTTGCATCTTCGCTGGGTGGGACTCGGGACGGGTGGAAGTTGATTCACAGAAGGCTGCTGTACGGAGAGCCGAAAGAGGGAAGCCATAAACACAGTGGAGAGAAGAAACCTATTAAAGGCATAGTGAAGAGAACCCTCAAACAAAGTGACAGAGAATAGGACATCGATCAGTAATGGTATTGAGGAATAATATTGCATGTAGAAAAGACCTCCTACTTAAAGGCTTCATATATATTCTTTTAAATCAGATCATTATTTAATAACTTGTATACATTGTTGTTGGAATGGTATACATTTTTGAAGCCCTTTGTATTTTGTGGTAGATTGAACTGTATCACTTCTAAACTGCAGATGGATTTTAGTACATGCAGAGCATTGTACTAAGGGCTTGGGAGAGTACAGTACACTAGAGTAGCTCCATACCATCCCCACCCTCAAAGAGCAGCCAGAGGCAGGTCTGGGTGGCATACAGCAATTAGAAATGGCATGATAAGCCTGGAACCGTGCCATTTATTTAGTCACATCGTCCTTCTCCCCCTTTACACTGTAAGCTCGTTGCGGGCAGGGAATGTGTCCGTTTATTGTATCTACCCCGGCGCTTAGAACAGTGCTTAAATACCATAATAATAGAGAAGCAGCGTGGCTCAGTCGAAAGAGCACGGGCTCTGGAGTCAGATCCCGACTCTGTCACTTTTCAGCTGTGTGACTTTGGGCAAGTCACTTCAATTCTCTGTGCCTCAGTTCCCTCATCTGTAAAATGGGGATTAAGACTGTGAGCCCCCCGTGGTCTAACCTGCTCTCCTTCCCCCTCCCGCTACACCAGGCAGAGTGGCCTGGTGGAAATAGCGAGAACCTGGGAGCCAGGAGACCCAGCTTCTTTTCCCAGCTCTGCGACAATGGACAACTCCCTTAATCTCCCTATGCCTCAGTTTCCTCAATTTAGAATGGGAATAAAATACCATTATTGGTACTGGTAAGGTTGGTATCCAACCTTATTATCTTGTGTCTACGCTGGGAAGCAGCGTGGCTCAGTGGAAAGAGCACGGGCTTCGGAGTCAGAGGTCATGGGTTCAAATCCCTGCTCCGCCAATTGTCAGCTGTGTGACTTTGGGCAAGTCGCTTAGCTTCTCTAAGCCTCAGTTACCTTATCTGTAAAATGGGGATTAAGACTGAGCCCCACGTGGGACAACCTGATCACCTTGTATCCCGAACAGTGCTTTGCACATAGTAAGCGCTTAATAAATGCCATTATTATTATTATTCTTGTTGCATCATACTCTCCCAGGTGCTTAGTACAGTGCTTTATGCACAATAAGTACCCAGTTAATACAACTGAATGAGTGAATGAACTGTGGAGTGGAGGCTTTGGGAAGCCCATGACACCAAAAGGGAGCAGAAATGGGGTCAGGCACCTTGCGTCAGTGTAGGGAGGATCGTTCCGAATACCCAGCACATTTCTACCCACTGATGAAAAAATCTTATCAGTGCAGCATCATCTTCAGATTTTCATTTATTCAATGGTATTGAATGTCTACTGTGTGCATAGCACTACTAAATGGTGAGAACTCCTTCTAAAAGAGGGTATTGGTTTGTTGTTGAAGGGCTCAAGAGAAAAGACCGAATACATGAAAATATGATTGTATATCAAAGAGATAAAGATAAGGTTAATAAATGGTATTTGTATGGAGGAAGCCAGATAGTGTAGGTATACACATACACTGGTGTTTAAACGTTTACAGAGAGTAAGATTTATCTGAAAGAAACCTTTATGCAGTTTAATTTTGAGAATATTGCTTCTCTCCTTGCTTATTCTGTTTGAGCATGATTTGTCAAAAGGAAGAGATTGGTGGCAAGGTAATATTTAAACAGCGATTACTCTAGCCAAGAGTGGGATTAGTTATAACCCCAAACTAGCAGAAAGACTGAAAATGTTCATAAATGCCTGAAAATGTTCATAAGGAAGAACCCAGCTAACTAATGAATTTGAATTCTTTAGGGCTATTTAGACCGAGAATGTAATCCCATGGGTTTTGCTGGACTTGTATCCCATTTGCATTATCATGAACCGGCGAATTTTCTCCTGGTCAGTTTTCTGGTGAAAGGCTTGTTACACAAACTCTGCACTCCAATCAAGGAAGGTGAGCTGCCATTTTCCTTCACTCCATTTAGATACAGTAGTATTTATGGAAATTCTAATGATCTATCTTTTCCAAATCTTATTTTTTCATAGAGGAGATCATTTTAGATCAAAGGTCACTACTGAATCGTGTATGCGTTCTATCTTCACTCTCCTGTTATTGCAGAATTTTTGTCACAGCACCATCTTATTTATCCTTTTTTGAGGATCTGTCCTCACAGAGTCTCCCTTTGGGTAATTAGGCTCCTCCTAAACTCTTCAGATAATTGTGGGACCTTCCAAATTGTTGAATTCCAGCAGGATAAAAACAGCCTAGGATCAGATTCAGATTTCTCTTGGCATGTGGACATCCTGGCTTTGTTTCTTAAACTAAATTTGAAATGACCGACTAATCTGGGCAATCTGATTCAGAAGTCTCCTCAGCATCCACATTCATGGGAAGTAAATGTGTTTTTTTTTTTTGTCATGAAGCCAGGATTGCATTAGCATTTTATCTGGATGATTTAGATCAAAAATATACATTGACTGAGAGGCAGTTAATGCACCGCAGATGGATGTTGAAACCAAGGATAGCATCTTTCATGCCTACATGCCCATACTTGCTTTAGTAGTATAGTTTTAGCGGAATATATATTTAGCTGCCTAGCATCTGCCATAGTAGAAGCAAGCCAGCTATTCTAAACGTTAGGGAAATGCAAAATAACTGTTCAACGTTGAGATCCATAACCCTTAATCACTAGTCACTAATCATTAGTCACTTAACCACCAATCACTAGAGAAGCAGTGTGGCTTAGTGGAAAGAGCATGGGCTTGAGAGTCAGAGTTCATGGGTTCTAATCCCAGCTCCGCCACGTGTCAGCTGTGTGACTTTAGGAAAGTCACTTAACTTCTCTGTGCCTCAGTGGCCTCATCTGTAAAATGGGGATTAAGACTGTGAGCCCCGCGTGGGACAACCTGATTACCTTGTATCTACCCCAGTGCTTAGAACAGCCATCATCATCATTATTATTACTATTAGTCCATCACTAGTGTTTGTAGAGAACTTTTTTTTTTGGTAGTGTTTGTTAAATGTGCCAAACACCGTTCTAAGCGCTGGGCTAGATACCAGGTAATCGGGTTGGACACAGTCCTTGCCCCACGTGGGGCTCACAATCTTAATCCCCATTTCACAGATGAGGTAATTAACTGAGGCCCAGAGAAGTGAAGTGACTTGCCGAAGGTCACACAGCAGGCAAGTGGAGCAGGGATTTGAACCCAAGCTCCTCCTGATTCCCAGGCCCGTGCTTTATCCACTAGGCCACACTGCTCCTCCAGCACGATCCATTAGCCACTAGATCACGAACAGAGTTAGTGTAATTCAGTTCTCTGCAAAAAGTTAGTGCTCAGTAAATACTATCTCCTCTGCCGGCCATGGGATGAGCAGAATCTACCGTCATTTCCTGAAAGAGGGTCCAGTCAACCCCCTCTAGCCCCCAGAACTCAGATTGTCAATTTCTTCAGCTGACATAACAGCGATTTAGTAGATAAGGCTAGTCTTGTGCAACATCCTGTGCCTGATTAATAATGATCATGATTCATTCATTCAATCATATTTACTAAGCGCTTACTGTGTGCAGAGCACCGTACTAAGCGCTGGGTTAGATACAAGTTAATCAGGTCAGATATGGTCCCTGTCCGGGCTGTGAGCCCACTGTTGGGTAGGGACTGTCTCTATATGTTGCCAATTTGTACTTCCCAAGCGCTTAGTACAGTGCTCTGCACATAGTAAGCGCTCAATAAATACGATTGATGATGGGGCTCACTGTTTAGTGATTAGATGAAAGGGTTGGTTTGGTTCCTGCATTTCAAGGTTCAGGGTTCCATTGAAATGTTACAGATCAGTTTGTCAATCAATCAGTCAGTTGTATTTATTGAGCACTTACTGTGCGCAGAACACTGTACTGAGCTCTTGGGAAAGCAAAATATAACAGAGTTCATAGGCATGTTTCCTGCCCATGACAAGCTTACAGTCTTAGATCTAACTGGATCTGAATTAGTTAATAACTTCCCTCAAAAAAAAAAAAAAATAACTCACAAGCCAATGTAAGCTCTTCCTGGGCAGGATATGTCACTGTTTACTGTTGTATTGTACTTTCCCAGGCTCTTATAGTACAGTGCTCTGCACACAGTAAGCGCTCAATAAATACGAATGAATGAATGACAGTCCCATCTTATTATTATTAACTGCCATAGATTGGTTATCAATTCCTCAGAAGCTATTTTTGCGTAATTTGGAATTCTGAAATTCTGAAATTATATTAACAATTTGTTAAACTCTTATAAAGTACTAGTAATTGCATTTATTGAGTACTAAAGTACAAGATTTACAGTTTTTCCCTGCACTGACTATTCCTTCTTTGAACAGGCTCTCCAGTTTTTTCTGAAGATGTGATGGAAAAGCTAGTACTGGTACTGGCAAACTTGTTTGGAAGGAAATACATTCTAGCCAAGTATTTTGAAGCTAAGAGAAATTTTCAGCAGTCAAAGGTAAGGCTAAAAGATTGGAGTCTTGATTTTTTAAAATTATTTAATAACATATGTGTTGAAGCAACTGGAAACGGTAAAACTGTTCAAGGAAAATTGGCATTTTCTGGCCCTTTATTTAAGCTGGCCGTGGCAAGCTCTGCGGCTGAAACTTATTCGGAGTCCCGTATTCCAATAGATTTTTCCACAAACCTATCCCAACTATGGCAGTTTCTTTCTTTAAGAATCTGTTTTTTCAACTGGGCATTTAACAAATCACCTTAATTCAGGGAGGGATCCATATCTGGTGACCCAAGTCTTCCTTCTAAGGGGCAGGCGCGGGTTTTTAGCCCTACCCCAGGGTTGAGGCTGCATAAGGCAAATCTGGTGGCATGTTGGAAACATTTCTTTATAAAATGGGAAGCACTGTGGTGTAGTAAAAAGAGCAAGGGGTTGGGAGTCAGAGGATCTGGTTTCTAATCCTGGCTCCACCACTTGTCTGCTGTCTGACCTTGGGCAAGTCACTTCACCTTCCTCTGTACCTCAGTTCCGTCATCTGGAAAACGGGGATTAAGACCGTCTGATGACTTGACACCTGTCCACGTGTTTTGTTGTCTGTCTCCCCCTTCTAATCAATCAATCGTATTTATTGAGGGCTTACTTTGTGCAGAGCACTGTACTAAGCGCTTGGGAAGTACATGTTGGCAACATATAGAGACAGTCCCTACCCAACAGTGGGCTCACAGTCTAGAAGGGGGAAACAGAGAACAAAACCAAACATATTATAGACTGTGAGCCCACTGTTGGGTAGGGACTGTCTCTATATGTTGCCAGCTTGTACTTCCCAAGCGCTTAGTACAGTGCTCTGCACACAGTAAGCGCTCAATAAATATGATTGATTGATTGATTGATATTAACAAAATAAACTGTGATAGACTGTGAGCCCTTTGTTGGGTAGGGACCGTCTCTATATGTTGCCAACTTGTACTTCCCAAGCGCTTAGTACAGTGCTCTGCCAACATTAAGCGCTCAATAAATACGATTGAATGAATAAAAGGGAGCCCCATGGGAAACGTGGACTCTGTCCAACCTGATTAGCTTGTAGCCACCCCAGGTCTGGATTGAGTGCCCGGCACGTAGAAACGGCTTAACAAATACAATAAAAAAAAGTCTTTCAGTTTAGATGCATTAATAAAATCAAATTTACTTGCTAGTTAGCCCCAATGGAATGTGCTAATTTTTGTTTTAAGGAATTTTTGGTTTAAAAAATTCATTTTTTGGTCCATATTATCTATTTGGGACAGGTCTAACTTTAAACACCAAGACAACAGCAGTGGGGATTGCCACAAGCTGACAAATTGAATTTTTTTTTCAATATAATTTGGCAGGAAATACAGAGAATTCTTAGGTTGAGGTTGGGCAGACAGGATTTTGTGGGGGTAAGATTACAATCTCTTTGTGGGTTTCCTGATTGCCCAGAAAGTTTATCCACCGACAGCTGCTCTCCAGGTATTCTGGGGTCTCCGTGCTGTTCCTTCCACTCAGCTGCCGGCCATCTGATCCTGCAAATGTTCCTGGGAGATGGATTCTAGAATGGACTACTTCAGTTGCCAACTTAAACCTTTTTTTCTCTCCAGTCATCACACTTCCCCAATTCCTTCTTCTCCCTCCAGCTTCTCCTGCTCTCGCACTTGACAGAGGGATTCTTGGCTCCCGACATAAGTTAAACAACGTGGTGTGGAGGGAGGAGAGCATGGCACTTCTTTGAAAGTGTTTGGGTAATTCAGTCTAGGTATTTACAGGTGCTGTGATCACTTTCAACTTCCTCCCATCCTGTGAAGCATAGCAAATCTTGTACCATCTGAGAACCACCTCTTGTTTTGTGAGAAAAAGTAAATATTAGGAAAAAAAAGCCTTTTGCTTATACAAGTGAATTAGATTGAAAGCAATTTAATTCAGCTCCACAAAATAATGATTTTAATATTGATATGAAAGAGTGAGTTCCAGGAATCCTCTTTGACAATTCCTTGAATCTCGTAAATGAAACATTTTGAAAAAAATATTTTGCATTTAGGTGTTCCTTGAAGATCTCCCCAAGGACTTTGAAGCGGCTGTATGTGACTATAACACAAAAATAAAAAAAGACTTTTGCTCTTTCATACGGATTGTTTCCAAACTGGCTGACATGAAGCAGGAATACCAACTCCCCTTGTCAAAAATAGGTAAGGACGTCCTCAAATTCCTGTTTGATGCTGTGGAAAGCTATAGTGTCGATAGGGCTGTTAAAGACTGGTGAAATGGCTAGGATTAGAGAGTGACTCAGGGCAAGCTTCCAGATTAGTGGCTGGTGATTTGTATTTTTGAGAAGTAAACCTATTTAGGGAAGGATCTAGATTGCTCCCTCATGAAGCTTTGAAACCATCTTAGTTACGAGTCTGTTTTGAGTCCCTCCCAAATCAATCGATCAATCAATGGTATTTACTGAGCGCTTATTATATGCAGAGCACTGTACTAAGTGCTGGGGAGAGTACAGAATAACAATATAACAGACACTTTCCCCTCCCACCTGATTATCTTGTCGCTTACCCTGCGCTCCGTACAGTGCTTACCACACAGTAAGTGCTTAAGAAATATCACAATTACTAGGAATCCCGATATTATCCAAGCCCTTGATTGAAGCAGTAGCCTGGGGATGGGATTGGGTGACTCTGTACTGCCTTCTCATCCTGGAAACAAATATCTGAAGCAAGACTTGATCAATTCCTAGAAATTCTGCAGCCTAGGAGTAGAGGGAAGAGAGCAGGAAAGAGATATCAGTATCCCTGGAGAAGCAACTGTCCATTGGGCCGATTCCTGAGCCAATCTCAAGGCTCTTCCAGGCTACTTAATCTTTAAAAAAAATTTTTTTAAATCCCTGACTGCACAACAACATCCCTTCTTACAATAGCTGGATAACAAGTTGTATTTCATTAAGGCCACTAAGACGTCTGCGGGTTTGTCAAGATCATTCGTACAATTTCTCCATAAAGGCTTGGCACCTCTCCTGCTAAAAGTGCTGCTTTCTGTGGGTCAAACAGAAGGCCAAACGCCAGCCACCCCGACGTTTTAGTCTTAAAATTCATAAACTAGGGTGAATTCAGTATATTAGCATTTTGAATGTTTTTAAAATCCATCTCTCACCATTTTTTTCTGATTAGATTTCACGGACGAAACATCTGCTGATTCTGCACTTGTGTCCCACTTGATGAGCTGCAAAGAGGGGAGGACGGCGGTTTCCCCCTTCGTGTGCCTATCTGGGTACACGGATCGGGATTTACTTGGCTCGGATTCTTTCAGCAGTGTAAGTGAGGGGTGGGGATAGAGGGACGTGGCATCTTGAAGAGAGGATGGTGACGGGAGGGAAGGGAAAGTTGACTCTCCAGGTAAAGACATTCAGTCCTCTTCTCCAGATGCTTCGAATGCCAGGCCCAGAAACTGAGTTTTGCCATTCCGTCCTTGAAGACTGACCCAGTTCTGGCCTAATCAGGGAATGCAGACCCCAACCAGATCTCCCCCACGTCATCCCCCGGGCCTGGAATGCCCTCCCTCTGCCCATCCGCCAAGCTAGCTCTCTTCCTCCCTTCAAGGCCCTGCTGAGAGCTCACCTCCTCCAGGAGGCCTTCCCAGACTGAGCCCCTTCCTTCCTCTCCCCCTCGTCCCCCTCTCCATCCCCCCATCTTACCTCCTTCCCTTCCCCACAGCACCTGTATATATGTATGTACATATTTATTACTCTATTTATTTATTTATTTTACTTGTACATATCTATTCTATTTATTTTATTTTGTCAGTATGTTTGGTTTTGTTCTCTGTCTCCCCTTTTTAGACTGTGAGCCCACTGTTGGGTAGGGACTGTCTCTCTATGTTGCCAACTTGTACTTCCCAAGCGCTCAGTACAGTGCTCTGCACACAGTAAGCACTCAATATGATTGATTGATTGATTGATTCTGAATTAAAGCCATCACATTTTCATGGTATTCATCGATTATGCAAAAATTGTAAAAGTTTAGAGCTGATCACTGACTCGGTTTCACGCCCTGCTTGATTTCAGCCCGCAGTGTGCTGGGCTCTGCCACGTACCCAGGGCCTTCTCAATATCCCTGGTGTCTGCTGCCTTGTGGCTTCTATTTGGAACACAATTAAGTGCTAGATGCCATTTATAAGCAGCTGGATTCAGTTCCCTGCTCAACCTCAGGGACAGGTGGGCCTTTGAAGTACTGCCATTCCACTGCCACTACTCAGCCTGCCTCCCTTGGGTAGCGGCTGAGGGATTCTAAACCATTCACGGACCATCTGAAGCATGTGAGTTATGCCATCCACCGAACCCCGGCCCCAGGGTCAGAAATGGAGCCTAACTCCTCCTCCTGGAGCTCTCATGTTGGCTGGAAGGCACGTGCTGGACGATATGGAATCCCCTTCAGCTCGGAAAATGGGGCTGCCCAGAGAGGGAGGTTCTTCTCCCTCCCCTCCCTGCCATAGTCCATTTATTTTATTTTGTTAGCATGTTTGGTTTTGTTCTCTGTCTCCCCCTTTTAGACTGTGAGCCCACTGTTGGGTAGGGACTGTCTCTATATGTTGCCAACTTGTACTTCCCAAGCGCTTAGTACAGTGCTGTGCACACAGTAAGCGCTCAATAAATACGATTGATTGATTGATTGAGGGAGGTTCTCCCTCCCCTCCCTGCCATATTCTATTTATTTTATTTTGTTAGTATGTTTGGTTTTGTACTCTGTCTCCCCCTTTTAGACTGTGAGCCCACTGTTGGGTAGGGACTGTCTCTATATGTTGCCAACTTGGACTTCCCAAGCGCTTAGTACAGTGCTCTGCACACAGTAAGTGCTCAATAAATACGATTGATTGATTGATTGAGGGAGGTTCTTCTCCCTCCCCTCCCTGCCATATTCTATTTATTTTATTTTGTTAGTATGTTTGGTTTTGTTCTCTGTCTCCCCCTTTTAAACTGTGAGCCCACTGTTGGGTAGGGACTGTCTCTATATGTTGCCAACTTGTACTTCCCAAGCGCTTAGTACAGTGCTCTGCACACAGTAAGCGCTCAATAAATACGATTGATTGATTGATTGAGGGAGGTTCTTCTCCCTCCCTTCCCTGCCATATTCCATTTATTTTATTTGTTAGTATGTTTGGTTTTGTACTCTGTCTCCCCCTTTTAGACTGTGAGCCCACTGTTGGGTAGGGACTGTCTCTCTATGTTGCCAGCTTGTACTTCCCAAGTGCTTAGTACAGTGCTTTGCACACAGTAAGTGCTCAATAAATACGATTGATTGATTGATTGATTGAGGGAGGTTCTTCTCCCTCCCCTCCCTGCTATATTCTATTTATTTTATTTTGTTAGTATGTTTGGTTTTGTTCTCTGTCTCCCCCTTTTAGACTGTGAGCCCACTGTTGGGTAGGGGCTGTCTCTATGTGTTGCCAACTTGTACTTCCCAAGCGCTTAGTACAGTGCTCTGCACACAGTAAGCGCTCAATAAATACGATTGATTGATTGATACGCCCTCACCTGTATATATGTATATATGTTTGCACATATTTATTACTCTATTTATTTTACTTGTACATATCTATTTTATTTATTTTATTTTGTTAGTATGTTTGGTTTTGTTCTCTGTCTCCCCCTTTTAGACTGTGAGCCCACTGTTGGGTGGGGACTGTCTCTATATGTTGCCAACTTGTACTTCCCAAGCGCTTAGTACAGTGCTCTGCACACAGTAAGCGCTCAATAAATACAATTGATTGATTGATTGATACGCCCTCACCTGTATATGTTTGTACATATTTATTACTCTATTTATTTTACTTGTACATATCTATTCTATTTATTTTATTCTGTCAATATGTTTTGTTGTCTGTCTCCCCCTTCTAGACTGTGAGCCCACTGTTGGATAGGGACCGTCTCTAGATGTTGCCAACGTGGACTTCCCAAGCGCTTAGTACAGTGTTCTGCACACAGTAAGCGCTCGATAAATACGATTGATTGATTCATTCATTCATCCAGTCGTATTTATCGAGCGCTTATGGTGTGCAGAGCACTGTACTAAGAGCTTGGGAAAGTACAATACAACAATAAATAGTGACATTCCCTGCCCACGCGAGCTTGCAGTCTAGAGGGGGGAAGACAGACATCAATACAAATAAATAAAATTACAGATGTGTTAAATCACTTCTTATAGGGGGCACTTGAATTTGAACCAGAGTCTGCAGTCAAATGCTCTACCCCTGAGCCATATGCCCAGGATAAGAAAAGCAGCATGGTCTAGTGGTTCAGTGGCAAGAATAGGGGCTTGGGATTCAGAGGACGTGGGTTCAAATCCCGGCTCCGCCACTTGTCTGCTATGTGACCTTAGGCAAGCCTCAGTTCGTGCCTCAGTCACCTCATCTGCAAAATGGGGATTAAGACTGTGAGCCCCACGTGGGACAACCGGATCACCTTCTATCTACCCCAGTGCTTAGCACATAATAAGCGCTTAACACATACCATTATTATTAATAATAATTATTAGAGGATGGGCTGGGGAGTCGGAAGATCAAGAGTTCTAATCCCAGCTCCGTCATCTGTCTGCTGAGTGACCTTGGGCAAGTAGCTTAACTTCTCAGTGCCTCTGTTTCCTCCTCTGTAAAATGGGGATTCAGACTATGAGCCTCAGGGACTGTGTCCACCCTGATTATCCCATATCTACCCCAGCACCCAGAACAGTGCCCGGCGCATAGTAAGCGCCCAACAAATACTGTCATTATTATTATTCCAGTACTGACTCCATTTCTAACTCCAGGGTCTGTAGAATCCCAGGAAATAGGAATTCAGCTCCTTGTCCCACTTAGCCGATTCTGTAGGACTTCCGAGAGTGGGATAATAATTTGCAACAATTACAAAATCTGACCTGTGAAATAGTCTGCAAGCAGGAAAGAACTACCAGCACAGGCCCGGGAGTTAGAAAGACCTGAGTTCTAATCAATCAATCAATCAATCGTATTTATTGAGCGCTTACTGTGTGCAGAGCACTGTACTAAGCGCTTGGGAAGGACAAGTTGGCAACAATTCTAACTTGGACTCTGCCACGTGTCCGCCGTGTGACCTTGGGAAAGTCATTTTTCTCTGCCTCAGTTACCTCATCCGTAAAATGGGGATTGAGGCCGTGAGCTCGACACAGGACAGGGACTGGGTCCAACTCGATTTGCTTGTATCCGCTCCAGCGCTTAGCACAGTGTCTGGCACATAGTTTCCCATTTGGGAAAAAAATTAAAATAAAAACTACCAGCCATTTGAGAAAGATGAATTAAGAAATAAACTGCTCTTTTTGTTCAGGTGGTACTGCAATCGATTGGTGTTAATGACTCCCTTGTTCCTGTACTGGACTTAAAGAAATATGACAGTAGAGGAAGAAGAATGCCACTTAACGCATATGCGCTTGACTTTTACAAGCACGGATCCATAACGGCATTGTCAGAGGACAATGGGTAAACAATTCCTATTTATTTACCTATACACGTTGAAGTGGGTGTTCAAAAACGTTACTGATTTTAGAAGATGGACAATAGCATCCTTCTCAGAGTCAGCATCATTGGGTTAACCATAGTAACATTTTGGAAACTCTTTGTTTGCGGAGAATGATAAAAATTTTGAAGATCTTTGGCCCAAGGACACACAAGAGGGGGAAAAAAGATCTAAGAGATCTTCCTTTTATGATGATGAAGATAGCTTCGAATAATGGGACATACTCTGAACATTAAATGGGCTTTTCCATGAATTGCCCTTCTGATTTCTAATTTCTCCCAGAATTATAATCGTCTAAAGTTGTAAACACTGCAAATGATAGAAAACCTTTATTCTCAAAGATATCGGGCAGAATTTTCCATAATTCTGGTACAATTGAAAACTCTATGCATTCTTTTAATTTTTTTTCCCTGAAAACTTTCATGGAATATCTGTAACCTTATCTCAGCTTAATGTGGCTTTCATTGTTTACTGTGGAACAAAAGTAATTAATGACTATATTGTGGTTTTACCAGTAAGAGAAATGAGGAACTCGTTAGTGCTTTTGATTTTAAAATTCAGATGTGTTTTTATTTTAGGTTGCATAGAGGAGAAGTTTTCCTTCTGCTGAAGGATTTTTTGCTCACCATACAATCGATCAGGTATTTCGAAGTTCATATCTTCTCAACAGAGGTAGTCCTATCATTGTTGGGGCTAACTGCTGAGAGTTGGGGTTTACTTTTCTTCTTGGAAAGATCGCAAGAATGATAATGATGATAATTGTGGTATTTGCTAAGCGTTTACTCTGTGCCAAGCACTGTGCTATGCTCTGGGGTAGGTATAGTCATTCAATCGTATTTATTCATTCATTCATTCAATCGTATTTATTGAGCGCTTACTGTGTGCAGAGCACTGTACTGCGTGCTTTATAATAATAATGTTGGTATTTGTTAAGCGCTTACTATGTGCAAAGCACTGTTCTAAGCGCTGGGGTAGGTACAAGGTAATCAGGTTGTCCCACGAGGGGCTCACAGTCTTCATCCCCATTTTACAGAGGAGGGAACTGAGGCCCAGAGAAGTGAAGTGACTTGCCCAACGTCACACAGCTGACAAGTGGCGGAGCTGGGATTTGAACCCACGACCTCTGACTCCAAAGCCCGGGCTCTTTCCACTGAGCCACGCTGGCCGTGTGCCACATGAGTCTCAAAGTCAAAGGGGGAGGGAAAACAAGCATTTAATCCCCATTAAAGATGAGGAAACTGAGGCACAGGGAAGTAGAGCATTCTACAGCACCTGTATATATGTATATATACATGTACATGTATATATGTATATATTCAGCACCTGTATATACCTGTATATATATATTCCCCCAGCACCTGTATATATGTATATATGTTTGTGCATATTTATTACTCTGTTTATTTATTTATATTTTATTTGTACATATCTGTTCTATTTATTTTATTTTGTTAGTATGTTTGGTTTTGTGCTCTGTCTCCCCCTTTTAGACTGCGAGCCCACTGTTGGGTAGGGACTGTCTCTATATGTTGCCAACTTGTACTTCCCCAGCGCTTAGTACAGTGCTCTGCACACAGTAAGCGCTCAATAAATACGATTGATTGATTAACCCAGGTGTCCTGTCTCCCAGGCCTATATTTACGAAACTGTTCCAGGGTTGGCAGTTGGGTCAGGCTTAGTTTAGAAGCCAGTGCGATGTCTGGGGGGAAAAAAATCTTTTTTTGATTTGATTCCTCTTGTTTGTTTGACGAAAACTCTCGTGCAGGAAACTTGGACTGATCCGAAGCAGCGCGGCTCAGTGGGAAAGAGCCTGGGCTTTGGAGTCAGAGGTCATGGGTTCAAATCCCGGCTCCGCCGAGTGTCAGCTGTGTGACTCTGGGCAAGTCACTTAATCAATCAATCAATCGTATTTATTGAGCGCTTACTATGTGCAGAGCACTGTACTCTGTGCCTCAGTTCCCTCATCTGTAAAATGGGGATGAAGACTGTGAGCCCCCCGTGGGACAACCTGATCACTTTGTAACCTCCCCAGCGCTTAGAACAGTGCTTTGCACATAGTAAGCGCTTAATAAATGCCGTCATTATTATTATTATCCTCTAGATTGTAAGCTCGTCCTTCTAGACTGTATGCTCACTGGGGGCAGGGAAAGGGTTTACCAACTCCGTTAATATTGTTGTACTCTCCCAAGCGCTTAGTACAGTGCTCTGCACGCAGTAAGTGCTCGATAATTACCATTGATCCTACTGCTCCTCCAAAGGGCAGCGTAAGAAACAGGGAAAGCCGTAGTGTGGAGAAGCTTCCAGGAGGGAATTTGGAAAAGATTGAGAGAGGATCAGGCCTTGTGGCCCAAGGAATCAATCAATCGTATTTATTGAGCACTTACTGTGTGCAGAGCACTGTACTAAGCGCTTCAATAGCTGATAGAATCAAGCGTCTTCAGGCAGCCCCCTGGTTCTCTTCCTCTGATGAGCCCTGTGCCCAATTTTCTTCAGCTGCCTCTCCTGCTAGCTTACTTTGGTTCTGATCATCATAATAATAATAAGAATAATGATAATAATAATAATAATAATAATAATAATAATAATAATAATGATGGCATGTGTTAAGCGCTATGTGCCAAGCACTATTCTAAGCCCTGGGGTGGATACCTCGTCCCCCTCGTCCCCCTCTCCATCTCCCCCATCTTTCCTCCTTCCCTTCCCCACAGCACCTGTATATATGTATATATGTTTGTACATATTTATTACTCTATTTATTTATTTATCTTACTTGTACATATCTATGCTATTTATTTTATTTTGTTAGTATGTTTGGTTTTGTTCTCTGTCTCCCCCTTCTAGACTGTGAGCCCGCTGTTGGGTAGGGACTGTCTCTATGTGTTGCCGACTTGTACTTCCCAAGCGCTTAGTCCAGTGCTCTGCACACAGTAAGCGCTCAATAAATACGATTGATTGATTGATTGATACAAGCTAATTAGGTTGTCCCACATGGGGCTCCCAGTTAATCCCCATTTTACAGATGAGGTAACTGAGGCACAGAGAAGTGACTTGCCCAAAGTCACACAGCTGACAAGTGGCGGAGCCCGGATTAGAACCCACATCCTCTGACCCCCAAGCCCGTGCTCCTTCCACGGAGACACGCTGATTTGTCCCTCCCTCCCTGATGCCTCCCTTGCCTCCTTGCTGTTCATTCATTCAATCGTATTTATTGAGCGCCTACTGTGTGCAGAGCACTGTACTAAGCGCTTGGGAAGTACAAGTCGGCGACTTATAGAGACGGTCCCTACCCAACAACGGGCTCACAGTCTAGAAGGGGGAGACAGACAACAAAACATCATCATCATCATCAATCGTATTTATTGAGCGCTTACTGTGTTCAGAGCACTGTACTAAGCGCTTGGGAAGTACAAATTGGCAACATATAGAGACGGTCCCTACCCAACAGTGGGCTCACAGTCTAAAAGGGGGAGACAGGGAACAAAACCAAACATGGAGACAGGCGAACCCACCCCCACTGCTGTCTATCAGTCAAGCTATAATATTATTGGGTGCTTATTGTCTGAAGAGGGACTATACTAAACGCTTGGGGGAGTACAGTACAACAGGTAAAAATACAATAGGCAAAAATATTTTAATAAAGCCACGGGCATCAGCGCTGGCAGTATCGAGCTAATATTCGCGGTCCTGGGTGTGAGGTAATAATTAGGGTTTTGGTAAGGTATTTATTCGTTTCAGTTGAAAAAGAAAAAAAAAGTGGTTAGCGCCTACATTTCCTTTAGGTTTAGTAGGAGGGCTATAAAGTATGTGTTCAGCCATTCAGTCTAATTCTGCTCAGCTCACATTTTCGAAAGATAAATGGGGAAAGCTTGTTTTAGACTGTTTATTTATTCTATTTGTACATATGTATTCTATTTATTTTATTTTGTTAGTATGTTTGGTTTTGTTCTCTGTCTCCCCCTTTTAGACTGCGAGCCCACTGTTGGGTAGGGACTGTCTCTATAGGTTGCCAATTTGTACTTCCCAAGCGCTTAGCACAGTGCTCTGCACATAGTAAGCGCTCAATAAATACGATTAATGATGATGATGATGATGGAGTATAGACTGTGAACACAGCAGTCTACTTGTGCTCTGGAGTCGTTTATAACAGAAAACAGAAAGGGTCCCTGGTCCCGGCTCTCAAGGAGCTTACTACAGTCTATAGCGTGGCTCAGTAGGAAAGAGCGCGGGCTTTGGAGTCAGAGGTCATGGGTTCAAATCCCGGCTCTTGGGGCAAGTCACTTCACTTCTCTGGGCCTCAGTTACCTCATCTGTAAAATGGGGACTGAGACTGTGAGCCCCATGAGGGACAACCTGATAATATTGTAGCCTCCCCAGCGCTTAGAACAGTGCTTTGCTCATGGTAAGCGCTTAATAAATGCCATTATTAAATATGGTAAGCACGCCGGAAATATGTGCAGTTAAATATATACCCCCGGTCCTCCTCTACCACGGGGGTTGTTGTCTTGAGGAACCCTGTGCTAAGGAAAATATGCGATGTAGTATTCATCTCGTGTTTGACAGTGCTAAGCGCTTAGTACAGTGCTCTGCACATAGTAAGCGCTCAATAAATACGATTGATGATGTTTGACAGCACACACGTGCTGGACTGTGTCACGCTAGATCCAGACAGACATGTGTTGTTGGGAGAATGCTCCCTAATTCTGCCATCTTCCATCCTAAAGGTGTAGTGATTAACTGTTCAAGATAAGGCCATTTAAAGACTCTATTCACTATATAATAATAATAATGGTATTTATTAAGCGCTTACTACGTGAGAAGCAGCGTGGCTCAGTGGAAAGAGCCCGGGCTTTGGAGCCAGAGGTCATGGGTTCAAATCCCGGCTCTGCCAACTGTCAGCTGTGTGACTTTGGGCAAGTCTGTGAGCCCACTGTTGGGTAGGGACTGTCTCTATATGTTGCCAACTTGTACTTCCCAAGTGCTTAGTACAGTGCTCTGCACACAGTAAGCGCTCAATAAATACGATTGATGATGATGATGAAGTCACTTAACTTCTCTGGGCCTCAGTTCCCTCATCTGTAAAATGGGGATGAAGACTGTGAGCCCCCCGTGGGACAACCTGATCACCTTGTAACCTCCCCAGCGCTTAGAACAGTGCTTTGCCCATAGTAAGCGCTTAGTAAATGCCATTATTATTATTATTATTATTATGCCTTATTAAGGAGTGCCTCACAAGGAACACGTTGGGGCTGAAGTGAAATTGAAGCTTTCTTCTGAGTTGAAAATGATTCCCTCTGATTTAAATCCCATTGGTGTATTTAGCCAGGGAGGTATTGGTTTACATATTTAAACGTGATGACCAGTTGTTTTTCTTTGAAATTTTGCAGCGTGTCTCTGAGTGAACTGTGTGAAAAAGAAGATGATAATGTGGTGCTCGCCTTCAAACAGCTGAGTAGCAGCTTCAAAGCAAGACTGGATAAAGTCAATGACTAAAGAGACAAAGCAAAAAATGAGCTGGGAATTTTGTGGGGAGGGAGGGGGGGTCTTATTTTGCAATTCTCAGTACTCATGCCACAGATCACGCATTCCTGACTCCGCCACTTGTCAGCTGTGTGGCTTTGGGCAAGTCGCTTAACTTCTCTGTGCCTCAGTTCCCTCATCTGTAAAATGGGGATTAAGATTGTGAGCCCCACGTGAGACAACCTGATCACCCTTGTATCCTCCTAATCAATCAATCAATCAATCGTATTTATTGAGCGCTTACTGTGTGCAGAGCACTGTACTAAGCGCTTGGGAAGTACAAATTGGCAACACGTAGAGACAGTCCCTACCCAACAGTGGGCTCACAGTCTAAAAGGGGGAGACAGAGAACAGAACCAAACATACCAACAAAATAAAATAAAGAGGATAGAAATGTACAAGTAAAATAAATAAATAAATAAATAAATAGAGTAATAAATATGTACAACCATATATACATATATACAGGTGCTGTGGGGAAGGGAAGGAGGTAAGATGGGGGGATGGAGAGGGGGACGAGGGGGAGAGGAAGGAAGGGGCTCAGTCTGGGAAGGCCTCCTGGAGGAGGTGAGCTCTCAGCAGGGCCTTGAAGGGAGGAAGAGAGCTAGCTTGGCGGAGGGGCAGAGGGAGGGCATTCCAGGCCCGGGGGATGACGTGGGCCGGGGGTCGACTAGAGCTTATAACAGTGCTTTGCGCTTAGTAAGCGCTTAACAAATACCATTATTCATTCTTTCAATAATAATAATAATTATTATTCTATTTGATGTTCCTGAATAATAATATTCATTCAGTCAGTCAGTCATATTTATTGAGCGCTTACTGTGTGCACAGCACTGTATTAAGCTCTTGGGAAAGTACAATACAGCAATAAAGAGAGACGACCCCCGCCCACAGTGACCTCACAGTGTAGCTCACATTTCTAAACTGCCAAGGGAGTGATCATTTAGCAAATTTACGGCATAACGTTTTAAACTTTTCCATGAAATTATCTCCAATACTGTCTTCCAACAATATCTCCTTTCAGACCTCGAGGGTGAAAGGAACCTCCCTGCCACGATAGATAATAATGACCCTGATTAAGTGCCTACTCCACTTACTATGGCTTTGAGCCAGGATAGATAAGAGGTAGATACAGCCCCTCTCCTCCACGAAGCTCAATGAATGATCTTGTCCCAATTTTCCAGAAGAGGAAACTGAGGTGAAAGGGATGAAGTGAATTTCCCAAGGCCAAGTCTGAATCCCAGTCCCGAGCACTTTCCATTAGGCTTTTTTGGGTTCTCTCTAGAGTCATCGTGCCAACACGGCTTCTGGAAAAGACCATTAAAACACACGGATCTTCGAAGGATGGAACGCAGTCTTGGGAGGAGATGGCTCTTAAGGAGCCACTAGATTGTAAGCTCCTTGAGGGTAGGGTTTGTGTGGTTTTATTAACTCTATCCTCTAGACTGTAAACTCATTATGGACAGGGAATGTGTCTAATTGTGCCGTATTGTATGCTCCCAAGCGCTTAGTTCAGTGCTCTGCACATAGTAAGCGCTCAATAAATACCACCGTTTGTATTGTACTCCTCTAGACTGACTGTAAGCTCACTATAGGCAGGGAATGTTATACTGTTATATTGTAATAATAATAATAATGATGGCATTTGTTAAGCGCTTACTATGTGCGAAGCACTGTTCTAAGTGCTGGGGGGGATGCAAGGTGATCAGGTTCATTCATTCATTCATTCATTCAATCGTATTTATTGAGCGTTTACTGTGTGCAGAGCACTGTACTAAGCGCTTCGGAAGTCCAAGTTGGCAACATCTAGAGACGGTCATCATCATCATCAATCGTATTTATTGAGCGCTTACTGTGTGCACAGCACTATACTAAGCGCTTGGGAAGTCCAAGTTGGCAACATCTAGAGACGGTCCCTATCCAACAGTGGGCTCACAGTCTAGAATGGGGAGACAGACGACAAAACAAAACATATTAACAGAATAAAATAAATAGAATAAATATGTACAAGTAAAATAAATAGAGTAATAAATACGTACAATTGGGGCTTACAGTCTTCATCCCCATTTTACAGATGAGGTCACTGAAGCCCAGAGAAGTGAAGTGACTTGCCCAAAGTCACACAGCCGACAAGTGGTGGAGCCGGGATTAGAACCCATGACCTCTGGCTCCCAAGCCTGTGCTCTTTCCACTGGGCCACACTGCTTCTCTTTAGTATAGCGCCTTGCACATGGTAAGGGCTTAATAAATACGATTCATCTGACTGATTCCCCCAAGCTCTGAGTAGAGTACTGTACAAAGAAAATACTCGCAGATCTTATGGATTGATAGAGCATTATTGCCAACACGAGGGCCGTTGTCTCCATCGCTCTGCTCTTCCACACTCTCCAGACAACAAGAACCCCAAAATTCAGCTGTCCACAGAGAGAGAAAATTGGAGGGGTTAAGCTCCTCAGACTGTAAGTTCGCTGTGGGCAGGGAATGTGTCTGTTTATTATTATTATATGCTACTCTCCCAAGCACTTAATGCAGTGCTTTAAACACAGAACTCAATAAAGAAGACTGCCTGACAGACAATAAACACAATGATACACCGCTCTGGACATAATTTCTCTTTAGAATAATAGCTCCTCGAAGATGAAGTGGAAATCGAATAGTTTTCTTCTGGTTTCGTTTCTTGCGCTAAGTCAGTTCGGTAGGCGGTCATTCTCCGATTCCAGGAAAGGCAGCGGACTCCGGGGCTAGCGCTCGATAAATACTACGGATCGATTACCGATTTTTGGATCGTTGTTTTGTGTTTAAAGTTTAATGTCAAAGTCTACAGATTGAAATAAAATTTATCAATATTCGTAAAATCAGGGTGATTTTAATGCTGCGACTTCTGGGTGATTCAAGGAAATGTTACCGTGTTTGGACAGCCGGGCGCAATACTTCCAGGAGGAATTCGTCCCTCTGCTCAGGGAAATAATGAGGATAAGAGTCATCTCTAAGTGCTTAGTACAGTGCTCTGCACACAGTAAACGCTCAATAAATACGATTGATTGATTGATCTCTCTTCTCTCCCTGGATTCTCCGCATCCATCTTTCAGGACTAGTGCCGTCTTTTCCTCCCCATCCCTCCTTCTGCCCCCCTCATACCTTCCCCATTCCTTCCTGCCTTACTCTCATTTATGTTGATACATTTACATTAACCCCCTTCAGAACCTTAATACTATCAACTTGTACTTCCCAAGCGCTTAGTACAGTGCTCTGCACACAGTAAGCGCTCAATAAATACGATTGAATGAATGAATGAATGAATGATGGTATTTGTTAAGCACTGACTATGTCAAGCACTGTTCCCTAATTTTGCCTTTATGGTCAATCAATCAATCGTATTTATTGAGCGCTTACTGTGTGCAGAGCACTGTACTAAGCGCTTGGGAAGTACAAGTTGGCGACATATAAAGTCCCTACCCAACGGTGGTCCAACCTAAAGGTGCAGTGACAATATGTGTTCTGGCAGAACAGAATGAAATGTTTATTAATAATAATATTGATAATTATCATAGCATTCTAGGTGCTGGGGTAAATTCAAGGTGATCAGGTTGTCCCACGTGGGGCTCAAGGTCTTAATCTCCAATCAATCAATCAATCGTATTTATTGAGCGCTTACTGTGTGCAGAGCACTGTATTAAGCGCTTGGGAAGTACAAGTCGGCAACATATAGAGACAGTCCACACCCAACAGTGGGTTCAGAGTCTAAAAGGGGGAGACAGAGAACAAAACCAAACATACTAACAAAATAAAATAAACAGAATAGATATGTACAAGTAAAATAAATAAATAGAGTAATCATCATCATCATCAATCGTATTTATTGAGCGCTTACTATGTGCAGAGCACTGTACTAAGCGCTTGGGAAGTACAAATTGGCAACATATAGAGACAGTCCCTACCCAACAGTGGGCTCACAGTCTAAAAGGGGGAGACAGAGAACAAAACCAAACATACTAACAAAATAACATAAATAGAATAGATATGTACAAATAAAATAAATAAATAGAGTAATAAATCCGTACAAACATATATCCATATATACAGGTGCTGTGGGGAAGGGAAGAAGGTAAGGTGGTGGGGAGGGGAGAGGAAGAAGGGGAAGGAGGAAGTCCAAGTCGGCAATCAATCGATCAATCGTACTGATTGAGCGCTTACTGTGTGCAGAGCACTGGGCTAAGCGCTTGGGAAGTCCAAGTCGGCAATCAATCAATCGTATTGATTGAGCGCTTCCTGTGTGCAGAGCACTGGGCTAAGCGCTTGGGAAGGACAAGTCGGCAACGTAGAGAGACGGTTCCTACCCAACAACGGGCTCACGGCCGAGGAGCGCTTGGTACAGTGCTCTGCACACAGTAAGCGCTCAATCAATACGATTGATTGACAAGGGGGGGCAGAATCAATCATATTTATTGAGCGCTTACTGTGTGCAGAGCACTGTACTAAGCGCTTGGGAAGTACAAGGAACCAGGTGTCAAAATAGTCCCTCCCTCCCTCCTCAGGCCTCCTCAGGCCTCCTGAGGAAGGCCTCCTCAGCCCGCCTCGAGGGGCGCCCGTCAGTCAGTCAGCCCTCGTGCTCCCCCCCAACCCCCCCCCCCCCCCGGCCGGACCGTACCACCGTGGGCCGGCCCGCGGTTCCCCTCGGGAGGAGCCGGCCGGCGGGACGTACCAAGTGTGCGCGCGGGGGGGGGACGGTCCGCCGGCGGGTGGTCGGAGGCTCCGGCGCGCGCCGAGGGCGAAGTGCGAAGACTGAGGGGGAAGGCCCGCGCGCCCCGCGGCCTGCTCCGCCCCGCCCCGCCCCTCAGGCCTCCCCGCCATTTTTGACTTTCGTTTTCCCTTCCGTTTTTCGGTTTCGATTCCCTTCTCTGGAATCAGGAGGTTCCTCCTCCTACCCCTCCCACCTCCTCCTTTTCCTTTAGCATTCACTCAATCGTATTTCTTGAGCGCCTACTGTGTGCAGAACACTGTACTAAGCGCTTGGGAAGTCCAAGTTGGCCACATAGAGAGACGGGTCCCTACCCAACAGTGGGCTCACAGTCTAGAAGGGGGAGACAGAGAACGAAACCAAACCTATTAATAAAATAAAATAAATAGAATAAATATGTATTTATTGAGCACCTACTGTGTGCACAGCACTGGACTAACCGCTTGGGAAGTCCAAGTGGGCAACATAGAGAGACAGTCCCTACCCAACCATTTTACAGATGAGGTAACTGAGGCACAGAGAAGATCAGTGACATGCCTAAAGTCACACAGCTGATAAGTGGCAGAACAGGGATTAGAACCCACGACCTCTGACTCCGAAGCCCGGGCTCATTCATGGAATATTATCTTATGGCATATCATCATCCTCAATCGTATTTATTGAGCGCTTACTATGTGCAGAGCACTGTACTAAGCGCTTGGGAAGTACAAATTGACAACATATAGAGACAGTCCCTACCCAACAGTGGGCTCACAGTCTAAAAGGGGGAAACAGAGAACAAAACCAAACATACTAACAAAATAAAATAAATAGAATAGCTATGTACAAGTAAAATAAATAAATAAATAAATAGAGTAATAAATATGTACAGACATATATACATATATACAGGCATATTGAGGAGTGCCTCTAGACTGTGAGCTCGTGGGAAGGGAATGTGTCTGCCACTATGTCTAGAGAAGCAGCGTGGCTCAGCGGAAAGAGCCCGGGCTTTGGAGTCGGAGGTCATGGGTTCAAATCCCAGCTCTGCCAATTGTCAGCTGTGTGACTTTGGGCAAGTCACTTAACTTCACTGTGCCTCAGTTACCTCATCTGTAAAATGGGGATTGACTGTGAGGCCCCTGTGGGACAATCTGATCACCTTGTATCCACCCCAGTGCTTAGAACAGTGCTTTGCACATAGTAAATGCTTAACAAATGCCATCATTATTATTATTATTAACAATGATAAATGAAACAAGGAATTAATAATGGTGTTGGGGCTGGGGGAGGGAGGGCAGGCCTGGGCAATGCAGCATGGCTCAGTGGAAGGAGCCCGGGCTTTGGAGTCAGAGGTCATGGGTTCAAATCATGCCTCTGCCAATTGTCAGCCGTGTGACTTTGGGCAAGTCACTTCACTTCTCTGGGCCTCAGTTACCTCATCTGTAAAATGGGGAATAAGACTGTGAGGCCCCCGTGGGACAATCTGATCGCATTGTACCTTCCCTCCAGCGCTTAGAACAGTGCTTTGCACATAGTAAGCGCTTAACAAATGCCATCATCATCATTATTATTAATAATAATAACGATAAATGCCACAAGGAATTAATGATGGTGTTGGGGGTGGGAGGGCAGCAGGCCTGGACAATCATCAATTGTATTTATTGAGTGCTTACTGTGTGCAGAGCACTGTACTAAGTGCTTCGGAAGTACAAATTGGCAACATATAGAGACAGTCCCTACCCAACAGTGGGCTCACAGTCTAAACAGCGTGGCTCAGTGGAAAGAGCCCGGGCTTTGGAGTCAGAGGTCATGGGTTCAAATCCCGGCTCTGCCAATTGTCAGCTTGGTGACTTTGGGCAAGTCACTTCACTTCTCTGGGCCTCAGTTACCTCATCTGTAAAATGGGGATTAAGACTGTGAGGCCCCCGTGGGACAATCTGATCACATTGTATCCCCCTAGCGCTTAGAACAGTGCTTTGCACATAGTAAGCGCTTAACAAATGCCATCATCATCATCATTATTATTAATAATAATGATAAATGCCGAAAGGAATTAATGATGGTGTTGGGGGTGGGAGGGCAGCAGGCCTGGACAATGCAGCGTGGCTCGGTGGAAAGAGCCCGGGCTTTGGAGTCAGAGGTCGTGGGTTCAAATCCCGGCTCCGCCCCTTGTCAGCTGTGTGACTTTGGGCAAGTCACTTCCCTTCTCTGGGCCTCAGTCACCTCATCTGTAAAATGGGGATGGAGACTATGAGCCCCCCCCATGGGACAACCTGATCACCTTGTAACCTCCCCAGCGCTTAGAACAGTGCTTTGCACATAGTAAGCGCTTAATAAATGTCATCGTCATTATTATTATTATTATTATTATTATTATTAATGCACCGCGCAGGGGGGAGGGGCCAGGCGGGCCTCTTGGCCACCCGCGGCTCCCGAAGGCCCCGGCTGAGCCGAAGCCGAGCCGAAGTCGAGCCGAAGCTGAGCCGAAGCCGAAGCCGAAGCCGAAGCTGAGCCGAAGCTGACCCGAATCTGGGGCCGAGCCCGAGCCGAAGCTGACCCGAATCTGAGGCCGAGCCCAAGCCGAAGCTGAGCCGAAGCCGAGCCGAAGCCGAAGCTGAGCCGAAGCTGACCCGAATCTGAGGCCGAGCCCGAGCCGAAGATGACCCGAATCTGAGGCCGAGCCCGAGCCGAAGCTGAGCCGAGGCCGAGCCGAAGCCGAGCCCTAGCCGAAGCTGACCCGAACCCGAGGCCGAGCCGAAGTCGAAGCCGAGCCGAGCCCGAGCCGAAGCTGACCCGAACCCGAGCCGAAGCCGAGCCCGAGCCGAAGCCGAACCGACCCGAACCCGAGCCGAGCCGAGCCCTAGCCGAGCCTGAGCCGAGGCCGAGCCGAAGCTGACCCGAACCCGAGCGGAAGCAGAGCCCAAGCCGAAACTGAGCCGAGCCTGAGCCGAAGCTGACCCGAACCCGAGCCGAAGCCGAGCCGAAGCCGAAGCCGAGCCCGAGCCGAGGCCGAGCCGATTGGTCGCTCCGAACTTGGGCCTTCGGGAAACGAAAGTTGTCGGGGCGGTTCCGGGGGAGGGAGGGAGGGAGGAAGGGGCGGCGGCCCGGACGGCGCAGAGCGGGGCAGAGGCGGCCGGCGCTCCGCCCCCCCACCCCGACACGCGGGCGGGACAACGGACGAACGGACGGGCGGACGGACGGACGAGCAGCGCGAGGAGCGGCTTTACCCCGAGAGGTAAAACCCGGCGCGCCGCTCGGGCCTTCCCTCCCTCCCTCCCTCCCTCCCTCCCTATTGTGCGCGGCCTCGCTTTCCCGCTGCCAGCCGCGGCGGGGCCCGCAAACCCGCCTCCTTCCCGGAGAGGCCCGGAGAGGACGATCGCAGTGGGGGCGGAGCGCGGAGCCCGGGGCCCGGGGCAGCGGCCTGCACGCTCACCGGCCCGTTCCCCCGCCTGCCGGGCCCGGCCTGCCGGCCTGCCCGCCGGGCCCTGCCCGCCTGCGCGGCGCGGCCGGGCGGCCCTGCAGTCCCGCCGCCGGCCGCCAGGGGGCGCCGCGCCCAGCCCGGAGCGCCATGCGGCTCTCGGGCACCGGGGGGTTTCGGAGGGCCTCGCAGGACTTTGGGCTTCGGAGGGCTTCGGGTTTGGGAGGGCCTCGGCCTTCGGAGGGCTTCGGAGGACTTCGGGCTTCGGATGGCCTCGGCCTTCGGAGGGCTTCGGGCCTCGGAGGGCTTCGGAGGGCTTCGGGCGTCGGAGGACTGGGCCTCGGAGGGCGTCGGGGAGCTTCGGGCTTCGGAGGGCGTCGGAGGGCTTCGGGCTTAGGAGGTCGTCGGAGGGCTTCGGGCTTCGGAGGGCGTCGGAGGCGTTCGGAGGGCTTCGGAGGGCTTCGGGCGTCGGAGGACTGGGCCTCGGAGGGCGTCGGGGAGCTTCGGGCTTCGGAGGGCGTCGGAGGGCTTCGGGTCTCGGGTTTCGGAGGGCTTCGGGCTTAGGAGGGCGTCGGAGGCGTTCGGAGGGCTTCGGGCTTAGGAGGGCTTCAGGTCTCGGGGTTCCGAGGGCTTTGGGCTTAGGAGGGCGTCGGAGGGCTTCGGGCTTCGGAGGACTTCGGACTTCGGAGGGCCTCGGAGGCGTTCGGAGGCGTTCGGAGGGCGTCGGGGAGCTTCGGGTTTCGGAGGGCTTCGGGTCTCGGGTTTCGGAGGGTTTAGGGCGTCGGAGGACTTTGGGCTTCGGAGGGCCTCGGAGGCGTTCGGAGGGCGTCGGAGGGCGTCGGGCGCGTTCGGAGGGCTTCGGAGGGCGTCGGGCCTCGGAGGCGGTCGGAGGGGCTCGGAGGGCGTCGGGCGCGTTCGGAGGGGCTCGGAGGGCGTCGGGCGCGTTCGGAGGGGTTCGGGCGCGTTCGGAGGGGTTCGGAGAGTTTCGGAGGGCGTCGGTCCCCGGGCCCGTCCTTTGTCCGGACAGGCAGGCCTCGGGAGCGGGGGGCGCTTACCGTGTGCGCAACACTGGGCTAAGCGCTGAGGAAGTACAAGTTGGCAACATAGAACCCCGGGAGCCCCTTGGAGCCCGGCTCCGCCACAGCAATCAATCAATCAATCAGTCAATCAATCCATCCTATTTATTGAGCGCTTACCGTGTGCAGAGCACTGCACTAAGCGCCTGGGAACTACAAACTGGCAACATGTAGAGCCACAGGCTAGAAGGCCGAACGCCCCATGTCTGCCGCGTGACCTTGGGCAAGTCACTTCACCTCTCTGAGCCTCAGTTCCCTCATCTGTGAAATGGGGATGAAGACTGTGAGCCCCCCGTGGGGCAACCTCATCACTTTGCATCCCCCGCAGCGCTTAGAACAGTGCTTTGCACATAGTAAGCGCTTAATCAATCAATCAATCAATCGTATTTATTGAGCGCTTACTATGTGCAGAGCACTGTACTAAGCGCTTAACAAATGCCAACATTATTATTATTATTATTATTATTATTCTGGAGGGACCGTCCCTATATGTTGCCAGCTTGCACTCCCCAAGCGCTTAGTCCAGTGCCCTGCACACAGTAAGCGCTCAATAAATACGATTGAATGAACGAATGACCACTGCCCTAAATGCTGACCACTTATTATTATCATCATCATCAATCAATCAATCAATCAATCGTATTTATTGAGCGTTTACTGTGTGCAGAGCACTGTACTAAGCGCTTGGGAAGTCCAAGCTGGCAACATCTAGAGACAGTCCCTACCCAACAGTGGGCTCACAGTCTAGAAGGGGGAGACAGAGAACAAAACAAAACATATTAACAAAACAAAATAAATAGAATAGATATGTACAAGTAAAATAAATAGAGTAATAAATACATAAAAACATGGGGGTGAACCGGGAAAAGACCGACAGTCGATCAATCAGTGGTATTTACTGGGCTCTTACTGTGTGCAGAGCACTATAGTAAGCACTTGGGAGAGTATAGAAAGCAAACTTGAAAACTTAAAAAATATTTATTACTTATGCCCTTCATTTTTATTGAGCGCTTACTATCTGTACTAAGCGCTTGGGAAGTACAAATTGGCAACATAGACAGTCCCTACCCGACAGCGGGCTCACAGTCTAAAAGGGGGAGACAGAGAACAAAACCAAACATACCAACAAAATAAAAATAAATAGAATTATTATGCGCAGAACACTGTACTAACCGCCTGGGAGAGATCCGCCCACCCTCCCATGCTTCCCTCTGCGTTGCAATGGAGACATTCCTAATAATAATAACAATTTTGGTATTTGTTAAGCCCTTACTATGTGCAAAGCACTGTTATAAGCACTGGGGAGGATACAAGGTGATCAGGTTGTCCCACGGGGGGCTCACAGTCTTCATCCCCATTTTACAGAAGAGGGAACTGAGGCCCAGAGAAGTGAAGTGACTTGCCCAAAGTCACACAGCTGACAAGCGGCGGAGCTGGGATTTGAACCCACGGCCTCTGACTCCAAAGCCCGGGCTCTTTCCACTGGGCCACGCTGCTTCCCCGTTAAGCGCTTACCATGTGCAAAGCACTGTTCTAGGCGCTGGGGAGGATACAAGGGGATCAGGTTGTCCCACGGGGGCCTCACAGTCTTCATCCCTGTTTTACAGAGGAGGCAACTGAGGCCCGGAGAAGTGAAGTGACTTGCCCAAAGTCACACAGCTGACAAGCGGCGGAGCCGGGATTTGAACACGTGACCAGCGTGGCTCAGTGGAGAGAGCGCGGGCTTGGGAGTCAGAGGTCATGGGTTCTAATCCCGGCTACGCTGCTTGTCAGCTGTGTGACTTTGGGCAAGTCACTTGGCTTCTCTGGACCTCAGTTACCTCATCTGTAAATTGGGGATTAAGACTGTGAGCCCAATGTGGGACAACCTGATCACCTTGTAACCTCCTCAGCGCTTAGAACAGTGCTTTGCACATAGTAAGCGCTTAATGAATGCCATTATTATTATTATTATTATTATTAGAAGCAGCATGGCTCAGTGGAAAGAGCCTGGGCTTGGGAGTCAGAGGTCATGGGTTCTAATCCCGGCTCCGCCACTTGTCAGCCGTGTGACTTTGGGCAAGCCACGTAACCTGTGCCTCAGTGACCTCATCTGTAAAATGGGGTTTAAGACTGTGAGCCCCCCGTGGGACAACCTGATCACCTTGTATCCCCCCAGCGCTTAGAACAGTGCTTTGCACATCGTAAGCGCTTAACAAACACCATCATCATCATTATTATTATTATTAGAAGCAGCGTGGCTCAGTGGAAAGAGCCTGGGCTTGGGAGTCAGAGGTCATGGGTTCTAATCCCGGCTCCGCCACTTGTCAGCCGTGTGACTTTGGGCAAGCCACGTAACCTGTGCCTCAGTGACCTCATCTGTAAAATGGGGTTTAAGACTGTGAGCCCCCCGTGGGACAACCTGATCACCTTGCATCCCCCCCAGCGCTTAGAACAGTGCTTCGCACATAGTAAGCGCTTAACAAATACCATCATCATCATCATCATCATGACCTCTCCCAAGCCCGGACCCGTTCCACTGAGCCACACTGCTTCTCATTCAGTCATTCAATCGTCTTTATTGAGCGCTTACTGTGTGCAGAGCGCTGGACTAAGCGCTTGGAAAGTACAAGCAGGAGAAGCCACGTGGCTCAGTGGAAAGAGCCCGGGCTTGGGAGTCAGAGGTCGTGGGTTCAAATCCCTGCCCTGCCCCTTGTCAGCTGTGTGACTTTGGGCAAGTCACTTTTAACTCATTTGTTCCTCAGTTCCCTCATCTGTAAAATGGGGATTAAGACTGAGCCCCCCGTGGGACAACCTGATCACCTTGTATCCCCCCCCAGCACTTAGAACAGTGCTTTGCACATAGTAAGCGCTTAACCAATACCAACATTATTATTACAAATCAATCAATCGTATTTATTGAGCGCTTACTGTGTGCAGAGCACTGTGCTAAGCACTTGGGAAGTACAAGTTGGCAACATATAGAGACGGTCCCTACCCAACAGTGGGCTCACAGTCTAAAAGGGGGAGACAGAGAACAAAACCAAACATACGAACAAAGTAAAATAAATAGAATAGATATGTACAAGTAAAATAAATAAATAGAGTAATAAATATGTACAAACATATATCCATATATACAGGTGCTGTGGGGAAGGGAAGGAGGTAAGATGCGGGGGATGGAGAGGGGGACGAGGGGGAGAGGAAGGAAGGGGCTCAGTCTGGGAAGGCCTCCTGGAGGAGGTGAGCTATCATCATCATAATAATAATAATGATGGCATTTGTTAAGCACTTACTATGTGCAAAGCACTGTTCTAAGCGCCGGGGGGGATACAGTGTGATCAAGTTGTCCCACGTGGGGCTCACAGTCTTAATCCCCATTTTTACAGATGAGGTAACTGAGGCTCAGAGAAGTGAAGTGACTTGCCCAAGGTCACACAGCAGACATGTGGCGGAGCCGGGATTTGAACCCATGACCTCTGACTCCAAAGCCCATGCCCTTTCCCCTGAGCCATCATCATCAATCGTATTTATTGAGCGCTTACCGTGTGCAGAGCACTGTACTAAGCGCTTGGGAAGTACGAATTGGCAACACATAGAGATAAATAAATAATCTCGTCTGTAAAATGGATATGAAGACTGTGAGCCCCACGTGGGGCAATCTGATTACCTTGTATCTACCTCAGCGCTTAGAGCAGTGCTTGGCACGTAGTAAGCGCTTAACAAATACCATCATTATTAAGCACTTAGTACAGTGTGCTGCACACAGTAAGCGCTCAGTGAATACGATTGAATGAATGAATGAATGTGCAGGACACTGTACTAAGCACTTGGGAGAGGCCCCCCCACCCTCCCATGCTTCCCTCTGCATTGCAATGGAGACACGCACTGGCTCTTTCCAATGCTGATCAATCCTTTAATGCTTTGCTTTTCGGTGCTTTAGCGAAGCTTTAGGGGAAAGAGCCCGGGCTTGGGAGTCAGAGGTCATGGGTTCAAATCCCAACTCCACCACCTGTCAGCTGTGTGACTCTGGGCAAGCCACACTTCCCTTCTCGGGGCCTCAGTTCCCTCCTCTGGAAAATGGGGACTGAACCTGCGAGCCCCCCGTGGGACAACCTGATCACCTTAGAGAAGCGGCGTGGCTCAGTGGAAGGAGCTCGGGCTTGGGAGTCAGGGGTCTTGGGTTCTAATCCTGGCTCTGCCACTTGTCTGCAGTGACTTTGGGCAAGTCACTTCCCTTCTCTGGGCCTCAGTTACCTCATCTGGAAAATGGGGATGAAGACTGTGAGCCCCATGTGGGACAGCCTCATTACCTTGTATGCCCCCCCCAGCGCTTAGAATAGTGCTTGGCGCTATTAAGCGCTTAACAAATGTCATCATCATTATTATTATTATTGTTGTTCTGTGAGCCCACTGTTGGGTAGGGACTGTCTCTATATGTTGCCAATTTGTACTTCCCAAGCGCTTAGTACAGTGCCCTGCACATAGTAAGCGCTCAATCAATGCGATTGATGATGATGATCTATCCCAGAGCGTAGAAGAGTGCTCGGCACATAGTAAGCGCCTAACGAATACCATTAAAAAAAATCCATCCTAATTGTTGAGCACTTACTATGTGCTGAGCTCTGTCCTAAGCTTTTGGGAGCGATCCACCCTTGGGCTTCCTTCTTCATTGCAGTAAGGACAGCCACCGGCTCGCACCTATGCTGATCTCGCAATAAATTTATTGATAAATAAGCAAATCATATAAATAAATAAATTATATAATAAATTACAATAAATAAATTATATAATAAATTATATAAATAAATTAATTTATTTATAAATAAATTATAAATAAATTTAAATAAATTTATTGATCTCGCGCTCAATAAATACGATTGATGATGATGATGCATTGCAATAAGGACATCCACTGGCTCTTTCCAGTGCTGTTCAATCGCTTGTAATCGTTGGGCCCTCACTTTGTGCAGACCACTGTGCTAAGCGCTTAGGACAGGGTCCCCTCCCCCCTTTTGTTTCCTTCTGCATTGCAATAAGGACGTCCACCGGCCCTCTCCTTTACTGATCTTGCAATCAGTCATAGTTATTGAGTGCTTACTATGTGCGGAGCGTTATACCAAGCAGCGGTGAGAACTCCTCTCCCCCTCTACTTTCTGCTGCAATGCAATAAGGACATCCACCTGCCCGCTCCTATGCTGATCAGTCGGTCATAATTTCAGAGAGCTTACTCTGTGCAGAGCACTGTACTAAGCGCTTGGAGGAGACCTCCCAGACTGAGCCCCTTCCTTCCTCGCCCCCGTCTCCATCCCCCCATCTTACCTCCTTCCCTTCCCCACAGCACCTGTATATATGTCTATCTGTTTGTACACATTTATTACTCTATTTATTTTTTTATTTTACTTGTACCTATCTATTCTATTTATTTTATTTTGTTAGTATGTTTGGTTTTGTTCTCTGTCTCCCCCTTTTAGACTGTAGAGCTTACTCTGCGCAGAGCACTGTACTAAGCGCTTGGAGGAGACCTCCCAGACTGAGCCCCTTCCTTCCTCTCCCCCCCCCTCCATCCCCCATCTTACCTCCTTCCCTTCCCCACAGCACCTGTATATATGTCTATCTGTTTGTACAGATTTATTACTCTATTTTTTTATTTTACTTGTACCTATCTATTCTATTTATTTTATTTTGTTAGTATGTTTGGTTTTGTTCCCCGTCTCCCCCTATTAGACCGTGAGCCCACTGTTGGGTAGGGGCTGTCTCTATATGTTGCCAACTTGTACTTTTCCCAAGCGCTTAGTACAGTGCTCTGCACACAGTAAGCGCTCAATAAATACGATCGATGATGAGGATGATGACCTCCTTCCCCTTTGCTTCCTTCTGTATTGCAATAGGGACATCCACTGGCCCTCTTCTAAGCTGATATACCTCAGCCATGCCCTGTTTGAGGGTTTGGGGGGTGTGCCACACTTTTCCGGGTGACAGCAGCCTGGCCTGGGCGTTCAAAGGTGGTCGCCCCTCTTCTGGCCTCCATTCCACCTAGGAGACCCTTAAAAATTAAAAAAAGAAAGAGAAAGGTCATGGGTTCTAATCCCAGCTCCGCTGCTTGTCTGCCCTGTGGCCTTGGGCAAGTTACTTTTGTGTGCCTCAGTGACCTCGTCTCTAAAATGGGGCTTAAAACTGCACCCTATGTGAGACCGGGACTAGGTCCGACCCGATTTGCTTGTATCATCATCATCATCATCAATCGTATTTATTGAGCGCTTACTATGTGCAGAGCACTGTACTAAGCACTTGGGAAGTACAAGTATCCACCCCAGCACTTAGTACAGCTCCTGGCATCTAGTAAAAACATAACAAATTCCATAATAATAAATGTTGTGTCTTCCTGAGCTCCGAAGAGAGCGTGGAAAGAGCAGCCAGGTAATGATAATGATGGTATTTAAGTGCTAATTATTTGATAAGTTGAAGCAGCGTGGCTCAGTAGGAAAGAGCACAGGCTTTGGAGTCAGAGTCATGGGTTCAAATCCCGGCTCCGCCAGTTGTCAGCTGTGTGACTTAACTTCTCTGTGCCTCAGTTACCTCCCCTGTAAAATGGGGATGAAGACTGTGAGCCCCACGAGGGACAACCTGATCACCTTGTAACCACCCCAGCGCTTAGAACAGTGCTTTGCACATAGTAAGCGCTTAATAAATGCCATTATTATTATTATTATAAGTTCTGTACTAAGAGCTGGGTTAGATACAAGATCATCAGGTTGATAATAATAATAATAGTGGTATTTGTTAAGCACTTACTATGTGCAAAGCACTGTTCTAAGCGCTGGGGGGGATGCAAGGTGATCAGGTTGTCCCACGTGGGGCTCACTGTCTTCATCCCCATTTTACTGGTGAGGTAACTGAGGCTCAGAGAAGTGAAGTGACTTGCCCAAAGTCGCACAGCAGACATGTGGTGGAGCTGGGATTTGAACCCATGACCTTTGACTCCCAAGCCTGCGCTCTTTCCACTGAGCCACGCTGCTTCTCCACCCTGATGCACCTGGGGCTCACCATCTAAGGAGGAGAGAGAACAGATAGTGAATCTCCATTTCACAGGTGAAGAAATTGAGGCACAGAGAGGTGAAGCGACTCGCCCAAATCACACAGTAGGCAAATGGCAGAGGCAGAATTAGAACCCTGGTCCTCTGACTCTTGCTCGCTCTTTCCCCCAGGCCGTGTTTTTTTTTTTTTCTCAACAAGGATAGCATTGGTCCTTCCTATTTCGCTAGACCATGGCTTCCGGAGAAGCCGTTTTAGAGGAAGACGTTAATAACGTTCAGAGTGATGCTGACGAGGACAGTGAGCCCGAAGAAATTTTCTCATCGGTGGGGGACTCTAAGGCGTCCAGTACAGCGGAATATGGAGGAAAAGCACAGCACGACTCTGAGGCTGATAGAGGAGATTGCAAAGGAACTGAGTCGCAAAATCCAGGTGAGAAAACCTACTTTGATTGCTCAAGTCCCTCCTTAATGATTCATTCAATCGTGTTTATTGAGCGCCTGCTGCGTGCAGAGCACTGTACTAAGCGCTTGGGATGTCCAAGTCGGCGACATGTAGGGACGGTCACTACCCACCAACAGGCCATTCTGCTGCGAGAGATAGTCTCAAATTGCATTTTAGATAGAACACAATTAAAAAAGGGAATTTGGGAGGGTTGTTCCAACTTCATGAGCTTGTCTGGGCTCCGGCGCGTTGGGTTCTCGAAGATGCTGTTTGTCGGAACGGGTGAGTACCGCAGATGAAGTTTTAGACTCTTTTAGACTGTGAGCCCACGGTTGGGTAGGGACTGTCTCTGTATGTTGCCAATTTGTACTTCCCAAGCGCTTAGTACAGTGCTCTGCACATAGTAAGCGCTCAATAAATACGATTGATGATGATGAAGTTTGCCTTAACGCGAGGTGTTGTGAGACTGCCACCCTCGTGTTACAATGCACGTGCTCTTTTTCTCCTTCCTAATCCCCTTTAATTCGGTTTTCTCGAAAATCCATCTATGTGGAATATTCCCCCTTTCCCAGTATATGAGTAGCATTTCCCTGCTTTGGGATCTTCAGGCGTGCGTTCTCCCGAGCTCTCATAGCCCCCTGGAGCGTCCCGGAGTTGGGACCGATGGCTTACACGCCAGTAGTGATGCTTGCTGAGCAGGGATATGCTAATCATCATCATCAATCGTATTTATTGAGCGCTTACTCTGTGCAGAGCACTGTACTAAGCGCTTGGGAAGGACAGATTGGCAACATATTGGCTAATGTGCTTCCCTTTGAAACAGTCGATCAGTTACTCGTAATTACGGAGCGCTTACTGTGTGCAGAGCACTGTACAAAGTGCGTGGGAGGAAACAATGCAATAAAGTTGGTAGATCTAATCCCTGCCCTCAAGGAGCCGCCAATTTTCAGCCGTGTGACCTTGCGCAAGTCACTTCTCTGTGCCTCAGTGACCTCATCTGTAAAGTGGGGATTAAGATTGTGAGCCCCACATGGGACAACGTGATCACCTTGTATCTTCCCCAGCGCTTAGAACAGTGCTTTGTACATAGTAAGCGCTTAACCAATACTAAAATTATTATTATTATTATTATCTAGAGGGGAGACAGGCATTAAAATAATTTCCAGCTAGGTGAAGCGGCAGAGTATAAGGATATAGACATAAGTGGAGCTGGGGGGCAGAGCACTATACTAAGTGCTTGGGAGAGTACAATATCACAGTCAGACAAGTTCCCTGCCCACAAGGAGCTTACCGAGAGAGATGGAAATGTACATTAGTGCTGAGGTTGGGGGTGAATAATAATAACAATAATAATAATGGCATTTATTAAGCGCTTACTATGAGCAAAGCACTGTTCTAAGCGCTGGGGAGGTTACAAGGTGATCAGGATGTCCCCCGGGGGGCTCACAGTCTTAATCCCCATTTTCCAGATGAGGTCACTGAGGCACAGAGAATAATAATAATGGCATTCATTAAGTGCTTACTATGTGCAAAGCACTGTTCCAAGCGCTGGGGAGGTTACAAGGTAATCAGGTTGTTCCATGGGGGGCTCACAGTCTTAACCCCCATTTTACAGATGAGGTCACTGAGGCACAGAGAATAATAATAATGATGGCATTTATTAAGTGCTTAATAAATAATTGAGTATTCCTCAATCGCTTACTATGTGCTAAGCACTGTACTAAGTAGCTGGAATCAGTTTGGCCACAGTCCCGGAGAAGCAGCATGGCTCAGTGGAAAGAGCCCGGGCTTTGGAGTCGGAGGTCATGGGTTCAAATCCCGGCTCCACCACTTGTCAGCTGTGTGACTTTGGGCCAGTCACTTAACTTCTCTGTGCCCCAGTTACCTCATCTGTAAAATGGGGATTAAGGCTGTGAGCCCCCCGTGGGACAACCTGATCACCTTGTAACCCCGCCAGCGCTTAGAACGGTGCTTTGCACATAGTAAGCGCTTAATAAATGCCATCATTATTATTACTATGTGCAAAGCACCATTTAAGTGCTGGGGGGGGCGTTACTAATGAGGCCTCTTGGCTTAAAGATGGGGAGGGTGGTTGTTCGTCAAATATCATCATCAATCATATTTGAGCGCTTACTATGTGCAGAGCACTGTACTAAGCGCTTGGGAAGTACAAGTTGGCAAAAGTACAAAATATGAAGGGGGTGGGCGGGCCTGGCCAGGGGCAGGATATAGGCAAGGGGTTAGCAGTGGGCTAGACGAGGTTGAAGTATAGTAAGTAGGTCGAGGGTAGAGGAGTGAAGTGAACATGGGGGCTTGTAGTAGGAAATCAGTGTGGTAAGGTAGGAGGGGGCAAGGCAGGTGAGGGCTTTCAAGCCAGGGTAGGGAGTTTCTACTTGATGCGCAGGTGGGCGGGCATCACGTGGAGGTTTTTGAGTTACGAAAAGGCAGAGGACTTGGGTTCTAATCCTGACCCTGCAGCCTGCCGGCCCTGTGACCTTGGGCCAGTCATTTATCATCATCATCAATCGTATTTATTGAGCGCTTCCTATGTGCAGAGCACTGTACTAAGCGCTTGGGAAGTACAAGTTGGCAACATATAGAGACGGTCCCTACCCAACAGTGGGCTCACAGTCTAAAAGGGGGAGACAGAGAACAAAACCAAACATACTAACAAAATAAAATAAATAGAATAGCTATGTACAAGTAAAATAAATAGAGTAATAAATATGTACAAACGTATGTACAGGTGCTCTGGGGAAGGGAAGGAGGTAAGATGGGGGGGATGGAGAGGGGGACGAGGGGGAGAGGAAGGAAGGGGCTCAGTCTGGGAAGGCCTCCTGGAGGAGGTGAGCTCTCAGCAGGGCTTTGAAGGGAGGAAGAGAGCTAGCTTGGCGGAGGGGCAGAGGGATTGGGGGCATTCCAGGCCAGGGGGAGGACGTGGGCCGGGGGTCGATGGCGGGACAGGAGAGAACGAGGTACAGGGAGGAGATTAGCGGCGGAGGAGCGGAGGGTGCGGGCTGGGCTGGAGAAGGACAGAAGGGAGGGGAGGTAGGAGGGGGCGAGGGGATGGACAGCCTGGAAGCCCAGGGTGAGGAGTTTATCTTCTCTGTGCCTTAGTTACCTCATCTGTAAAACATGGACAAAATTCCATTCTTCCTCCCTCTTACACTGTGAGCCCCATCTGGGACAGGGGACTGTGGCCAACCTGATTCCAGCTACTCAGTACAGTGCTTAGCGCATGGTAAGCGATTGAGGAATACCCAAATTATTAATTTTAAGTCAAGTAAGTAATATTCTTTCGTTAATTCCTTTTAGAGCAATCAAAAGACATTACCTTTCTGAAAAAATTATCAAGTAACATTGAGGAGACTCTGTCACAGGCAAAGTAAGTATATTGGTAACGTATGAGTCATGTATTTTAAAAAAGTTTCTGTAGTACTTTTGGAGAACAATATTCAGTATTCTGTGTTTTTCTCCAATGGCTTGTCATTTGGAATGTGTGGCAAGTTCAGATTTGATTTTACGTCTGTTCTCGTAAATCCTTGTTTGCTTGGTAAAATGCCTCATTTTTTTTGGCCCTCTTGCTCAGGATGAAAATTTGGCCCCCAAAATCCATGTATTTATAATATATATTACATATAATATAATATTTATAAGTAATGTACTTATCAAATGAAATATAGGATAATTTTCTCTTAAAAATGTATTATTGCATAAGCATCTGATTTAAGGAAAAAAAGACAGGTAATGCCATTAACTTGGTGAAGCTATGCCCAGAAGTCTATTAATCAGTTGTATTTCTTGAGTTCCTATTGTGTACAGATGGAATTAGTGGGCCTGATGTTTGTTCCGAAGAACCAAACAAGCTAGCGAAGGGAGGGGGTTATGAAAGGAGAGTCGCTAAAATAAATCACATGTGGGGGGTGGAAGGAGAATCACTAAAATCTCTCAGAAGTTCAGTCAATTCTTCCATAACGCTCCTTTTGAGAGAATGCTGTGGTGATTGGGAACATCGGTCCAAGACCAGAATCTGTTTGGAAGCAGTGAGATGTGATGTTGGAAGACAGTTTATCTGTAGGCATTTGGCTTTGGTCAAGGTTTGTATACTTAATGTGAGTTTTCCCTGATGCAGGGTTCTACAGGAATGTGGCGTTCCGTGCATTATAGCGGAACTGATTGAATTGTGAAAATGAATGGAGTAACTTGCTTCTTTCCCTCTCTCCATGTTGCCACGTGGCCAGAATTTGGATTAGCTTGTAACTAGTTGTGTCATTGATTATTTAATCTCATTAGGATAAATCACAGGTCAGGAAATTGGCTTTTTTTAAATTGAAACCCTTGCCAATGAGATTTCATGCCGTTTTTATCATTTCTTCAGATACATCAGCCTACTTAAGGATTTTGTCGATTCCGAATTTTTCTTGATTGATGGGGATTCATTATTTCTTACCGGTCTTTTCAACAAGACTTTTAAAGCGGGACAACATCTTCATTTCTTCTACTTGATAGAGCGCTTTCTGGATGACTTCTCTCAGAAAAGAGTGAAATTCGTCATTGTATTTTTTAAGGTAACCGGATGGTTTTTCAGATTCTGGGAATGAGTGTCACAACTTTGGGGAGACCTCAGGGAGGGGTTTGGCAGAGGGAGCTGAGGAGCCTTCTCCTAGCCTTGGGCTATTTGTGGTTGCCCCCTAATCCCCCCCAACCCCCCATGGGATTGGGGAAGCTTTGGATCCTTTGTGCCACTGACAAATGCACCACATAAGACTGATTGTTGGCCAGACGGCTGGGTGGATGGCCAGATCTCTGCCCTTCCATGACCTGTCCCTAATAGAGCCTTGCATGACATTGAGACTGTGCTACACGCAGGGTGGTGTGTAATCCTCCTCATCATCATTGTTACTGAAGATTGGGAGAGGAGCAGTGTTCTGTCAGAAATGTCTGGAGAGAAGTCTTGGAGGGAGGGAGTGAGCCAAGAGGTCTGTGGTGGGAGAAAAGTGAGGGAGGTACGGTAAATAGGTTAGCTTGGAAAGAACAAAGAGTTTGAGTTGGGGTGAAGTGGGAGAGGAGAGTGCATGGGTGTAAGAGAGAGGGCTGATTGAGTGCCTAAAACCAGTGGTCGGGAGTGAGAATCCTCCCTTCCCCACAAACCCTTCCTTAGTCCACACAGTACCTGCCATCCAACTCATTTTTCCAGCCTCACTTGGAACTGATGTGCTGAAAAATATTATTTCCCTAAATAATAATAATAATGGTAATAATGGAAAGGCACTGCCTGCTGCTAAAGGCTGGGACTGGTACCCCCATGTGACACTGAGAGGAGCCAAGAATTGGAGTATGGCAAAGACTGGTCATCTATTTGCATTTGTGGACTAGAAGTACTGATTCAAACATTGGTTTTCCAGCCTCACTTGGAACTGATGTGCTGAAAAATATTATTTCCCTAAATAATAATGGTAATAATGGGAAGGCACTGCCTGCTGCTAAAGGATGGGACTGGTACCCCCATGTGACACTGAGAGGAGCCAAGAATTGGAGTATGGCAAAGACTGGTCATTTGCATTTGTGGACTAGAAGTACTGATTCAAACATTGGTTTTCCAGCCTCAGTTGGAACTGTTGTGCTGAAAAATATTATTTCCCTAAATAATAATAGTGGTAATAATGGAAAGGCACTGCCTGCTGCTAAAGGATGGGACCGGTACCCCCATGTGACACTGAGAGGAGCCAAGAATTGGAGCATGGCAAAGACTGGTCATTTGTTTGCATTTGTGGACTAGAAGTACTGATTCAAACATTGGTTTTCCAGCCTCACTTGGAACTGATGTGCTGAAAAATATTATTTCCCTAAATAATAATAATGGTAATAATGGAAAGGCACTGCCTGCTGCTAAAGGCTGGGACTGGTACCCCCATGTGACACTGAGAGGAGCAAAGAATTGGAGTATGGCAAAGACTGGTCTTTTATTTGCATTTGTGGACTAGAAGTACTGATTCAAACATTGGTTTTTGTTTTTTTTTTAACAGGATGTAGAAAATATGTACAAGGATCTCAGCACTCGTTTCTTACGTACTGCATTAATTCAACATCTAAAACGAAACACCGAGGTTACCATTAGCACAGACTTTTCCAATTGTTTATCGCCCGAGTGGGAGATTTTCCTTAAAGAAAGTTTTCCGTATTTCATCATAGTCTCTGACGTAGGAACGACAGAACAACAAACGGACTACTTCAATATATTCATCAGCCATACCCTTGGAAAGAAAATCAATGTGGTGCTGACTTCGGGACAGGAATCCGATATCCTAAGAGCTTACGGGTACCACATCCAGAGCTCGCCGAAGCACAGGAAATTCTTCAGTGAGGTAAATTAAGATGATACTGTGAGTGTTTTAAAGAATTGTCGTTGAGTGTATCCAAAACAAGGTCACCTCCGCTAACAGACAGTTAGCAGAGCCCGGGAACATCATTACTCAGCAGAATCTCAGATCCACGATCTACCTTCGAAATGAAAGTCCTTTTTAAACCATGAGAACCAGAAACATAGGTGAAGTTTCCAATTGAATCCCCAACTTTCCCCAGCCATCTTTTTCCGACTTCTGCCTTTGTTTCCCTCTGACATCAAACAAAACTCCTCAAGTTCAGCTTTGTCTCACCCCCAACTCTCCCTATGCAACATATTGACCCTTTTTGTCCACTACTCCCCAGTTGACATCCAACTATACCTCGCTCTTGACTTGTATCTACCCCAGTGCTTAGAACAGTACCTGGCACATAGTAAGTGCTCCACCAATACCACAATTATTATTGTAAATAGACTCTACACGTGATTTTAAAGATGACTCCAAGTTGGCCAAATGATAAACCGCTAGTTCCACTCAACCCTAGACGCTCAGCCGCAGGACTGGGAAAACTTGTGTCCTCTGGGATTTTCACCCCTTTTCTCTTCACACACTCACACGTGTTGTCCCGATGGTGCGGGAAAAAAATTGGAGCCTTCTGTGGAGGGGGCCCCAATTCCTCCAAGTCGTACATCAGTATTAAATGGGTACCCCCTGGTTGAGCCCAGAAATCATGGAGTAAAGGAGGGCCTCTTGCAGGAAGAGAGCAATTGAGAAGCTCCTCGCTTGGGAATTCGGCATCCAAAAGAGCACCGCATCCAACCCCGCTGGCTTGAAGTTTTTGGGGGACTCAGAAATGCGTGGGGCAGAGTTAGTTTGTGAATGCTCGGACAGCCTTCCCATCATCTTGCAGTCAGTCTAGTCCCACACGGTGAACGGAGGGGGAAGGAGAGGAAAGCAAAGACGTTTAAAGTTTTTTTTTCCCCCCTTTTGCTGCTGTTCCCCGAGTTGAGGCTATGCCACGGTTCTGAGCGGTTCAGACCTGCAGTGGCCATCCAAAGGAGCCATGGACTCTTATTAAATCAGCATTTCTCAGTGGAAAAAAATGTTTCAGTAGCTGTCAGGAAGGTCAAGCATATAGACTGAATGGTTCTTTCTCCAAACTGGCTGGTGCAGGGGTGCCCCTTCCTTCCTCTCCCCCTCGTCCCCCTCTCCATCCCCCCCATCTTACCTCCTTCCCTTCCCCACAGCATCTGTATATAGGTCTATATGTTTGTACATATTTTTTACTCTATTTATTTTATTTGTACATATCTATTCTATTTATTTTATTTTGTTAGTATGTTTGGTTTTGTTCTCTGTCTCCCCCTTTTAGACTGTGAGCCCACTGTTGGGTAGGGACTGTCTCTATATGTTGCCAATTTGTACTTCCGAAGCGCTTAGTACAGTGCTGTGCACATAGTAAGCACTCAATAAATACGATTGATGATGATGATGTAATTTGGGAGCCCTTCAGCAGCTTGACAGGAGAGGATGGCTATTCTCTTTTGCCCATAGTCTTAAAAACAAAATGCTTGGTAGATTGTTTGAGAGTGACTTATTCATAGAACATTTCATTTTAGCTGTAACATTTGTTACTAAGTGTTCTCTTTATCCATTCTTACGTAGCATGAGGAAGAGCTGCAAGATGCTTGTGAGTCCATAATTCAGCATTTTTCCGAAACCCAGGATTCGGAAATACATTTAAAGCAGCACTTGGATGCCATTCAGACAGAGGTAATGCTTGCCATGACCTTAATTTGGTATGCTTGAATTCTGCTCAAAATATATTGGTTTTTCTATATAGGACATGTAAATTAATTCATAGGTTCTAGTGGCAGTTCCTGTGAATTAACAGCATCTTTGTGGTATAATATCAAAAAAATGACTTTATGTGCCATCCAGAATATTAGAGAATCAAGCTAGTCTATGTTCTTGTACTATTTCACAGTCTGAAGTCAAATTCAGAGATCAACTTGTGATTTTTTCATGTGCTCTTGAAAGTTACATTACAATTGAAAGTGCGTTCAATGAAAATAAAACATTTTTCCAGCATCTAAATAAATTAATCTTGCTACTTCAGTATTTTTCTGAAGCTCTAAAAGTAAAGTTTCATAATATGTTTAAGCGAGATCTAATGAAGTTTTTGAATTTAGGTGCACCAAACACTACCCCCACTTATAAAACTGTGGCCAGAAGGAGCTGACATTCGACGAATTGTGTGCGTTCTTTCATGCTCAGTGGGCTTGAAAACATATAGTGACATGTTAAAAGATGCCGATGTCTTTGAAAAACTAAATGAAAACACTGAAAACGACAATCCAAAGGTGGGGTTTCCTTTGTTGAAAGTTTTTCCTCTCTTTTGTCATTTGTCTAGCACTTTCTGAGTATCCCTTTTTAGTCTGTTGTCTAGTCAGTTCTTTTCTAATACAGGTTTTTATTACACATTCTGGGTTAGAACACTGTTAAGGAGTTAGGGGAGTTTGTTACAATGTATGCTTGCCCGGGTGTGGGTTTTAGGATGGTTTTGTGCATGTTTTTTGGCCAGGCATGATTATGATAACATGTTTCCATGAACCTCCATGGTATACAAAACAGATTGTATTACAAGGATGTCTCAAAGCAACGCATCCTCTGTCACTATCAGTAATAATAATAATGATAATTGTGGTATATGTTAAGGGCTTTCTGTGAGCCAGGAACTGTACTAAGTCCTGGGGTAGATACAAGATAATTGGGTTGGAGACAGTCCCTGTACCACATAGGGCTCACAGTCTCAATCCCCATTTCACAGATGAAGTAACTGAAGCACAGGGAAATCGTGACTTGCCCAAGGTCACACAGCAGACGAGTGGCGGAGTGGGGATTAGAGCCCAGAAGCTTCTGACGCCCCGTCCCATGCTCTATCCATCTAGGCCATGCTGCTCAAGGATATTTAATTAATTCAATCAGATTGAGCGCTTACTGTGTGCAGAGCACTGTACTAAGCACTTGGAAAATCTGAGTCGGCAACATATAAAGATGGTCCATACCCAACAACGGGTTCAGAGTCTAAAAGGGGGAGACAGACAACAAAACAAAGCATGTGGACAGGTGTCAAGTCGTCAGAACAAATAGAATCAAAGCTAAATGCATGTCATTAACAAAATGAATAGTAAATTTGTACAAGTAAAATATAGTAATAAGTCTGTATTCATTCATTCAATTGTATTTATTGAGCGCTTACTGTGTGCAGAGCACTGCACTAAGTGCTTGGGAAGTACAAGTCGGCAACATATAGAGACAGTCCCTACCCAACAACGGGTTCAGAGTCTAAAAGGGGGAGACAGACAACGAAACAAAGCATGTGCACAGGTGTCAAGTCGTCAGAACAAATAGAATTAAAGCTAAATGCATGTCATTAACAAAATGAATAGTAAATATGTACAAGATAACTCTGTATTCATTCATTCATTTGTATTTATTGAGCGCTTACTGTGTGCAGAGCACTGTACTAAGCGCTTGGGAAGTACAAGTCGGCAACGTATAGAGACTGTCTTTACCCAACAACGGGTTCAGAGTCTAAAAGGGGGAGACAGACAACAAAACAAAGCACGTGGACAGGTGTCAAGTCATCAGAATGAATAGAAGTAAAGCTAGGTGCACACCATTAACAAAATAAATAGAATAGTAAATATGTACAAGTAAAATAGAGTAATAAAACTGTACAAACATATACAGGTGCTGTGGGGAGAGGAAGGAGGTAGGGCGGGGGGGATGGGGAGGCGGAGAGGGAGGGGGCTCAGTCTGGGAAGGCCTCCTGGAGGAGGTGAGCTCTCAGTAGGGCTTTGAAGGGAGGAAGAGAGCGAGCTTGGCGGATGTGTGGAGGGTGGGCATTCCCGGCCAGGGGAAGGACGTGGGCCGGGGGTCGATGGCGGGACAGGCGAGAATGAGGCCCGGTGAGGAGGTTAGCGGCAGAGGAGTGGAGGTTGCGGGCTGGGCTGGAGAAGGAGAGAAAGGAGGTGAGGTAGGAGGAGGCGAGGTGATGGACAGCCTTGAAGCCGAGAGTGAGGAGTTCTTGCCTGATGCGTAGGTTGACTGGTAGCCACTGGAGATTTTTGAGGAGGGGAGTAACATGCCCACAGCGTTTCTGCACAAAGATGATCCGGGCAGCAGCGTGAAGTATAGACTGAAGTGGGGAGAGACAGGAGGATGGGAGATCGGAGAGGAGGCTGATGCAGTAGTCCAGTTGGGATAGGATGAGAGAGTGAACCAGCAGGGTAGCGGTTTGGATGGAGAGGAAAGGGCGGATCTTGGCGATGTTGCAGAGGTGAAACCGGAAGGTTTTGGTGAGGAATTGGATGTGAGGGGTGAACGAGAGAGCAGAGTCGCTTACTGTGTGCTGAGCATTGTACTGTGCACTTGGGAGAGTACAGTATAACAGATACATTCCCTGCCTACAACGAGTTTACAGTCTACCAGACTGTAATCCACACCTGTACGTCACAGATAGTTATTTTCATTGTAGAGAGACCTTGTACTCTCCCAAGTGCTTAGTACATTGCTCTCAGGACACAGTAAGTGCTCAATAAATATAATTAATTGACTGAGCTTATGTAGAAGGATTAGAGAGTCAGAGCAGTACAGAATGTACTAGGGGATGCTTTGTCAGCCCCTTACCTGCTATATGAAGCACAATCATGGGGAAAAACAAATGTGAAGCTTGGCAGATTGGTTAACGCCAAGGAGTTAAGCCGGTTGAAACTACCACACTTGCAACGCGAATAAAACATGCTGTTAATTTGTTTCCCATATTCTCCTGCTCAGTGACAATAGTGGGCATAAGATGGTATTTCAGACATCCCTGTTCTGGAGAGTCCTTTGCTGTCTCCATCCAGAATAATCCCTTAACGTATCCAAGACTCTTATTAAAAGTGCTGACCCAGATTTTCTGAATTGGGGAAAATTGTGCCTTGCCTTTGAGATAATTCTCTCTAAGATTACTGTTTTGAATGCTGGAGAGTCACATACAAAACCAGGAATGAATTGCCACAGAAGTCAAGGCCTGATTATCTCCTTGATAATAATAATAATAATGATGGTATTTGTTAAGCACTTACTAGGTGCAAGGCACTGTTCTAAGCGCTGGGAGGATACAAGGTGATCAGGTTGTCCCACGTGGGCCTCACAGTTTTTATCCCCATTTTACAGAGGAGGGAACTGAGGCACAGAGAAGTGAAGTGACTTGCCCAAAGTCACACAGCTGACAATTGGCGGAGCCGGGATTTGAACCCATGACCTCTGACTCCAAAGCCCGTGCTCTCACCACTGAGCCACGCTACTTGATCTTTATCGTACTTGGGGAATTTGCTAATATAATGATGGTGACCAGCCCCCCGTTTGCAAGTATTCTTGAACTCTCCGTGTGTTCAGAATGACCCTCTAGATTGCCAGCTCACCGTGGGCAGGGAACGTGTCTACCGATCCTGTTACGTTGTATTCTCCCAAGCGCTTAGTACAGTGCTCTGCACACAGTGAGTGCTTAATAAATACGATCGAATGAATGAGTGAATGAAGGTTGATTGACACTTTGTATTAACCGTGTCCCAACAGGAAACCAGCGAAGCACTGTCCCTGCAGGGTGTGGCCGACCTTTATAGGATGCATTGCCTCTGTGTGGCTCTTCTTCTGCACTTGCCTCTCCCTCAGCGAGCTCGCAGCAGGATCACGGGTTACGTTTGGAAGAACAACGTGTCCCCGTTCATAAGAATGGTAAGGACCACCCTTCCGCATGAACCGGGAATTTCCAAAGGCCTCCATCTAATTCGAACGTGTACTTTTTACGGTTACATTTTTGCACGTTATGAGTCACGCCATCTCATTTTTACGTATCTTTTTTTCTATAAAGAAATACAGATGTGAATTTGTCATCCTAAAGCACCTAAACGCCGTGAGCGACTGGAAAGTGGATTTCACCTACCTGCCTGACTTAAGTGATAATTTGTTGTGGAAAAACGTAGCCCACTATTATGAAGTTGACAGTTGCCAAGGTATTCGGTTATGATCGCCGTGTTATTACCGTTTTGTTTTCAGTTGTGTTGTGTGACAACACACAGTGCTAGTTGGTGTACCTGTAGAAATATATAATATATTATGGTATTATTATCTCTTTTATTTCGTGGTTTCCCTTTAAGGCCAAGAAAAAGGCTTTTTTTAAATCCCATAGGGCTCACTAACTAAAATTCTGTATTTCCCTTTGGGTGCCGAGGAGGGGCTATTTAAACATATCGAACCTTAGTGCCTTTTCTGAGAAATATCTTGGGTAGCTTTTCTGTCCCTTAGCGGGCAGTGTTGGGGGTCTTAGCGTGGCTGGGCCGAAGTCACTGAATACCCATCGCCCTGTTTATGCTACCAAGTAAGAGGGAACTTGCCCATATTCAAACTTATGAGAAGTGGAAATAGGTAAGCCTGAAAACGCCCCCGCTGTAGTGGCCTCTCGGGTCTAGGTACGCTTATGGATTAGGTTTCATAGCTGTCCAAAATAAAGAGAACGAGGTGACCAAAAATAGAATAGATAGACATTATTGCAATAAGTTGTGTTAATTGTTTTGTAGCTGGTAACTAAGAATTCATTCATTCATTCAATCGTATTTATTGAGCACTTACTGTGTGCAGAGCACTGTACTAAGCGCTTGGGAAGTACAAGTTGGCAACATATAGAGATGGTCCTTACCCAACAGCGGGCTCACAGTCTAGAAGGGGGAGACAGAGAACAAAACATATTAACGAAATAAAATAAGTGGAATAAATGGGGGAAATAGAAAGACAGTGATAATTGTGGTATTTGGCGCTTAGTACAGTGCTCTGCACCCAGTAAGCACTCAATAAATACGACTGAATGAATGAATGTGCCCAGCACTGTACTGAGCCTTGGGGTGGATATACGCAAATGTTTCCAGGATGTTTTCTGTTCCTATTACAGGATTAAGTTGCAATGATTAAAGTGATGTGTGGAACTGATACACACTGCATAGAAACACAAAGTTGTTTCTTTTAGGCATGACCTTCTAAAATGTAAATTCTATGTTGTGATTTCCTTTTTTTTTGTTTTTTTCTTCAGGATTAAATCTAGAGTTAGGGGAAAAAATTTTAAAAGAATATCAAGACTTATGGGCCGTAGTATTAAAACTGTCGGGAGATTGTGACTTTGGAGGACCAATTCCTGTGAGAAGCACCTCAGAGGCTTTCCTTATAAAGAAACCAGGAGCTGGAGGTACAAACTAATCTTTAAAAAGTTTGAAATCACACTGAAGTAAGCAGGGATTGTGTATTTGTAGTGGTGTGGAATCAGAGCTCTGTCTTTATATTGGCATATTAGGATGTGAAGTTTTTTGTTAAAAATATTACAGCTTATTTTTGAGTCAACCGTGAAACTTTAGCTTGCTGTTCCTCTGCCCACCAAATTTTCTAAAGAAAAGCAGATTTCCTAGAAACTGTTTACTAAGTAAAATGGGGATCAAGATTGTGAGTCACATTAGAGGCATGTACTGTGTCCAACGTGATTACCTTGTCCCCAGCACTTAGGACAGTGCTTGGCACATAGTAAGGGCATAACAAACACCACAATTATTATTATTACCAACGCTACTGTTTTTTACTTACAAGTGCTCTGCCCCCAGCAAGCACTCAATAAAGGCCACTGAATGACTGATTATCATGAATGTTACATTAGCTGGTAATTAATGGTGGTGATCTACAACTCTGGGAGATAAACTGAAAAAGGTACTGAAAAAGGGGGTCAGGGTAATCTCCAACTCCTGGATAATGTATGAAACATTTTTTACTTCACCATGTCAGCATATGCATCTGTTATTTTCTAGCTAATATAGTGAATTATTGAGGTTGTTGTAACTAACATTTCTTTTAAGTGACAAATTGAGGGTGATTATCAGGGGCTTTTAAACATTTGGATTTACATTTCAAAAATTTTGTGCGCTCATTCTAGTTTTTTAGAAAACGATTCATTGTTCTGAAATATTTTCATTTCTGATAAGTTGCTTTATTTCTTACCTAAATGAATGTTTATATTAACCGTCCTCATGTCGAGGCTGTACAGAAAAGCGCTGGCAGTAAAGGAATTATATCGTTAATTTAGTTGGAAAGCTAAACTACCATTTTCTTCCCCAGAGGCGATTAATAAGAAATGATGTTTATTTAGTGTCTACTATAAGCAGAGCACTGTACCCTTGGCAGAGTACAATATAGTTGGTAAACATGATTCCTGTCCACAAGAAGCTTACAATCTAATGGGACTTTTAGAAGTCTAGAGAGGCAGCATGGCACAGTGGCTAGAGCACGGTCCCAGGAGTCAGAAGGATCTGAGTTCTAATTCCAACTCTGCCACTAGACTGCTGTGTGACCTTTGGCAAGTCACTTCACTTCTCTGTGCCTCAATTACCTCATCTATAAAATGGGGATTAAGACTTCGAGCCCCATGTCGGTCAGGGACTGTGTTTAACCTGATTATCTTGTATCTACCTTAGCGTTTAGTACGGTGCCTGGCACACAGTAAGTGCTTAACAAATACCATAAATAAAGTTTATTATGTTTACACTTTGGGAAATGTTTAGATTAGCAGGTTTGTTGGTACTCTGGGACCAACATTGCAAATGTGTAATATTGCAAAGAGCTCTTGCTCTCTTCCCCAGGGAGCAATAATTTTTGCCTAGTGAATGTTAAGAATGCCCACTGTCTTTCTTTTATTAATTGTGAGGCTTGTAGGAAGGAATAGGGGTTGCGCAAATATATTGAAGGCTGGCAAAGGTTTGGCCATTATTTGCCAAATAGTTTTTGGCATGTTCACATCCGTTGACTTTTTTTTTTTGTCTTTTTCTAGAAACAAAAGAAGAGATTCCCAAGTTAGGGCTCATCCCATTGGAATCATCCATAGTGAACGATTATGCAGGAGATGTTCTGAAAAGTCTGCCTTTTCTAAGCAGGTATGGTAAGAAATTTAGAGACGCGTACAGCCTAGTGGATAAGGCAAAGGCCCGGGAGTTTGGGGACCTGGGTTTTAATCCCAGACTCTGCCCCTTGCTTGCTGTGTGACCTTGGGCAAGTCACTTAGCTGCTCTCTGCCTTAGTTTCCCCCTCTGTAAAGGGGGGATTCAATACCTGTTCACTCTCTTAATTTAGACTGTGAGCCCCTTGTGGGACAGGGACTCTGTCCAACCTGATTCACTTGTATTTACCCCAGCACTTAGAACAGTGCTTGACACATACTAAACAAATACCATAAAAGTAAACATCATTTTGTACCTATTGCATGGGATATGGGGAAATCATTCTTTTATATCAGTGTAATCCAAGGGCCTTTATACAAGGGAGAGGCATCTTCCCTCTTTCATCTCTTCATTCATTGTCGTATTTATTGAATGCTTACTGTGTGCAGAGCACTGTACTGAGCGCTTGGGTGAGTGCCATACAACAATAAACGGGCACATTCCCTGCCCCAAACGAGCTCACAGTCAAGAGGACGAGCTTACGGTCCAGGATCTTCTGTAGCTTACTACTCTCCCAGCTGTAAATAGAGAATTAAACAGATCAGCGGGGTGGCCTAGTGAGACAAACTTGCTGTTGGGAATCTGGAAATCCAGGTTCCAATCCCGGGTCCCCCACTTGCCTGCTGTTTGACTCTGGGATGGTCATTTAACTTTTTTTTCGCCCTTAGATTCCTCCTCGGTAAAGTGGGGATTGAATACCTGTTCTCCCTCTCCCTTTGGCTCAGTCCCATGTGGACTGATCTGATTATCTTACGCTTATCTCAGTGCTTGACACGTACCTCAATTATTATTGTCATCATTATTGCAATTAGTATTTAATAGTGCTTGCTCCATAGTTCTTTTCCTTCTTTTAGTTCTTATAGGGCCTCTAGGGAAGAGATAGGGTCTCCAACTCCCAGAAAAGTGGCTAAAGAAAGTTGAGAAATATTGTAAAATATCTGGCTTTGACAGAGGGGTAGTACATATTTAGAGCCCTTGGCTTGAGTCTTTAAGTTTTCTTCCAGGGTTAATCTGTGTTTATTCCATCCACAACAAAAATGGGTGCATTATCAGTGGAAATAGTTGTGTACTTTTTCTGGTTAAATATTAGAAGTATGGAAAAGCATTACTGGGCTTGGGAAGGAATTGGAAGAATGGAAGGACATTACTGGATATGGGAATTAATTGGAAGTATGAAAGGACATTACCGGAATTGTTTTTGAAGTGTTTTGTTGTGTTTTTCTAAGTAGTATTCCATGTGACTTGCTGCCCAGCAAAACACCACAAAACGTGGTACAAATTTCTCCAGCTGCTGAAAGAAGCCATTCTCAGTGCGGGGATGGGGTGGGGTGACTCCACCGTGGAGAAAGTATGGCCTTTGGTTTGTAAACACGATTGGTTTCTTAGCACAGGAGTGAAGGAGGAGAAAAAGCAGAGAAGCTGCAGTTACCATGTTTTAATAACTTGGAGTATCCAAATCCCAGTTGGGTCTGAGTCCAGGGGCCTGTGCCGGGATCCTGGGGATTTTCTGGGTTTTTGTTTCTCCAGATTGGTCTCGGTACCAAGCTGTTCAGGGGATCGTGGTTCTGAAAGTCTTGTTTACTAGATTTAGCCTTATGTTTGTTTTTTTTAACTGACAAAAAGGTTAATTTACAGATTACTATCATTATTATTGTATTTTTAACTGACAGATTATTATGATGGTTATTTTTTACTACGTGTCTAGCATTGCTCTATGTGCTGGGGTTAGGTACAAGTTAATTAGGTTGGACACAATCCCTGTCCCGCTTGGGGCTCCCAGACAAAGGCTACATTTATGACTGACAGAGTGTTTTCCAGGGGACAAGTCATCTGCCCCCTGGAAGCTAGCTCTCTTCCTCCCTTCAAGGCCCTGCTGAGAGCTCACCTCCTCCAGGAGGCCTTCCCAGACTGAGCCCCTTCCTTCCTCTCCCCCTCGTCCCCCTCTCCATCCCCCCCATCTTACCTCCTTCCCTTCCCCACAGCACCTGTATATATGTATATATGTTTGTACATATTTTTTACTCTATTTATTTTATTTGTACATATCTATTCTATTTATTTTATTTTGTTAGTATGTTTGGTTTTGTTCTCTGTCTCCCCCTTCTAGACTGTGAGCCCACTGTTGGGTAGGGACTGTCTCTATATGTTGCCAATTTGTACTTCCCAAGCGCTTAGTACGGTGCTCTGCACATAGTAAGCGCTCAATAAATGCGATTGATGATGATGATGATGATCTGCCGAGGCTTCCCTGAGGGGAGGATGCTGCCCCACGATGAGGCTGGCAAGTTTGGGCCTGGACGGAGAGAGAGCCGTGATGGGGGTGAAAGCAGCCGTAGCAGAGGCAACGATTAAATTATTTGGTGGGTGGTGTGGAATGGGGGTGAGAAACCTAACAGTGGGTGTCCCGCCCTGCCCCTTAATCTTTCACTGGCCCCTTTTGCTCCCCCGTGGAAGCTCTCCTGGCTGGCTTTATACCAGTGCTTCTCCTTTTTCTCTGAAGGAGCTGCAGGATAGACGGTAATGGGTAGAAACTACTGATGTGGGAAGCAGTATGGCTTAATGGATAGAGCTCAGGCCTGGGTTCTAATCCCGTCTCTGCCACTTGTCTGCTGTATGACCTTGGACAGGTCACTTCAATCAATCAATCAATCAATCGTATTTATTGAGCACTTACTATGTGCTTACTATGTGCAGAGCACTGTACTAAGCGCTTGGGAAGTACAAATTGGCAACACACAGAGACAGTCCCTACCCAACAGTGGGCTCACAGTCTAAAAACTTCACTTCTCTGTGCCTCAGTTACCTCATCTGTAAAATGAGGATTAAGACTGTGAGCCCCGCGTGGGACAGCGACTTTGTCCAACCTGATTAGCTTGTATCTACCCCAGCTCTTAGAAGAGTGCTTGACACATATTAAGCACTTAACAAATATCATCATCATCAGGTGCGGGCAGGAGTCGGATCAGCTCATATTAATAGAATAGATAAGGGTGTTCTCACTGTCTCTCCCCTGTCTTCCAAACTCTGTTTCTGTGATGAGCTCCCTCCTGAATTCTCCGTCTCTTAGTTGGGTTTATGGCTCAAAACTCAAATCCCGGCTCCGCCAATTGTCAGCCGTGTGACTTTGGGCAAGTCGCTTAACTTCTCTGTGTGCCTCAGTTACCTCATCTGTTAAATGGGGATTGACTGAGCCCCCCCGCAGGACAACCTGATCACCTTGTAACCTCCCCAGCGCTTCGAGCAGTGCTTTGCACATAGCAAACGCTTATAAATGCCATCATCATCATCATCAAGTGCAGTAACGTGACAGCTGATAAGAGGGATGTCACAGATATCACATTTCTGTTTCTAGTGATGACCCAGCTATCACTTCACTTATTCAGGAGAAGGAATCTGATGAGTTGACACAGTGGGATTTTAATCGACCTCTCAGTGATGATTACGAGAGAACAAAACGCAGCCAGGATGGTAAGAATCGATAGGGCTTATCACAGTATTGATTGTGGTGTTTGGGTTTGCGTGCAGAAAGCAGAGTCTTCACTGTCTGGTAATTGCCCCCCCCCCCCCCTTTTTTTTTTAATCGAAAGAGAGTGTGGTAAAAATAGAAATGTCAGGTAGATGATCCCTTTGGAATATTTCCTGGGTTCTCTGGGCTGTATCTGGGGATTGAGCTGGTTGATGTCAGCCACACTTTGCCTGGCTGATGAGGAGTGCTACCAGGATTTTAACTTGGAAGGATGCCGAGGGCATCCCAGCCCTGCTGGAAGTTGGCCAGCGGAGCCCTACAGGGTTTGGCTTATTTGGGCTCCGACCTCCATCGGTCAGTCACTCGTATTTATCGAGAGCTTAATTTGTGCGGAGCACTCTACTAACTGCCTGGCACATAGTAAGTGCTTAACAAATACCATTATTATTACTGTTATTTTATTGTTAATAGAGTTGGTAGACACTGTCTTCAAGTAGTTTGCAATCTAAAGGGGGAGGCAACTTCACCCAGTTGAAGAATTTTCTGTCTGAGCCTGTTGACAAAATCTGAGCTCTGGCCCAGCTATGCCCCCAAGCATTTTGTTGGCATATTGGCCAAGAGCGCTTAGAACAGTGCTCTGCACATAGTAAGCGCTTAACAAATGCCATCATTATAGTGGCAGGACCCACACATTAATGGGGCTGAGTCCATTATTGGCCAGACAACTGGGAGATCAAAGTGTGGTCTTTCTCACGTATTTGAATGTTTCCCCTTCTTTGGGCTCCATCATTTTTTGAAACAGAGAACATATAAAGGAAGATTCGACCCCCTCCTATACCTCTTTCTTAATAAATAGGCAGTTGCTGGGGTGGAGGAGAGGAAGGGGTATGGTTGAGCCTTTATTATCTATAGGTAGAGCTTTACTCTTGCGATTTTTTCCACCACAGTAAATACTAAAGACCCTAAAGAACGAAGAGGGATACAGAAGTTGCAGTCCTTTTATCAGCTGCTTGGCCAGTCAATGCAAGGTAGCAGATCAACAAGAATTGTAAGCCAGGTGGCTGTACCAACCAAAGCAAACCCTGCCGACAAAAAGAAAACAAAATTGCCTGTAAGTATATTAACGATATGTATTATGACTGTGCTTGCAAAATTTTTAGCACGCATCCAGGGAGGCGGAATTTTCTTTCATAGGTGCCTTCCTGTTTTTTGATATTTTTCTTTTATTTGGAAGAATGAAACACTGTGTGGTCCTACTGCATCCGTGGCTGCTCAAATCTCATTTAGCTTCAGTACTGAAAAATAAATTTTCTTAGGACCTTTAGAATAAATGCAGAGATACTATTGAAAAACACCAGATGGCAGGAATTTAGAGATCACTTGTGTTTTGATATTTTTCCCTAGATGGTTTTTTTACAACATGTGGTCTAATTCTTAAGTTGTCATTTTTTTTCTTCGTGGAAGAAGAGAGCAAAATAAGTTCAAAAGTGTAAGTATCATTAGTAGTAAAACTTAAATTTAAGTGGTAGTATCTTTAAGCATGCTGGAGCAATAGATAAGAGAGAAAAACCTTTTTTGTTGCATGCCTATCAGTTCAAAAGTAGGAGTGATGATTTTTCCTTAGCTTCCTTTCTGTGGAGATGAGTCAAAATAACCTTAAGTCGTCGATTCAAAAAACACATTTGACTAATTAAGCTTTCTCCTCCTTGGACTTTTCTCTGTCCACATGGCTTACCTTGAATCTCTACTCTTTCATGGTGCTTTCAGTTGTTGGGGCACCTCTCTTGTCCTCCCCAGGTATAAGTTTTGAGACCCTTCCTTTCTTCGAATCCATTGTTGGTGCTCCTCTCTTGCTCCTTCTCCCAGACTCACTTTCGGATATCCCAACCCCCATGTTTCAGATCAGCTTTTTCAAGGGCACTAGCACCTTGACTTTTGTGTTCCACAACCATTCTTTATTTGACGTTCACCTTTCATGGCTCAGTGAGAAGAGCATGGGCTTGGGAGCCAGAGGTCATGGGTTCTAATTCCGGCTCCGCCACCTGTCACCTGTGTGACTTTGGGCAAGTCACTTCACTTCTCTGGGCCTCGGTTCCCTCATCTGTAAAATGGGGATGAAGACTGTGAGCCCCCCGTGGGACAACCTGATCACCTTGTAACCTCCCCAGGGCTTAGAACAGTGCTTTGCACATAGTAATTGCTTAATAAGTGCCATCATTATCATCATCATCATCATCAATCGTATTTATTGAGCGATTACTATGTGCAGAGCACTGTACTAAGCGCTTGGGAAGTACAAATTGGCAACATATAGAGACAGTCCCTATCCAGCAGTGGGCTCACAGTCTAAAAGGGGGAGACAGAGAACAAAACCAAACATGCTAACAAAATAAAATAAATAGGATAGAGAGTTCCCTCATCTGTAAAACGGGGATTAATAGTGTGAGCCCCATGTGGGACAACCTGACTACCTTGTACCCCCTCAGTGTTTAGAACAGTGCTTGGCACATAGTAAGCACTTAACAAATGCCATCATTATTATTCTCTTAATTGTATCCCCCTGAGTGGTGGGAAGATATGTCTCTTTAATGCATTCCACATTCCACTTGAATTGTCCTCCTATATGCCTGGGATCTGTGGCAGTGCCTCTCCTGGGGAGCAGTGATCTGGACTCTGGAATCACCCAGTGATGTTGGTGAACTAGGAGAACTGGCGGGGCTGTTCACTTTTTTTTTTTTTTTTTTTTGGTAAAAAGAAAGTTGTTTCTCAGGTTTTTCCCTTTGTTCTCCCTCCTCGTTGCTCCCAGCCAATTCCTTGGCAAAAATATCCAGAGAAAGAGCTTTTCCGTTTTACAGAATCTTTACAGGAAACTTTACAGGAAGGTCACACCCTACCCCAAATTTATTTGGGCACACATTTTTGGTCTGTAATCTGGTCCAGCCTTCATGATAAGCTGCTAAAAAAAACATTTTATCTCCCAAACACTCCTCTCAACTCTGCGCCCCTTTGACTGAAGAGGTTTTGAATTTACACAGTAATCCACATTTCTGGTGAAATGATTTGCCTTAACAGTCTAGACTTATGAAATTTATTGGATTTCCATTCAGATTTCTGGTTTATGGTGTAGAGCTGCTTATGACGAGATTTTTATTGGGCCCCAGAACTCTGCATTCCACAATGCAGCGTTTTACATTATTTCAAAAAGTGGCATTCTGTTGGTGATACTTTGCAATGAGAGACATGTCTTATTTCTCATGTTGATTTCCCCCTTCCCTCTTTGTTTTGGTAGAGGAAAAAAGCAGACATAATTGCTGAAGAAAATCTGAAAGTACAGAAAGCCAAAGTGGAAAATAAAGAGCAGGAACAGTGGAGTACCCTGTGTGGATCTATCGAAAAGGAAATTAAGACCAATTTTGCCGGTGGACTAAAACGGTTGGAGACTTTTCTCAAGACCTGCCAAAGCCAGTCAGTAAAATTTCTTGCTGAGGTGGTAGGATTGGATGCCTGCTTTAAAGCATGGGTGGAGCACTGCCGAAAATCAGGTAGGAGGATCCAACAGTTCATCATCAATCGTATTTATTGAGCACTTACTGTGTGCAGAGCACTGTACTAAGCGTTTGGGAAGTACAGATTGGCAACATATAGAGACAGTCCCTACCCAACAGTGGGCTCACAGTTGGCCAGCCACAAATAGTAGTAGTAATGACGTTCTTTATTAGGCACTTGCAATTTGCCAAGTACTGGTGTAGATACAAGATGATCAGATTGGATGCAGTCCCTATCCCGTAGCACTTTCTCGATTTACCTGATACTCATTTACAGTTGAGGAAACTAAAGCCTAGAGCGATTGTGACTTACCCAAGGTCTCGCAGCTGGCTTCCTATAATCATGAGACCTATCATCAATCAATCAATCAACGGCATTTATTGAGTGCTTAATATGTGCAGAGTACTGGAGTAAGCGCTCAGGAGAGTACCATCGTAAAGTCATTCAGTCGTATTTATTGAGCACTTCCGTGTTCAAAGCACTGTACTAAGCACTTGGGAGAGTATAATACAACAATTGGCAGACATGCTCCCTGCCCACAAAGTGCTTTATAGTCTAGAGGACTATATCCCAGCCTATCCTAAAGAGTCTCAGATGGGCGATTTTGTTGTAGGGAAGCAGGTGTGAATCACTGGGAGTTTAGTATAAAATAGGGGCCCTGAAGTACAAAGAAAAACTAAAATCAATACCCTCAGGGCGATGATGGGGTTGTGAGGGAGTTCTTGGTGCTGCCAGAGAAGGTTATGGCTGCTTTGAATTCTTATTGGAGACTGTTGGCAATTGAACTCTTACATTACGTTGTGGCAGGGAACATGTCTGTTATACTGTTATGTTGTACTCTCCCAAGTGCTTAGTAAATGTGATTGACATTGACTGACACCTGTATATATGTATATATGTTTGTACATATTTATTACTGTATTTTTTATTTATTTTACTTGTACATATCTATTCTATTTATTTTATTTTGTTAGTATGTTTGGTTTTGTTCTCTGTCTGCCCCATTTTGATTGTGAGCCCACTGTTGGGTAGGGACTGTCTCTATATGTTGCCAACTTGTACTTTCCAAGCGCTTAGTACAGTGCTCTGCACACAGTAAGCGCTCAATAAATACGATTGATTGATTGATTGACAGACTGACATTGAAAGTGTTTTCTCCCACTTGAATCATATGTTGTGTTCCTCTGGAGGCAGGCATTTTGTCTCCCTGTATTTTCACCAATTGGCTAGTATTTACACATTTTGAGCAGTGTACCGTCAATTATTAATAATAATAATAATAATAAGGTAGAGGAAGAGATATTGGTCTTTCACAGTCATTTGGGAAAGGTTTAATGGAATTGGAATTGGGATGTCAGGAATGGTCTATAGGGAGGAAGAGTGTTTGTGCAGAGAACATTGTAGTTTGAGAGAAGACTCAGAATTGGGAGAGGCAAGAGACTGGCAAAGTGCATTTCCAAATGGCAGCGCAGAGGAAAAGGAGTCATTGGAAGTTTCTGTAGGCTTTTTATTCACAGTGAATAACGATAATTTTTTCTTCAATATAACCTACACCTTACCTTAATGCTTCTTTTGATTTAGAGGAAAAATCAAAAGATTTGGACATCGCAGTGCAGGTGATGCAAAGGATCCATACAATCTATGGAAAATACCAAGAACACTTACAGAAGCCCCATCTACAAAAACTGGCTAAATATCTAAAATACCTTGGATTTGACAACTTGGCATGCTCACTATCTTCTCAGGTTAGTTTTAGAGACTTGTTACAATAGATATCTTTAGGTATGACATTTTAGGTGATTTAATATATTGATCTCAGGTTAACTCCCTTTTATAATCTCATGGAACTAATTTATACACTGCAAACATAGAAAAGGGATCTATACTTAGTAAAAGCATATCAGGCTGTATAGACCGTCAAAGGCAATTTGAGAGTGTCCCCACAAAAAAATTTGAGTGTTAGTGAAATACCTTTCAAGATAACTCAGGGCAAAATGATTTTTGGTCTGGATTATCTGAGTATCTGAATTATCGGATTACCGGAGTAATTTTGTTCAGCAGACCTGGCCAAAAGACACAGGAAGAGTGAACATTATTTGAATTGTTTATTCCTGACAATTATTCACAATTGTACAACTTGGGGGTTGAGGGGGAACAGAAAGAGAGGAGAGATAATTAATTTGTGTCCCGCTCTTTGGCAAGTATAGAGTCAGTATGTGTGTATTTGAGAGACAGAGACTGTCTTTCCCTCCTCCTTGGTCAAGTATAGGTTCAATCTAGGAAGAGTAAGTGAAAATAAAATGTGGGGGTGATTCTAGAAAAATCTACCTCCCAAACCTGGATTTTTTTTGAGGGAAAGAATGATGATTTGGGGCTTATAATGATAATAATAATGGCATTTATTAAGGCTTGATTGTGGCTCAGTCACTAGATAGTTACTAAAACCATTATTCTCTCTATTGATGTAGACCTAGGCTTAGACCAGTGTAGTAGTTAATTTCCTTGATGGTTGTGTATTCTAATAATTGCTCTTTAACTAGGTTTAGTCTACTGTTCTGGTTCCAATTAGAGGGAAAAAAACGACTTACTCCTTCTGCTCCAGTTGGTCTCCTGAGATTAAGAAATTAGCTTCACTTCATGTAATACACACACGTTCCTCTTGTAAATTGTGAAAGTCCCCAAAACATAGGGATGAGGCTGAATTTGCGTGATTGGGTTCCTGCAGGGAGTATAGAACAGATGAATCGGAGTGATTCATTCTCCTCACTGACCAAATACGGTGGATATGTCAGATTTATTCCCTTCTTACCGTAGCTTGTACAGTGAAGCTATTATGTGGTGGGAATGAGCGTGTCTCTCATCAATGGCAGAGGCTGCTTAGAAGTCACAGCTCTCCTCGTAGCGTTGGCCAAAGTTCCAACTAATGGATGAATCATGAAGAACAGAGTGAGAACTGGAAGTACCCGCTGCTCCTTGAATTTCTCCTTTCGCCAGAGAGCCTTCAACCGTTCTTCGGGGAGGCAGATGTTGCCATCCTGGTGTCTGCAGGAGAGCTCACACTTCTCCTCCCTCACTGTACCCCGTTGTCCAAATCCAAACTCTCATTCCATGTGATGGTTGAGCGACCCATTGTCCGATCATTCCCGTAATGTTTATCTCACTCTAAGCAGAGATGGCAGGATGATGAAAACTAAACGATTCTTTGTAGATAATGGAGAAAGGCAGCGACAAGGAGATTTCAAAGTACTCGGTTCATATGGGAGCCGCTCGATTTCAGCTGCAACAGATGGGGCATCATTTGTTCAGGGATGAGAGATCCGATCCAGACCCCAGAGTACAGTATTTTATACCAGACACGTGGCAGGTAATTATGCGTCGTCGGATAAAGCTGTTTTAAACTGTTTATTTGCACGAGTTAACCCGAAGGTTGGTGGGTGCCGTTTCTCCTACTGTTCTCTCTTGATCTGGGGAAAATGTCTCAGGCCCTTGAGAATTCTGATAAACTTCTCAAGGGGAGTCAATCAATGAGTGACTGAGTGGAGGGGAGGGAAGGGGAAGGAGAGAGAAGTAGGAGCACTGAAAGGATTAGAATGGGTCTGAGTTTCCCAGACTGAGGGGGGAGAGAGAGGGGCTATTCCTGGCTAGGCCTTCATGTCTCCTGTTTCTCCTTTTTATGTTACCCATGCACTTGTATCTGTACCACTTAAGCAGTTCATCCTCACCCCACCCACAGCACTTATGTACATATCTTAGTACTCTCCCATTCTCATTTGAAAAACTTATTTTAATGTCTCTCCCCCCTCCCCTTTAGACTGTGAGCTCCTCATGGGGAGGGAACTTGTCAACCCACTTTACCGTTTTGTTCTCGTCCAAGCGGCTGTCACAGTGCTCAGCGCACAGTTAGTGCTCAGTAAATTCCGTTGATTGCTTCGAGTGAAGCAGAGTGGCTTAAGGGATAGAACAGGGGCCTGGGAGTGAGAAGGACCTGGGTTCTCTGCCAGCGGTCTGCTGTGTGACCTTGGGCAAGTCACTTCACCGTGCCTCAGTTACTTCATTCTTTAAAATGGGGATTTGAGACTGAGCCCAGTGTGGAACAGGGACTGTGTTCAACCTCATTTGCTTGTATCTTGAATCCACCCGAGTGCTTAATGTGGTACCTGGTACATAGTGCTTAACGAATACCACCATTAGGTCACCCAAGTTTCCCTAAGGCCATCTGAGACCCAAAATTAACCTGGGAGGCCTTTGTGGGAAAGAGGGTGTACCTCCCCAGTAGCTGGTCATAAGGAGATAGGGAGAAAGCATGGTTGGATTGAGGAATGTTCCGATTTGTTTTAATAATAAAGTGTCTGTACATTTAATAATAATCGTACCATTTGTTAAAAACTAACTTTGTGCCAAGCACTGTGTTGAGTTCTGGAGTAACACGGTAGGTTATTCAGGTCAGACACAGTCCCCGGCCCACCTGGTCTCACAGTGTAAGCGGGAGGGAGAATAGCTATTTAATCTCTATTTTCAGACAAGGAACCTGAGGTGTGGAAATATTAAGTGACTTCCCCAAGGTCACACAGAAGGTAAGTGGCAGAGTCAGGATTAGAATCCAGCTCTCCTGACTCCCAGTCTTGGGATCATTCTTCTGACTTAGAGTACCGTATTGTCCAATTTAAGATGCAAAGTCTTTTTTTTAAGCGGGAAAATATTCACTGGTAGGTAGGTTTTTCAATATGAAATAGCCTCACATAAATTTTTCATCCTACAGAGAGAACTACTCGATGTCGTGGACAATAATGAGTCAGCTTTGATCGTTGCCCCGACTTCATCTGGCAAAACATACGCTTCGTACTACTGCATGGAGAAAGTGCTGAAAGAGAGCGACGAAGGGGTGGTTGTCTATGTTTCTCCATCAAAGGTTTGGATGCCTTTATCCATCACCTCTAGTGTGTTAAGACTTTGTTCAGAAAAGGTTCATCATAAGTTTTGCACCCAAATCTCACTTCCCCTTTGTGGAGTCATATGCGTAGGCCTTGTTTTTGCATTGGTTAAGAAAATGGTACTCAAATTGCTTTGCTACTGCTCAGGTTATAAAGATAGGGTTGAGGTTTTTGTTTATCTTTGCTAGTCCTGTCCCCATTTACCAGGGAGAGTTGACTGAAATTAGTAATCAGAAAGTTGATCTGTAGATTTAAAACATATATAAATGTATTACATATTATTAGAGGCCCCAGTGTAAAAATGTCTTAAAACTTCTTTTTTAATGATAGGCTCTTATAAATCAAGTGGTCGCAACTATATATAACCAGTTTACCAAAAACCTGCCTCAAGGATTAGTAATATACGGAGTTTTCACGAGGGATTACCGCACAGATGCCATGAACTGCCAGGTAATTTATTTTCACTTAATTTTTTAAAAGTCCATTCTAGAGGTTTACTAATTTAATTCTGATGAAAATGTTGGAGAAATGAAATGCTAAATAAGACTGATTGAAAGGCAGAGGACTCTATATACAAAAAGCCAAGGTAGTGGGTCTAAATGAACCCACTTCTAAACTGTGAGCCCGCTGCTGGGTAGGGACCGTCTCTGTATGTTGCCAACTTGTACTTCCCAAGCGCTTAGGACAGTGCTCTGCACACAGTAAGTGCTCAGTAAATACGATTGAATGAATGAATGAATGAAATGAATATCGTATGGTTCCAGTCAAAGCGATATGACCTTTTGACTCCTTCCTTAACTGGTTTTCAAGATTAGATTTTTGCACTGAAGTTAAGTGTTTTTAGACTTTTATCCAGGCTCACATAGGTTGTTAAAGTGAAAAGGCTAATTATATTGCTCGGAAGATCTTTTTTGAAAACAAAACCCCCACCAAATCACAAAGCAAATTTTTGGAAACTTCTGACTCTAATGGAAACGGAGGCCAGCAAAACATGCAATTGTGCTCTCATATTTGGTAACGTTATTGGCTGGTAAGACATAGAGAAATTGAGGGAAAGCATTTCCACTTGGAAATCAGCCACCCAGTGATGCGGCTTGATTACTCCTCCCCATCAGTCCTCTGGGGAGGGAGACTGGCGAATATTTCCCATGCCAGTGGTTAGTAAGGATTCTCTAAGGACAAGGTAGAATCTGGATTGGGGGTGTCTTGCCGGGAGCAGTGGTCAGGGGGCTGGTTCGCCTCAAGGTGGGTAGGGACCAAGATGGGAAAGGAGAGGGCTTCAGTAGCAGCACAGTCAGCAGATGCTAGGAATGATGAGAACTGCCACTTCCCAGAAAAGAGTGAGTTGTGTGGATTTTCCGACCGTCAGCTGACAGACTTTAAAATAGAGAGCAGTGAGTTAAAACAGGAAATTCCTTTGAGTATTGTGCAGATAAACCAAACAACTGAGAATTCTGAACTATGCCACACAAACATAGTTTCCTTCGCAAACCGCCAAGAAACCAGAGCCCTTTTAAAATAAAGTGGCAGAAAATGCATAGGTTAGCGAGGACACGTGATGTTTCCTGCTTTCAGGTAATTTGGTTCACATTGTAAGTGGATAGTGGGTTTAGAGAGAAGCAAAGACTTTTCACTTCTAATTTCCAGGGGGTGATTGCTCTTGGTTCACTGTTGGACTTGGTGTGGGCCAGCAATTGCATCACTAAGGGATTAGATTTTTGTGCACCCCAATTTCTTGTGTTCTCTTCCTCCTGCTCTGTACCTCCTCAGAGTTGGTATTCGTGTAATCACACATCATAAAGTAGGACTGCTCCGGTTCCCAGAAAGTAGGGTGGGAAAATGAAGGCGTGGGTGGGTGTATCCATCAGGGCCTTTCGTCGTTACCACCTTTTCCTGCTTAAATCACGTAAACTCATTTTTAATGTAACTGTGTTTCACATGTTTGTCTTTAGATTCTCGTGACGGTACCCGAGTGTTTAGAAATCCTGCTGCTAGCCCCTCAACACCAGCAATGGGCTCAGAAGATCCGATATGTCATATTTGATGAGGTAGGTCTCTTTCCCATTTCAGTTCATCATTCAATTCAGTAAATTGACTCAAATGTCTCCAGTGGCCGAAAAGCCATGTAACTGAAATGTAATGTAACTCAGTGTATTGTTCTGGAAATATTTCCAAACAGTCTTCCTTTAAGAAAAATGAGTTACATACTCCTTGGGCTTCTCAGTATTGCACTCACACAAAGGAGGTATCATTGCAATGGTTCAATTAATCGAGTTTGAGTGCTTACTGTAAAAAGAACTCTGTACTAAGTCTGGGGAGATTGAGTAGCTAGGAGGCATGATCCCTGCTTTCAGGAATTTTAGCTTATCAGCCTCATCAAACTATCATTAGTGACTGATTTTCCTCTGGGTTCCTCAAAGTCAAAGTTCTGAGGGATTTTTCACTTCTCCGATCATCATTTTAGTGATGTTGTTCATTCATTCACTCATTTATTGAGTGCTTACTGTGTGCAAAGCACTTTATTAAGCACTTGGTTAGAGTACAATATAACAATAAACAGACATTCCCTGTCCACAGTGAGCTTACAGGATCTGCTAATGAGCTTCTCATCAGCGCAGGACCTGTGTTCTATGCCCTTGTCATGGTGCACATCACCAGGTGTTTTGAAGACCCTAAACCTCAATTTGCCTGATTCTCATTTTGTAGGGATAGAATTGCTGGGTGATCCTTAATAATTAATAATTTTGACATTTAAGCACTTACTGTGTACCAAGTACTAGGGTAGATACAAGACTATGAGTTTTGGACATTTAGGCAAGGCGTTCACAGTCCAGGTGGGAGGGAGTGGGATTTAATTCCCATTTTACAGATGAGGAAACTGGCACAGAGGTGTGAAGTGACTTGACCAGAGTCACACAAGAGAAAAGTGGTGGAGCCAGGATTTAGAACCCAGATCCTCTGCCTTTCAGGCCTGTGCTTCTTCCGTTAGGCCGCTGCTCTGCTCCTGGGGAAGTGAGGGATGATTTAGTTCGGCAGCTCCAAGCCTGCAAAGTGGCTCTCGCCTCCACAGCTCCGAGTAGGGCTGAGCTCTCCAAGATTGCAGAGGATCCTTCTGGGCATTTGTGGGTGGTTGGGCCATGGGGCCTGTCTGCAAGGCAGTGGTGGATCTGTGCTCTGCCCTCTGGGGTGAGGCAGTGGGGTGGAGGCAGTTCCCGTCTAGCCCCGTGCCTAAAGAAGAATATATTCCACTAAAACATTCAAAGAAATGTAATCATTTTAAATCTATTTTCCCCCCCAACCATACAGGTCCATTGTCTAGGCGGAGAAATCGGAGCTGACGTTTGGGAACACATCCTTGTTATGATCCGCTGTCCCTTTTTGGCTCTGTCTGCAACCATAAGTAACCCAAAACACCTCACTGAGTAAGCCTGGAGTTTTAGTTTCGTCATTGATTGTCTCCACATATTCAGTCTCTACGAGTGACGGAGATGCCCAGATTGCATTTCGGTTGTTCTAAACAAGAGATGGGTAAACTGAGTTCCCTCTGCAACCAAACAATCCTCTGAGTCTCTGTTTCCCCTGGGAAACAATTCTCTGGACAGCTCTAGATTTAAATGTGTACCTGAATTGAGTATGCTGGGAAACTGCAGTCCTGGTAGCAGCTGCCCATGATCTGCATAGTTGATTGTTTGGTTCTCTGCATGGTCAAGTTGAATGAGAACCATATTCCTGTGTGGTGCAGTTTAGTGCTCCTGCAGGCAGTTAGCACTCAATAAATACCATTGATTGTAGCAGCTTAGCCTGGGGCATGCCAAATTGATTTTTCAACGTGTCCTGGGGCCCAGCCTCTCTCAATATAATTGGCGCAGTTCTAGAGAGCCAAATATCCCCCCCCACCAACAGGGCAGATTCTGATTAAACATATTGTTTTCCATGAAATATGGAAGCAAAATGGTTGGTTTGTGACCCAGTTTTCAGCAGTAAAATTCAAATTTAAGAATGGTATCCGAAGCAATTTTTTCTAAATCACAAATGAAAGAAAGAGGGAATGGTAAAAATCAGTCAATTCTGGGATTATGGGGTTGAGATTTATAAATAATCACCCCTTGGTCTCAAACATGGTCAGATTATTTCAGTGGTTAGAGATACTCTCACACTCCTTAGAGGAAGAGACCACCCATGGTCCTCAATTCCTTTATCTTTTTCTCATGGGACGTAGTGCTTATCATTTGATTTACTGCTCTTCTCTGGACCCTTTCCCATTTCTCCACACCCTGTATAAACTGACCAAATCATGACTATTTAGTGCTTGTGACACTTGTGTTGCTCTGTCCCAGTGTCCTATTCACTTTTTTAATAATGAGAAATTCTCTAGGCAACTGGAGTCTTAGACTTTTGACATCTGGTAGTTGGAGTAATTAGTATTTATTAAGCACTTTGTGCGGAGCACTGTTTGAAATTCCCTTGGGCTGATTTCCTACTATTCCAGTCCGCTTGCTGTAGCCTGATCGTGTCTATCTCTCCACCAACCCCTTTCCCTTGTCCTCCCTCGAACTCGGAGCTCCTTCCCCCTTCATATACGACAGAACACCAAGTTCTCCATCTTCAAAGCCTTATTAAAATACATGCTCTTCAAGAGGCCTTCCCCAATTAAGCCCTCTCTTCCCCTACACCTCTCCTTTCTGCATTACCCGTTCGCTTTGGTCTGCCCCTTTCAAGTACGTGATATCAACCCCACAGCATTTATGTACATATCCATAATTTATTTCCGTGTCTGCCTCCCCCTCTAGACTAAATTCCTTATGGGCAGGGGGTGTGTCTAACCAACTCTCTTCTATTGTACTCTTCCAAGTGAGTAGTACAATGCTGCACACAGTAAGCACTAAATAAATACCATTCATTTATTAGTCATTAGCCCTTTGGTCCCGCTGGTACAGTGGTGGAAGCGTTATGAAGGCTACAATGAAAATTTAGTTTCAGTTGCTTTCTTGTAAATGACTTTTGCAGTTCAGTACAATTGTCATTGGTAGTTGGAATTACCTTTTTATAATAAAGTGTTTTTAAATCACCTTACAGATTGTGGAATAATCTTATTTTTGTAAAATCTGGTACATTCCTTTTGTATTTTTCTGGACTCTACATATCTGGTTCAAGTTTTTCCTCCTTTTAATAGGTGGTTGCAGTTGGTGAAAAGGTACTGGCAGAATGTGGAAAACACAACAGAAAGCTCCGTATCAACAAATGCCGTGAAAGGTTCAAAGAAACAAAAGGTTCAAAAGGCAGACAAGAAATCACATAGAGTTCGACTTGGTAAGCATGAGACACGTATTTAGCATTTGCTTTCATGTTTTTATCAATAGGAATATTTGCCATTTATATTAAAAGGATATAAGGAAAGCATAAGGCTTTAATTTCAGATAAAATCATTTGATCATTGATCCATTTACAGTACAGTATGAAGAGAGGTACAATGATCTAGAAAAATACGTGTGCTCTCTAAGGAATGATGACTTCGCCATTGATCACTATCATCCGTTTGCAGCATTAACTGTCAGTCATGTAAGTAAAAAGCACTTTACTCAGGTCATTAGCGTTAGACTGGGTGTGATGCATTTGTTAATCAGTAGGCTTTTTTGAGCACTCACTTCATTCAGGGCACTCAGTAAGGTGCGGTAGAATTAGTGGATGTGATTCCTTCAATCAGTTGTACATTTAGCCCTACCAAGTGCTTAGTGCAGTATAACAAAAGTTGGTAGACCTGTTTTCTGCCCACCAAAATCTTACAGTCTAGAGGAGGAGCTTACAAGGCTAGAATCTAGATTCCCTTCCTCAAAGAGTTTGTCGTCTAGTGGGATAAAGCGACAGATAAGATAGGAGGAAGTAATAGAGCATATGGGATATTTGAACATGTGCCTTGGGAGGTTGTGAATACTCAAGTGGTGGTTAAACTGTAGACAAAACGTGACTTGCTCTTCTTTGTACTCTAGATTGAAAAATATGGAATTCCCTCAGACCTTGCTTTTTCCCCACGAGAAAGCATTCAGCTCTATGACGTCATGGCAGATATATGGCAGGAATGGCCCAGAGCACAGGTGTGTACCTCTCAACTGGCTGAATTTCCTTTTTTTGTTTTATACCTGGAAGAGAACTTTGCCCCTTAATTATTTGCTCTTTGTTCGGAAGGAACTGCATCCTGAAGAGTACAGTGCTTTTAAGAATAAAGTAGTGATCACTAAAGCCGATGCAAAAAATTACGAAAGGGAGCTGAAGAGAGAAATAACCAGCTGGATTGAGCTTGGCCACAGAGAAAAGGTACTGTAATATATATTTGTCACAATTGAGTTAGAAACAGAATATTGGATTGGCAGATTTTCCTGGTGAGGAAATGCATGCGTGATTCCTGGGAATGGGTAAGGCACCTGGGGAGACCTGTTGACTCTCCTATTCATAAGGGCAAAGGATCATATAGTTGTAACTTATTATATGATACATCAGGGTCTGTAAGAGGTAGTGTACTTTCATATCAGTTAAAGGATGTTCATTCATTCATTCAGTCGTATTTATTGAGCGCTTACTGTGTACAGAGCACTGTACTAAGCGCTTGGGAAGTACAAGTTGGCAACATATAGAGATGGGCCCTACCCAGCAGCGGGCTCACAGTCTAGAAGGGGGAGACAGACTAACAAAACAAAACATATTAACAAAATAAAATAAATATGTACAAATAAATAGAGTAATAAATACGTACAATCATATATCCATATACACAGGTGCTGTGGGGAGGGGAAGGAGGTAAGGCGGGGGGGATGGGGAGGGGGAGGAGGGGGAGAGGAAAGAGGGGGCTCAATCTGGGAAGGCCTCCTATAGATCACACAGCCCAGGTGGGCTTAGTACTATGTAATTAAATAAAGAGAACCAGGAGCTGTTTCTTGTTTTGGTACTGTAATTAACACTTGCCCACACAAGAAGCAGCGTGGCTCAGTGGAAAGAGCACAGGCTTTGCAGTCAGAGGTCGTGGGTTCAAATCCCAGCTCCGCCAGTTGTCAGCTCTGTGACTTTGGGCAGGTCACTTAACTTCTCTGGGCCTCAGTTACCTCATCTATAAAATGGGGATTAAGACTGTGAGCCCCCCATGGGCCAACCTGATCACCTGGTAACCTCCCCAGCACTTAGAACAGTGCTTTGCACATAGTAAGCGCTTAATAAATGCCATCATTAATCCTGGCTCCATCACTTGTCTGCTGCTTGACCTTGGCCAGCTTGCTTCACTTCTCTGAGCCTCAATTACCTCATCTATAAAATGGAGCTTAAGACTTGGTGTGCAGGGACTGTTTCCAACCTGATTTTTGAGAAGCAGCGTGGCTCAGTGGAAAGAGCACGGGCTTTGGAGTCAGAGGTCATGGGTTCTAATTCTGGCTTTGCCAATTGTCAGCTGTGTGACTTTGGGCAAGTCACTTAACTTCCCTGGGCCTCAGTTACCTCATCTGTAAAATGGGGATTAAGACTGTGAGCCCCCCCCCCTTGAGACAACCTGATCACTTTGTAACCTTCCCAGAGCTTAGAACAGTGCTTTGCACATAGTAAACACTTAATAAATGCCATCATTATCATTATTATTATTATTATTAAGAAGGCACCCATTTAGTTGCTTTTCATTGTGGGTAGGGAATATATTCTGTTGCACTCTCCTGAGCGCTTAGTACATTGTTCTGCACACAGTAAGCACTCCAATATTATGAATTTTTAAATAAAAAAATTTTATTCTAAACCCCAAGAGAGATAGAATTTGATAATGGATTGTTAATGGAAAGCTAATTACTACCCGAGGCAGAACAGCCCAGGTCTGTTAAGTCTTTTCATCATCATCATCATCATCAATCGTATTTATTGAGCGCTTACTATGTGCAGAGCACCGTACTAAGCGCTTGGGAAGTACAAATTGGCGACATATAGAGACAGTCCCTACCCAACAGTGGGCTCCCAGTCTAAAAGGGGGAGACAGAGAACAAAACCAAACATACTAACAAAGTAAAATAAATAGAATAGATATGTACAAATAAAATAAATAAATAAATAGAGTAAAAAATATGTACAAACATATATACATATATACAGGTGCTGTGGGGAAGGGAAGGAGGTAAGTTGGGGGGGATGACGAGGGGGAGAGGAATTGAATTTGAATTTGATCCTATGAACTAGCTTCCGTGTCCATTGTTTTGAAATACTAATTTACCAATTCAGGGAAGCCCTCTGTGACATTTTTGAAAAAAGCAAAATTAAATCAATAAAAGGAGTTATTTTAATGCCTGTCTCCTTGTCTGCACTGTAAAAGCCTTCTGGGCATAGATGGTGTCTACCAACTCTATAGTGTTGTACTTTCCCAAGTGTTTAATACAGTTCTCTGCACACAGTAAGCACTAGTAAATACCACTGATTTGGTGATTGGTTACTGACACTTGTCTCCTGCTGTCAGAATTTCCCTAGCATCATCATCAATCGTATTTATTGAGCGCTTACTATGTGCAGAGCACTGTACTAAGTGCTTGGGAAGTACAAATTGGCAACATATAGAGACAGACCCTACCCAGCAGTGGGCTCACAGTCTAAAAAAGCTGGGTTTTGATCACCCTACAAACCCCCAAACTGAGTTTTGGCTGCCCAGCAGACTGCTGTGAGATCATTTTGTGTCCCCAACATATCTATTACGAAGTGATTTTGGTCCTTTAACAAGGTGTTCCCCTAATACAAGCCACTAGCAAAATAATTACTCCCTTGGTGTGGGTTCTCATGCTTTTTAAACTATCAAGGTGCTTCTGAAAAGAGATTGCCTGGATTCTTTAATGAGAGAGTGGTGTTTGACCCTTGAGCCCTTAATTATAGAGAGTTTTTATTATAAAAGGAGTCTAAGATTTCAAAATATTGTCTGTTCACGAATGAAAGTCACTGGCAATAGCAGTTTGCTGGACCATCTGGCACAGTTTAAGCAGATTTCCTTGATGCAGAGGTCAAAGCTAGTTGTCCAAGGAACCTTCCAGCCCTAGAATTCAAGCAGGAACTCCTACTTCTCTGCTTCCCAAACTTGATGACCTCATAGGTTTTTTTGTTTTATTTTTTAAAACTGGTATTTTTAAAATGGTATCTGTTAATAATAATAATGTTGGTATTTGTTAAGCCCTTCCTATATGCCATGCACTGTACGAAGCCCTGGGATAGATATAAGATAATCAGTTTTTTTCCCATAAGGGGTTTGTAGTCTTAATTCCTATTTTAAAGATGAGATAACAGGCACAGAAAAGTCAAATGAATTGCCCAAGGTCACACAGCAGACAAGTGATGGATAGGGCTGGGATTAGAATCCAGGTACTCTGACCCTGGGCCTGGACTCCTTCCACTAGGCCACACTACTTCAATCAATCAATCAATCATATTTATTGAGCGCTTACTGTGTGCAGAGCACTGTACTAAGCGCTTGGGAAGGTGATCTTTAGTGTCTCTTATTTTTTGCTTCAAACTTTAAGTTCCTCCTTTAGTCTGCAGGCTCCTTTTTTAAAAAATAATATCTAATTGCTACTTGTGGGCGGGGATTGTGTCTACCGGTTCTTTTGTACCGAACTCTCCCAAGCACGCGGCATAGCTCAGTGGAAAAGATCCTGGGCTTTGGAGTCAGAGGTCATGGGTTCAAATCCCAGCTCTGCCAATTATCAGCTGTGTGACTTTGGGCAAGTTACTTCACTTCTCTGTGCCTCAGTTGCCTCATCTGGAAAATGGGGATTACTATTATTTATTACTCTATTTTACTTGTACATATCTATTCTATTTATTTTATTTTGCTTGTATGTTTGGTTTTGTTCTCTGTCTCCCCCTTTTAGACTGTGAGCCCACTGTTGGGTAGGGACTGTCTCTATATGTTGCCAACTTGTACTTCCCAAGTGCTTAGTACAGTGCTCTACACACAGTAAGTGCTCAATAAATGCGATTGATTGATTGATTGACTGTGAGCCCCCCGTGGGACAACCTGATCACTTTGTAAGCTCCCCAGAGCTTAGAACAGTGCTTTGCACATAGTAAGTGCTTAATAAATGCCATTATTATTATTATAGTGAGTGCTCCGCACTCAGTAAGTATCATCGGAGTCAGTAACCCAATAGAGATATCACCATGGAAGCAGCGTGGCTCAGTGGAAAGAGCACAGGCTTTGGAGTCAGAGGTCATGGGTTCAAATCGCAGCTCTGTCAGCTGTATGACTTTGGGCAAGTCACTTAACTTCTCTGTGCCTCAGTTACCTCATCTGTAAAATGGGGATTAAAATTGTGAGCCCCCCCTCCCCCCCGAGGGACAACCTGATCACCTTGTAACCTCCCCAGCGCTTAGAACAGTGCTTTGCACATAGTAAGTGCTTAACAAATACCATCGTCATTATTATTATAGCTTGCCCTGCCTTTTCCATTCTGTTCTCCAGCCCAGACCCCCCCACCTTGGTCATCCCATACCAGCTCTACTTCCTGGGGTTGTCGCAGCCACCTTGATGTCCATCCTTACGTTTTGGGTAGAATTTCTAATACTTACGGTATTTAAACACTTACTATGTGCCAGGCACTGGGGTAGATACAAGATAATCAGGTTGGACATAGTCCCTATCCCACCGAGGGCTCACAGTCTTACACCCCATTTTACAGATGAGGGAACTGAGGTACAGAGAAGCGAAGTGACTTGCCGAAGGTCACACAGCAGACACGTGGCAGGGCCAGGATTAGAAGCCAGGTCCTTCTGACTCCCGGGCCTGTGCTCTGTCCACTAGGCCATGTTGCTTCTCTTGTTGGCTTATTATTTTTCTCCTAATAGTCAATCAATCAATTGTATTTATAGAGCACTTACTGTGTGCAGAGCACTGTACTAAGCGCTTGGGAAGTACAAGTTGGCAACATATGGAGACGGTCCCTACCCATCAGTGGGCTCACAGTCTAGAACCCGATTTGAACTTGTCAACTAAACCTATTAATGCTGACCCTATTGATATTTCCCTTCTGTACAGTTTTCTGTGTAACTACTCCATTGCTTAATACAAACTGTGGAAGAAGTACCTCCAGTTGTTAGTATTTAACTTATCTCCCTCAAGCTTTAGTGAGTGTTTCGTCAGTGGGGCAGATCCCAGCCAGTCACCATTTTACAAATGTAATAAAGTGCTCCATAAATACGACTGAATGAATGAATGAATGAATAACGCTTTCTCATATAACGTTGAAAACAAAACTCCATCATGGATACTGGAAAGCTGTGTTTGATGATTTCAGTGTACTCTCTACTTTTTACTTTTGAAGCATTTTTTTATTCCTCCATGATGGCTCCTTTAAGGGAGAGTAAAGGTTTTTAAATCCATTGCCAGTAAACTTACTAAAATGTGGGAATCTGTACAGTTTAATAACTTTTTTCTTACCTTCTACGTACAGTGTCTGCTTTTCATTCATGATTTTTTTTTTTAAGGTGGATCAATTATTGGAGAGTCTTAAACCTCAAATTGATGATAATCCGGAAAATGAAAAAGTGAAGTTCGCACGTTTCGTTGAGAAACTAAAAGAGATTGATAAATTGCCTGCAATTTTTTTTATGTAAGTCCCATTTTCAAATTTGTTATGCATGTTCTGATCTTCTTTCTTCTTCTTATTATAATTATTCTATCAACATGTTAAAAGGAGCAAAATCATTTGTCCAAAGTTTCTGTTGCTCCTTAGCATTCAGAGATTTATTGAGCCATCACAGCCTCTCTTTGGTAAATATCTGTGCCTTTCCTTTATGGAAATCAGAAACTTTTTATATAAAAGGGAATAAAAACTTTTGCTATTTATAATGCCGTTAACTCATCTGGCCCTAAATTGCCCTTGCATCCTGATTTAGCTGGGGTAGTCTCAGAATTTTGTAGGCTCCCCTGGACAATTTTGGGAAATATATAGGTGTTTCGGATTTGGAATTAGAATGAGTAAAAAGTCAGCATGTCTTGAACCAATTCCCTGTTGCTCTTGTCACTTTAAATGCCTGGGTTTACCTGTCCAGATTGGAATAGGCTCATTATTTTTCCTAGTTTAGGTCAATCATGTCAATTTATTGAGTGCTTACTGTGTGAAGAGCACTGTCCTAAGCTCTTGGAGGAGTATACTATAACAGAGTTGGTAGAAATATTCCCTTTCCCACAATGAGCTTAAAGTGTAGAGGGGGAGCCAGACATTCAATATAAATACGTAAATTACGGATATGTAATTTATTACATATCTGGCAGCCTTCTGGGATTTGAAGGGTGGCATTACCATACACCGAGAGGCCAGTCAACCAGGAGCTCTTACGGTGTGTGGAGCACTGTACTAAGTGCTTGGGAGAGTACAATATAGCAATAAACAGGCAGTCCCTGCCCACACCAAGCTCAGCGTTCCCTCCAATTTTGTTTCCAGCCTGGAGCTGGGCGCGGTGATCCGTTACTCTGGGTGAAGCCACGAGGGACAGGAAAGGCGCCAGTATTTCCAAGGCTCAGTTAATTATTCGTTTTTGCGCCGGGAGATTTGCATGTGACACCTTGAGGCTCGCAGCGTGACCTCACATTTACGGGTTTCACACTCAGCATGACTAGGCATGGCATCCTACGGTCTTGTGTTTCGTGCCAATAAATAATGTTTTTGTTTAACCCTTCCACTTAACTTAAACGGCTGTACTGAAAGTTTTATAATGATGCATATTACTGGGAAAACGTTCCCAAAATTCTGAAGTGCGTTCTATCCAAGATGTGATGTGAAAGCACATGTTTTGGAAAAATTGAGTACACATGAGATTGAAATGTTACCTCTTTGGTATCAGACTCTCTTAAACTGAAAGATCACTCTTGCCTCTTATTATAAACAAAGAGACACAAGTGCAGCACTGATTTAGAAGCCCGGCCTCATGGACCATCACTTACCAGGAAGGATTTCTGCCTTTTGAAAATGCAGGGTGATGGAGAAAAATGGTCCTTTCCATTGCACTGTTTGGCCTGTTTCTTTTGCCCTCTTACACCAAGTGGGGAATTGATTCTAATATATTTTTATTTACATGTGATACATTTTTGTGTTTTCCAAAACCCTGTGACTGCACACCACGGGATACAGGCCGCAGTCCTCGGAACTATTCTGAAAGCTATCGGAGGAACCGGGAAAAAGTGAATGGTTTCACCAGATACTTTTCAAATACTCAGATCTTATGGGGAGAAGCTTATAAGGAGCTTATATCGTGTCCAGGGTAATACTATGCTATGTTGATTTTTCTGTAGCCAGAACTGAGTGGGATACGTTGCAGAGTTCTGGTTCAGTGCCTTGTCTGTTTGAGGTGCAGTTCCTCAGCCAGTGATGCTTAGCCGTTCGCTCTAGAAGGCCCAGTTAGAAGCATCCTTATTTCTAGAGCCTAGAGCATGGAAAACATCTAATGAGCCCTTGGAGAGCTCTCCATCTAATGATTTTGTAGATAAAAATGTCCTTGTGCAAGAGGCAGCAAATACCCAGATCTTATGGGGAGAAGTTTAATATCCTGGTTGAGAAAGGAGAAAGCTAAATCAGGTTCAAATCCCTTCACGCCCCGAAATTACTTAAGCCTCGAAATACCTTTGAATTATTACCACTGCATAAACAAACTCTCCTTAGATACCCAGTTGATTTATGATCCTGTGTATTCACAAGTCAGTTCATGGGGGAGGATGCCAGAATGGCTTTCAGAGGGCATACACACCGGAAGAGAAATGTGGTTAAGGCTCCATCCTGTGAATTGAAAAGGATCATCATCGTCATCAGTCGTATTTATTGAGCGCTTACTATGTTCAGAGCACTGTACTAAGCGCTTGGGAAGTACAAATTGGTAACATATAGAGACAGTCCCTACCCAACAGTGGGCTCACAGTCTAAAAGGATCAACTCTTGTTGAGTGGCTCTCATTCCCAGGGATTCTGGGAAATGCAGGCCTAGGCTTTCTGGGGAATGTAATATATTGTTTCCTACTATCCCTTCAGTTTCTGGACCTCGATTCCAGTCATGGCAGCCTCGATGTTATCATTCCCAGACATTGCCCAAAAATTCGGCCATGGAGAACGGTGGAAAAATCATGAATAAAGTTCATGGCCCTATGGACATTTTCATATGAAACCCAATAGTCAAAATGTTAATCAATCAATCAATTGTATTTATTGAGCGCTTACTGTGTGCAGAGCACTGTACTAAGCGTTTGGGAAGTACAAGTTGGCAACATATTACATGTGATAACGTGTTAAATAGTATAGGAATTCTAAATTTAATACAGGGAAAGAAAAATCTCATGCCTTCCTGGGGTACATACTCTGCCAAATAATAAGAATTATATTTGCTAAGCGCTTACTCTGTGCCAGGCACTGAGCAACACCTGGTCTCTCCTCTTTCCCTCAAGTTGCTCTGAAGTGTCAAAAATCACATTTCCCATGACATTTGCCTTGACATCACGAAGAGAAGAAAGGCCAAGGGAGCAGCATGGCCTAGTGGCAAGAACGCAGGCTTGGGAGCCAGAGGTCATGGGTTCTAATCCGGCTCCACCACTTGTCTGCTGTGTAACCTTGGACAAGTCACTTCTCTGTGCCTCAGTTACCTCATCTGTAAAATGGGGATTAAGAATGTGGGCCTCATGTGGGTCAGGGACTGTGTTCAACCTGATTACCTTGTTTCTACCCCAGTGCGTAGAACAGTGCTTGGCGCATAGGAATCGCTTAACAAATATTATTATTATTATTAAGGGAGGAAGGAGAAGAAGAATGACTTCTTGGGTGTTAAAACTCCTGCTTGAGTCACTGATTTAGCTATTCCAAGGCTCCTGTTGGCCAAGAATTCAGGGAAAGAAAGGGCTTATCTGAATAGACTTTCTACTCCTTATATTCTCACCTCTCCTAGGGGCCTGAACCTTCACATGACCAAATACCATCAGTAGTGTATCCCCCCCCCCCCCCCAAAATGCTCAGTAGTTTAAGAAGTAGTTTAAATCATCTCATTATTTCCTTCAGGTTCCAAGTCTCTTCAGTACATGATTTTGCCAAGATTGTAAGTCAGTATTTGGAGGAGAAACAGAAGAATAAACAAGATTCAAATGTTGAGAAACAAGAACAATATTTAAAAGAAAAAATCAAGAAGCTGGAAAAATCCATGGAAAAAACAAGATCAGTGTGAGTTCCATTTTGAGCCGGTTAAAATCAATAAAAGGTCAATTTTGCTGATCGTCCAGCCCTGCTGGACTATTTCTGCAAATTCCAAGGTTTTGCCTTATATAACGTGGCGCTGCCGAAGGAGCTTATATCGTGTCCAGTGTAATACTATGCTGTGTTGATTTTTCTGTAGCCAGAACTGAGTGGGATATTTTGCAAAGTTCTGGTTCAGTGCCTTGTCTGTTTGGTGAGGTGCCGTTCTTCAGACGGTGATGCTTATCTGTTTGCTCCAGAAGGCCCAGTTAGAAGCATCCTTAGTTCTGGAGCATGGAAAACATCTAATGAGCCCTTGGAGAGCTCCCATCTAATGATTTTGTAGATAAAAATGTCCTGGTGCAAGAGGCAGCACCCTGGTGAACTCAAAGGGTCAAGTCTCCCCCAGAATCAGATTTCTTTATTTTAATCTTGGGAAATTATAGAGACAGAAAATATCAGTAGTTCAAGAAAAGTGTGGATAAGCACATGAAAACGTTAGGGATCGTTGAAGCTACCATCACTAAGCTTGAGGCTGGAAGCAGGATAACCCTTGCACTGTTCTTCTGAGGTTCCTTGTTACTAACACTGTCAGAGACAGCACAGGGAGTTAGATGGGCCATGGAGCTTTCCTGAGTCCTTAACTACTCCTTTGTTTTGTCATGGTCCCAGTCATTATTATTTGCCTTCTCCTGGGCCAAACCATGGATCTTCCTTCTTTGTGTTTGCTTCTTTGCTACAAAACTCCGCAATTCAGCTCCGACCAGTGCAAACATTTGGTCGTAACTCCTTCTGTTCCCAAATTCCCAGTCTCCAATTTTATTCCATTTTCTGACTGGGAGCTCTGCGTAAGTGGCTGAACCTTATTGTTCAGAACCAGGTGCTTCCCCCAGGCCCCGTGTTGTCTGGAGTTGAGGGCCTTGGGGAGGCGGAGATAGGCTCTGAATCAGCCAGTTAATTAATAGTATTTATTGAGCACTTACTGTGTGCAGAGCATTGTACTGAGCACTGCCCTAGCCCTCTAAGGAGCTTCCCAACCCCTCCGTACTCTCTCATCCATTTTTATTTCCTTCCGGAGAGGGCTTGAGAAATAACCAGTATCCCCCATACTTTCTGTAAGGCTTTGAACCTCAGGTTTTACTTCCACTGCCAATATATCAAATTCCAACTGTTGGTCATTTTACCTTCTCAAGTCAGTGGTTGGGATTCGGCTAGAAAGAGTGGTTAGAATTCATGAATCTTGGTTCTGCCTGTAGGTATCCGGATGCTTGCTAGTCCTCTAATTTGTGACTCCATAAATTCATTCACCCTGGCAAGATGCTGTTTCCTTTTGAAATGTGTTGAATTTTTCAAGTGACAATGCCTGGAAAGTTTGTTGTTTATTTTTAAAAGTAGGTAAATAAGATTTATTCCTATGATTTCTCTAAGTGTAGAATTTTTTTTAAGTAGAAAAGTTAGGTTACAGGTTTCAGAACACTCCTTAACATTGAAAGTCTGGGAGTTTAAGAGTTGACCCTTTATAATTATTGGAGGCGCAATATGTGTCCCCAAAATGGAAAGATCAGTAAGAACTCTGAAATGAAGAATTTGGGGCTTTAAATTGTTTTAACACATTTTCTGGCTATTAAATCATAGATTGGAAAAAGGAAGTTCCAGCAATAAACTCGAGAGCACCATTGTCACGTTTGAGAATGAAAAAAGTCAGTTAGAGGAGAAACTTGCTAAACTTACCGAAATTCCTCCGGACTGTACTTTCGCTAACAGTAAAGCCGTAGATAACGAAGTAAGTACTCCTAGTTACTCGACCTAACTGCTGACTATATCCTCCTCATTAGTTTCTGTCAGAAATTCATTCTGAAACACTGTAGATAATAGACTAAAGTTGTATTTTACCTTTAGAAGTTAAGCGGTTGTGATCTGGAAGGACTGTTTTGAAGTTTCAACGAGGATAGAAAAGTAGCCGTAGTATTCTCTGTTTCAGGGTGATGTCCAGAATTTTGTGTCCCTCCTGAGGCTGCCGTGGCAGTGTTCAATCAATCAATCAATCGTATTTATTGAGCGCTTACTGTGCGCAGAGCTCACCAGTGATGCTGGTGAGGGAGAATGCCAAGGGGAACAGGCCGCTGGAGGAAACGGGGCTGTGAGAAAAAGGGCTCCCCCTTTTAGACTGTGAGCCCACTGTTGGGTAGGGACCGTCTCTATATGTTGCCAATTTGTACTTCCCAAGCGCTTAGTACAGTGCTCTGCACATAGTAAGCGCTCAATAAATACGATTGATGATGATGATGATGAGAAAATGGGTCAGAGCCCCAGGGCTGGGCCTATCCCCTTTGGAATGGGGATAAGCAGCGTGGCCTAGTGGGTCCTAGTGTCCTGGGAATCAGAAGAATCTGGGTTCTAAATCCAGCTCTGCCACACGTCTGCTATCTGACCTTGGGCAAGCCACTTCCCTGGGCCTCGTTAACCTCATCTGTACTATGGGGATTAAGATTTTGAGCTCCCCGTTGGACAGGGATTGTGTCCAACCTGATCAGCTTGTATCTTCCCCACTTCTTAGTAACAATAATAATAACGATGGCATGTATTAAGCGCTTACTATGTGCAAAGCACTGTTCTAAGCGCTGGGGAAGTTACAAGGGGATCAGGTTGTCCCACGGGGGGCTCCCAGTCTTAATCCCCATTTTACGGATGAGGTAACTGAGGGCCCAGAGAAGTTAAGTGACTTGCCCAAGGTCACACAGCAGACACGTGGCAGAGCCGGGATTCGAACCCCTGACCTCTGACTCCAAAGCCCGGGCTCTTTCCACTGAGCCACGCTGCTTCTCTAAGTACAGTGCCTGGTACGTAGTAATCGCCTAACAAATACCATTTTAAAAAAAAATTGGGGGACAGGGGAGTAAATAATAATAATGATGCTATTTGTTAAGCGCTTACTATGTGCAAAGCACTGTTCTAAGCGCTGGGGATGTCACAGGGTGATCAGGTTGTCCCACGGGGGGCTCACAGTTTTAATCTCCATTTTACAAATGAGGTAACTGAGGTACAGAGAAGTTGTGACTTGCCCAAAGTCACACAGCCGACAGTTGGCGGAACCGGGATTTGAACCCATGACCTCCGGCTCCAAAGCCCAGGCTCTTTCCACTGAGCCACGCTGCTCCTCCCGGCCGAGGACTGATGTGGGTGTGCTCGGGTGTGCTTTATGCCCAAAAAGAAAAATTTCAGCTTCTTTGCCGTAGCCTGTGTGTCCAGAGTCACAGTGTTTCAATATTCCAGGGTTTTCGCGGGTATTACTCCCTGTACCTCCTAAATGTCGTGAACTAAATTAGCCGTGCATCGGTAACCCTGGAGGCCTTCCCAGACTGAGCCCCTTCCTTCCTCTCCCCCTCGCCCCCCTCTCCATCCCCCCATCTTACCTCCTTCCCTTCCCCACAGCACCTGTATATATGTATATATGGTTGTACATATTTATTACTCTATTTATTTATTTATTTATTTATCTTGTACATGTCTATCCTATTTATTTTATTTTGTTGGTATGTTTGGTTCTGTTCTCGGTCTCTCCCTTTTAGACTGTGAGCCCACTGTTGGGCAGGGGCTGTCTCTATGTGTTGCCAATTTGTACTTCCCAAGCGCTTAGTACAGTCCTCTGCACATAGTAAGCGCTCAATAAATACGATTGATTGATTGATTGATTGATTGGTCTGCCCACGCCATCTCGGATGGGCCTCTCCTGACTAACCCGGACGTGGGCCGTGAGCGGGAGCAATCCTGACCAAATGGATTCAGGTAGATCTGGACTTTTTCGGGCATCATGAGGAGGAGCGAGGAAGGAGAACCAGGAGAGGTGGTCTTTGGCTTGGGGCTCCTTGCGCATTGCCCACCAAATCACAGCTCCGAAGAAAATGCTTCGTTTTACGGGATCCTGAGCATGTTACACTTCCAAGTCTTCGCTGTGTCGCTGAAAAACTTCGGGCCTGCTTCTCTTGATGACTGAGGGGCTTAGCTCCTGATAGTACCCATAAGTTGGCAAGACCAAAGGTTTATAGAATAAAGGGAGTTAAGGCGTCCGTCACGCTGGGAAAATTGGAAGGAACAAAAAGCATAGTAACAAGCTGGCTGAGTTCCCAGGAGTGCATTGTGCTTCTCTGTCACTATCAGTGGGAGACAAACAGTTGCAATCATTACATTTACTCACATAATTGCCTTCACCACACAATCCTGTCCTCGCCTCTATCCGCCCGTATCTTTTTAGAGGAGAAAATAATATATTCATTAAATTGTACCACCTACTAGTAATTGTAAGCTTGGAGGTGGTTTGCCTTCACCGCATAATCCTTTCCCCCCCTCTACCCGCCCGTGCATTTTTAGAGGAGAAAATAATATATTCATTAAACTGTACCACCTACTGGTAATTGTAAGCTTGAAGGTGGTGTGTTCCCAGCAGAAAGAGAGGAAAGGTCACACAACGCAGTAACACTGAAGAAACAGGGGTCCTATTGTGGTGAGGAAGTTTTGTTACTGAAAGGATAGTTGTTGGCCTGGGTTACAGTTCTTCTTTGCTTAATGAATGCTGCATTTGAGAGGGCACAATAGAAGCAGGAGATTCAAGCTCAAGTCCCCCCTTTCCTTTCTCTGCCTTCTCTTTTACTTTCCTCCTTTTTTTCCTCTCTTGCTGCTGTTATTACCAGCCTTAATTCCCCCGTGTAATTGCCCCTTCCCTGATTTTGGCACGCAGACATTATGATAAAAGAAATAGCTTACCTTGTGTTTATTTTTTTTTCATTGCGTTTCCTAATCATTCCAAATACATTGCGTTTAAAATTTTAAAATTCCCATTTTTAGACCTGGACCAAGATCTTTAATCGTCTCAAGTATTCGGCAAATGGCAAAGTGCTGACTGATCTGGCGCTCCGTGGCATTGGCTACCATCATGAATTCATGAGAATCCGAGAGCGACAAGTGGTGGAGATGCTCTTCAGGTTGGGATATATCAAGGTTGGTCAACTAAAAATAATAATAATGAAGATAAAAATAATAAGCACATTTTTAAAAAGGTGATCATTTTTGCGAGCAATGAAGCAGACCGCTTTAGGATTCAGTTTTTGAGAGAACTCAAAGATAGACTTCAGGTGGGAAGTCTTCCTTTTCCCCATATTAACCCAGCAACCCGTGATGTATGCTCACTGTTGGGTTCATTGGAGAATATGCTTTTTTAGGGTGCCTTGAACAAAATTGCTTATTTCATAACAACTCAGTTTATCGAGAACTTTTACAAAAGCAATTCTGATAGGTCTGGATGTGTTTTTCATTTCCTTACAGGTTGTGACGGCTACTGGAACCCTGGCTCTGGGTATTAACATGCCGTGCAAATCTGTCGTCTTCCCTCAAGATTCTGTCTTCCTGGATTCCCTCAATTACAGACAGGTGCCACATGTTTTGTGTTTTACCCCCTCACACACACCCACACCCTTCCCCATGCCCCCACCTCCACCCCTTTCCAAGGTCAAAGATTTTCCTGCAAATATAGAAAGGAGTAAGAAAAGCTCTTGCTAGTTCATTCATTCATTCATTCATTTAATCGTATTTATTGAGCGCTTACTGTGTGCAGAGCACTGTACTAAGCGCTTGGGAAGTACAAGTTGGCAACATACAGAGACGGTCCCTACCCAACAGTGGGCTCACGGTCTAGTTAATTGATAGGCGCAATAGGTAATGAACATCATCATTGTAATTTGGCATGTTCACCACCATAATTTATTGCACTCCACCCTTTGAAATGAATAAAATAAGTGAAGAGATAAGGCTATCATGGATTTGGTAGATGGATCAAAGGATATAGATAGGGTTACTTAAGAGATGTGCCTGAAAATTGGCTTCCTTCACATTTTGTGCAATTGCTGTCGGTCTCACATATGGTAATCCCTGAAGTTTAAGAAAAGTTTTCCAAACTTCTGGGCAGACAAGGCCCATGGTGGGCATATGCTCGGGCGTTAACCAGGAGCCGTGCCAATCTAAAAGGAAATTCATCTCTTGTCACTTGGATACAATTTAGGGAAACTAAATTTCCCTAGAAAGTTTCCAGCCCCGGTGACTCTCCCATTAACAGTGTTTAAAAGTCCCGGCATATTGCCAGGACACCCCTGCCCACCCTTATTGGTCATCTTGTACATATCTATTCTATTTATTTTATTTCGTTAGTATGTTTGGTTTTGTTCTCTGTCTCCCCCCTTTTAGACTGTGAGCCCACTGTTGGGTAGGGACTGTCTCTATATGGTGCCAATTTGTACTTCCCAAGCACTTAGTACAGTGCTCTGCACATAGTAAGCGCTCAATAAATATGATTGATGATGATGATCTGTCTAGATGAGGGGCTCTGGAATGGGAAGCTGGTAGGCTCCTCTGGGCAGCAGACCCCTTCACCCCCCACCGCCACCCTGGGACACCAGACCCAGCACCGTGGATCCTCTGTTCATTCAGTCATATTTATTGAGCGCTTACTGTGTGCAGAACACTGTACCAAGCGCTTGGTAGAGTACAACATGTCTTAGTGGAAAGAGCACAGGCTTGGGAGTCAGAGGTCATAGTAATAATAATAATAATGGCATTTATTTTAAGCACCTACTATGTGCAAAGCACTGTTCTAAGCACTGGGGAGGTTCCAAGGTGATCAGGTTGTCCCACGGGGGGCTCACAGTCTTCATCCCCATTTGACAGATGAGGGAACTGAGACCTAGAGAAGTGAAGTGACTTGCCCAAAGTCACACAGCTGACACGTGGCGGGGCCTGGATTTGAACCCATGACCCCTGACTCCAAAGCCCGGGCTCTTTCCACTGAGCCACGCTGCTTCTTGGGTCATGGGTTCTAATGCCGGCTCCGCCGCTTATCAGCTGTGTGACCTTGGGCGAGTCACTTCACTTCTCTGGGCCTCGGTTACTTCATCTGAAAAATGGGGATGAAGACTGTGAGCCCTACGTGGGACAACGTGATTACCTTGTATCTACCCCAGCGCTTAGAACAGTGCAAGCGCTCAACAAATACCAACATTATCGTTATTATTACAGTCCAGCCGTACACAGACACATTCACTACCCACAACAAGCTTACGGTCTCGAGCTGTCTGTTATGCTGGTGCTTCTGTCCGGGGGACTGTGGGGTGACCATGAAGGGGCTGTTCACCTCAGATGTCTCCATGCTTCATCCTTCTGCACCTTTAAGTGAAGGAAATAGGGATTCCCTCTACCTTCTTCCCTGGCCACCGTCACTGCCCCAGCAAAAAGTCTCTAAACCAACAGCGGACGTCTTCTGTGGGTTTGTGTTTTGGGGCATCTCTTGTAACTCCCCAAAGAACTGGAACTCGTTATTGAACCCAGCCTTCCTCCAGGCAACGCAGGCACAGGTTTGATCCCACCCACCCCACTCCCTCCAAACATTGACACCTTCGTTGGAACTCCCTTTAGATGTCCGGGCGTGCAGGAAGACGAGGTGAAGACCTCATAGGAAATGTGTTCTTCTACGATATACCAATGCCCAAGGTTGGGCAGCTGTTGAAGTCGAACGTCCCGCTGCTGAAAGGCCAGTTCCCTCTGAACATCTCCCTGGTCCTGCGACTCATGCTTTTGGCCGCAAAGGCCAGTGACAAAGAGGATGCCAAGGCCAAGGTATGTGCTGTCACGAGCTCTTTCTCTTGGTTTTAGTTTAGTTGCCTTTAAATGAGATTTTAGTGGCAGGGCAGTCGGCAAAGCTCGACGTGATGATGGCATTTATTAAATGCTTACTATGTGCAAAGCACTGTTCTAAGCGCTGGGGGAGATACAAGGTGATCAGGTTGTCCCGCGGGGGGCTCACAGTCTTCATCCCCATTTTCCAGAGGAGGGAACTGAGGTCCAGAGAAGTGAAGTGACTTGCCCAAAGTCACACAGCTGACACGTGGCGGAGCCGGGATTTGAACCCATGACCTCTGACTTCAAAGCCCGGGCTCTTTCCACTGAGCCACGCTGCTGCTGAGCCACGATGTTCCCATACAGACCTTTCTAGCCATGGCTCTGGGGCCTCTCATCATCATCATCATCAATCGTATTTATTGAGCGCTTACTATGTGCAGAGCACTGTACTAAGCGCTTGGGAAGTACAAATTGGCAACATATAGAGACAGTCCCTACCCAACAGTGGGCTCACAGTCTAAAAGGGGGAGACAGAGAACAAAACCAAACATACTAACAAAATAAAATAAGAAAGGACAGAAGAGATGTGGACATGTGAATAGGCCAAATTCAGGGATATGTTGTGAGGTGTTTTTTTCCCCCCCTCCGTGAATCAACTGAGGAATTGAAGCCCAGAGTCCTGGGACTGGATTCAGATTAGTGTTGTGGAATGATGGAGAAAAATGGGAAAGTGTCTTATGGTGCACTTAACTCATGCCACCATCTTACAACCGGTTTAATGGTAAATGTCGCATATTTGAACCGGATTAAGCTGACAGCGTAATAATAATAATAATGTCATTTATTAAGCACTTACTATGTGCAAAGCACTGTTCTAAGCTCTGGGGAAGTTACAAGGCGATCAGGTTGTCCCATGGGGGGCTCGCAGTTTTAATCCCCATTTTACAGATGAGGGAACTGAGGCACAGAGAAGTTAAGTGACTTGCCCAAAGCCACACAGCTGACAATTGGCGGAGCGTAGATATGTAGGTTCTCCCCTGAAAGTCAGCATTTTCACAAGTCAAAATATGGGGACTTGTCTGGTTTGCTTCTCAGGTGTTGTCCGTGCTGCAACATCCATTGATGGCCTTCAGAAAAGAGAAGATCACGGAACTGTTAAAAGTGTACTTTATATTTTCCTTGCAGTTTCTTATCAAAGAGGTGAGTGGTGAATCTACTGTTTGAAGCCTTCCGTCTATCTCAGTGAGAAAAGAGAAAAACCTTCAACAGTAGAGGGTGGGGCGGGGTGGGCAAAACTAGACAACGGGCCCAGAGGGGGAAAATGGTTTGGTTCCACGGTGGTACCCATAGCTCTGTCAGTTTCCGCCACAGCCCCATCTTTCAGCTCGTGCTTATTTTGGGCCGGAGTTTACCAGAGCTCAGTCCTAAGACATCTGGGCTGGGCACTTCATGACCCTGCACCCCTGGGCTTGCCGTGCCCAGTGGCAAACTCTGTACCGTCGTCTTCGAGAGAGCTGGCACCCCTTCCATTACAAAGTAAGCCATCTCCTCAGTCGTCCCTCATGACTGGAGGCAGCAGGCCCTTGGTCATTCCGGGTGTATCTGATGGTTCGAAGTTTCTTGCTTTCCCTGAGGATCCAATTTCAATTTCCAATTTGTACTTCCCAAGCGCTTAGTACAGTGCTCTGCACATAGTAAGCGCTCAATAAATACGATTGGTGATGATGATCAGCTTTTCGTCTCCTCTCCCGCTTCTGTGTGTTCCCATTCTGTTTCCTTCCCTCCTTTTTTTTAGCAGTCTGATGAGTTATCCTACAAATGCCATTTTTGGACCTAATAGTTGTGAACAGATGGAATTTTGCTCATGATATATAAGTGCTTACTATCTTCTGGGCACAGTAATAAACACTAGGGAAGGTATATAATTATCAGGTTGGACACCGTCCCTGTCTCGTGTGGGGCTCCCATTCTAAGTAGGAGGGAGTAGGATTTAATTCCTGTTTTACAGGTGGGGTAACTGAAGCACAGAGTTAAGTGATTTTCCCAAGGTCAGACAACAGACAAGTGGCCCAGCTGGGATTAGAACCCAGGTTGTCTGATTCCTTGTCCTGTGTTCTTAACACTAGGTGACACGGCATTCGACATCTTTTAGACTGTGAGCCCACTGTTGGGTAGGGACTGTCTCTATATGTTGCCGACTTGTACTTCCCAAGCGCTTAGTACAGTGCTCCGCACACAGTAAGTGCTCAATAAATACGATTGATGATGATGATGATTCGACTGTGACTTCATGGTGTCACAAGGGAGGGGAGCGGCTACCTGGGCCATCGATTTCCACTTCTCTGCTTCCTGTGCAACCTTCCATAGCCAACTTAGAGTAGGCATCTAACTCAGCCTAGGACCTTCTGCTCCTCTTTTCTGCTCCTCTTTTCTGCTCCTCTTTTCTGCTCCTGCTGGCTTCCATAACTCATAGGTAGCTGACTCTCAGAGCTGTTCCTCTAGTCCTGACCTTCTTTCCGACCCCAAATGTCTTGTCTCCCCCAAACCCCATCCAATGACTCTACTCACACGGGAGTGCAAGTGACTCGCCACCTGACTGACAAGGGTTGAAGTGAGAAGATAGAGAAGAGAGGTCATAAAATAATTTATTTGGGGTCTGCCTTGTGAACCAATCACTTTACAGAGGGGCAGAGACAGAAACAGACAGCTCCCCACCCCCCCAGACTATAAACTTGTGTGTAGGGAGTGTGTCTGCCAGCTGTTATATTGTACTCCAAAGGGCTTAGTATAGTGCTCTGCACTAACAAAATTTATCAGTTTTGTTATTGAGCGCTTACTATATGCAGAGTACTGTACTAAGCACTTTGAAGTGCTTTATCTACAGAGTTGGTCCTCATTGAGCTCAAGTTCTAGAGGGGAAAGTAGGCATTAGTATAAATAAATAACCAAATTATGGGTCTGTACATAAATGCCATGGGGCTGAGGGTAGGGTGAATAAAGGGTGCAAATCCTAGTGCAAGGGCAACACAGAAGGGCGTGGGAGAAGAGGAAGTGATGGTTTAATCAGGGAAGACCTCTTGGCAGAAACGGGCTACTAATAAGGCTCTGAAGGGGGAGAGGGTGATGATGTGTCGAATATGAAGGAGGAAGGAGATCCAGGCCAGAGACAGACTTAATTGATTCAGGATGAATATTAAAGCCAAGGAACAGTGGCCCGACACCTAAAGCATGAACACTGACTTCATTTACAGGGATATCTGGATCGAGAAGGCAACCCCAGGGGATTTTCTGAACTGGTGGCCAGTTTGCACAAACACGAGCCTTCAAATTTTGTGTTCGTGAGCTTTCTCGAGAGGGGCTTATTTCACAAGCTGTGTAAGCCAACCCATGAGGGTAAGTGAATCTTCTCTTCCTCTATCAAAGAGTACAGATGTAAGGCAGTAAATGTGGGCCTTCGATTTGAGTTCTCCAGTTCCATGCATCAGAAGGTGTAGCATCCGTGAGTGCTCCATAATGAGGATGTTTTCCTTCAGAAATTATTTTAGTTAATGGTAATGAAATGAACAGTCGTCGGTCCTGTAGTCATGTGAACTATAAATGCCAAGGAAGTGTTTCCAATGAAGGAGGACTATGTCTCTCTGGACATATCCCATGGAGAGAGAAGGTGGGAATTATTGCCTCCAGATGTGCATTTTTTGCCCCAAATCTTTATTTCCTGTTGCGACTTTTTAGGTTTTCATTAGTGTGTGCTGTTCAATCAGTAATCCATCTATCCATAGCGAAAAGCTGGCAGTTGTATATGGTTTTCCTGGAGAGTCAAGAGCCGGGAGAAAATTCAGCCTCATTTGACCCCATCTCCATCTGCTCAACCAATCCACTACCCAAAGATTGTCTCTGGCAACATGATAAGCGGAGTTTGGAGAGTCTTCGATTTTTGGGGGTCTTTGGTCTCCATGATGCCATGGGCAGTGTGGTAACATTAAGTCCAAGAACATGAGAGCCAGGGACTGGGTTTCCTGTGGGACTTAAGGAGACTACGGAGGTAGGAGAAGGATGGCACATCTTCCTAGAAGGAGGAGCCAACTAACCTCTTCCCATTATCCTACAGTCCAGAGCAGGGTCTCCCCTCCTCTATCTGTTGGAGAGCAAAGCAGACATTGAGAGGGGTGGAACTCACTCTACTCGTCTCTTCTGGCCTCTATTTTTTTTAACGGTACTTAAGGGCTTACTAGGTGCCAGCCACCGTACTAAGCGCTGGGGTAGAAACAAGCTAATCAAGGTGGGCACAGTCCGTGTACCACATGGGGCTCGCAAGTCTTATCCCCGTTTTAAAGAAGAGGAAACTGAGGCCCCGAGGATTTGTCACTTGACCAAAGTCGCAAAGCAGACAAATAGCTGAGTGGGATTGGAACCCAGGTCCCTTTGGTACTTAGGCCTGTCTCTATCCATTAGGCCACGCTACTGATGTTCTCTACTGAATATGTTTTTCTCTGGGAATCCCTTTCTCCCCATGACAACTGAAGGTTCCAGCTGCCCTGCAAACTCTCCTTGCATCCCTGTGGTGTAGCAAGGATTGTTGAAATAACCATAAACCGTAAAGGATGTAACTACAATGATGACTTGAATTTGTACTGACGTTTGACTTTTAATGGGGTGTAGGGTGATTTTTAGGGACCATTTTTCCATACTGTGCCAGTTGAAACTATACATTTTCTCCCCCACTGTATGTTTTGAATTTATGTCTGCCTGTTTCTCCCCTGTCTCCCCCTTTTAGACTGTGAGACCACTGTTGGGTAGGGACTGTCTCTATATGTTGCCAACTTGTACTTCCCAAGCGCTTAGTACAGTGCTCTGCACACAGTAAGTGCTCAGTAAATACGATTGATTGATTCCATCTGATTGTAGGCTCCTTGCAGGCAGGCTCCACGTCTTACAATATTATTGTACTCTCCCAAATGCCTGATGCAGTGTTTTGCACACAGTAGCCGGTCAGTAAACACCATTGAATGAATTAATCGATGCTTTCTTAACCGTGATTTGTTCTATTAAATAGGCTCAAAAGTTTTTTCTGAAGATATAATGGAGACACTAGTGCTCATCCTAGCCAATCTTTTCGGAAGACAATATTTGCCATCCTCCACAGTTTCCCAATCAGAGGTAACACGCAGTTTACTACCATTTTAATTTTTAATTGGCGGGTGTCTGCAAGTGGGGCACTGTTTTTGTTGAAATAATAGACTCTACCAAAAATGTTAATTAGGTCCAAAATTTAGTGATTTGAATATTAATGAAGTGCATCCCGTACCTCACCGGATTCGAGTGGGGTGGAGTGGGGGGCGTGAAATAGCTGGAAGCAGTGGGATGTTTTCTGGGTCTGGGCCATCAGTAATGAATTACTGTTATTACCACTGTTATTATATTACGTGCTTACTCTATTAAATGCTTACTATGTGTCCTAAGCCTTGGTAGACACAAGTCATTCAGGCCTGACACAATCCCTGTCCTACCTGGGGCTCACAATCTAATTAAGAATATGTTTGACTGAAGAACCACCCAGAGCATCTTATGTCAAAAAGGACTCCGCAGGAATCTGGAAAATGGCTTTCTAAAGCGGATGGCAAAGACTGTAGTGGCTACAGAGCTGGCTATCGTGGCACTCACCTGCTGGCCCATGGTATTTTGGTAACGGCAATAACCTGTGGTCATTTTGGCCGTAAATCGGTCCAGCACATAAAAAAAGAAAAATCTTCACATCACCAGGTGCTGCCCCGCCTGCCTACTGGCTCGTTGCCCTCCAGGCCCAACAGGAACGCTACTGGCAGATGGGTGGGTGGCACTATGCAAACCATTAGCACTACCTGTATATATGTATATATGGTTGTACATATTTATTACTCTATTTATTTTACTTGTACATTTCTATCCTATTTATTTTATTTTGTTGGTATGTTTGGTTCTGTTCTCTGTCTCCCCCTTTTAGACTGTGAGCCCACTGTTGGGTAGGGACTGTCTCTATGTGTTGCCAATTTGTACTTCCCAAGCGCTTAGTACAGTGCTCTGCACATAGTAAGCGCTCAATAAATACGATTGATTGATTGATTGATTAGCACTAGAATCAATTCCTTCTCACAGGTTCTCAGTCCCAAAGTGTCCGTGGCTGGCCCACGGCCTATGATGGGAGTCTGCATCATCATCGTTATTTCGTATCTAAATTTTGATCATTCACGGAACCAATTATGTGACATGTGCCACGATTAATTTAATACTCTAGTACGAGGTACTAGTGGACCTATCTGAGTTTTGCCTGGCTTATGCAGCCTGCCCTAGTGGAAACAGCACGGGTCTGGGAAGCAGGAGGCTTGGGCTCTCATTCCAGCTCTGCCACTGGCCTGCTGTGTTGACCTCCGTGCCTCAATTTCCTCTTTTGTAAACTAGGAATAATAACACCTGCCTCTCCCTACCTCACAGGGAGGTTGTGAGAATAAAATGAGATAACATTTGTGAAAGCGCTTTGGAAAACTAAAGTGCCCTTCAAATTCAAGGTGGTATTCAAGGTGCTGTATTTTTCCTCTATCTTTTTCCTTTTTCCTTCCCTCTCATGAAATTCTTTCCTTGCCACTCTCCTCTCCCTCTGTGGCCTTCAACTCTTGTGCTTGGTCCCTTTCTTCCTCTCATTTTACGTATCTTTCTGCGAAGGTCTGTGTTTGTTCCTCTGTCCTACCTATCTCATCTTCAGGCATCTCCTTGGTACCCCTTTCTCATTTTTCTTTCCTCCTAACAGCCAGTTTCCCTTTCTGTCTTTCCCTCTCATCTGTTCTTCTTCTTCACATCTCGATCGGCCATTCTGCCTCTCTTCCCCTTTTTGTCCTTTTCTATCTTTCTCGGCTGGTGTCTCTCCCCTTGACCTCTCTGTCCCTCTGCTACTTTTATCCTTTTTTTATCTGCTCTCTTTCCCTTTTCCCTCCGTTTATTTTTCTTCCCTCTGGGCTCTCCATTTCCCCCCTTCTTACCACTCCCACTTTCTCTTGTTCTCACCTCCCCTGACCCGGAAAGGGCAAATTGATTGAGCCTGGCATTCACCCCAGCGGAGGGTAGGAGGGAGAGCCATCAGACCTGCCTCCCAGAGAACGGGATTTGTGGGAAGCGGAGGCAGCCGGAGATGGGAGGGATCAGGAGGCCGGGCTTTTTGGCTTTCAGCCTGGTCCACTCCTTGTGCGTGTGGATCGGACCAGTCACCAGAAGGCAAATCGAGCGCCCGGGCAGTGGTGCTTCGGATAAGTAACACTCTTAGCTCAATCTCGTTTCAGGAGTTCCTGGGCGATCTCCCGGAAGACTTTGCCGCCGCAGTGGAGGAGTACAACAGCAAAATCCAGAAGAACTTCGGCTATTTCCTGCTTACGGTCTCCAGACTGGCCGACATGAAACAAGAATGCAAACTGCCTCTGTCAGGAATCGGTAAGACTGTTGGGAGATCCGTTCCCTGAGACGTGCAAACCTGCTGAGACGTGGCTGGTGGAATCATTGTGGTTGAGGTGGAGGAAAAAGCCAGTAGGCCGGTTGGGTTTAAGGCAGCTGTGCTTTTCGTGAAAAACCTGTTTAAAATATAATGGCTAAGCTTCACTAAAGGTTGCTCTAGTAAGCAGCCAAGAAATAATTTTCTAATGCAGGGTGGGGAATATTTTTGACTAGAATTTGCTCAGGGCAAACGGGCAATCTAATGTTTTTGGAATCACTAGGCCCTGTTTGAGAGCTTCTTATGTGCAGAGCACTGTACTGTGCTTGGGGAGAGTATAATACACCAGAATTAGCAGCCATGTTCCCCATCAACAATGAGCGTCGAGTTTAGAGGGGGAGACGGAATAATATAAACAATTTAAAATATATAATTTGAAGATAGGCTCATAAGTGCTCAAATGTCCAAAGGTCACAGATCCAAATGCATAGATGATGCCGAAAGGAGAGCGAGCCGGGGGTAAAGAGAGCTTAATGGAGAAAGGCCGCTCGAAGAAGATGTGACCTTAGGATTGACTGCGAGGTGGGGAGAGGTGCCTAACGTCTAGACTGTGAGCCCACTGTTGGGTAGGGACTGTCTCTATGTGTTGCCCACTTGTACTTCCCAAGCGCTTAGTACAGTGCTTTGCACACAGTAAGCGCTCAATAAATACGATTGATTGATTGATTGATGTATGAAGGGGGAGGGAGTTCCAAGCTATGGGGAAGAGGTGGGGAAGGGGTCGGCGGTGAGCCAGACAAGATGGTGGCACAGTGAGGAAGCTGGCCTGTGTGTACAGGCTGAGCTGTAGTAATTCCCAAGCTTAGTAAAGTGCTCTGCACACAGTAAGCGCTCAATAAATACGATTGAATGAATGAATGAATGAATGAATCTCCCACTTAGTCTATCAGAAATAAAATAACACGGCTCTGGAATTGATCCGATCTCTCAGAGATCTTCCCAGGACTGTCAGACCTGGGAATGCTGTGGCCCAACCTTCTTCAATCAATCAATCAATCGTATTTATTGAGCGCTTACTGTGTGCGGAGCACTGTACTAAGCGCTTGGGAAGTCCAAGTCCAAGAGACAGTCCCTACCCAACAGTGGGCTCACAGTCTAAAAGGGGGAGACAGAGAACAAAACCAAACATACTAACAAAATAAAATAAATAGAATAGATATGCACAAGTAAAATAAATATGTACAGACATATACATATATACAGGTGCTGTGGGGAAGGGAAGGAGGTAAGATGGGGGGGATGGAGAGGGGGAGAGGAAGGAAGGGGCTCAGTCTGGGAAGGCCTCCTGGAGACCTGAACTGCCAGAGCCCACAGACCCAGGTGCATGACCTTCACAGGGAAGGCATATTGGCTTCAAGGTGTTTTCCAAAAGCAATGGTGAATTTGGGCCCAAATCTGCATGGAGAAAATGTGCTTCAGGTGCCGAAATAAGGTCAGCAGGAATTGCACCCTACAGGCCAGGTTAATACAACCTTGAGTTTTATATGGCACATTTAATCCCAAAGTGCATTCTTCATATTATCTTATTACTACTCTTGGAGCCTTATTCCAGTAGCCCTGCATTCAGTCCAACCTGGGAATGAGCTTGCCAGGGAATGCCAAGGAATGTCAGGGAGCATTTCATGCCCTGCTTCTTCCTTCCCCCGCCCCTCACTGTCCCATAGTCCTCTAGACTGTAAACTCATCGTGGGCAGGGAATGTGTCTGTTTAGTGTTATATCGTATTCTCCCAAGTGCTTCGTTCAGTGCTTTGCACAAAGTCAGGGCTCAGTAAATACGATTGAATAAGTGAATTGAAATGTCTTAACTGTTTAACGAGGGGCTCCACCTCTTGAGCCCCTGCTTGCCATACCCCACCGAGGGTTTTACTCTCCCTTTCTGATCAGATTTTGCAGGTACAGAATTCAAGGACTCAGAGCTGGTGTCTCATCTACTGAACGGCAAGGAGAGCAGAACCGCCGTCTCGCCTTTTGCTTGCCTCTCTGAACTGGTAGACCAGGATCTCTTTGATACCAGCGTGGTAAACGATGTACGAGATTTTGCATTTGCAGTAATTCTAGTAGTATTTTTGCCTGTTTGTAGACTGATGGAGGAAAGCCGTCTATAAAACAGTCAAAACCCTCAACCACTGTAGCAGATGACCCGATTTTGGGGGGCGGAAAGTAGAATCACAGATGGGAACCTCCCGTTTGCATGAGTTCCGCCCCTTCAGACTCTCCGTGCTGGGAGCAAACTCCCTTGTTGCCATTTGGCCGAGTCGGTTACCACTAGGGCCATTGAGTGCCTGATGATAATAACAATAATAATAATAATAGACATTTATTAAGCATTTGTTGATGCAATCTCTGCACTTTTTCAACCAAGAAGAAGCCCTGCTCTGGGCTGACATAGCCATCGATTCCCCAGCTTGCCCTCTCCAGAGATTCTGAGTCAGTGGTTACTCCTTGGAAATGTATTTTAGTGACCATCTCCCTTGCTAGATTTTTATAATAATGATAATAATGACATTTATTAAGCGCTTACTATGTGCAAAGCACTGTTCTGAGCGCTGGGGAGATTACAAGGTGATCAGGTTGTCCCACGGGGGGCTCACAGTCTTAATCCCCATTTTTACAGATGAGGTAACTGAGGCACAGAGAAGTTAAGTGACTTGCCCAAAGAAAGTTATGTTTCTTGAGGATGGCTGTCATGTCTACCAATTCTGTTGTAATTTCCCAAGCCCTTATATAGTGTTCTGTACACAACGGGCGCTCAATAAATATTATTTTGGTTGGCCGATTGCACTATGTAAATGATGGTGGAAGGGCTTGAAGAAAGGTTGAAGCTCCCATATTATTGTATTGAAGTCCTGTGCACCCTCCCTGCTTATTTTTAAAAGTCAGACTTTTTAATTCTTCTGGAAGGGCAGCAGCTAACATTTTATATAAGGGCATTACTCTATTTATTTTACTTGTACATATCTATTGTATTTATTTTATTTTGTTAGTATGTTTGGTTTTGTTCTCTGTCTCCCCCTTTTAGACTGTGAGCCCACTGTTGGGTAGGGACTGTCTCTGTATGTTGCCAACTTGTACTTCCCAAGCGCTTAGTACAGTGCTCTGCACACAGTAAGCGCTCAGTAAATAGGATTGATGATGATGATGATGTAGTTATAAACTTCCTATTGTAAGAGGATTATCAGTTAATGTGGTTTAAGCTTTAGTGGTAGAACCCAGCACTTCTCGCTCTTCAGAGGAGAAGCGTGTGTGTGTGTGTGTGTATACGTAGTCATTTGATTGCAAAAATGATTTCTCCGAGTCACTTTCTCTGGCTTTGTCTCGTGGATCATTCTGAATCTTGAGATTCAGCACGTACTAGTGGCAGTTAATGTGTGCAGGGTCCGTCCGTATTCTCCATCCCTGAAGGAGATGTTTAGAGTCAAAAAAGCAATGTTGTTTTCAAGCTAAATATCAGGTCAAGGCGCTCAGCGCAGTGGTAACGCCTATTTTGGCTTTGTTTTCCCAGGCGATCCTGCGAACAGTGGGGGTGAGTTCTTCCAGGGCTCCTGTGTTCTATTTGAAGAAATTTGACGAGCACGGGAGAAGATGCCCGCTCAATGCTTATGCCCTTGACTTCTACCAACAGGGCTCCCTGGAGTTCGTGACTCAGGAGATGTGGTAAGCATCCCTTCTCTTTTCTCAAGCGTTTTGTGCTCCGGGTTTCGCTGCCTCCTCAAGGAGGTGTGGGGACTCCATCGAGGGGCGGGGAACGTGTCTGTGTGAAGCCGCGTGGCTTAGTGGACAGAGCTCCCCGGCTTGGGAGGCAGGAGTCCTGGGTTCGAACGCTTGTCAGCTGTGTGACTTTAGGCAAGTCACGGAACTTCTCTGTGCCTCAGGTATCTCATCCGTAAAATGGGGGTTAAGACTGTGGGACAGCCATGTGGGACAACCTGATAACCTTGTATCTACCCCAGTGCTTAGAATCAATCGATCAATCAATCAATCGTATTTATTGAGCGCTTACTATGTGCAGAGCACTGTACTAAGCGCTTGGGAAGTACAAATTGGCAACACATAGAGACAGTCCCTACCCAACAGTGGGCTCACAGTCTAAAAGGGGGAGACAGAGAACAGAACCAAACATACCAACAAAATAAAATAAATAGAACAGTGCTTGGCACATAGTAAGCGCTTAACATACCATCATCGTCATTATGTCTGTTATATTATCCTCTCCCAAACAGTACAGTGCTCTGTGCACCGGAAATGCTCAGTAAATACCATTATTTTTTTATGATATTTGTTAAATTTTATGATATTTGTTAAATGTTTACTGTGTCCCAGGCCCTGTACTAAGTGCTGGGATAGGTACGAGATAATTGGGTTGGAGGCAGCCCGTGTTCCACACTGGGCTTACGGTCTTAATCCCCGTTTTACAGATGAGGGAACTGAGGCCCAGAGGAGTTAAGCGACTTGCCCGAGGCCACACAGCAGATGAGTGGTGGAGTCAGTCGTATTTGTTGACCGTTCATTCATTCAGTCGTATTTATTGAGCGCTTACTGTGTGCAGGGCACTGTACTAAGCGCTGGGAAGTACAAGTTGGCAACATAAAGGGACGGTCCCTACCCAACAGCGGGCTCACAGTCTAGGAGTCCACTTACTGTATGTGGTCGAAGGAGTGCAGAATGCTCTTCTGATCACCTACCCCGCCTTGCTCCACTTTCGTAGTCACACTGTTTAATCATCATCAATCGTATTTATTTATTTATTGAGCGCTTACTATGTTTAATCGCAGCTCCTTCCCTTAGGCCGAAATACGTCAGCATTTTCTTTACCTAAGCTTGAGTCCGACTCCCAGGGAACCACCTTGAGCTGGGCTAAACGACTCCCAAACCCTGACCATGGGCCAGCAGTGGGGAATCCCTGCCATTACCCCCATGATGTCCATGCTTAATTCATTCAGTTGTATTTACTGAGCGCTTACTGTAATAAGCCCTTGGGAAAGTACAGTACAACAATAAACAGCATCATTCCCTGCCCACCACACCCTAATGTCTCCTGTTTGGCCGCCCAACCTCTCCTCCCGTCGGCCTTTTTTCAGTTAAAGTCATTGTTGCCCCACTGAACTGATAATGGGGGTGGCGGTTCACAGGACTTTTTGATAATAATGATAATAATAATGGCATTTATTAAACACTTACTATGTGCAAAGCACTGTTCTAAGCACTGGGGAGGTTACAAGGTGATCAGGTTGTCCCACGGGGGGCCCACAGTCATGGATAACAGTGGACAGAGGTCATGCCCAGCTGACTTTTTCTTCATCATCATCATCATCAATCGTATTTATTGAGCGCTTACTGTGTGCAGAGCACTGTACTAAGCGCTTGGGAAGTCCAAGTTGGCAACATATAGAGACAGTCCCTACCCAACAGTGGGCTCACAGTCTAAAAGGGGGAGACAGAGAACAAAACCAAACATATTAACAAAATAAAATAAATAGAATAGATACGTACAAGTAAAATAAATAGAGTAATAAATATGTACAAAACCTGGTACAGTGTCTTGTCTATTTTTTAATAGTACAAGCAGTCATGGAAAAGGCTCCATGATCTCATCCTCCTCTATTGTTGACTATGTGTGATTTGGATATGTTCATTTGCACTGTTCATTTGTACTAAGCCCAAGCGCTTAGTACAGTGCTCTGCACACAGTAAGCGCTCAATACAATTGAATGAATGAATGATTTTGGGGACCTCATCATGCATCATGTGTTGTTTTTTTTTTTAATTAAACGAGTAATTCTAAAATGTTCTCGGCCAGCGACTGGGGAGTATTAGACTCCTTAATAGACTTCCAGATCTGGCGTATCTTTTTGCCTGAATTTTCAGCCTTAGAAGCTAAAAACTCAAGGCAGAATTCAGGACTGTCAGGAAGAAAACGTTGGGGTCGCTTGAAAGAAATATAATATATAGCATTTTGCAAATAATTTTAGGCCCACCTCAGGGAATAGGCAAGTATCCCTGTCACAGTACCCAGTTAAAGTGGCTTATAGGTTTAGAATAAGTTACAGTTCCAACAAAGAAGGCCACTGGGATACAGATCTACTCTGAAGTCCCCAATTTTAGGGGGTTTGGCTTAACTCTGGGATTGGTGGGTTTTAAGAGCAGTGAAACAATGAGTGACTTTAGCATTTTTCTGTAGCAAAATTCAGCTAGCTTCCTAAATTTCCATTTTTTTCTCTCCATAGGGATCTACTCAAAAACTTTACACATCTGATCAATTCCATCAGGTAAAGTATTTTAACCCTGGTCAGAGATGCCCAGGATCCCAAATACTAATTATTTCTGAGTTCAGTTACGTGCCACCTTTTGCCAGTCATGCTTATTTGACCAATTTATTTCGTAGGACATCGTTAGAAGAACTGTGTGAGAACGAGGATGACAATGTTCTGCTGGCATTTAAACAACTGAGTGACAGCTACACTGAAAAGTTTAGCAAAGTGTAATGGCTAGGGACAAAGAGCCATCTCTTTCCTGATATAAATATATGCTGTACAGTATATGAAAATCAGAAGGTGACGGTTAAATAGCCTTCTCTTGTGCTTTTTTTTTTTTTTTTTTTAAAAAAGGAGACCTTAATGACCAGGTACGCTCTTTGGAAGCTTTAAATAGTCTCACTGGAAAAATACAAAATGTTGTGGAAGTGCCAATTTGTCGGGGGGATTGTCCTGTGACCACTTTTAAGGCACTATGATATGGCTGGCCTCTGTGAGCCGCGATGCACAGAGTGCTCTGCTCTCCTTTCCCGGGGTCTTGCCCCGTCCTCCTCTGTGGAGCAGGCAAATGTAAATCCCGCTTCCTGTGACTTTCCTGCACTGTGGGCTTAAATCCATTTTAGGTTACGTCTTAGCACCCGGAAACCATTCACGTGACTTCCGTTAAAGCTGTTCCGCTTAGCATTATTAGGCCGCCTTTATCGTTCACTACTCCCAAATAAATATCACTCGTTCACTCGTTTCCTTAAATCTCCAGTTCCGGTCACTGCTTTTCAGAAGTCGGTTTTTCGGATTGCCTTCCTTTGCCAGGTCATTCATTTTGGATCAGCCCGGGAGGTGGTACGGGCTAATTTCTCTTCCTCTTTCAGCACAAAGCAGCAACAGGTGGTCCGACTCACTTGGAAAAATCGATCAGGACAGTTTATCATCATCATCAATCGTATTTAGTGAGCACTTACTATGTGCAGAGCACTGTACTAAGCGCTATCCAACTAAATGTCCAAGACGTCGTGTTTCGGTACCCGTTGGGAATTTATCCAACTAAATATCCGAGACGTCGTGTTTCGGTACCCGTTGGCAGCCCCCATTGTGCAGGGCTGTGGGTCAAGTTACCAGCTGAGATATGACCCCGAGAGCTTCTTCCGCTTGAAAACCGTAAGACCGTAAGCTCCCTGTGGGCAAGGAACGGGCCTACCGAGCTCTGCACACAGTAAGCTCTCAATGAATACAATTGATTGATTGATTAATTGATTAGAGAAGTCCTAGGGTAGGGCCAGAGGGAAGCCGGCCCTCACATTACTGCATCTTTTTCTCTAAAATCTTGGGTGCAAACTCCAGCCTCCGTGGTCTCTGAACGGGGGCTGGGATTCAGACGGACTGAGGGGCGGCAACAGGCCCGACCTCCCCATAGCCAACTGTTGGTACCAAAGGATTGTGCCGCAAACCCTACCAAAACTAGACGGTTTTATTTCTCATGGTGGGTGAATCCCTACTTTCAAAGGACACGAATGAGTCAGAACAGCGCTGCTCTTTTTTGATTCCTTTAGATCGAGTAGTTTCACGTAACTGCCACAACACCTTTTTCCACACAACTGTAGTGCAGGCGGGTGTCTTTCAAATTTTCCAAAAAGATGGCAGTTTTAAGAAGAAAAAGGCAACAACATCCGTTGGCATTCGGGCAACAAGTAGAGAGGGGAAAAAAACACCACTCTACTTGGGTCTCCAACTGAAATTGACATAAAGGGTGACTGCCGGGGGTGTGGAAGCCACCTTATTTTATGAGCTGTGCAGAAAGTCCAATGTTGCAGGCTCTTAAAAAGATTTTTAACATCTGGACAGATGCTGCAGAAAACCTGTTTTCATATAGAAGGCAGTGTTCAAATTTTCAAGGCAGAGTTAGACTGACTTCAAACCCCTCCTAAATTTGAATGAGAATATGCCCCCAAATAGATTGATGCCAAAAATAATATTTAAAGTAGCAAAGGAGGCAAAATCTGGGCATAAGGCCAATGGTGTTGGCTAGCTAACTTGTGATTATTCCTTATTGATTATCAGCGCTTAGTACAATGCTCTGCACACAGTAAGCGCTTAATATGACAATGATCTGTGTTCTCTGTGGAAATAACCATGTAATTTTCCATCATTTGGACGTGGGTCTGAAATTTCCCTCATTACACCCAATCAGAGCTTTAAAAATAAAGATTCAGATTAGTTAACTTGTAGGTTTGAGCTTGTTAATAATAACGATGGCATTTGTTAAGCACTTACTATGTGCAAAGCACTGTTCTAAGCGCTGGGGGGGATACAAGGTGATCAGGTTGTCCCACGGGGGGCTCACAGTCTTAATCCCCATTTTACAGATGAGGTAACTGAGGCTCAGAGAAGTTAAGGGACTTGCCCACTGTCACACAGCAGACATGTGGCAGAGCCAGGATTCAAACCCATGACCTCTGACTCAAAAGCCCGTGCTCTTTCAACTGAGCCCCGGTTCTCCAGTACCAACAACTTAAGTTTAGCTAAAATCTTCTTACATTGTATTAGTTAAAAATGACAGTTTTTTTTATGAAACACTGCTAACCTAAGGAAAACACAAATCATTGCTATCTTAAGATTTAACGTTATTCCGTCACAGCAAACGGCAGTATCACGGAGAGCGCTCCAGCTTTCCGGGGTTTGACTACACGGAGGTTGAAGCGCCGTTTTTCCCCTTTGCCCTGCCACACAGCAGACTTCTCTAACCTCAGCCACAGTGCAAGCGCATAATACAGTGCTCTGCACACAGTAAGCGCTCAATAAATACGAATGAATGAATGAAATGGTCCTGCAACAACTTCCCAGAGACTCTTATCCTACCTCACAGCAGGCAAGTGGGAGGAGCTGGGCTTAGGATCCAAGTCTCCTCCCTTTCCACTCGCTTTCTCATGATTTGAAAATAGGCTAGAATACCAAAAACAGGAGTTACATATACCAAGTTGTCACTCATACTTAGCTTAATCTTATAGCATCTAGAAAGGTACCCTAGATATAAAGTTTCATTGTACAGCCCCAACAAGAATGGTTTTAAATACATAATTCATAGATTACAGCTGGCCCCTTTTTGAAGGGTGTGTAAATGGAGATACATGGGGTTAAATGGGGCAAAGATTCCAGGAGCTAGAAAAAAGGGATTTCATTCATTCATTCAATTGTATTTATTGAGCGCTTACTGTGTGCGGAGCACTGTACTAAGCGCTTGGAAAGTACATGTTGGCAACATAATAGAGACAGTCCCTACCCAACAGCGGGCTCACATTCTAGAAGGGGGAGACAGACAACAAAACATATTAACAAAATAAAATAAATAGAGTATGTGACTTGCCTAAAGAAACCACCTCCGTGCTTTTTCCTCTAAGCCAAACTTTGTGTTTACAGCTCAATTCTCTGTACACCCCAAGAGCTCTTACGTTATACATGTACATAAAATTCAAAGTCCCCTTTTCCACTGAACACGAATGTGCAATATAATGTTTTCATGCGTTTTATTCACAAATTACATTAAAAAAGCGTGTTGATTTCAGACTACATTGTAAGGAAGTGGGTTTAACACTGGATTTTAAGCATTTGTCTATGAAAGGAATTCAAGGCTCTGCAGAAATCTTTCATCCAAGGTGATTTCATTGACTGTCTTCTGAAAGAGAAAAAAAGCACAAATGATCGAATATTAAATTTTCAGTAATTTAACAATTCTTTCTTTAATATATTCTCATCCACCCATCTATATTTAATCCCCTTGAATCTGTGAGGTGATGCTACCGTAGTTCTAGAGAAGCTGGAGTAGCGAGGTTCAGTGATTTGCCTAGCTTGGTCAGTCACAGAGGACCCAATGCAGTGATACTTTTTCAGAGAGACCACTGGAAAGAAGAATTTAAAAAGGAGATGGCAGGAGAATTATAATTGTTAACAACAAAAAGGGCTGGCTTTGACTCCAATTAATGCACAAAAAAATATATTTTTTAATGGTACTTGATAGGCACTTACTATGGGCCAGAAACTGTACCAAGTGCTGGGGTACATGCAAGGTAATAAGATTACACACCGTCCTGTCCCACAGGAGGCTCAGTCTAAACTGAAACAGAGAGGATTAATCCCCATTCAACAGAAGTGGTAACTGAGGCTCAGACAAATGAAGCGACTGTCCCAAGGCCACTGAGCAGGCAAGTGGGAGAGCTGGGATTTGAACCCAGCTCCTCTGGCTTCCAGGCTTGGGCTCTTTCTACTAGGCCTCAGTGCTTCTCAAGAAATGGAAAAAATATGATTATAGTGAAGCTAAATGCGGATTTTATCACAATATACCGAGAGAATTTATAGCTGCCAAACAGCAGCTACAATTCATCATCATCAATCGTATTTATTGAGCGCTTACTATGGGCAGAGCACTGTACTAAGCGCTTAATTTGAACTACAATTCAAATCTGGAGTTCCTGACCACCGAAGAATAACCTACCCTTCGGGCTAGCTCCTTTGAAGGCTCTTTCTTCTGCAACTTCTGACACTGTTGGGCACTTGGCATTTTGAGGCTGCACGCTGGAAACGCCTTTCAAGTCATCTGGTGGTGAGGAGTTTGCTGCGACTTTTCTGTACATTTTTTCAGTTCCGAGCTTTCTCTGTGCCGCCGTATGGGGGAAAGTTCCCACCGGAGATCCGAAGATGACTGACTGGAATAAAAAGTTTGGCTTCCCCTGGAAGTTCACAGCTGTGTTCGGCACCCCCGCCTCTTGACACGCCATCGAAGAGGAGAGAGCCCCTGGACTCACACTCACAGAACACTTCGGCAGCGGAGATTTAGGGTCAACTGACTGGTTTTTCCCATGCGTTAGATTGGTTTCCGCTCCAACACCTGCGCTTGTGACTTGAGGTGAAGCTAGCGGCTTGAAGGAAAATGGAAATCCAGGGAACTTGGAATCCAGATCACAACTCCTTGAGAATAGAGAAACGAAAGAATCGTTGTGAACTGCACGTCCGGTGAAAAGTCCAGCAGCAGCAGCGGCAGAATCCATGACTTTGGCATTAGGGTCACAGACGCCTCCCGCCGGCTCCGTTTGTCGGGAATTCTTTTCTGCGCCTACCGTGATGACCGTGCCCTTCATCTGGCTTCCCCACCGAAAGGCCAGGCTTCCTTGAGCTGGTGGTTCAGAGGTACGAGTCGTACTGGAAGAGGGGGATGGCGGGAATAAGCTCTTCTGCCTGGATCCTAGACAAGTTTGGAAACCGAAAGGCAAACTGGTTCCAGGTGTAGCAGAGTCTGGATCTGCCCCGACTGAAGTCTCCGGTGTTTCACTGTCTACTATCATTAAGCAGTCAGATGTGGCCTTGTCACAGCCATCCTGATGAGCTTCTTTGTGAGGTTGAGTCTTACATTTGCTAAAGGTAAATACTGAGGGAGGCGAAGTGGTTGGTGCACTGGCAGAATTACTTGCACTCCAAGTGGAAGTTGAACCTTTTCCTTCAGAGTCATTTGGCTTTGAGGCAGTAAGAGGTAATTCTGCTGCTGCGGGGCGCGGTGAGACAAAGGAGGAAACAAATGATTTGGCTGGAATCGCGGCAAAATTTTTAAGTGACGGCAACTGCGTCTTTTCATTACTTTGAACCCTAGTTCCAAACCCGAAGTCTAGGTTTAATGCAGGGAAATCTGAATTTGCCACCAAACCCTTCCGATTGCAAATGTCAGAATCACTTGTGGGAGCCAGCCTTTCTTGTGTTTGTGATGAAAAATGCATTTTCTTTGGAGATTTAGTCTTTTTCTTGGCAAATTTGGGAACAGAAGACATCGATGAACTTGGGTTCTCCGAGAAACTTTCCGTCTTCTGATCGCATGCGTCTTTTTGGTGTATTTCATAATACTGGAGGCGTAGCTCCTGAAATTTTTTGGGAAAAGGCAGAAAGTTTCAGTACAACAGAAAACCAAAGGTTATTAACCATCAACTTTAGATTTCTTTAATTTATTCTTGTGTTATGGGAAAACACCACTAAAAAAGCATTGAGTACAATAAGCTTCCCTTCTACAGATATAATTTGCTAGTACAAGACTCTTTGCCAAACTCCAAGGTTTCTTTTTTCAACCAAATGAACTCATCCTTAAAATAGGTTTTAAAAAGTTGAATGCATAACTTCGTTGTGGCTTGAGGCATGGAATTCCAATATACTTGCCTCAATTCATTATTGATGTTTGTATTTATTATTTCTGACAACTTAATGAAGCCCTGTTGGAGGAGATGGGATTTAGTAGGGCTTTTTATTTAAGTGCTTACTCTGTGTCAAACACTGGGGTAAGTACAAATTAGTCCCTGTCCCACAATGAGCTCAAAGTCTAAGTAGGAGGGAGCACAGGTGCTTAATCCCCATTTTACAGTTCAAATCCCGACTCTGCCACTTGTCAGCTGTGGGACTCTGGGCAAGTTGCAACTTCTCTGTGCCTCAGTTTCCTCATCTGTAAAATGGGGATTAAGACTGTGAGCCCCCCGTGGGACAACCTGATACCCTTGTAACCTCCCCAGCGCTTAGAACAGTGCTTTGCACATAGTAAGTGCTTAATAAATGCCATCATCAATCAATCGTATTTATTGAGCGCTTTATTATTACCGTTGAGGAAACTGAGGCACAATGAAGTAAATGACTTGCCCACGGTCACACAGCAAGCAATTGGCAGAGCTGCGATTAGAAGCCAGGTTCTCTCACTCCTAGGACCTTGCTCTTTCACCCAGGCCATGCTGCATCTTATGCAGGTTTTGAATGTGGGAAGAGCTTCTAGACTGTGAGCCCACTGTTGGGTAGGGACCGTCTCTATAATGTTGCCAACTTGGACTTCCCAAGCGCTTAGTACAGTGCTCTGCACACAGTAGGTGCTCAATAAATACGATTGAATGAATGAATCTGAATAATCCAAAATGGAGCAAGTGAAATAGGATTTTGTAAGGAAGGGAAAAGGATTAAACAGCAGGAAGGAATTTTACTTGTATCTGGGAGACTGTAGTCACTATCACATGACTATCGCCAGTTCTGCAATATCTAAAAAAGTAACTTCCTGAAATTTCAGTTCTTACCTCGTGACTCATATTCTCAAACTTTTCCGTGAATGAGATGGACATGAACCGCGTAAAACAGATCTGACCATTCTGCAAAACATCAGATCCTAGTACAGGCTGGAAAAAGCAAGGCATTAAAAGCGATGTTGAAAGGAAACCACCATTTCAGTAACAACTGCAAAACATCTATTAAACCTAGAGAACTCACATGATAGTTAAAGCTACGACAATCCTTTGAAAGCTTCCATTTTTTAGAAGCTGTTTTAAACACGAACTTCCCATTTAAATCTTTGTTTCTTCCATTCGGGAAATCTGCAGGAGATTTTTAGGACAGGTTAGGAAAAAAAATTCAAGAAATTGATTACTCAAACACCCGAATTCAGTAACACATTTCAGAAGCTTTTTTCCTCATAATGGAATTACAAAGGCTAAATAGCCATGTTAACCTACCCAAGCCTAAACGTGAATAGACATAGGGCAATGCATGTTTCACTAAATAGATTTTTAAAGGAGTAACAGCTGTAAGCCCACTGTTGGGTAGGGACTGTCTCTATGTCAACTTGTACTTCCCAAGCGCTTAGTACAGTGCTCTGCACACAGTAAGCGCTCAATAAATACGACTGATTGATTATACAACTGGAAATTATTTATAACCACCTGTCGCATTGTCCAAATCCACTTCAGTTAGCTCCAAGGCCAATATTTCTTTTATCACAGCTTTACTACATACTTGTTTGTTTTTGAACTCGGGCTCTTTCTCAGAGCTTGATGCCAAGTGCATCAACTCAAGGTGACTCTTCACTCTGAGAAAAGAAAGGCAAAATTCACAAGTTCACTGCGAGCAGGGAAATTATCTACCGACTTAGACCGTGCCCCTTATTATACATAACAGACCCCTGCCATAACTATGTAAGCTTGTCACCCGACGGCCCCACAGATGTTCACCTGGAGCCATTCTACTCTCTCGGCTTTGGAGAAAACTGCGTTGGGTAACCACTAGCTCTGGGACTTTAGTGATGCTTCCCTTGAAACTGGTATAAATCAAATTCAGGTAAAGTTGGCAAGGGATTGAAAAAAGGATGTTATTGCTGCTCAAACATTTAAAAAGGAAAGACTATGGCTCAGGAGACAAAGTGAGAACTTTTTTGTTTCCTTCCAAGTTTGTTTTTTTTAAACTTTTTCAATCAATCAGATTCTATTTAATGCTCTGGTAAGTGTTCATTGAGTAAAATTTCCAAGGACACGTTTCACCTCCACTGCAGCTAAAATAGTACTCATCAAGTTAGGTAAACCTCTGGCCAAAAGTACTACAGAGAAATGGATCTCCTATTCTAATAATAGTAATAATACTTGCAATGCTTATTAAATGCTTACTATGTGCCTGGCATTGTACTTAGCATTGGAATAAATAGGATAATCAGGTGGGATATGGTCCCTGTACCACATTGGGCACACAGTCAAAGTTGGAGAGAGAACAGGTACTGAGGCCCCATTTTACAAAGACAACAGACTTGCCCAAGGTTACTCAGCAAGCAACCATGTAGTCTAACAATGCCTTAGAGACAGGGTTCCAGCAAGTTAAAGACAGTAACATCTTTTTAAAGTAATTTTTGGAAAGGTAAATATTTTTAAAATTGAGGACAAATAACATTTGCCACAAATCTCAGTAGTAAGCAATCCATTTTTCATTGAGAAGTTTTGCTGATAAAAAAGGAAAAGTAGTAAGCCTTTTAGAACACCAAAGAACTAACGGAGTAAAACTGATTTTAAAAGGTGACTTTATGAAAGATGATCCTGGAAATAGAAAGGGAAGAAGAAGTTTTTATTAATCACAAGATCTACTTGATGGGGAAGGATAAATTTTCCTTTGGTGATTTCTGATAATGCCATTTTGATTCAATATTTTAACCTGTTTCCCCTGCTGCTGCCCCAGAATAGATTTTCATTGTATTGACAAAAATACACTTTGAACTGAAAGATGAGTTTTCCAAAGAGTTCTTCAAAGGAAGCTGGGGAGGAAAGGCACGCTATTCAGCCTCAAACCAAGAGATAACATGCTTCCTAGAGCATGCGAAATTCTGATGTTTCCTTCATAAACGGCACTTAACAATTCCCGATTTATGGTCCCACAGAGTAGAATAGGGGCTATGCACCTGGTAGAAGCATTCATATGACACCAGGATCAAAATAACATTTAAGTACTAAATATAAAATTACGAAATGACAATTTAAATGAGCTACTTATATTCATAAACCTAGAAAACCTGATTTGTACATATTGTACATGAAATATTTGTACCTTTTATTCAAATCACATGCCACCTGAAATTTAAAAAGAAGAGATATTAGACTCGCCCTGGGGAAATTAGTATGGTTTGTCTTCTCTTTTGAATTCCTGTTAAAAGTCATTAAAATGCCATCACATCATCGGTCAAACATGCTTCAGAAGAGCACAGCAGGGTTCCACGTGGAAAAATCCACAATAGGGGCCCACTGAAAATAAGTAAACTTTGGCTACTTCAATAGATGTTTATTCTACTGCTGTCATTTAGGCTCTTTATCTACCTAAAAATTCCCAAAGAAAATTACTGTACCGTTTCCAAAAACAACAAATCAGCAAAAAATGGGGTTAAATTTATGTGCCCGCCTTTAATGAACTTTGATTTCTTGGGTTCCTTCAATCTTCTTCCCTTCTCCATACTTACCTTAGGAACATCTATCTTAAAGGTTAACTAACTTTCTAAACCCAGGCTGATGTTCTTTACAACATATACTGGCCAATATGAATTTTCTAAAAATTTCCTTATCAGCCAGGATCCAACACAGGCTTCTAGTTTTATAGGAAATTCCTAAACTGTAGGCCAACAAAAATAAGGTCAATTTATCCAGGTGGACTTCATGAATATAAAACTGGGATTAACTAAGGGCAGAAGAAGAGGTAAATTTTCCATTTTTGGACAGACTGAACAAAAGGAACTAGTATTGTATTTTCTGCAATACTACTGGGATGCGTGTTCTGAAACTAGCTGCCTGCCACTGTCAAATTACCTGGCTTCAGTGTCTTTAGCATTATATATATTTTGACCACACTGTAAACTTTCAAAATGTACTCTTCTGGGTCGTGCAATTCGAATGAAAAAAACCACATTAAACCATCACCTCTAGGAAACGTTGAGGATCAACTTCATCAATAAGTTTCTCACATTCCTGCAGATAGTTCTCAATGGTATTTTTATTGTTGTCCATTTTCTTCCAGATTTGATGCTCTTTCATATTCCTTTGTCTTTCAAGCTTTTCTAGCAACTGTTTTTTCCGCATCTCCAGTACTTGGGAAATTTTTTCGAATTCAGTTTCAATGATGGTGGCTTCACTCTTCAAGAGCATGTGAAATTACAACAGCATTTTAAATTTAAAAAAGCAAAACTTTTTTCTGTAACGTTAAAACTGTAAGCCCATTCAACTTTTTGCCTGTCCATTCTTCGATTTCACATTTATTGTGGCCTTAGGAAGGCAGGAAGTGATGTCACACACATTAATTTTTAATATTAATGTCCGTCCCCTCCGTTAAAGGTCGTGTAAGCTTCTCGTGGGCAGGGAATGTGTCTACCAATTGTTGCTTTCCTCCATGGTGTTTAGTATAGGCGCAATACCTAAGTACTCAATAAATACCACTTATTTTACAGACTAGAGAGTATCATTTGATTTTTTGTTGAGGAGGTGGGTGTTGGGTAATGAAAAGGTTTAACCTTGGGGGCTGCCATGGTGGGGAGGTTGCAGGTAAACTGATTGTATGCTAAGGATGCCTAGAGAGGAGGCAGCTGTGAAGGTTCATGAAAGTTTAGGTGAAACTGATTTTATTAGATTTATTAGATTATTTATTTATTATTTATTAGATCATTTTATGAGATTTCATTATGAGAAGCAGCGTGGCTCAGTGGAAAGAGCCTGGGCTTTGGAGTCAGAGGTCATGGGTTCAAATGCCGGCTCCGGCAATTGTCAGCTGTGTGACTTTGGGCAAGTCACTTCACTTCTCTGGGCCTCAGTTCCCTCATCTGTAAAAATGGGGATGAAGACGGTGAGCCCCCGGTGGGACAACCTGATCGCCTTGTAACCTCTCCAGTGCTTCGCACATAGTAAGCGCTTAATAAATTCCATTATTATTATTATTATTAGATCCAGGTGAAACTGACTACCTAAAAGTTGACCTGTGTCCTCAACATGAGGACTGAATGTGTACAGTAGCAGAGATGATTTTTAGACATGTAACATACAAATGTACACTAAGCCTGCTCAGTAGTGTGGACGGGAAGGGAAATGGCCAACACCACCGTGCCTTCCAGGTGGCCCTCATGAAAACCACAGGCAATAAGAACGAGAGCCCGGCTGTCGGGAAGATTTGTTGGCAATGTGAACTATCCTGAACTGGTTGACCAGCACCACAGTCCTTCCAGGCTGATGGACAAAAGGAATGGCCTGCTGGGAAGTCCACCTAATAGGTGGGGCAGGGAGAACTTAAGTTGCCGGGACCAGGCTTTTCCAGGGAAGGATCGGGGAGGGAAATGGTGATCCCGTCCCTGTTCTCTTCCATACCTCAGGGACATCTATTGAGCACTTTGTGCAGAGCGCTCTAGTAAGCGCTCGGCAGAGTACAGCATTGTTAGTAGCCTTGATTCCCGCCCTCGAGGTTTGCCACCGACCTCTCTCCCACTTTCTGCCTCTGCCTTGGAACGCCCTCCCTCTTCATAATAATGACAATAATAATAATTGTGGTATTTGTGAAACACTTGCTATATGCCAGGCTCTAATAATAATAATAAATGATAACAATATTTGCTAAGCGCTTCCTTTGGGCCAGGCACTGTAGTGAGCACTGAGGTGGTTACAAGCAAATTGGGTTGGACACAGTCCCTGTCCCACATGGGGCTCACAGTCTCAATCTCAATTAGAGAAGCAGCGTGGCTCAGTGGAAAGAGCACAGGCTTTGGAGTCAGAGGTCCGACAATTGTCAGCTGTGTGACTTTGGGCAAGTCACTTAACTTCTCTGTGCCTCAGTAACTCATCTGTAAAATGGGGATTAAGACTGTGAGCCCCCCTGTGGGACAACCTGATCACCTTGTAATTTCCAGAGTGCTTAGAACAGTGCTTTGCACATAGTAAGCGCTTAATAAATGCCATCATTAATCCCTGTTTTACACATGATGTAACTGAGGCACAGAAAAGTTAAGTGACTTGCCCAAGGGCACATACCACACAAGTGGCTGAGTCAGGATTAGAACCCATGACCTGCCTCACCACCCCGAGGCTCACAGACTCAATCCCCATTTTACAGATGAGGTAACTGAGGCACAGTGAAGTGACTCGCCCATGGTCACATAGTGGACAAGTGGCAGGGCCGGAATTAGAACCCAGGCCCTGCTTCTTTCCACTAGGCCACACTGCTTCCAGAATCTGGCTAATGGATACTACTGCCCATTTTATCTGATAACTTTATTTTGTTGCTCTTCTAAAAGAGCAGCAGTCAAGAGGCAACCAAGCTGGGAATGAATCAATTTTCATATTTTCTAATGCAAATGAAAAAAATTTTTTTGGAGGGGGGGAGTGGAGGGGAGGTTCCATAAATCTGGGAATAATTTCACTTCTCTAAAATTCAATTATATTTATTGAGCACTTACTGTGTGCAGCACACTGTACTAAGCTCTTGGGAAAATATAATACAACAATAAACAGACATATTCCCTGACTAAAATCAATCAACTGCTTCTGATTAGCAGTGATGAAAGGCGCTCTACAAAAAAAGTTGTTAAGAACAAGTTCTCCCTGTATTTTTTCCCATACCTATGAAACAAATGTCCATTTGACATGTTGCCTGTTTTCCCAAGCATTTCCCAAGCAAGTAGAATTACGGGCCAGCGTTGGGACAGGTGATAAAATGCAATCGGGTTGCTAAAACGAATGTATGTGATCCTGGTTAGACCCTGATGCAGTACAGGTGTTAGGTAGCTTGAAAAATGATTTCAAAAATAGCCTCAAAAATGATTCATATGAGCCAATCCCTGTGGCTCTCCATTTGACACTTGGGATTTGTTTATTCCAAAAACAAAATTCTTGTCTAAAAATTCAGGAAGCTACTTTTTTTTGATTGGGGTAAAAACTGTTTTACATTTCAAAAAGTTGAGCTTAGATTTTAGCTTTCATTTTTAATAATTCACAAATATCCTACAGGGCTCAAGCCCTTAGTACAGTGCTCTCAATAAATATGACTGAATGAATACTGCAAGTGACTAACATCACAGTGGCCTGTCGGCATAAGTAATGTAAAAGACAAAGAAAACTTAAAAGTACTTCAGATCTCAGTTTTGATGTGAGGACTCTACTGGAAGGAGAAGAATGATGACATACTCAGAAATGATAAGCAAAAACTGACAGCCTGGGTCAGTTATTCATTACCCCAGATTTTTTCTAGACTATGGACAAGAAACTCCCCAGGACAAGAAAATACTTATAAGATGTGTAATGTGACTAACCTTCTAGATATCTTCCTAAACCATGCTGATTCTTTTGATGATGGATGAGATATTGAAAGGCTGCCACACAAACGTGCTAAAGCAACTTAGGACGACCAATCATAAAATTACCTTAAATCCATTTTAGTGGTGAAAATGTTAGAAAAAAGTACCAAACAAATGATCTTTTTCCTAATTCTTTTTCTTAAAGCACTGAAAACACGGAACACTATGTATTACACAAAGGAAATACGAATGGAAATGAAATTTTAAATGCACTTTCTCCAATATACTCAAATTTAGGCAGTCAAATGTGTACACACATAACTCTTGGATTTCAGCCCCCTACACCACTGTAAATTATACATAGATGAATATTTACCTCATTCGCATTTGAATTACTTGATATTTTCTTTTTAAGTTCTTCATCTGTTGTTCTTAATTGTTTCAGACTGCAGTAGAAAGCTAGCTGCAAGAAACAGTTCAAGTCTTTGAAAAAAATGGAAAAACAATGCTCACTGCCTAATTTGCCAATTTTTATTTACATAATGAGAGGTGACTAAAACAGTTCAATCTCCATTAACGATTCTTGGAAAGCTGGGATATAAACCCCACAAAATCTGCTTCCGGGTCACCTTTTTCACCTAGCTGTTTTACTATTACTGAGCCTTTGTCCTCGTCCACCTAAAATCGGATCACTCAAAGACACCTGCCCCGATGGACACTGCCGCTAGCTCTCAATCAGGGGTATTTATTGAGCATTAACTGCACAGCTTCCTGTACTAATGATCAAGTAGGTGGAATGAGCTCTGGTCTCGCACAACAGCACTTTCTACTGCTCCTCCTCCTCCTCTTAATAATAATAATATTTGTTTATTATTATTATTAACAAATAATATTTGTTAAGCACTTGCTATGTGCCAAGCACTGTTTAAGCTCTTCTTCCTCCCAGTCACGTCCTGGCTGGATCAAGCAGCCCCAAGTGAGGAGGCTTACCTCCTTCCCTTCCCCACAGCACCTGTATATATGTATATATGTTTGTACATATTTATTACTCTTTTTATTTATTTTACTTGTACATATCTATTTATTTTATTTTGTGAATATGTTTGGTTTTGTTCTCTGTCTCCCCCTTCCAGACTGTGAGCCCACTGTTGGGTAGGGACTGTATATGTTGCCAACTTGTACTTCCCAAGCGCTTAGTACAGTGCTCTGCACACAGTAAGCGCTCAATAAATACAATTGACTGATTGATGTGGGCAAAAATCAATCAATCAATCAATCAATCGTATTTATTGAGCGCTTACTATGTGCAGAGCACTGTACTAAGCACTTGGGAAGTACAAATTGGCAACATATAGAGACAGTCCCTACCCAACAGTGGGCTCACAGTCTAAAAGGGGGAGACAGAGAACAAAACCAAACATACTAACAAAATAAAATGTACCACACTAACAGGTGTACGCAAATATATATATATATAAAGATAAATATATATATATATATATATATATATATATATATATATATATATATATATATCTTTATCTTTTCAGGGTCCCACCATCTCATCTATCTCACCACCGACCTCTCGCCCACATCCTACCTTTGGCCTGGCCCTCCTCATACCACAGAGAGTTGCTCTTCCCCCCGCCCCCACCATCAAACCCTTATTGAAGACCCATCTCCTCCTCCAAGAAGCCTTCCCTGACTAAGCCCTCCTTTCCTCTTCTCCCTCTCCATCCTGGTTAGCCCTTGCACTTGGATTTGGTCCCTTTAACCAGTCCTCCATCAGCCCCCACAGCAATTAGATAACTCTCTGTAATTCATACATTCATATTTATTGAGTTCTTACCGTGGGCAGAACACTGTAGTAAGACCTTGGGGAGCACAAATCGACAACATATAGATTGTTTTTAATATCTCTCCCCTCTCCAGTCTTCATTGAGCGCAGGGGACACGCCTACCAACTCTGCCATACTGTCCTCTCTCAAGCATTTTGTACAAGCACAGTAAACGCTGTGTGCGGAGCACTGTACTAAGTGCTTGGGAGACTATATTTATATTGATGTCTGCCTCTCCCCAACCCCAAGCTTGCTGTGGGGCGGGAATGCGTCCATTGATTGTTGTACTGAACTCTTAGTACAGTGCTCCGCACACAATAAGCGCTCAGTGAAGCCGTTCGAATGAATTTCAGTTCAATCGTATTTATTAATCGCTTATTGTGTGCAGAGCACGGTACTAAGCGCTAGGGCAAGGACAATACCGGCAGTAACAGAGAAGCAGCATGGCTCAGTGGAAAGAGCACGGGTTTAGGAGTCAGAGGTCATGGGTTCTAATCCTGGCTCTGCCATTTGTCAGCTGTGTGACTTTGGGCAAGTCACTTCACTTCTCTGTACCTCAGTTCCCTCAACTGTAAAATGGGGATTAAGACTGTGAGCCCCATGTGGGACAACCTGATCACCTTGCAACCTCCCCAGCGCTTAGAACAGTGCTTTGCACACAGTAAGCGCTTAATAAATGCCATCATTATTATTATTATTATCTGGGCCTCAGTGACCTCATCTGCAAAATGGGGATTAAGACTGTGAGCCCCACGTAGGACAACCTGATTACCTTGTATCTTCCCTAACGCTTTGAACAGTGCTTGGCACACAGTAAGCGCTTAACAAATACCATTATTATTAATAATAATAATCCAGGTTCTGCCACTTGTCATCTGTGAGACTTTGGGCGGGTCACTTAGCTTCTCTGGGCCTCAGTTCCCTCATCTGCAAAATGGGGATTAAGACTGTGAGCCCCACGTGGGACAACCCGATTACCCTGTATTTTCCCCAGCCCTTAGAACAGTGATTGGCACATAGTAAGCGCTTACCAAATACCATCATCATTATTATTAATCCCTGCCCGCAATGGGCCCTGAATGATGGATTGGGGCACTGATTGATGTGCAGGGTCTCTCTCTGCCTCATTCATTCATTCAACCGTATTGATTGAGCGCTTACTGTGTGCAGAGCACTGAACTAAGCGCTTGGCAAGTAGAAGTCGGCAACCTACAGAGACTGTCCCTACCCCACAACGGGCTAGTCTCCGCTTCCCTGCGCCTAAAATGCCAAGCCGGTGGTGCCCCTCGGGGCGGAAGGCCGGCTTACTTTTTCCTCCTGGTAGGCGGAGTCTAGGCTGCCGATGGAATGGAAGACCCCTTGGTGGTCGTTGACCACGCAGAGGCCGCAGCCGACGAAGCAGCAGGAGCGGCAGAAGAGCTGGCTGCTCATGCCCGGGTGCTGCCCGCAGGCCCGGCCCCAGGGCGAGGACGGCCCGGGGGGCCGCTCGCCCACCTTGAACAGCTCGACCACCTGGGCCAGGGTGCTGTTGACGGGCAGGTCGGTGACCCGGCCGCCGTGGGCCAGGGGGCACGGCTTCTGGCAGAGCGGGCACACCAGCGGCCGGGGGCCGGGGGCCGCTGCCTCCGACACCGGCCTCCGGGCCGAGGCCCACTCCGTGACGCACTTCTTACAGAAGTTGTGCGAACAGGAGGGCAGCGTCACGGGCTCGTCCAGCAGCTCCAGGCACACGGCGCACGTCAGGCTGGCCTCCATCTCCCCGGGACTCGGCCCCCTGCGGGAGAGATCGCCCTCAGGCCCCCCTTTCCTTCAGCTCCCGGGGGGGACGGAGGTGCTAAGGCCCCTCTTTCCTTCAGCTCCTGGGGGGAGAGAGAAGATCATCATCATCATCAATCGTATTTATTGAGCGCTTACTGTGTGCAGAGCACTGGACTAAGCGCTTGGGAAGTACAAGTTGGCAACATGTAGAGATAGTCCCTACCCAACAGTGGGCTCACAGTCTAAAAGATGTCGAATGCCGTGTCACCTAGTGTTAAGAACACAGGACAGGCCCCTCTTTCCTTCAGCTCCCTGGGGGAGAGAGGACCCTCGGGCCCCACTTCCCTTCAGCTCCCAAGGGGAGAGAAAATCCTCAAGCCCCTTTCCTTCAGCTCCCGGGGGGAGAGAGGACCCCCAGGCCCTACTTTCTTTCCTTCAGCTCTCAGAGGGGAGAGAAAGGCCCCTCAGGCCCCTCTTTCCTTCAGCTCCTGAGGGGAGAGAGATTTCCCTAAGGTCTCTTTCCTTCAGCTCCGGGGAAGAGAGAGAGGACCCTCAGATACCTCTTCCCTTCAGCTACCTGGAGGAGAGAGAGGACCATCAGAGCACACTTTCCTTCAGTTCCCTGGTGGGGAGAGAAGATCCTCAGGCCCCACTTTCCTTCAGCAACCTGGAGGAGAGGTTTTCCTCCGGCCCCTCTTTTCTTCAGCTCCTGGGGGAACAGAGGATGCTATGGCCCCTCTTTCCTTCAGCTCCCGGGAGGAGAGAGGATCCTCAGGCCCCACTTTCCTTCAGCAACTTGGAGGAGAGGTTTTCCTCAGGCCCCTCTTTCCTTCATCTCCTGTGGGGAGAGAGAGGACCCTCAGGCCCCACTTTCCTTCAGCTCCCAGGGGGACCGAAAATCCTCAGGCCCCTTTCCTTCAGCTCCTAGGGGGAGAGAGGACCCTCAGGCCCCACTTCTCTTCAGCTCCGGAAGGAGAGAGGATCCTCAGGCCCCACTTTCCTTCAGCTCTGGAGGGAAAGAGAGGACCCTCAGGGCCCTCTTTCCTTCAGCTCCCATGGGGAAGAGATTTCCTTCCGGCCCCACTTTCCCTCAGCACCACGGGGGGAGAGAAGATCCTCAGGCCCCACTTTCCTTCAGCAACCTGGAGGAGAGATTTCCCTCAGGTCCCTCTTTCCCTCAACTCCGGGGGGAGAGAGGGAAAGGACCCTCGGACACCTCTTCCCTTCAGCTACCGGGAAGAGAGAGGGCCCTCAGGTCCCACTATCCTTCTGTTCCTGGGGGGTGGGGGGGAGGGAGATTTTCTTCAGGCCCCTCTTCCCTTCAGCTCCCGGGGAGAGAGGACCCTCAGACCCCTCTTTCCTTCAGCTCCCGGGGGGAGAGAAGACCCTCAGGCCCCTCTTTCCTGCAGCTCCCGGGGGGAGAGAGAGGACCCTCCGGCTCCTCTTTCCTTCAGCTCCCGGGACGAGAGATTTCCCTCAGACCCCACTTCCCTTCAGCTCCAGGGGGAAGAGAGAGGACCCTCAGCACACTGCTTCCCTTCAGCTCCCGGGGGAGACAAGACCCTCAGACCCCTCTTTCCTTCGGCTCCCGGAAGGAGAGAGAAGACCCTCAGGTCCTTCTTTCCTTCAGCTCCCGGGAGGAGAGAGAGGCCCCTCAGGCCCCTCTTTTCCTTCAACTCCCGGAAGGAGAGAGAAGACCCTCAGACCCCTCTTTCCTACAGCTCCTGTGGGGAGAGAGAAGACCCTCAGACCCCTCTTTCCTTCAGCTCCCGGGGGGAGAGAAGACCCTCAGGCCCCTCTTTCCTGCAGCTCCCGGGGGGAGAGAGAGGACCCTCCGGCTCCTCTTTCCTTCAGCTCCCGGGACGAGAGATTTCCCTCAGACCCCACTTCCCTTCAGCTCCAGGGGGAAGAGAGAGGACCCTCAGCACACTGCTTCCCTTCAGCTCCCGGGGGAGACAAGACCCTCAGACCCCTCTTTCCTTCGGCTCCCGGAAGGAGAGAGAAGACCCTCAGGTCCTTCTTTCCTTCAGCTCCCGGGAGGAGAGAGAGGCCCCTCAGGCCCCTCTTTTCCTTCAACTCCCGGAAGGAGAGAGAAGACCCTCAGACCCCTCTTTCCTACAGCTCCTGTGGGGAGAGAGAAGACCCTCAGGCCCCTCTTTCCTTCAGCTCCCGGGACGAGAGATTTCCCTCAGGCCCCACTTCCCTTCAGCTCCCAGGGGAAGAGAGAGGACCCTCAGTCCCCTCTTTTCTTCAGCTCCCGGGGGAGAGAAGACCCTCAGGTCCCCCTTCCCTTCAGCTCCTGGGGGTGGGGAGAGGCCCCTCAGGCCCCTCTTTCCTTCAGGTCTGGAAGGAGAGAGAAGACCCTCAGACCCCTTTTTCCTACAGCTCCTTGGGGGAGAGAGGGGCCTCTCTTTCTTTCAGCTCCCGGGATGAGAGATTTCCCTCAGGCCCCACTTCCCTTCAGCTCCCGGGGGAAGAAGAAGGCCCCTCAGGCCCCCCTTCCCTCAGCTCCCGAAAGGAGAAAGACCACCCTCAGGTACCTCTTTCCTTCAGCTCCCGGGGGGAGAGAGAGGCCCCTCAGACCCCTCTTTCCTACAACTCCCGGGGGACGAGAGATTTCCCTCAGGCCCCCCTTCCCTTCAGCTCCAGGGGGAAGAGAGAGGCCCCTCAGACCCCTCTTTCCTACAGTTCCCGGGGGGGAGAGAGAAGACCTTCAGACCCCTCTTTCCTACAACTCCCGGGGGGAGAGAGAAGACCCTCAGACCCCTCTTTCCTACAACTCCCGGGGGGAGAGAGAAGACCCTCAGACCCCTCTTTCCTACAACTCCCAGGGGACGAGAGATTTCCCTCAGGCCCCACTTCCCTTCAGCTCCAGGGGGACGAAGGATTTCCCTCAGGCCCCACTTCCCTTCAGCTCCAGGGAGAAGAAGAAGGACCCTCAGGCCCCCCCTTCCCTTCAGCTCCAGGGAAAGAGAGAGGCCCCTCAGACTCCTCTTTCCTTCAGCTCCCGGGGGGAGAGAAAAGACCCTCAGACCCCTCTTTCCTACAGTTCCCGGGGGGAGAGAGAAGACCCTCAGACCCCTCTTTCCTACAGCTCCCGGGGGGAGAGAAAAGACCCTCAGACCCCTCTTTCCTACAGCTCCCGGGGGAAGAGAGAAGACCCTCAGACCCCTCTTTCCTACAACTCCCGGGGGGAGAGAGAAGACCCTCAGACCCCTCTTTCCTACAGCTCCCGGGGGGAGAGAAAAGACCCTCAGACCCCTCTTTCCTACAGCTCCCGGGGGACGAGAGATTTCCCTCAGGCCCCCTTCCCTTCAGTTCCAGGGGGAAGAGAGATTTCCCTCAGGCCCCACTTCCCTTCAGCTCCCGGGGGGAAAAGAAGGACCCTCAGACCCCCCCCTTCCCTTCAGCTCCAGGGAAAGAGAGAGGCCCCTCAGACCCCTCTTTCCTTCAGCTACCGGGGGGAGAGGGAAGACCCTCAGACCCCTCTTTCCTACAACTCCCGGGGGACGAGAGATTTCCCTCAGGCCCCACTTTCCTTCAGCTCCAGGGGGAAGAGAGAAGACCCTCAGACCCCTCTTTCCTACAACTCCCGGGGGACGAGAGATTTCCCTCAGGCCCCACTTCCCTTCAGCTCCAGGGGGACGAAGGATTTCCCTCAGGCCCCACCTCCCTTCAGCTCCAGGGAGAAGAAGAAGGACCCTCAGGCCCCCCCCTTCCCTTCAGCTCCAGGGGGAAGAGAGAGGCCCCTCAGACCCCTCTTTCCTACAGTTCCCGGGGGGAGAGAGAAGACCCTCAGACCCCTCTTTCCTACAGCTCCCGGGGGGAGAGAGAAGACCCTCAGACCCCTCTTTCCTACAACTCCCAGGGGACGAGAGATTTCCCTCAGGCCCCACTTCCCTTCAGCTCCAGGGGGACGAAGGATTTCCCTCAGGCCCCACTTCCCTTCAGCTCCAGGGAGAAGAAGAAGGACCTTCAGGCCCCCCCTTCCCTTCAGCTCCAGGGAAAGAGAGAGGCCCCTCAGACTCCTCTTTCCTTCAGCTCCCGGGGGGAGAGAGAAGACCCTCAGACCCCTCTTTCCTACAGCTCCCGGGGGGAGAGAAAAGACCCTCAGACCCCTCTTTCCTACAGCTCCCGGGGGACGAGAGATTTCCCTCAGGCCCCCTTCCCTTCAGTTCCAGGGGGAAGAGAGATTTCTCTCAGGCCCCACTTCCCTTCAGCTCCCGGGGGGAAAAGAAGGACCCTCAGAGCCCCCCTTCCCTTCAGCTCCAGGGAAAGAGAGAGGCCCCTCAGACCCCTCTTTCCTTCAGCTCCCGGGGGGAGAGAGAAGACCCTCAGACCCCTTTTCCCTACAACTCCCGGGGGACGAGAGATTTCCCTCAGGCCCCCCTTCCCTTCAGCTCCAGGGGGAAGAGGGAAGCCCCTCAGACCCCTTTTTCCTACAACTCCCGGGGGACGAGAGATTTCCCTCAGGCCCCACTTCCCTTCAGCTCCAGGGGGACGAAGGATTTCCCTCAGGCCCCACTTCCCTTCAGCTCCAGGGAGAAGAAGAAGGACCCTCAGCCCCCCCCCCCCCCCTTCCCTTCAGCTCCAGGGAAAGAGGGAAGCCCCTCAGACCCCTTTTTCCTACAACTCCCGGGGGACGAGAGATTTCCCTCAGGCCCCACTTCCCTTCAGCTCCAGGGGGACGAAGGATTTCCCTCAGGCCCCACTTCCCTTCAGCTCCAGGGAGAAGAAGAAGGACCCTCAGCCCCCCCCCCCCCTCCCCTTCCCTTCAGCTCCAGGGAAAGAGAGAGGCCCCTCAGACCCCTCTTTCCTACAACTCCCGGGGGACGAGAGATTTCCCTCAGGCTCCACTTCCCTTCAGCTCCAGGGGGACGAAGGATTTCCCTCAGGCCCCACTTCCCTTCAGCTCCAGGGAGAAGAAGGACCCTCAGGCCCCCCCTTCCCTTCAGCTCCAGGGAAAGAGAGAGGCCCCTCAGACCCCTCTTTCCTTCAGCTCCCGGGGGGAGAGAGAAGACCTTCAGACCCCTCTTTCCTACAACTCCAGGGGGACGAGAGATTTCCCTCAGGCCCCCCTTCCCTTCAGCTCCAGGGGGAAGAGAGAGGCCCCTCAGACCCCTGTTTCCTACAACTCCCGGGGGGAGAAAGAAGACCCTCAGACCCCTCTTTCCTTCAGCTCCCGGGGGGAGAAGACCCTCAGACCCCTCTTTCCTACAACTCCCGGGGGACGAGAGATTTCCCTCAGGCCCCACTTCCCTTCAGCTCCAGGGGAATGAGGGATTTCCCTCAGGCCCCACTTCCCTTCAGCTCCAGGGAAAGAGAGAGGCCCCTCAGACCCCCCTTCCCTTCAGCTCCAGGGAAAGAGAGAGGCCCCTCAGACCCCTCTTTCCTTCAGCTCCCGGGGGGAGAGAGAAGACCCTCAGACCCCTCTTTCCTACAGCTCCCGGGGGGAGAGAGAAGACCCTCAGACCCCTCTTTCCTACAGCTCCCGGGGGACGAGAGATTTCCCTCAGGCCCCACTTCCCTTCAGCTCCAGGGAACGAGAGATTTCCCTCAGGCCCCACTTCCCTTCAGCTCCAGGGGGACGAGAGATTTCCCTCAGGCCCCCCTTCCCTTCAGCTCCAGGGGGAAGAAGAAGGACCCTCAGACCCCTCTTTCCTTCAGCTCCCGGGGGGAGAGAGATTTCCCTCAAGCCCCACTTCCCTTCAGCTCCAGGGGGACGAGAGATTTCCCTCAGGCCCCACTTCCCTTCAGCTCCAGGGAAAGAGAGAGGCCCCCCAGACCCCTCTTTCCTTCAGCTCCCGGGGGGAGAGAGAAGACCCTCAGACCCCTTTTTCCTTCAGCTCCCGGGGGAAGACAGAAGACCTTCAGACCCCTTTTTCCTTCAGCTCCCGGGGGGAGAGAAAAGACCCTCAGACCCCTCTTTCCTACAGCTCCCGGGGGACGAGAGATTTCCCTCAGGCCCCCCTTCCCTTCAGTTCCAGGGGGAAGAGAGATTTCCCTCAGGCCCCACTTCCCTTCAGCTCCCGGGGGGGAAAGAAGGACCCTCAGACCCCCCATTCCCTTCAGCTCCAGGGAAAGCGAGAGGCCCCTCAGACCCCTCTTTCCTTCAGCTCCCGGGGGGAGAGAGAAGACCCTCAGACCCCTTTTCCCTACAACTCCCGGGGGACGAGAGATTTCCCTCAGGCCCCACTTCCCTTCAGCTCCAAGGGGACGAGAGATTTCCCTCAGACCCCTCTTTCCTTCAGCTCCCGAGGGGAGAGAGAAGACCCTCAGACCCCTCTTTCCTACAACTCCCGGGGGGAGAGAGAAGACCCTCAGACCCCTCTTTCCTACAGTTCCCGGGGGGAGAGAGAAGACCCTCAGACCCCTCTTTCCTACAACTCCCGGGGGACGAGAGATTTCCCTCAGGCCCCCCTTCCCTTCACCTCCAGGGGGAAGAAGAAGGACCCTCAGGCCCCACTTCCCTTCAGCTCCCGGGGGCCGAGAGATTTCCCTCAGGCCCCACTTCCCTTCAGCTCCCGGGGGAAGAAGAAGGCCCGTCAGAGCCCTTTTTCCTTCAGCTCCCGAGGGGAGAGAGCCGTTGGCCAGGCCCCCCTTTCCTTCGGGCCTGTGTCCCCTCCAGCAGGCCCGGGCCGGGATGAGGAAGTTGGCGGGGGGCGGAGCCGACGCCAAGGGACAAACGGGAAGGACGGCCCTCATTTTCCTCCTCGCATCTGCCCCGCCCTTCCCCTCGCCGCCGGGGTCCATTCCTTCATTCAACCGTACTTACTGAGCGCTTACTGTGTGCACAGCACTGTACTAAGCGCTTGGGAAGTCCAAGTTGGCAACATAGAGAGACGGTCCCTCCCCGACAGCGGGCCCTCAGTCTAGAAGGGGGAGACAGACAAGAAAGCGAAACACGTTAACAAAATAAAATAGAGAAGCAACTAGAGAAGGAGTGTGGCTCAGTGGAAAGAGCCCGGGTCATGGGTTCTAATCCCACCTCCGCCGCTTGTCAGCTGTGTGACTTGGAGCAAGTCGCTTGACTTCTCTGGGCTTCAGTTCCCTCATCTGGAAAATGGGGATTAAGACTGTCAGCCCCATGTGGGACAACCTGATCACCTTGTATCTCCCCCAGCGCTTAGAACAGTGCTCTGCACATAGTAAGCGCTTAACAAATGCCATTATTATTATTATTATTATTATTATTATTATTCTCCGGGCCTCAGTTCCCTCATCTGTAAAATGGGGATGAAAACTGTGAGCCCCCCATGGGACAACCTGATCACCTTGTATCCTCTCCAGCGCTTAGAACGGTGCTTTGCACATAGTAAGTGCTCAACAAATGCCATTATTATTATTATTCAATTCATTCATTCAATCGCATTTATTGAGTGCTTACTGTGTGCAGAGCACTGTACTAAGTAAGCACTTGGGAAGTACAAGTTGCTCATCATTCAATCAGTTGTATTTACTGAGCTCTTACTGGGTGCAGAGCATTGTACTAAGCACTTGGGAAGTACCAGTTGCTCATCATTCAATCAGTTGTATTTATTGAGCGCTTACTGGGTGCAGAGCATTGTACTAAGCACTTGGGAGAGTACAGTATAACAGTGTTGGTTGCCATTCATTCAATCGCATTTATTGAGCGCTTACTGTGTGCAGAGCACTGTACTAAGCACTAGGGAAGTTCAAGTCGCTCATCATTCAATCCGTTGTATTTTTTGAGCGCTTACTGGGTGCAGAGCATTGTACTAAGCACTTGGGAGAGTACAGTATAACAGTGTTGGTTGGCATTCATTCATTCAATCGTATTTATTGAGCACTTACTGTGTGCAGAGCACTGTACTAAGCGCTTGGGAAGTACAAGTTGCTCATCATTCAATCAGTTGTATTTATTGAGCGCTTAGTGGGTGCAGAGCATTGTACTAAGCACTTGGGAGAGTACAGTATAACAGTGTTGGTTGGCTTTCATTCATTCAATCGTATTTATTGAGCACTTACTGTGCGCAGACCACTGTACTAAGCGCTTGGGAAATACAAGTTGGCAACATATAGAGACGGCCCCTACCCAACAACGGGCTCATGGTCTAGAAGGGGGAGAACAGAAAACAAAACAAAACAGATTAACAAAATAAAATAAATAGAATAGTAAATATTCATCCAATTCATTCATTCAATCGCATTTATTGAGCACTTACTGTGTGCAGAGCACTGTACTAAGCGCTTGGGAAGTACAAGTTGCTCATCATTCAATCAGTTGTATTTATTGAGCGCTTACTGGGTGCAGAGCGTTGTACTAAGCACTTGGGAGAGTACAGTATAACAGTGTTGGTTGGCATTCATTCATTCATTCAATCGTATTTATTGAGAGCTTACTCTGTGCAGAGCACTGCACTGTACTAAGCACTGGAGGATACAAGGTTCTAAGCACTGGAGGATACAAGGTGATGAGATTGTCCCCCGTGGGGCTCACAGTTTTAACCCCCATTTTACAGATGAGGTAACTGAGGCACAGAGAAGTAAAGTGGCTTGCCCAACGTCAGCTGACAACTGGCGGAGCCGGGATTCGAACTCATGACCTCTGATTTCCAAGCCCGGGCTCTTTCCACTGAGCCACGCTGCTTCCAAGTAGCGTGGCCTAGTGGAAAGAACATGGGTCTTGGTGTCAGAGGACCTGGGTTCTAGTCCCAGCTCTGCTGTGTGATCTTGGGCAAGTCTTCTCTGTGCCTCAACTACTTCATCTGCAAAATGGAAATGAATCAAACAATTTTTAAGCGCTTGGGAGAGTTCAATACAACAAAGTCGGTAGACCCTTTGTTATATTGTTTGTTATATAAAATACGATTGATTGATTGATTGATTTACCTGCCCTCAGTGAGATTAGGACTGTGAGCCCCAAGTGGGACATGGTCTCTGACCCACCTGATTTTCTTATACCTACCTCAGTGCTTAGTACAGTGCCTGGCACATACTAAGCGCTTAACCAATACTATTTCAAAAATACCAGAAAATTTTCCAGTGCTGCTTCTAGCTCTTCTGACATTCTCAACTCCTTGCTGGACTGCGATTACTCTGGGGAAATTTTTGTAATCATGAGTACATTTTCTGTTTCTTTCTCCTGATAGTCCTTCCTTGCTCCTGTCTCTGCTGACAAAGGAGTCTGTGATTCAAGGTATATTATTCATGTGGTTTGTGGAACGCTTAGTACAGTGCTCTGCACACAGTAAGCGCTCAATAAATACGATTGAATGAATGAATGAATGGAGGAGCATAGCACCGTAGCGCCTGTGCAGGAAAGGGAAACATTTTTTCCTCCCTGCGCATAAACCTCTTTCCACCACTTTTCACAGAGGAAGAATCTGTTCACTTTCTGAAGGATGGAGGAAGGCAAGTATCCATATCCACAGTATTTATTGAGCGCTTACTTGAGGTGGGCACTGTACTAGGTGCTTAAGGAAGATATTCAGGAAGGAAAAAAAAATCAGTCCCTGCTTTTAACAAGCTGCCAACATAATGGGATAAGCAGTAAGCATAAATTGTGAATACATTACCATTTGAGCAAGTAATAAAATAAATAATAAATAATAATGAGGTGGCTAATATGGTGGTGGGACTGGAAAGCTGATGGATTAATTAGGAAAGGCCTTGAGGAAGAGGTGAATTCTTAGGAGGACTTTGAAGGAGGGGCACCTAGGAGTATTTTGGGAGACAGGTACAGAAAGTAAGAGAGGGGGAAAAAAAGCTAGAGTTAGGGAGCATGTGGAGAAAAGGAGTAAGAGAGTGGAATATTTATTACTCTATTTATTTATTTATTTATTTATTTTACTTGTACATTTCTATCCTACTTATTTTATTTTGTTGGTATGTTTGGTTCTGTTCTCTGTCTCCCCCTTTTAGACTGTGAGCCCACTGTTGGGTAGGGACTGTCTCTATGTGATGCCAATTTGTACTTCCCAAGCGCGTAGTACAGTGCTCTGCACATAGTAAGCGCTCAATAAATACGATTGATTGATTGATTGATTGAATATGAAATGGTCCTTGGAGGCTGCAGGGTTGGAAAACTTACAGACACTACAGACGTGATCCTGAAGTACTCCTTTCTTTAGCCTGGCCCATTTGGCACTTATTAGGAAGAAATGGCTTTCAGTTCAACATCAGCCTTCATCATTTTCAAACCAAAAATCTAGAAAAATCCATCTCTTCTTCTGCAAGTCCCCACTTCATCAAGAAAGTCACATTAGCCCTGCAATTTCCTGGAGCAATGGTGACATCCAGTGGCCGCTGAAACTAGTCTAAAGTTTGGAGCTTTGTTTGTCTTGGAGGCACAATTTTCCTTTAACCCACTTCGTTTTTAGGGAGGGAATGTGAATTACGTTTCTATTTCCATCCATTTTTATCCTTTTAGAATTCTTCATCTTTTTTTGAACAGGCACTGGTGGTAGGTGGCATATTCCTAAAGTGTAATGTTTAAGATTAGGTTGCTCGTTTGTCCATTTGTACTTCCCAAGCGCTTAGTACAGTGCTCTGCACATAGTAAGCGCTCAATAAATACAATTGATGATGATGATTTGTCCCGATTCAGAAGGAAGAGTCCCAATTTTATAGGATAATTTTGTCGACTGTTGTAACCATGAGTCAAACAGTACACTGACCCCACTATTCTAGTTTTTTTAGGGAATTTGTTAAGTGCTTACTATGTGCCAGGCTCTATTCTAAGCACTGGTGTAGATTATCAAATTAGAAACAATCCCTGTCCCACATGACCCCACTATTCTAGTTTTTTTATGGGATTTGTTAAGTGCTTACTATGTGCCAGGCTCTATTCTAAGCACTGGTGTAGATTATCAAATTAGAAACAATCCCTGTCCCACATGACCCCACTATTCTAGTTTTTTTATGGAATTTGTTAAGTGCTTACTATGTGCCAGGCTCTATTCTAAGCACTGGTGTAGATTATCAAATTAGGAACAATCCCTGTCCCACCTGAGGCTCACAGGCTAAGAGGGAGAAGGATTTAATCCCCATTTTACAGTTGACTTGTCCAACAAGTTAAGTGACTTGTCCAAGGTCACACAGCAAGCAATTGGCAGAGCCAGAATTAGAACCCAGGTCTTCTGACTCCCAGCCCCATGCGCTTTCTACTAGGCCACACTACTTCCATAGTTCTCTTTTATTGTTTGGATTTCCTGGTCGAAATGCAGTATAGGAGCAACCTAGTTTCCTCAGCATCCTGGGATTTATAGTAGGGTTATCTCACAATTCTGGGCGATGTAAATCTCACAGTTCACCTGCTTGCTCTAAGTCTGGAAGAGGGAAGGAGAAAGGAACAGATAGTTGGGATCGTGGCCATAATCCCAGTTTTCACTAAAATTCATTCACTCATTCAATCATATTTATTGAGCGCTTACTGTGTGCAAAGCACTGTACTAAGTGCTTGGGAAGTACAAATCGGCAACATATAGAGACGGTCTCTACCCAACAGTGGGCTCGCAGGCTAGAAGGGGGAGAAAGACAACAAAACAAAACAAGTAGAAAGGTGTCAAAACCATCAGAATAAATAGAATTGTAGGTATATACACATCATTAATAAAATAGAGTAGTAAATATGTACAAATAGAATAGATAGAGTAATAAATATGTACTAATATATACAAGTGCTGTGGGGAAGGGAAGAGGGTAGGGCAGAGGAAGGGGGGGCGATGGGAAGGGGATGAGGAGAGGAAAAAGGGGGGCTTAGTTTGGGAAGGCCTCCTGGAGGAGGTGAGCTCTCAATAAATGTGATTGAATGAATGAATGAATGCCAACCAACACGGTTATACTGTACTCTCCCAAGTGCTTAGTACAATGCTCTGCACCCAGTAAGCGCTCAATAAATACAACTGATTGAATGATGAGCCATTTGTTGGGTAGGGATTTTCTCTATTTGTTGCTGAATTGTACTTTCCAAGCGCTTAGTATATATGTTTGTACATATTTATTACTCTATTTATTTATTTATTTTACTTGTACATATCTATTCTATTTATTTTATTTTGTTAGTATGTTTGGTTTTGTCTCCCCCTTTTAGACTGCGAGCCCACTGTTGGGTAGGGACTGTCTCTATATGTTGCCAATTTGTACTTCCCAAGCGCTTAGTACAGTGCTCTGCACACAGTAAGCGCTCAATAAATACGATTGATGATGATGATGATGTTGCTCTGCACGCAGTAAGTGCTCAATAAATACGATTGATTGAATGAATGAAGGAATGGTAGCTCAAAGGAGAAAGAGTGACTCACGGATTGAATATCATTTGAATGAGAACACCAAAACAATATAAACACAGAAATGAAGTAAAAAAGGCAATAGGCCCACACGAGCGGAGTATGGATCTCCTCATGGATCAGAGAGCAACGATCTCAACCACAGACACGGTAACCACCGCAACTATGGCCGTCCAATGTTCTACAATTTGCCTGTATATATGTATATCCTATATATATGTATATCTGTATATATGTATATATGTTTGTACATATTTATTACTCTATCTATTTATTTATTTTACTTGTACATATCTATTCTATTTATTTTATTTTGTTAGTATGTTCGGTTTTGTTCTCCGTCTCCCCCTTTTAGACTGTGAGCCCACTGTTGGGTAGGGACCGTCTCTATACGTTGCCAATTTGTGCTTCCCAAGCGCTTAGTACAGTGCTCTGCACACAGTAAGCGCTCAATAAATATGATTGATTGATTGATTGATTGATTTGAATAGCTAGCACTTGGTTCAAGCTGCCTCCACCGTTCTTTTCAGTAAGCAGTGTATGGACATCACTTCAAAGCTCCCACACATGCAATAGTTAGAGAAGTTAGGTGACTTGCCCAAAGTCACACAGCCGGGATTTGAACCCATGACCTCTGATTCCAAAGCCCGGGCTCTTTCCACTGAGCCACGCCGCTTCAATAATAAAAATGATGGCATTTATTGAACGCTTACTACGTGCAGAGCACTGTTCTAGGCGCTGGGGAGGTCGCAAGGTGATTAGGCTGCGCTTGGAAAGTCCAGTTTGGCAACAGATAGAGACAATCTTCTCGACTGTGAGCCCGCTGTGGGGTAGGGACCGTCTCTAGATGTGGCCAACTTGTACTTCCCGAGCGCTTAGTCCAGTGCTCTGCACACAGTAAGCGCTCAATGAATACGATTGAATGAATGAGGAGGAGGAGGACCGTCTCTATATGTTGCCAACTTGGACTTCCCGAGCGCTTAGTATAGTGCTCTGCACACAGTGAGAGCACAATAAATACGATTGAGTGAATAGTCCAGTGCCCTGCACACAGTAAGCACTCAGTAAATACGATTGAATGAATGAATGAATAAATCCCCCCCGCCTCACCTCCTTTCCCTCCCCACAGCCCCTGTATATATGTTTGCACAGATTTATTACTCTTATTTATTTAATAGTACATGTTTACTGTTCTATTTATTTTATTTTGTTAATATGTTTTGTCGTCTGTCTCCTTCTCGACTGCGAGCCCGCTGTTGGGTAGGAACCGTCCAACTTGTACTTCCCAAGCGCTTAGTACAGTGCTCTGCACACAGTAAGCGCTCGATAAATACGATTGAATGAATGAATGAAATGCAATATACACGGAAAAATAGACAGCGCTTCAAAAATTCCCGCCCATGGAGTGTGCAGTGAAAGATGGCAGCATGCAGGCATTCCTTGGGGACCATCATCAATAGTATTTATTGAGCGGCAACTAAGTGTGAATTCCTTTACTAAGTGCTTGGAAGAGAGAGGCAGGAGCAAGAATATGGTTCCTGATCTCCAGGACTGTACAGTGTAATGAAATTGACTAAAAATTTTTTTACAAATAGCAGGAGGAGGAGGAAGACCAAATCAATCAATCAATCAATCGTATTTATTGAGCACTTACTGTGTGCAGAGCACTGTACTAAGCACTTGGGAGCACCAAATATATAGTAGGCTATAGTACAAATGTATCTGGATAAACTTGAAAGCTTCCCAAATCACACCAGCGTGGGAATACTCTAGTTCACCTACTCAAGAAGAATTGGCTGGGAAATGAAACTCTTGCCTGGGTGAATCTAACAAGGCAAACAAGGTGTATTAAATTGTGTTATCGAGAAGCAGCATAGCCTAGTGGAAAAGCAGCGTGGCTCGGTGGAAAGAGCCCGGGCTTTGGAGTCAGAGGTCATGGGTTCAAATCCCAGCTCCGCCAACTGTCAGCTGTGTGACTATGGGCAAGTCACTTAACTTCTCTGTGCCTCATCTGTAAAATGGGAATTAAGACTGTGAGCCCCCTGTGGTGCAACCTGATCACCTTGCAACCTCCCCAGCACTTAGAACAGTGCTTTGCACATAGTAAGCACTTAATAAATGCCATTATTATTATTATTATTATTATTATTATTATTAAGCATGGGCCTGGGAGTAAGGACATAGGTTCTAATCCTGCTTCCACCATTTGTCTGCTCCGTGACCTTGGGCAAGTCACTTCCCTTCCCTGTGCCTCAGTTCCCTAATCTGTAAAATTCATTCAATCATATTTATTGAGCATGTACTGTGTGCAAAGCACTGTACTAAGCACTTAGCATAGCATAGCTTAGCATAGGGGATGAAGACTATGAGCCCACATAGGAGATGGACCGCGTACGACTTGATTAACTTGTATCCACCCCCACACTTAGAATAGTGCCTGGTACATAATAAGCACTTAGCAAATACTATTAAAAATATATATTATTTATATTAATGTCCCTCTCCCCCTCTTGACGGTAAGGTCTCTGTGGGCAGGGGCTGTGTCTACCAAAATATGCCATTCTAATATGTGGGTAGGAGTAACCGCATATACTATACACTTAGTACGGGGCTCTGCACATAGTAAGTGCTCTAAGCGCTCAGTAAATGCAATTGAATGAATAAATACCGCTGATGATGATGATGGTATTGAATCCAACATAAAACCGTGTTGAAAAGCAGCACGTTTCGAGTCTCCAGGCAGTGTGTGTACTCTTACCAACTCTCAAGACTATAATAGGATGCAGCTAAGCGTTCCTTAAACATTTTCGGTGTTTTGACACTTTGATTCATGCCATATGTTGTTATATTTAAATAGTTCCAGAGCAAATCCTGCGCCATAGGAGTGATGTGAATGTGTGACTAGTGGATTCCAAAGACAGGAGCATCTTGGCTCCGGAACACGTCGGGGAGATAGAGTCCACAGGAAACCCCGGTTCTCAGCCATGCAGTAAATAGGTACGTAAAAACCCAAGACGTTCTTTAAGGCATAGCTTAGTTTGTTTTCTGTGTCAAGGATTCTGTTTTTCAAGCCCGGGGCCTTGAAATTTCTGGGGTTATAAAAAGGTGTAGGACATTTAGTAGGAGAAGTCAATGGCCCTGTGAAAATGAGATGGTCATTGTCGAGATTTGCCATTCTAATATGTGGGTAGGAGTACTCACATGGATAATAATAATAATAATGGCATTTATTAAGCGCTTACTATGTGCAATGCACTGTTCTATGGATTGCACGGTGAAGTCTGTAAGCAAAGTAGGCAGGCTTGTCTCGGACACAGAGGACTGTGAGGAAAAAACTCGACAAAAGAGTTGACGTTTTGAAATACATAAAATGTCCAACGACTCCAAAATTCAAGAGGCTGTATTGTGTATTATCAATCAATCAATCAATTGTATTTATTGAGCGCTTACTGTGTGCAGAGCACTGTACTAAGCGCTTGGGAAGTACAAGTTGGCAACATATGGCAACATATAATACACTTATTCCATGAGTGTATTAGCCTCGTTTCCTCCCTTTCTTTCAACCCCCTTAATCAGCCTGACACCCAATCTTGTCAGTTCTTTCTCCACAGCATTTCTAGGATCTGCTCCTTCCTCCACCCAAATGGTGATCCCATTGGTCCAAGCCCTTGTAGTTTCATATTTATTGAGCGCTTACTGTGCGCAAAGCACTGTAATAATAATAATAATAATAATAATAATGGCATTTATTAAGTGCTTACTATGTGTAAAGCACTGTTCTAAGCACTGGGGAGGTTACAAGGTGATCAGGTTGCCCCACAGGGGGCTCACAGTCTTAATCCCCATTTTACAGATGAGGGAACTGAGGCGCAGAGAAGTTAAGTGACTTGCCCAAAGTCACACGGCTGACAAGTGGCGGAGCTGGGATTTGAACCCATGACCTCTGACTCCAAAGCCCGGGCTCTTTCCACTGAGCCACGTGGCTTCTCTTGTACTGTACTAACGAGGATGAGCATGCCATATATTCCAACCAATGATATATGTATATATACAATTTTCCGTGTATATATGTGTGTATGTATATTAGATATATTTATCTGCATATCTTGTGAGTAGTGCACACGTCTGATATTTATGTTTTAAGGCCCTCACCCTTGCCCTACCCCGCCGGATTGCTCAGCCTATGACTGCTAACCCCCATGGGCCCCTACCTCGACATCCTGGGACCTCACTCCCAACCTGTATTGCACCAACCTGGGCAGGAAGGACACAAACAGTTGTCAAGTGAGGCCTTGGCAAATTGTAGAACATTGGACGGCCATTGCCGTAGTGGTTACCGTGTCTACGGTTGTGATTGTCGCACTCTGATCCACAAGAAGATCCACACTCTGCTCCTGTGGCCCTACCGCCTTTTTTATTTCATTTCCGTGCTTATGTTGTTTTGGCGTTCTCATTGTTTTATTTTTCCAGTTGCCAGTGTCCTTTGCCCCTTTATTTCTAGATCGGGAGACCCTCAAGGGACAAGGACAGCGTCTATATCTCATCCGGATACTTTCCAGTGCCTAACCAGCCTAGCACTTAGTACAGGGACGGGCACACGGTAAGCGCTTAATACAGCTACTCTTACTACTAATCGAATCATCATCATCATCGTCAATCGTATTTATTGAGCGCTTACTATATGCAGAGCACTGTACTAAGAGCTTGGGAAGTACAGATTGGCAACATATAGAGACAGTCCCTACCCAACAGTGGGCTCACAGTCTAAAAGGGGGAGACAGAGAACAAAACCAAACATACTAACAAAATAAAATAAATAAAATAGATAAGTACAAATAAAATAAATAAATAAATAAATAGAGTAAAAAATACGTACAAACATATATACATTTATGTAACGTATTGTATGAATAAACGTATGTCTAGTGTTAGTTTGTCAAGCCCTTTAGACCTTAGCTCTTTAAAGGCCTGAAACACATCTAAATCTTCCTTGGTAATTCTTCTTAATGCTGTGTAAAACAAACCCTGAAAAATACTGTGACTATAATTTTATAGCAAGGAGGCCCCATGAAGATCATAGATAAACTTTTCTAAACTAAGAGTTCTCTTCCTCACCTCATTTCTCAATACCATTGGGGAACGTCTGTTAATTCTGTTTTGTGCCTCCCAAGCACTTAGTATAGTGCTCTGCATATAGTAAGCACTCAATAAATATGATTGATTGATTGATTTCCAGGGATATCTCTCAATTGCTTTATTCATTCAATCGTATTTATTGAGTGCTTACTGTGTGCAGAGCACTGTACTAAGCGCTTGGGAAGTACAAATCAGCAGCATATAGAGATGGTCCCTACCCAACAATGGGCTCACAGTCTTGAAGTATCAATTGCTTTATGTGGTGGAGGGGTAATAATGTCTCTTCTCTCTCATACAGAGGCTGCACAGACCCTCTGCCTGTAGGATGTGATGATGTGGTGTTGTTAACTGGGCTTAACTGGTGAGTCTGGAACACTTGTGCCTGAGAATTCAATTCTGGCTCCAGAAACGGTTTAATAATAATAATGGCATTTGTTAAGCGCTTACTATGTGCAGAGCACTGTTTAAGAATTCTTCATGGCCCAGAGTAATCTAGAGGAGAATCTAGATCACTTATATTTTGTACTACAACCCCAAATACTTTACATTAAGATGGCAACTTAGTGTTACTGTACAACTTTAGTGTTACTGTACACTTACCTAACGCTATGAGTAGCTCTTGAAAATATCCATTGTAACATTCATTAATGGCATCGACAAGGTCTTGTCCAGAAATGTTTTGGAATTCCTGAAAAACTTGAGATAAATGGTATAGAATATGATATATACATATATATATATCAAAATGAATATGTTTTTCAGTATATCAAATTGAACACGGGTTAGACGACTGTCTGAAATGAAGCTTAATTTCAAATATGCTGCATTACATTTTTGATCAAACACGTATACTGAGCATTTGCATATGGCGTATATTGAAAGTGACCTTAATGCACTGCACGCCAATCAAACTGTAGTTTCAAATGGAATTAAGTGTGGGTGCCAACTTTTCATTCTGAGAATGAAGGGAAAAATACGGTGGGTATTTTAGGAAGGGAGGAAGTAGGGGTAGGACTTTGGAATGGCAAGCAATCTTTGAAGAGCTGACTGATTTTAAAGACCGATTTTTGGGCCCTTTCATCTCTTCTTGGAAATTCTTAGCCATTTTCAGTCCTTTTTGCAAGCTTGGTAGTCTTGTCAGAGACCTGGGTTGAGTGAGACTAGGAGTTTAGCCCAAAGGTTAAACAATTATTTCACTTCCACAGCTGGAAACTCTGGAGGGCAATGGTCTCCATTATCCCCATGGAATTGGCAACGTTGACAAAGTTAATTTGGTCAACTGCCTTGGTCCCTTTCCCGTTAAAACTATTCTGTTCTTATTTACCAAGAGAACGGACTTGTTTTTTGTCACACATTTAGATAGATGAGTAGCTGACTATGAAAAAAACCCAAAGATTAATAACTACCCATCCACAAATGCTGGTAGCTCTTGTTGCACAAGATCATCTGTAGCATGTTTTTGTGTTCCCCGGTCTTTTGTTGACAAGCTTCCCAAAGGACCTGGAACATCGAAGAGCATCAAGGGTCAGCAGAACAATCCCAAACCACCTCCAGGAGCCATTTAAACAGCTGTTGCAACATATTTTCCTCCACCCAGCAGCTCATACTAGTCACCACTGCATCCTGAGCAGCCATCACAGGATCTGCATAATATTCCTCCCAAATTCCCTGGGAAAAAAAACGTAGTTTTTACATTTTCTTTGTTTTAATTTGATTCCTCATCTGATTCAGTTTGGAAAATCTGGATAATTAATGCCCACAAGCTCCACCTGAGCCTTAACTGTTTCCAATATTGGACCCAACTAATGTTTTTTAAATACCAGCTAATCAATCAATCATTTATTGAGTGCTTACTGTGTGCAGAGAACTGCACTAAGCACCTGGGAGAGTATGAAATAACAATATAACCGAGTTGGTAGACACATTCCTTGCCTACAACGAGCTTAAAATCTGGAGGGGGAAACAGACATCAACATAAATGAATAAATTACAGAAATGTACATAAGTGCTGTGGGGCTGAGGTGCAAATCAAGTGTTTCAGAAGGGAGAGGGAGAAGAGGAAAAGAGGGCTTAGTTGGAAGGCCCCTTGGAGGAGATGTGCCTTCGATAAGACTTTGAAGGAGGGGAGGGTTATTGTCTGTCAGATATGAAGCAGGTGGGTGTTCCAGGCCAGCAGCAGGATGAGAGATTGGCAGTAAAATAGATGAGATGGAGGTACAGTGAGTAAATTGGCATTGGAGGAGCAAAGTGTGCTGACTAATATCTGGATAATTGCCTCAATTCTCTCCAATTTGGTAGGGTAGGATTATCCCTGGGAGTGCTATGCTCCTCCTCCTCATCATTAGCCCGGGGCATGTATTGATTGCCTACTCTGTTCAAAGATTAATGTGAAGAACTTACAGAGGGAACTTCAGAAGCAAAAAATAAAGTCCCTACACCTTGGGGGCTTACAATCCAATGGGAGAGTGTACAGGCATTTTCAAAGGCACTGTGGGAAGTGCATTGACTTTAGGCACTGTAGCAACAACAGATCAAATAACCTACATCTTTAAAAAAGAAAATTTGCCTCTTAAAAATGCCTAACCTTCTGTCATTTTGGTGATGAGCATTGGGAAGACCAGAGCCTCACACTGAACTCACTGGAAATCTAGTCTAGTGATGGTTTAGATCTCCCCCTTTTAGCCTGTGAGGCCACTGTTGGGTAGGGACTGTCTCTATATGTTGCCAATTTGTACTTCCCAAGCACTTAGTACAGTGCTCTGCACTTAGTAAGCGCTCAATAAATACGATTGATGATGATGATGATGATGATGAAAATCGCAATTCATGAAAAGCTCATTACACTTTTAGCAGTTTCCATTGGAAAATGATAGATCGTGTCTTTAACATTTTACTTTCGAGCCTTTAAGGCCCTGCACTGGGATCCCCACGCAGTACCACAGAATAGCATCCAATACAATTTAAAGGAAAGTAATGTTTTCTGAAGCTTCAGCTGCTCCTCTGTCTCCCATTACCCCTAGTTATCTGCTGGCAACTTTGAGCAGCTCCCCGACTGATTACTGAAGGAACCGTGGAACTCTGAAGAGTGTCATTGGCTTAAGTGATAGCAGAGGCTGTATCCTCCCAGGGAAATAAAGAGAAATAGCGCTAATCATGGCAGCACTCGTTAAGAACAGAGAGATCCTTGCTGACCCAGAAGTTATAGTCAAATGTTACAGTACGTGTTTTGCTGATTATGAAACATAATGCACTGATGCCATCCAGAGGCTTTCGAGGAAATCCTTAAAAGCCCAAAGGCGTCACCAGGACTTTGGATTCCCTCCCCTCTTCCAGAGCCCCTGTAAAAATGGTTGCTGCTTCGGAGCAGTGAGACACTGTAGCAGGAGTTGAGGTGGAGGGATTTAGAATAGCAATACTGGACATGAAGTTATCCAGTGCCGAATCAGTACCGACAGTGGACAGAACATCTGAAAAGTGACCGTCTGGTATAAAATTGATGAAAGGCCACTTTAGGTGGAGAAGGGGAGGTGTGGATGGAACATATGAAAAAGCAAGGCAGTGAAATCAAGGTAAGGGGAAGTATTGCCTGAAAATCGCTGGAAAAGACAAAAAAAATATAATTAAGGATTTTTACAGAAGGATGAGAATTGCTTCCCTCAAAGACTTCTCACTCAGCAGAAAGTTTGAGAAAGTGAAGCGCTGAAAGAATCCTGCCGCTCACATTGATGGAGTAGTTGACCTGCTGGATTTTTCCCAGTTTCTTGTTTGGCGATAGCATTTTTCATCTTCCATGTGTTTTGCATTCATTGACTAATTACTCTCCAAGTGACTAATTTGTCACTAGTTGACAGATAATTAATTCTCTTACAGACGCATCTGGATGGAGAGAGGCAGGAAGTGATGTGAGGCAGCTGCAATGACTGGCCTGGGGTCCTGGCCTCGCTTTCTGGCTTGACTTCCTGGCCTGATGTCCTGGCTTCAGCTGGTCCACAATAGATGCTTTCCTTATTAAATTAGCCCAACTAGGGTTTTCTCCCCAGTAATCCCATTTGCACAGGTTTCTAAAGATGCCAAGCTATCATGCCTGCATCTAATAAGTCACTAAAAGGTGGCAAAATGATGGTGGGAAAGCATTTTCCTTTTCCCTCATACTGGTTTTGGAATTTTGAATAGATGGCTCACATGTAAGATCTGGGATAATCTGTACCATCTTATTTTCATTCACTTATTCCTTCAGTGGTATTTATTGAGAGCTTACTGTGTGCAGAGCCCTGTACTAAGCGCTTGGAAAGTACAATTCTATAACAGAGACAATCCCAACCCAACAACCGGCTCTGTTGCCCTTCGTAATATCCCTGGTTCATTTAGTTTGAGATTAGTCTACACCCAGGGGAATTTCCACTTAAGAGACCACAAGCTTCTTGTGACACTTTTTCTTCAAGTGTTCTCTCCCAATTACTTGATTCAACGCTCATAGTACAGATGGCACAGTAGCCAGAAAGTGCTCAATAAATACTATTGATTGCTTGATGGATTATTATGCATTCAGGATTCAGACACAACTAAAAAATAAAATGACTTGAAAGTCTATCCTGACCACATATTTTTCTGCAGTCATTTTGAATCAATCAATCAGTTGTATTTATTGAGCGCTTACTGGGTGTAGAGCACTGTACTAAGCACTTGGGAGAGGACAATACAACAAAATTAGCAGACACGTTCCAAGCCCATAATGAGCTTACAGTCTAGAAGGGGAGACAGACATTAATACGAGTAAATAAACAATTTGTAATATATAATTTAAAGATATATAGATAAGTGCAGTGGGGTTGGGGATGGGAGAATATCAAATGTGCAAATGTCACAGACTGAATGCCCATAAGGAACTGGATGCTATAAAGTAGAATATAATTGAAAGAATCACGATCTCTGCATTGCTTTGGTAGTATCTTTCAGGGAAGACACGCATTTGGGTTTCTACCTATTGCATTCCTTAAAGATTCTCAAGATCAGATAGAGAATCCAAGTATCCTGATCAGACACCAGCTTTTGGGAACTGAATTCTTAGGCTTCTAATTCTACTTTGGCATTCTGATGGCATACTCTTTAATTATACTGTGTTAATTTGTTCCCTGGGAGTTTTCCAATAGACCGTGTGCCTCCATTGTGATGATGGATGAGGTGACCCCTGGGTAATTTATATATCAGTTTAAATTTGTAAAGTGCCTTTGTATTTTAGGGATGAAATAAATTGAGAAACTACAAGATCTTAAAACCAAGTCCACTGACTTTTCATTTGCTTTCTCCAACGGAAGCAGCATGGTCTAGTGGCTATAGCCAAGACCTAGGTTCTAATCTCCGCTCTGCCTCTTGTCTGCTGCATGAATTTGAGCAAGCCACTTAATTTCTCTGGTCCTCAGTTATCTCATCTGTAAAATGGGGGTTAAGATTGTGAGCCCCATGTGGGACGGTGGTTGTGTCCAACCTGATTAGCTTGTACCTCGTCAGCACTTAGTTCAGTGCATGGAATATAGTAAGAGCTTAACAAATACCAAAAAAAAAAAAAAAAGAATTGCTTCTCTATTCATCTTCATGTTTTTGGGTTTATGATGAAGTCATAATGCTGCTGTTGAAAGATAGAAAAATAATTTCCACAGAAACAGACTAAAATCTTTCAAACACAGGAGTTGGATAATGTTTATGTAGGAAGAAAAGAAAACTTCATACACTAGGAGAAAGACCGAGGGCATTCTGTGTGATAATAATTGTAATAATAATAATTGTGATATTTGTTAAGTACTTTCTATGTGCTAACTATGCTGGGGTAGAAACAAGCCAAACGGGTTGGATACAGTCCCCATCCCACAAAAAGCTCACAGTCTTAATCCCCCTTTTACAGATGAGGTAACTGAGGCACAGAGAAGTGAAGCTACTTACCCAAGATCTCAAAGTAGCAGCGTGGCTTAGTGGAAAGAGCCTGGGAGTCAGAGGTCATGGGTTCTAATCCCGCTTCTGCCACTTGTCAGCTGCGTGACTTTGGGTGAATCACTTAACTTCTCTGGGCCTCAGTTCCCTCATCTGTAAAATGGGGACGGAGCCTGTGAGCCCTATGTGGGACACCCTGATTACCTTGTATCTATCCCAGTGCTTAGAACAGTGCTTTGTACATAGTAAGCGCTTAACAAATGCCATCATCATCATCATTATTATTATTATTAAAGAAGACAGGTCCTTCGGACTCTCAGGCCCATGGTCTCTCCACTAGACATCACTGCTTCTCTAAGTTAGATAAGATATTTTAGATGTAAAGCCATATAATTGAGAAAAAGATGTAATATCAGGGGCTTGCCTTTTAAAATACAGAAAATTAATAGCATCTTGTTTTAATTTGAGAAGAGGAAAGTGCAACATTGTACTTGGTCTGGACAAATTGTGCAAGACAAGGGTATATTATGAACTTATTTTTCCAATGGAAATACATCTGCTTTCCCCAAATATGCATGCTAAATATTCTATACTAAATAAATGTTTCTCGAATTTCTGATGAGTTCATTTGCTTAGCTGAAAATGAGGCTGAAGACGTTTTCAGACTTAATGAAATGTGGAATCTCCAGGCTTTCTAGGAAAAGGGATTGGTTTCACCCCAGCAGAATCAGTCATCGACAGCCATTCTACAAGAAAGATCTTTGTCCAGCATACATTTATTTTGTTAGAGTCATTTTTTAGAGGTTCTTGCAGTTTCACACTGCATTTTATTTTCAAAAATGCACCTATCACTCAAATCCATAAGCACAGTGGTTTTAACGTAATGATGCTGATGGATCATCCCGTCGAGCATGAAGGACAAGCCTTGGTCTGGACCAAGAACTTTTTTTTTAATGCTATTTGTTAAGCACTTACTACATACAAGGCATTCTACTAAGCGTGGACACAGTTCCCTGTCCCACATGGGGCTCACAATCTAAGTAGGAGGAAGAGCAGATATTGAACAGATATTGATGCCCATTCTCCAGGCTCAAAATCCAGTTCACCAGCTCACTCAATCCACTGGATGAGGGAAGTAGAATCTGTAGTCAAATGATGTGTTGCCACATTAATGGTCTATCAGCTGTGATAGCCACTAGCTTTTCAAATGGCAGGGAGGAATGAGACTGGAAAACAAGAGCTATTTTCAGTTTGAAGATCATGGCATGGTCTTGTCATCTTCGAAGCCTTATTAAAAACACATCTCCTCCAAAAGGCCTTCATTTATTGAGCCTTCATTTCCTCTTCTCCCACTCCTTCTGAGTCACCCTTGCCCTTGGGTACACAGCCTTTTTTCATTCCACCCTCAGCCCCACAACACTTATGTAGATATCTATAACATTTATTTATATTAATGTCTGTACTCTACAAAGCACTCAGTATTCATTCATTCAATCGTATTTATTGAGCACTTACTGTGTGCAGAGTACTGTGCTAAATTCTTGGGAAAGTACAATGCAACAATAAATAGTGACTTCCCTGCCCACAGTGAGCTTAGTACAGGGCTATGCCCACAGAAATCACTTTATAAATATGATTTAGCGATTGGTTGATTGACGTGATCTTCCAAAGATCAGCACCACTAAATTTCTGAACTTCTTCCCCACAGAAAGCTAGTTGACTTTCGGCCTTCTTCAATAGCAAATACTTTGCCTCCTTTGGAGTTTTTTTATAGCCTGCTTAAAAAAAATATGGCACTGCAGTCATGCCACGTCTAAATTTATTGTTGAAGTGTGTATTTTCAGCTGGAGTTTTCTGGCAAGGTTGTGAAAATGATTTGATATGCGTGCACATTTCTAGAGAGACCAACCATTTTCAGTTTGTGAGATGAAATACGGTACCTGGACCAGGTTCATAATTGTGTCTCTGAAGTGTCCAGGGGTCACTGAGTAACAGTCTCGTTGAAGGTCACTGTTGTATTCTGGGGAGAGAAAAAACCCAAGTTAAATGTGCAGTTTATTAGAGTCCTCTACATATACCTATTCAAATCATTTAAGGAGAATTATCTAGGAATAATGAATACCAAGACTGCATTCTATGTGTTGACATTTCTCTCTTTTATCACCTTCCATTCAGGGGTCATCAATAGAGAGACCCAGCTAAGAAACCAGTGAGAATACGGTGGCATAACCGAAGGTGCCTTTAAAGTTTATCATCTCTCCCCGCAAGCTAATAAACAAGAAAAGAAGTTATTTTACACTGCGGCATTTCGTATTTCAAAGAATCGGTAAATATAGGGAGATGGTGGGGGTGGTAGGAAACCCACTGATTAAATAGTCCCCAGTGAGTGCACAGTATGGTGTCCTGGTCCTTTGTGTAGATGCAGATGTTTCAAAGGATGGTACTTTCAGCCCGTTCCCTTGGCATTGTCCCTTTTTTTCAAACTGATTCACTGCTAGGGAGGCCTTCCTGACATTCAGCCTCAGCTCACTGGTGCAAAATATAGCCTGGTGACTGACAATTATTAAAAATGAAAACAGCTTCCACAGGGTTGAGCCCAGAGTTATCATTATCTATTAATGTTTATTGAAAAGCTACAGGCGTGGACACGGCCTATTTAAAAGAATAGAACTCCCTTTGTGTTAACAATAATCTCTCTGTTTTACTCGTGGAATTGGAAGTATATTACGTAAGCAGTACGCCTCTTTCATCTGGAATATTTCCCCATTTGTTCTTGAAGCCAATATATCAATCAGACAGTTTTCCTCTATGCCCGCACCCTAGAAGGAAGAAAATAACAGTCAGGTTATTTCTACTGTTATGCATTCGTATGATGGTCAGAATACAAGCTCTTAGTACAGTGCAAGCGCTTAGTACAGTGCTCTGCACACAGTAAGCACTCAATAAATACGATTGAATGAATGAATGAATACATAAAGGAACAGGTGGTGATTGAAGATTGATTCTGAGGGCACCCACCTCCGTTATCTGGCTTCTTCCTTTCTTGGGAAGGGGCTTACTGACTTTCCTTGTTGAATTTGGCTCTGAGTAAACGAGATTTGCAATGCCGCTCTGGGGATTGAGGCTGTAAATATGAGATTTGCAATGCCACTCTGGGGATTAAGGCTGTAAATCACAATTCCAGGAATTGCGGGGATTCTACCTGTAATAATTGTCCTCCTATATTCAATTAAGATTAGTATCTATCTCCCCTGGTAGATTATAAGCTCCTTGAAGTCAGGGATCATGTAATTAATTCTATTATATTCTTCCAAGGATTTACCTCAGTGATTCATTCATTCATTCAATCGTATTTATTGAGCGCTTACTGTGTGTGCAGAGCACTGGACTAAGCGCTTGGGAAGTACAAGTTGGCAACATATAGAGACGGTCCCTACCCAACAGTGGGCTTACAGTCTAGAAGATGTGCACATGTAATGATCACTGAGAAGCAGCATGGCCTGGTGGAAAGAGCACAGGCCCGGCAGTCAGAGGACATGGGTTCTAATGCCGGCTCTGCCACTTGTCTGCTGCGTGTCCTTGGGCAAGTCATTTAACTTCTCTGTGCCTCAGTTTCCTCATCTGTAAAATGGGGATTAAATCCCACTTCTTCCTACCCAGTGTGTGAGCCCCATGAGAACTAGGTTCAACCTAATGGTCACATATTTACCCCAGCATTTAGTATAGTGCTTGGTACACAGTAAGCCCTTAACAAATACTATTATTATTATTATCAACAAATACAATTGCTCCCCCTCTAGACTGTAAGCTTGCTGTGGGCAGGAAATGTGCCTGTTACACTGTTAAATTGTACTCACCCAAGAGCTTAGTACAGTGCTTAGTACAGTATGATTGACTACTTGATTGATCTAATCGAGAGTGCACCACTCATAGTACTGCAAGTATGGTGACCCCTCTTAATAATAATAATAATAACAATAATAATAATAATAATAGCATTTATTAAGCGCTTACTATGCAAAGCACTGTTCGAAGCGCTGGGGAGGTTACAAGGTGATCAGGTTGTTCCCTGTGGGGCTCACAGTCTTAATCTCCATTTTACAGATGAGGTAACTGAGGTCCAGAGAAGTTAAGTGACTTCCCCAAAGTCACACAGCTGACAAGTGGCAGAGCCGGGAGTAGAACTCATGACTTCCAACTCCCAAGCCCGGGCTCTTTTCACTAAGCCACGCTGCTTCTCTTGTATCCTCCCCAGTGCTTAGAACAGTGTTTTGCACATAGTAAGCACTTAACAAATGCTATCATTATTATTATTATTATTCCAGGGAGTTGGGGCAATTGTTACACTGTCCCCATGTCCTCCATTTCTAGATTGTGATACTCTCCTCATGGGGAGGGTTTTTTTAGGAAAATATTTCAGAAACTTCACAAGTATCTCGAGTCCAAGTTTTAAATTAAAAAAAAAACCATACTAAATGGAACCTAAAAATCTGAGACAATATATGGTTATTTTATTTCCTGGAAATGACTGTTCTGTTTTTTTTTTTTTTAAACTAGGCATTCAGAAACATTTGAACAAATGCTTTTATAAAGGGAAAACTTAAAATTTTAGCCCAATAAAGACAAAAAAATGGCATTGATATTTCATTTCTGATTCAGTTTTCTCTTTGTACCTGTAGGCTAATACAACTACTATCTGTTTTTAAGAGTAGAATAGTCTTTTTCCCTGCTTTAATAGAGCAATCACAATAGAATTCATGTGAAAGGATTCATTTCTCATTCCTGTATTACAGTTTATGTAGAAAAGCTTTTCCTACAACTTAGGGTTGCACTAAATGCCAGAGAATCAGAAAGATAAATGTGATATTAGGTAAGTGGGGTTTCAGGGCAGAATGCCACATTTTGAACAGCACCTTCATAGCACGCCAGAGCTCGTGAGCATCGTACGATGGGGGTGTGTACATCAGGCCAACCATGACATCTTTGAAATGGCTTGAAAGATTCTCCTTTAGTTCTGTAATCAAATCCTAGAGAAATACAAGTTGTAAAGATTATCATAATTCACATCGGAGCTTATTTTTATAAAGGAAGTAAATTAACACGGGGGAATGTCCTGTTGATTCTGGAGGAACTTATCGTCAGCTTCCTGTCAACGGGTGTCAGGCTTCTTGGCTGACAAAATGGGTGATTTGGATTTACAAATAAAGACAGCACCTCCCAAAAGTGCACACTTCAGGGCTTTGACTGCTTGCGTGAGTGATGAGCTAAACTCCACCTCTCCATAAGAGATGCCCTTCGGTTTTGTAATAATTCACTGGCTGAATGATAGCCCATGTTTTTCTTTATCTCTCGGTATGGAAATTAGTAGAGAAAGCCGGAAATATTTCATCTTGGCTTACTTACATTATTGCGCTAATACTTTTATTTTGGTTTATCTGCCTTCTCCCATGATTCCTGATTGTGTTATGGGACTTTATAAAACACCTTTCTTCTAAAGAAATGTACTTTTTTATTGTGGTTGTAATGGCTCTTAGCAGTAAGAGCCTAGCTCTCCTATTGCCCAGAGTTTATGGGCAATAAGCTCTGTGACTTCTTCTGTGACTGCTTTTGATAATCTTTAGAATTCTCTTCAATCTTGACCATATTATTACTATGAGGTGTGAAAGAATATTGAAAGTGAAAATATATTTTTTTTGTAAAAGAAGGCAGGCTGGTGTTTTCATGATAGAACACAGAAAATGAAAAAAAAACAAACCAATATTGTCCATATAAGAAAAGTGCAAGATGGGTAAGGAAAGACATTTTATTCTGTCTTTAAGGATTAATAGAAGAGAGTAATACTATAAAAATACAACAGAAACTGAAGTTAATCACACTGTAGATATTTTACCCAAGTTTGGTGAGTATGTTTATAATTATGTTCTCCCTAGTTAGAGATCTTGAATGGCTGTGTAAACACATTCAAAAACAGTCTAATCTTCATATAACATTAGCCCAGAATTGATTTGCTCATATAGTATACAGGCCTAACGGAGGCCCAGGAGAGTAAAGAATTGAGATGATAAAGAATAAAATCCAAACCATAAAAACTGCTTTCTCTCAAATTTAGAATAAAGTGAGGGTAGACCAGCTTGAATGGGGAATTTCAGAAATATTTTTTTTTAAAAGTCATAGACTGTAAGCTCGTCATGGGCCGGGGATGTGTCTGTTATATTGTTATACTGTACTCTCCCAAGTGTTTAGTTCAGTGCCCTGCACACAGTAAGCATTCAACAAGTATGAGTGACCGACTGACTCTAGTGGATCCATGCGTCTCTCTGTGTTGCTGGGTGTGCTAATCATCATCAATCGTATTTATTAAGCGCTTACTGTGTGCAGAGCACTGTACCAAGCGCTTGGGAAGTACAAGTTGGCAACATATAGAGACAGTCCCTACCCAACAGTGGGCTCACAGTCTAAAATCCTAATCTTAGGATTGGCATCATGGCACCAATTTCAACAGCCCTGGAAGTCCGGGCCTGTGGTCCCCCATAAGGGTATGCAAACTGGACTACAGTGGGAAGGGAGCAGGAAAAAGTAAAGAAGGAGAAACTGATTTAAAGCCTTAAAGCTCTATGGGGTCTCTCCCATGAACCAAGATATGTGTACATCTCAGCTGACGAATCAGTCAACCGAGAGATTGTATTTATTGAGCACTTATCATATTCAGAATACCATACTAAGGGCTTGGGAGAGTACAGTCAATCAGTTAATCAATCAATGGTATTTATTAAGCACTATGTGCAGAGCACTTGACTAAGCATTTGAGAAAGTACAATAGAACAGAGTTGGTGGACACGTTCCCTGCCCACAATGAGCTTGCCTTCCAGAGGATGAACTTACGTGTTTTCTTCTGATGAAAAATCTAAGTTGGAAGGTCAGACTCTCCAAAATTCCAGGAAGGCTCCACCTAAACCTGAACATCTGCTTATTGTATGCCCAAATAACTCTCTTATCAAATACTGGAAGCTTAGAGTAGCCACTAGAAGATCACTCGCTACACTTCAGGCTTTGGAAGAACGATCGCTTCTCCCAATTATCCCTATTAGAGCAGTTTAGAGAATTAGGTTTGTTAAGAAGTTTTAAAAACACCCGCATCAAAGATCGATTTTATTTTCAAATGACCTTTGGGGAATAAATATGGAAGAGTTATTATATAGAGTTTGGGAGAATTTGCTTCCTAGCACAACTGGATGTAGTTTTGAATTGAAATCCTGCCTCTAGGCAGACAAAACTTTTAAACTTTGAGCTCACTGTATTCCCAGTAGGTATGGTCACTCTGCAAAATGGATGATAATTAGTCCTGCGGGTGATTGAACTTTAACTGATGCAGCTTAGCATCCATTTAGTTAACAGAGGCCCTTGAGAAATCCTCATGTATAATGACTTTCGGTCATTTCTGACTAGAGGTGAGTTTTAAATGAGGGAAGTTAGCGAGAAGCACTCCAATTTTTGTGTATTTCCCTATTCCCTTTTGTCTTAACTTATATAACCCGAACAAGAAATGATTAGGCTGTTTGCCTCAAACAAAGCTCGTTACAAGTGTTTCTTTCTAAATATAGACGGCTTGTACATTATGAAGAGAAAGAGTAGTAAATGGAGATATACTGTGAACTTAGTGATCCAGTTGCTGTAGAATCTTCGTTCCCTTGGAAAAAGAGTAATTAAAGGTATCCACAGGATATTGAATATAATTAACACAGTAGATGGCACAGCAATGAGGACGAAGACTTAGAAGTTTAAAAAAATGAATTTATGATGAACAATCAGTAATCTTCAATGAATGCACCTTAGCTGCATGTGACAGCTACTAAATCACACACATAGAATAGAAATTAATTCATTAAGACATTTCAGGGCTGACAACATGCCTGTGGGAAAATGGATTCATAATAGGAATGAAGACTAATTAAAAATTGCCCCCTGCTAATGGAACCAGTATTCATGTACTGCAGAACTGGAAGAAAATTCTACGTTCTCAATATTAACACTTTGCGATTGTCTCTTTCTATGATCTAACTGTAATAAGGAATCTTAGAATCTGTTTAGATGTTTCAGCAAATTTGGTAGCTATTTACTGATGGTTTTGCCTTGTATCTCTTTTAACCTCATTTCCAATTTGGCATTCCTGTGAAAACCAGATTTAGACATTTCTGGGATTCTAATTTCATTTTTTTTCATTTTGCTCAGCTCTGACCTCTATAGTAATCAAAGAGGATTAATGTTGTACAGCAGACAAGTATAGGATAAAACCAGAAAAATAAAATTTTACTTGTAGGCTCGTGGAGGTAGAAAAGTTCTCAGGAAATCACCGTAATTTGATCTTCTTTTTCGAGGCTGGAAGTGATCTATCCCAACATTTGGCAAGGTTTTTTTAACCCCGTTGAAGCTGGCACCTGTGGTGGGCTGAGACCACCAAGACCACTGGCCAAGCAGCTAATGGAGCAGAGTTGGAGATGATGGATAGGGCAGAGCTGCAGTGGGGGTCAAGACAATGGCGCATGATTCTAGCGCTTAGTACAGTGCTCTGCACATAGTAAGCGCTCAATAAATACGATTGATTGATTGACTGTGAGCCCGTTGCTGGGTAGGGACCGTCTCTATATGTTGCCGACTTCTACTTCCCAAGCGCTTAGTACAGTGCTCTGCACACAGTAAGCACTCAATAAATATGATTGATTGAATGAATGAATGTCAGAGTGGCCACACACTGCAAAACAATCAGAAGGACGTGGGGTCTAATCCCACCTCTGTCACTTGTCTGCTGTGTGACTTTGAGCGAGTCACCTCACTTCTCTGGGCCTCAGTGGCCTCATCTGTAAAATGGGGATTAAGACTGTGAGCCCCCTCTGGGACATGGACTGTGTCCATTCTGATTAACTTGTATCTATCTCAGCGCTTAGTACAGTGTCTGGAACATAGTAAGCAATTAACAAATCTCGTAAAAAAGAAATTGAGACTTTTTCTCAGGATCTTGCACCCATCACCTGTGAAGCAAGTCACTTAATTTCTCTGGGCCTCAGTTACCTCATCTGTCAAATGGGGATGAAGACTGTGAGCCCCATGTGGGACAACCTGATCACCTTGTATCTACCCCAGCACTTAGAACAGTGCTTGGCACATAGTAAGTGCTTAACAAATACCAACATTATAATTATTAGTATTATCAACTGTATAAGAAGACCATTAATTTATATTGTTCAAACCTACTGATCGAAGAACAGTTTCATTTTGGGCAGGGAACGTATCTCGTAATTCTGTTGTATTGTACTCTTACCAGTGCTTAGTACAGTCCTCTGCACATAGTCAGTGCTCAATAAATATGATTGGTTGATTGATTTCATTCTTTTTTTCTGGTAGGAATAACTGGACATCATCCATCTTTGTATATTTGATGCACAAGATGTCCAGATGTCAAGAGGTAGGTATGCGAATCAAGAGTGTGGCGGCAAGTGTTATCCCCTCCATAATGCACCATTATCTCTTAGGGAGGGAGTTAGAGGAGAATGACCCTGAGTCTCCCCCTGCCATAAATACAGAATGGGTTTGGCAGGTGTAACAATAAACTAGGATCCTTCCAATGTCTTAATATCTTTAAAGTATCACAAAACAAAGAGCTGAGAATAGAAACATAATGTGAGTCTGTTTGTGTTTGGAAGGCTTGCCTTCAGCATACGTGAGTACTACAGGGAGAGTTTTCTTAGCGTGAGGTTTCGCAAAAACCCAGTGCTAATATTGTAGAAATGTATTTCCTTTGCGATCACACCAAAAAGAGATTATGTTCTGCTAAAACTACAATTCTAACCCAATCTGGGAGGAATTAATTTTAGGAATTGGCAATATTTAAGTCCTTTTCCTTCAGGGGCTCCTTTAAAGAGGCTTCCTACCAAAGGGGATGGGGCCCATCTTAATAACTCAAGCTGGGCCATGAATTGGTTAATGAATGCCTGGTCAAATCCTGGCTAATAGTAAGGCTTAAAGATACTTAAAACAACTAGCAAAGGGAAACTAGCAGTACAAAGTGCTGAATTTTCTGAGCCATTACATCCTTCAGACTGTTCTGAGGAGTAGGCGTGGGACTAATTTTTCTTGATAATATGGAAAAACTTGAAGAAGATTGCAATGTCCCTCTAAAGGCACCTAGCAATTTTTCTATCAATACCAAGTTTTTAGTGTCATGGAGATTTATTTTCACATCTAATAAGCATCAATTCTTGTAAATTGTATATGTAATGTGAAATTTCTGCCAAGATATACAATGTGCACATTTTATGAAATTTAAATGATCACTCTCTTTGGTACCACAGAGAAAAACCTGGAAGAGATTTTTTACAGGCTTTCAGAATTAAAATAACAGTATTACTGAGGAAGATAGCTTCTGCTGTGAATTAAGTGCTCAGCTTTATGGGTGATGTGTATGCCAGAGACCAGAAAGTTTAAAATCAGATAATCCCTGTCTTAGATTAGAAGAGAACTTGGTGGCTACATCACTGATGCTTGAACTGCCAGAGTCATCTGTTTTCAGATTGCCAAATACTATGAATGGAAACCAGTCTGGTCTAGGGGAAACGGCACTGACGTGGAGTCAGAGGACCTGGATTCTAATCCTGCCTCCTCCACGTGTCTGCTATGTGACCTTTGGCAAGTCACTTCACTTCTTCGTGCCTCAATTCCCTCATCTGCCAAATGGGGATTGTTTACCTGTTCTCCTTCCTACTTAGACTGCGTGTCCCATGTGGGACCTGATTATCTTGCATCTACCGCATTGCTTCGTACAGTGCTTGACGCAGAGAAAGTGCTTCACAAATTCCAGAGTTATTATTATTATGAATAAATGAACCTCCCAGGAGCATCTCATTGGTCTGTTGCTTTCGGTGTGGAGTAGGATTATCAGAGCCTTCTTTTCAGCCATGCCTTACGTGGCTTCAGATGGCAAGCGAGGTGATTGCCCCTGGGTCCACGATCTGGGGGAACGGTTAAAAGTTTGAGAGCTTTCAGCCCCGAGTCAGACGTGATGCCTGTGAGAATGAGGACCTGGAGGGGAACAAAATTAGGCAAATGCTCCACGTTCAGGGTGGGGCAAACAGACCCCTTCCCGGTGATGCGATGCCATTATGTTAAAGGTCCACACTGTGTAACATAATGGCGCAGTACAGAACTGGACGGATTGGTGGGTAAATCTTTCCTACATCAAGACAGCCAAGTGTCCAAATGTCGAAGCTGGCCCTGGCCTCACGCTTGTTGGAGTCGCTCTCAATGCAAAGAACAGAGGCCCACATACGAGAAGACCATTAAGTAAGGAAGCGGTGTTGCGTAATGGAAAGAGCACGGGCTTGGGACTCCAGGTTGGGCACATTCCCTTTTCTGCAAGGGGCTCACAGATTAAGTCAGAGGGAGGAGGATTAAATCCCCAATTTACAGATGAGGTAACTGAGTCCCAGAGAAACCAAGTGACTTGCCCAATATCACAGAACAAGCAAGTGACAGAGCCAGGACTGGAACCTAGGTCCTTGAATCCCTTGTAGGAAAGGGAATATGTCCAACCTGATTATGTTGTCTCTATTCCAGCACTTAGTGCATATGGTCTCTGGCAAATAGTAAGCATTTAGCAAGCACCATAAAAATTAATAATAAATATCATAATCATTAATTGTTATTAAGTGCTTACTATGTTCTAGGCCCTGTACTAAGCGCTGGGGTAGATACAAAATAACTGGGCTGGACAACAGTCCCTGTCCCACGTGGGGCTCATGGTCTCAATCCCCATATTACAGATGAGGTAACTGAGGCACGGAGCAGTGAAGTGACATGCCCAAGGTCACACCGCAGGCAAGTGGTGGAGCAGGATTAGAACCCATGATCTTCTGACTCCCGGGCTCTATCCTCTATATCATGAATCTGTCAATCAAAGGACTACCAAAGTGCTCTGCCATTTTCTCACAGGTTCAGCCTCGGCTCTCACTGAAGTCACTCTATTGGAACTCAGCATCTCTTCCCTAGTGCTCATAATCCCACCAGTTAAGGGAAGGCAAGAAAAAGCTCTTACTGCTTCATAACGCAAAGCGGAATGTGCATGAGCAGACTTTAAGTGTCAAGTTAGGATTTGAACAGCTTCTTGGAACTAATCCACTCATGAGTATTACTGTTCATAAGCATCACAGATGGATTTTAAGTATTTTGCTCGTTTGCAGCCGGTGAAAAATGAATCCTCCTCTACCATCCTGTTAACATAATGGAGGGGTAGTACTCTAAATGGAGTCACTTACCTCTCTTCCCCACCTCTCCACATCCCCATGGCACTTATGTACATATCTTTAAACTCTTGCTTTCCCCTAACTGTAATTCATTTTAGTGTCTGCTTTCCCTGGTAGGTCTCCTAAAGAATCAGGATCGGATATACAACCAAGTCTATTTTGCTCTTTCCAAGCAGTGCTCTGCACAGACTATGTATGCAATAAATACTCTTGATTGATTGATTGATTAATGGAGCCATCCTACCACTTTTCTGCAAATAATTCCCAGTTTTGGGTCATGGAAACTTAGGGAAACTTGGGTCTAGTAGAAAGCATAGAAAGCATTCCCCCTTCTAGACTGTGAGCCCGTTGTTGGATAGGGACCGTGTCTGTATGTTGCCGATTAGTACTTCCCAAGCGCTTAGTACAGTGCTCTGCACACAGTAAGCACTCAATAAATATGACCGAATGAATGAAAAGCATATGGGGCTAAGAGTTTAGAGATCTGGGGTTTATAGACCTGTGTGAGTTTGGGCAAGTCATTTAACTACGCTGGGACTCAGGATCCTCATCTGTCTCCCATTTAGATTGTGAACTCCATTTTGGGCAGGAACTCTGCCAATCCGATTATTTGGTATATGCCTCAGCACATAGCACAGTGCTTGGCACAGAGTAAATGCTCAATAAATACCATGGGAGTTATTATTGTAGGGTAATATAACTTCAGAGACAAGCAAAACACTGACACATTTCTTTTTTTCACAGCTGACTAATCCCAAGGATAGGGTTTGCTTCTTTAATTACTGATTAGACATGGGTAGCGAAGACTCCATATCCTTAATAAGTTACAATAGTTTACATAGTCTAGTCAGCCATGAGGTTTGTGAGGAGATGTATGATGTGAAACTTTTGGGAAAGCTGCACAACAGCATTGGAACTAAAGTGTTTAGCAAATACAGTAATTGCATTCCAGTTTCAGGCTCCTCTGGTCTGAAAAGTCTTGGTTCTGCACCACTAGATCGTATGCATAACAAGAGGAAAGGCTGTTACAAAAAGTGTTTGATTATTTTAAAACACTATGGATGCTATTTTATTATTCTGAGGGTTTTTTTTTTTAAACTACAGGTGTAATAGTCTTCTTTTAAGTGGCCTTTGATACCCTGGGAGAAGTACAGCTAGTTTCAGTCTCTCTATTGATGTTAATTTGGTGGGAGCAGAGCAAGATGCTTTTAGACTGTGAGCCCACTGTTGGGTACGGACTGTCTCTATATGTTGCCAATTTGTACTTCCCAAGCGCTTAGTACAGTGCTCTGCACACAGTAAGCGCTCAATAAATACGATTGATGATGATGATGATGATGTGATGAGGAGGAATACGTATTCTCTGTACCTGATGATTACCAGGTCCTCAAATATTTCTAGTACAAAATTGTCTATAATTATTTAGCCAACGAGAAAGTGCCTGAAAGTGTGGTTACTTCGCTGACGAATACCCTCCCCATCTGACTCATACGTCCAATCAATCAATCAGTGGTATGTATTGAGTACTTACTACAGTCTAAGTGCTTGGGAGAGTCCAGTAGAGAAATACAGACATGATCTCTGCTTTTAAGGTTGCAATCTAGCCACTTTTAAGTGGTTCCTTCTTTATTATTACGTTTTTACATATTTGTTACTCTATTTATTAATTTATTTTACCTGTACATATCTATTCTATTTATTTTATTTTGTTAGTATGCTTGGTTTTGTTCTCTGTCTTCCCCTTTTAGACTGTGAGCCCACTGTTGGGTAGGGACTGTCTCTATATGTTGCCAATTTGTACTTCCCAAGCGCTTAGTACAGTGCTCTGCACATAGTAAGCGCTTAATAAATACGATTGATGATGATGATGATGACTGTCTCTATATGTTGCCAACTTGTACTTCCCAAGCGCTTAGTACACTGCTCTGCACACGGTAAGCGCTCAATAAATACGATTGATGATGATGATTAGAGAAGCAGTGTGGCTCAGTGGAAAGAGGCCGGGCTTTGGGGTCAGAGGTCATGGGTTCAAATCCCGGCTCCGCCACTTGTCAGCTGTGTGACTTTGGGCAAGTCACTTCACTTCTCAGTGCCTCTGTTCCCTCAACTGTAAAATGGGGATGAAGGCTGTGAGCCCCACATGGGACAACCTGATCACCTTGTATCCTCCCCAGTGCTTAGAACAGTGCATTGCACATAGTAAGCGCTTAACAAATGCCATTATTATTATTATAGATGTGTTTATCAAATTTGGTTTATTATGGATTTATAATTTGGCTTATCAGTTTATTTTAATGATTGTATATTCACCAATCTAAATTCATTCATTCATTCATTCACTCAATCGTATTTATTGAGCGTTTACTGTGTGCAGAGCACTGTACTAAGCGCTTGGGAAGTCCAAGTTGGCAACATATAGAGACGGTCCCTACCCAACAGCGGGCTCACGGTCTAGAAGGGGGAATTCTTCCGAGGGAAGGAAGCATCGCCACCAACTCTATTCTGTGCTCACAAATGCTTAGTATAATGCTCTTCTTGGAATAAGCACTGAGAAGCGGCATGGCCTAGTGGATAGAGGATGGGCCTGGGAATCAGAAGGACCTGGGTTCTTATCCTGGCTCTACCACTTGTCTGCCGTGTGACCTTGGGCAAGTCACTTCACTTCTCTGTGCCTCAGTTCTCTCGTCTGTAAAATGGAAATGAACTGTGAGCCCTATGTGGGACAGGGAACTGTGTCCATCACCATCATCATCATCAATCGTATTTATTGAGCGCTTACTATGTGCAGAGCACTGTACTAAGCGCTTGGGAAGTACAAATTGGCAACATATAGAGACAGTCCCTACCCAACAGTGGGCTCACAGTCTAAAAGGGGGAGACAGAGAACAAAACCAAACATACTAACAAAATGAAATAAATAGAATAGATATGTACAAATAAAATAAATAAATAGAGTAATAAATATGTACAAACATATATACATATATACAGGTGCTGTGGGGAAGGGAAGGAGGTAAGATGGGGGGATGGAGAGGGGGACGAGGGGGAGAGGAAGGAAGGGGCTCAGTCTGGGAAGGCCTCCTGGAGGAGGTGAGCTCTCAGCAGGGCCTTGAAGGGAGGAAGAGAGCTAGCTGGGCGGATGGGCAGAGGGAGGGCATTCCAGGCCCGGGGGAGGACGTGGGCCGGGGGTCGATGGCGGGACAGGCGAGAGCGAGGTACGGTGAGGAGATTAGCGGCGGAGGAGCGGAGGGTGCGGGCTGGGCAGTAGAAGGAGAGAAGGGAGGTGAGGTAGGAGGGGGCGAGGGGATGGACAGCCTTGAAGCCCAGGGTGAGGAGTTTCTGCCTGATGCGCAGATTGATTGGTAGCCACTGGAGATTTTTGAGGAGGGGAGTAATATGCCCAGAGCGTTTCTGGACAAAGATAATCCGGGCAGCAGCATGAAGTTGGATTGAAGTGGAGAGAGACATGAGGACCTGATTAGCTTATATCTACCTCAGGGTTTAGTGTCTGGCACATAGTTAGTGCAGAGGAGATTAGCGGCAGAGGACCTAGCTTCAAGGAACCAGAGAGGTCGTGGGTTATGGGGAGCTCCATCCTCTGAGCCAGATTTGGCCAGTTTGAAGTCAAACCCAAGCGGGGGGACCAGGATGCACCCCAGATGGAAATGATATAATAATAATAATAATAATAATGATAATAATTTTGGTATTTATTAAGTGCTTATTATGTGCCAAGCCCTGTTCTAAGCATTGGGGATGATACAAGGTAATCAGGTTGTCCCACGTGGGGCTCCCAGTCTTAATCCCCATTTTCCAGATGAGGCCCAGAGAAGTGAAGTGACTTGCTCAAAGTCACACAGCTGACATGTGGCAGAGCTGGGATTAGAACCCACGGCCTCTGACTCCCAAGCCCACGCTCTTTTCACTGAGCCATGCTGCTTCTCTTCATTGTGGTATTTGAGAAGTGTTTAATATAATAATAACAATAATTGTAATGGCATTTATTAAGCACTTACTATGTGCAAAGCACTGTTCTAAGTGCTGGAGGGGATATAAGGTGATCATGTTGTCCCACGGGGGGCTCACAGTCAATGCCCATTTTACAGATGAGGTAACTGAGGCACAGAGAAGTTAAGTGACTTGCCAAAAGTCACACAGCTGACAAATGGCGGAGCCAGGATTTGAACCCATGACCACTGACTCCAAAGCCCTGTCTCTTTCCACTGAGCCACGCTGCTTCCCTAATATGTTCAAGCACTGAACGAAGCGCTGGGGTAGTTACAAAATAATCGGGTTGGACACAATTTCCTGTGAGCCCATTGTTGGGTTGGGACCGTCTCTATATGTTGCCGACTTGTACTTCCCAAGCACTTAGTACAGTGCTCTGCACACAGTAAGCAATAATAATAATAATAATGATGGCATTTATTAAGCGCTTACTATGTGCAAAGCACTGTTAGCGCTGGGGAGGTTACAAGGTGATCAAGTTGTCTCACGGGGGGTTCACAGTCTTAATCCCCATTTTACAGATGAGGTAACTGAGGCCCAGAGAAGTTAAGTGACTTGCCCAAAGTCACACAGCTGACAAGTGGTGGAGCAGGGATTTGAACCCATGACCTCTGATTCCAAAGCCTGTGCTCTTTCCACTGAGCCATGCTGCTTTTCAATAAATATGATTGAATGAATGAATGAATGTCCCACATAGGACTCAGAGCCGTAATCCCCATTTTCCAGATGAGGCAACGAGGCACAGAGAAGTGAAGTGACTTGCCCAAGTTTATACAGTAGGCAAGTGGAAGAGCTGGGATTAGAACCCAGGTCCTTCTGACTGTCAGGTCTGTACTCTATCCAATTCTGCTCAGTGCCACCCTAGAATTGGGGGGAAACTCACTCTCTAAGGGTTGTACTTCCCAAGTGCTTAGTACAGTGCTCTGCACACAGTAAGCGCTCAATAAATATGATTGATTGATTGATTGATTGATTGATTGTGAGTTTGTCCCAAGGACGGTTCCTGCCTAACTGCTCTAGGCAGGGAATGGGTCAGATGGGGTTGGGCAGACCCCCAGATTTCCCGACACGTCAGGGCTATTACCTAGTTATCACCTTGAGAGAAGATAGAGGGGACTTCAGCTCCTCTTGTTTTAGTATTTGGTAGAGATACGATGTTTTAGAATTACTCGGAATCTAAGGAAGTCAATCTCCATCCCAGATAATAATGATGATGGTATTTGTTAAGCGCTTACTATGTGCCAGGCACTGTATGGATACTCTCAACCTAGCCTCGTGGAAAGAGAGTTGGAGGACTGAAATTCTAATCCCAGCTCTGCCACGTGCCTGTTGTGAGAAATTGGGCAAGTTCCTTAACTTCTCTGGGCTTCAGTTTCCTCATTTATAAAATGGGCATTCGAAACCGGTTCTCCCTCCTACTTCAACTGTGAACCCCGTGTAGGTCCGGGGACTGTGTCCAACCTGATTAACCTGTATCTACCCCAACACTTAGATCAGTGCTTGTCTCACAGTAAGCACTTAACGAATACCACATATAAATAATAAAAATGATAATAACCACCTATTGTGACCCAACCTCATCTCTCTCATTATCAACGTCTTGCTCAGGTCCTCCCTCCTGATTGGGACTTCATATCTGACAGACCACCCCTTTCCCCATCTTCATAGCCCTATCCAAATCATTTTACCTCCAGGAATCTCATTCATTCATTCCTTCAATCGTATTTATTGAGCGCTTACTGTGTGCACTGTACTAAGCGCTTGGGAATTACAAGTTGGCAACATATAGAGACGGTCCCAACAACGGGCTCACAGTCTAGAACGGGGGAAACAGACAAAAAAACAAAACAAGTAGATAGGGGTCAATAGCATCAGAATAAATATTCTGGTAGTTCATTGCTTTCTGTGCTCGAGATTTATCTTAATAATGTCTGTCTACTCCACTAGATTGTAAGCTCCTCAAGGGCAGGAATTATGTTTCCCTACTTACTGTATTGTACTCTCCCAAGCACTTAGTAGAGTGCTCTGCACAAAGCAAACTCCCAGTAAATACCATTGACGGATTGAACACAGCTGATGGGAAGAACAGGAAGAGGAGAGAAGAAAGGTAGATCTGAAATAATGTCAGGCCCTAGCAAGTGTGTCATTGTCATAAGGGCCGCCTTTTTAAAATAATGGCATTTATTAATCAATCAATCGTATTTATTGAGCGCTTATTAAGTGCTTACTATGTGCAAAGCAATGAAGAATGCATTCCTGGACATACATATTTTCAGTCCAACTACTTGGGTAGATGAGATTGCTTCATCCTTGAACACAAAGGACCGCTCTGACTACGCATTCACATTGTTATTTCTATCAGAAAAATCTCTGCGAACATTAATATCTCTCTGGTATTTACCAACATCCGTAATGTTTACTGGCCTTATGTACCTTTCATTTCCCACTGCCATATTCATAAATAGCCTTACAGACTCAGTGGTCTTCAGCTGTATTGCTGTATACCTCAAGGGCAGAGGGCCAGGAAATCTCAGGGTAATGGATAAAGGTCTTTTACCTAATGAGAAAGCACTGAGTTGGAATTTATATGAAGCTGTTGTGACATTTGTCTATCAAGCCTACCCTGATTACATAAATTGCCGTATCCTGTTACTGGGTCTTCAGATTAAATGTTGCTTAGGGACTAGTTTAGGTGAGAAACGAATGGGCTCATTTTGATTGTAGGTTATATGAAACCGAGCTGTGACCTTTATTTTATTTTTCTAACGTGATTGCTCAGGGAAGCTGGAGGGGCACATGGTCCGGGAACAAGTTCCCTTCTGCAGGCAAAGCTCAGGGCTTCCACACACCCTTATGCTCCCAGAGGAAGCTGGTTAGAGAAGCAGTGTAGTCTAGTGGGTAGAGCACTAGACTAGTGGGTAGATCTTTTAGACCGTGAGCCCATTGTTGGGTAGGGACTGTCTCTATATGTTGCCAACTTCTACTTCCCAAGCGCTTAGTACAGTGCTCTGCACACAGTAAGCGCTCAATAAATACGATTGATTGCTAGAGCGTGGGACTGGGGGGCAGAAGGACCTTGGTTCTAATCCCGGCTCCGCCACTTGTCTCCTGGGTGACTTTGGGCAAGACACTTCTCTGTCCCTCAGTTCCCTAATTTGCAAAAATGGAGGTTGAGGCTGGGAGCCCTAAGTGAGACAGGGACTGTGTCCAGCCCGATTACCTCTGCATTTATCGCAGCGCTTAGTAAAGTTCCTGGAACATGATGATAATAATAATAATAATATTACCTCTGCGTTTATCCCAGCGCTTAGTAAAGTTCCTGGAACATAATGATAATAATAATAATAATAGTGATGGTCTTTTTAAAGTGCTTACTATGTGCCAAGCACTGTTCTAAAGTGCTTAACAAATACCACAATTATTATTAATTATCGCTGTAACTATATGACAGTATTGCAGTGGCCGAAGCGGAAACTGGCCCTGTTTCTAATCTGTGTTTGGCCAAGAGATGGCTGATGACCAATACAGCTGCCTGGAGACACGGCTAATTAGGCAGTTTTAGGGTGATTCTGCTCCTCTGCGGAGCACCGTACTAAGCACTTGGGAGAGTGCAATTCATTTTCATTCAATCGTATTTATTGAGCGCTTACTGTGTGCAGAGCACTGTACTAAGCTCTTGGGGAGTACAAGTCGACAACATATATAGACTACAACATTTTAGACTGTGAGCCCACTGTAGGGACTGTCTCTATATGTTGCCAATTTGTACTTCCCAAGCGCTTAGTACAGTGCTCTGCACATAGTAAGCGCTCAATAAATACGATTGATGATGATGATAGAGACGGTCCCTACCCAACAACGGGCTCACAGTATAGAAGGAGGAGATGGACCACAAAACAAAACATGTCAGAACAAATAAAATTAAAGCTCTATGCACATACTTAACAAAATAAATAGAATAGTAAATATGTACAATTAAAATAAATAGAGTAATAAATTGGTGCAAATATAACAGAGTTGGTAGACACGTTCTCTGCCCACCATGAGTTTACAATCTAGTGGGAGCTTACAGTCTAGAAGGAAGAGAAGATTAATAAAATGATATAAAACAGTACCAATCTGGAAAAGCCAGGCAGGAGCAGGGATTTCTAAGATGTTTTAGCCCAAATCATCAATGGAGCCAACAAAGTTAATTAACCACAAACCAAGTCATTCGATTATCTTGTAACTGCTCCAGTGCTTAGTACAGCACTCAGTAATACCACTAAGTGACTTTCAATTAATAAATTTACATTCAGCATCAAATGCTACTTTAATTTTGTACATTATATATGATATATATATATCAATTGAATTTGCTGAGCACTTACTGGAGAAGCAGCGTGGCTCAGTGGAAAGAGCCCGGGCTTTGGAGTCAGAGGTCATGAGTTCAAATCCCGACTCTGCAAATTGCCAGCTGTGTGACTTTGGGCATGTCACTTAACTTCTCTTGGCCTCAGTTACCTCACCTGTAAAATGGGGATTAAGACTGTGAGCCCCATGTGGGACAACCTGATCACCTTATAACCTCCCCAGCGCTTAGAACAGTGCCTTGCACATAGTAAGCACTTAAAAAATGCCATTATTATTATTATTTGCACAGCATGGTATTAAGCTATGTATGTATGCATATGTATGTTACTGGACTGCTTCATCAGAGTGGACATTTTTTGACATTTGACTTTGGTAAATAGAAGTTTGAGCTTAAATTACTAGCAACTGTTTTCCCAATCATTTTGCTGCCAGGGTCATCCTAGTGGGTAAGTCCAGAAAACATTTTGAGCTACTTCTGGGTTCAAGCACAATCCATTCAGCTGCTCTACAATTTGAAGTGCAGTAGTTATCCAAGGAGCAAACATAAGAACTGCAGCACTTCATTGTAGCAGCCCCAAGCAAAAGCAAATGATTATGACAGTCCAAAAAAATCCATATTCTGACCCTAAAACCCCAACAACAGGAAAACATGAATCTCCAGCTAAGGCAAAAATGCTTCAGTGAAAAGATGGAATTTTTCTGATCTATATCTGAAAGCAAAAATTGCACTCCTCAGAAAACTCAATGCACAACTTTTTGTTATCGTGTCTTCTAATTTTTCCACTGAAAGATATTCTAAAGGACACAAAATCCTTTTCAAATTTCTAAAATAGAATTTTAGAGGGCATAATTAAAGACATGTCCTCTCGCCCTCCTGGAGCGCTAGCAAAGCATTAAAAACAAAGTCCCCACTTCCTAAAGGCTACTGTTCTTTAATGTAGAAAGGCTTTCTTTCTTATGCCCTTGAATGCCTTTTTACTTTTATGCAAATGCTGTGTCACAAAGTTTTTAATAATTTTAGAGTTACCAGAAGGCCTCTTTAAAACAGGTTCCTTTTTAAATGAACATACACATTATGTGGGGGTGTTTTAAAGGGGCCAATATCTTTTAGACGGTTAGCCCACTGTTGGGTAGGGACTGTCTCTATGTGTTGCCAATTTGTACTTCCCAAGCGCTTAGTACAGTGCTCTGCACACAGTAAGCGCTCAATAAATACGATTGATGATGAATATCAATTTATAGAGCTAGAGATGTAGATATACTGTATGAATATATTCTATACACACACATATAGATCTTATATGAATATATCTGTCCTTTGTAGTATCTCTTATGACCACTCAATCCCTTAGCAGAATGGTCCAGACACTGTGGCATGGCTATCGACTTTTGAATGTAGGATAGAGAAAACATTCTTAATCAAGGATAGACTCTCCACTTATATCAACTAAGATTTTAGATTAATGCTAGGATTGAAGTGAGGGAAAGGTATTTCAAACATCAAAATTAAATATTAAGGTAATAACTCAAATATGCTGTCCCTTACTGTTTTTTGTGCTTTCCCTATTTTCCCTTTTTTTTCCTCCCTCCCTCCATTTTTCCTACTGCCATTCATTCAATCATATTTACTGTGTGCTTACTGTGCACAAAGCACTGTACTAAGCGCTTGGGGTAGTACAATATAGCAACAAACAGACACATTCCCTATCCACAGTGACCTCAGAGTCTAGAGGACGAGCTCCGTATCTTTCCCCAGTTTCTCTGAATTTCTTTCTCCTCGCCTCAGTACTCTTTTTCCAATCCCCCTTTGTTTGTGGTATCTCTGTTTCCAGTTTCACTGTTTTTATTCCCTCCTCATGATACGTCTCCAAATGAGCTGCAGTAAAATCGGTAAGTTGGTGTACAAACCTATTCCTTGTAGGGCACTTCCAAGCATTTGTACATCCATCATGGGATTGAAATTTGGGACTGGAAAGATGGTTCCTTGTACCTGGGTGGGTGGGAGAAAATGCCGTTCAGCTTTATCCATAAACAGGTGCCAACACAAAAAGCATGACTCCCTTCGGAAGAATAACGAAAATGATTTTCTGCAAAAATAATTTAAACTCTTTCCCAGTCAGAGAATAGACAGTGTAAATCAGGCACTATTTGCCCTCCAGTAAACACCATGATTGAAAGATTGCACTGACTCTCTTCCACAATCAGTTAAAATGATTGACCTGCATAAAACTTCCAATATCTTCATATCTGCATTAAAGAATGAATTCAAAGCTGAAAGTTTAATGTCTAAGTATCATTCACCCTCTTCAGTGCCCTCTTTAGGGACTGGTTTTCTGAACATAAGTAGACTACCAACTTTAGAATCTCAAAATGCAACTGTGTATATGGGCAGCCATGCCATTTACACTGGCGAAAAGTAGCACTCTACAAATAAGCTCTCCAACGTATCGTGTCAACCAAATCATAACCGATACGGCTCATTTCTTAAAGGTATTATTCCTCCTGATTATCAATCAGTCATATTTACGATTACGAGAGTCTTCTGACATTGGAGGGAGAAAGCACAGAAGAATAGCAACAAAAAGGCCTGTAGTTGATCCAGGAGAGAGTTTTTCATCTGAAACTGGCAGTTGCGCAGGAAAATAAGGCCTACATGGTGTTCAGTTGAGATAGTCTGGCCAGCAAGAAAATGGAAGAGCATTTGAAGCAGGCTTTGGGTGCACGTGATCCGTTATTTCAGGAAATCTGGCCAACACTGATCATCATATGGTCAAGCATCCACTTCGAGAAAGCTGTCTGACCCGGTTTACCAAGAGCGACTGCAGACGTCGTTCTTTGCACACAGTCAGAAACAACTTAGAGACACTGGAAAGAGGTAATTCACCCTGGGAAGCTTGGCCCAATTCTACTCTGTCAAGCGGAGAGTTGGTGGATAAATAACTGATAAACTGGGCTTTATAGACAGCCAGTGCGGATAAAGGAAAATAAGCTACAAATGTTTTCTGGAGGGAAAACAGTTATGCCTATATTACCAGAGATCATGTCTCATACTTCTAGTGTACAAAATGCTTAATAGAGGTCCGTGCACATAATAGATGCTCAATACAGAAGCAGAGAGCCCGGGCTTGGGAGTCAGAGGACTTGAGTTCTAATCCCAAATCCACCAATTAATTGTTTGTTGAGTGATCTTCATTAAGTCACTTTACTTTGTGGCTCAGTTTTCTCATGTAAAATGGGGATCAAAATCTTCTCCCTCCTGCTTAGACTGTGAGTCCCATTTGAGATAAGGACTCTGTCCAACCTGACCATCTTTTATACGTTTCAGCGCTCAGTACAGTGCTTGGCCGAAATAAGTGATTAACCGGTGCCTTAAAAAATAAAATAAATGCTCTTGATGAGGATAATGATGGACACTCACCTGATAACGCTTGACTCAGAAAAAGTAAACTTATAAGTACACACAAAAAATTAACTGAAATGCTGGAATGACGAGAGAACCTTGAGCACCTGTGGACAAATTCTCCACAGCAGCTATGAGAGAAGAGAATTGCCCTTTTGAGGGCTTCTTTTTTATTCTTCAAATACTACCGCTACTTTTGTTTGGAGAATTCTCCTCAAACTCAGTGCGCGAAGGATGTTAGACTCAATGGGATTAGAGTAGCAGTGATAATAATATCCATTATTCATGCTGAGAAGCAGCCTGGCCTAGTGGATAGAGCAGAGGCCTGGGAATCAGAAGGACCTGGGTTCTAATTCCAGCTCTGCCACTTGTCTGCTGTGTGACCTTGGGCAAGTCTCGGTGCCTCAGTTGCCTCATCTGTAAAATGGGGATTAAGACTGTGAGCACCATGTGTCCAACCCAATTTCCTTGTATTCGCCCCAGCGCTTAGTGAACACTTAGGGAATACCACAGTTATTATTCTCATCAATCGTATTTATTGAGCGCTTACTGTGTGCAGAGCATTGTACTAAGCGCTTGGGAAGTACAAGTTGGTAACATATAGAGACAGTCCCTACCCAGCAGTGGGCTCACAGTCTAAAAGACAGTTATTATTACTAATAGTCACCCAACCAGAGCTGTTTTCGAAGATGGCAGCAGGAAGCAGATGAATACCTGCGCCAACTCCCAAATATCACCACATGCTCTATCCACATATCATCATCATCATCAATCGTATTTATTGAGCGCTTACTATGTGCAGAGCACTGTACTCAGCGCTTGGGAAGTACAAATTGGCAACATATAGAGACAGTCCCTACCCAACAGTGGGCTCACAGTCTAAAAGCAGCAATCATCATCATCATCATCATCAATCGTATTTATTGAGCGCTTACTGTGTGCAGAGCACTGACTAAGCGCTTGGGAAGTACAAATTGGCAACATACAGAGACAGTCCCTACCCAACAGTGGGCTCACAGTCTAAAAGGGGGAGACAAAACCAAACATACTAACAAAATAAAATAAATAGAATAGACATGTACAAGTAAAATGAATAAATAAATAGAGTAATAAATATGTACAAAGATATATACATATATACAGGTGGTGTGGGGAAGGGAAGGAGGTAAGATGGGGGGATGGACGGGGGAGGAGGGGGAGAGGAAGGAAGGGGCTCAGTCTGGGAAGGCCTCCTGGAGGAGGTGAGCTCTCAGTAGGGCCTTGAAGGGAGGAAGAGAGCTAGCTTGGCGGATGGGCAGAGGGGGGGTATTCCAGGCCCGGGGGAGGACGGGGGCCGGGGGTCGATGGCGGGACAGGCGAGAATGAGGCACGGTGAGGAGATTAGCGGCAGAGGAGCGGAGGGTGCGGGCTGGGCTGGAGAAGGAGAGAAGGGAGGTGAGGTAGGAGGGGGCGAGGGGATGGATGGACAGCCTGGAAGCCCAGGGTGAGGAGTTAGCAATGTCAAAACCAAGTCAAACCTGTGGCCCAGCCAACAGAGTATCTTTGCAAATTCAAATCCCAGCTCTTCCACTTGTCTGCTGTGTGACCTTGGGCACATCTCTCTGTTCCTCAGTTACTTCATCTGTAAAATGAAGATTTTGACTGTATCCAATCTGATTATTCTACCCCATCACTTAGTACAGTGCCTGGTAAATAGTAAGCACTAAACAAATACAATTAAAACAAAAGAATGAGTGCTATAATACTTTTTACACCACTTTTACTTTTTACACCAATATAACTTTTTGTGTTATGTTGATCTTATACATTTTTACTTTTTTGTGTGTATTTGGCCTCAGGCACGTAATAATTTTTAGGGGAAAAAACTGAAATAATTCCCAAAGTAGTTACTTTTATTTCTTATTTTCAAATTGTTAAAGAAGCTGGAAAAAAGGAATCAAATCCCAGGCACAGCTAAATTGAGTTGTTATAAAAAAGCAATATTTTCCTGAATTTCAGAAATGATTCCCTTTGCTGAAGTTTGCAAATCCTGTTACACAAGGTATTATGTGTGCATGTACTTATGAAGAGATTCTTTTCTTTTGTAATTCTATGAGAACTCGATGCCTCAGGATCAGAAATCTTTATTCTAAGTATAAACAGATTCTTTGTTTCTCTTTCCTCTCTAGATTCTCATTATCTGACAGTCAAATGTAGTCATTGCTTCTAGTCACTTTTTAATATTGGCTTTGACAGGAAAATAAGAATTTCCTCCGTTCATACGATATAGTGTAATCGCACCGAGTGGATGAACAGCAGAGATTTATACATGCAAAAAAGTAGCATAGCTTAGTGGAAAGAGCCCGGGCTTGGGAGTCAGAGGTCGTGGGTTCTAATTCTGCTCTGCCACCTGTCAGCTTTGTGACTTTGGGCAAGTCACTTAACTTCTCAGTGCCTCAGTTCCCTCATCTTCAAAATGGGGATTAAGACTGTGAGCCCCACATGGGGCAACTTGATCACCTTGTATGTGCCCCCGTGCTTAGAACAGTGCTAGTCACATAGTAAGCACTTTACAAATACCATCATCATTATTATATAAAACTGGTTCTACAGACTATTTTATGCAGCAAATATAGGCGAGTCTTCAGTTGACAGAGGTTGAGAAGTAAACTGATATCAGACTATGAGACTGAGCTTAGTTATCAACAGAACAATGTGGCCTATTGCAAAGAGCACTGGTCTGAAATTCAGGAAACCTGGTTCTAATCCCAGCTCTGCTACTTGCCTCCTGTGTGACTTTGGGCAAATCACTCAACTGCTCTGTGCCTCTGTTGCCTCATCTTAAAATGGGGATTAACTATCTTTTGTCCTCCCCATAAACTGTGAGCTCCTCTAAAGCAGGGACTCTTTCTGATTATATTGGACTGTATCCACTCCAGCATTTAGCCCAGGGTTTAACAAATACCTCTATCATTATTATCATTATTATTAGTAGAATTATTGAAGAATGTTGTGCTGAGCTCATGGACAGACTTATCTGGACACAATGTTTTGGACATTTACAGACACAGAACCAAAAGACGGGGGTCTGGAAGCAATGAGAGACCACCTCCCTGTCCAGGTTATGCAATGAGAATGTCGTATTTGCCCTTTTTGGAATTTTCTCCCATCTCTGTCCTTCACCTGTCCTCCTAGACCCCTGCCATTTTAGTAATCATTTCTCCTTTCAAACAAATCTTTCTGAAAATCTTGATCCCCAAATCAGAAGAGTGCTGAGAAAACAAAATCCCCTGAAGTACAGAAGATATACTCAAGACTTTAAACACCCTCCTGTTAGATGAAACATCTAACAGGGCACTGAATAATTCAGGTAACAACTCACCATCGATCAGGATGAATTATTATTAGAGGCATTTAACACTGGTACCATCATCAAATTCCCACAGCTCTGAGACAGCAATCACATTACAATAACTTTTTCTACAGATTAGTCGAAGAGATTTTTCGAGACCTGAGAGCACATCATAAATCAAAGTGAATAACAACCTGCAGCATCACAATAGCTTCTTCCCCAAAATAGAAATCATGCGATTGAGAATGCTGTGAGTGAGATTATCTGTTGACACCCTACCTAACCAGCTAAGGATGACAGGAGAAAATACTTGATGTTTCTGCTAAATTTAAAGAGCCCCAGTGAACTGTCTCCCCCTTCTAGACTGTGAGCCCACTGTTGGGTAGGGACCGTCTCTATATGTTGCCAACTTGGACTTCCCAAGTGCTTAATACAGTGCTTTGCACACAGTAAGCGCTCAATAAATACGATTGATTGATTGATTGATTGATTGAATAAGCTTCCTCTCCCTGGAAGAGCATTGGGCTCTAATGGGGCCAAGTCATTTCCAAGTTACAGGTTTGGATTACCATCGTCCAGCTAATTGGTACAGTCTCAGCAATCCAGGCTACTTAATAAGCGTTCCAAGAGAGTGAGACTTTTTATGGTATCTGTTAAGTGCTTACCACGTGCCAACCACTATATTAAACACTATGGTAGATTCAAGTTAAACAAGCTGGACACAGTCCATGTCCCACATGGGGCTCACAGTCTTAATCCCCCTTTTACAATCAATCAATCAATCATATTTATTGAGCGCTTACTGTGTGCAGAGCACTGTACAAAGCGCTTGGGAAGTACAAGTATCCCTCATTTACAGATGAGGGAACTGAGGTCCAGAGAAGTGAAGTGACTTGCTCAAGGTCACACAGCTGACGAGTGCTTAGGACAGTGCTTTGCACACAGTAAGGGCCCAATAAATAGAATTAAATGAATGAATAAATCAACTACCAAGTGGTGGAGCCAGATTAGAATGCAGATCTGGGGATTGGTGGTGCCCTGTGGGATACTGGATAGTGAGGGGATTAGGGGCAAGGCGGAGGTGATCACACTCCCTATAATCCCCATCTTGAAAAATTAATAGAAATTCAGCTTTCACCACGGCCCACCTGGCCAGTGCCTGGATTTTCTCTGGGATATCCAACTCAACCTGAGAGTTATGGTGGCATGTCCATTCTCTCAGGTATTTCCCTACCCAGTACCTTATTAGTGACTTTCAGTGCAAATCCTAAACACCATCCTAACCACCTGATTACTACCATGGAATAAATCAAGCTCAGGGAAAATCCAACTTAAACTTTCTTTCAGCGATTAGAACAGTGTTTTGCACATAGTAAGCACTTAACAAATACCATTATTATTATTATTAGGCACTTTTGAAAGCTGCAACAATTCTTTCTAACCACGAGGGATCTATTTTCGAAGTACCCTCGTCACACTTGTCTGCTGTATGACCTTGGACAGTTCATTTAACTTTTCTGTATCTCAATTATCTCATCTGTAAAAAGGGGATTAAAACTGGGAGCCCCATTTGGGACATGAACTGCATCCAACCTAATTATCTTGTATCTACTCCAGTGCTTAGTATAGTGCCGGGTGCATAGTAAGCACTCAACAAATCTTATTTTAAAAATGCTACTGTTCAGTGTAGTAACTACCAATCGATTAATCAATCGGTCATATTTATTGAATGCTTTTGGTGTGCAAAGCACTGCGCTATGCATTTGGAGGAGTCCAATACAATACAGTTGGTAGAGATGACCCCTGCCCTCTTATAGTCCACTGGGGGAGACAAGCATTAAATTACAGATAGGGAAAATAGCAGAGAATAAGGATATGTACAAAAGTGCTGTGGGGTTACAGGGCAGGTGAGTATCAAAGTTTTTAAGGGGTACACTTGGGTGCATAGACAAAACAGAAGGGAAAGGGAACAGGATAGGGAAATGGGAAAATTTCTTGGAGGAGACATGATTTTAGTAGAGCTTTGAAGATACTCCAAAGACATAATGCCGTCATCCAAGCATTCTTAAATATTAAGCTGCTAGCATTTAGATACTGAGAATATAACCCCTTTGCTCATTCAACGTTTTCCATGGAGGATAGGAAACAATTACAGCTGTTGGTGGTTGAATGGGCAAATCGCTCTCTCCCCAGTTAAGTAGCGTGGAGAAGCAGCGTGGCTCAGTGGAAAGAGCCCGGGCTTTTTTAGACTGTGAGCCCACTGTTGGGTAGGGACTGTCTCTATATGTTGCCAACTTGTACTTCCCAAGCGCTTAGTACAGTGCTCTGCACACAGTAAGCGCTCAATAAATACGATTGATTGATTGGAGTCAGAGGTCAGGGGTTCAAATCCCGACTCTGCCGCTTGTCAGCTGTGTGACTTCGGGCAAGTCACTTAACTTCTCTGTGCCTCAGTTACCTCATCTGTAAAATGGGGATTATGACTGTGAGCCCCCCGTGGGACAACCTGATCACCTTGTAACCTCCCCAGTGCTTAGAACAGTGCTTTGCACATAGTAAGCGCTTAATAAATGCCATTATTATTATTATTATTAAGTACTGTGGTCCTTCCTGGGAGCTCTTTGTTTATAGCCTCCAGAGAACATACTAATTAATAATAATAACCATGGTACTTGTTAAGGCTTACTATGTGCTAAGCATGGTATTCAGTGTTGGGGTAGATAAAAAGTAATCAGGTTGGGTACGATCTCCGTCCCACCTGGGGCTCACAGTCTAACTAGGAGGGGTAGGATTTAATCCCCATTTCACATATGAGGAAACTGAGGCACAGAGACATTAAGTGAGTGACGTGCCTAAAGTTACACAGCAGACAAGTGGCACAGCCACAGTTAGAATCAAGGTCTGCTGACGTGCTTTTCACTAGTCACACTGCTTCCCCATGGCTTAGTGGAGAGAGCATGGGCTTGGGAGTCCATAGACAAAACATAATAATAATAATAATAATAATAATAATAATAATAATGATGATGGTATTTGTTAAGTGCTTACTATATGCAGAGCACTGTTCTAAGCACTGGGAAGGATACAAGATGATCAGGCAGTCCCTTGTGGGACTCACAATCTTAATCCCCATTTTACAGATGAGGTAACTGAGGCACAGAGAAGTTAAGTGACTTGCCCAGAGTCACACAGCTGACAGCTGGCGGAGCCGGTATTTGAACCCATGACCTCTGACTCCAAAGCCCGTGCTCTTTCCACTGAGCCACGCTGCTTGTAATTCCGCCTGTGCCACTTGTGTGGCCTTGGGCAGGTCACTTAACTTCTCTGTGCCTCAGTTACCTCATCTGTAAAATGGGGATTTAAAGTGTGAGCCCCACGTGGGACAACCTGATTCCCCTGTAACTACCCCAGCTCTTAGAACAGTGCTTAGCACATAGTGAGCACTTAACAATTACCATAATTATTGCTATTAATTATTATTATTATTCCCAAGGAGGTGAGTCCAGGTGCTAGGGAGAAAAGGAATGAAAGAGCTAGTTTAGTATTTATAGGGGCATGGTCACATCTACTAGGAGCTCTGTGCAGGCAAGGAAAAGGAGGGAGTCAATCTATCTACTGACAGGAAGAGCCAAGCTTGGCTCCTAGGACCAGTCACCCCATTCCAACCTTGGAATGTGTCTAAATTAATGGAAAATTCGGGAAGGAAAGAGAAAAAAGGACTTTTACCTTCCTCTCTCATGTCCAAAGACTGCAGAACTCCTAGGTCCGAGGGAATACTCAAGCTCACTGCAAAGTATAAGTTCCTTTGGGCAGGGAATATGTCACTGGGTTATTCTGTATTTTTCCTAAAATAGCAGACCACACCAAGTGGAGGCTCCCTGAATGTCACTACTCCCATTACTACTACTCCTTTTAATTCCAGCTAGAGAAGGGTGAATGAATCTCCAAATTTTAACATTAGTACTAGCTGCTAGAAGAGAGGATTGAAAGATGATTAAGAAAAATGAGAGTAAGTCTCTCTGTGAAGGGATACGGAGCTTGGAACAAGTCAGACAAGAAAAGGCTGGTTTGGCCTTCCTTGCAGTTGGCTAAATAATTTCCCCAAATCACAGGACCTGGAGTGATGGGAGTGGGCCATCCTGGTCCTGGGATTTGGGCATGATCCATCACCCTGACTTGCGGGATTTTAGGCCCAGCCTTGAGTGTCTCTTAGAGAAAAAGAATCAAGGTGCCATTCAGTTGTAGAGACACCAAAAATGAAGTCATGATGCAATTTAATTGCTTCTACAGCCTCATAAGTTTGTAAATTTCAAAAAATTGAACATTCCTTTGATCTAGGGCCAAGGGAATCAGTGTTCAATCTGCAACACTAGTCTCAGTTAGATGCCGTTGTCCCTGCATTCCCCAGTAATTACAATAATAAGACTTTGGTCACAGTCTTAGCTAACATGTGTAGGAGGTTGATATCCATTAGTTTCAGAGCAGAATAGATTTTTCAAGTACTGGTCCAATTCTCCTCTTCCTGTGAGCATGTAACTCCCCTTTCAACAGCTTTAACGGCCGTTAAAACACTTTCAAGGACAGAAAAATTACTGTGACTCATGGTGGTAAGCCTTGGGTAGAGTATTTAATTGTTAACAAATGTCTACTATATGCTGTCACTATGAAAGTAGGGTAGACAAAGCTGAGTTAATAGAACTGATAAAATTAGTTGAGGACGGTAAACTGATTTTTTTAAAAAGATCTTGGGAAATGAGCTCACAAGGCCTTGAAAATATAACACAAATAGACTGTGAGCCCACTGTTGGGCAGGGACTGTCTCTATATGTTGCCAACTTGTACTTCCCAAGCGCTTAGTACAGTGCTCTGCACACAGTAAGCGCTCAATAAATACGATTGATTGATAACACAAATAGATGCTGATGGGAACATTCATTGGATTAAAATCTGATTGAAGGGTTTTAAATTTATCAGTCAGTTGTATTTATTGAGTGCTTACTGTGTGAAGAACACTGTACTGAGTGCTTGGGAAAGTGCAGTGCAACAAAAACCAGTGGCATTCCTTGCACACAACCAGCCTACAGTCTAGAAAGGGGGAGATAGACATCAATACAAATAAATAAAATTACAGCTATGTACATGAGTATTGTGGGGCTGGGAGGGGAAAAGAAGCAGCAGCGAAGCCAGAGAAGCAGCATGGCTCAGTGGAAAGAGCACGGGCTTTGGAGTCAGAGGTCATGGGTTCAAATCCCGACTCCGCCACATGTCTGCTGTGTGATCTTGGGCAAGTCACTTAACTTCTCTGGGCCTCAATTACCTCATCTGTAAAATGGGGATTAAGACTGTGAGCCCCACGTGGGACAACCTGATCAGCCTGTATCCTCCCCAGCACTTAGAACAGTGCTTTGCACATAGTAAGTGCTTAACAAATGCCAATTATTATTATTATTATTATTAAAAGAACAAAGGGTGATGCAGAAATGTGTTAAAGATGAGGAAAAGTTGGGTCTAGTCTAGAAAGGCCTCTTGAAGGAGATGTGCCTTCAATAAGGCATTTGAAGAGGGGGAGAAGTAATTGTCATTTAACCATTAAGGTCACATTTCCTCCAAGACGCCTTCTCCGATTAAACTCTCTTTACCCCGGCTCACTCTCCCTTCTGCGTCGTCTATGTACTTGGCTCTGTTACCTTTGGGGTATTTGATATTTGCCCTCAACCCCACCTCCACGGGATTTATGTACCTATATTTAAATTATATTTTGCAAATTATTTATTCATATTACTGTCTGTCTCCCCCTCTGGACTGTATGCTCATTCTGGGCAGGGGACATGTCTGCTAATTCTGTGGTATTGTACTCTCTGACACTTAGTACAGTGCTCTGCCCGTAAGTGCTCAATACCAGTGTTTGACTTTAACATATGATATTGGTATAAAATTAAAGTCAGGAAAATACAGGATAAGCATAAGAAAAATCCCTTGTTAACCTTCAACTGACTTTTGGGAGACATTAGGCTAGAAGAACTAAGAGGGCTAACAACTTTTAGTTAGAAAAATTAGGACACATTTTTCACCATTGATTTCCAGGAGTATGTTTTTACATTATTACTCTATTTATTTTACTGGTATACATTTACTCTTCTATTTATTTTGTTAATAATGTGCACCTAGCTTTATTTTCATTTATTCTGATAACCTGACACCCGTCCACGTGTTTTGTTTTATCGTCTGTCTCCCCCTTCTAGACTGTGAGCCTGTTGTTGGGTAGGGACCGTCTCTACATGTTGCCGACTTGCACTTCCCAAGCGCTTAGTTCAGTGCTCTGCACACAGTAAGCGCTTAATAAATACGATTGAATGAATGACTGAATGAACGAGTGGGGTGGAGGGAGAGGCCGAGAAAAGATTGGTTCCTATAAATACGTGCTGGCACAGTTTGGGTTGGTTTAATAGAGGTGAGAGGGTGTGGGCAGGGTGATTAAGCATGGCTACAATGGCTTTTTGTGGGAATTGCCTGAATGTGGGAATTATCCAGCATACATTGTGAAAGTAGGCATGACTGCGTTGCGCTTGGGTGGGCCTGATTGGTGAGTCTGTCTGTCCTAGTGTTTTATTCCCCTTCATCATCATCATCAATCGTATTTATTGAGTGCTTACTACGTGCAGAGCACTGTACTAAGCGCTTGGTAAGTACAAATTGGCAGCATATAGAGACAGTCCCTACCCAACAGTGGGCTCACAGTCTAAAAGGGGGAGACAGAGAACAAAACCAAACATACTAACAAAATAAAATAAATAGAATAGATATGTACAAGTAAAATAAATAAATAAATAAATAGAGTAATAAATATGTACAAACATATATACAGGTGCTGTGGGAAGGGCAGGAGGTAAGATGGGGGGGATACCTACCCAATTCCTCTCCCCATTTTACTTCCTTTGTGCTGCTTTTGAAGGTAGCTGGCAACTTCAGATATCCTCGAGTCTTTTGGGGGTGTGTCTGTGTATTGGCAGGGATCGGACGGATAAGGGAAAAGGGAGAGGGAAAAAGAGACGTTGGATCGGGAAGACCTATACGAGCGCAATTCTAATGCTGTGTGGACACTAAAGGATCATCAGACTATAAATTCTGAGTCTAGCTTCCACAAAGAGGAAGCTTCCTAAATAAAGTGGAGCTTTACATTTAATCTGTCAAGAAGAAAAAAGCTTAACTTTATCCTCCTTAAATATGACCCTCTTCAATGAATAAATATACTTTTATGTGGCCTTTGTCTCCTACACGGATAACCCATCTTTGAAGAGGAATACTTCATATCTTATTAAAAAATCTAACTTGATTTTCTGCTTGAAGGTACAGGGAAGCCATGCTCTACAATTTTAATGCCACCAGATGCTACAGTGGAAATGATTGCGGCATCACTCATTCATTATGTCTCCTCACGAAGATGCAAATCTGATATGTGGCATTGGAAGGGCTTAAGGGAAAAACAGATTCTAAGTCTCAAAGATTTACCTCCTATTTGAAAAAAAATCCTTTGATTTCTAGCATTGCTTGTAGTCCTAAACCAGAGGTGTCCTATGCTCTGTCCTCCCCAACTCCTGTTTAAATTCCCCTTTGTTTAGAGACATTTGGATTGACCCCCCCCCACCCCACCCCACCCCCATTTTTTTTGAGCTCACCCTCATTTATGTCTTCGTTAATAAAAAGGCCTCAAAAAAAACTCCTTTGGGAAACTTCCTTCAGAGCCTCCCTGCAGGTTTCCTTTGTTCACTGTCTTCCTGGTTTACCTCTTTATTTCATTATTTTTAAATAGTATTTGTTAAAGGCTTACTATGTGCCAGGCACTGTACTAAGCGCTGGGATTGGTAAAAGACCATCAGCTTGGATACAGTCTGTGTCCCACGTGGGGCTAACAGTCTTAATCCCCATTTTACAGATGAGGTAACTGAGGCACAGAGAAGTTAAGCAACTTAATCAAGGTCACACAGCAGACAGGTGGCAGAGCTGGGGTTAGAAACCAGGTCTTTCTGACTCCCAGTTCTGTGTTCTACCCACTAGGCCATGCTGCTTCTCCTATTTATCTTGCATATTTCCCAACAAGGCAAAATATATAGAGCTCTTCCTAAATAAGCAAAGCCTAATCCCTGAATCAGGAATGAGGAGAAGCAGCGTGGCTCAGTGGAAAGAGCATGGGCTTTGGAGTCAGAGATCATGGGTTCAAATCCTGGCCCCACCAACTGTCAGCTGTGTGACTTTGGGCAAGTCACTTCACTTCTCTGTGCCTCAGTTACCTCATCTGTAAAATGACGACTAAAAGTGTGAGCGCCCCGTGGGAAAACCTGATCACCTTGTAACCTCCCCCAGTGCTTAGAACAGTGCTTTGCACAAAATAAGCGCTTAACAAATGCCATCATCATCATCATCAATTTAATCAGTCTTTCGATGTACCTATCAATCTACCTGTTTTGTACAAAGAACTATACTAAACACTTGGAATAATACAATACAGTTGGTAGACATGATGCCCACCCGTAAGGAATTTACAGAAGGGAGTTAATTTTAGGCTGCAGCTGTGTCTATTTTTTTATGAAATCACTTGAAAACTCTAGCAGAATAAATACCTTTTTAAAATTAGCTTTCCACTAATAATCATGCTTCCTTCATCCTCCAATCCTGAGATTGACCATTGACATTCCTGAGCTGGGGAAGACATGTTTTTCCCCCACTACCGAACTTGAAAAGGGAAAATTGACGTTTTGCACATCCTAAGCACTTAGTAGACACTCAATAAAGTCCATTGATTGTTTAATACTTTGTACATCTGTAAAATTAAATGAGTTAGTTGTTTTTACCCAATAATTTACAAAGATGATTGAATACTTAATAACATCAAAGAAAAAAAGTAAAATAAGGGGAAAGAATCCAGTAAAAAGATTTAATAGGATTCATGCTTAAGGAAAACATGAACTTTTGAATTTCACACTCACAATATGGGCTGGCATTTCATCTGTGAAAAATAGCATTTTATGGAGTTAATATATCTACTACCTAAAAAGTTGTTGTAGCACTCCACATGAAGGGGCAATGGCACAATTTCTGCAGATTTTCACTTCATTTACTTCTTCTAAGTAGGTCATTAACTATCCTATTCAAAGCCAGAACATGCTATTACATTCAACAAAGGCAACCTTCTGATTGTTAAGGGGCTAGTTTTCCATTTTGAAATGTAGAGATCGAAGATAATGTCAGCTCAACATTGTCAATAGGACTTAACATTGTGAAGAGCATAATGAGAAAAAGCCAGAAGTTGGTCTATTTGGCCTATCATTTTTCTTCAACTTTTGGCAGTGTCTGCTGTGCTTTTTTGGAACTCGGTATTCTGAATTTTCCTGAAAGAATACGCTCTATAGCTGCACGGTGTGTTCTATGTGGTAAATTAAAATCTTAATAAGCAAGAAGGCTGAATGATATAGATGTGACTTCATTGTGGCATCTTAAAAAGGTCATGAAAGATGGGGAATCATTAAAACTTTATGCCTCAGAGCACTTTTGCTTAGGGGCACCAGTCAGCCATTTAACTGCAATTTACCCTTGGGGTGCGAAAGGATAACAATCTATCTTAACTGATTTTAAATCAATTTTGCAAAATGGACTCTACCTCTGAAAAGATTCTATTGATGACAATTTGGTGAGAAATCAGAAAATAGGTAAGAGGCTTTAGATTATTTTCCCAATATATTTTCTCAGTAGCTGAGTGGAGTTACAATAGTTGCAAAATCTGAATGTAGTTAGGCATTATCTAAGGTACCTTGGTGAATAATTTCACTAGATTTAGAATCCCAAACACTTCAAAGCCGGCGTTTTCATCAAGTCGAAGATAAATAAGACCTTTTAAAAAGTTTTATGGCAGAATAAATATGACTCTCTGCAGGGTGGTCATCACTTTCCTTATCTATCTTCTTTCTGCCCTAGTAGGAAAAAGAGAACATGAATTTAGAGGAGAAAGAAGAACCCTACAAACAAATAGTGGGAAGGGAATTAACAAACCATGTTGGAAGGTGTCAACCAGAAATGTTGGGGAATTTTCTCTGGAGAGAGTCTCCTCTGCCCTCTATGCAGAGAGGAAAGTCAGGCTCAATATCAATTAAGGAAGGTTAAACTTGGGAAGAATCGCTTTAGTTGTAGACATTAAAGTAAGAAGTGGCACCTATTGGAATATTTTACAAGTAGGAATGGTGCAAGTCAATGTAGTCTTTTGAGTAGTGACAGTCAAGAATGATGAAAATATGGAGAAAAATTGTTTCAAGCACCGTGAACGTTTTTTGCTGTACTTGAATGGTGCAATTCCGATTAAGCCCAAGTATTCTCGGGCACGAGATGGGCCAGACACCCAGAGGTATCATTAAATCTCTCTGCCAATAGGCTGATTTCTTAGGTAATCTTTCTTATTTCTGATTTCTTATTTCTGATTTCTTAGGTAATCTTTAGAACACTGACATTTCAAAACTGGCACACAAATGAAGGCTTAGTGTGTGTGCAAATACATTCAAATTCTCCAAAGGATTGAACAAAGATTCAAGAAACAACAGTACTGGAGTGTTAGCAACAGACCACAGATACCTTATGACTTGACCCTATTTTGAGGTAAAGAAGCATCCATTAAATGACTTTCTATCTAGCAGTAATATACAATATGGGCAAGAAAGTTGTGTTTAGAGTGATTTCTCTCAGGAGTAAAGAACATTCCTATTTGTTCCTTCAATGTCATTGACTTTTATTCATTGTTCAAATGCTGCAATTAGGAGGCTCAAACAGTAGACTCTCCCGTTGCTTAGCTCAAATTGTTTTACATCAATTTTGCCTCAAAGAAAGGAAGAAGAGAAAAATCACTGAAAGGAGCTGGGGTGTGAAGTTGATTCTCGAATAACCCAATAACAACAACAAATAAAACATCATTATCCTGTGCACAAACTGCATATAATTACTTTAATGTACAGTACACAATACTCGTTGACTTCTCTTTTAAAGTTTGTCAGGGTTCCTTCAAGCATAATTACCAGATTATTGGATATCTATAAATAAAGTTATAGTTAAGTGAGATTGCGTTCATCATCATATGATTATGGAATGGAGTTAGCACAGTAAATAGAAAAGGACTTTTTAGTGGATTCTTAAGTGGTGATGGATAAGATGCACAGCACAAAACATATTATTTTCTACCTCTACTGTTTGTTTGTTCACTGTAGAAACAGCGTGGCTCAGTGGAAAGAGCACAGGTTTTGGAGTCAGAAGTCATGGGTTCAAATTCCGGCTCCACCAATGAATGATGATAAGAATAATAATAATAATGGCATTTATTAAGCATTTACTATGTGCAAAGCACTGTTCTAAGCACTGGGAAGGTAACAAGGTAATCAGGTTGTCCCACGGGGGGCTCACAGTCTTAATCCCCATTTTGCAGATGAGGTAACTGGGGCACAGAGAAGTTGAGTGACTTGCCCAAAGTCACACAGATGACAATTGGTAGAGCTGGGATTTGAACCCATGACCTCTGACTCCAAAGCCCGTGCTCTTTCCACTGAGCCACGCTGCTTCTCCAATTGCCGGCAGTGTGACTTTGGGCAAGTCACTTAACTTCTCTGTGCCTCAATTACCTCATCTGTAAAATGGGGATTAAGACTGTGAGCCCCACGTGGGACAACCTGATCACCTTGTAACCTTCCCAGCGCTTAGAACAGTGCTTTACACATAGTAAGCGCTTAATAAACGCCATTATCATTATTATTATTTTTACCTCAAGCTATGTACATTCAAACTAGAGATCCTTAGCACAAAAAATGCCATATTGGCGCATACCCATGGCCTAACCAGTCCTGCATGTTGTTTCAAACAGTAGCTGCAAAGTATAGTTGTAGGAACACTATAATGGTTGCAATCCTTAATACCCACCCTCATCTATCATCCCTAAATTCTCTCTTATCATGTACCTATCACCCATGTATCCATTTCTCCAATATTTCCCTCTTCCCTCCCCAACTTCTCTCAAGGCCTTATGGATCGCTCTGTTATGCATTTATCCAATCCTTTGTGGACCTTCCTATGGTAATTCATTCAATCTTATTCATTGAGTGCTTACTGGTGCAGAGCACTGGACTAAGTGCTTGGAAAGTACAATTAGGCAACCAACAGAGACAATCCTTTCCCAACAACGGGCTCACAGTCTGTCTTCTGCTCGGCAATACGCTTGTACATATTTTTTACTCTATTAATGATGTGCATCTAGCTATAATTCAATTTATTTTGATGGTATTAACACCTGTCTACCTGTTTTGTTGTCTGTCTCCCCCTTCTAGACTGTGAGCCCATTGTTGGGTAGGGATTGTCTCTATATGTTGCCGACTTGTACTTCCCAAGCGCTTAGTACAGTGCTCTGCACACAGTAAGTGCTCAATAAATACGATTGAATGAATGAATGAATGAATGAATGAATTCCGTGTGCTCTCCACTGCATGACAAGAGATTTTCACTCTGTTTCACCTTGCAATTTATTGTCTTCATTCTTCAGTGGATGTCTTTCACCGTAGGGATTTGGTGATCTCAAATTTTGTTTGCCCTGTCCATATCTTTATTCTCCTCCCCAAAGGAGGAGAGAAGTAAGCTTTCTAACAGCAGGGTAAGCACTGTTAATGTTAATGGTTACTACATTTAGGGTCCTTTCTTTGTTCTCCGCCTGAAGGCTTTACATAGAAATCCCTCTTGCCCACTTCTCAGAGTGATGTCTCCCTCATCGTAATCATTTTCATGATTACACAGATTCTTTCATTTACACATAGCTCAGATGGAAAGCTAAGGAATAGATTCACAGATGGTATAGTTCCTTGACAACACACAGACTGAGAGTCAGTTTGGGGATTACATATTTTTCTCATTCCTTTTTCAAGAACTCTTTCTCAAAGGAAACATTAAAATATAAATACCCACTCTACCCACCACATTGCTTCCAAATATTCCTAGCCCCTTTTGGATGCTTGCTTGTTAGACCCTGAAGAATTCAGTCACTTGGATATTGATTCGACCTGTAGTTTTTAAATCAATGCAAGACTGCTGTCAGGGTAATGTTGTCTAGGAAGAACTGGCAGGATTTAACAGTAGACTGAAGGATTGTGAGATCAGGAGACAACAAACCCAGTCTCTGTGTGTGTCTAGTGCTGTAAAAACGGTGGGCATCGCATTGGCTTTAATACATAAGTGAATTTCAGAAAATCAGTGGAATTTTCTTTGAACATGGAAGTCAGCTATATATATCAATCAATCAATCATATTTATTGAGCGCTTACTGTGTGCAGAGCACTGTACTAAGCTCTTGGGAAGTATATATAGTGTATGTGTGTGTGTGTGTGTGTGTGTGTAAATGCATTCAATCCAAAATTGGGTAGCTCCACTCCAAATATATAATTCACCATCTAGTGAAATTCTAAGAGCTTAATAACTAAATATCAGCTTCATCTTTTCCAGAATGTTAGCCAGAAAGAATACACATTCAATCCCTACCTTTCAAGATAAACCATTCAGAAGATCTGCTATTAAAATTCAAAGATTTTAACATTCTAACCACCAGCTTACTGCCTGCCCAGCATGAGTGAGAAAGTTATAGCTTTGTATTTCTTCAGTTCGAGATTTAAGCAGTTGAAGAAAAATTCTAGCAAAGGTTGAAGCTGTAACCAGACCCATTCATAACTTTTATTGAATCAAAGTGCGTGAAGTTCAAACAATGCTGTCTTGTGATACTAAAAACAATCTGAGGTGTGAACAACCTTTTAATAATATTTGTTCTGTAAGTCACACTACTGATAACAAAGTCGGATTTCTTGGATGGAATGTTTTCTTCTGGGAACAACTTTCTCTCTAAAATGTGCCGTTCTAAGGCAAGTTACATGCAGTATTCTCTTAAGAACTGGCTTCACTGCTGCCCAAAGTCTTCAAGATGGCAGCTTCATTGTTAGATAAAATGCATATAGAAAGGTTTGATTTATTGTGTGAAATTCCTTCATGTGGTGCACTCCATTTGAAAAACTTTAGACTACAGAGCCAGAATACATGTACCTTTCCAGCCTAGCTAGATGAAAACTTCCAAATCTCTCCATCATAGATGCTTAATAAATGGTATTGATTGTGATGATGGTGTTGGTAAGTCAGATGGACAATAGTTCGTACTAATACCTTTTTATTTCTTATTTATGACTGCGGCTGATGAAATTAGATAGTATCACATTCTTCCACAGGATAGCTAGACTATAAGCTCCTTGTGGGTGGAGAATATGTCTACCAACTCTGTGATCATGTCTATCTCACTACCGACCCTTTGTCTGCATCCTGCCTCTGGCCTGAAACTCCCTTCCCCATCTTATATGACAGATCACTGCTTTCCCCGCCTTCAAGCCTTATTTAAATTGCATCTCCTCCAATCAATCAGTCAATCAATCAATCGTATTTATTGAGCGCTTACTGTGTGCAGAGCACTGTACTAAGCGCTTGGGAAGTACAAATTGGCAGAATACTAGACAGCCCCCTGCTAGCCTCATCAGCCTTACTATCCTTGCTACCAACTCTTCTAAACACCCCTTAAGGTCCAGGGGCTTGGCCCAGGCTGAGAAGTGGCATAATATCCCTCTCATAAAGTCCCAATTTGATTTGCCCCACACTTGAGGAGAAGGAAAGGGCTTTTATGGGAGGGTGAAGGGGTAATAATAATAATAATACTTAATAATGATGGTATTTGTTAAGGGCTTACTATGTGCCAGGCACTGTACTAAGCACTGAGATAGATACAAGGTAATTGGGTCGGACGCAGTCCCTGTCCCACACTGGGCTCACGGTCTTAATCCCCATTTTATAGATGAGGTAACTGAGGCACAGAGAAGTGACCTGCCCAAGGTCACACAGCAGGCAAGTGGCAGAGTCAGGATTAGAACCCAGGTCCTTCAAACTCCCTGGCCTTCATTTCCCCGGCTACTATGTTGATCCAAGCACTTATCCTATCCGGCCTTTACTGCATTAGCTTCCTGGCTGACCTCCCTGCATCCTGCCTCTCCCCACTCATCATCATCATCATCATCATCATCAATCGTATTTATTGAGCGCTTACTATGTGCAGAGCACTGTACTAAGCGCTTGGGAAGTACAATCCATACTTCCCTCTACTACTTCGAGAAAAAGTTCAGTCCACATTTCCTCTCTCCTCAAGAACCTCTAGTAATTACCCATCCACCTCCACCTCAAGCAGAAACCTCTTACCATCGGCTTTAAAGCACTCAATCACCTTCCCCCCTCAGTTATTCCCTTCTACCACCTACCATACTTACTTCACTCCTCTGACACTAACCTATCCGTACCTTGATATCCTCTATCTCACCACTGACCCCTTACCCACAGCCTGCCTCTGGCCTCGAACTCATTCCCCCTTCATATATGATTTTAGTAAGGCTTTGAAAATGGGGAGTGAGGTGGCCCGTTGGATCTGAAGAAGTAGTGAGCCCCAAGATAGAAGGAGGATGTAAGCAAAGGGTCAGAGGCAAGACAGACAAATTCTTATACCGTGTGGTTGTAGTGGTTACAGATCTTCCCCGGAGGTCTCTAAGGATAGGAGAGGCACTCATTTGTTCTGAAAAATTTAGGTGCCATCCTATCACCCTTCAACCAATCTATCAATCAGCAGTATATATTGAGCGTCTACAGTGTGCAGCTCTGGGAAGATTAGAATCATTAGATATAATCCCTATCCTGTAGGAGTTTGCAATCTTGCAAGGGAGGCAGATGTTAAAATTAATTAGCCCTCATTTACCATTCTCCCTCTCCTTCTGCATCCCCCTTCCACTTGGATTTGAACCCTTTATTCATCCCAACCTCAGCCCCACAGCACTTGAGTACATATCCACAATTTATATTAATGTCTACCTCCCTCTCTAGACTGTAAATTCCTTGTGGATCTATTAACTCTGTTGTACTCTCTCAAGTGTTTAGCTCAGTGCTCTATGCACAGTAAGTGCTCAAGAAATACAATCGATTGCACTCTCCCAAACTATTAGCACAATGGTCTGCACACAGCAAACACTCCATAAATGTTATTGATTGATCAACTGAGTACACTTTAATGGGCAGTGAGGATGATTGAAGGGAAAAATTCAGGTTAATGGTTAATTACAGGAATTGGATGAGTGGAGAAGAGAATGCTGAGAGGTGATTTTTTTAAGAAGTGGAAAGGAATAACTTTACAACCCTCTTCAAACGTGCTTCCTGTCGCCATGATATTTTTGTCACTTCTCTTCATCAAATCATCTTCCTTCCTTCTTTTAAATATTAAAAGAATCACTCTCTTCATGAAGTCATCCTTGATTGAGCCTCACTTGCTTGCATGGCCCTAATTATTCCAGTTAATCCCTCAGAAGTATTCATAAAAAAATCCATCTCACATGTATTCTGAAAGCAAATGTCCTCCAAAGGGTCTTACTCCATTAATCTCATCTCCTGATTTTATATATCCCAGATATCACTGAAAGAAATTCTGCATCCCCCATTTCCTCCTATTAGTACTTATGTACATATCTAAATTCTCCATTTCTTCATTCGATCTGTAATTCCTCTTTCTGTCTCCCTTGCCAGATTTTCAGATCCTTGAGGCAGGGATCACAAATACTATTTCTATTTTACTCTCCCAAGCACGTAGTGAATTACATTTCACTTAGTAGATGCTCTCTACTAATCCACGTAGTAGATACTCGCCTTCCCCTTCAGACTCTAAGCTCATTGAGGCAGGGAATGTGTCTGGGAATTTATTGTTATAGCGTATTCTCCCGAGCGCTTAGTACAGCGCTCTGCACACAGTAAGCACTCAATAAATAAGATTGAATGAATACTCAAATCTATTACTTGATCAATAGAATTGCAAGTCTTATTTTTAAGTTTCCATCCCTTTTGTTCTCATGCTTCTCTCAGGGAATGTCTTCTGTTCCTTTTCCATGCATTTTGCATTTGCTTATATATATAATATATTATTATCAATCAATCAATCAATCAAGCAATCATATTTATTGAGCGCTTACTGTGTGCAGAGCACTGTGCTCTGTATTATATTATTATAATATAGAATATATTAAATATCATATTTTATATAATATATATATATACATATATATATATATATATATCATTTTTAAGGTATTTGTTAAGTGCTCGCTCTGTGCCAGGTACTAGACTAAACACTGGGATAGATAGATGGTAGATAGATAGAAGGTCATGGGTTCTAAACCCAGTTCCTACACTTGTCTGCTGTGTGAGCGTCTAGACTGTGAGCCAGTTGTTGGGTAGGGACCATCTCCATATGTTGCCTACTGGTACTTCCCAGCGCTTAGTACAGTGCTCTGGACATAGTAAGTGCTCAATAAATATGATTGAATGAATGAATAAATGACCTTGGGCAACTCACTTAACCTCTCTGTAAAATGGGGATTAAGACTGTGAGCCCATTGCGAGAAAGGAACTGTGTCCAATTGGATTATCTTGTGTCTACCCCAGCTCTTAGAACAGTGCCTAGCATATAGTAAGTGCCTAACAAATACCATTATTATTATTATAGATGCAAGCTATTGAAGTTGGACACAGTCCATGGTTTGTGTTCATCTTTTAGACTGTGAGCCCACTGTTGGGTAGGGACTGTCTCTATATGTTGCCAATTTGTACTTCCCAAGCGCTTAGTACAGTGCTCTGCACATAGTAAGCGCTCAATAAATATGATTGATGATGATGATCCTATTCCTTTATTAGAGTATACACTCCTCAAGGGCAGGAACGCTGTCTTTTTGAACTCCTTATAGCATAAATCTCCTTAGTATCTAATACAATGTTCTGCACCCAGGAAAAGCTCAGCAAAGATTGTTGTCTGCTGTTTTTTAGAGAATAGAGTTTGCTGAGGCAGGACAGGAGGGAATGAACCTTTGAACTCCTGGGGGGATTTAAATTAGAAAACCAGCATGGCCTAGTTGATAGAGCACAGGCTTGGGAGTCAGAAAGACTTGGGTTCTAATTCTGGCTCTGCCGCTTGTCTGCTGTGAGACCTTGGGTAAGTCACTACACTTCTCTGCACCTCAGTTTCCTCATCTGTAAAATGGGGATTAAGACTGTGAGCCCCAATTGGAACATGGACTGTGTTCAACCTGTATCTACCCCAGCACTTAGTACAGTCCCAGGCACATAGCAATTGCTTAATAAATACCATAAAAAAGTTAGTATTTAATAATAATACCAATAATAATGTTGGTATGTGTTAATAATAATAATAATAATGGCATTTATTAAGTACTTACTATGTGCTAAGCACTGTTCTAAGTGCTGGGGTAGATACAAAGTAATCAGGTTGTCCCACGTGGGGCTCACAGTCTTCATCCCCATTTTGCAGAAGAGAGAACTGAGATCCAGAGAAGTTAAGTGACTTGCCTAAAGTCACACAGCTAAGTGGCAGAGCCGGGATTAGAACCCACAACCTCTGACTCCCAAGCCCGGGCTCTTTCCACTGAGCCACGCTGCTTTTCAGTGCCTGAATCTATGGCTTCTTTGTTAATAAGCCAGTGTTTTTTCAAATTTAAAGCAATTAGGGAATGGGCTGAACATTTTATTTTGCATCAGCCTGATTTAGAGGAGTGCTGTAAGAATGAACCATGTTCCCTGAGGTCTATCCTGGGGAAGAAATAAGGGATTTTGGAAGATACAGTAACTCTGTTAGGTGAAGAAAGGACCTTCCAAAACATTGCTATTTCACTGCATGTCCCCAAACAGTTTTTACAGCTTTAACAAGTGCCTAATGTACTGAAAGAATTGGATCGGACAGCGTTGAAGAATTGGATTATTTTTGGTGCTATTCAAGCGGAAAGAAATATTATTTTGTGTTACTAATCTAATGTACTATTGGGAACCGTGCTTTGTACTGGGGTGGCATTATTATGGGTATTGTTTTCAGTTTATGCAAATATGCAGGCAATATTTAAAGGTGCATTCTAGCATTATCAACTAAATTTGATTTTTTACAACAATCGTGACAGCAGGGCTGGTTAATAGGCACAAATGGTCAGTAAATACCATTGATGTTTTTCGTCTGAATCGCCCAGCATTATTTCGTGTATTGTCTCCATACAGTAGATGCTCAAAAAATATCAGCGATTGATGAATGCACTTCCTAAGCAACTAATTCAGTTCTTGGGGGGAAGAGGAAAGGAAAATGATAAAAGTGGAGTGATGATGTGTGCTTGAATTAGCATGCCCCATTGTCGTTGTTTAAATTTAACATATTTTAGATCATTTATCCTTTGCCTCAAAATACTAATATAAATAATACAATATTTACTTTCATTGATAATATCCCTTACCTAGAAAACTCCTAGAACCAAACATTTCTTGAAGGTATCGTTAGAAAACTGCACTGGATAGTTGAATACGGATAAATCCATCAGGTTTTCCCACTAAGGGAAAGATCATATTATTATTATATTCCCCTACTTTAAATCTATTTAACAAATCATTTTTTGTGGCCCATTCATTTTCAGAATAGCTCATGGGCCAACAGGATGTACTAATGTTAGTATAAACCTGGGTATGTATTATTAATTACTCAAAAATAATGGAACTTGATTAACCAGAAACAAGAACACATTCAGACAGTTTCCTCCAAATTAAGTCAATTGCCCATCTTGGCCAAATTGCCTGATTCCTGTTCACGCTCTTCAGTGAATGACCATCCACTTAATAAAGCAGAATTGAAGAAGTTCAGCAGTGGATTAAAACCTGTTCAAATATGGATAAAAGATTCCTGAATCCACATTTATTACAAAAACCTGCTATGGAATTTTACTAAGGACATATTTGTCCGAGTATGTGACTAAATTCAAGAGAGTTTTATAGGAGAAACACTTGGTTAGAAACCTGAGAGTACTGACTATACTAATAAGTATAGTTATTTATCTAGAGAAATAGTTAAAGAAAAACATCTTTGTAAATGAAAAAAAAATATTTTATTCTATGAAAGAGCTGAAAAAGTCCACCAAGAAGGTATTTTGAAATGGATAAATTCTACAAGTGTTAATGTTAATACAAACTAGATGTGGGTACTTAAATAGGAATAAAACTGTTAAATTATTGTCTAGAGTGTCACAGGCTAGTCTTAAAATGTGTACTGGGAGAACCAGCGTGGCTCAGTGGAAAGAGCCCGGGTTTTGGAGTCAGAGGTCATGGGTTCAAATCCTGGCTCCGCCAATTGTCAGCTGTGTGACTTTGGGCAAGTCACTTAATTTCTCTGGGCCTCAGTTCCCTTATCTGTAAAATGGGGATTAAGACTGTGAGCCCCCCATGGGACAACCTGATCACCTTGTAACCTCCCCAGTGCTTGGAACAGTGCTTTGCACATAGTAAGCGCTTAATAAATGCCATCATTATTATTTACTGGGGAAAATTGATGGCTGGAACTCCACATGGAAGTTGAAATTTGAGGCAACACTCAAAGTGATTCAGATGAAAAGGGGGAAAAGGAGGATTTTGGACTGTCCACCTTAATGAAATCCCTCAACTCTTCAATCTTCCTTTTGGCATTAACTATGGAGTTACAGCTCTGCAGCCTTAGGATTTTGACTTAGCTTTATTGTTTTAATGATAATAATAATAATAATAATGATGATGACGGCATTTGTTAAGCGCTTACTATGTGTCAAACACTATTCTAAGCACTGGGCACTGTTCTAAGTGCTGGATTATATGTTGCCAACTTGTACTTCCCAAGTGCTTAGGACAGTGCTCTGCACACAGTAAGCGCTCAATAAATACGATTGATTGATTGATTGATAATGATGGTATTTGTTCATTCATTCAATCGTATTTATTGAGCGCTTACTGTGTGCAGAGCACTGTACTAAGCGCTTGGGAAGTACAAGTTGGCAACAACTTGTTAAGCACTAACTATGTGCCAGGCACAGTACTAAGCGCTGGGGTGGATACAAGCAAATCAGGTTGGACACAGCCTCTGTCCCATGTGGGGCTCACAGTCTCAATCCCAATTTTACAGATGAGGTAACTGAGGCACAGCGAAGTTAAGTGACTTACCCAAGGTCATACGGCAGACAAGTGGCAGAGCCGGGATTAGAACCCATGACCTTCTGACTCCAGCCCCTTCCTCTATCCACTACACTACGTTGCTCCTCAGTTAACGTGAGTTCTTACGGTGAAGAGTCAACGTGCAGAATGTATCCATCGTTTCAACGTTACATTTTTCTACGTTAATGAAAACAGTAAAGCAGTACCATAAAAAGCAGGGGATTTTGCACTGTCCCTACAGAATAAATTAAGGCTAGATTTTTGATTAAATGAAAATCAAACTACATTTACCTTTTATTCTGCACCCACCTTACAATCTGCAACATGGACTAGTGGTTGGACCCCGGGCCTTGGAGTCAGAAGGACCTGGGTTCGACTCCCGGCTCCACCACTTGTCTGCTGTGTGACCTTGGGCGATAATTTATTTATTAATTAATTCATTCGATCATATTTATTGAGCGCTTACTGTGTGCAGAGCACTGTACTAAGCGCTTGGGAAGTTCAAGTTGGCAACATCTAGAGACGGTCCCTACCCAACAGCGGGCTCACAGTCTAGAAGGGGGAGACAGACGAAACATATTAACAAAATAAAAGAAATAGAATAGTAAATATGTACAAGTAAAATAAATAGAGTAATAAATCTGTACAAACATATATGCAGGTGCTGTGGGGAGGGGAAGGAGGTAAGGTTGGGGGATAGAGAAATGGAAAAGCATATGACCCAAATAATTTTGTCCTTTTTTTTTAATGAGTTGACAGGCCCTGTACAAGTTGATTTTATTATAATTTATAATAATTATGGTACTTGTTAAGCACTTACTATGTGCCAAGCACTTTTCTAAACACTGAGGTAGATACAAGTGAATCATCTTGGACACAGTCCCTGCCCCACATGGGGCTCACAGTCTTAATCCCGTTTTACAGATGAGGGAACTGAGGCACAGAGAAGTTAAGTAATAATGGTGGTATTTGTTAAGCACTTACTATGTGCAAAGCACTGTTCTAGGCGCTGGGGGGATACAAGGTGATCAGGTTGTTCCACTTGGGGCTCACAGTCTTAATCCCCATTTTACAGATGAGGTAATTGAGGCACAGAGAAGTTAAGCAGCTTGCCCAAGGTCACACAGCTGACAAGTGATGGAGCTGGGATTCGAACCCATGACCTCTGACTCTCAAACCAACGCTCTTTCCACTGAGCCATGCTGCTTAAGTGACTTGCCCAAGGTCACACAGCAGACAGGTGGCGGAGGCGGGATTAGAACCCAGATCCTTCCGACTCCCAGGACCGTGCTCTATCCACTAAGCCATGCTGCTTCTCATTTGACTTAATGCAAGTCATTTAACTTCTCTATGCCTCAGTTTCCTCATTTGTAAATGCAGATTAAGATTGTGAGACCCATGTGAGGCGGGGACTTTGTTCAGTCTGATTTGTTTGTATCCACCCCAGTGCTTAGCATGGTGCCTAGCACATAGTAAACAACAAATACCACAATGATTTATTATTATTAGAACTGAAGAACCACAATTAACTAGAATTATTCAGGTGAACTGCAAAATGACTCATAGGATTTATGAATTAGTTTTCTCATGCAATTGCTCCTATATTTCCAAATCCCCAGACAATTTCTCATAAATATTATACTTACATAGTCCCCGCAAAACATTCTGAGGCTGATGGTCGAATTCAGTGCAGATCAAAGAGTTCGGATGAAAGCAAGTTCAGTCGCTGTAGCAAATCTTTTTGACTTCCCTCACCCTGGAGCTACAAGGGACTACCAAGTGCAAATTAATCAGATTTAAACATTTTTACCATTTACAGTAGGCGCTAAGGCGACAAGGAAGTAGAAGCAGCTTTGACAGTCTTATAAAATATCTAAGCAAGCTATTAATTATATGTAAAAAATCAAAATGATTAGATGAAACAGTAGCATTAACGTGATACCCAGATTAAGTTCATTCAAGGAACATAAGGTAACCGATCGCTGAAGAGAACATAATCTTCAGAAAAGATGAAAGTTAAAATTCATGAAAGTTAAAATTTTAACCAAAAGGTTAATGATCTACTGTGTGCATTTGATTTTTCATAATAGTTTAGTCTTTTTGGATCCAGGAGATTTTAAATTCAGCATATCTTGAAATGATTGGTTCTAGCACTAATAGTAATGAGCAATGTTCAAACCTACCACCTTATAACAATTTATCCCACCACATTCAATCGTATTTATTGAGCGCTTACTATGTGCAGAGCACTGTACTAAGCGCTTGGGAAGTACAAATTGGCAACACATAGAGACAGTCCCTACCCAACAGTGGGCTCACCAGATGTAGGGATTCCTGGGCGGAAATAACTTTCTTTTCTAAACTTGGATTCTTTTCTATGATAATAAATCCCATGTTTTTCAGGATTTTCCAAAGATTCTAAAGGCCGTTATTGTACTTCTTTCTGCATTTTCTTCCATTGTCTCGCATTCTCTCTTTCCTCGTGAATTTTATTTTTGATAAATCGATTGAAGAATCATGCTACTAAAATTCATCATTTTCCACCATCAGGCTTATCTTCGGGAGAGACCCAGAGGGACGGCTAGACAGTGGGCGACTATAAACTAGGAATTTAGAAAGACCTCTCTTATCCGACCAGGGATGCAGATAGAAGGAGTCGATTTATTATCGAAAGGTAAGGTAGGCATCAGCTTTCATACTAATGTGTTTCTAAGACACTGCTTGGGTTTTCTTCTCCCTTCGTGAACTGGTTGAGCAGGTGTGTCAGCTCATTCATTCATTCAATTGTATTTATTGAGCGCTTACTGCGTGCAGAGCACTGTACTAAGTGCTTGGGAGAATACAAGGACCTGGATTCTAACCCAGTATGGGTATGGGTTCGTATCCCGGCTCTGCCAATTGTCAGCTGTGTGACTTTGGGCAAGTCACTTCACTTCTCTGGGCCTCAGTTCCCTCATCTGTAAAATGGGGATTAAGACTGTGAGCCCCCCGTGGGACAACCTGATGTCCTTGTAATCTCCCCAGCGCTTAGTACAGTGCTTTGCACATAGTAAGCACTTAATAAATGCCATTATTATTATTATTATTATTATCCTGGCTCTGCCACTTCTTCCGTGTATAAATTTGGACAAGCCCCTTCATGTCTCTGTGCCTCAGTTAGCTCATCTGTAAAATGGGCATTAAGACTGTGAGCCTCCCGTGGGACAACCTGATCTCCTTGTAATCTCCTCAGCGCTTAGTACAGTGCTTTGCACATAGTAAGCGCTTAATAAATGCCATTATTATTATTATTATCCTGGCTCTGCCACTTCTTCCGTGTATAAATTTGGACAAGCCCCTTCATGTCTCTGTGCCTCAGTTAGCTCATCTGTAAAATGGGGATTAAGACTGTGAGCCTCCCGTGGGACAACCTGATCTCCTTGTAATCTCCCCAGCGCTTAGTACAGTGCTTTGCACATAGTAAGTGCTTAATAAATGCCATTATTATTATTATTATCCTGGCTCTGCCACTTCTTCCGTGTATAAATTTGGACAAGCCCCTTCATGTCTCTGTGCCTCAGTTAGCTCATCTGTAAAATGGGGATTAAGACTGTGAGCCTCCCGTGGGTCAACCTGATCTCCTTGTAATCTCCCCAGCGCTTAGTACAGTGCTTTGCACATAGTAGGCGCTTAATAAATGCCATTATTATTATTATTATTATTATTATCCCGGCTCTGCCACTTCTTCCGTGTATAAATTTGGGCAAGCCCCTTCATGTCTCTGTGCCTCAGTTAGCTCATCTGTAGAATGGGGATTAAGACTGCAAGCCTCACACGGGAAAGAGATTGTGTCCAACCTGAACAGCTTGTATTTACCACATAGTAAGTGCTCAGCAAATAAATGAATAAATAAACACTATTTAAACAAACAGAAAGACTTTCCAGAATCTAACAGTCTTCCTCCAGACTATGGGCACAGGCCAAAGACTTCCAAGTTCATATTTTAGTTGGTTACATAATAATACTAATAATGTTGGTATTTGTTAAGCACTTACTATGTGCCAAGCACTGTTCTAAGCGCTGGGGGGGGGGGGATGCAAGGTAATCAAGGTTGTCCCACGTGGGGCTCACAGTCTTCATCCCCATTTTACAGATGAGGGAAAGAGAAGTTAAGTGACTTGCCCAAAGTCACACAGCTGACAAGTGGCGGAGCCGGGATTAGAACCCACAACCTCTGACTCCCAAGCCCGGGCTCTTTCCACTGAGCCACACTGCTTCTCAGTGCCTGAATCAAAGGCTTCTTTGTTAATAAGCCGGTGTTTTTTCAAATTTAAAGCAATTAGGGATTTGAGCCCGGGCTCTTTCCACTGAACCACGCTGCTTCTCTGTGGATTTGAACCCGTGACCTCTGACTCCCAAGCTCGGGCTCTTTCCACTGAACCACGCTGCTTCTCTGCTTACATTGTTTACGAAGCGCTTACTCTGTGCCAAACCCTGGACTAAGTGCTAGGGCAGATTCAAGTTGGTCAGATCGGACACAGTCCCTGCCCCACATGGGACTGTCAATTTAAGAGGCTTTGGCCCTCCAGCTTACTAGCAGGGACAATCAATCAATCAATCAATCAATCAATAAATCGTATTTATTGAGCGCTTACTAGGTGCAGAGCACTGTACTAAGCGCTTGGGAAGTACAAATTGGCAATATATAGAGACAGTCCCTACCCAACAGTGGGCTCACAGTCTAGAAGGGGGAGACAGAGAACAAAACCAAACATACTAACAAAGTAAAATAAATAGAATAGATATGTACAAGCAAAATAAATAAATAAATAATAATAATAATAATAATAAATAATAATAATAATAATAAATAAATAATAATAAATAAATAGTTCACCGATGTGAACTAGGACTCTGTCTCACCTCTGTCTCACCTCTGTGAGACTCTGTCTCACCTCATATATGTTGCCAATTTGTACTTCCCAAGCGCTTAGTACAGTGCTCTGCACATAGTAAGCGCTCAATAAATACGATTGATGATGATGATGGCCTGCTTGGCATCCTGGTAGATGTTCAGAGAGTGAACTGGACCCCCTCTCATCCCTGGCCAGGCCAGATAGCCTTCTAGGTCCTCCAATAATCAGGGATTCGGCCCTTCAAGGCGCACCCCAGCTATGGACACTATGATCGCTTGACACACTACCCCCTGAAACCTCGGCCCCAATTTCATTTCCATACTCAGGATGGAAATGGCACCCTTGTAAGCTACATTTCCCTTTGCAAAGACTTAGGAATAGGTGGACACAAATCCAAGGAAGATAATTTCAGGCAAAGTTTCCCATTTTTTCCTCTTCTTTTCTCCATTAAGGGTTTTACGGAAATACTGGAGGTGCATAGGTTTCTACAATGACAGCATTTCTCGCAGGCACAGATCCAATTCATTAATGGGACTCCATTGCTTTGAACTCCGCTCCGAAGACTGATTGACCCCTGAGGGAACCTCACTGGGAGCATGGGAAGAAATTAATACATTTCAAAGAGGAGTAGTATGACCTGGCAATGGCCTCATGCATTGGAAGGTCTGTGCCATCATTCTAAAGGCAAATACTCTTTCCTGAGCCACACTGAAGATCGCATTTTCACACTGTGGTTCCTTATTGAATATTCTATACTTGTTACATGCCCAGAACTGCCCTGATCTCACGCGGATTGGAGTATTGATGTTAACATCAAAGACAGTTCTACACAAAAAATAAGTGCAGAATACCTAGTAGAAATCCAGTCTATGGATAGATTTTTCAGTGTGTTTTGGGAACAAGAATCTTTCCTAAAATTTTCAAATCAATTCCCATGGCCAGTCCACGCACATTCTACTTAGCCTTTCTCATGAGCCCCGACTTTTTTGTTGGCAACGAAATCTCGAACAAAAATGTGCCATTTTTAATCTTTCCCAACATATATTTGCAAAATAATGTTTAAAATTAAAAGAAAGTAAGCTAAATTCAAACTATTTTCCTCATCTCTTTGAAAATGAGATTCCAGTATATTGGTCTTATAAATTAGTTTAAAACAAAGTAAACATTATTGGTACGGTAAATTTCAGCTATTGCTTTAAAGTTCAATAGTCTATTAAATATCTACATTGAAGGATGATACTTTCATTCATTCAATCGTATTTATTGAGCGCTTACTGTGTGTTTACTGTAGAGCTGATCATGTCCGATCTACAATTAGTAGTAAATGCAAACTACAAGAAGCAGTGTGGCCTAGTGGAAAGAGCACAGGCTTGGGATTCAGAAGTCTGCATTCTAATTCCAGCTCCACCACTTGTCAGCTGTGTGACTTTGGACAGGTCATTTCACTTCTCTGTGCCTCAGTTACCTCATCTGTAAAATGGGGATGAAGACTGTCAGCCCCACGTGGGACAACCTGTCTACCTTATAGCTCCCCCGGTGTTTAGAAGCGTGGCTCCGTGGAAAGAACCCGGGCTTTGGAGTGAGAGGTCATGGGTTCAAATCCCGGCTCCACCACTTGTCAGCTGTGTGACTTCGGGGAAGTCATTTCACTTCTCTGGGCCTCAGTGACCTCATCTGTAAAATGGGGATGAAGACTGTGAGCCCCTTGTGACCTCCCCAGTGCTTTGCACATCGTAAGCGCTTTATAAATGCCATTATGATTAGAGAAGCAGCGTGGCTCAGTGGAAAAGAGCCTGGGCTTTGGAGTCAGAGGTCACGGGTTCAAATCCCGGCTCTGCCAATTGTCAGCTGTGTGACTTTGGTCATGTCACTTCACTTCTCTGGGCCTCAGTTACTTCATCTGTAAAATGGGGATTAAGACTGTGAGCCCCCCCGTGGGACAACCTGATCACCTTGTAACCTCCCCAGTGCTTGGAACAGTGCTTTGCACATAGTAAGCGCTTAATAAATGCCATCATTATTATTATTAGTTGGCACACAGTAAGCGCTTAATGAGTGCCATTATTATTATTCTACTAAATATATGGATCAATCAATGGTATTTGAGTGCTTACTGTGTGCAGAGCACTGTATTAAAAGCTTGGGAGAATATAACACAAAAGAGTTGATAGACACCTCCCTGACCACAGTGAGTTTACGGCTTAGAGAGTAATAATAATAATGATGGCATCTGTTAAGCACTGTTCTAAGCGCTGGGGGGAATACAAGGTGATCAGGTTGTCCCATGTGGGGCTCACAGTCTTCATCCCCATTTTACAGATGCGGGAACTGAGGCCCAGAGAAGTCAAGTGACTTGCCCCAAGTCACACAGCTGACAAGTGGCAGAGCCGGGATCAGAACCCATGACCTCTGACTCCCAATCCCGGGCTCTTTACACTGAGCCACGCTTCTTCTCTCTCAAGTATTAGAGTTGTTGGATTCTCCTCCTTTTGTTTGCAAATATTATGTATTACAGCTACATAAAATGTATTTGCAGCTGTGCCATAAGACATTGTGTGATATTATCACAACGTGAGAGGGTAATGGATGAGACTGATGTGTGACTGACAAGCCCTTCAACAGTGTTAAGATTGTTCTTTGCCGCATTTGCAATCCACAGAGTTAGGGGCCCTTTTCATTTTTAATTCATTTAGTCTAACTCACCTCAGCACCTCTGTTCTAATTGTTTTATTTCAGGATAGCTTGTCTTCTGCTGTTTTCCTCCCAGCAACTCTACTGTTGAGAATTGTTTGAGATTTGAGTTAATGATGTCTTTAAGACTGTGAGCCCACTGTTGGGTAGGGACTGTCTCTATATGGTGCCAACTTGTACTTCCCAAGCGCTTAGTACAGTGCTCTGCACACAGTAAGCGCTCAATAAATACGATTGATTGATTGATTGATTGATTTTAGCTTACCGTAAGAAGGTGTTTAGGTATCTTGCCGGTCATTGTTCTATGGACAGGGAATGCCTTCCCTGACTAAGCCCCACCTTTCCTCTTCTCCCATTCCCTTCTACATCACCCTGACTTGCTCCATTTATTCATCCCCCACTTCCAGCCCCCAGCACTTACGTTCATATCTGTAATTTATTTGTTTATATTAATGTCTGTTTCCCCCCTCGAGACTGTAAATTCATCATGGACAGGTAATGTGCCCGATTATTGTTGTAGTATACTCTCCCAAGCACTTAGTACAGAGCTCTGCACACAGTAAATATGATTGAATGAATGAATGAAAATCTGCTAATTCTGTTGTACTGTAATCATTCATTCATTCAATCATATTTATTGAGCACTTACTGTGTGCAGAGCACTGTACTAAGCGCTTGGGAAGTACAAGTTGGTAACATATAGAGACGGTCCCTACCCAATAGCGGGCTCACAGTCTAGAAGGGGGAGGCAGACAACAAAACAAAACATGTGAACAGGTGTCAAGTCATCAGAATAAATAGAAGTAAAGCTACATGCACATCATTAACAAAATGAAATAAATAGAATAGTAAGTATGTACAAGTAAAATAAATAGAGTAATAAATCTGTAGAAACATATATACAGGTGCTGTGGGGAGGGGAAGGAGATAGGGGAGAGGCTGGCTTCAACCCTCATATTCTCACTTCCCACATTTCTCAATCAATCAATCAATCAATCATATTTATTGAGCGCTTACTATGTGCAGAGCACTGTACTAAGCGCTTGGGAAGTACAAATTGGCAACATATAGAGACAGTCCCTACCCAACATTGGGCCCACAGTCTAAAAGGTACAATCCATCAGGTACAGAGCACTGTAAAGCGCAGTATGTGGTCATACCACATACTATCCTTATAATAATGATAATTATGGTATTTGTTAAGCACTTACTATGTGCCAAGTGCCGGTCTAAACCCTGGGGTAGATACAAAGTAATCAGGTTGTCCCACGTGGGGCTCACAGTCTTAATCCCCCTTTCACAGATGAGGTAACTGAGGCACAGAGAAGTTAAGTGGCTTGCCCAAGGTCACAGAGCAAACAAGTGACAGAGTCAAGATTAGAACCGATGACCTTCCTACTCCCAGGCGCATGCTTTATTCATTCATTCAATCCTATTTATTGAGCGCTTACTGTGTGAGAGCACTGTGCTAAGCGCTTGGGAAGTACAAGCTGGCAACATATAGAGATGGTCCTTACGGGCTTTGGAGTCAGAGGTCATGGGTTCAAATCCTGGCTCCACCAATTGTCAGCTGTGTGACTTTGGGCAAGCCACTTAACTTCTCTGTGCCTCAGTTACCTCATCTGTAAAATGGGGATTAAGACTGTGAGCCCCCCATGGGGCAACCTGATCACCTTGTAACCTCCCCAGCGCTTAGAACAGTGCTTTGCACATAGTAAGCGCTTAATAAATGCCTTCATTATTATTATTATTATTATTATTACCCAACAACGGGCACTACTCCATGCTGCTTCTCGGTGGGGAGATCTTTGGTTCATTCATTTATCCATTCAATCGTATTTATTGAGCACTTACTGTGTGCAGAGCACTGTGCTAAGCGCTTGGAAAGTGCAACTCAGCAACAAATAGAAACACTCCCTACCCAACGGGCTCACGGTCTAGGAGGCCTTCCCAGACTGAGCCCCCTCCTTCCTCTCCCTCTCCTCCCCCTCCCCATCCCCCCCCGCCTTACCTCCTTCCCCTCCCCACAGCACCTGTATATATGTATATGTGTTTGTATGTATTTATTACTCTATTTATTTACTTATTTTATTTTTACATATTTATTCTATTTATTTTATTTTGTTAATATGTTTTGTTTGTCTCCCCCTTCTAGACTGTGAGCCTGCTGTTGGTTAGGGACCGGCGTGGCTCAGTGGAAAGAGCCTGGGCTTTGGAGTCAAAGGCCGTGGGTTCAAATCCCGGCTCTGCCAATTGTCAGCTGTGTGACTTTGGGCAAGTCACTTCACTTCTCTGGGCCTCAGTGACCTCATCTGTAAAATGGGGGATTAAGACTGTGAGCCCCACGTGGGACAACCTGATTACCTTGTATCTACCCCAGTGCCTAGAACAGTGCTTGGCACATAGTAAGTGCTTAAAAAATACCACATTATTATTATTATTATTATTATTATTATTATATGTTGCCAACTTGTACTTCCCAAGTGCTTAGTACAGTGTTCTGCACACAGTTAGCTCTCAATAAATATGACTGACTGACTGACTGAATGAATGAATGAATGAAAGGAGGGAATTTGGTTAAGTGTATTGGTATTGAGTGTCGGTATTGGTATTAGTATTAACCGCTCAGTACAGTGCTCTGCACGCAGTAAGCGCTCAATAAATACAATTGAATACGACTGAATGAATGAGTGTAAGGTATGCCAGGTACAAGTTGGAACCAAATTATACTCCCCTTCGGATTTACAATCTGTCCATAGCTCCTCGATATTTCTGAAGAAAAGTTCATAATAATCCGCCTGCTTTCTGGTTGCTTTTAGAGCATAATAATCAGCATATAGGAGATTAGGTATGACTGATCCAGAGATTTTTTCTGATGAGATTTTGGAGTTTCTAGGAGCAGGAGCTAGCCGATTCCAGCTTTCTGATAATCCTCAAACCTCGTTTACAGCTGTGCTGTACACCACTGGTGATAAAGGGGCAGACAACCCTCTGATTCTGAAGCTAGCAGCTGTGTCACTGTGAAGTAATTTTAGGATCTTGATAATCCTATCTGGAAACATTTTTAGGCATTTAAGAAGCCCAGAACTACAGCTAATAGCTGATCTTTGAGTAGGGTTTATGACCGTCAAGTAAAAAATTAGATGTTTTACTCTGAACTAGTGTATCTGATTGGCAGCAAATATTGTGTTGGGGACTGAAAGCTGCATTGCCATGTTGGGATCCTGTGATTAATGATGTTCTTTATTAGCGAACCAAGGATGACTCCAGCTAGACTCTCACCAGCAATGGAGAGCAGCAATGAAATCCCACAATATTTCCGTAAGCACAGTATTTCCTCTCCATGCCTTCCCCTCTATGTAATCTATGTACTTGGATCATCATCATCAATCGTATTTATTGAGCACTTATTTTGTGCAGAGCACTGTACTAAGCGCTTGGGAAGTACAAGTTGGCAACATATAGAGACAGTCCCTACCCAACAGTGGGGATAAGAGAAGTAGTGTGGCTCAGTGGAAAGAGCACAGGCTTTGGAGTCAGAGGTCATGGGTTCAAATCCCCGCTCCACCGATGGTCAGCTGTGTGACCTTGGGCAAGTCACTTAACTTCTCTGGGCCTCAGTGACCACATCTGTAAAATGGGGATTAAAACTGTGAGCCCCCTGTGGGACAACCTCATCACCTTGTAACCTCCCCAGCGCTTAGAACAATGCTTTGCACATAGTAAGAGTTTCATAAATGCCATCGTTTAGAGAAGCAGCGTGGCTCAGTGGAAAGAGCCCGGGCTTTGGAGTCAGAGAGCATGGGTTCAAATCCCAGCTCGGCCAATTGTCAGCTGTGTGACTTTGGGCAAGTCACTTAACTTCTCTGTGTCTCAGCTACCTCATCTGTAAAATGGGAATGAAGACTGTGAGCCCCCCTGGGACAACCTGATCACCTTGTAACCTCCCCAGCTCTTAGAACAGTGCTTTGCACATTGTAAGAACTTAATAAATGCCATTATAAAAATATAAAAAAAGTACAGTAAAGTGGCACCTTGTAGCGGATGAACCAGGAAGTCAGAAGGTCATGGGTTCTAATCCTGACTCTGCCACTTATCTGCTATGTGACCTTGGGCAAGTCACTTTACTTCCCTGTGCCTCAGTTGCCTCATCTGTAAAATGGGGATTGAGACTGTGAGCCCCACGTGGGGCAGGGACTGTGTCCAACTTGATTTGTTTGTATCCACCCCAGAGCTCAGTACAGTGCCTGACACATAGTAAGCGCTTCACAAATACCATGAGAAAGAGCACGGGCTTGGGAGTCAGAGGTCATGGGTTCTAATCCTGGCTCCACCACTTGCCAGCTGGGAGACTTTGGTCCAGTCACTTAACTTCACTGTGCCTCAGTTGCCTCATCTGTAAAATGGGGATTAAGACTGTGAGCCCCACGTGGGACAACCTGATTACTTTCTATCTCCCCCAGAGTTTAGAGCAGTGCTTGGCACTTAGTAAGAAATTAACAAATACCCTTATTATTATTATTATTACAACACAACAGTAAACAGTGACATTCCCTGCCTGCAATGAAATTATGAATATGTATATAAGTTTTGTGGGGTTGAGGGTGGGCTGAATACCAAATGCCCAAAGAGTAGAGATCCAAGTGCATAGATGAAGCAGAAGGGAGAAGGAGCTGGGGAAAAGTGGACTTAATAGTGGAAAACATGTTCAGAATTTGCTCTCACATGATACACTAGATTTCATTTTGTTGAACAGAGCATGTGGAAATAAAAGATTCAAGAGCATAATGGCAAGTGACATGAGAGTCATCTTTCTGCAGATTACATAATTTACAAGTGATGGCACAAAATAATAAGATGAGTTACATCAAGTTATTTACTCAGTGTTATGTGGTCGTAAAACTTTTCAATTTGAGCCTAATTTATTATACTTTTCTATCTCTAAGATAGAAATTTGGGGGTCTTCTAGTCAGTGGGATAACAAATTGAATTTTGCTTCCATTTGGAAAAGACATGACTTCAAGAGGTACTTATCTTAAGAGTCCAGCCATCTCTGGAAGTTAAAAAGTACAATAAAGATGTCCTTCTACTATGTTACCAATCTTCACTGTTAGGGATTGAACAGAAATGGAATATAATGATTTGGAGGGAAAGATGATAACGTCTAATGCACTTTCCCAGTTTTATTTGCAGAGAGCCCAGGACCACCTCACTGAAGCCGCATGCTCGTCAGAACAGCCTTACTTTGCCCAAAAGGCCCCATGTGAGCCCTTTTCCTGATCACATCCAATTAAATAATCCATCAACTAAAGGTATTTATAGAGTGTTTTACTGAGCAGTCGGGAAAGTACTATTAGATAAAGTGGATAGATGTGATTCCTACCCACTAGGAGCTTACATTCTACTGGGGGAAATAGATTTTAAAATAAATTACAGATAGGGGAAATAGTAGAGGAAAGTAATACTTATGGATTTGTTTTCAAAACCTATTTTGCAATGGTTGTGACTCTTCTGCTTTTCCTGGTGGGCTACAAGCACTAAAGAGATTTGGGGAGAGTCTACTTGCTGGGCAGGGTGATTTTTGTTCCTGTTTTCCCCTTAACTTAATGGTATTTATTGGGTGCTCAGAGAAGCAGCGTGGCTCAGTGGCAAGAGGCTGGGCGTGGGAATCAGAGGTCTTAGGTTCTATTCCTGACTCTGCCACTTGTCTGCTGTGTGACTTTGGGCAAGTTACTTCACTTCTCTGTGCCTCAGTTACCTCATCAGTGAAATGGGGATTAAGACTGTGAGTCCCATGTGGGACAAACTGCTTACCTTGTATCTACCCCAGAGCTTAGATCAGGGCTTGGCACATAGTAAGTGCTTAACAAATACCATAATTATTATTATTATTATGCAGAGCACTGTATGAAGTGCTTTTACAGATGAGAAGACAGGCTCAAAGTGGTCAAGAACAAAGTCACAATGTAAGCTCCTTGTGGGCAAGGATTGTGTCTACCAACTCTTTTCTGTTGTACTCTCCCAAGTGCTTAGTATAGTGCTCTGCACCTAATAAGCACTCAATAAATATGATTGATTGAATGATTGGTGGAACTGAGACTAGAACTTGGGTCTCTTGATTCCCCATCCTATTCTCTTTCCCTTATACCACTCTTCGCGAAGATGTTTAATAATGGTGCTATTTGTTAAGTGCTTACTATGTGCCAGGCCCCATACTAAATGCTGGGGTAGATATCAGGTAATTTGGTTGGACTCGGTCCCTGTCCCACATAGGACTCATAGTCTTAATCCCCATTTTTCAGATGACGGAACCAAGGCACAGAGAAGTTAAATGATTTGCCCAAGGTCACACAGCAGACAAGTGGCAGAGCAGGGATTAGAACCCAGGTCCTTCTGATTCCTAGGTCTGTGCTCTGTCCACTAAGCCATGCTACTTTGGCCACCAGCAGAAGTTACATAGGCATGACTTAATAGACATTCTACAAACACAAACACATGAGTTATTTATGAAAGAACCATTTAGAAATTTAATGTAGCAGAGAAATGCCATAAATGCAGTGCTGGGATACCACGGTATTATATATTGCTCATTGGACAACTGAATTAATAAAAGACTCTCTTAGACATTGTCAATTGCCGATCAACCTCCTAAATAAATATTCACTAGCACTTTAAGCTCCTCTTAAAGATTCACGCCAGAGGAGCAATAATCAGGGAAAATTGACTTCCCAATGGTCAAGATTTTTGTTTTTGCCTTAACTTAAATTTGAGTTTGACTTGCAAGTCTTAGTCTGCACCTCTTGGAATCTCTGAACCTGGTTGCGGGATTCTGAGATGATGATGATAATAATTATAATAATGATCATATTTGTTAAGCACTTAATACAAGCCAAGCCCTGTATTAAATGTTAAGGTAGATACGATATTATTCCCACATAGGACTCACAGTCTAAGTAGGAGGGAGAATGGTATTGCAAGCCCAGAATATTTGGAAAGTGTCCATTTATATGTATTGTTAAAATCAAGTTTGTATTTTCTCTGCTTCTGGTCCTCAATCAAATATCTCCTTCTACTGCCATAACTAATTCAATATGATGGTATATGTATATATATTTTATCCCATCAAAATCATAATAATTGGATTTTTTTAGTGCAGCATTCTTTTTATTGAGCCATTGTTATGAAAGTTAATATGAATGCTTTTTCCCCCTAAAATTAAAAATGATGCCATGTATTAAGACTCCTCAGAGCACCATAAATACAGTGTTTTTGCTTTCCCCACCATTCCCCATGATATCTCCCCTTGCTCTGGTGTCCCCCTCCAACCAGGCTCACATCCGGGTCCTGTTTATTATTATTATTAATAATAATAATAATGAATATTTGTGGTATTTGTTAAGCACTCCACTGTTTTAAGTGCTAGGATAGCAACAAGTTAATCAGGTCAGACACAGGCCCATTCCCACATAAGGCTCACAGTTTGAGTGGGAGGAGAACAGGTATTGAATCCCCATTTTACAGTTGCGGAAACTGAGGCAAAGAGAAGTGAAATGACTTGCCCGAGGTCACAAAGCAGGCAAGCAGACAAGTAGCAGGGGTGGGATTAGAGCCCAGGTCCTTTGACACCCGGGCCCGTGCTTTTTCCATTAGGTGACATCCACTAGAGTATTTTATTCCTGAGGGCTACTTGTAACATAAGCACCTTTTCCCCAGTTCATGAACAAACCCGATTTTCTTCGAACTGTTTGTGGTTGTTCTATCTTTCCTGAAAAGAAGGGAGAGGATGTCAGAGAAGAGGTTCAGAACCTGTACTTTGTACCTGTACTTTCTATGTCCTAATTGCTGCTTCATTTTGAGACTGATTTTATATTTCTTTCCCTACCGATTTGAAGGCCCGGTGACTCAATGTACAAAAAACCTCTGTGGGAACATTACATAATGCTTGTATATGTTATTTTTATTTGACATGTAAGCTCTTGCAAAAGGCTCAGTAATTGTGCAATCAACATTTTATAGGTATACTGGAGAAATGAGGATTTCGCAGCCAAGAAAATCAGTTCAGGAGAAAAATCCCCAAGGAAGCCCATTTAGGAAGATCCAACAAAAGCTTTGAAAATCAGGGACGGAGAATATTTAAAACGTGATTCAAAAATTATAATGCCAAATGAGAACACTGATTTTAATTTTCGGTACAATAATAAGATTGCTCAGATGCACACAGTAAAATGATTTTGTATCATATAATGACTAATGGCAAGGTACTAGGAGCATTTCAATATTTTCAGAACATCTCTCTGGTGTTGAAGGAATGTTCGTGATAGACTTTAATTATTTGCTTTGAGGCATAACGAATGGTATGGCATTGCAAGTTTAATGGCGATTTTTAAATGCCAGTGGGAATGATATGTGACCTTGGAATTGTCTTCCAGTAGGCAGTAAACTTCATCCATGGTGTCCCTACCTGGGAAGCAGATTGCACAGGACAAACAAGCCAAACACACTTGAGCTTGATGTTTTGTGGTTGCCACGGCAACAGATAATTGGTCTTAATGCTTATTTCATTTATAAACAACCGATTTTTTAGCAGAAAATTATTTGTTTATAGAAGTTACATTTTAAAATGATTATTCGTGGGCAGCACAGTTAGAAATGCACTGTGCACGCAGATGGCTGAAAACTTCCCAGTAATTGTTTTCATTATTTTAATTACAATACGCATTCACCAAGCAAATGTTATAGCACTTATTTTTTCCTTGAAGATCAGGGATATGGTAAAAATTCACAACTAGGTCTAACATCTCTTTCTTTTTTTTTCCTTCTCATTTACATTTTATGGTTTGTATCCATTTCTGCTTCAGCTGTCTTCTCCTAAAATATTTATATACCTAGAATGCAGTAAAATTGAACAAATGATGTTATTTGCAGGATATGTGTCTGACTTGGAGATGTATCTGGTAAGTTTTTATCATTGGATTGAGACTTTCATTGGTGGCTAGGGATTTGGAGATGTCTGATTCCTCATTTAATGGCAATGCTTTCTAATGCAAAACTAAACACATAAATACCTCAGACCCTTTGAAATATTATTACATAAATAAAGCATATCTTCAGCTTTATATAAAGATCATTTACTTTTGAGGGAAGGAAATAAAGTTAAGAAAAATATCAATTGCGCTTATCTTTCTGCTCTACGTGGTTTTATTGATTTCACTATAGGAGCTGTTTCATGATATCAATATAATGAGTTATTTTGTTATTGCACTTTTCATTAATTCATAATTAAACTTGGAAGGCTATACTTAGGGCACCAAACTAAGAGTAAAATATACATAGTGAATTTATTTCAAAGACACTTAAGGGAAAAATGAAATCCCTGTTCTTCCTCTTTTTCTTAAACTCGCTTTAATAAATTAACTTTTATCAAGGCATTATTATTCATCATTATTATGATTATCAATAATCGACCTCTTTCGGACCTAGGTCTGTGGACTCTATTCACAGTTCACCATTTAAAAGGAGCTGATCAAGGGAGCAGTAAATTGGAGAGAAGACAGGAAACAAGGACTGTAAGCCCCTTGAGGGTAGGAATCGTGCTTACCAAATGTATTGTATTCTCCCAAGCACTTAGTACAATGGTCTGCACATAGTAAGTGCTCAATAAATACCACTGATTGATTGATTGACCGACTGAGAGAAGGAAAAGATGGAGAAGCAACTGCTCTCTCGATTGTAAATGTCTTATCCTGCTTGCTGATTGCCCCAGCTTCTCCTCGGTTCACATGTCCTTCCAGAAGAGTCCAATCTCCAGGAGGATTTTAAGATATGGAATCCTTCAGGATCTTGGTTATTTTAGTTCCCAGGAAGGAGAAGTTACGCACTTAGGCTTACTTTGACTCCTTTGGTCTCCTTCGGATACAATTTCATAGGGAGAGTGATTTTGTCACCTTGTTCAAGGAGGAAAACTAGAGATAATGGAATAACAACAAGAAAACGAACAGCAGCTGAATCAATCAATGTTATTGATCACTTACTGGGTGTGGAGCACTAAACTAAGCACTTGAGAAAGTACAGTATATATATGTGCTGAGAAAGTACCTGTATATATGTTCGTATGTATTTATTACTATATTTATTTATTTTATTTGTACATATTTATTCTATTTATTTTATTTTGTTAATATGCTTTGTTTTGTTGTCTGTCTCCCCCTTCTAGACTGTGAGCCCGCTGTTGGGTAGGGACCATCCCTATATGTTGCCAACTTGGACTTCCCAAGCGCTTAGTACAGTGCTCTGCATACAGTAAGCGCTCAATAAATACTATTGAGTGAATGAATGAATGAGAAGTTACACAGGCTTACTTCGACTCCTTTGGTTTCCTTCGGTTACAATTTCATAGGGAGAGTGATTTTGTCACTTGTACAAGGAGGAAAACTAGAGATAATGGAATAAGAACAAGAAAATGAACAGCAGCTGAATCAATCAATGTTATTGATCACTTACTGGCTGCGGAGCACTAAACTAAGCACTTGAGAAAGTACAGTACAATGGAGTTGGTAGCCACGATTCCTGCTCATAGTAATAATAATATAATAATGATGGTATTTTTTAATCACTTACTATGTGTCAAGCATTGTTCTAAGCACTGGGGTAGTTACAAGGTAATCAGCTTGTCCACATGGGGCTCACAGTCTTAATCCCCATTTTACAGATGAGGTAACTGAGACACAGAGAAGGTAAATGACTTGCCCAAGGTCACACAGCAGACAAGTGGTGGAGCTGGGATTAGAACCCACCACTTTTGACTCCCAAGCCTGGGCTCTTTCCACTAAGCCATGCTGCTTCATACCGAGTTTACAGTCTAGAGGGGGAGAATTGTTATCCCTCTTTCCCATCCCTTTCTTGGGAGGGAAGAGGGAAAAGAAAGATTCTCATTCCAGGAGCATGGAAGGAATGAGGACTGGAATAAATTCAGAAATATGCAACTAACTGCACCTCATCTCTCATTTAAGAACAGCTCAGTAGAAGCGGCATCATGTTGCTATTCCTGGCTCCATTTTGAGCTGTGGAAGAAAAGTGTACACTTCATCAATCAATCATTCAGTTGTATTTATTGATCACTTACCTTGTGTAGAACACTGTAGTAAATTCTTCGGAGAGTTCAACACAACAATAAAACAGGCACGTTCCCTGCCCACAATGAGCTTACAGTCTAGAGGAGGAGATAGACACTAACAAACACAAATCTTCATTCCTTCAGGCCCCCGACTTGCTCTGGTAGCTCCTACTTGATTTCGATTTAGCCAGAGTCCTATGTTTATGCAGATACAAAAATCTACAGGGCTTGGGCTGAAGAAAAAGCCCAGGAGAGACTGCTTTTCTATGATTTTACCTTTAATTCCTTTGAACTTTGAATTCTAGACCTTGAATCCTGCCCTCACCCATTTCACTATTTTTGGAACCACCCCCTTTCCCAACTCAGCTTTTAATGGGGTTCTACTCTATCTGCTAGAGGAGGAGCTGAGATGAATATAAACTAGCAAGAATTAAGAGTCTCAGAGATAGAGTATTCAGTTTGGAGGAAGGGTATGGACCTGGTGTTTCTTTTAATCTTGCCAGGAAGCCAATCTTAAAGGATCTGAGGGTCAAGTAAACATTGTTGAAGATGGAGCTAGTAAGAAGAGAAAAAAAGGGATAAAGAAATAGAAGTAATGGTAATTCCTCTTCCCTACACAATTCCCGGCCCAGGGCCAGAGATGGTTGAAGTTCTCCACTCAGTTGTTGCTACAGTGGGAGACCTGAGGAGGCTGGAAGGTTTTGTGAGGGTAAGACTTCTTGAATTTCATTCTCTGGTTGTTTATCTGGAAGTTTTTAATGCACGGGGGTGGGGGCTGGCCCTGTGGCATGATTCTGTTGGTTGCCATTTTGATGAAGACTATTTCATCAGGCAGGGCCCATGGGCTAACTCCAGGGTCACTGAAGCAACGTGCCCATGACGATTAAGAAGAGTGCAATGGCAAAGACGTAAATTCATGACAGTGACAGTCTCTCCCTCAAGCCCGTAAGCTACCGACTCGGTTTTAATGAACTCTCCCGAGTGCTCAGTGCTCTGCACGTAGTAAGCATTCCATCAAATATGATTGATTGATTGATTGACATTCATTAGACTACAGAATAATCCTCTGGGAAAAGGAGAAGGGTCCTTTCTTGTGATGGAAGATGAGCAAAGCGCTCATAATGAAATTACGTTCCAAGGAGCCGTCAACCGTCTTGGCTATAGGTTTGATGACCTGATATATTCTTCTCTATTTTTGTCCCTTTGATTTCAAGACATATTATATTGCACAGCTGGGGATTATTTGGGTTCTCTGAGGCAGCAATTTGGTTAGCCCTGATATGGAGCTGGAAAAAAGCCACGTGCCAAAATAAGTTGACAAACCAAGGTATGAGGTAAATCTCTTTCATATTTTACAGCCCAGTTTATTGTAAAGAGACTATGCAGTACTGAGGTACTGCATTTCCAAGCATCAGCTATTTTTTACTTATGACTCCAATCTTTCACAATAGGAAACAATCTATGATGGAAAATTCAGATCGTGTTTGCTAACATAAAATGTTCCATATACCTTTGATCTTGATGGCTTTATTTTCTTCTTTTTCAGGTCTTCGTCCTTCTGAGAGGCATTAAAGTCTGAAAAGAAATGATATCTCCAAAAGCAACTGCAGAAGATTGTGTTTTCGCAGGTAACTTTGGCAGTTTTAAATAAAACTGAGGGCAGCTGCTTCACCAGCACATAACTAATTTCGCTCATTAGAGCTTTTATCATTTTCTTGTTCAGTTTGGCTGAGATGGCATTACTTGGGGCTTTGGGGCTACAACTTGATTTTTGGGTTAGTTTGGTTTCATTCTTTCAATCATTCATTCAATCATATTTATTGAGCGCTTACTGTGTGCAGAGCACTGTACTAAGTGCTTGGAAAGTACATTTTGATTCTAATGGCATAGGGATTTCTATTTGACAGAGTAGCAATGTACGATAATAGTTACACAGAGAGCAAAGGCTGAATATATATTTAGTTGGCTTAATTGAGCTGCTTTCTCCAATTCAAAAGATGTTTTCCCTGAGGTCAGCTACAGTCTTCAGGTACTGACTGGAAACTTTTTTCTGTGACAGTAGAGCTAATTAGCATCTGTCTTTGAATGATAACGTTCAGTGGGTACAGTTTATAATTAAAGTGTTAAAATAAGGAGAAAAGAAGAGATGTTTTCTGGCTGGACAGAATCCAAAACAGACATTACTAATGGGTGGTTGCTGACAGCACTTTCTAACCATGAAATTAGTTGTAACATAAGCAATTAAGTTTCACAGCCATTTATTAAATTTAAATGGGGTCATAATTCTTTTTTCAATTCCCTTCGTTCTCCGCGTATTGTGCTTTCTGCTTGAAGCATATAAAATATTAACCTTCTGCCTGAAATGTTATTCACTTAAGACCCTAACATTCTCTAGACAGGGTGCCGACCATTCATTTGGCAGCGGCAACTGCTGGTCTAATGTTTGAATCACAGTTCTTTATCTTTTTAACCCCTTGGCTTGGAAGTTATTAGCTTTTTTTCCTCGTTTTGCTCTCCAATCAAATTTGGTGCAAAGAAGATGAAAGAGAATTCTGCGTGCCTGGCTACATCTCTGGAGTATAAATTAAACTACTGAACATTAGGTTATTTGGTCCACAAGTTCTCCATGGAGCACAAGGTGTCATTTTAGCCGGATGATATACGTGATTGCTTTTCAGTCACATGTCAATATGACATGATTAGCATAACTCACACTAGAGTTTGGTTCATAAATACCTGAAAATTGCAAGTTGTATTTTACAAACTTGCTGCTGCATTTCTCCTACTGCAGTTAAGTAGGAAGGAAACACACACATGGACACGTGGAGTTTACCTGGAGACATTGGGATGTGCCCTCAAATCAATGAAATCTATGTCATATCTATGAAAAATCTATAAATTCTTCCTGGGTCAATGGTTGGGGAGACAAAATGTCTGTACTGATGGGAACACCCAGGAAGAGAAAAGTCCAAAAGCTTCCAAACTTGGTCCCTCCACCATTCATCACTCTTGTCTGCTTTTTTAAGGCCATCTCTCATTTCACCCTAAAGGTGTGGTGTGACCAGCATCTTTAATTTGGTATAAAATTTTTAGCAGGTGAATTGTAATATTCATCTTTATTTGATGGTCACACTATTCCAGGAAAGCTTCGAGCTGATCCTAAAGGGAAAATGTTTAGAAGGTGATTTTGATCTGTGGTCATATTTTAAAATGATTTGGCTTTATTATTTAATTCTGTGACAGCAATGGCAGTCCCACTGAAATTAAATCACTAGTAATTTTATTTGAGCACTGACATAAAATATTATTCAAAGGTAACATTTTCCAGCCTTATGAATTGTGTTAAAAAGGTCAATCAAGCAGTAATATTTGTTGAACACTTACTCTGTGCGGAGCACTGAACTAATCCCTGGAGAGTAAAATAGAGCTGGTGGACATGATCCCTGTTCTCAAGGAATGTACAATATAGTGGGATTACTGAGACTAAAAAGATTCAGGCTAAAAGACCTTTCTTTCCAAAACTCAGATATGAAGGATAAAATCATGAAAAGTAAGGTTTATGAACATTTACTAATAATAGATCTTTCTTTTCTGAATGATAAGATGTTATATGTGCAACTTCAAGAATTTTATTGGCTGCCTAGATTTTATGAATGTGAAATTTTATCTCATTCTAAGTAAATCAGCATAATGGAGTATATAAAATTTACTGCGAGCTCTTAAAGTTATTTGAATAGCCTTTAGGAGTCAAAAGAAGCCAGTAGGGGACAAGGTAGCACTTAGAAAATTAGAATTTTACCCTTCTGCATCAGATTTATTAACATTTTTTTAATTTGGTTAGGAGCTATAAGGATATGTTAGGACATATGAAAGGGAGACCAGTTGGTCATACCCCAGAGTGGAAGGGAAATGTTTGTGTTTACTGTTATACTATACTCTCCCAAGCAGTTGGTGCAGTGCTTAATTCAATCGTATTTATTGAGTGCTTACTGTGTGCAGACTGGAGTTGTGGAGAGAGATGGGAGATAGGGAGGCCGATACAGTAGTCGAGGTGGGATATAATAAGTGATATAATATATATCTATATATATATATATATATATAATAAGGGATATAATCAACATAATAGCAGTTTGGATGGAGAGGAAAGGGAGCATTTTAGCAACCACCTATGTGTGGAGCTCTACATACTATGCGTGGACTATTCTATTAAGTGCTTTGGATAATGAAATAGAGTTAGTTGATAGGGTGCCTGCCCTCCTGAAGTTACAATCTAGTAGGGGAGTGAAATACTATAATTTCCCCATAGGAGGATGGTAAAGAAGATATATACAGGAATTAATGATTAAATAATAGGATATGTACAATATGCACATAGGTGCTGTGGGGGCTTGAGAGTACTAAAGTACTTAGTGCTCTGGGCATGTTACTCCCCTCCTCAAAAATCTCCAGTGGCTGCCTGTCAACCGATGAATCAAGCAAAAACTCCTCACTCTCAGCTTCCAGGCTGTCCATCCCCTCGCCCCCTCTTACCTCACCTCCCTTCTCTCCTTCTCCAGCCCAGCCCGCACCCTCAGCTCCTCTGCTGCTAACCTCCTCCCCGTACCTCGTTCTCGCCTGTCCCGCCATCGACCCCCAGCCCACGTCCTCCCCCTGGCCTGGAATGCCCTCCCTCTGCAAATCCACCAAGCTAGCTCTCTTTCTCCCTTCAAAGCCCCACTGAGAGCTCACCTCCTCCAAGAGGCCTTCCCAGACTGAACCCCCTTTTTCCTCTCCTCCTCTCCATCCCCCCGCCCTACCTCCTTCCTTTCCCCACAGCACTTGTATATATATATTTGTACAGATTTATTACTCTATTTTACTTGTACATATTTACTGTTCTATTTATTTTGTTAATGATGTGCATATAGCTTTAATTCTATTTGTTCTGACGATTTTGACACCTGTCTACATGTTTTGTTCTGTTGTCTGTCTCCCCCTTCTAGTCTGTGAGCCCGCTGTTGGGTAGGGACCATCTCTATATATTGCTGACTTGTACTTCCCAAGTGCTTGGTACAGTGCTCTGCACACAGTAAGTGCTCAATAAATACAACTGAATGAATAAATGAATGAAAAGTAACATTTCAAGGATATAGGAAGCAGCGTGGCTCAGTGGAAAGAACACAGGCCTGGAGTCAGGGGTCATAGGTTCAAACCCCGGCTCCACCTCAGTTCTCTCAGTTCCCTCATCTGTGAAATGGGGATTAAGACTGTGAGCCACCCATGCGACAACCTGATGACCTTGTAACCTCCCCAGCACTTAGAACAGTGCTTTGCACATAGTAAGCGCTTAATAAATGCCATCATTATTATAAAGAGGGGAGATGGCAGACAGTTTCCTTTAGGAAATGTGAAAATTGTGGTTTGTCAGATGCAAAGGGGGAGAGAGTTCCACGCAGGGATGGAGCATAAGCAAGAGATTGGCGGTGGGAGAGAAAGAAGGAGGCATAGCAAGTAGCCTTTTTAGGTGTAGTGAGAGAAGAGAGTGGACAAGAAGGAGGATGAGAGTTGATTGAGTACTTTAAAGCTTTGGTAAAACCACAGGAAGCAACATGGCATAGTGGAAAGAGCTTGGGCCTGGGAGTGACCCGAGCTCTAATTCTGTCTCTGCCAATTGCTGGCTGTGTTACCTTGGGCAAGTCCCTTGGCTTTTCTGTGCCTCAGTTTCCTCAGTTGTAAAATGGAGATTAAATACCTTTTCTTCCTCCTACTTGAACTGTGACTCCCATGTGGGAGGGGAACTGTGTCTGACCAAACTGACCTGCACCAACCCCAGCGCTTGGAACAGTGTTTGATCCACAGTAGGTACTTGATAATTATAATGATGATGGTATTTGTTAAGCGCTTACTATGTTGAAAGCACTGTTCTAAGCGCTGAGGGGGATACAAGGTGATCAGATTGTCCCACGTGGGGCTTACAGTCTTCATCCCCATTTTACAGACGAGGTAACTGAGGCACAGAGAACTTAAGTGGCTTGCCCAAGGTCACACAGCTGACAAGTGGTGGAGTCAGGATTGTGAGCCCACTGTTGGGTAGGGACCATCTCTATATGTTGCCAACTTAAGCACTTAGTACAGTGCTCTGCACATCGTAAGCGCTCAATAAATACGATTGATTGATTGATTGATTGATTGGGACCCATGACCTCCGACTCCAAAGCCCATGCTCTGTCCACTGAGCCACACTACAAATACTATAAAAAATGGTAAGGAGTTTGTGCTTGACTCAGAGATATTGGCAACAGTTGAAGAGTTTTTGAGGAATGGAGACATGGGTGTAGAATGACATCCTAGAAAAATGATCTGGGTGGCACAGTGGACTGGAAAGACTGGAAGACTGGAAAGACTGGAAAGGGGAGAGACTTGAGGCAAGGAGATAAGCGAAGATGCTGAAAAAGGCCAGAATACCCTAAGTACCCGGACCGGCATGTTTGTTTGGACGGAAAAAAAGAATGGTGGATGCTGGAAATATTGTGGAAGAAAAACCGACAGGATTTAGCAACAAACTGGACATGAAAGGTGAGAAAGGGGGAGGATGCAAAGATATTGCCATATTTGAGGGCTCTCCAGGGTTGGGGAGCATGGTGACATTGTCACCTCTGACGGTAAAATTAGTAGGAGGAAAGAATCTGTTAGGAAAGACGTTTGATCCAGGGAATGAAGCATTTGGACTTCCAGGCGTATCTTGAACACTGATTTAGGAGACTTTAGGTCATGTGAAATCTTAATCTATTCCTCCGCCCCTGTGCAAGGCAACCTTTTGAGTACGCCCCAAAAGATAATGTATGTTATCTCAGAGATTTCTCACTGACTAACAGAGTGTCTCGGGACATGATTCCTCAATTGTAAAATGGGAATTTAACCTAAAGGAAAAAAGAAAGAGCACGAGTGAGCAGAGGGTAGCTAAGATTACAGTCATTGCTTAAATCTAAGGCTTTATTCTAAATATCGGGGAAAAATCCTTTCAGCTTTATGCTTATTGATATTTCTATTTCCTGTGTTAAATGAGTCAGTTCCCAAATATTGCTGCTTATGAATGACTCGGTTCATGGTCATGTAATGTTTGTTTAACTTTTACAACCCCTATGAAAGAGTATTTGGGAAAAAAGTTTTGACTGATGACTAGCAGCTACTGCTATCGATTTCTGAAGGATGTGAAAAACAGCTTTGGGGCAACTAATCCAGACTGATAGCTTGAAATAAGAGGTTGGATAAGAAAAACGAACTAAAACACTGTATAATCAATCGTATTTATTGAGCGCTTACTGTATGCAGAGCACTGTACTAAGCGCTAGGGAGGTACAAGTTGGCAACATATAGAGACAGTCCCCACCCAACAGTGGGCTCACAGTCTAGAAGGGGGAGACAGAGAACAAAACCAAACATATTAACAAGATAAAATAATTAGAATAGATATGTACAAGTAAAATAAATAAACAAATAAATAGAGTAATAAATATGTACAAACATGCATACATATATACAGGTGACATACATATAACATGAATATGCATATTGACTAACAAATTCAATCACACTTTTTTGAGTTTTTATATAAGGAAAATTTTTCTCCAAGTTTTATTTTTCAGTTTTTATATAATCAATCAGTGGTATTTGTTGAGTGCTCACTAAGCCCAGAGCACTGTACTAAGCATTTGGAAAAGTACAATACAACAGAGTTAGCAGAAACGTTCCCTGCCCACAGTACAATTTACAGTCTAGTGAATGTCATTCAATAATAATTAATAATAATAATGGTATTTGTTAAGCACTTACTATGTACCAGGTACTGTACTAAGCTCTGGTGTGGATACAAGCAAATCAGGTTGGACACAGTCCCTGTCCCTCTTGGGGCTCACAATCTCAACCCCCATTTTACAGATGAGGTAACTGAAGCCCAGAGAAGTGAAGTGATAGACCATATATAGATGGCTCTCCTAAGTGCTTAGTACAGTGCTCTGCACGCAGTAAGCACTCAATAAAAGCACTCAATAAATGTGATTGATTAGTTGATTGATATGGGAAAAGTTCTAGTGGGATTTTGCCTGAATGCAGTTTTCTGATCTTGAATTAATCTGTAGAAACCCGGAGTCCAGCCGAATTTAGACAGATCTTTTGGTACAGTTACTGGCTCAGTTATCATTATTATGATACTTGTTAAGTGTTTAGTCTGCATTAAGCAGTAAGCTAAGCACTGGGATAGTTACAAATAATCAGATGATAATAATAATAATGGTATTTGTTAAGCGCTTACTATGTGCCAGGCACTGTTCTAAGCGCTAGGGCAAATAAATAAATAATAATGGCATTTATGAAGTGCTTACTATGTGTAAAGCATGGTTCTAAGCGCTGGGGAGGTTACAAGGTGATCAGGTTGTCCCATGGGGGGCTCACAGTCTTAATCCCCATTTTACAGATGAGGAAAGTGAGGCCCAGAGAAGTTAAGTGACTTGCCCAAAGTCACACAGCTGACGATTGGCAGAGCAGGGATTTGAACCCATGACATCTGACTCCAAAGCCCAGGCTCTTTCCATTGAGCCATGCCGCTTCTCTATAATAATGGCATTTATTAAGCGCTTACTGTTCTAAGCACTGGGGAGGCTACAAGGTGATCAGGTTGTCCCACAGGGGGCTCACAGTCTTAATCCCCATTTTACAGATGATGTAACTGAGGCACAGAGAAGTTACATGACTTGCCCAAAGTCACACAGCTGTCAATTGGTGGAGCCGGGATTTGAACCCACGACCTCTGACTCCAAAGTCCGTACTCTTTTCCACTGAGCCACACTGCTTACAAGGTAGTCAGGTTGTCCCATGTGAGACTCACAGTTTTCATCCCCATTTTACAGATGAGGTAACTGAGGCCCAGCGAAGTTCATTCATTCATTCATTCATTCATTCATTCAATCGTATTTATTGAGTGCTTACTGTGTGCAGAGCACCGTACTAAGCGCTTGGGAAATACAAGTTGGCAACATATAGAGACGGCCCCTACCCAACAGTGGGCTCACAGTCTAGAAGGGGGAGACAGACAACAAAACAAAACATATTAACAGAATAAAATAAATAGAATAAATATGTACAAGTAAAATAAATAAATAAATAGAGTAATAAATATGTATGAACATATAGACATGGTATATATATATATTTATGTATATATATATTTTTTATGGTATACCTGTATATATGTATATATGGTTGTACATATTTATTACTCTATTTATTTATTTATTTATTTATTTTACTTGTACATTTCTATCCTATTTATTTTATTTTGTTGGTATGTTTGGTTTTGTTCTCTGTCTCCCTCTTTTAGACTGTGAGCCCACTGTTGGGTAGGGACTGTCTCTATGTGTTGCCAATTTGTACTTCCCAAGCGCTTAGTACAGTGCTCTGCACATAGTAAGCGCTCAATAAATACGATTGATTGATTGATTGACATATATACAGGTGCTGTGGGGAAGGAAAGGAGGTAAGGCGGGGGGGATGGAGGGGGGAGGAGGGGAGTGAAGTGATTTGCCCAAGGTCACACAGCAGACAAGTGGCGGAGCTGGGATTAGAACCCACGACCTTCTGACTCCCAAGCCCATGCTCTATCCACCACGCCATGCTGTTTCTCTATCTGTTATATCTTGGAGGCAATAATAATAATAATAATATAATAATTTTGGTATTAGTTAAGTGCTTACTATGTACCAAGCACTGTTCTAAGTGCTGGAGCGGACACAGAGTAATCAGGTTGTCCCACGTGGGGCTCACACATTTAATCCAGCACAAAGATGAGGTAACTGAAGGACGTCCTCTGACAGGCTGGAGTGTCCCTAATGTCCCTTTCTAGCCTTTGCCAATGTTGTACCGCCCTGACGGTCAAAATGCAGTACGGGCACACGGAAAGAGGACAGGCCTGGGATTCAGAGGACCTGGGTTTTAAACCCGGCTCCACCAACTGTCTGCTGTATCAGCCTTCTCTCTGATCTCCCATCCTCGTGTCTCTCTCCACCTCAATCCATACTTCATGCTGCTGCCCGGATTATCTTTGTCCAGAAACGCTCTGGGTATGTTACTTCCCTCCTCAAAAATCTCCAGTGGCTACCAATCAACCTATGCATCAGGGAAAAACTCCTCACTCTTGGCTTCCAGGCTGTCCATCCCCTCGCCCCCTCCTACCTCACCTCCCTTCTCTCCTTCTACAGCCCAGCCCGCACCCTCCGCTCTTCCAACGCTGATCTCCTCACCGTACCTCGCTCTCGCCTGTCCCGCCATCGACCCCCGGCCCACGTCATCCCCCGGGCCTGGAATGCCCTCCCTCTGCCCATCCGCCAAGCTAGCTCTCTTCCTCCCTTCAAGGCCCTACTGAGAGCTCACCTCCTCCAGGAGGCCTTCCCAGACTGAGCCCCTTCCTTCCTCTCCCCCTCATCCCCCTCTCCATCCCCCCCATCTTACCTCCTTCCCTTCCCCACAGCACCTGTATATATGTATATATGTTTGTACATATTTATTACTCTATTTATTTATTTATTTTACTTGTACATATCTATTCTATTTATTTTATTTTGTTAGTATGTTTGGTTTTGTTCTCTGTCTCCCCCTTTTAGACTGTGAGCCCACTGTTAGGTAGGGACTGTCTCTATATGTTGCCAATTTGTACTTCCCAAGCGCTTGGTACAGTGCTCTGCACACAATAAGCGCTCAATAAATACGATTGATGATGATGATGATAATGCTGTGTGATCCTGAGCAAGTCACTTAACTTCTCTGTGCCTCAGTTTCCTCAATTGTAAAATGGGGATTCAATACCTGTTCTTCCTCCTACTTGGACTGTGAGCCTCATGTGAGAAAGGGACTGATTAATTTGTATCTACCCCAGGAATTAGAACAAGTTTTGGCGCATAATCCGCTCTTAATGAATACCATAAAAAGAGACATTCTACCTTATGTCAAACTGCAGTCTTTTCTGTTTTAAGTCCAGTTCTTCTCACATGGTACTCCCTAGATATAGTAAATCAAACAAGCAAACACTCGGTCTTTTCTCAGATTTGATGACAAGTTTTGATTACTGCATTTGCGGCTTTGCTTTCCATTCTTATCATTATGACTCAGGCTTTTCCATTCCACCCTCCATTGCTACATATTTCTCCTAACCTTGTCTTTTGTGTGTGTGTGTGTGTGTGAATACATTACTAATTATGTGGATAAAATACACCCAGGAAAAATGTTTCAGACCAAAGAAGCTTAACCTTAGTCACCTGACTTTATGACTTTTTGTTTCTGATGTGACAGGAGTGCGGATTTTATAGCTTGACGCTTGCTCACGTGAAGGTTCTAGTTAGAAATGAATCCATATAAAATCAGGTGCTGGGCGGAATTTTTTTATGGTATTTGTTAAGTGTTTACTATGTGCCAGACACTGTGCTAAACACTGGGTAGATACAACCTAATCAGGTTAGACATAGTCCACGAGCTACATGAGGCTCATGGGCTTACTCCCCATTTTACAGATGTGGTAACTGAGGCACAGAGAAGTCAAGTAACTTGCCTAAGGTCACACAGAAGACAAGTAAAAGAGAAGGGATTAGAACCCAGGTCCTTCTAATGCTCAACACTGTCCTGACAAATGGACATGCAGAGGGACTTTTTGGGATGAATTAGGGAGAGCAGACCATGCCCAATTAAGGACAGAATTAGACTCTCTCATATTGAAAGAATTTGGGATTTTCTAGGGATCAGAACAGGATGAAACTGGAGGCTAATTAATGGTTAATGCCATTAGTCTTCCTGTGGGACTGCCTAATGAAGCCACATGGCTTGCAGAGAAATTTGTCTTGATTGATGTAACGGCAGAAGTTTTCCAAGGGAAGTACCGATTAACTATTCGTTATAGGCTGTTGCTGAATGCAGATGGTACAGTACTTCGGTTAATTCCAATTTGTCATTGGATAACTATGAAAGTGCATTTTATCTCCTCAATAGCATGATTAATGATGTCATAATGAACATTTAATGAATTAATAATGGCTTTCTACTTATCTTAAGTGATACCAGTAACACATTCAATGATGCATTAATTATTGTGACACTACCCTGAAATTCCCAGTAATGGACACAGAACCTCCACCTTTCCACCATGGTATTTCTTTTAGATCACTGTTTTAGTGCTGGATCAAATAATTAATATCAGTATGCCCCAGAGTTATTTTATCAATGAAATAAAATCCATTTTTCATGAAAATTCAGAATTTTAGATCTAGTATGGTAGTCATTTTAATTCATAGGTGGTGACAGTCACAGTGGTCACTAATTGTAATTTAAGTTGATGAAAAATTTGAACATTGAAATAAGGCTCCAATTTCTATAACTTTATTCTCTCTCTGAGTTGGCAAAGCAATACCTCCAGTAAATCATGAAGAACATTGAAAGTACCTGAGTGAGGAGCAGCATGGTTTTAGTGGAAAGAGCATGGGCCCATCACACGCCTGTTGGATAAACTTGGGTAAATCACCCAACTTTTCTGTTTTTCAGCTACCTCATCTGTAAAATGAGGATTCAGTTCCTGTTGTCCCTTCTACTTAGATTGTTTGCCTTGCAGGTCAGGGACTAGGGTAGACCTGATCATCCTTTATCTTCCCCAGTGTTTAGAACAGTGCTTAATACCTAGTAAGTGCTTAATAATAATAATAATGGCATTTATTAAGCACTTACAAAGCACTGTTCTAAGTGCTGGGGAGGTTACAAGGTGATCAGGTTGTCCCATGGGGGGCTCGCGGTCTTAATCCCCATTTCCCAGATGAGGTAACTGAAGCACAGACAAGTTAAGTGACTTGCCCAAAGTCACACAGCTAACAATTGGCAGAACCGGGATTTGAACCAATTACCTCTGACTCCAAAGCCTGGGCTCTTTCCACTGAGCCACGCTGCTTAACAAATACCACTATTATTATTATTACTGTTACAATTCTATTCTAATACTGGTTCTTAATAAGCCAATGGATTATAGAGGGGCAGCTGCTGTCCCAAATTTAACAGATGAGGAAAGCTGACTTTCAGGAATCACTGCATTGGAAGAAATATATATATATATATATATATATATATGTTTGTACATATTTATTACTCTATTTATTTATTTATTTTACTTGTACCTATCTATTCTATTTATTTATTTTGTTAGTATGTTTGGTTTTGTTCTCTGTCTCCCCCTTCTAGACTATGAGCCCACTGTTGGGTAGGGACTGTCTCTATATGTTGCCAGCTTGTACTTCCCAAGCGCTTAGTACAGTGCTCTGCACACAGTAAGCGCTCAATAAATATGATTGATGATGATGATGAAGAAGTCAGGACTCCCATCTGCCCTGGAATCCATCCCAGAAAGGACTCAAACAAGTATCAATCAATAGTATTTATTGAGCGCTTACTTACTGTGTTCAGAGTACTGTACTAGGCACTTGGGAGAATGCAATACAACAGAGTTGGTGGACATGATTCCTTCCCACAAAGTTCTAACAGTCTAGAGTGGGGAGACAGACATTAATATAAATCAATCAATCAATCATATTTATTGAGCACTTCCTGTGTGCAGAGCACTGTACTAAGCACTTGGGAAGTACAAGTTGGCAACATATAGAGACGGTCCCTACCCAACAGTGGGCTCACGGTCTAGAAGGGGGAGACAGAGAACAAAACCAAACCTACTAACAAAATAAAATAAATAGAATAGATATGTACAAGTAAGATAAATAAATAAATAAATAAATAAATAAATAAATGACAGATATGTATGTGTCAGTCCTACCTAAACTCTAGGGCCTAGCATCCAGGAGAGAAGTTGCTTCAGCTACATGCAAGTAAGGTTCCCAACAGCCTTGTTCCAACCCACGTGGACTCAAACAGTGACTGCATGAGACCTTCCCAATTTTGGGAACTGTGGAAAGTCCACAACTCACTATGACTGTGGCAGTGACTTCTGTTCCCGAGCCACGAGGAGGCTGCAACCTTTTTGTTGCTTGTTTTATAATGTTAAGAACTTACTATGTGCCAGGCAGTGTACTAAGCCCTGGGGTAAATACCAGGTAATCAGGTGGGATACAGTCCATGTCCCACATGAGGCTCACGGTCTTAATCCCCATTTTAGAGATGACGTGACTGAGGCAGAGAGAAGTGAAATGACTTGCCCAAAATTACACAGCAGGAAAGTGGCAGAGCTGGGAATAGAAACATGCTGCTTTTCAATTTCTGCTGTTCCCGTTGTGATCATGATGATGGCATTTGTTAAGCACTTATTATGTGTCAAGTGCTGGGGTAAATACAAGCTAATCATTTTGGACACAGTCCCTGTCCCAAATGGGGCTCAGCATCTTACAGATGAGGGAACTGAGGTACAAAGAAGTTAAATGACTTGCCCAAGGTCACACACAGCAGACAGTTGGCCGAGCCGGAATTAGAACCCAGGTCCTTCTGACTCGCAGGCCCATGCTCTGTCCTGTAGGCCAAGCTGCTTCTGTATCATCATCCTTGTCTTTTATACTTTTTATACTTTTGTTTCATCTTCCTTATATGTCTGTCACCAACCCCCTTGTCTTCTTTAATTTAGATTATGAGCCCGTTGGCTGAGGAGCATGTACAGTTATAAGCACCAAACTACTGTGACCCCTCAGTCAGTCCGAGTCTCCACATTCCAGCCTGAACTTTCTGAGATGTCTTCCTGTGCAGCGTAAACATTTTAAACTTCCTAAGGAATTGAAAAAAAAATATGATTAGCTCCTCCTGAGTCTCAGAAAACAACATATTCCTTGGCTCCTCCCTGATTATTGTCTCAGCTTCTCAGCCTAAATTCTCCCCCAACTCCCAACTGCCACTTCAGCATTTTCACGTCACCTCTTGCCCTTATGTTTCACTAAGTGCATATCTTCATACCCCATCGCTACCTCCAATCCATGATTTTAGTTTCCATATCCATGGGCTTGGGAGTCAAAAGGACCTGGGTTCTAATCCCAGCTCTGTCTGCATTCACTTGTCACTTTTCTCTGCCTCAATTACCTCATCTATTAAATGGGGATTAAGATCGTGAGCCCCATGTGGGACAGCGACTGAGTCCAGTGTGATTATCTTGCATCTACCCTAGTGCTTAGAACAGTGTCTGGCACATAGTAAGCACTTAACAAATACCATAAAAAATGCAGGGGTGTTGAGAGACTAATCTGTCTACTGTGGCATTCTTGTTAATGAACTGAAAAAAGAAAAGCAGTGTGAAGGTATTTTCAAACATTCAGTTCCAAACCTTTACTTAAATCAAAATATTGGGATTCTTAGATCATTTTACCTATGCATGATTGTACTATGTTTGAGCCTTGCCCCTTTAAGGGAAAACTTGCCCTGATAAATTGAGAACAGGTAATCCCAGCTGGAGCTAATTTCAACATCAATTCAGCTAGTAGCTGGGGGAAAAGCAAACAGTAAGAGGTCCCTTACAGCTCAGAAAGAATGAGATACTCCTGTTGAGAAGGGAGCAAGTGTTGAAGAATTGGTGAGTCCGTTTCCACTCTAAGGAAGCTGAGAATGCTTCTGTCAACTCTATTGAAATGTACTCTCTCAAGTGCTTAGTACCGTGTTCTTCATGTAATAAATGCTCAAAAATTCCACTGATTGATTTATTTGGGAAGGGAAGCTTGTAATTCAATCAGTGGTATCTAGTGAGCGTTTGTTTACTGTATGCAGAACACTGTTTAAGCCCAGGGAGTTGTGGTTTTTTGCTTGGATTTGGGGAGAGAGATGTGAAGTAAGTGACTGCTGATCAATTTCTGGGAATCACAGTATCTGGTCTGTGGGTAATGACCAAGCCTTTTAGGATGGTACACTTGTTTTGGTATGATGGCTTAAAATTCTACAAACTGGCATAATCCTCAGGAAAACGGAATGTCTTGTGCTACCTGTAAAATGTGATCCGGATCAATCAACCTCCTTGGCTCTAATAACTCTTTAAATCTGTGGGTTTTTTGCATTTAAATATCTAACTGTAGTTGTTGCCATATCAACCCTCTATAACATGAGATTTCCTTCAAGGAGTTAACGACCCTTTATGCACCTGCTTAAGTCTGTTTCCATTTTCACTGTAGTCCAGACTGCTCTGAATAGGGACAATTACCTTCTCCAGCAATCTGTTGTACCAAGAGTGCACTCCTTGATTTGTTTTTATGTCATTATATCTCTATCTTCCTCACCTCACAATGGAGTTTGAATTGCTTGATAACAACAGGAATGTCCTCAGATTTCCTTCTCCTGACTTCACAGAGAACTCTCCAGATAGGGATACAATTTACCTGAGTAAGCAGCGTACTGATAATTCAAGCTGTTGAAAGTTGGGGTGTGGTTTCTTCCTAAAATGGTGGAAATACAACTGTAACAGGGCGGAGTTGGAGCTGTGAAGAACTGTTGTGAGCGTCCACATTTCTGTTTGATTAATCAGTGATAAATCAAGAAAAAAATTGTCTTGTTACATTGACTGTCTGTACTAATTCTTGTTTCCTAATAGTGACCTTTAATTTCTCTGTCCAGAAGCTAATTTAAATAGGTTTAAGCAGTTATGATTGACTGCTCTGAGTAATTGCTGGGAACTAATAACTTACTTGAGGGTTGATAGCTAAAAACAAAACCCAAGACACTTAATCCTAGACAAACATTATTCTTACAAACTTAGAAAATTCACTAAGGAAACTTCAGTCTTATTTTAAACATAACTATATCACTTCTGCAATGAGCCGAACCTTAAGGTTCTTAACAGTTTGCGGCTCTTGGAGGTGTTTTAAAGAAGGACATCTACTATTGTAGCCAATCCTAGATTCTATCAAAAACTTAGCAAATGTATTAAAACAAAATTGCCACCATTAGATAATCCTTTATGTATTGAGGAAAAGTCCTGATATGAATCCACTCCTTGGTGTGATCATCATCATCAATCGTATTTATTGAGCGCTTACTGTGTGCAGAGCACTGTACTAAGCGCTTGGGAAGAACAAATTGGCAACATATAGAGACAGTCTCTACCCAACAGTGGGCTCACAGTCTAAAAGGGGGAGACAAAACCAACCGTACTAACAAAATAAAATAGAATAGATTTAATAATCATAGTAATAATAATTGTGGCATTTATTAAGCGCTTACTACGTGCTGGGGTAATAATAATAATGATGGCATTTGTTAAGCGCCCACCATGTGCAAAGCACTGTTCTAAGTGCTGGTGGGGATACAAGGTGATCAGGTGGTCCCACGGGGGGCTCACAGTCAATCCCCATTTTACAGATGCACAGAGAAGTGACTTGCCCAAAGTCACACAGCTGACAATTGGCGGAGCCGTTCTTTACTTAAGAGGGAAAAGTCCTGATGCGAATCTACTCTGTGGTGTGTTACCTGTTTGTCATGGCCATTGGTGCTTGACACATTTTGAGGACTTGGTTTACTTTTAGTATGTCAACACAACCAATTCAGCTCTTAATGAAAATCAGTTTTCAGTTGGGAGAGGCAGATATAGTAGTAGTAATAGCATTTAATGGCCACTCTGTGGATGCAGTGCACTATATTCAATATTTAGGAAGTACGAAACAAAGAAATGACATTCCCTGCCCACAGGGAACTAATCCTCTAAGGGGAGACACCACTACAAACATATTTGTGCTTTTATTTTCACCTGATTTGACTTGAAGTGCTATTAGTCTGAGCCACGAGGGAACATGCCACTGTTTTGGTTCTTCCAAGAGTTCCTTAAACTCACTGTGCCCTCAAATACTATTACTTCAATGGGTGAAAAACGGTAGCTTTCAGAGAAGCCCTTCAGATATGGTTTATGAACTCTTAGAGCTTGCCTAAATGGGTTTACAATTTTCACATCTCTGAAAGCTAGCTTCATTATTTTTGTAGTCTTTCATCCTTAGCTTTACATGGCTTCAGCACTGTTGAGGAATTTGCTTCCTCTCCCCGCCCCTCCCCATCCCTGTCTTTACATTTTCAGTTGCTCAAATCTCTTAGAAGCTCCTTATCTTTAATGAGGTGTCTTTTGGATTCTGTTGATGAGTACAAACATAGAATTTTCCAAACAATGATCTTTCAAAAAGCTTTTTTTTTTAAAAAAAAAAACTGTATAAGCCTATAGATTTTTTTTCTCTTTTTAGGAACTGTCTTATCTGTTTATACCATATCTACACTAGCCCTTAGTGCTTGGCATTTAGTAAGCACATAACAATTCTGAGAGTTGTTATGAAACCATTTCCTCTCATCTCCACTGGCATGGGTTTAGTTTGGAAAGGTGGATTGAAGAGCCTAAGCAACAGAGCACTTGGGTTGGTTTTTCTGAGCTGTTATTCCATTTCCTAGGGGCTCAGAAAGGATTTAAGTCTCTAGACCAACTGAGGAAGGAGAACAAATCCTTGATTTTGGGTTGTTTTTTTTTTTAAGAGCTTTAGGCCATGGGGTTGTTTCCCAATCCCACAGTTTTTCTCTGAGGTTGTAGTTGGAACAGGATGGAAGCACTCTCTCCCTGTAAGTCTTAGAGGGGAGGCAGGAGGAGGCAAGTACTTTTCCCTTAGGCTTTCACACTGAAAAGCAGAGTTGAAATACAAGTTTATTATTTAATCGGAGTGGCCAGGTGTTAATCCTTTGTGTTATTAGTGAAGTGGAAAGATCAGATATCCAAAAAGACAAACACCTAACAGCCTTATCTTTGGTGAAGCAAACCAGTAATAATAATAATGTTGGTATTTAAGCGCTTACTATGTGCCAAGCACTGTTCTAAGGGCTGAGATAGATACAGGGTTATTAGGTTGTACCATTTGGGGCTCACAGTCTTGATTCCCATTTTACAGGTGCGGTAACTGAGGCACAGAGGTTAAGTGACTTGCTCAAAGTCACACAGCTGACAATTGGCAGAGTTAGGATTAGAACCCATGACCTCTGACTCCCAAGCCCATGGTCTTTCCACTAAGCCATGCAGCTTCTCTGGGAGCATTTCAGACATGTTTTGTGTTTTTCTGAGCAGCTCTATTAGGTGGTTGTCTTCTGTTTATTCAGTTATATTTATTGAGTGCTTACTGTGAGCAGAGCACTCTACTAAGCACTTGGCAGTGTACAGTACAATAAACAGATATATTCCCCACACACAATAATAATAATATTGATGGTATTTGTTAAGCGCTTAATAAATACCATCAATATTATTATTATGTGCAAATAATAACTGTTATTTCTTAGAACAGTGCAAAGAACTGTTCTAAGTGCTGGGGAGGTTACAAGGTGATCAGGTTGTCCCACACAGGGCTCACAGTTTTAATCCCCATTTTACAGATGAGGTAACTGAGACACAGAGAAGTGAAGTGACTTGCCCAAAGTCACACAGCTGACAGTTGGCAGAGCTGGGGTTTGAACCCATGACCTCTGACTCCAAAGCCCGGGCTCTTTCCACTGAGACATGCTGCTTCTCACATAAATTCTACTTCAGTCAACAGTATTTACTGAGCACTCACTGTTTCAGGCCAGTAGACAAAGGTTTTGGAAGAGTATAACAGAATTAGTGGACCTCATCCCTGCCTTGGAAGATTTTATCACCTAGAGGGGGAGGCAGACACTAAAATTAGGAAGAGGCAAGATATTATAAAGAGATTTAAAGAAGTAATTGGGTAGGAACTGTGACTAAGTGCTTAGGTGACACAAGTGTTGAAGTGACAGTTGAGGGTATAGAGTGGGAACACTTAGAAATCAATCCAAGAAGACCTCCTGGAGGAAATGGGATTTCTTCAGAAAGGCTTTAAAGATGGGGTGGGCTGTCTTTCTGAATGTGAAGAGAGAGGGAGTTTGTGGCAGAAGGGAAGGTGTGAGCAGGAGGACTGAGGATGGTAGTTATGTTGTTAGTATGTTTGGTTTTGTTCTCTGTCTCCCCCTTTTAGACTGTGAACCCAATGTTGGGTAGGGACTGTCTCTATATGTTGCCAATTTGTACTTCCCAAGCGCTTAGTACAGTGCTCTGCACATAGTAAGTGCTCAATAAATATGATTGATTGATGGGAGAGATGATAATGTGGCAGAGTGACTAATAGGCCACTAGGGAGAATGAAACAAAGAGAAAGGGGCTTCTTATCTTTTGAATATCAGTGAAGTCAATCCTGGCCAAAACCCTAGATGATGATAATGATAATTGTGGTATTTGTTAAGCACGTACTATGTGCCAAGCACTGTTCTAAGCGCTGGGGGAGATAAACGGTAATCAGATTGTCCCATGTGGAGCTCACAATCTCAATCCCAGGTGAGGTAACTGAGGCACAGAGAAGTTAAGTGATTTACTCAAGGCCACACAGCAGACAAGTGGCAGAACTGGGACTAGAACCCATGACCGACCACCAGCTCCCAGACTCATGCTCTATCCACTAGGCCATGCCACTTCCCTTCAAGACTGTGAGCTTGTTGTTGGATAGGGACAGTCTCTATATGTTGCCAACTTGTACTTCCCAAGAGCTCTTAGTACAGTGCTCTGCACACAGTAAGCGCTCAATAAATACGATTAAATGAATATAAGAGCCAAGCTTCTCCTAAGTAATGAACTTGGTTTCCTTTAACTAAGACACCCTGCTTTTCTTCTCTGCCCCAATGCCTACTGGAAAGAGCATGGTCCTGAGAGTCAAGACCTGGGTTCTAATCCCAGCACTGCCAGTTGCCTGCTGTGGCACCTCGGGGAAGTCACTTAACTTCACTGTTCCTTGGTTTCCTCATCTGTGAAATGGGGATTTCTACATAACTGTGAGCCTAATGTGGGACAGGGATTGGGTCTGACCTGATTAGCTGGTGTCTTACCCAGCACTTACAACAGGGCTTGACATATTGTAAGTGATGATAACCTGTATATATGTTTGTACATATTTATTACTCTATTTTACTTGTACATATCTATTCTATTTATTTTATTTTGTTAGTATGTTTGGTTTTGTTCTCTGTCTCCCCCTTTTAGACTGTGAGCCCACTGCTGGGTAGGGACTGTCTCTATATGTTACCAACTTGTACTTCCCAAGCACTTAGTACAGTGCTCTGCACACAGTAAGTGCTCAATAAATACGATTGGTGATGATGATAACCTATTTGTGTGCTTATCGACTCAGCTTGTTGTGGGCAGTACCGACTCTGTCATATCGTACTCTACCTTAGTTCAATAAATGATTGATTTTTTTTAAGCCATTTTTAGATACTCCTACCTCATTTTTCATTTTCCACAGATGGAGCACTTTTGCCATCTTTTTCTGAGTTTAACATGCTTTTCTCTGGACTCTCCTCTGTTTTTGCCTTATTCCAGGTGAGGGCAGTAAGAGACCTTTGCTCCAAACCATGTTAAGTATGATACATTCTCAAGTTCAAAACGCTTCTCAGAGAAGAAAAGCTAACTCTACCTTCTAGGGTGCACAATCTCTCATGGTATACGCTGAAACTGAGACTTACTTGGCTAGTTCATTATCCTTAATAGGAAATTGAAAAAGGCAGCTGTAATCACCCTTCTCTTTTGGGGAATTGTGCGAGGTATTTTTGGAATAACCATTCATTTATAAATATCAGAGACAGCGCATTAAAATGTGTATTCCGTCCTGAGGTATTTTAAAATGTCCCTGGGTGCTAAACATAAACTGGATGTTCAGAGATGGGAGGGGCTCAATGAAGCTGTTTAGTTGGGATTTGTCACTCCAAAGCAGATGGAACCAAAGTAATGTTATGTCAAAGACAGGTTGCAAAAGAGCAATCCTGGTATCAGCCAGCTGGAATTGAACACATCAGCCGCCTATTAGGAGGTCAGAGAAGTGTTTTTCCACAAGAAAAGAGACCCGCAAATATTCTGGCAGTTAATGTGAATTAGCATCATGAGGAAGGTCTGTTTGTTTATATAATTATTGCTCTCTTTACTTGAATTTGTATTTTAGATTCCCCCAGTAAAATGTGTTTTAGTATACAATCTAGGTCAAGTCACTCTTTCTGGGCCTGTTTCCCTTGAGTCTCAACTGAGTCTATTGCTTAGTAAAGTGGTTTACATACATTTGGCACTTATAAAATGCCGTATCTCTTACCTCTTGGATTATTGGACAGGGATGGGGTCTGATCTGATTAAATGCCCAGATTTAGTTCTCAAAGGTGGTACTAATGATGAAACTCACCCATGTGTGCCTGGTTAAAATGCACACTCCCAGACTGTATTTGTTAGCAGTTCCAGGCACTGTTTTCATTCTTGCCTTTCTCTTCTGATCTTTCTAATATTCCAGCCAAAAAGTAGTGCTCTTTTCTTAATTGCAGTGCATCAGTGTGTCTGTTGCAGTTTTCAGTTTTCAGATCGGGTATGATGTGGTCTGAGAATCTGTTCTGCTGCTGTCTTAAAATATTTCCTCTGCTTCTCATTTCGGGTAGATCATTCAACTCCAACCTGGGTATTCTGTCATCCATTCTCTTCGAGAGTTCCACCCAGCAAACTTTTGTTGGAGTGAACAGAATGCTGTACTAGGTGCCTTAATTTCCTAACTGCATTTTACCGTAAAGGACAAGCATTAAGGTTAAAAGTTAAACACTAAAGAGATGCGATTTTTCTTCTTGATATCACTAAAATTTCTCCTTTAAAAATATTTCAAACTGACAAAATTGCACTAAAAATACCATTCCCTTTTTTCCCCCACAGCTTTGGCTCAGTGGAAAGAGCCCGGGCTTTGGAGTCAGAGTTCATGGGTTCAAGTCCTGGCTCCGCCACTGGTCAGCTGTGTGACTTTGGGCAAGTCACTTAACTTCTCTGCGCCTGTTACCTCATCTGTAAAATGGGGATTAAGACTGTGAGCCCCCCATGGGACAACCTGATCTCCTTGTAACCTCCCCAGCGTTTAGCACAGTGTTTTGCACATAGTAAGTGCTTAATAAATACTATCATCATTATTATTATTACTGCCCTATCAGGTTATATCCATTCTCTGGTCGTCTTCTATCTGGCTTTCCCATTAAATATACATATCTTTAAATGTACGTAACGTATGTATCTATATATTATAAATTATTTATATTAACGTCTGTCTCTTCCCCTAGACTGTAAGCTCATTATGGGCAGGGATCATGTCCGCTAATTCTGTTGTACTCTTCCAAGTGCTTAGTACAGTGGTCTGCACAAAGTAAGCTCTCAAATACCACTGATCCATTGATTGAATGTTAATTCCTAGAGCGAATTTCAATTGGGAGTTGCTGAAAGATGTCAGAAGACTAGTGTTGGGATTTGAACCAGAAGTCTTACCCCCAACACATGCTTTTACATCTGTAAACCTTTATCTTTCCAAATCCAGGCTTTTGAGATCTCTAGAGCCAACTGCTTTAAGGACAGTAGGGAAATATCCCTTTTATACAGCAGCAGTTAAAGGTTGGAGACAGTGAAAGACAACGCTAATATTTGTTCAATCACTGGGATTTATTGAGCACTTACTGTGAGCAGAGCACTGTACTAAGCACTTGGGAGAGTAAAATATGACAGAGTCGGTAGGTATGTCCTCTTCTCCAACTTTCAAGGGGAGCCCACAGTACACCCAGTGGGGACAAGATGCCCTGTTCAGAAGGAAGCCTCTGGCAAGGCCATTTATAGATAACTTCTTAAAATGGTATTAAGCACTTACTATGTGCCAGGCACTGTACTAAGCTCTGGGGGAGATACAAGCTAATCAGGTTGGGCACAGTTCCTTTCCCACATGGGGTTCACAGTCATAATCCCCATTTTATAGATGAGGTAACTGAGGCACAGAGAAGTCAAGTGACATGCCCAAGGTCACACAGCAGACAAGGTCCTTCCAATTCCCAGTCCTGGGCTCTATCCACCATGCCTTGCTGCTTCTCAGCTGTGGCTTTGGGGTCAGTTTAAATGAACTCAGCAAGACTGATGCTTATGTTGCTTAAGTTGCTAACTTGTACTTCCCAAACGCTTAGTACAGTGCTCTGCACACAGTAAGCGCTCAATAAATATGATTGAATGAATGAATGATGCTCCCAATACATGGCTCTAATCGCGACCCTCCTTTCTACCTTCCCCAGTACATCCCACGGCAGTCCTCAGGCTGTACTCTCACAAGCACTTAACACAGTGCTCTGCACACAGTAAGAGCTCACATAAGAATGATAAGTATCCTTGGGGACTGGTTGCTTCCTTCACTGTGGGTTAAAGATTTCTTCAAAATTCAACAGGGGAAGTTTGGGGACATTCTAAATTGTGTATAACTAGTTGCCAAACACAGGAATTGATCCTACAGTAGTAGAGGAACTGAGAGGTTGCAGGATTCTCTGGAGAGTTTCTCCCACCATTTCTGCCTCCAAACTGCAGTCTAGTTACCCTAAGGGTAGCTAGTACACTACAGTCCATCAATCGTACTTATTGAGCACTTACTATGTGCAGAGCACTGTATTAAGTGCTTGGGACAATATAACAGACACATTCCCTGCCCACAGTGAGTTTACAGTCTATAGGGGAGCTTACCACCCCTTCACAATTCTTCCAAGCAGTTTTTTCTCTTCTTCACCACCAACTAGATGCATGGACTTTTAGACTGTGAGTCCACTGTTGGGTAGGGACTGTCTCTATATGTTGCCAACTTGTACTTCCCAAGCGCTTAGTACAGTGCTCTGCACACAGTAAGCGCTCAATAAATACGATTGATGATGATGGACAAGGAAAGTGAATGAATAGATTATTGGGAAGCACTTTATCATACTGTTTTTCCTTATTTGAACTTATCAGAACTCATGAACTGTGAAAACCCATAGTGAATCTTAACTATAAGATTTTCTTCATGACTCATGACATATAATACTGCTTAACGATGAAAGTCTGGGGAGGACTGCTGGACACAGACAGTTATTCATGCAAGAAATTCTGATGCTCTGAGAACTGTTCCTTGCCAGGTGGATTGTTTTCTTCTCCCGTAGTTGCCGATTACTTAGCATTGTGTTAACTTTGTTTAATATAATAAAGTAGGACAACTTGAAATCTAGTTGGTCAGTAAGGTAAAAATTCACAGTAGATTCATAGCAAAGGTCAGTCCCATTGAGCAATTAAATATGCGTCTTTTATAAATACCTATTTAGCTGGTGTAGTTTTTCCTTCCACTCCTGCTCTCTGCAGCCTCTTTAAAATAACTGTAAACCAAACATGAGCAGGGTAAAGAGGGTTACCCTTTAATGCCAAACGCAAGTCGTTGTGGCTTCTCCCCATGAAATACGGGAAGAGGATTCAATTATGTTTGACAGACACATCACTTTATAATCTTAAATGCTTACTTATCATCTTAAATCTTCCAAAGGGGAGCAAGTTAGCTAGTCTTCACAGATGTGAACAATTCTCCCTCCTTGGTGGATGGGATTATCTAGTCAGCCTGCTTTCCGGCCGAGTGAGTTGCATCTGAATTATGCCCCTTGAGTGAAAATAAATGGAAAAATATATAACCAGGAACTAAATAAAAGCATATACATATATATATGTGTATATATATATATATATACACACACAAACACTAATATGTGAGAAGCTTTAATAATTTTTCACAAAAAAATGGAGTTTGCCTTATTCCCCAGAGTTGTCTGTATTTAAACAATGCTTTCACTAGGTATCAGACCTAAGCTACCCAATAGAAAAGTGTTTTTGTTAGTATCAGAAGTTTTCCATTTGGGAAGTGAGAAATGCACGGAAGTGTAGGCTGGGCACATAGCATTGTTGCTCATAGACAAAATAAATCATTCTGTCACTTGTTTATAGCTCCACAGGGCAGTACTGTGGCTGTGACTAGTTTTCCCAGTAGCTGCAAGGAATAAGGCCCCTGAGGTGTCCAGCATCATAGAGAAGAACTGATTTGGGGTTATAAGACAGGGCCCTAATGCTCCGTCACTTCTGCCCTGTGAATAATATAATCCTTGAGCCCTGCAGACACTTTAATAGAACTTGACTTGTTTTATTTGCCATTCCAATCCCAATGGGACTCTGTTTCAACGTGTCAGATCCTGTATCGCATTTGTGCAACATTCTTTTACTGTTTGTATCTTAAATTTGACTCAGGTCCCCTGGGGAGCTGAGTGAAACTGCCAGAAGTCATTTCACTTGCCACCTTTAACAACCATCAGAAAGATGGAACTATGTCTCTTAATGATGGGTTTGAGTTTTCAGCTGACAGAGTTACAAGGCACAGAAAATTTCTCCTTCACCATTTAGAAGTCTGCTTGACCCCAAATTGCCCCTTTTATCATGAATTGTCCAGTCACTGCATCATAGAGCTTAGGACCAATCAGCTTTAAACAAACTAGCTTATTTCACTGTGCAGTTTTTCACATCGTAGAAGCAAAAAAACCCACGACTCTTGAGACATGATAGATGAACTGAACCATCTCTTTCTATTTACCACATCCCAACTTCAAGTCCCATAATTTTAAGGTGTCTCTAGCGCAATCCCATGATACTCTGTCATCATTTAAGGGCTCAAGACATAGAGTTTCGGGAAAATACCGCCTAAAATTTGTGAAGCCTTTCACAGTTCTGGTAAGGCTCCTGAAAGCGAATTACAAAAGCTTTATAATAATAATAATAGTGATAATAATGGTATTAAGTGCTTACTATGTGCCAATCACTGTTCTAAGTGCTGGGAGAGATACAAGGTAATCAGGTTGTCCCACATGGGGCTCACAGTTTTAATCCCCATTTTACAGATGAGATGACTGAGGCACAGAGAAGTGAAATGACTTGCCCAAAGTCACACAGCAGACAAGTGGCAGAGCCCCATGAGCTGAGCAGCTGATCAATGCAGATTGTTTGAGAGGTCTATATTTATTTCAGATAAAAGATGCTCAAGGATTACTCTCCAGTGGAGACTTCACAACTTCCCATAGTAGCCTATTCTAATATTTCATCTACCTGATGGGAATTAAGTATCTCAGATCTAGAAGAATAGAACACAGGACTGAGAGTCAGCCATTCACTTGCACTTATTGAGCGCTTACTGTGTACAGAGCTCTGTACTAAGCACTTGGGAGACTACAAAATAGCAATAAACAGCTAGAGTTTTGCTATAGATTTGCCCAGCTAGAGTCAGTGCTTGAGTAGGGAGGAGTGTTCTCCCTTTCAAGCCATCAGGCTAGCAATGCTGTAGTAATTTCTTAAATCAATCCGTGGTACTTATTGAGCACCTAATGATTTTGAAGCATTGTAGTCAACCCTTGGGAAAGTACGACGGTAGAAAGACACCTGGTCCCTGCTCTCAAGGAGCTTGCAACTTAATGGAGACAAAAATGACTTGCATAAAGGGAAATAATTAGGACACAGTAGGAAGTTCTGCAAATGCATCAAGTTGAAATAACTTCGAATAAGGGTGTCCCAACTCCAAATAGCCTAGACTGTAAGCTTGTTGTGGTCAGGAAATGTGTCTGCTAACTCTGTTGTATTGTTCCAAGTGCTTACTCCAGTGCTCTACACATAGAAAGTGCTCAGTAAATATCAATGATTAAAAAATACTATTTCCCACATACTAAGTGCTCAATAAATACCACTGATTGAAAAATGTTACCTCCCACAGGAAATTTGATGGGATAAGTGGCATATACAATGTAAATGACAGTTTTCATCTTTGAAACCAGTGGGAAAAAGGAGTATATGCATTTGTACGTTTCCATTTCCACCAAGTGGCCTATGTGGAAAAATAACCGAGCTGGAAAGAGAATATCTGTATAATTGGATGTGACTATCAAGCATGTGTTTCCCGGAGGAGAATTTTCCTCTTGTCAGGTTCAAAGTTCAAAGGAACCATTTTTGTCAAACAGCCTTGCATGGCATAAAATAGTGGTAGAGGATGGCGCTTCACCCGCTGAGCACAGATTGGCATTTGGGCTAATTCAGCTGTCAGCCTTCCGAGTTCCCAGTGATTTGTCTTCTGATCCATTATAAAATATGTCATTCTCACATCCATCATCTTGTTGAAGATTTGACAGAACATCCTGTCTTTAGATAAAGCCAAGTGATCACAAGTCTTTGTATGCTTTCATTAGAGCCTTGCTACCGCTTGCTCAGATGAAACAGCCAATGACTTTGGCATCCTTCCAGATGAAATGAAGCTAAACTAGTCAAATGGAAAGTGGAATACCCTAAAGATGAAAGTGGGGGACCCAGGTTACCAGCTATTGCTTTGCAATGTCGCATCTGTGATGAGCTAAAGAAATAATCAAGTAGAAGGGGAAAAAAAATCCATGTTCCCAGTATAAATGTCTTTTGATGGCATGGCAAAGAACAGGATCATAGGAAAGAGAGGTAGTACCCCAGGCACTGAGCTTGAGAGCAAGGCCATTTTAAAACAAAAACAAACAAAATAAAATCCGCTGACTCTAGTGAGACTACAGAGTGAAATATATTGTCCTTCATCAAACAACCAGGACTCAGAAGGATACATTTTACTGTCAAAAGCTCACGAATGCTTTAACATCCTTTTAACAAGTCACCATTTGCATTGTTCCTATGTCTCTCATTCCAGGATCAGGATCCTGGTAAAAAAAAAAATTTGATAGACTTCCTCTCGTTTACCCCTCTAAACCACAAGCTCACTGTGGGCAGGGAATGTGTCCAACAACTGTTATTTTGTACTGTCCCAAGCATTTAGTACAGTGCTTTGATGCCCACTAAGCACTCAATAAATACAATTGATTGCAGCGTGGCCTAATGGAAAGAGAACGGGCCCGGGAGTAGTCAAAAGGAGCTGGGTTCTAATCCCAGCTCCACCATTTGTCTGCTGTGAGACTTTGGGCAAGTCACTTCACTTCTCTGTGCCTCAGTTACCTCGTCTGCAAAATGGGGATCAAGAATGTGAGACCTATGTGGGAAGAGGACTGTGTACAACCCCATTTGCTTGTATCCACCCCAGCGCTAAGTACAGTGCAATACAACAGAGTTGATAGGCATGTTCCCTGTCCACAGTGAGCTTCGTCTAAAGGATGAGCTTACAGTCTAGAGGTTTTCACTTAACATTTCACCAGTTACCACCTGATGAATGTGGGACAACTTGGGTGACTCACTTCGACTCAGCAGCTTTAGGGGATCATGCTTGTTCATGCAGGAAGGGAAAATGATGGAGAGAGATGAAGGGACCCAGGAAGAGAACAGTATATATTTGAAAATGCCATGTATGGTGATTTCCAGCCCACCCCCATGTAAGGCTCCATCTTGTACACTGTCAATCAATCAGTCATGTTTATTGAGTGCTTATTGTGTGCAAAACACTGTACTAAGAGCTTGGGAGAGTATAGTCATGGGTTCAAATCCCGGCTCCACCAATTGTCAGCTGTGTGACCTTGGGCAAGTCACTTGGCTTCTCTGTTCCTCACTTACCTCATCTGTAAAATGTCTGTAATGCCCACCTGAGGCAAGCTGATCACCTTGTATCCTCCAAAGTGCTTAGAACAGTGCTTTGCACATAGCACTTAACAAATGCCATTATTATTATTATTATTACACTATAGCAGTGTTGGTAGATACATTCCTCCTCACAACAAGCTCGTAGTCCAGATGGGGAGAAGTAGATTAATATAAATGAATTATGGGTATAAACATAAGTACTGTGGGACTAAGGAAGGGGTGAATAAAGGGGGCAAATCAAGGTAATGCAGAAAAGAGTGGGGAAAAGAAGAAATAAGGGCTTAGTCAGGGAAGGCCTCTTGGAGGAGATGTGCTTTCAAGAAGACTTTGAAGGTGGAGAGTAATTGTTGGATCTGAAGAGGGAGGGCATTCCAGGCCAGAGGCAGGATGTGGGTGAGAGGTTGATGGTGAGATAGACGTGATGGAGGTACCGTGAGTAGATTAGCATTGGAGGAGTGAAATGTGAGGGCCAGGTTTTAATAGAGAGTGGTGAGGTAGCAGGGGATAAGGTGATTGAGAGCTCTAAAGCTGATGGTAAGGAGTTTATGTTTGCAGAAGTGGATGGGCAACCACTGGAGGTTCTTGAGGAGTGGGGAAACAAGGGCTGAACATTTTTGTAGAGACACGATCTGGGCAGCAGACTGAAGTATGGACTGGAGCGGGGAGAGAAAGGAGGTGGAGGTCAGCAAAGTGGCTGATGTGATAATCGAGGCAGGATAGGATAAATACTTGGGTTAACGTGGTAGCGGAGAGGAAAGGGAAGAGTTTAGTGATGTTGGGTAGGTTGAATCGACAGGATTTAGTGATTAAATATGTGGGTTGAATGAGAGAGATGAGTCAAAGATAACGCCAAGGTTATGGGCAGAGAGACAGGAAGTATGGTGATGCTGTCTACAGTGACAGGAAAATATGGGGGAGGACAGGGTTTGGGTGGGAAGATGAGTTCTATTTTGGACCTATTCAACTGGGCATGTTGGCAGGACATCCAAGTAGAGATGTCTTGAAGTCAGGAGGAAATGCAAGACTGCAGAAAGGGAGAGAGATCATGGCTGGAAAAACAGACTTGGGAATCATCCATCTAGAGGTTGCAGTTGGAGCCGTAGGAGTAAATGAGTTCTCCAAGGGAGTGGGTGTAGATGGAGAATAAAAGGAAGCCCAGAACTGAACCTGGAAGGACTTCCATAGTTGGGGGTGGGAGGCAGGGGCAGCACCCATGAAAGGGACTGAGAATGAGTGGTCTGAGAGATAAGTGAACCGGGAGAGGATAGTGTTGGATGACGTTTCCAGGAGATGGGGGTTGTTGACGGTGTCAAAGACAGCTGAGGAGTTGAGGAGGATTAGGACAGAGCAGAGACCATTGGATTTGGCAAGAAGGGGGACATTTATGACCTTTGAGAGAGCGCTTTCTGTGAAGCAGAGGGGGCAGAATGCAGACTTTTATGTTCTCAGCATTCCCTAAATGTCTGACAGCAAATTTCACCACCATACCACATGTTGATCTTAGGAGCGTAAAGATATTCACTCGCTAAATCATTGATAATTAAAAAAATACTATTCTATAAGTACGGTCCAATTAAACTCACATGTTCTCTCTGCATTGCAGGTGACATTACAGAGTTTTGATTTAGGGGGCAGGGATCATGTCTACCAACTCTATTTCTGAAAAGTGCTTAGTATAGTGCTCTGCACCCAGTGCTCAATAAGTTCCATTGATTGTACTTCTCAAAACAGGTTCACGTACTTCATCATTCTGTGACATGAGTGGTGTTTTTAGGTCAACTGCAGATTCTACTGTGCACCTTCCTTTCTCAATGACTTAAGGTTTTAAATACATGTGACACTTCCACATTCTATAACTGTCTGCCTATCGATGCATTAGTCAGAGATAGCCCAGAGAACTGTACAGGATTTGAAAATAACGGGCAGCAGTGAGCCAAACAATGCCGCCTTCCTTACTCTGAACTGCCTTTTAAAGTCTTCTCAGCTTCACTACCTTGTATTATGGAGGTTTTTGCTGACCTGATGAAGCTAGACAGGAAGTTTCGTTCCTCAGGTTCATTTTTCCTTGCTCCGGGCCCACACTGGAAGAGGGATCGCAATAGCTTAGATGCTTTTTGATGGATGGGAGGATGACAGGATGGGAATTAAAGCTTTAACCCCATAGATTCATTCCTTTTTTCTTCTATACCTGGGTGGGAGACGTAAAGAACCTGTTCCCAGCATTGCTGCGACGTGGTGTAGTGGATAGAGGCTGGGCCTGGGAATCAGAAGGTCGTGAGTTCTAATCCCAGCTCCGCCACTTGTCTGCTGTGACCTTGGGCAAGTCAGTTCACTTCTCTGGGCCTCAGTTCCCTCACCGGCAAAATGGAGATTGAGACTGTGAGCCACAGGTGGGACAGGGACTGTGTCCAACCAGATTTTCCTGTATCCACTGCAGTGCTTAGTATAGTGCCTGGCACATAGAAAGTGTTTAACAAATACCATCATTATTATAACTATTCCCTTTGTTTTCAACCTTTTTTGGGAAGGTTGAAAAGGGATAAGGGCCCTAGGGAATTTAGTAAGTGCATATTGGGGATATTGCACACAATCATTAAACCATTGTTTAATCTAAGGTTCATTTCCACATCAGTATTGTTTGAGATCAGCCACTGATGGAATCTTCACATCCACAGAAAAATCTACACCAAGGGGTTAGGCTGTCATGCAGATAATATATCATCTTTAACTCCAGTGACTGAAAGGGACATTAAGAAATTACCTAAACCATTTCCTGGCCTTCAGAAAGGACCACACCTAACATTTTTTTCCTGCTCTACTCTCCTACCCCTCCCTCCCCAAATAAATGTCTGATTTCTGGATTTCTGTCAAATCTCCTTCTTGTCAAATCCAATGGCCTCTACGTCTTAATCTTCCTTGAGCTCTTCTGCCACCGACATGATGGACCACCCTCTTATCCTGAAATAATAATAATAATTATGGTAGTTAAGCACTTATGTAACAGATGCTGTACTAAGCACTGGGGTAGATACAAAATAGCATTATCTAACCTTGGCTTCCTATCCTCTCCTCAGACTCCTCTATTCTCTCTGGCCATTTATTCTCAGACTTTTTTGCAGGCTCCTCCTCTGTCTCCCACCATTCTAACTGTTGAGGTCTATCAAACCTCAGTTCTGAGTCCCCTTCTATTCTCCATCTGCACTCACTCTCTTGGAGAATTCATTCATTCCCATCACCTTAACAACTATCGCTAGGTGGAAGATTCCCAAATCAACTTCTTCAGGCTGACCTCTCTCCTTCTCTGGAATCTCACATTTCCTGCTGCCTTCAGGACAGCTCTACTTGGATCTTCTAGGCTGTGAGCCCGTTGTTGGGTAGGGACCATCTCAATATGTTGCTGACTTGCACTTCCCAAGAGCTTAGTACAATGCTCTGCACACAATAACTGCTCAATAAATATGATTGAATGAATGTTCTGCCAACACCTCAAACTTATGTCTGGAACAGAAGGCCTAATCTTCTCACTTAACTATGTCCTTCCATTGACTTTCTCATCACTGTGGACAGCAGCATCATCCTCACTCTGTCAAAAGTCTGTAAACTGCTTCCATGCTGATGCCTTAACTACTACATCAACCTTCTCCTTGATCTTTCTCCTTCCTAAATTTCCCTGAATCCATAATTCACTCTGCTACTCAGATCAGTTTTCTGAAAAAATCATTGTCTATATCTCCCCATCTCTCAAAAAGCTCCAAACATTGCCCTTCACCTCTGCATCAAAAAGCAACTCCCCACCATCAGATACCCACTCTTACCTTACTTTCCTCTAGAGTATAAGCTTCTTGTGGGCAGGGAACATGTCTAACAACTCTGCTATACTGTATTCTCCTAAATGCTCTGCACACAGTAAGAGCTCAGTAAATAAAATCTCCTACTTCCACCCAGCCCCCACACTTTGTTTCTTTAACTCCCACCCTCTCACTGTCCCTGGATCTTGTCTGTCCCTCAGCTGAGCCCTTGTCTCCATCTTCTCTTTGGCCTGGAATTCCTTCTCCCTTTATATCTGATATACCAATCCATTACTCTCCTTCCCTTCAAAGTCAGTCTAAAATCATATCTCTAAACCTTCCCTAAGCCCTCCTTTCCCCCGCATTTATCCTCTCTTCTCCATTGCCTATGCACTTAGGTTTGTACACCTAAAGCACTTGATAGTCACCTCTCCATCTTTTAAAGGGAAAGAGACTCCTCTCCCCCTTGTCACCCTCTCCATCCCCCCCTTCTTACCTCCTTCCCTTCCCCACAGCACCTGTATATATGTATATATGTTTGTACATATTTATTACTCTATTTATTTTACTTGTACATATCTATTCTATTTATTTTATTTTGTTAGTATGTTTGGTTTTGTTCTCTGTCTTCCCCTTTTAGACTGTGAGCCCACTGTTGGGTAGGGACTGTCTCTATATGTTGCCAATTTGTACTTCCCAAGCGCTTAGTACAGTGCTCTGCACATAGTAAGCGCTCAATAAATACGATTGATGATGATGATGATGAAGAGACACAGAAGTCGGGCTCCAGGGAGGGAATCGCAGAAGTAGAGCCAGCCAAAGAGAGTGAGTGAGAAGCAGCAGCCAAAGAGGTAGAAGGAGACTAGGGTGGAACTCAAATGTAGAAGATGCTATGTTGCTGAAGGTGTGACATGTGATGTTGTGTGTGTGTGTGTGTGTGTGTGTGTGTGTGTGTGTGATGCAGAATCTGGAAATTGGTGATGTCATGTGGAGCCACTTTGGAAATCCACAGAACCAAGACTATATGGCTAAGGCTGGGGAAGACCTTCCCACCTCCTTCCAGAGATGCTGATTTCCCTCCCAGGGCCCTGTAAACATGGGCTCTGATTCAATACTGTAAAACTCAGTGGCAGAAGCCACAGCACAGGAAAGTAGGTGTTTCAAAATAGTGAATGGAAAGGCACCTCCTGCTGTATCAGTACTGGACAGGGGAAAGATTGGCTGAAAATTGAGCTGGTTGTTATAAAAGTGAATGCCCAGGATGCCTTCGACATCCATTCATCCTTTAATGCATCCTGAATAAACTAAAGTGATGCTTTCCATTGCCTGGTAAAGAAGCAGTCTTAACCAAGACACCGAGTGTTAATGTAGGGATCATTAAGCTAAGGTCTAATTCTTCAGTCCTGCACTTGGAAGTAGGAGGAAACAGTAGTTTTTAAAGTTACGAAGCTTTGGATTGTGACTAAAGGGGTCTTGAGCAACAACCCAAAAGTTGGAAACAGCAGATTTAAAAGAAAATCCAGAGTCTGTAAGCTTCTAAAAATAAACAGAGGATAAAGATAGCGGCCTTTGTTTGGAAACTACCAATTTAAAAGAAGATCCGGAATCTGGAACCCTTTGAAAGTAAACAAAGGATAAAGATAGTGGTTTTTGTTTCACATTTGTCAGAGGAAAGAAGAAAACAGCCTTGGCACAAAGACAACACACAAACATCTCATCTCAACTAGATTCAAAGTGTGAGCTGAGACTACTATTTCTTGCCCCTTCTATGAGAATGAGATTTGCTGACACACTACCAAAAGATGGCAGGCTTGGGAAAAAAAAAAGCAGGGAAGCTAAGATCAGCGGGAAGAAAGCTCCAGGTTGCAGAAGAGAATCCCATAAAACCACTGGGTGCTTTTACCCAAAGGTAATTGAATTTGCAAACACCAGACAAAACACCTCGATGAGAAGAAGTGCCGAGTTGTTGGCATCCCAGTTCCCATTAAGGAAAAGACTCCACTGTGTCTGAAATCTGGGCCCAGGGAAAGATTTATTTGCGCTTATGTCTCCTGGAAAAAGGAAAACTCATTTGCTTACACAAATGAAATGTTAATGAACTTGGAGCTAGAAAACAAGTCTTAATGTTTTAGTTCAGACACCCTCTTCGATATCAGAGACCATTAAGTCGAAGAATCTAACCCAGCAACAATGGTAATTCATTGCTTAGCATTTGTAATCATTTTAGATGAGTTCTGAAGGAAGGTGAGTATTTGACCCAAACGCTAAGAACCACACTTTAATATGCTATAGATGGCATTGGCCTGATCCAGCTGTGATCTAAAGCAAGGAAGCTCAGCCCAGGGAATGAATGGGTTTTTGGGAGAGAAGTGACTCAACTCTCTCTCAGCACAGCTGGGGCATAGCCACATTAGGCCCAAGTATTCATTATTCATAAGTTCCATACTTATAAATAATGCATACTTTAAAATTTACATGCACATTACCCATGTGCACGTCACCATTTTCATCGTGCATTATTTTGAGGAAAGCACACTCTAAAATGCAGCTGTGCAGACTGCATTTTAATGTAGTCTCTACTGGAGTTACTACTAGGTATACTACAACAAATCGCATTATTGCGTTTGGCCATATGGCTGTTAACCTTTGTAGTTTTTAATGAAACAGTGTAGTGAGAGGGCTTGGAAAACTGGATTCAGAAGGCATGGCTCTTGGGAGATTAACCGAAAGGGAAAGATTAATGGGGATATGAAGTCCAAATCCAGGCAAAAGGTATTTGTAGAGAAATGATAGACTCCAGCCTCTGGAATTGGGCTGCAGATCTGTGTGAGACTCTTTGTGATCTATCTGAGGTGTTCTCAAGATCTATCTTACTACCTACATGAGTAATTTGTAATATCAAATATTGCAAGGAGCAGCTTGGCCTAGAAGAAAGAGCAGAAGGTTGGGATTCAGAGCAAGAAACTGAACTTCTCTGAGTTTTATTTCCTCACTCATAAAATGGAGGTTAAATACCTATTCTCCTTTCTTAGACTGAGAGCCCTATGCAGGACAGGGACTTCGTTCAAACCAATTAACTTAAATCTCCGCGAGCACTTTCTACAGCGCTTGGCACACAGTAAGCATTTAACAAATGCCAATTTAACGATCAAGGGTCAAAGAGGGTGTGAAGGGTGGAAAATCCACCAGTGATGAAATCATGCTTATCTCAGTTTGGCTGGGTGGATACAGTTAATGGATGTCAGCTGATACTCAAGTAGATATTGGTCCTTGAAGGAATCAGAGGATAGGAAGGCGGGAGAAATATTTCAAAGATGTGGTGGAAGCAGGGATGGATTTAGGAAATCGCTGCCTCTTGGCCGATGTCCAGGGCGACTCTTCTTCTGATAACAGAACTTCTGTTAATACATCAGGTGAGGGGCACAGGTAGTCTCCCAGACTGAGTGCTAGGTTTTGGCGGGCAACAGTGGCCAAATTTCCTGACCTTTAGCATTTTCTGCATGTGGCCATGACCTGAGTGGCCCACTCTTTTGGTGACCCCATTTTCCAGGAGGAGAGCTTCCAGTGGTGGAACCCAAGTCTCAACCATTGTGGGAGAGAAAAGAGCAGTAAATGGTCAACAGATTGACAAACAAAAGAGGAAAGACAGAAAGAGGCAGAAAGGTGTGTAGTTTCTGTGGTAAGAGGAATAGATGACTTTACCAGAGCAGTGGAGGGTTATTAGGAAAGGCTTCATGTTTGAGGAGGCTTTCAGTGAGGGAAAGAACAAGAAGTTGGGTGTCTGTTCCAGGCCTTCCTGTGCTTCGGTTGGTGCTGCTTGTTTGTCCCGTTTGGATGCGACGTCCTAGTTCACAGGGACCTGGGAGGGAAACGCAGCTGCTCTGGAGGAGAGGCTTGCTGTAAATACCCTGGGGAAATGCCCTAGGTTCTGCGTGGTTCAGTGGAAGATTCCCTAGAACGTCACATTAGGCAATCTGCATAGCTAGCATAACAAACCCGTTACCTCTGGATCAGTTGGTATCCGCGACTGCCATCAGGAGCTCTTCAACATGTGATCCTTCTGTGCCCTGACAAATGCGGCCTCCTCCTTTTCTCAGAAAACTTCTCAGTAGGTCCCACAACAGCAATAACTAAAGATATGGTGGTGTTGGATTTGCTCTGGATGTGTTTTTATAGTACTGGGATTTGGTCCCCTGTCCCAAGGTGACTGACTAATGTGTATTTTAGGCCCAATGTAGAATATCTCTCAGGAGGCTCCCCCTTTTCTGCAGTGCTGCCTCCCTGACAGCTATTTATCAGAGGGCCTGAAAGGGAGTTTCAATTTCCAAACTCCTCAAGGTGACTCTCGGGGGTGTCGCTCTCAGCACTCCTGTTTTCTAGACCAGCACAAATTGAATCTCAATTCCATGCTTGCTTGCTTATCTGGCTTTGACAGCCCACATTGGAGCAGCTGGAGTTTCTCCTTCACCTCACGCATCAGCCATTCCCTCATCTCTCCTCCGAACTCGGTGACTTCTCCTTCCCTTGGCATAAGGTATTCCTTTCCAGTGCCTCTCACCCCGGCCTCTCCCTCCCCCAACTCAGGAGATAAAGGCTGGAATGTCCTGCATGATGAATCCCTTCCATTTATTAATAAGGATAATAGTCATGGTGTCTGTTAAGTGTTTACTATGCACCAAGCGCTGTACTGAGTACTGGGGTAAATACAGTGCAATCAGATCAGACACGGTCCCTGTTCCCTAAGGAGCTCATAGTTTAAGGAACAATCTAAGGGTAGAACAGGTATCTAATCTTCATTTTTACAAATGAGGAAGCTGAGGCACAGAGAAGTGAAATGACTTGCCCAAGGTCACACGGCATGCATGTGGCAAAGCTGGAATTAGAGCTCACTAAACCAGAATTAACTAGTTCTAGGAGGCAGAGGGTCTGAATTTAACCCCGGCTCTGCTACTTAATAATAATAATAATAATGATGATGGCATTTATTAAGCACTTACTATGTGCAAAGTACTGTTCTAAGCACTGGGGAGGCTACAAAGTGATCAGGTTGTCCCATGAGGGGCTCACAGTCTTCATCCCCATTTTACAGATGAGGGAACTGAGGCCCATAGAAATTAAGTGACTTGCTCATGGTCACACAGCTGACAATTGGTGGAGCTGGGATTTGAACCCATGACCTCTGATTCCAAAGCCCAGGCGCTTTTTCCACTGAGCCACGCTGCTTCTCTTGCTAGCTGTATGTCCTCCAATGGCCCTGAACTGTTTTCTGTGCCTCACTTTCCTCATCTGTCAAATGGGGATTAAATACCCATTTTGCCTCCGATTTAGAATGTGAGCCCTATGTAGAACAGGAACTGTTTGGATTATCTTTTGTCTACCTCAGCGCTTAGTACAATGCTTGGTATGTACTAAATGCTAAATAAATATCACAATTAAGTAGGAGAATGAAGTGGATATGAATACTTAAATGGAAGTAGATGTGCAAATCACCATGTACAGAAGGGCTCCAGGTGGATATACATGCAAGTACATTATTGGTGTGGAGGAGCTGAAGAGGCAAATACCTCTTGGGGAAGAGAAATAGTACATCATGAATGTGCACAGACTAAAACTGCTGTAGAAAAATAAGTTGTCACTTCTTTTGTCCACCAATTGTCTTTGGATTTCAGGGAAAATTACTTCAAGGTGGTATGACTTTTGCAGGGCAATACTTTCCACTCTACAGGTTTTCTTTTTGGCAGTCAATTTTACTCTTGCTGACAGCAAGAATAATTACTGGGCCGAAAGTTTAACTCTATTTTCTTACTCAATTTTCACTGGGTGAGCATTCCTGGACAACCAAGCTTCACAAATTCCTGGTCCAGGCAGAAAAATTGCTTTCTGATCCTAAGCCCACAAAAGGTAAATGTGTCACTATGGAAAGGTTGCAGGTTTGACTTCCTTATGGTACTTCAGAAGCCATAGAAACGATAAATTATTTTCTTTGCTGAAAAATCCGTCTCTCCAGTATACTCTTTACAAAGAAATGCACCTGCCTGAAATTAAGGGTCTTGGCAGTAAACAATTGAGTACTGTTCTAGATTTTCTCAGTGCTTTGAAATTTACTTTAATTCTTATAAGCCATTATGCACCATTTAGCTCACCTGAGCAACAATTTGCTAAATGGTGCTCTAATGTTCTGAAAGAGTTAGTGGAGCTTCTCCAGTGTCTTAAGCGGGCTCCTATTTGAAGCTCTGGGCTAGGTGGTGTATTAAGTAGGCTTAAAAGGTCTCCTGCTGTACAAGATATGAATACCATATGTGGATTGGGGAGTAAAATGCACTTTTTGGGATAAGTATAATCATCAATCGTATTTATTTATTTATTAAAACCTTAAGTATAAGGCTTTATTCAGATAACAGTTGCATTTAGATTTCAAAGTCTTTGCGGTTTTTTTTTTGGAATGATTTGTGTGTCAAAAGAAAGTATTTAGCCACATCACTCCTTTTTGGTGTTTGCAGAAGGCTAAGTGGGAGTTTACATCTTAGCTTTCTAAATTGGCCACCAAAGGCTTTGGTGAATTCAGACCCTCAAACCCACGGGACACTGTTTGGGTTAGGTTGGTCAGGTAGTGACGCCACGTCAACAGCTTGGCCTAGTGGATAAAATCATGGGCCTTGGAATCAGGACCTGTGTTCTAATCCCTGTTCTGCCAGTTGCCTGCTGGGTGACCTTGGACAAGTCACTTAACTTCCCTATGCCTCATTCATTCATTTATTCATTCATTCAATCAATCGTATTTATTGAGCGCTGACTGTGTGCAGAGCACTGTACTAAGCATTTGGGAAGTACAAGTTGGCACCATATAGAGACGGTCCCTACCCAACAGCGGCCTCACAGTCTAGAAGGGGGAGACAGACAACAAAACAAAACATATTAACAAAATAAAATAAAGAGAATAAATACGTACAAGTAAATAGAGTAATAAATACGTACAAACATACAGGTTCTGTGGGGAGGGGAAGGAGGTAAGGTGGGGGGGATGGGGAGGGGGAAGAGGGGGAGAGGAAAGAGGGGGCTCAGCCTCAGTAACCTCATCTTTAAAATGGGGATTCAGTACCCATTCTCCCTCCTACTTAGACAGGGAGCCTCATGTGAGACAGGGACTGTGTCAATTCTGATTGACATACTTAGAACATGCTTAGAACACTGCTTTGACACATAGTAAGCACTTAACAAATACCATTAAAAGGTGGATCCTTAACATTAAAATACCAGATATGAATATTCAGTGCCAGCGCTTAGAACAGTGCTTTGCACATAGTAAGCGCTTAATAAATGCCATTATTATTATTAAATGCATGTTATGAAGGGACAGACCAGCTGAAACTAGGGATAAAACCAATAGCCATCCTATCATTACTTGTTGATGGCAATGATAAGGCACTTTCTGAAAGTACTGGACTTTAGCAACAACTCAAAGGCAATCATACCTAAATCTTGGTTTGAAGATGAGGACCCTATTTCACAACAGTGAATTGTCACACAGGAGAAAAGCAAAAACACCATGGGTGCCAATTTCACTGGCTAGAATGCTGGAGAAATTGTATGAATTTAAAGATATCGAAACAATTTCCAAGGCTCAATCAACTGTATTTTGAATACTGCGTGCAGAGCACTGCCTTTAGCCCTTAGAATATAGTAGAAGATGACCCGATCCATATGGGAGAGACAGACATGAAATGATCTAAAGATAAGAGGGAGAAAAGCTAAAATGGTCTGTACAATACAGAAGCAAGAAGTAACAAGAGCAAAGATGCTAAAGTGGTGCAAATGTGATGAGATAATAGTAGGGAGGATTTGACCTAGGGAGAAGAAAAAATAATTATGGACAACCTCCTGGAGGAGATGGAATTTCAGAAGGGTTTTAAAAATGGGAAGAGCTGTGGGGCCTATTTGAAATGGGAGGAAGTTCTGGAAAGGAGGAGTCATGAAAGACAGAAGTCAGAGATAGGAACGAAGTTCAGTATTGGAAGGTGAGCTTGGGAGGAGAGGAGGGGACAGGAGAGGATGGGTAATGGAGAGATTTCTGAGTCTTGGTCTGATAAGGTGAATAGATAACTATTGGAGGTTTTGTAGGAGTGGGGAGATGTGCGCAGGACGGCATCTTAGAAAGATGATCCAAGCATCAGAGTGGAGTTTAGACTGGAGAGGGGCAAGGCTGGAGGCAGGAAGACCTATGAGGAAACCTACTGCATTAGTCAATCTAGGAGATATGACCAGTGCCTGGTCCAAGCTGGTGGCTCTTTAAATACCGAAAAAATACTCTTTTTACATATACATGCAATATTTAGTTTATGAGAAACTGACATCCTGAAATGAAAGCAAAATACGTTAGCTGAAAGACAAAGCATTGATTTAAAGCCAAAATGCATTGTCCCAGAAAAAATGAATTTATCCACCAGCAATTTGTTCAACCTGTAGCTTAAGCCCAGGCAGTAACTGGTTTTTACCATTTGAATATGGTAGTGAAGACATTGTGTAGCTTAGGGTAATCGAGAGTTCATCAATCCACAGTGGCCGTTATCCATATGTCCCCCACAACAGTGGTCTTTCAAATAGCCAAAGTGTTACCAGGAGGTAAGAATCATGAGCGTACACTTAAAGGAGCACCACTCACTATAAACACAATAAATAGTCAAATTACATCTAGGAGAAAGGAAACCCAGATGGCTTTAAAGACCTAGACCAAATTAAGAGCACCCAATTGAAGATTACTTTTGAAAGTGTGAAGTCTATTTCTAAATGTGGTTACTATAAGCAGGCCTAATCTTTGGTGAGCCACAGATGTAAGAGACACTGAAGGAATGGTACTATCATAATAATATTCCAGTGATTGATGATGATGGTGGAATTTGCTAAGCACTTACTATGTGCCAAACAGTGATCTAAATGCTGGTGTAGATACAAGATACAAGATTGATAATACTTGAGTTCCTATACATTTCTCTGTCATTGTAACGTATTTCTATTTTAGTGAACTAAGGGCAAGCATGTAGTATTTGAGTGCCCAATATGTGCTTCCAAATTCGGAAAACCATTTTTTTCTCTTAAATAGGAGTATGATCGAAAATACAAAATGAGTTTATTTTCTCTTCAGCTAGCACGAATTCTTTCCATAAGCATACTGATCTTTTTTCAGATGCCCCTTCTGATTGCTCTCACCAGCTAAAATGCTAATAACCAAGTAAACAGCAAGAAAATGAATTGTTTTACTCCAGCTTTATGTAATATTGACTTTTGAACTAAGGATTGCAGATGCATGAAAATGAAATTTGCTACTGGCAGTAACTGGATCTGATGGAGACAGTAATCAATCATACCACTGTTCTTTCAAGGCCAGCTTCGAGGTATAGCTTAAAAATTGAGACCTATTTTTAAAAGGGGTAATTCATTTCTCATTCCACTTTATAATAAAGTGAGGGAGTGATCCTATGATAGAAATACTCTGAAAATGTCTGTTACTCTTGATCCAAATGAAGGGTAATTATTTTCCTCCCTAGGATTTCCTGTTAACTATCATTTTCAAGAGACAGCTGAAGCAATGTAGCCAAGAGGATAGATCCTAGACTTGGGAGTCAGAAAGACCTGCGTTATAATCTCAGCTCCGCCACTTGTCTGTGGTGTGAGATTGGGCAAATCACTTAACTTCTCTGTGTCTGTTACCTCATCTGTAAAATGGGAATTAAGACTGGGAGCCCCATCAGCCTCCTCTCTGATATCCCATCCTTCTGTCTCTCCCCGCTTCAGTCTATACTTCACTCTGCTGCCCGGATTATCTTTGTACAGAAACGCTCTTGGCATGTTACTCCTCTCCTCAAAAATCTCCAGTGGCTGCCTGTCGACCTACGAATCAAGCAAAAACTCCTCACTCTCGGCTTCAAGGCTGTCCATCACCTCGCCCCCTCCTACCTCACCTCTCTTCTCTCCTTCTCCAGACCAGCCCACACTCTCCGCTCCTGTGCCGCTAACCTCCTCACTGTGCCTCGTTCCCGCCTGTCCCGCCATCGACCCCCAGCCCACATCCTTCCCCTAGCCTAGAATGCCCTCCCTCCACACATCCGCCAAGCTAGCTCTTTTCTTCCCTTCAAAGCCCTACTGAGAGCTCACCTCCACCAGGAGGCCTTCCCAGACTGAGCCCCCTTTTTCCTCTCCACCTCCCCATCCCCCCGCCCTACCTCCTTCCCCTCCCCACAGCACTTGTATATATAATTGTACAGATTTATTACTCTATTTTACTTGTACATATTTACTATTCTATTTATTTTGTTAATGATGTGCATATAGCTATAATGCTATTTGTTCTGACTATTTTGACACCTGTCTACATGTTTTGTTGTCTGTCTCCCCCTTCTAGACTGTGAGCCCATTGTTGGGTAGGGACTGTCTCTATATGTTGCCAACTTGTACTTCCCAAGCGCTTAGTACAGTGCTCTGCCCACAGTAAGTGCTCAATAAATATGATTGAATGAATGTGGGACATGGACTGTGTCTAACCTAATTAGCTTGTATCTACTCCAGCGTTTAGTACAATGCCTGGCACATAGTATGCACTTAACAAATACCATTTAAAAAAAGTCTGAGCATGCAACAGCATTGTTGGTAGCTTTGGTTTCTGGGGAAGCCCGCTTGCTTCACTATTTTTTAAATTAAAAAAAATGGTAATGTGACTAACGGGAGAGAATCTGAGTGGTGCTAAGCAAGCCACTAGCACTATCACCAGTTCCCCAGGGAAGGTTTTCGGTCCCAAAGCCTCAGGACTGAGGTTCATCCTTTATTCCAGACTACAGATTCCACATTTCCTGAGAAGGAAATATTTCTAGGTGTCGACCAACCAGCCAGTGGTACTTACAGAGCACCTACTGTAGGCAGAGCACTCTCCTAAGTGCTTAGGATGGCACACCAGAAGCAAAACACATTCTCTGCCTTGAAGCAGTTTACAGTCAGCAGGGACATGAAATCCTTGGAATCCCAGGAAACCCAACTGAATTTGGGTCTCTTAGCCAGTAAATCCATGTTCCTCTGGTAGGGATGTCAAGTGGATTCCATATTGATGACCTTTTGGGCCTCTTCTTGCCTGTACTCTGGTGAGGAACATTGGGCTATTAATGCTTTCCTTATCCATCTGTCAGTGGGACAGCGTTCACTGTTCCCAGTGGGCAAAGGAATTCATCTATCTCTGAACACTGCTGGTAGCAACAATTTATCTGCAAAGATTGCATTCTACCTTCTGAAAGTTAGTTCCCATGATGCTTGCCCTCAATTATATCCATCAATACATATCTGCTTGTAGGGATCAGATTCAACACTCTTTCTCTGATTTTTTTTTTTTTTTAAGGCAGGGAAAAAAATCATTTTGAATGCCACTTGACTGCAAAGAGAAAGTCTAATAGATTCTGTAAGGGCCCTTTAGAGCTAATTATAATCCAATTGACCTGTTTTGGCATGAAATGCCTAATGGATCTCATTTTCACCTTACAAGATGAAATTGCTTTATTGTACAGGTCTGATTTGGGAAGCTTTCAATTTCATGGATTTGTACAGTGCAATCTTTAGGACAGGTTGACTGAGAATGCAGTTACCCAAAATGATCCTCAACAAATCCCTCTGTCCCCACGAGGGAAAGGTTTTACGATTGTCCACGTTTGTGAGAATAAGAAGCCATGTCCAAAATGAGTAATGCACTTCTAAAGGTCTAATTCCGTTTTCAAATTTAAGTGTTCAATTCCAAAAGGCACCATGAGTTTGAGAGAAGAATTTGTCTCCTATAATGGAAACCATAAAGGAAGAAAAAGCCAAGTTTGAATGTGAGCTGATTGTTTGCTTGATTGTTTGAAGCACTGAACTAAGCACTGGGGTTGAGCAAACAGAACATATAGTCCCTGTCCTATATGAGACTCTAAATCTAATGAGGAGGTAAAATGGGCCTTATATCCCTATTTTACAGATAAGGTAACTGAGGCACAGATAAGGGAATCGATTGGCCCAGAGTCACTCAGCAGGCACATTGCAAAGTCGGGATTAGAACCCAGGTCTTCAGACTCTCAGACCCATACTCTTTTTACTAGGCCAAGCTGTTTTTCTATTACTTGGATGAGAAATCAGATTCCTAGTCACCCAGAGGAAATTAAAACCTTTTTTTTCCCCAGAGTAACTGCAAGCATATCCAATCCTGAAAAGGAAATCTCTCCTTTTTATTTAAATAGGATGAAGATCCAGCTATACTGGGAACAGGATTTAGCTTCCTATTCTATCTTGACATCCTTCAATGCTTCTCAACTTTGAAATATTCTCTTCTTTGTGGGGTGAAAGAGTGACCCCCAGGATCCTGCCAACTTGATGTTGCACAAGAGGTGTATCTTCAGGTAATCGATGTCTACATCTGTGAAGGGGAATTGTGTGGTGGACTTTGGTCTGTTTTTGTTGCTGACGCTTCTACATTTTTCACACATCTTTCTTGCCTGAAGGCTCTATGCAGAGGGTGCATCTTTATAAATGAGAATCATAAATAAACCATGCTGGAAGCTCGAGGGGTCAAGCGGGGAAACTATGGGAGGCTAATTCGGACCGCCGTACTTTGGGTTTTAAGTGCTGCATTAGCTAAAGTTAGTAAAGCTTTTGGAAAGGTGCTATAGAACTGTCAAGTAGTATGAATACTGAATATTATCCTTGCAAGATAAACTTATTTATTTTCAAGGGAGGGCTTTATCTTTTTGCTTTCCATCTCAAAAATCACACATCCTTTTTCCCATCTGCAGGAAGTTTGAGAGAAGTAGCTCTTTTTTACTTATTGATTTAGCATTTGCTCTTGGCTTGCAGTGCATTGAGAGACTGAGGCAATAAGTTACGAACCTTTCCAAAAACTGTTGAGTGAAGTTGTTAGTTTGCCTTTCAAAGATGATTCCCTTCCATCAAATTTTATAGGCTGCCCCTGAAATCACAGAGACTCTAGGATGGCCTCCCCACTGTAGTTGGCCAGATGATGTCAGTTGTCCTTGGCTCTCCCTTCAGCTGGCTGCTGAAGTCCCAGATTGCTGTGGAGCTGACTAGCCCCATTTTTTCCCCCCTCTTCCGTGAAATCTGGCTTTCTAAAAGACATAATATATGGTCCGTTCTAAAATTAGGTAAACCATCACATTCCCTGAACTATTGTCAGAATAAGAAAAGAAAATGTGTGTAGCAGATACTAAAACACACAGATGCACAGGAACACACACATACATACACTCACTCTTGAAAATCAGATCCAAGCCTCTAAGGTATAAATAGAGAACATTAGTTGCAAGCCGCTTCTCTCAGAGCTTTCTGAGATTCCCTTATTAGTAAATGACAGTGAACTGCGGTACAAAGAAGTGTTAATTCATTGCCATCTGTCTATATTTTGCTAATCTACTCCTCTGGACACCACCTTCTGTTTGCAATTCATCATACTGCTGTCTTTGTCTTGAGTAAAGCTCTTCTCTTTCTAAAGAAGGATAATCTGCTCCAAGGAGTGTCTTGGCACATAAACTTCTGTTGGATAGCGTTGTGACAACTCTGAAAGCACAAATATATGTAGAGTGTTCAGAAACATTCATAAACACGCAGTTTATGGCAAGCTGTGTGGGTGGCTTTATTTTGGTGTCACATTGTACATGACTTTTTATTCTGGAAGCTATCATATCACATTAGGTTTGTGCCATGGCAACCCCGAGAGGTGGAACTTCTCAAAGAGAGTGACACATGAACTTTACCACCTTGACCATATTAAAATCAAGCATATGTCCCCCTTCCCCCTTAGAGCTGTACTAAGAGCTTGGGTGAATGCTGTAGGATTCATTTCTGTTTAGCCTCTGAGTTTTAATTCAGTAATTTTTATAAAAAGAAAAAGGGAACATGTCTAGCAATTCTATTGCACTCTCCTAAACACTTGGTACAGTGCTCTCCACACAGTAAATGCTCCATAAATATAATTGGGAATAGTTTTAGGGTTTAGGTATGGCAAGTCCACTAACAACAGCAGGTATTCCAAAGAGTAAATATTTTAATTTCTCCCTAATTAGGAAGCCACCCATACTGTTAAATACCAAAAGGGGATAGTGAGACCAGATGTTGAAAACCTCTCAAAATACAAGAGACCAACTAAGACTTAAAGTAGAGTAACAGCTGAGACATTAGCCACAGATAATCACTCTAAATACTGAATTCCTCCATCTCCCCAGACAATTTGCACACTGAGAAGAAGATTCTATTTAAAGAGCAGAATAATAGAGGAGGACACAGAGAGGCAATGCTCCTGGGAGGCAATCCATGCTTCACTTTGCTTAGAGACACATCTCTCCCTTAAAACTTTCTTCTTTTTCCTTGTACGAAGTGTGTGGCAGATTTCTTCTTAGAAAATCTAAATACAATTAGACTGTCTTGCTATGTTCTGCTTCCAACTTTTGTGGCAGTATGAAAAATGCATTGGGTCAGTGTTCTTTGGTAGAAGTATATATATTTATGGAAGAACTGGAATAATTAGCATGTAAATTTGATCTAATCAAAATATAGCACTTTTCCATTTGAAGTAAGATAAATTCCAATATTTCTGTGAGAATTAGAAATCCAGCCAGATTGTCCCAGGATATTCCAATTTTATATTTTCTTGATGCTCCTATTCTTTTGAGATGTGAGTGTTTTCTTCAGCCCCTTTAACAAATATTTAAATTGACTTTTCCCAGAGAGATGGATAGCATTGTATCTGCAGTGTCAGGTGGAAAGCTCAATATAAAATAATAATAAGCACATGTGAGCTATTGGGATTTTCATCTTTGAAGTCCTTGGTAAAGGTTAACTAAATGTATATAAAACCAACAGCTTCATTAAATAGTTATAAAAAAGACATCACTATTTCCCCCCGCTCAATTTTACTTGGAATCTAGGAAAAGACTTCTAGATTTCTGTAATATTTTCAACAACACTCTTAGAACAATATGTGTAAGTGAACAAGAAAAGTGATTTGAATTTCTATGTGAACACCTTAGAATGTGACTGTGGCCCTTGGGGAAAAAAAAAGGAAACATTCAGATGTGAAGAATGTGATCTGATCAAGCAACCAGGAGCTTAAAACTAACTTTAAAGGATCTTCCAAAAAGAAGAATTCCTGAAAAACAATAGTATTGTCAAGGGCATTTTAGGAAGTGTACTGCTGTGGACAGTGAAGAGAATGAAGAAATTCAGTTAGAAAAAAATAACTCCTAGTAAAGGAATAACTTAAAGGACCCATTTAAAAGGTATCATAAGAAAATGTGACTTGTGGATAATTGTGATGAATTAGCGGTGTTAACAGTTACTCCAGTGAGCCTGACTGCTTGTCAATACTAATTTGCCTTGGACATCTATAATAAGGGGTAAGGGGCTAGAACAGGAAAGCTGTAATTTATGTGGCTCTTGAGATGCAAGGCAAGGTTGCTCTAATAGAAAGGGTTTTGAAGAACTAAATGAAGCAGACAGAGACCTCAGGTCTGAAAGGAAGGTGCGTTAGGTTTTTGATTGAGACGTAGAGTGGAATCCCATGGACTCTTTTCTTGGCTGACACCTGAGGTTGTTAGGATTCTGCCTTTATTGGCCACAGAGGGTCTAGTGCCATTAGAGAAGCAGCGTGGCTCAGTAGGAAGAGCCCGGGCTTTGGAGTCAGAGGTCATGGGTTCAAATCCCGGCTCCACCACTTGTCAGCTGTGTGACTTTGGGCAAGTCACTTCACTTCTCTGGGCCTCAGTTCCCTCATCTGTAAAATGGGGATTAAGACTGTGATCCCCCCGTGGGACAACCTGATCACCTTGGAATCTCCCCAGTGCTTAGAACAGTGCTCGGCACATAGTAAGCGCTTAATAAATGCCATCATTATTATTATTATTATTATTACCATCACTGTGAACTTCAGGAGAACAAATTCCTATCTTTATTTGCTTTGTATGCTTTAGAAGGTACCCTAAAGGATACAGAATAAATATAACCTAACCCAGAGAAGCATCATAGCCTAGTGGATAGCTCACTGGCCCCGGAAATGAGAAGGACCTGGGTTCTAATCTCAGCTCTGCCACTCGTTGACAGTGTGACCTTAGGCAAATCACTTAATTTCTCTGTGCCTCAGTTACCTCATCTACATATTGGGGATTAATCCTGTGGAACCTGGACTGTGTCCAACTTGATAGGTTTGTATCTACCCCAGCACTTAGTACAGGGCTTGGCACATAGTAAGTGCTTAACAAATAGCAAGTGTGCCTCAGTGGAAAGAGCCCGGGCTTTGGAGTCAGAGGTCATGGGTTCAAATCCCAGCTCTGCCGCTTGTCAGCTGTGTGACTTTGGGCAAGTCACTTCACTTCTCTGGGCCTCAGTTTCCTCATGTGTAAAATGGGGATTAAGACTGTGAGCCCCCTGTGGGACAACCTCATCACCTTGTAACCTCCCCAGCGCTTAGAACAGTGCTTTGCCCATAGTAATCACTTAATAAATGCTCTCAAAAAATACCATAAATATATATATAGCCTCTTAGGGGACAGGGATTAGATCTTAGTTTCCTCTGTTCTACATTTGTCCCACTACTTAATGACAGCCTGCCTGGCTGAGTCAGGGCTTGGGATAACCTTCCCTATCCATTCTCCATCACCGGTGGATTTAAGCAAGGATGAGTAGGGGGGACCATCCTGTTCAATTAATTCTAAACAGTCGTGCCGGAAGATGTAACAGGAAACCTGGATACAGGGATTTGGATACTGTTTGGCTTCTCCAGGAATTCTTCTACTTCTACAGCTTCAGCAGCATGGCAAGTCTGAAGCTCAAGGATTCTAAGCCTGGATCTACCACTTGTCTGCTGTGTGGCCTTGGGCAAGTCACTTCACTTCTCTGTGCCTGTGACTTCATTCATAAAATGGGAATTTAGACTGTAAGCCCTGTGTGGGACAGGGACTGTGTCCAACCAAATTTGCTTGCACCCCGGTGCTTAGTACAGGGTGCTTAACAAATATCACAATTATTATTATTATTATTATTATGAGTATGACGGTAAACTGGTTCACTGAGGTGCTCAGGCTGATGGGAGTCTGAAGGAAAACAAGATGACGCTTCAGCCTGCACCAGAGACATCATATACTCAACGAAAAATCTGTATCGACAGTAGAATGTGTAATAGAGTCACAGAATAATGTTCCCTAGACAGGGTACTGACCACTTATGTAATGGTAACAGGGAAGTAGAAAAGTGAATTAAGGAGGCTGGCAGATCACTTGGGAGGCTGTTCAATAGAATGCTATTCATTCATTCAATCGTACTTATTGAGCACTTACTGTGTGCAGAGCACTGTACTAAGCGCTTGGGAAGTACAAGTTGGCAACATATAGAGACGGTCCCTACCCAACAGCGGGCTCACAGTCTAGAATGCTATGACATTAGGCTAAAGGTTTATAGAGCTGTAGTGTTGTGCATACTTTTCAACAGCTGGGAAACCTGTCTCCCATCAGAAGCCGTGTCTGACACTTTTGAACGTTTCCGTCAGTGTCACCTAGAAGCTCTAGTCAATTCCATATGGTGAGACAAGATTACAAATAGTGGGGAGCAGGAATGAAGTTACCCCCCCAGCATTGACGGTTTACTCGCAGGAATGAAGCTGGACTAGGAGGTGTGCGTGAGGAGAAAGGATGGTGGAAGGATACTACTTTACGACAAACTGAAATTGGCAAGATTATAAATAGTGGGGAACTGGAATGAAGTTACCCTCCTAGCACTGAGGGCATATTCACAGGAATGAAGCTGGACTAGGAGGTGTGCGTAAGGAGAAAGGAGCGTGGAAGGATGCTACTTTATGACAAACTGAAATTGGCAAATGGGGGGCAGGGGGAGGCCAGCAGATGATTGAAGGGCACAGTAAAACATAGAGACAATGCTGCATCCTAGCTAAAACCTGGGAGTCTATCACTGCAGCTAGATCGCCACGATAACCTGCAATCGGGAAAGGACTCACACTACTTAGTGTAAATGTAACACTGGGCAGTGAACCATCTCCTCACCGTACCTCGTTCTCGCCTGTCCTGCCATCGACCCCCGGCCCATGTCATCCCCCAGGCCTGGAATGCCCTTCCTCTGCCCATCCGCCAAGTTAGCTCTCTTCCTCCCTTCAAGGCCCTACTGAGAGCTCACCTCCTCCAGGAGGCCTTCCCAGACTGAGCCCCTTCCCTCCTCTCCCCCTCGTCCCCCTCTCCATCCCCCCATCTTACCTCCTTCCCTTCCTCACAGCACCTGTATATATGTATATATGTTTGTACATATTTATTACTCTATTTATCTATTTATTTTATATCTATTCTATTTATTTTATTTTGTTAGTATGTTTGGTTTTGTTCTCTGTCTCCCCCTTTTAGACTGTGAGCCCACTGTTGGGCAGGGACTGTCTCTATATGTTGCCAATTTGTACTTCCCGAGTGCTTAGTACAGTGCTCTGCACACAGTAAGTGCTCAATAAATACGATTGATGATGATGATATAGGATTATATGGAACCACAAATATGTATGGTTTATGAGAAAGCGAGGCCTAGGAGAAAGAGCATGGAGCATAGAACACGGGAGTCAGAAGGAACTGGATTCTAGTCCCGACTCTGCCATTTGTCTGCTCTATGACCTTGGGCAAGTCACCTCACTTCTCTGTGCCTCTTTTACCTTGTCTGTAAAATGGGTATTAGTCTTTGAGGCCCAAGTGGGACAGGGACTGTGTCCAACCCAATTATCTTGTATCTATCCCAGCATTTAGTGCAGTGCCTGGCACATAATAAGTAAGTGTTTAACATATACCATTTCAAAAACAAAAGAATATTTGATAAGTCACATGTGACTGAGAGAACTGAGCCAACAAAAGACCGTTGAATGCCTTTTAAATTTTCTTCCTTATCCTGTACAAATGGCATGTGTATCTTCCACATGTGGCGTTCTGGTATTAAATTGCTCATCTTTATAAGGTGGAGAAAAATATGGAAAGATGAAATTCACAACCTATTAGGTGCTCATGAGAAAGGAATGCTTTGAAGTCTTTATGGGAATTATCTGAATGACAGTGTCCTCGTTTGATCTCTGGAATCCAATATTTCTTTTTCAAACCCAATTTCCTACTTTGGCAGTGATAACCTTAGCAGGAATAGCTCTGCATCCAAATTGGTCTATCTGAATAGTTAGGGTCCACATTTCCCAACCCCGTTATGCACCCTACTATCTGCTTAGATTTTGAGGAAACCCTTGATTTTATTGAAAAAAACAGCCTGCGTGAAAGTGATATGTAGGCATCTTTTTCCAAAGTACCCTCTGAATTGCTCAAATTGCCCTCTGTTGGGTAATGGAAGTGATATAAAGGCACATCCATTCTAAAAACTGCAGTGCTCTAGTGAGAATGTTCATGTTTATTATACTTTTAAGGATAAGAAAGAACAGAGATTCAAGGAAATGATAGCATCTGCAAACAATCACAAAGTAAATCTATTTCACTGTGCATATCTTTTAAAAGCTATGATGATTGCCAAATAATACTGATTCATACGATCATCTGCTCAGAATCTAATGTATCCACAAAACTCTACTTCTGACAACCCTGTGGCTCTCAAATTGTCCAAGACAAAATATGGTAGCTTATTGGCTTGTTCATGTTGCTGTTTTGGCATTATATTTATGTTCAGAATAAACCATATTTCTAGTCTCATACGCAGGCTTGCTCTCCTTTGGGGTGTTGGTGTCATGAAAAATATTTCTAAGGGGCAGTGAAAAATATTCACCAAACTAAACCTTAGTCCATAGATGTTGTTGCAGGCTGATTCTGTACTGCGTTTAGGAAAGAAGAGACACTCTTTTAAATTCCATTTTAGTGTCATAATAACGTGTTCTTTATTCTGGAAAGAAATAAGTATGATGAAATTGTCCCAGCAATTGACTTTGTATCACAGAATGGCTGAGGCTAAACTGCTTAAATAAATTTGGCAAGCACATGCTCAAGGTCACCATTTTTTTTTTTTTTCTAGGAAACTGATATCAATCCTCTGTGCTTTCTTCTAGGGAGCAGACTTTGGAACTGTATGCTCTTGGTGGGTACAAATCTGGCGAGAGATCCGGGAGAGGGGCAGGAGGAAATTTTTCTATCATATTGGTCCTGGACCTAGAGATCCCTGAAGAGCCATTTGGTGGTTGTGGAGGCGAGATTTTACAAATGAAACACCATTTCTTAGTCTTGGTATTTTCACTTGTGCTGGTGCCAGTTTATCGAGCATTAGAGCATCATAAGCCCGGGAACAACCGCTTTATGGGGTCGAGGTTTTTCACACATGGGAGGGCCTGGGGGAGGGGGTTACGACTCTCCTGCCTCAGTGGGCTCTCAGGTGCCCTTTCCCTGGGACCAACCTGTGGCCCACCACCCAGGCCACCAATACCCGCCCCCACCCTCACAACTGGGTGGATTGGGAAATTGATGGGGCCTCCCTCTAGTCCCAGCCCCACCTCCCCACCCCAGGAATCCCTGTGCCAATGATTTCAAAGACAAAACCAAAAAACCCAACATTCGTTAAGCGCTTACTAAGTGCCAGGCACTGTACTGAGCGCTGGGGTAAATCCAAGCTAATCAGGTTGGATGTGGGCTCGCGGTCTCAGTCCCCATTTTGCAAATGAGAGAACTGAGGCCGGGAGGAGCGAAGTGACTTGCCCGAGGTCTCACAGCAGACACGTGGCAGAGCCGGAATTAGAACCCAGGTCCTTCTGACTCCCAGTCACGTGCTCTATCCATTAGGCCAAGCTGACTTGACACCTGTCCACATGTTTTGTTGTCTGTCTCCCCCTTCTAGACTGTGAGCCCGTTGTTGAGTAGGGACTGTCTCTATAGGTTGCCAATTTGTACTTCCCAAGCACTTAGTACAGTGCTCTGCACACAGTAAGTGCTCAATAAATATGATTAAATGAATGAATAGAAATAGTTTGGCCGAATGGAAAGAGTCCAGGATTAAGAGTCAGGACACTCAGGTCGTAGTTCTGACTCAGTCACTTCCCTGCTCTATGATCCCAGGTAAGTCACTTATAATAATAATGGTATTTGTTAAGTTCTTACTATGTGCCAGGCACTGTGTTAAGCGCTGGGGTGGGTACAAGCAAATTGAGTTGGGCACAGTGGGGCTCAGAGTCTCAATCCCCATTTTACAGATGAGGGAACTGAGGCACGGAGAAGTGAAGTGACTTGCCCAAGGTTACGCAGCAGACAAGTGGTAGAGTTGAGATTAGAACTCACTACCTTCTTACTCCCAGGCCAAGGCTCTATCAACTAAACCATGCTGCTTCTCAGTGCTTCCTCTTCTCTACGCTTCCGTTTCCTCATCTGTAAAATGGAGATTAAATCATTCTTCCTGTCACTTAGGCAGTGGGTTCCATAAGGGGCTGGAATTGTCTGAATTGATTATATCGCATCTACCTGAACAAGTAGCAAGCACATAATGGAATTGATTAAATATGTATTATTAGTAGTATTAATGGTGTTTTTAATTCCATCAGTAGCAGTGCTAGAAGCAGTAATGGTTCTAAGTACAGAATCAGCAGCAAAGTGGCCTAATAATAATAATGTTGGTATTTGTTAAGCACTTACTATGTGCCGAGCCCTGGGTTAGATACAGGGTAATCAGGTTGTGCCTCGTAGGGCTCACAGTCTCAATCCCCACTTTACAGATGAGGTAACTGAGGCACCGAGAAGTTAAGTGACTTGCTCAAAGTCGCACAGCTGACAAGTGGCAGAGGCGGAATTAGAACCCATGACCTCTGACTCCTAAACTCGTGTTCTTTCCGCTAGGCCATGCTGCTTCTCTTTCTAATGGAAAGAGCATGGGTCTGAGAGTTAGAGAAAGTGGCTTCTTATCTTGTCTCTGCCACATGTTTGCTGTTTTGACCAAGTCACAACTTCTCTGTGCCTCAGGTTTCTCATCTGTCAAATGGGGATTAAATATTATTAATTCTCCCTCCCGCTTAGATCAAGAGCCCGATGTGGGACAGTCACTTGTCAAACGTGATTACCTTGCCTCTGGCCCCTACTTAATACTGAGCTTGGCACATACCAAGTGCTTAACAAACACCACAACGATCATTATTACTATTATTTGGCAATTAATGACACTAAATGCTTGGCAAGTATGGCAGAATCACAAGATATGTTGCCTGTGCATAGAGACTGCGTAATTGAATGATCTATGTCAGGGATATTTTGTTGCTCTATGGTGCTCATCCTCTAGACTGCAAAATCATTCGGAGCAAGGAACATGCCTACCAACTCTACTATATTGTACCTTCCTAAGCGTTTAGTACAGTACTCTGCACAAAGCACGTGTGCAGTAAATTCGATTGATTGCTATCAGAGTTTGTTACCCACAGAACTTTAAAAATCAATAACTAGGAATGGGGTTCATGATATTTGCAAGCATTCTCCTTGCCCTTGTTTGAAGTTATTGTGGAAGAAATTGAAGGGTTTTAATAATATGCGGTGGTGTGGCAGGCTAGTCTATATCAATCATATTTATTGAGCCTTTATTGTATGTAGAGCACTGTACCAAGTGCTAGGGAGAGCAAAATATAATAGACACATTCCCTGCCCACAACAAGCTTACAGTGTGTGTGTGTGTGTGTGTGTGTGTGTGTGTGTGTGTGTGTACTATTAATATAAATAAAATATGGGTATGTACATAAATGCTGTGAGGCTGGGAGTCGAGGGAGAATAAAGGGAGCAAGTTAGGGTGACACAGAAGGGAGTGAAAGTAAAGGAAAAGAGGGCTTAGGGAAGACCTCTTGGAGGAGATGTGCTTCAGTGAGGGGGCAAGGTGATTGCTTCAAAGCTGATGGTAAGGAGTTTCTTTTTGGTGCCGAACTGGATGGGCCAATAATGGAGGTTCTTGAGGAGTGGGAAAACATGGACTGAATATTTTTGTAGAAAAAAGATCGAGGCAGCAGAGTGAAATATGGACTGGAGTGGGGAGAGAAAGGAGGCAGGGAGGTCAGCAAGGAGGTTGATAGAGTAATCAAGGTTGGGTAGCATAAATGCTTGGGTTAACCTGGTAACAGTTTGGATGGAGAGGAAACGATGGATTTTAGCAGTGTTGTGGAGGATGAACAGACAGGATTTAATGATAGATCAAGTATATGAGTTGAATGAGAGGAGTCAAGAATAATGCAAAGGTTATGGGCTTGTGAGACAGGAAGGACGATGGTGCTGTCTACAGTGATGGGAAAGTAAGGGGAAGGATAGGGCTTGGGTGAGAAGATAAGAAGTTCTGTTTTTGACATGCTAAGTCTGAGGTGACAGGAGGACACGCAAGTAGAGATGTCTTGAAGTCAGGAGGAATTGTGAGACTGCAGAGAGGGAGAGAGATCAGGGCTGGAGATGGAGATCAATCAATCAATCGTATTTATTGAGCGCTTACTGTGTGCAGAGCACTGTACTAAGCGCTTGGGAAGTACAAGTCGGCAACATATAAAGACAGTCCCTACCCAACAGTGGGCTCACAGTCTAAAAGGGGGAGACAGAGAACAAAACCAAACATACTAACAAAATAAAATAGAATAGATATGTACAAGTAAAATAAATAAATAGAGTAATAAATATGTACAAACATATATACAGGTGCAGTGGGGAAGGGAAGGAGGTAAGATGGGGGGATGGAGAGTGGGATGAGGGGGAGAGGAAGGAAGGGGCTCAGTCTGGGAAGGCCTCCTGGCGGAGGTGAGCTCTCAGTAGGGAATCATCCTCACAGAGGTGGTAGAAGCCGTGGGAGCGAATGAGTTCTCTGAGGGAGTGGGTGGAGATGGAAAATAGAAGAGGACCCAGAACGGAATCTTGCGGGACACTCACAGTTAGGTAGGAAGCACAGGAGGAGCCTGTGAAAGATATTGAGAATCGGCAGACGGAAAGAGAGGCGGAGAGCCAGGAGAGGACGGTGTCAGTGAAGTTGAGGTTGGATAATGTTTCCAAGAGAAGAGGTGATCAAAGTTGTTGAAGGCAGCTGAGGATTTGAGGAGGATTGGGTGGAGTAGAGGCTGTTGAATTTGGCAGAGGTCTTTGTGACCTTTGAGAGTGTGGTTTCTGTGGAGAGAAGGGAACGGAAGCCAGACTGAAGGTGGTCAAGGAGGGAATTGGAAGAGAGGAAATTGAGATAGCGGGTGTGGACAACTCACACAAGGAATTTGGAGAGGAATGGTAGGAGGATGATGGGGCTATAACTGGAGGGAGCTGTGGGGCCAAGGGAGGGATTTTTTTAGGACAGGGGCTCAGTGGAAAGAGCATGGGCTTTGGAGTCAGAGGTCAGGGGTTCAAATCCCGGCTCCATCAATTGTCAGCTGTGTGACTTTGGGCAAGTCACTTAACTTCTCTGGACCTCAGGTACCTCATCTGTAAACTGGGGATTAAGACTGTGAGCCCCCTGTGGGACAACCTGATCACCTTGTAACCTCCCCAGCACTTAGAACAGTGCTTTGTACATCGTTAGTGCTTAATAAATGCCATTCTTCTTCTTATTATTATTATTATGGGCATGTTCGAAAGCAGTGGGGAAGAAGCCTTTGGAGAGCAAACAGTTGTGGATGGCAGTTAGGGAGAGGGGCAAGTGTTTTGATAAGGCGCAAAGGAATCGGGTCGGATACACATGTGGAGGGAGTCGATATTGAGGGAAGGCAGTTGTCCTCAACCGATACTGTTGGGAAAAATGGGAGAGTTGAAAGGGGGCCAGACGAGGGAGGAACTGGGGAGGCGGAAGGGAGATTTTAGGGCGATCACACCTGATAGTTTTGATTTTTCTCAATAAAGTAGAAGCCCGGGTCATTAGGGGCAAGAGACGGGGAGGCTGAGGGACAGGTGCTTTGAGGAAGAAGTTAAACGTCTGGAGCCACTTGGGAGGGCAATGGGCATGGGTTTTGATACGGATGGAGAAATAATCTTGCTAGGAAGAGGTAGTGTCCCTCTAACAAGATAGTTGAATTAGAAGCTGTATGCATTTGTCTAGGCTTTATTGAGGTCAAGGCTAATAAGAGACCAACTGGGAGCAGAAGGAATTCCCTGTGAGGGGAGTGGCTCTTTGCCGTAGGGGAGAGAGAACTCCCAGCTTGCTAGCAAGTATGGGTCAAGGACCGTGATCTTCTCTTAGCCTCTTAATAAAGAGAGCAGCCGGCGTCATAAACTCTAGTCTCTGGCTCAGATTCCCTCTTAGTACGCTGCCTCCTTCTCTACAATAAACCATGTTCATTTCCACCCTGAGTAAAGGTAGAGTTTGTCTGAATCATTTATCAAAGTCCTGTGAGGTAGGATTCAATAACAGCTTTCAGTACTGTTCAGGGTTTTCCTTTAGGCTGACTTTGGTTCACAGTCTGTTGCTGATGCTCTAAAGTGGTCCGTGGATCTCTTGCGTGTCTGGTTTTTTTTTTGCTTTTTGAGTACAATCACTATCAGAAGGATTTCAATGTGAAAGTCTCAAGGACTTTTGGGGAGGCTGAGCTGGAATAGTTTCCCGGGAACTTGGGATTTATTTGAACACTTCCTAGTTTCTTGTGGCATTTCCAATCATGGTTGGGTAAAATAGATGGAATGGTTAAATCAGGAGGATAGGAAGGGACAGGAGTCAGTGTTGTCCAATGGAAAATGTACACTGGGGAGTCAGAGGACCTGGGTTCTAATCCTGGGTCTGCAACTTGTCTGCTGCGTGACCTTGGGCAAGTCAATTCTCTGGGCCTCAGTTATTCATTCATTCATTCATTCAGTCATATTTATTGAGTGCCTACTGTGTTCAGAGCACTGTACAAAGAGCTTGGGAAGTACAAGTTGGCAACATATAGAGACGGTCCCTACCCAACAGCAGGCTCACAGTCTAGAAGGGGGAGTTATCTAGAAGTTATCTCATCTGTAAAATGGGGATTAAGACTGTGAACCTGTGCTCTGTGTCCAACCTGCTTATCGTTAATATGGTGCCTGGCACATTGTAATAATAATAATAATAATGATGGCATTTGTTAAGTGCTTACTGTGTGCAGAGCACTGTTCTAAGTGCTGGGGAGGGTACAAGGTGATCAGGTTGTTCCACAGGGGGCTCACAGTCTTAATCCCCATTTTACAGATGAGGTAACTGAGGCCCAGAGAAGTTAAGTGACTTGCCCAAAGTCACACAGCTGTCAATTGGCGGAGCCAGGGTTTGAACCCACGACCTCTGACTCCAAAGCCCATGCTCTTTCCACTGTGCCACTAGTTAAGTGTAAGCACTTAAATACCATTACGGAAAAGGAGGCTAAGAATTTGTGACTGGGGAAAGCCTATATCCCTCGCTATCAAACAAGAAAAATCACCCGGCCTTCTGTGCAGGCTGGTTTATTACTTTGAGAAATGACTCCATGTTGGAAATAACTTCACTGTGACCCAACATATCATTTTATAGTAGTCTTAGGATCAGAATTAATTTTCTGGGCAACCAGACTTATTTAGTAACTGCCACAGTCCAGACCTCATGATGGGTTGGAATTTTCGGTGAAATGGAGCAAGTGCTACGCTTGCATTTGTTTCACAGCACTCAAGTCTATTTTCCAGACACGCGCTGCCACTCGGGAAAAGCATGAAGCAGTTCATGGCGACTGCCACGAGAAGACAGTCACTATACTGATCACGCTGTATGCAAAAGAGCACTGGGCAGTAGAAAAAATGTCCAATTTTCTCCACTGATCAGCCACCTTAAGTACTGATGATGAGCGACCGCAATGAACAGAGCGCGCCTCTAAGAGTTAAAGACACGATCCCTGCCTTAAGGGATGATGATGGAGTCTCCCACACTCTAAAATCCTCATTTATGGACAGGGAACTCTTTCCCAAATGCTTTGTACAGTGCTCTGCACATGTGCTCAATAAATACCATCGATTGATTGACTGGGGGTGAGATAGGGACAGGAACTTAAGGGATGATGATGGAGTTTCCCACACCCTAAAATCCTCGTTTATGGATAGGGAATTCTTTCCCAAATGCTTTGTACAGTACTCTGCACATGTGCTCAATAAATACCATCGATTGATTGACTGGGGGTGAGATTAGGGACAGGACATTAAGGGATGATGATGGAGTCTCCCACACTCTAAAATCCTCATTTATGGACAGGGAACTCTTTCCCAAACGCTTTGTACAGTGCTCTGCACATGTGCTCAATAAATACCATCGATTGGGGGTGAAATAGGGACAGGACCTTAAGGGATGATGATGGAGTCTCCCACACTCTAAAATCCTCTTTTATGGACAGGGAACTCTTTCCCAAACGCTTTGTACAGTGCTCTGCACATAAATGCTCAATAAATACCATCGATCGATTGATTGAGGGTGAGATAGGGACAGGAGCAAGAGGGAAAACAAACAAGCAGGACAATTAGATCACAAAGAAGAAAAGAAGGCGGCGATCAGGAGGACTGATGATAATTACGATATTTGTTAAGTGCTTAATATGTGCCAAACACTGTTCTAAGCACTGGGGTAGATACAAGGTAATCAGGATGTCCCACGTGGGGCTCACAGTCTTAATCCCCATTTTGCAGATGAGGTCATTGAGGCACAGAGAAGTTGTGACTTGCCCAAGGTCACACAACAGACAAGTGGCAGAGCTAGGATTAGATCCTACAGCCTCTAACTCCCAAGCCTGTGCCCTTTCCACTAAGCCATGCTGCAGTGAGTAATAACTTGGTCAACTCACAAATCCCAGATGTATAGATTATTTATTTTTTTCCAATCAAGGTATTTGGGATAAAAGTATTCAGTTTGTCTCTTCTGGTTCCTAGTTCATCCTACTTTATATTTATTTTTTTGAAGCCTCGTTACCAATAAGTTAACTTAACAATAATAATAATAATGGCATTTATTAAGCAGTTACTATGTGCAAAGCACTGTTCTAAGCGCTGGGGGGATACAAGGTGATTCAAATCCTGGCTCTGCCACTTGACAGCTGTGTGACTGGGGAGGTTACAAGATGATCAGGTTGTCCCACGGGGGGCTCACAGTCTTAATCCCCATTTTACACATGAGGTAACTGAGGCTCAGAGAAGTGAAGTGACTTGCCCAAAGTCACACAGCTGACAATTGGTGGAGCCGGGATTTGAACCCATGACTTCTGACTCCAAAGCCTGTGCTCTTTCCACTGAGCCACGCTGCTTAACTTAATAAAATTACTTGGATACTGTATTGGTGACTTTGTTTTGAAAATGGCTCCATTGGCAGGAAGATCTTATTCACGCCGGTGGGTATGATCGGAAAGCCCAATCGATAAATCAGTGACATTTGAGTGCTTACTGTGTTCAGAATACTGTACTAAGCGCTTTGGAGAGCACAGTACAACAAAGTTGGTTAACACGTTCCCTGCAAACAGCAAGTTTACAGTCTAGAGGGGGAGGTAGTGTTTAATATAAATGGATAATTTATGAATAGTAATGATGGCATTTGTTAAGCGCTTACTATGTGCAAAGCACTGTTCTAAGTGCTGGGGAGGTTACAAGGTGATCAGGTTGTCCCACCTGGGGCTCACAGTCTTCATCCCCATTTTACAGATGAGGTCACTGAGGCCCAGAAGAAGTTAAAAGTGACTCACCCAAAGTCACACAGCTGACAATTGGCAGAGCTGGGATTCGAACCCATGACCTCTGACTCCAAAACCCTTGCTCTTTCCACTGAGCCACGCTGCTTCTTATCTATACATAAGTGCTTTGGGGCTGAAGGTGGGGTGAATACCAAATGCCCAAAGGGTATGGATCCAAGTGCATAGATGACACAGGACAGAGAGAGGTACTTGGGGAAGGTCTCTTGAAGGAAATGCATGCTTAATAAGACTTTAAAGATGGTTCTACTGAGGTGTTTGCTACTTTAACATTCTGCTCTTCTCAGGAACTATCTCGATATTGATATATCTTTGCGAAGCCTCTGCTTAAGGAAAGCACATTAAATGGTATTTTTTGAGCACTTTCCTACTTATTTATACCTGGAAATTGGGTGTCTTGCTGCCAATCCCTTGCCCACGTCCTTCTCTGTCCTGATACTCCCTCTGCTTTCATATCCTACAGATCACCATTGTCCCCCATCTCCGAAGCATACTAAAATCGTATCTTCCCCAAGAAACCTTATCTGAGTAAGGCTTCACTTTCCCTATTTACTCTCCCTATTTTGTCAACTATACATTCGGGTTTCTGCCTCTTAAATACTTTGGCTTTCCCACCTCTAGAGCATATATTTATTCAATCATATTTACTGAACACTTACTGTACAAAGCACTTGGGAGAGTACAATACAACAATAAGCTTCCTCTCCCCCTCTTCCCCCTCCCCATCCCCCCCGCCTTACCTCCTTCCCCTCCCCACAGCACCTGTATATATGTATATATGTTTGTACAGATTTATTACTCTATTTTACTTGTACATATTTATTCTATTTATTTTATTTTGTTAATATGTTTTGTTTTGTTGTCTATCTCCCCCTTCTAGACTGTGAGCCCACTGTTGGGTAGGGACCGTCTCTATATGTTGCCAACTTGTACTTCCCAAGCGCTTAGTACAGTGCTTACACAGAGTAAGAGCTCAATAAATACGATTGAATGAATGAATGAATGTTGCCAACTTGTACTTCCCAAGCGCTTAGTACAGTGCTCTGCACACAGTAAGTGCTCAATAAATACAATTGAATGAATGAATATCCTTATACCCTGCCATTTTCCCTATCTGTAATTTTTTTTAATTTAATGATATTTATCAAGCACTTAGTATCTGTCAAACATTATTTTAAGCGCTGGAGTAAATAGAAATGAATTAGGTTGGACACAGCTCCTGTCCCACATGGGGCTCGCCATCTAAGTAATTTTAATGTCTACTTCCCCTATTAGACAGCAAGCTCTTCGTGGGTGGGATCTTATCTTCCAACTCTACTGTATTATATTCTCCCAAGTGCTTAGTACAATAATTTACAAGTATTACAAGTTAGAATATTTACTAAGTGCTTTCTATAGACCAAGTATTGTGCAAATACAAGAATAGATGGAAGATTTTTATTTCAGACTCTGTCCCACATGGGGCTCACAGTCTAAATTATGTGAGTGGGCATTTTAACTTCTCTATGTATAAATTTATTCATCTGTAATTAATCGAGTTGTCTTAGGGCACCTAGCAGACCAATGGCAGAGATGGAATTAGAATCTAGTCTGGGTTGGCCTCCAGGAGAAAATGGCTTTTGGAAGTGGGTAGGAAGGGAATATAAATGGGTTGAAGATGGAGAGACAAGATTGAGAGATGTCTAGAGAAGACTTGAAGGATATTCCCCTGTAATTTGCTGGATGGATCAGATATTTTTAAGGAAATTAAAACAAATGTGGACTTGGGTGTTTTTTTTCTCCACATTCACTTGTTTAATGCTTCCAAAGGTGAAATGCATATGTTCTTTCTTTGAGAAAACCATCTGGGTGTTTTCTCTACCAATGTACTGGGCACTTTAGAATTCTGAAAGGAGCTTTGTTCTCCCCTCAAAATCAGATTTCTATGAATTGTGTTTCTGATGATGGCCAGAGATGGGGAGCTTGAAAAATGTTGGATTTTAATCACGGCTCTGCCTACGCCTTGTGGGTGACTCTAATACAGTGCCTCAATTTCTCTTTGTGTGGGTTTTCTAATCTGTAAAAGGAAGATAGTGAAATAACACTTTGCCAGAGTTCAGAATGATCGTAGGTGATATTCGAATATATACAAGGATTGAAAATTGAATTCCAAACTCCTCTATTCTCCAGTAGAAGTCAGAGGGTCATTGAGAGAAAACTGCAGATAACTCTTGGAATAGATAAAAATCTTCCATAATGAACAAATCCTCTTCTCTGTGAGTAGTCACTTAGCAGTATACAGTAAGTTACTTTAATGGAAGCATCACTTTAAACCGGCATTTCTCCATCTGTTTTACATCTAATTACAAATGCAAAGAGAAGGTAATTCATACAAAACCCAAGGCATGCTATACTGTAAGTGATTTAAATGCCTGTTTGTGTTTTTATTCAAAGCAGTCCGCATCTGTTGTTCCTTTCTCATATTTCAGATACCAATCAGCTTGGAAAACTTCTCTCCCTTGATATGGTGAATTTTGCTTTATAGCAAACAGATTCAGTGTACAAATCAGGATGTAGATGACATAATGGAGCGTGAAAACAAGCTGCCTATATAGCCAGGCAGGCTCCATGGCTGAAGACATTTTAATATTAAATTCAATCCATCTGTTACCCCCAGGGGTACTTTGTTGGGGAACTGAATTTTACAGTGGATCCCATTAGGGGATGAAGCCAGCTTTGATCCTAAAAATCATTTTGAATGCTTTCCCCTCGCCATTAATGCACTGCTTTTAATTAAATAGTAAATGATGTAACGTCATTCAAATTCATTTTCCTTTGTCTTTAAAGCAACTGTGTCTAGCACTTTGGGGGCCTTGCAAGAACCCAACAAGTACAGGAGGACAATTTCTTTCCGTTATGAGTTTGGAGCCAAGCAAAGGCCAAACCAGATGCAATCTTGGTGATTCCGCTCAGTTCATTTCGAAGGCTTCCATTTTATCCCCTCTAGACTGTAAGCTTGTTGTGGGCAGGAAACATGTCTACCAACTCTGTTGCGTTGTACTCTCCCAAGCACTTGACACAGTGCTCTGCACACAGTAAGTGGTCAATAAATATGATTGACTGTGGGCTTCCTTGCTTTTGGTCACCCCTGAAGGAAGGCGTGGCTCAGTGGAAACGAGCAAGGGATTTGGAATCAGAGGTCATGGGTTCAAATCCCGGCTCCGCCAATTGACGGCTGTGTGACTTTGGGCAAGTCACTTCACTTCTCTGTGCCTCAGTTACCTGATCTGTAAAATGGGGATGAAGACTGTGAGCCCCACATGGGACAACCTAATTACCTTGTAACCTCCCCAGTGCTTACAACAGTGCTTGGCACATAGTAAGTGTTTAATAAATGCTATTATTATTATTATTATTTGTAGAGTGAATGGACGCTGTCGAATAAATATCAAGTCATGTTGTGTTTTCACTGGCCCCAATTCTGTGTTCCCCTCCTTGGATCTCAGGTTCTTTTTTTCAATTTTTTTATTTTTTTATGGCATTTAAGTGCTTACTGTGTGCCAGGCACTGTACTAAGCACTGGAAAAGATACAAGGTAATCCGGTTGGACACAGCCCTTACCCCTCATGGGGCTCACAGTCTTAACTCCCATTTTACATATGAGACACAGAGAACTTACATGACCTGTCTCCCCCTTCTATACTGTGAGCCTGTTGTTGGGTAGGGACCATCTCTATATGTTGCCAACTTGTACTTCCCAAGCACTTAGTACAATGCTGTGCACACAGTAAGTGCTCAATTAATTAATTCATTCAATCATATTTACCGAATGAATGAATGAATCAATAAATATGATTGAATGAATAAACAGATCAACTCATTTCCAGAATTATAAATAGCAATTTTCCCAATGATTTGCATGACAGAAACCTCCCTACAGGTATTTCTTCACTGAGGTGTCCAGATCATCCCTCAGATCTCATGATTGGCTGTTGGTTCTTGATGTCACACTCCAAAATGGCTTGATATTTTCCTTTATCTTCTTGGTAGGAAAGAAGCTGCAGTTCAGTCAGTCATGGATGTGAGACCCCTCATGATTATGTCTTATGGCCTCACCAATCCCCTCCTTCTCTCAGCCTTAAACCAAACCACCAGCCCACGTTTCAAAAAGGGCCGACAATACTTGCATTAATGGGAAACGGCTCTCTGGATAGGTTTGTGTGCTGAATTGAGCAAAAGACTCTAAGGAGACATTGGTCTCATGTGGGTCTTCCAGAAAAAGAATTGTAACAGAAGGGAGTGGCCGATTTTTTTAAGGGATTCACTTTGACGTTGGAATATTATGGACGTTAATCTTTACAGTCCACCACTGGGTAATTTTCTCTCTCTTAAGTAACTCTGAAAGGCTTCAGAGCAATTCAGAGATTCAGCTTGTGTGGAAAGATGACATTTGCCCAGAGGATTCACTTATCTCTACTATAGTGGCCTTTCTACAAGGAGAGGTTTTTCTGGTTATATAAATCACAAATTCCCACCCAATATGATTGTGGAGTAGTTCAGATGAAAATAGGATGCAGTACAGAAGAGAAGCAGCGTGGCTCAGTGGAAAGAGCACGGGCTTTGGAGTCAGAGGTCAGGAGTTCAAACCTTCGCTCTGCGAATTGTCAGCTGTGTGACTTTGGGCAAGTCACTTAACTTTTCTGTGCCTTAGTTACCTCATCTGTAAAATGGAGATTAAGACTTGTGAGCCCCCCAAGGGACAACCTGATCACCTTGTAACCTTCCCAGCGCTTAGAACAGTGCTTTGCACATAGTAAGCGCTTAATAAATGCCATCATCATTATTATTATTACAGAAGCAGCATGGAAGAGTAGTAAGATCACGAGTCCAGGAGACGGAAGACCTGAATTCTAACCCTAGCTCTGCCACTTGTGTGCTGTGAGATCTTGAGCAAATCACATAACTTCTCTGTGCTTGTTACCTTGTGTAAAATGGGGATTAAAACTGTGAGCCCTATGTCCAACCTAATCATATTGTATCTATCCCAGCACTTAGTACAGTGCTTAACAAATACCATAAGGAAGAAAAAGGGAAAAGAAAACAAACATCTACTCGGCTCCGCCACTTTTCATTCATTCATTCAATAATATTTATTGAGCGCTTACTGTGTTCAGAGCACTGTACTAAGCACTTGGGAAGTACAAGTTGGCAACATATAGAGATGGTCCCTACCCAACAGTGGGCTCACAGTCCAGAAACAGTGGGCTCACAGCCACTTGTCAGCTGTGTGAATTTGGGCAAGTCCCTTAACTTCTCTGTGACTCAGTTACCTCATCTGTAAAATGGGGATTAAGACTGTGAGCCCTACATGGGACAACCTGACTACCTTGTATCCCCCAGTGCTTAGAACAATGCTTAGTACATAGTAAGCGCTTAACAAATGCCATCATTATTATTCTTATTATTCTTGAAGCACTCACAGCCTTTGTTTTTTTTAACTAGTTTATGACTTCAGGGGGAAAGGTAAGTGAAAATGCAATCATTAGCGTATACGACCTAGGCAGTGAGCACTGCATTTGTAGAAACTGAGAAGTATCAAGGAGGCATAGAAGAATCCAAAATGAATGAAAACCTTCTCACCTTCCCTCTGGGGTTTAGTTGCCTCGGGCGGGCAGGTAAGTGACTATCTGCAAGTCTGGATTCGACTATGATCCTTGCAGTCCATGAGGTATTAAAAAGTCATGAGGGATCAGAAGACACGCTCTTCCAGTGCTTTGTGACTGATTATCAGATTTGTAATTAGTGATGGTAGCCTGTAGTTATCTACCTGAGTAACTGTGATAGCCTTAGTCCACCAATTGATTCTACTTGGCCACCATTTTATTCACTAAAAGTAAAACATACAAAATAACACCGTACAAAATATCACCACCCGGCTAAATACTATTTGGACTAGATTTATTAGCGTATTTGTACATATTATGAATGCTTGGGAAGCATGAAGAATTGTTTCTATAATAAATGTCATATCCATTTTATTGATCTACATTGTGAACACCAATACTCTATACAAAGTCATCCATCATCAGAGAACTGAAACTCAAGTGTCCCTACAGCTCAATATTTATCCATCCAGTCCGAGAGGGACTGGAACATAATCTAAAGCTTTTTTTAAAAAAATCTGGCTTGTTTCCCCCTAAAATACCAGACTTTTCAGAGCCCCAAGTTACCACAGTGTGGTCGACGTGATGGGTATCTGGACTGGGCTAATGGCCACCTAATTTTAACTTAATGCCTACTCCAGAATGATTGCAGGATTTGGAGTACTGGAATTATTATACTCCATTGAGGGATGTCTACCTGAGAATAAAGCCTTTTATTAAAACTAATTTAAAGTTTAATAATACATACCTCACAGGGATCTGGTACACTTTAATTAGTGATGTGAGCTCCCCACAGAGAGGTGTTATGTGATTGCAACTGTTATTAGTAAAGTGTGGATTTACAAAATATGTTTCAAACAGTAGAAGGGAGAGTAAGCCAAAAAACCAATAAGCCAAAAACTCAGGCTCAGCTATTTTCTCCTTCTGGGTCTCTAGCCTAGCAGCAATTTTATCTATTAAATCCCAGCTTCCACCCAGGGCTGTAAGTACTTAGGCAGGGTAGTACTTTTTGAGCTTCCAGGTAGGGCAAAAATTGTTCATGTTACTGTTGCTGATGCAGCTGTTACCACCATTAATAATAATCATAATAATAATGACGGTATTTCTTAAGCACTTACTATGTGCCAATCACTGTTATAAGTGCTGGGGAGGTTACAAGGTGATCATGTTGTCCCACGGGGGGCTCACAGTCTTCATCCCCATTTTACAGATGAGGGAACTGAGGCATAGAGAAGTTAAGTGACTTGCCCAAAGTCACACAGCTGAGCACTGGTGGAGCCAGGATTTGAACCCATGACCTCTGACTCCAAAGCCCGTGCTCTTTCCACTGAGCCACGCTGCTTCTCCGGTCATTAAGTGACCAGAGTTTGTGCTGCTGCCATAGGTAGAGCTATGGCTTAGTGAGCAATCCTCCTCGAGGGGAGGGATTGGGGGGCTCATGTGTGGTTTACACGTGGTAGAGGTCACTGCAGGTCAACTTTGATGCCACAGAGGTAGAACTTCTAAAAAAAAATGGTAGAAAATATATTTGCATACATAGTATTTGTCCTTGAAGCTCAAAGATGACGATCAATCAAGTGTATTGTGGGCAAGGAACGTGTCTGTTTATTGTTTATTAGAGAAGTGGAGTGGCTCAGTGGAAAAAGCACGGGCTTTGGAGTCAGAAGTCATGGGGTCGAATCCTGGATCAACCACATGTCTGCTGTATGACCTTGGGCAAGTCACTTAACTTCTCTGAGCCTCAGTTACCTCATCTGTAAAATGGGGTGAAGACTGTGAGCCCCACGCGAGACAACCTGATCACCTTGTATCCCCCCAGTGCTTAGAACAGTGCTTTGCACATAGTAAGTGCTTAACAAATGTTATTATTATTATTATTGTTATTGTTGTTGTATTGTACTCACCCAAGTGCTTAGTAGAGTGCTGTGCTCACAGTAAGCACTCAATAAATACAACTGAATGAATGACTTGAGTGAATGAATGAATGATTGGGCTATAATGGCCAGAGCACAGGCTTGGGAGTCAGAGGACATGGGTTCTAATCCCGGCTCTACCACATGTCTGTTGTGTGACCTTGGGCAAGCCACTTAACTTCTCTGTGCCTGTTATCTCATCTGTAAAATGGGGATTTAGACTGTGTGCCCCATGTGGGACAACCTGATTACCTTGTATCTACCCCAGTACTTGGCACATAGTAAGCGCTTAACAAATACCATCATTGTTATTATTATTAGGATCCTAGCTTGCCACTTGGGTTGATTATGGCATGGAGATGGTGTTGGTACACCTGCACTTAGAATGCCTATTTGGGATCTGTGTGGTAAACGGAGGGCTTTCAGCCACGTGGCTTGTTTGGTCTGAATTTTGAAGCTGTTAATGTCATATTCTAAAGGCCAAATATCTAGTTCTCCTACCACCCATGATGTAATAGTATTATTATTAAGGTATTAAGTGCATACTATGTACCAAGCACTGTACTAAACACTCGGATAGATACAAGTTCTGTTCTGCTGTGCTCCATTCACAAACCTTTTCTTCCAGGTCCTGTAACCAAATAGACTCAGTTAATCAGTCAAACATCCACTAATTTTAGTGCTAGGTCTAGTCACCATTAAAGATCGAGGCAAAAAATGCTTTATGGTGGAACTAGGCATAATAGCCTTCTTGTTTTAGTTTTCCAGCTTTTTGTCAATCCTCATATGATTGAACAGAGTGCTCTGAAGGGAATAGAATTCAGTAATAACATCCATCTCTGTGTCTCTAACGGGCATCATTGACTGAGTGTCGAATTGACCAGGTGCAGGCAGTTACACACTCATTCTTCAGATTAACTGTCAATCTCTAGATGAAAGTTCTCACCAGATAGGGGCTCCCGAATGCGTGATTCAAGGACTTTTAATGATGCTCCCTGCCTGTTGGGTTGTGTTTCCCAGAGGCTTGGAATCGTATGCTGTTATCAACTAAGTTTCTCAAGTCTCATTTTCTTCATTGCTGTGAAAAACACTTCTAAAATACTTTCCTCAAAATTCAAAAGGAAACATATTATTTACTCACACATGGCGTGTTGTTGTTGTTGTCTTTTTAAAAAGTATTCCACCGGTTAGGTAGAATTCCAATGCTTAGTACCGTGCCTGGTACATAATAAGTACTTAAATACCGTAGAAAATCGGGTGCACTCAGTTCTCTTAGAATATGGGGCTGTGCTCCTGAAGAACCAACCTTCTGTTGTAGAGAACTCAAGCTGAAGTGTGTGTGCCTTGACTCCTATCAGGTATGTGCAGTCCATTGTTTCATTCAATCGTATTTATTGAGCGCTTGTGTGCAAAGCACTGTACGAAGTGCTTGGGAGAGTACGATATAATAATAAACAGACACATTCCCTGCCCACAGCGAGCTTATAGTCTAGAGGGGGAGGCAGACATTAATATAAATAAATTACAGATTTGCGTATCAGTGCTGCGGGGCTGGGAGAGGGGATGAATAAAGGGAGCAAGTCAGGGTGACACAGAAGGGAGTGGGAGAAGAGGAAATGGGGGCTTAGGGAAGGCCTCTTGTAGGAGATGTGTCTTCAATAAGGCTTTGAAAGAGGAGGGAGGCCATTCCAGGCTTTCCTTTTCTTCTGACAGTCATGTTTTTTCAAGGTTGTCATGAGTTGTCCATAGAATGTCACCTGGGTCATTAACCAAACCACGCAGTAAGAACATGATTTATGGAAAACTGAGTCAATCAGCATTTCTGATGGTGTTTGATATTGCTGGCTGCGCGATCGTAAAAACCCGTTCAACAGCCTTCAGAGGTCGGGTCTGTGGCCCAACTGCGGTACAAGGAATATAATCCTGAATTTTATGCAAAAGTTGTACATGAAATAGAATTTATACTTTATAGCGCTCTTGACTCTGAACCCAAAACACGTCACTGTATTTCTTCAGAGAGCTAAAATTATGCCATTACTTGGAGAGATGAAAATGCTCATTAAATCAGTGGTGCCATTCTGGGCTTTTAATGTGATCAAAAGGGATTCTTAGGGCTAAATAGCTGTTTTTCTTTTGTGAAAACCCCTTTTATATATTGGACTTTGCTGGCAACACTGATAATCTTGATAAAATTGGACAACTAGAGTCAGTTCTCACTGTACTTTTGATAAACAGAGTTTTAGGCTACTTGTTTGTCCGATCAATTACTAAAATAAAGAGTAAAGAAGCACAGATTGAATCTGCTTGTGGCTTTCTTTAGTCTAATCTTTTTATTGTCCATACCCAGTGGAGATTCATAGTTCCTGCGTAGTTACATGTCAGGTGCTCTAGTTAGATCAAACTTCTCTCCATCTTTTGCAAACCAAAGGCCCAGCTCAGTCAAACCTTTTGACTCACCTAGTGCCTTCTGATGGAGCAACCTTAATTCTAATTTGAGCTCCTACCCTAATAATGGTGGTATTTAAAAAGCACATTCTGTGTCAAATACTGTACTAAGCACTGGGGTCACTGAAAGATAATCAAGATACAAAATAGAGAAGCTGCATGGCTTAGTGGAAAGAGCACAGGCTTGGGAGTCAGAGGACATGGGTTCTAATCCCTGCTCCACCACTTGTCTGCTGTGTGACCTTGGGCAAGCCACTTAACTTCTCTGGGCCTCAGGAACCTCATCTGTAAAATGGGGATGAAGACTGTGAGCCCCACGTGGGACAACCTGATGAACTTGTATCTACCAGAACAGTGCTTGGCACATAGTAAGTGCTTAAGTACCATTAAAAAAAAAATCAGACAGTCCTTGTCCCACCTGAGGGTCACAGTCTAAGAGGGAGGGAGAACAGGTATTGAACCCTCAATCAATCCATTAATCAATGGTATTAATTGGATCTGTGACCTTTGGACACATATCTGCTCCATCCTCAACCACACAGATATAAATTATATCTTATAAATTATTTATGTTAATGTCTGTTCTCCTTTCCCCCAGACTGTAAGCTTGTGGGCAGGGAACTAGTCTACCATTTCAATTGTAGTGTACTCTTGAAAGTGCTTGATTCATTTATTCATTGTCATATTTATTGAGCTCTTGCAGTGTACAAAGCGCTTGGGAGAGTACAATACCTAAACAGACACATTCCCTGACCACAGAGAGTTCATAGTCTCATAGTGTTGATCTCTTATTGTGTACAGAGAACTATACTAAGCAGCTGATAGAGTATTAATGCTGTAGAGTTGGTAGAAATGATTTTTGCCCCCAAGCAGCTTACAGTCTGGAGAGGAAACTGAAGAAACTGAGGCACAGAGAAGTTGTGACTTTCCCAAGGCCAGACAGCAAGAAAGTGCCAGAGCCAGAATTAGAACTCAAGCTCTCTGAATCCCAGGGCTGTGTTTTTTCTACTAGATCTGTGCTCTTACGCCAGTAGACTTCCAACACCAGATCCATTAGATAGCGAGTTACTGTCATTTTAGGGAAATCATTATTTTACTAAGATTTCTTTTAGAATGGCTCAGCTCTATATTTACATCTTGCTTTGTTCTTTTAATTAAGCTACAGGAAGAATCCTTAGGGATAAAATTCATTCTTCAGAGAAGGGGATGGTGATTCATGACTACTTCAAAGCATCCATGATGAAACTTTTTGAATTATTTTGTCCCTCAGGACAATGCTGCTTAAAAAAGAGCCACTATTTCTGCACATCCTGTTGCATGCAGTAAAGTTCAGCATTTTTGAGGTTTGAAGTTGTGAAAGGTTTTGAGTGTGGAAAGGGATTTTCCCCATTTAGGAATCATACCAGGCACAACCCATAACTTTTAACTCATAGCCCATCATCCCTGTCTCTCAAGCCCGTAACCTTGGCATTATTCTCAACTCACCTCTCTTATTCAACCCACATATTCAATCTGTTCCCAAATCCTGTTGGGTCAAACTTCACATTGCTAAAATCTGCCCTTTCCTCTCCATCTAAACTGCTATCACGTTCATGTAAACATGTATCCCATCCTGCCCCTGATTACTGCATCAGCCACCTTGATGACCTCCCTACCTCCTGTCTCTCTCCACTCCAGTCCATACTTTACTCTCTGCCCAGATCATTTTTTCTAAAAAAAAAAATAATAATAATAATGTTGGTTTTTGTTAAGCACTTATGTGCCAAGCACTGTTCTAAACACTGGGGTAGATACAAGGTAATGAGGTTGTCCCACATGGGGCTCACAGTCTTCATCCCACTTTACAAATGAGGTAACTGAGGCACAGAGAATTTAAGTGACTTGCCCAAAGTCACCCAGCTGACAAGTGGCAGAGCCAGGATTAGAACCCATGATATCTGACTCCCAAGCCTGTGCTCTTTCCACTAAGCCATGCTGCTTCCCCACTCCTCAAAAACCTTCAGTAGTTTCCATCCACCCCCTCATCCAACAGAAACTCCTCACTATTGGCTTTAAAGTACTCTATCATTTTGCCCCCTCCTCCCTTACCTTCATGATTTGGTACTACAACCCAGCCCCCACACTTTGCTTTTCTAATAATAATAATAATAATAATAACGTTGGTATTTTTTAAGCCCTTACTAGTGTGCCAAGAACTGTTCTAAGTGCTGGAGTAGATACGAGGTTATCAGGTTGTCCCACGTGGGGCTCATAGTCTTCATCCCCATTTTACAGATGAGGTAACTGAGGCACAGAGAAGTTAAGTGGCTTGCTCAAGGTCACACAGCTGACAAGTGGCAGAGTTGGGATTAGAACCCACGACCTCTGACTCCCAAGCTCGGGCTCTTTCCACTAAGCCACGCTGCTTCTCATAATGCATAATCCTTCCAATGCCAATCTACTCCCCCTACCTCAATCTCATCTGTCTTGCCCCTGACCCCTCAACCACATCCTCTCTCTGGCCTGGAACTCCCTCCCTTTTCCTGTCTTATAGATGATAACTTTCTCCACCTTCAAAGCTTTATTAAAAACACATCTCCTCTGAGAGGCCTTTCCTGACTAAATGCTCATGTCCTCTTCTCCGAATCCCTTCTGGGTCACCCTTGCACCTCTCCCTCAGCCCCCAAAACATTTATGTACAAATCTGTAATTTATTATTTACTTGTGTCTGACTCCCCTTCTAGACTGGAATCTCGTTGTGTGCAGAGCAGGTGTCTATGAAGTCTGTTATATTGTCATCACCCCAGCGCTGCTTAGTACAGTGCTCTGCACACAGTAAACACTCAGTAAATCTTATTGATTGATCAAGACCCAAGGTATCATTGAAATTCTAGGTTTTAAGGGACTCATTGTTATTGTGGACTGTTGAAAAGATGAGCCAGAAGGTTTCCCCATAAATGGCTCGGGTCTTATCTTTTCAGAGATAAATAACAAGGCCAGTTTTTAAAAATGCAACAATCTAAGTCCTTCCTAGCTTCAGCAACACTTAATTATCCACCCTAATGAATGGGTGGCAGAGCACAGAAAAGTAGGAAATCATATACCCTTGATTTAGTCATTCATTTTGACTCTTTTCCACTTACCTGTTTAACAGATTCCTACAGAGCAGAAAAATCAAAGTGTTATTCACCTTTGTGTCTCTTATCTTCTACTGGAGATGCTAATGGATAGTGAAACAGCTGGAGGTAAGAGAAACAAATTCACAGTTAACTCTTACTGAGAATTGATTATAATCCTTAAGGGCTAATTCTTCTCTTTGGGGGGAGAGCACAACTTTCCATTGGCATTGTCTTGGTATCACAATTAATCTAGATTGAAACGAGGAATTTTGACAGTAGGCAATACCTTATTTTGACAATTTTGTTTCCCATATCTTCTACCTTGCTTATTGGTTTGTTATATGACACACAGTGGTTTATTGTTGCACAAAGTAGGTACTCATTGAATGCTGTAGATGGTGATGGTGTTGATTTAACCTAAAATTAACACTAACCCAGCAAATCAAAGAATTACTACTGAAAGAATATTGACTTGACTTTTAAAATTTCTGGAAGATCCACCTTTAAAAATAGGAGGTATTGTAGCACTCAATTCAATGACTTGATTAACATTGTTCAAGAAGATTAATTTTAAAACTTAGGAAATAGCACAGTCACAATCTTTGTTAAATGACATATATTGTGCAATTGTAAGATGAAACATGCAATTGCATGTGAAATGAAATGTAAATATTAAGGTTTGAATAATAGGAATCTCTCCTTTACCTATGTAAACATTGTATTTTGGAGTCTTCATTCAATAATGTGATTTGTTTAAATTTATGTGCAAATGTGGAATATATTAGCTTCATAATAAAATGTTTAGAGCCTTTTTTATGTTGCAATGATTTTTTAGCTTTTGATACTTTAAATATGACTTTGGGTTGAATAGGCCAGTAGTATTAGATTGCTTACCTGATGGAGAAGTATTCTTTCAGACAAGTCATTTGGGTTCCATTTAGTATATTTGACTGGCCAAAAAGTGAATATTTTTTTCCCTTCTCCCTGGTACATTTTTCTTCATCAAATACTCAACACCGTGAGGCCTTGTGCAGGCCAGATGAAACAGTCTAAAGCTATCCTGTTCTATTGCTTGTCAGGCAAAAATTATTTTAAGAAGTCTCCCAGAAATATTTTTTCTGCTATTTATGAGCTGGGGGTGGGGGCATCTAAATTTCCCATTCTCTGTCACCAAATCACCTTTGGATCCGAGAAAAAAACTTTTCACCCTCTTGGTGAATGAGAAGGGAGTTGTCTAATGACATTTCAATAGCAGCTGGAACTTCAGATCCACCACTTTAGACTGCAAGCTCATTGTGGGTAGGGAACTTGTCTGTCAAATCTGTTATACTCTACCAAGCACTTAGTACAGTGTCCTGCACTCATTAAGCGCTCAAAGAATACAATTGATTGAGGGCAGGGACTGTGTCTGCACTCATTAAGTGCTCAACGAATACAATTGATTGAGGGCAGGGACTGTGTCCACTAACTCTTGTGTACTTTCCCAAGCTGTTAGTACAATGCTGTGTACACAGTAATCAATCAGTTATTTTTATTGAGCACATTGTGTGTAGAACACTGTACTAAATGCTTGAGAGATTACATTATATACATTGTGTGCCAGGCACTCTACTAAGCACTTGGATGAACACAAACAAATAATAATAATAACAATAGTTCTGGTACTTAAATGCTTCCTACGTACCAAGCACTGTTCTAAGTGCTGGGGTAGATACAAGTTAATCGGATTGGACACAGTCCCTGTCCCACATTGGGCTCACAGTCTCAATCCCCATTTGACAGGTGAGGTAACTGAGGCCCAGTGAAGTCACTTGCCTAAGGTCACACAGCAAATAAGTGGCAGGGCTGGAATTAGAACCCATAACCTTCCAGCTCCCAGGCCTACGTCCTATCCACCATGCCAGACTACTTCTCTATTAGAGAAGCAGTGTGGCTCAATGGAAAGAGCACGGGCTTGGGAGTCAGAGGTCATGGGTTCAAATCCTGGCTCCACCAGTTGTCAGCTGTGCAACTTTGGGCAAGTCACTTAACTTCTCTGGGCCTCGGTTACCTCATCTGTAAAATGGGGATTAAGACTGTGAGCCCCATGTGGGACAACCTGATCACCTTGTATCCCCCCCAGTGCTTAGAACAGTGCTTTGCACATAGTAAGCGCCTAACATGCCATTATTATTATTGTTATTATTATTATTATTATCATCATCAGGGGTAGATACAAGTTAATCAGTTTGGACAGAGTCCCTGTCCCATATGGGGCTCCCAGTCTTAATCCCCATTTTACAGATGACGTAACTGAGGCACAGAGAAGTTAAGCTGCCCAGAGTGACATGGAAGACATGTTGCAGAGCCAGGATTAGAAACCAGTCCTTCTGACTCTATCCACGAGGCCATGCTGCTTCTTTACAGCGTGGAGGCATTACAAGGTATTCTTGTGCCCAATTCCATTGTTTGGGATATTTAGGGGTCTCACTGTGGCTGAGTCACATAGTCCATCCACTCCCCACGGCTCCCCTCTCCCCTTAACTCCTCACCACGCTTCTGAAAGTTGAAGTGGCAGAGAACACCTGTTTTTCCCTTCTGAAGCAAACATCATCATCATCATCATCATCAATTGTATTTATTGAGCGCTTACTATGTGCAGAGCACTGTACTAAGCGCTTGGGAAGTACAAATTGGCAACATATAGAGACAGTCCCTACCCAACAGTGGGCTCACAGTCTAAAAGGGGGAGACAGAGAACAAAACCAAACATACCAACAAAATAAAATAAATAGAATAGATATGTACAAATAAAATAAATAAATAAATAGAGTAAAAAAATATGTACAAACATATATACATATATACAGGTTATATACAAACATTAGCTCAAGATATTGGGGAGGGGCAGAATGAGTCTGCAACTTCCCTCTGGGACCCTCTGAGATGTGGGGCTGTGGATTTAGAAGCCATGGATGGAAGCAGTATGGCCTAGTGGAAAGATCCCAGACCTGTGAATCAGAGGTCTTGGAATCTATGTGAGTCCCCTTCTAGACTGTGAGCCCATTGTGGGGTAGGGGCCGTCTCTATATGTTGCCGATTTGTGCTTCCCAAGCGCTTAGTACAGTGCTCTGCACACAGTAAGCGCTCAAATACGATTGAATGAATGAATATTCCCAGCTCCGCTACTTGCCTGCTATGTGACTTTGGACAAGAAGCAGTGTGACTTAGTGGCTAGATCACAGGCCTGGGAACCAGAAGGTTCTGGGTTCTAATCCTGGCTCCTCTACATGTCTTCTGGGCAAGTCACTTAATTTCTCTGGACCTGTTATCTCATCTGTAAAATGGGGATTAAGAATATGAGCTCCATATGGGACAGGAACTGTGTCCAATCTAACCTTTATGTACCCCGAGTTTAGGACAGTCCTTGGCACATAGTAGGCATTCTACAAGTGCCATAGTTGTTCCTATTACCGAGTCTCTTAGCTTCTCTGTGTGAGCCCTATTTGAGGCAGGGACTGTGTCCAACCTGATCATACTGTATCTATCCCAGTGCTTAGTGCTTGGTACAGAGTGCATGCTTAAATGCCACAATTGTTATTATTATTAATTTTTTAAATAATCTGTCCATTAATAGGGAAGGACCTTGTCCTCTTATCCCAGTTGCCCAAGTGACTACTTGGAAAAGTGAAAACTTGATGTTTTATTTATAGTTCAGCACATACTGTCATATGGTCGTATGAGAATTATGTCCCCGTTACTTGGACTGATGTTCACCAGATGGTTGTTTTTTTTTTTTAATGTAGCTCTAATTTTGCAATGCGAGTAATAAAAAGGTACTATAAAGCGTAACTAGTGATGAAACTCCATAGTTAAGGAAATACACTAAATTCTAGTTACCTTTCCTACCAGTTTCTGGACAAGTCAGTTGAATTCTCTTTCCACGTCTGCTTTTTTTCTGTACATTCTGAGAATTCTCCACCATATGTTACTTAATCATCAGGATATTTGAATGGTGTCTTATGACGTTTACCATGACAGAGTACATTTTTCATTTCTTTCTTGGCACAGATAGACTTTTGACTTCAACGAGGGTTCCGCAGACCATCCTCCCACACATGTGCAGAATCTTATTCCTCTGTCAGGGAAAGGAAGGTCTGATATTCTCTAAAATTCCAGAATCCAAGGGAAAGTTCTCTAAATCAACCCCACTTCCCATCTTGGAATAAGGAGTCCCCCGGGGTTAGACAAAAAGCATCCTCTTGGACAAGTTCAAGTCGGAACGGGTACAGGAGACTCAATGTTTTATCGGTGTGCCATTCTGGATCGCTGCCGTTTATTTCTACCCCTGATTGCAACTGTTGTACCCTTCCAAACATTTGGGACAGTGCTTAGCACTCAGTGCCCCATTTACCAACCTTTAAATTTAGTGGAGTTGGAAATGGAAGAGTGATTTTTCTTCATTTCACATTTTGACAATCCACTCCTCCCTTCTCCCAGCCTTCTCCTCTCCTGGTTTCATGGGCAGACTCTAACTAGAAGAAGTCACAGTTCTGGGAGATAAACCCTGAATGGAACAATGATGTCCTTGCTCTGAGAGAGCCTGGAAGAAGTGTGCTATGAGCTTTATGGATCATAACGTGCTTATTAAATCATTTCTTCTCCAAAGATCAAATTCCCTAGCAGGCAGACCTCATTTCATTCAGACCCTGACCCTATGGGCTTCAGCAAACTTTGCAGGCAAGGAGAAGGATATTTGCTAATTTCCTCTCAGCGAAGACCAAAGGTAGTAAGTAAAACTCAGTACTCTGCTCTTACAAAGTCTGAATTAGTACTATAAGCAAATGAAGAGTTGTCTTCTAAAATGTTAATTCATCAGGCTCTTTGGCTTTTTTATTTTTGAAATGCCTCCTTTATGATAGCGGGGATCAAATACAACTGGAAAAGTGTTAGCTAGATCAGTGCCAGATTTAAATTCACTTGAACAAATATTTGCACTATGGAATATGTGGCAAATGTGTTTGTATAAAATATGAGTGTTATTAACGCTGTTTTGCAGATGGATCATTAAGATCAGAATTGATTTATTCAGAGAACTAAAAAGGCATTATAAATACCAGAAATGACTAAATCTCACCTCCTCTGTCTTGAAGCAAGAAGATTTCTGTAGGAATTGGGTCAGTTTTCAGATGCACCCAGGTTGCAAAGCTAATTGGTCTAGAGAGATCAAAGTTCCAAAACACTGTATGAAATTAAAGCCGGCAAAAAATACTGAGGAAGGAGTTAAACGATACTGGGTAAACATCAACCACAGCAGTACAGTAAGCTCACTGTGGACAGGGAATTGTCTGCTAATTCTGCTGTATTGTACATTCCCAAGCGCTTAGTACAGTGCACTGCATGCACATAGTCAGTGCTCAATAAATACTGTTGATTAATTGACATAACCTCTAGATTATAACAAATATGACTCTAAAAAATATCTTCCATGGAATACAATGGGGATGCTTTTAACTGGGTCTCCCAGATTTCACGAGAACTTCTTTATTACAATTTAAATAATCTCCAGAGAAATTCTGCAGTCTGTTGTAATTGTTCTCCTTTCTGAAAAGCAAACCAGAATTCCGGAACAAGGATGAGGTTTGCTAGGCCATTAAAATTAAAATCAGTTTTACAAATAGATACTTGACAAGAGTGTATGCTAACCATATAGCAAAATCATCTATTTTTTTTTTTTTAATCTGGAAACCTCCTGGAGGTAGAATGGCCTGATAAAAAGGCTTTGGGCTGGTCAGGTTTTTTAACTTTATTATTATTATTATTATTATTATTATTATTATTATTAGCATTGCTTGAATGTCAAGCATTGTTCTAAGTGCTGGAATAGCACAGATTAATGAGATTGAATGCAATTATGTTCCACCTAGGGCTCACAATATAAGTAGGAGGGGGAACAAGTGTTGACGACTCATTTTACCGACAAGGAAACTGAGGATATGGGGCAGAGTTGGATTTAGAACCCAGATCCTTTGACTCTCAGGCCTATTCTCTTTTCACTAGGCCATGCTGCTTTTGTGATGCTTCCTGTTGACACTCTGGAGAGGGTTCTTACTGCAGCATTTAGGGACAGTGATTGAAGGCTGCTTTGTTCTTTTCCAGTGGTTGTTGACAAAATCATGTTGGTGTCAAAGAGAAGTGAAACACTGGCCCTCCAGTTTTGCACTAAACATATTAACTGATCTCCAACTATAAGAGTGAGAAATGAAGAAGAATTTATTGGTCAGCATTGTGAGGCGGTTGATTTAGTGGGTAGAGAAGGCAAACTGTAATAAAAATCGGCACTGCCAAAAAATGTTCCATTAATAGAGGCTCACAGGCGATGGTACAATAAGGATGTTTGCTAAGGAAAAAGCTGTGAGTTAAAATTCACTAAACTCTACAGAAATAGAAGGAACTAACTGAAATTAAATCCACTTGTAATAGCCCGAGTGAGAGCTAGATGAAGAAACCAATGGAGGGTGAAAAGGCATTGAATTAATGAATTAAAGGGACAGAATTAAAATAGCAACTAGGCTTTTGTATTGAGAAGAACAGTAGGGAGGAGGTGCAATAAAACTTTGCAGAGAACCGTGCTAATAAAGGGCCTAATACAGTTTTTCAAAGAAGAAATAGGGAGAGGATGGGAAAGATGGGAAAATGTTTACTAGGACAGGAGAGCAATTTGATGAGAATAAGCAATAGTCCAATTTCTCAACCTGTCTTCTGTCCTCCTTAAGCACCGGTTCATGTGGAGGAATGATTTTGCTGGAGTAAGCCAACAGAGTGAGTTGCTCTTCAGCTCTTTCTTGTTTTGCTCTCCTATGAGGAGAAAGAAATCACACAGCAGGTTGCCAGAGACATTTAAGGGAGACTGCTTCTTTGAGCGCATTATCTTGAGAGTAGTGAGAATTGCAGTAAACTCCACTGGCAGGCGAGGGCTCCGTGAAAAAGATGATATATTCCAAATGAGCTGGGCCTATGAGCCAGTTGAGTGCTTAAATACCTTCTGAGCATAATTTTTTGAAATGGTAGAATGCAGTGGGGGTGGCAGAACATCTCTGCTTAATTGCTAAATTGGAAGCTGCAACTTTTCTTGAATCAAGTTCTTTGGCCAATACAAATTATTAATGGAAGTCATACTTCCGGAAACTGATTGCCCATCGATGAACCATAGCAGTTCCATTTGGCATCCTAGAAATGGATTTTCTGTTTGTCTCTTTCTGTCTCATTCACCAAAGGAAGTGCATCGTCACTGTGATCTAACAAAACAATGTTTTCTTTCTAATTCAAAGAGGTGATAGATTCGGTTCAGACAGAACATTTGATTGGGAATTGGGATATCTCCATTCTCACCTGATTGCTGTTAATTTTGGAAAGCGTAGCTGTTGACAATACTTCTGTTGCAGAGTGAATGGAAAATATCTGGGGCAGTGAGGAGGGAGAATGTTAGGGAGAAAAAACTTGAGTGGTGTGTATGTATTATCATTATTGTAGAAAATTGTATATAACCAGAAGTATTTTCTTTGATTTTTTTTTTTTGGTCCCATTCAGTTTTCCGTAAGTTCCTCAAGTAGAATCCTTTGGAAATAAATGCCTTTCCTAAAACAATGCCACCACCTTATAAAATGATCTGGGATGGAGGACGAGGCTACTATACTGTCTTTTACAATAGGCATTCTCCTTTGAACATATTACATACCTTTAAAATATGCTACAGCTCTTAGTTTGAGCAGATCATTTGTTAAAAGGGGATGAGGGTTGGGCAGTGACATTTCAATGTATTTTACCAAGTCACTTCTGTCTTCTCAGAGCAGTAGACATTATTCTAAATTCAGTCCGAACCAGTGTGCTTGACCACTGAATCAGTATCATTGCTTTCAGTTATACTGCTGCTCTCCTCAAACTGAAAATAAAGTATACCCTTGTGGCAACTATACACATACAAAGGTGACATAATTTACACTGGACTTAACCTCGGGATGGGGGCTGAAGGAGAACTGATTCTTCCACATCATGCACCTACAAAACATCTCCCGGTATACTGGTGAATTGTCTATTTGCTGTATCTCCAACTGTTTTTGGTTATTTCCAAATAACCTTCCCAGACTGAGCCCCCTCCTTTCTCTCCCCCTCCTCCCCCTCCCCATCTCCCTGCCTTACCTCCTTCTCCTCCCTACAGCACCTGTATATATGTATATATGTTTGTATGTATTTATTGCTCTATTTTTATTTGTACATATTTATTCTATTTTATTTTGTTAATATGTCTTGTTTTGTTGTCTATCTCCCCCTTCTAGACTGTGAGCCCGTTGTTGGGTAGGGACCGTCTCTGTATGTTGCCAACTTGTACTTCCCAAGCACTTAGAACAGTGCTCTGCACACAGTAAGCGCTCAATAAATATGATTGAATGAATGAATTTCCTTTTTCCTCACCATCCCGTCTATCTCACTGCCGACTTTTCTCCCACATCCTGCCTCTGGCCTGGAACCAGCCTCCTTCCTCACATCCCAAGACAATTTCTCTCCCCGTCTTCAAAGTCCTCCAAAGGCCTTCCCTGCCTAAGCCCTCATTTCCTCTTCTCCCACTCCGCTCTGCATCTCCCTGACTTGTTCTCTTCATTCTTCCCCCCTCCCAGCCCCGCAGCACTTATGTACATATCTGTTATTTATTTATTTGCGTTAATGTCCATCTCCCCCTCTAGAATGTAAGCTCTCTGTGGGCAGGGAACTGTTTATTGTTGTTTTTTTCCCTCCGAAGTGCTTAGTACGGTGCTCTGCATACAGTAAGTGCTCAATAAATATGCTTGACTGACAGAGGTTCTGTGCAAGACGAGCTGCTTCTTTTCTGCTCACCACCTACCAGGCTAGTGTATCTGGCACTGTTGGTGTTTAACATTTTGCTACATTGTTGTATTTTCTGAATCTAATTATCTGAATCTAAATTTAATCCTCTTCATCTACCTTATTTTTGGATACTCCATCTCAGTCTCCATTCAGCAGCTGCTTGGGTATCCTGCCATCCTTCATTCCTGCCAGCAAAGCTTCCCTATGATAAGCCAGGGATTGTTGGTGATCCTGCCTTGCCACTTAATTGGCAGGAAAGTATAGCTAATGGACCGCTCAAGAAGCCAAATATAATGTGATCACTAATGATATTTGGCTAGAACCTCAATTCTCTAGACCTTCAATTTAATTTGAAGCAAGATGCATGTGGTCATCACACCATTTAAAAGTCCCCCTAAAGATTCATTCATTCATTCATTCATTCAATCATATTTATTGAGCACTTACTGTGTGCAGAGCACTGTACTAAGCGCTTGGGAAGTACAAGTTGGCAACATAGAGAAACGGTCCCTACCCAACAACGGGCTCACAGTCTTGAAGGGGGAGACAGACAACAAAACAAAACATGTGGACAGGTGTCAAGTCATCAGAATAAATAGAATTAAATCTAAGTGTACATCATTCACAATAGACTAGTAAATATGTACAAGTAAAATAGAGTAATAAAACTGTACAAACATATACAGGTGCTGTGGGGAGGGGAAGGAGGTAGGGCGGGGGGGATGGGGAGGAGGAGAGGAAAAAGGGGGCTCAGTCTGGGAAGGCCTCTTGGAGGAGGTGAGCTCTCAGTAGGGTGAGATGTGATGTGATGGTGTTCTTGATCTGTTCTTGATCTGGTTCTTAGTGTAATATTGGACTACTTTCTAGACAGCAGAGTTCCATGACAACATTTAGTTCTGCGTTGCCATTAAAAAGCCTGGGTTTTATACAGTTTTCTTGCTACCGGCTGGAACACTTACCAACAGTTTATTGTTGGTCTATAGCTTTGTGATGACTGTTTTTAATGGTATTTGTTTAGCGCTTACTATATGCCAGGCACTATTTTAGGAGCTGGGGTAGATCTATATTAATAATAATAATGATGGCATTTGTTAAGTGTTTACTATGTGCAAAGCACTGTTCTAAGTGCTGGGGGGGATACAGGGTGATCAGGCTGTCCCTCGTGGGGCTCACAGTTGTAATCCCCATTTCACAGATGAGGTAACTGAGGCCCAGAGAAGTTAGATGACTTGCCCAAAGTCACACAGCTGACAAGTGGCAGAGCTGGGATTAGAACCCACTACCTCTGGCTCCCAAGCCTGGGCTCTTTCCCTGAGCCATGCTGCTTCTCTGAGCTAATCAAGATAAGCTAATCAGGTTGGATGTGGTCCATGTCCGACATGGGGCTCACACTTTTAATCCCCATTTCAGGCTTGGGAGTCCGAGGACATGGGTTCTAATCCCGCCTACACCACTTGTCTGCTGTATGACCTTGAACAAGCCACTTAACTTCTCTGTTCCTCTGTAAAATGGGGAATAGGACCGTGAGCCCCATGTGGGACAACCTGATCATCTCGCATCTACCCCAGTGCTTAGAACAGTGCTTGGCACATAGCGCTTAACAAATACTGTAATTATCATTATTATTTTACAGATGAGGGAACTGAGTCCCAGAGAAGAGAAATGACTTGCCCAAGGTCACATAACAGGCAAGTGGCAGAGCTGGGATTAGAACCCAGGTCCTTGACTTTGAGAAGTTCACAACTATCTGTGTGTTGTCTTGCTTGTATGTATAGTCACATTGTAATTCACATAAAAATAATAATAATAATAATAATTATGGTATTTCTTAAGCACTTACTATACATCAAGCAGTGTTCTAAGTGTTGGGGTAGCTATACTGTAAACAGGTTGTCCCATGTGGGGCTCACAGTCTTAATCCCCATTTTACAGATGAGGTAACTGAGGCCCCAAGAAGTTACTTGCCCAAGGTCACACAGCAGACAAGTGGTAGAGCCGGGATAGTATTTCCTGGCGAGTGCTGGGATTTCAGATCATAGTCTCTGGAGTTTGAAGTGTTTCCCAAAACGATATTTCAACACCAGCTATCATAGCACTTATTTCATTCCTCAGCAGAGCTTCATTGTATAAATTGAACTGGAGCAGAGTTATTAGAGAGTCCTACTTTATCCTACTGGTAATAGGGGAAATGATCAGACCAAAAACAAAACAAAACCCAGAAACAAAAAAAACCCTTCAACTCAGAGTTGGAATTTTAACCAGCCTTGTTAAGAAGGTACTTACTTGAAAGAGAACCATTATGTCAATTAAAACAGTCTGTTTGGTTTTTTTATGGTATTTTAGTGCTTACTATGTGCCAGGCACTCTTCTGAGTGCTGGAAGAAATACAAGGTAACCATATTGGGCACAGTCCATGTCCCACGTGGGGCTCATAGTTGTAATCCCCATTTTATAGATGAGGTAACTGAGGTGCAGAGAAGTTAAGTGACTTGCCGAAGGTCACACAGCAGACCTGCTTACTGCTCTTCAAATGCTATTTTGTCTTGACAATTGAGAAGTGCTGCTACTAGATTCTCCTCTTTCAGATCAGCCAGCAATTTACTTTGAGCATTTCATTTTTCCTCGTTACTTTTTGCAATTAAGGAGGTCTCAGTAACCCATTTGTCTTTTCTATGACAGGGCAACACTAGGCTGCGATCAAGACCCACTGTGCTTGTCTATATCACTGATGTCTGTCTTTTAAATGCTAAGTGCTCAGTTTTTCCTTGTGTGTGATGATTATTATAGGCCCTACCTATTTAACAGGGAAGGTTAACTAATGCTTGAGAGTGTTATTGAGCCCTTTGCAGGGGAGAGTGATGTCCGAATGACGCCGTTAGCTAAGATCCTTGAAGGAAAGTGCTAAGTAGGATGTTCTGCCCATGGCAGACACTCAGTCGGTACTGTTGATGGTAATCATCATCAATCGTATTTATTGAGTGCTTACGGTGTGCAGAGCACTGTACTAATGACCAATTGCTTCCTATAAGTAGACCATCTCATTCCCACATTGAAAAGGTTACCTCTCTGGCACCCCATGGCTCAGCAGTTCAATGTTACTAACCAGCAATTCAATGATTTTAATAGTTTGGGATCCCTTATCCTCCCAACCACTTCACTGCTCTACAAATATGACATAGTCCTGAGCTCAGAAACCTGAGATCTTCCATGGTTTGCATGAGTCAAGTGATCTTTCTAGGTCTTAGTAATGCTTCAGATGCTCTATGGCTGGATAAAATGAGCATTATTTACGAGGGTGGAATCTAAGAGAGGATGAATCTTCCTTATGACCTTAAGATGAAATAGAGAAGCAGTGTGGCTCAGTGGCAGTATTTAAGAGAAGCAGTGTGGCTCAGTGGAAAGAGCCCGGCCTTTAGAGTCAGAGGTCATGGGTTCCAATCCCAGCTCCGCCAATTGTCAGCTCTGTGACTTGGGGCAAGTCACTGAACTTCTCTGTGCTTCAGTTCCCTCATCTGTAAAATGGTGATTAAGACTGTGAGCCCCACGTGGGACATCCTGATCACCCTGTAATCTCCCCAACGCTTAGAACAGTGCTTTACACATAGTAAGCGCTTAATAAATGCCATTTAAAAAATAGAGGTAATAGAGATAATCCTCCACTCCCTTTTGGCACGGTATTATACTTCAAGGTGAGCACTTGATGAATTGTTCCTTACCTTTCAGGTGTAAAGGGTGATTGCTCTGCTTTCTCTAGCTCTGCCTGGAAGATAGGAAGGACAACAGGCCACCATTTTCATTTAATTTGAGCCAGGTGTGCTTCAGTTCCCTCATCTGTAAAATGGTGATTAAGACTGTGAGCCCCACGTGGGACATCCTGATCACCCTGTAATCTCCCCAACGCTTAGAACAGTGCTTTACACATAGTAAGCGCTTAATAAATGCCATTTAAAAAATAGAGGTAATAGAGATAATCCTCCACTCCCTTTTGGCACGGTATTATACTTCAAGGTGAGCACTTGATGAATTGTTCCTTACCTTTCAGGTGTAAAGGGTGATTGCTCTGCTTTCTCTAGCTCTGCCTGGAAGATAGGAAGGACAACAGGCCACCATTTTCATTTAATTTGAGCCAGGTGTGCTTCAGTTACCTCATCTGTAAAATGGTGATTAAGACTGTGAGCCCCACGTGGGACATCCTGATCACCCTGTAATCTCCCCAACGCTTAGAATGGTGCTTTACGCGTAGTAGGTATTATGCTTCAAGGTGAGCACTTACCTTTCAGGTGTAAAGGGTGATTGCTCTGCTTTTCTCTAGCTCTGCCTGGAAAATAGGAAGGACAGCAGGCCACCGTTTTCATTTAATTTGAGCCAGGTGGTGTAAACTCACTGAACTAACCTTGAAAGCAGCCTCTCTGCAGCAAGGAGCGGTGCTGGCCTATCTTTTGCGGCATTCCCTGAGAGCACCCCCATTGTATCTCAAGCTATGCTTAGGAATGTTCCTGACTCGAAATTCTTTCTCACTTTTTAAGCCAAACCTAGATGCTCTCAAAAAACAATCTGAGTCTTTCTTCTGTTTACCCTGTTACAGAACTCAAAATCCTTCTGTTCACTGACTCATGTCAACTCTAACAACAGAGCAATAAATATGACTCTTCAGGGAATCTGCCCTTATCTCACTGCTTCAGACTTCATTGGTGGAAGAAAAAAAAACCAGTAGTCTGGGGGAAAATCCACACTTACTTTGTTCTGCCCTCTGTGCTGACTTGAGAGACTCCAGATGATCAAATAAGCAGATTAAAACAAACAAAACATCCAGGCTCATGGGGAGGTCACAGTCTTCCGCAGACTGTTGTACTTCCCAAGCACTGAACAACTTTTAGATTTACCAGTGTCAGAATGGCAGACTGATTCTGCCACTTCAGACTAATTACTTTTTCAAGCACCTCCTCTCTTCCTGCTTATTCCTGGAATCAGAGACATCGGAACCCATCAGTGGTGGAAAATCCAAAAGGGGATGATATTGGGGGGACTGCCTGGAAAATGTAAATTCGAACACATCTCTTTGAAAGGGGCTTCATTTGTGAGTGCTCCAAGAGATGTGAGTGTTTGAACACAATATACGGAGTACCCTCTTCAGAGAATTAGAAACAAATCCAATTCTGCACCATAGTAACTGAAGGGGTGAGCTTTGTTATAAAATGGCAGCACAATTTTTCTATTCATTCATTCAATCGTATTGAGCACTTACTGTGTGCAGAGCACTGTACTAAGCACTTGGGAAGTACAAATCGGCAACATATAGAGGCGGTCCCTACCCAACAACGGGCTCACAGTCTAGAAGGGGGAGACAGATGACAAAACAAGCAGACAGGTGTCAATACCATCAGAATAAGTAGGATTATAGCTATATACGCATCATTAATAAAATAGAATAATAAGCACTTAGTACAGTACCCTGCACACAGTAAACAATACATTTGAACTGAATACGTGTTATATGGCACTCTTAGAGAAGCAGCGTGACTTCGTGGCAAAGAGCTTGGGTCACTTAGCTTCTCTGGGCTTCAGTGACCTCATCTGTAAAATGGGTAAGACTATGAGCCCCACGTGGGACAACCTGATGACCTCGTATCTCCCCTAGTGCTTAGAAGAGTGCTTGGCACATAGTAAGCACTTAACAAATACCATCATTATTATTACTCTAGCGTTTAGAATAGTGCGTGGCACTTGCTAAGTGCTTAAATACCATCATTACTAGTATCACCCTGCTCTCAACATCCTTCTGATTTTATCCTAAAAAAGGGTTTGTCTAAACTTCTGGTGCAGTTGAATTGCAGCTGATGTCACTCCAGAATAACAAGCATTGAGGGGCAGGTAGGATTTCTGTGTTACCCAGGGCATACTCAGTGCGACTCACTGTTCAGGCTCACTGTTTGGAGGAAGTACACCGGGTTTGCTCAGACCTAGAGTATTTTTCTGGGAAGGGAGCCCTGATTCCTCTCCTCACCCTTACCCCAAAGCTTTAGTTTTCTGCTCTTAGGTCCCCAGGAACACGGGCACCGTATCTGAGCCCTGGAAACTGGCAGCAGGAAGGAGGCAGGTTGGAGAAGGTAGGGGATTGCTGAAGCTGTATAAAATCAGTATAAAATCTGATACTGACCAACCTATTTTAAAATCTGATCAGCTGCCATTTAGCTGGGTGTCGTTTTGTGACTTTTTGATTTTCATTTTTTTCCTGACTACCGTCGTGTTCTGTGTCTGCATGTTTTGAAAGGCAGAAAGGCTTAGACAGGTACCAAGTCAGGAGATCTGGGTTTTAGTCCTAGATTTCTAATTGCCCGCTGTGTGATCTTGGGCAAGTCACTTAACTTCTCTATGATTCAGTTTCTTCATCTGCGAATGTGGGGTTAAGATAGCTGGTTCCTTTCTCCCTTAGACTGTGAGCCCCATTTGAGAAAGGGACTGTGTTTGACGTCCTTATAATCAATAAATCAGTCTTATTTATTGAGAGCTCACTGTGTGCAGAGCACTGTACTAATCACTTGGGAGAGCACACTGTAACAGAATTGGTAGACACATCCCTGACCACAAGGAGCTTACCGTCTAGAGGAAGAGTTTACAGTCTAGAGGAGTTAGTTTGCACTTAGTGTAGTGTTTGGTGAGTAGTAAGCACTTAATAAATACCACAATTGTTTATACCATTGTTTATGGCTTCTAGACTGTGAGCTCATCCCTCTAAACTGTGAGCTTGTTGTGGGCTGGGAATATCTGTTATATTGTTGCGTTGTACTCTCCCAAGCACTTAGTACAGTGCTCTACACACAGTAAATGCTCAATAAATATTACTGATTGAAATATGATTGATGCCATTACTATCAGTCAGTTTAAGAGTCCAATGGGGAACAAGAATTAATGTTTTCCCTACAGTATGCAGTAGGGGCAAGATTCAAAATCATGCAAGCGGGGCCAGGACCACGTAGCGGAAGACAGAAAATTCCCAAAAATTATAGAAGCTGGGCATTGGAGGACAACTTGTGTCTGATCCATTTTAGTCTTGAATCCATTTCTAAAGGGAGAGGGAGAACTACAGAAATTAGTACCTGGTACAACCCTAGGTGATCTTTTTTAGGTTTTAATAATTATGAACTCAAAGAATTGTCACCTTTTATGCTGTATATTTAAACTGCAAGAATTTTAAAGGCTGTTGCTCTTTCTCTTGCTCTTATTGTATGTTCCCAAGTGTGCAGTTCTCTGCACACAGAGGGCTTCCACAACAATAATAATAATAATGATGATGGCATTTATTAAGTGCTTACTATGTGCAAAGCACTGTTCTAAGCATTGGGGAGGTTACAAGGTGATCAGGTTGTCCCAAAGGGGGCTCAAAGTCTTAATCGCCATTTTACAGATGGGGTAACGGGCACTGAGAAGTTAAGTGACTTGCCTCAAAGTCACACAGCTGACAATTGGTGGAGCCGGGATTTGAACCCATCACCTCTGACTCCAAAACCCGGGCTCCTCCCACTGAGCCACGCTGCTTCCACAAGTGATGGAATCTGCCGGTGAGAGCGGCAGATGAATATTGGTCTGAGATTTGGGGACTGAGAAACTGCAATGGAAGAGTGGTTTCTCGGGCTCTTAGTTTGAACAGGGCCACTCACATTCTCTCTGGCTTGCCAGTCGTGCTCTTGCCAGGACATAGAGTGGGAGTGAATAGTGTGCAGGGGTTAGATTATTGTAAAATGCGCCAAATGTTTTTACACGCGGGATGCATATTTAGCTCAGCAGCTAGAGTCATAATGTAGCAGGCGGTTGGCTTTGTATCCATGGCCCTCTTGCTGCCCTTGATGCCCATATTTTTTTCAGGATTGTTGCCGGTCCTGTCCACCTGACAGAATGCCCTAGACATTTCTTAATCAATCAATCAATCAATTAATCATATTTATTGAGTGCTTACTGTGTGCAGAGCACTGTACTAAGCGCTTGGGAAGTACAAGTTGGCAACATATAGAGACAGTCCCTACCCAACAGTGGGCTCATAGTCTAGACAGTCATAAACTGTCACTTTCTGCATCACCTTTGCACTTCGGTTTGTTCCTCTCAAGCTCTGATAATCACCCCGCAGCCCTTTTGTATAGGTCCTTAACACTCAATTAGCTATAGTTACATTGTACTCTCCCAAGTGCTGAGTACGAGAAGTATCATGGCCTGGGATATAGGAGGTCATGGGTTCTAATCCTGACTCAACCACTTGTCTGCTGTGTGACCTTGGGCAAGTCCATTCATTCATTCAATATTAATAATAATAATAATGATGGTATTTGTTAAGCGCTTACTATGTGTAAAGCACTGTTCTAAGTGCTGGGGAGCTTACAAGGTGATCAGGTTGTCCCATGGGGGCTCACAGTTTTAATCCCCATTTTACAGATGAAGTAACTGAGGCCCAGAGAAGTTGTGACTTGCCCAAAGTCATACAGTTGACAGTTGGTGGAGTCGGGATTTGAACCCATGACCTCTGACTCCAAAGCCTGGGCTCTTTCCACTGGGCCACGCTGCTTTATTGAGTTCTTACTGTGTGCAGAGCACTGTACTAAGTGCTTGTAATGATAGTATCTGTTAAGTGCTTACTATGTGCCAAGCACCTTTCTAAGCTCTGGGGTAGATACAAGGGAATCAGACAGTCCCATGTGGGGCTCTGTCTTAATCCCCATTTTACCGATGGGGTAACTGAGGCACAGAGAAGTGAAGTGACTTGCCCAAAGTCATAAAGTTGACAAGTAGTGGAGCTGGGATTAGAACCCATGACCTCTGACTCCCAAATCCTCTTTCCGCTTCTCTGGGCCTCAGTTACCTCATTTGTAAAATGTGGGTTGAGACTGTGAGCCCCACATGGGACAGAGACTGTGTCCAAATTTATTTGCTTGTATCCACCCCAGTGCTTAGTACAGTGCCTGGGATGGAGTAAGTGCTTAACAAATACATAGTTATTACAGTGCTCTGCCCCCAGTAAGGGCTCAATAAATACAAATTGACTGACTGGTATTGATTGAGAGCCTACTGGGTGCAGAGCACTGTACTAAGCACTTGGTAAAGTACAATAAAAAGAGTTGGTTAATAATAATACTGATGGTATTTGTTAAGCGCTTACTATGTGCGAAACACTTCTCTAAGCGCTGGGGGGATACAAGGTGATCAGGTTGCCCCACATGGGGCTTGCAGTCTTAATCCCCATTTTACAGATGAGGGAACTGAGGCACAGAGAAGTTAAGTGACTTGCCCAAAGTCACACAACTGACAATTGGCGGAGCCGGGATTTGAACCCATGACCTCCGACTCTAAAGCCCGTGCTCTTTCCACTGAGCCACGCTGCTTCTAACGATCCCCATCCTCTAGCTTGCAGGCAGGAATCATTTCTACCAACTGTCCTTACTGCTAAATGTGTATTATAGTGCTCTGAACACAATAAGTACTCAATAAATACCATGGATTGATTGATTGACTTATTGATGACTTGATGACATCCACTTCTTGCAGAGCCAGGACTAGATCCCAGGTTTCCATATTCTTCAACCTGTGTTCTTTCCGATAGACTAAAACAGCGGGGCTTCCAGTTAGTACTAATGAATGGAATAGCCATCTCTAAAGTGATCATGACATTCATTATTTATCAATTATTAAGATCCGCCAGTGTGCTAAGACCACGGACAAAACGTATGCCTCAAAGCACGTCTGTCAGGCACCCAGAAAGGCACTCAGTATGTACAAATCAATGACAGTGGTGATGTAACCTCATTTGAGGATAATCAATAACTTAAGTAGACACTAGTCTGCCCAGTTCTGCTCTAAGATTTGTTTTTTCTCCTCAGTTTGTTTAAAACACTGTTAGGGAATAAAGGAAATCTGACAATGAGTCACTTCGGATACAGACTGTATTCAAAATAATGGCTTTCTCCATGCATAGTGTCACAGGCTGTGAACATGCACAGTGTTACAAGCTGAGAATTCCTCCCCCTGAGTTTTCCTTAATGCAGGGTTTCATGAGAACACAACCTCCTCGTTTGAGGACTGATTTTACAATGGCATGCTACCGCAGAAGCAGATTTTACACTCTCAATCTTTGGGGTATTATGGGATTAAAATTTTGAAATTTTACAACGACAATAATATTTGTTAGGCATTTCTGTGTGTCAGGCGCTGGGGTAGAGACAGTTTCTGTTACACGTACAGGGCTCACAGTTGAAGGGGGACGGGAGAACGTGTATTTAATTCACATTTTACAGATGAAGATACAAAGGCATGTACAAAACTAGAAGTTTAGGAAGGAACATAAAAATAAAATGGGAAAATGTTAACCTTTGGTGCACTCCGATTTACCCCCATAAGGTCCCACAGTGACAGATGAGTGATAATTGCAAAGTTAATGGTTCCAGATAAGAGCCAAATAAATATCTCTGTTCTTCCAAGGTCCTTAAGGGAAAGGTAACTGGAAGACCTGTTGTTTATTCTTTAACATTTCAATGACATCTATCTTGACCAAAACTACTAGTTTCGTGGTGACTTGTTGCTCCTCACAAGAGATTTAAGAGTAAATTGCTCCTGTTAGTCCTGCAAGGTCATTAACATGTCAAAGCTTCATTTCTTTTGGTATGCTCCCAGAAACTATTTGTTGATAACTCTCCACTAGTCTCCCTGACTATTGCCATCATATTAGTTATCTTTGCTCATTATATTTCCTAAAACACACCCCTCGCTCCATTAAAGTAAGGGCATCCGAGGCCGGGCCGTTGGCTAATCACTGCACCTCCATGAATCTAAAGCCGTCTAAAATAGAGAATATCAAGCTATTTGATCGCGACGCGGGTGCCCCGCTTCTTCTCCAAAGCCTCAGTTCTTCCCCCGAAGTCTCACTTTTCTTGACCTCACTGACTTTTAACTGAGGTCAATGTTGGTTATTTACCAACAAAAGCAGGTGGCCAAAAATAGATATTTAAGTCACTTATTAACTGAGCAGGGGTAGAAGCAGTAATATGGGAAGTCATACCGCCAACTGTGGTAAGGACAAGTCCAATTAATACTGATTGGCGCTTTTGGCTGGGCTGTCAGAAAGCCACTTGGATAATTAAAATGGAAGTTAGCTGATGCTGGGCAAAGGAGAGTGGGAGCTATTTAGGACTAGGAATGAGCTTGGCCAATATTTCCGATCTTCACCAATGGACAGACTACTCCTAGGAGGTCGGTTGAGAGGAGATATTGACATCCCATTCGGTTGCCAGGGAACCTGAGGTGTGGGACCACTAACTGACAAATGTCGGAGAGATAAGAAGCCAGCTCTCTTCACTCCTTTGGCATCCTGTCACTGCTGCTGCCCGTGGTGCTTCCGCCTTCCACGTCCCAGTCACGTAGGAAAAAAATCAAAAATCAAATGTCCCAATCAGGTGTAGGGAGATAGTGCAAGGACATCCTCAAAGAAGAGTGAATCCTTTGTGTTTTCTGTCAAAGAACTGATGGTAGATGCTTTGGCTTCCTCTTTGGTTTTGATTAATTCCCCTTCCCATCATGTTCTCTCTTCGGAGGCTGAGGAGAAGAGCCATCATGGAGTCATGAAAAATTCCAGAGGCTTCTGGGAAGCCATTTGGGGCAAATCTCGGAATTACCTGGTGATCAGCAGAGGGTGCTACGGAACTGGGGAATTGCTTTGTTTCAAGTATTTTATTTGCTAACTGAGCTTGAAGGAGGGAGGAAAAACAGATTAATACAACACCTCTAACTGTTCCAGTAATTAATCACTGAACTGGAGAAGAAAACGCTAATCAGCACCCAAACATCTTTCTAACTGGAAGGCAGGAGAAAAGAAATAAGGGTGTGTGTGTGTGAATGTCTTCTTAATTGGAGCTGCTAGAAATTGTAGACTGTAATGAAGTAGTTTCACCTTTTGCACAGGATAAACTCCTCACCATGGCTTTAAAGCACTCAATTACTTTGCCACCTCCTACCTCACCTAGCTAATCTCCTACTACAACCCAGCCCTCCAGAGTGCTCTGCACCCACTAAGTGCTCAGTAAATATGACTGAATGCATGAATGAATGAACTTAACTCCTCTAATGCTAACCTTCTCACTGTATCTCAGTCTCCTCTATCTCACCACCAACCTCTCACCGATGTCCTGTCTTTGGCCCAGAACTTAATACAGTGCTTGGTACTTGAGAAGCAGCATGGCTTAGTGGAAAGAGCACGGGCTTGGGAGTCAGAGGTCATGGTTCTAATCCCTGCCCAGCTTGTCTGCTGTGTGACCTTGGACAAGTCACTTAACTTCTCTGTGCCTCAGTTGCCTCATTTGCAAAACGGAGATTAAGACTGTAATCCCCACATGGGACAATCTGATTATCTTGTATCTACTCCAGCACTTAGAACAGTGCTTGGCACATAGTAAGTGCTTAACAAATGGCATAATAATAATAATTATTATTACATAGCAAACAGTGAACAAACATCATAATTATCATGATTACAAAGCAGTGATTTGCTAGCCTCAATCCTGATGACTGGAAAGGATCAGTGACACTTCCAAAGGTGCCCAAATTACCTTCTGAAGGGAATTTGGCCAATCGAACAATAAAGCTCAGTAGTTTGGACTAAAGGAAGAAGTAGTACAGAGTCATGTGGTTCAGTTGAAAATCAGACTGCATCATCAGTGTGTTTCCTTGGGTATCAGGAATGCAACTCTAATATTCAGCCTCCATTATAAAGTGATCCGGGGGCCAGAGCAACCAGGGACACGGAAGGTAGCAGTGGATTTTGTGAGTGGACATCAATACAGTGTTAATGAGACACAGAGTTCACAGGGGTCACTCATAGTAAGACCGTAGTTTTAATAGTCTGACTATTATCGAATGCACACTAGGTTTGCAGGAAAAAATAAGAAAAAGCCACCAAAGTATGAAAAATGCGAGGTTGTAACCAGATATGGATTGGAGCCCTGATCTCTATCGCAGAAGAATGGTAAATTAAATTTTGTCTCTCCTTGCTCTGGGATGGGGGAAGAGAATAACAAGACCAGATAGATTTTGGGCACAGTTTCACCCTTTACTTTGCAATAAGTGCAACGGTAATTTGAGCAATTCTGCATAGTCCCCGAGACATTTTTGTAGAATTTCAAATAGCTTTTAAACTACCATCCCATTTTTGTTATCTTTGACAACCACACTATCTAAGCCTTAGGAAGAGAACTATTAGAGCATTTAACATTTTCATACTTTCTCTTTTTCAATTAAATTTTGCAAATCGTATTCTATAAGCCTCGAGAGTAACAAGCAGAGCATTGAATGAGTTTTAACCCTTTCACCTTAGTCTCTGAGTGTTGAAATTGAAATTTGTGAATTTAGAAAGAGTGAGCTATCAGGAAAAAGGATTTATCATTAAATTAGATCACTAATAACTGCATTCCTTTACTTTGCAAACTTTTGCCTCTTTTTAAAATGCTGTCATCTGTACTGGTAACATTGTCCGATGAATAAATCTGTGATTTGGGATTTTAAAAATCAAGATTACGATTCTCTTCCTTCTGATTCATTTTGTTTTTCCCAAAGTTGAGAGGATTAATAATTCTTGACACCCTCCCACCACAAGAAAAAAGACCTTGAGCATCTGCTTGTATTTGTGTGTCATGAACACGTCCTCCTCTTCCCAATAATAATAAACATTTTTAAAAATTGATATTTAAGTGCTGACTATGTGCCAAGCACTGTACTCAGTGCTGGGATAGTTACGAATAATAGAGTTGGGGGTCACAGACCAAGTAGGAATGGCAATAAGAATTGAATCCCTTTTTTACAGATAAGGAAACTGAGGCCCAGGGAAGTTAAGTGACCTGCCAAAGGTCATATTGCTAGCAAGTAATGAGTTTGGGACTAAAATCCAATTTCTCTGATGCCTAGGCCTGTGCTCTTACCATCAGGCTGCATTCCTCTTCCTCCTCCCTTCTTTCTCTCACCCAATTCAAGGCGAGCAGTGGCTGGGAAAGATAATCGGGTTAACATGGTGGTTCCAGGATGGAAGCAGCAGCTCATGAGGTGGTCCACCTGCATGAACAAGCGCTTAGTACAGTGCTCTGCACACAGTAAGCGCTCAATAAATATGATTGAAGAGTAACCTTGGGCCACGGAGAAGGAGATAGTGGCAGGGGTGGCGTTAGGGGACGACAGGGCTAAACTTCCTCACAGGGATCCCTGACCAGCTGGGAATTTGAGTCATTTGAAAGTCAGGTAGGAAGTAAGATAATGGGGCACACTGAAACCAGGTTTCACATAAAGCCAAGCCCCATCGAACTGACAAGCGTTTAGTCCAGTGCTCTGCAAACTGTAAGTACTCAATAAATATAATTAATAATAATAATAATAATAATGGCATGTATTAAGTGCTTACTATGTGCACTGTTCTAAGCTCTGGGGAGGTTGCAAAGTGATCAGGTTGTCCCATGGGGGCCTCACAGTCTTCATCCCCATTATACAGATGAGGTAACTGAGGCACAGAGAAGTGAAGTCCCGCCATCGACCCGTGGCCCACATCATCCCCCGGGCCTGGAATGCCCTCCCTCTGCCCATCCGCCAAGCTAGCTCTCTTCCTCCCTTCAAGGCCCTGCTGAGAGCTCACCTCCTCCAGGAGGCCTTCCCAGACTGAGCCCCTTCCTTCCTCTCCCCCTCGTCCCCCTCTCCATCCCCCCCATCTTACCTCCTTCCCTTCCCCACAGCACCTGCATATATGTATATATGTTTGTACATATTTATTACTCTATTTATTTATTCTACTTGTACATATCTATTCTATTTATTTTATTTTGTTAGTATGTTTGGTTTTGTTCTCTGTCTCCCCCTTTTAGACTGTGAGCCCACTGTTGGGTAGGGACTGTATATGTTGCCAATTTGTACTTCCCAAGCACTTAGTACAGTGCTCTGCACACAGTAAGCGCTCAATAAATGCGATTCATGATGATGATGATGAAGTGTCTTGCTCAAAGTAACACAGCTGACAACTGGCGGAGCCGAGATTTGAACCCCTGAATTCTGACTCCAAAGCCCGGGCTCTTTCCACTGAGCAACACTGCTTCTCGAATGAATTGAATGAATGGATGAGTGGCTCGTTTTCAGTGAGTCCCCTTGTATTAAAACACAAAGGATTAAGTTTTCAAAATATGAGTGTGTTTCTTGACAACGGGGCAACTGATTTAATCCTATTCCAAGAGTTTAGATCAGTGGTGAGAAATCATTGTGCCCCCAGGCCTAGATATCGGGGGAAAAGGGTTAAGAATTGTGTAGGTCTTGTTAATGATAACAAAAATCCTTTGGTGTTAATGTATAGATATGAATGAATGTCACAACCATTTTCATTATCACAGTGCAAGCGCTTAGTACAGTGCTCTGCACATAGTAAGCGCTCAATAAATACGATTGATGATGATGATTATCACTGTACAAAACACTCTACTAAGCAGGTGGAAACATGCAGTTCAGAAGAGCACATGGGGAAGGGGTAGGGGCTAGCTTTAATAGTGCTAGCTTTAATACCTCCCCAAGAAAGAGGTCATATTTGAAGGAAGGTTTACAGAAACTTTCTCTCCTCTGTGAAATTCTCTCCCCTCCATGTCCCTGATGGGAATGGATGAATTCTCTTCTCTTAGTGTTGTATTTAAATTTTAACTTCAAGGATTCTAACATTAGGGGAAAGTGGCTTTCACAGTTCTTGGCTGCAGAAAGAGTCTTCAATTAGAGCCCGAATAAAGATGCCTATTAGATATCTACTTTGATGGAGTGATTCAATGATTTATGAGTCTCACCAATTACTTCCTTGTGGGCCATTCTCAAAAATCCTGGCATCTGGGTTTCCATTTGAAAATGGAGACTGTCTTTAATTCCCAATGCTTGGTCAGAAATTTCTGTGGCATCTTTCTCCCTATCCTTTGTCATATTTTATCCACTCAAAACTTCATACAGTAGAGGTGGGTATTTCTTCAGCAGAGGAAGCAAGGGTCATTCTGAGAGTTGTAGACTGTGGAATAACTAAGGAGTCATTCAGATTCATGAACAGTTCAGGGATGGAGGATTGGAAAAAAAAAGTTCCGACTGAGTGCCATGCATTGTACTATGCACTGTACACTGAAGCATAACAGAAACACAAGGCTCACTATCCACAAAGAGTTTACATTCCCTAGGATCTTATTTTCCCTGTTCACATATAGCATATATTCATATACACATATCCACTCCCCTCTACATCCATTACGCACTCGGCTGTGTACCCCTTGACTACTTTGATACTCAAATCCTTATATTCTACTAGTTCCTCTATAACTTATTTTAATATCCATCTCCCTGTAGACTGTAAGCTCTTTGCAGGTAGGGTTTGTGTGTACCAACTCTGTTGTATTAAACTTTTCCAAGCATTTAGTACAATGCTCTGTGCACAGGAAGTGCTCAATAAATACCATTGATGGATTGTTTCCCACAATACCAAGCTGAAAGAGCTCAGCCAGTTTTATAACGATTATAAGTGATTATTAACGATAAGATGCCAGGCATCTTAGGGTTCCTCTCCAAATCCTGAAATTTTGCAAGATTTCCCCCTCTTTTTTAAAAAGTGTCTGTTAAGCATAGGCCGTGTGCTAGAAACCATGCTAAACACTGGGGTAGATACAAGGTAATCAGGTGGTCCCATGGGGGGCTCACAGTCTCCCCATTTTACAGCTGGGGTGACTGAGGCACAGAGAAGTGAAGCGACTTGCTCAAGGTCACACAGCAGACAAGTGGCTATTTAGATTGTGAGCCCCAATGATGTACATTTAGCTTTAATTCTATTTGTTCTGATGACTTGACACCTGTCCACATGTTTTGTTTCGTTGTCTGTCTCCCCCTTCTAGACTGTGAGCCCATTGTTGGGTAGGGACTGTCTCTATATGTTACCGACTTGTACTTCCCAAGCGCTTAGTACAGTGCTCTGCACACAGTAAGTGCTCAATAAATACAATTGAATGAAGGAATGAATTGTTTTGATTCAGCTCTGTTATATTGTATTTTCCCAATTGCTTGGTACGGTGCTCTGCACATGGTAAGCACTCAATATGATTAATTGATTTCTTTAATGAAGAGCCTGGAATTTGTGTATTCATTGGCCGATTTCTTTGGCTTCCCCCAAAGCCCTTGAATTCACAAGTACTAGTGACCTACTTGTAACTGACTTGTTACTTAAATCAGTGAATTACAGAGCTCTTCTCCATTAGCTCTTTCCTTTTACGGTAGCTAGAAAGGCAGCCTTCATAGACATTTAAGAAACCTGATTTTGTGAACTCTGCAAATATACTCCAAATTGAAAGTTCTAACCTGTTGGTGGTAGTTAACTAGAGCTATGTGTTGTGATGCTTTATTTGAAATTTAAGATTTAAAGCTATTAAAAGATAATGAGATTTATGGAAGCTTTCCTCGAACCTTTGACAATCGTTTCAAAATACCAAGTGTACTGTACTCGGAAAGATACTACTGACACCTGGGTAATGGAGCATCTTTCCTGCTGTGTTTTTGTTTGTTTGTGATTTTTTTCATTTATCATGTAAACTTCCTTTTAATTCTTTTTGTCAGTTGTAATTAATTAGCATTCATGTTCACCAAAATAGAGACCCAGAAGACTGCTGTGTGAGCAGTTATGGTTTAAAAAAAAATCCCAGGTGCTGTGTTAGCATATCCTACTTTCAGTAAAGGTGGGAGTTTTGTGGCTGTAAGTTACATTTACAGTGAGATTCTTTTTAAGGACTGTACGGAAACCAAAGGTCAATGTCCTTACATCTCCACTTGTATCTTTTTCAAAGGCTCTGATCTCCAACTAGAAGTTTAAAACTGCTTCCTGTAACCTTGAAAAGATCGCTGAAGCTCAACACCAAACTCTGAATGAAATTTTCCCATCTGCTGTGCTAAGACAGAAAGACATCCTATTTGGATTTTAGTTGTACCTTTTTTAAAAAATTATATTTCAGCACTTATGATATACCAGGCACCGCATGGGGGTAGATACAAGATAATCAAGTTGGCACAGCCCATATCATACATGGGATTCACAGTCATTTTAGAGATGGGGAAACCAAGGCACAGAGAAGTTAAGTGACTTGCCCAAGGTCACACAGCTGACAGGAGGTGGAGTAGGCCCTTGCTCCTTCTACTAGGCCATGCTTTTTCTCATGTTTCTCAATTCTTATGTTCCATTGAAGCTAAAGCTTGCCGTCTTTGATACTGGCCATAAAGCGTCTCAAGGAAACAGCCCACTGAAACACAAAACGAGTATAAATTTTCATAGCTTGCATCATGCAAAGTTATTTGCAAATGAGTTGTGGTGAGGTCAAAGGAAAAAAATTTAGCCAAAACTTCTGGCTTTGTAGTGCCAGCACTATGTAGACCGACTATTCTGAGGCCCTTAAAAAAGAAGTATTTAAAGCTCCAATCTATTTAGGCAACAAAGCCTCTGTAATTTTAACTCTCCAGGGGACAATAGTCCTCGATGCATTTCCAGGCAAAATGAAAAAGAAAGAGCTACATTGCTTAGCTTTTCTTAAAACCCTTCACTTGGAACTGTGCACTCGCTATAGCTTTCTTTGCCACTACAGTGTTATTGTAATACTCAATCACTGAATAAAACCTCAGGCTTCTTTTAAATGAAATACACCTATATATTTTAAGGGCACTGTTCTCATTTCAGCTGGGGAGGTGACTGAATGGCATTTTAAAGGAGCCTAATACAGTTCTGGGCATTTAGTGTGCATTCAGTAACTATTAATTGGAGCTCTTGAAGAAGAGGAAACGATTTAGTCCCGAAACATTTTAGATCCATACAGGATGAAAAATTTCCGCCAACAGAAATGTGCGTGCACATTAGGATGTTTACGAAGTAGTGTTGGAGGCAGTAGGTGCCAGTGGAAAGGGCCTAGGCCTCGGAGTCAGGGGACTTGGGTTCTAATCTCAGCTCTGCCCCAGGACTGCTGGGTGACCCTGGGCAAGTCATCAACCTCTCTGTGCCTCATCTTCCCTCATCGGTAAAATGGAGATCATCATCATCATCAATCGTATTTATTGAGTGCTTACTATGTGCAGAGCACTGTACTAAGCGCTTGGGAAGTACAAATTGGCAACATATAGAGACAGTCCCTACCCAACAGTGGGCTCACAGTCTAAAAGGGGGAGAGATCTCACCCTTTTTGACCCCTTTGTAAAGTGACTACTTTAGATTATCAGATCTGATTATTCAAATCTAGCCCAGTGTTTGGCACACAGGAAGCACTTAATAGACACCACGACTAACTCCTAAATCCCATAAGCAAGAAACAGTCTCCCTAAGAATGGCCTGCCTTACCCAAGCCCCCAAACCACACCGGACACTGGAAACAGTGAATCCTCTGTGTCCTCGAGCAACCTACGCCTGTTATCTCATCTGTAAAATGGGAATTAGACCATATTCCCTCCTACTTGAACTGTGAGCCCCATGTGGAACAGGGACTTTGTCCAACCCCCAGTGCTTAGAACAGTGCTTGGCATGCAGGAACTGATGAGCATGTACTATTATTATTATTAATAATAATTTATTATTATTATTACTACTGAGAAGCAGCATGGCTCAGTGGAAAGAGCACGGGCTTTGGAGTCAGAGGTCATGGGTTCAAATCCCAGCTCCGCCACTTGTCAGCTGTGCGACTTTGGGCAAGTCACTTAACTTCTCTGTGCCTGTTACCTCGTCTGGAAAATGGGGATTAAAACTGTGAGCTCCCTGTAGGACAACCTGATCACCTTGTAACCTCCGCAGTGCTTAGAACAGTGCTTTGCACATAGTAAGCGCTTAATAAATGCCATTATTATTAATAATAATAATTAATAAAACAGAAAATATGCCAGCACAACTGGGGACAGTATTGTATGTGCATGAAGTAGGAAGACTGTCACTCATCATGCCTTTTTTTAACCACATTCACAGGCCTGGGTGAAATTTACTACTCGTGGTGCTATCTTCAAGTAGGAAGGATAACCACCGCTCCTACTACATGAGCTGAAACTAGGAAATGCTTGCCATGCCTCATTGACTTCTCTCTTACCTGGGGCTCATTTGTATTACCCTTGCTTAGCTAAAGATGAATCTAGTTCCACCTGCAAATGGTTTGCTTGCTTAATCCTCTAGAAGTGGATCATCACGCGTTATTTTCCCATCTCATTAAAATTTGACTGAGCAAAGCTCTATGAGCTTGAATAAAGAATGGCTCTTTAGTTGAAAGGAGGGTACCAGGCGGAATGTCTCCTGTTTAATTGGGGCATGTGTTCCAATTTAACAAGCGTACGGTTCACCCAGGGGATTTCTGAAACATCAGAATTCCTGTAACCAATTTCACTGTAGTAATAAGGGACTAGACTGGTTAACTGTTACTTCAAAGGAAAAATACTCACAGTCAAAGTCTGATTTTACAAATAATCACCACAATAACGTCGTAAACGCAAGCCACAGATATTAAGGGAGACAATGCACTCCTTTGATCCCACAGTCACTCAGAGTCTGAACTTGAAACATTTTTAATCTGTTCCTGGTGTTTTGGGCTGCCTGCTTCTATTAGGAGCATTTTAGACTGGGTATTATTAGTCTATACAAACGGTAAATTCAGCCTGACTTGGAAGGTCAATGAAATCTGAAAAAAAGATGCAAAATAAAAGGGAAAGTTACTCGTTCTTACTCAGTGGGAGTGGTACATCTTTGAGTGACTGCTGGGTATTGTGCACTGCACTAAGTGAATACTGCAGCAAACTGAAGTCCAAATCACAGTCCCTCCCCAAAAGGAGCTTCCAATATGGGGATGATGGAGCCTGAAATGAAAATAACTTGCTTGGCCTTATCAGTCAATCGATGTAATTTATTCAGTGTTTATTGTGTGCAGAACACTATGCTTCGTACTTGGTGTTCTACAATACAACAGAGTTGGTAGATGCATTACCAAGGATGACAAGGAGCTTACAGTCTAGAGTGGAGGAAAAAAAAAATTAGGAAAAGATTCTCCCCATATTTTCTGCACTTTGCTCACCCCAATACCACAGCATTTATGAAATTATCCTTACATGCTTTTTCCCTATCTGTCTCCCTTGTAGACTGTAAACTCCTTGGGGGCAGGGAGTGTGTCTGCCAATTGATGTTGAATTGTATTTTCCCAAACACGTAGTACAGTGCTCTGCACGCAATAAACGTTCAGTACATCTCGTTGTCTCTAAGCTTGCTGTGGGCAGGGATTGTGTCTGTTATTGTTATATTGCACTCTCCCAGATGTTTAGTACAGTGCTCTGCACGGTAAGTACTCAGTAAATACGATTGAATGAAATACCACTGATTGATTGGATAGTTGTTACCTGCTACAGATCAGCACACATTTTATTTGAGGGTAACCGATGGTGAGAAGTTATCCACATTCATTCATTCATGCAATTGTATTTATTGAGCGCTTACTGTGTGCAGAGCACTGTTGGTGTGGCTGAATAGATTGAAATGCTGAGGAGGAGGGTGACCTAGGGAGAAGAAAAATGAATTGGGGTTGAAGATCCTCCACAGCTGGGCACTCCTGCATACTTGGGACCTCAGGGGAACTGGGGAGAAGCAATGTGGCCTAGTGGATAGAGCAGAGAGACCTGGGAATCAGAAGGTCCTGGGTTCTAGTCCCAGCTCTGCCACTTGTCTGCTGTGTCACCTTAGGCAAGTCAACTAACTTCTCTGTGCTTCAATTACCCATCTATAAATTGGGCTTATGTGGGAAGTGGACTGTGTCTAACTGATAACGTCTGAACAGTGTCTGGCATATAGTAAGCGCTTAACAAATACCATAAAAAACCCAAACTACAACAGTTGGGTTTATGTGCTTGATTGTGTCTGCGTGAGGTTGAATGTCAGTGTTGAGGGAGACTTGCAGTGGGAGAGGAAGTATGAGAAAGTGAGCTGGTGAGGAATGGAGTTTGAAGAGGGACAGGGGGATTATTCACAGAGCAGAATATAAATGCCGGGGTTTTGTTTTTCAAAGGTGTTTGTCCTCCAACAAGGTACTTCTTTCACACTGCGTGTTTTTTGGGTCTCTGCCTGGAAGAATGGCTAGCATAAATGAAAATTCTCTGGGGCTTTTGAAGGCAAAGTGGTTTGTTGGAATGCATTGCTAATGTACTCAGTACAATTATCTTTGTTGTAAATAGTGTCAAGAGCCACAGCCAAAGGTGATAGAAGATTGTGTTTTGGGAAGGAATACATAAAGAGAGAGACTGAATCAGGCCACTGTAAAAATCCCATAAGTGAATAAGAAAGAATGAAAATTCTGCTCAGTCTCTATTTTCATCTCTGGTGAAGGTTTGCACTTCCAATCAGAGGGCAAACTGGATTTCAGAGTGCCATGACACCGTGCCAGAAATTATCCACACAAACCACCCTATTACCGCCTCCTGTTTTCATGTTTTTCCCAGCTCTATCCTCATGACCTAGTTTAAATTTTGAATGGCACTATTATGGCTTGTTCAGCACAAAAAATAGATCTGTAAAAACATCATTATTTATTATTATTATTATATTGCAGTTTTGATTACACACTTATGTGTCAAGCACTGCTCTAAGCACTGGGGTAGATACAAATTAATCAAGTCAGGCAAAGTCCCCATTCTCCTTGGGGCTCACAGTCTAAGTAGGAGGGAGAACAGGCATTGCATCCCCATTTTACTGATGAAGAAACTGAAGCACAGATAAGTAAAGTGACTTGCCCAAGATCACACAGCAGACAGGCGGTGGAACTGGAATTAGAACCCAGGTTCTCTGACACCCAGTTGTGAGCCCTTTCCACTAGGTTACGTTGCTCCAAAACATCATTGTGAGGGCCATTGGTGGGGGGGACGGGGATGGTGGAGGAGGGTTTGGTCAAGAAAGTAGCGTGGCTTGGTAGACAGAGCCTGGGTTTGAGAGTCAGAAGGACCTGGATTCTAATTCTGACTCCACCACATGTCTGCTGTATGATCTTGGGCAAGTCATTTCACTTCTCTGGGCCTCAGTTCTGTAATGGGGATTGAGACAGTGAGCCCCACATGGGACAGGGACTGTGTCCAACCTGATTAACTTGTATCTATCCTAGCAATTAGAACAGTGCTTGGCACATGGTAAGTGCTTAACAAGTACCAGAATTATTATTGTCGTTATTGTGGTCTCTCCTTAGCCCCTTGAAACACACCATTCCCCTCAACTCATCATGGCTTCCCAATCTTGACTCCCTTCCCCACAGCACCTGTATATATGTATATATGTTTGTAAATATTTATTAGTTTTATTTATTTTACTTGTACATATCTATTTATTTTATTTTGTGAATATGTTTGGTTTTGTTCTCTGTCTCCCCCTTCTAGACTGTGAGCCCACTGTTGGGTAGGGACTGTCTCTATATGTTGCCAACTTGTACTTCCCAAGCGCTAAGTACAGTGCTCTGCACACAGTAAGCGCTCAATAAATACAATTGATTAATTGATTGATTATCCTTCAGCTGCAGGCCCACAATTCCCGTGACCCTGGGTGAGTTTTGCTCAGTGCTGAAGTCAGTGTTACACCTCTCAACTCTTGGGCATTGGCCAGTAAGATTATCCCCAAGGATGCTGTAAGCCCAGTGTGGGCAGGGATTGTCTCTCTTTATTGCTGAATTAGAGAAGCAGCGTGGCTCAGTGGATAGAGCACGGGCTTTGGAGTCAGAGGTCATGGGTTCAAATCCCTGATCCACCAATTGTCAGTTGTGTGACTTTGGGCAAGTCACTTCAGTTCTCTGGGCCTCAGTTACCTCATCTGTAAAATGGGGATGAAGACTGTGAGCCCCCTGTGGGACAACCTGATTGCCTTGTAACCTCTGCAGCACTTAGAACAGTGCTTTGCACATAGTAAGCACTTAATAAAAGCCACTCTTATTATTTCTGTTACGTTACAAGTGCTTAGTACAGTGTTCTGCAAACAGTAAGCACTCAATAAATAAGATTGAATGAATGAATGAATGCCAAAAAACTGATTTTTAGACTTTTAGATTTTTAGATTTTTAGTCTTTTAGACTGTGAGCCCACTGTTGGGTAGGGACTGTCTCTATATGTTGCCAACTTGTACTTCCCAAGCGTTTAGTACAGTGCTCTGCACACAGTAAGCACTCAATAAATACGATTGATGATGATGATGATGATTTTTAAAAACCAGTTTGATTCCTGGCTAGGAAAAGTTGTACTTATTCCTTTGGGGATTGCTGCTGCTGTACAACACTCCCACACAGTAGTAACCACGGGAGCAAAGGCTGAACTCAATGGTATGAATAGCAAGACTCTCCACTCCATGCAGAATCTAAAATTACAGTCATGAGCAGTAATAAATTCAAAGTCCAGGGAGCTTAGACTACCTTCTGTATTTCTGATTTCCACTAGAGTGTAAACTCACTGAAGGAAGGGAACGTGCATCTTTCCAGTCCTGTTGGAAATTGATCCAGCAATTAATGAAAATTGTTCACGCATAGATGGCATTTTGGGGATTGTATTTGGGGTCCACTTTTCAACCTTAGAGTTGTCAATTCCTGGTAGACATTGGGCAGCATCCAACTACAGATCTACAAGGCTGTTTTGTTAAGATTTTGTTTGAATGAACTTGGAAGTTCCTTCTTAAAGGAAGGCCTGCTTAGCTTGCTATCAAGCTAAGAAAATCTAAAGGAATCTTTAGGAAACTCATGCTATAGTATAATGGTCAGCATAAGGGCGACTGCAGTGAGATGGTGTACTGATGGTGACTTGGCTATGGAAATAGATGTAAGCCCATTAATCTTCATGTTGTTAGATCAGAAAGTGCCTGGTATACAATTCTTGCTCCTCTTGACAGCTAATACAAGCAGAAGCTCTTCATTTATTTTTTTTCCCCTTTAACACAGTTAAGAATCAGTTGTGTACTTTCCAAGTAGTTAGAACAGTGCTCTGCACACAGTAAGCGCTCAATAAATACGATTGAATGAATATATGAATGAATAATAATAAAGAGAATGCCCTGGAGAGGTAGTGCCTCATTATGCCAGAGGGTTCCAGCTCAGTGAGTTCTGGTTTTCACTCAATTGTGTGTTATTTCAGTGGACAACCAAAGTATAAAGTATAATTTTTTTATTCATTAAAACGTATTTAAATCTTCCCACTACTGGGATAGAGCACGGAACTGAGAGTTTTATGGGACAGAAACCATTTCTAGACTGTGAGCCTGTTGTTGGGTAGGGACCGTCTCTATATGTTGCCAGCTTGTACTTCCCAAGTGCTTACTACAGTGCTCTGCACACAGTAAGCACTCAGTAAATACGATTGAATGAATGAATGAATGAATTGGAAGAAACGGGTTCTGGCTGAACTGTTTACAAATTATGGGATTATTAGCAACCCAGCAGAATTTGCAGGCCTCGTCCATTTGGATAAATTCCAGAGTTCACCCTCTCATATCTTTCTGAGCAGAGTTAAAAGGACTGGGTGATGGTGGTGATGTTAGTAGTAGTAGTAGAAATTATAATAATAATTATGGTATTTGTTAGGCAGTTTCTATGTGCCAAACACTGTTCTAAGAACTGGGGTAGATACAGGGTAATCAGGTTGTCCCACGTGGGGCTCACACTTTTAATCCCCATTTTACAGCTGAGGTAACTGAGGCACAGAGAAGTGAAGTGATTTACCCATGATCACGCAGCAGACAAGTGGCAGAGCCGGGATTAGAACCCATGCAGCAGCAGTATGTATTGAATTCCCATTCGGTACAATGCAATCTACTAAACTCCTCGGAAAGTATAATATATTCCCTGACCACATAGAGTTTACACTCTAATAGGGGAGACAAACATAAATGTTATTTATAAAGTATTGGGAATAGGTGACTGCACAATTGATTGTACATATATACATGAGTTGAAGTGTGTTTTAAGTATCTAAGTGCTCAAAGGTAGCTTTTGTGTTGATACGACATAGTTGGAATTTAGGGAAGATTTAAAGAGTGGGATTTTAGTAGGGCTCTGAACAAGGGGAGAGTTGTGGTCTGTTGGATTGTGGGGAAGTGTAGCATTAATTGACACAGTGATTCAACAGTATGACTGTTTTACAGTCGTTTTGGGAGAATGTTACATACTTAGTCTGAGTAGTGAGCTTTGGCCTTGTCCAAAGTCATTAAGGCTATGGCAGGGTCCAAGCTGGTATCACTTGGATTCTATCCAACACAGTTCCAGACTGATGTCATCTGCATTTTTAACATCCATATCCCCAAATGTGAGTCTGTGGTGATTTGAGACTGGGCCCGTGGATTAAAGCTCTGAAATCTGTGTCCGTAGGATGAGAAAGAACTATTTCCCCGTTGGTGAGAATACCTGCAAATTTAAGCCCTGGTGGCCAACAACAATTTTCATTATGTTCGTAGAGATCTTGCCATTTTGAGGACAAAAGCTTGGTGTCACCTTCTGACCAAAATGGTTATTTAACAATTATGAGGTGGCCACTCTTGCGATCAGTTGAATAAGTCCAAAATAAATTGGATAGGGTGTTTTATAGCAATATTTCAGTCGGTCTCCCTTGGCAACAAGATGAAAAGGGAATATTTTCAAATTGTCTCTTTGGGTAGGATAAATGTTATGCCCTTGTTAGTATAAATCACATGGCTTGGGAAGTGGTGTACCTTCATCTTTCAACTCTGAAAGTCTGGATTTCTCATCTGCCTTATTAAAATGGCATTTTTATGCTTCTTGGGCCTGAAGATCTACATCCCCAGATAACAAATGAGTTTTAAGCAGGAAATCTATCATTATATGTATTTTCTCTGGTTTTTCATGGAACACATAATCTTTGTGTTCCAAACTAGACGGCACTGTGATATCCTCCCCACTGAGGAGGAGAAACCTCAATTTAGCTCCTGTGAGTTTAGGAAGGGAAAATGGTTCTTTTGTTTCTTATACAATTGCTTTATTACCTTGAGAAATGATTTCCTCCTGAATTATCCAACTGCAGATGAAAAGGACACTGTGGAATTGTCAAACAGGCAGATCCAGGAAAACAAATTTAAATAATTTCATACTTTTCCAGAGAAAAAGAGACATATAAGAAACCAAATGTTTGTTTGAAATGCAGAAAATGTCCATGCAGGCTAAAAACCCCTACTGGAAGTAGTTTCAGACGACTGAGCCAGAAAGATAAATAAAACCTAAAAACGCCAGTTTCAACTAAGTCTGGTTTTCAACGGTCCCACCCAGTGGGTCAATTGTGGTTCACCAGACAACTTGTAAGAAAAGGTAGGATTGCATTTACGGCTGTGGGCATGAGTCATTTTCTGATTAGTTTCCAATGAATGTTCTGGTAAAAAGAACAGTCTTTCAGGAGGATATGTTTCCTACAATTACCTGTGAAATGCTTATTTGTTATCAGCAGAACATCAGTCTGTCAATGAATGGTATTTATCCAGGGTTCTGTGCAGAGCATTCATTCATTCAATTGTATTTATTGAGCGCTTACTGTGTGCAGAGCACTGCACTAAGCGCTTGGGAAGTGCAGGTTGGCAACATATAGAGACGGTCCCTACCCAACAACGGGCTCATAGTCTAGAAGGGGGAGACAGACAACAAAACAAAACATGTGGACAGGTTTCAAGTCGTCAGAACAAATAGAATTAAAGCTAAATGCACATCATTAACAAAATAAATAGAATAGTAAATATGTACAAGTAAAATAAATAGAGTAACAAATCTGTACAATCATATATACAGGTGCTGTGGAGAGGGGAAGGAGGTAGGGTGAGGAGGAGGGGGAGGAGGAGAGGAAAAGGGGGCTCAGTCTGGGAAGGCCTCTTGGAGGAGGAGAGCTCTCAGTAGAGCACTGTACTAAGGGCTTTGAAAAGTACAATGCAACAGAGTTGGTAGTCATGATCCCTGCCCACAAGGAGCTTACAGTCTAGAGGGGAGACAGAATTAAAATAAATTATGGAGATGTACATAAGTGCCATGGTGTTGAGCGTAAGGTGAATATATAGTAATCTATAGTCAAAGCCCTACTGAGAGCTCACCTCCTCCAGGAGGCCTTCCCAGACTGAGCCCCTTCCTTCCTCTCCCCCTCCTCCTCCTCTCCATCACCCCTGCCTAGCCTCCTTCGCTTCTCCACAGCGCCTGTGTATATGTATATATGTTTGTACATATTTATTAGTCTATTTATTTATCTTACTTGTACATATCTATTCTATTTATTTTATTTTGTTAATATGTTTGGTTTTGTTCTCTGTCTCCCCCTTCTAGACTGTGAGCCCTCTGTTGGGTAGGTACCGTCTCTATATGTTGCCAACTTGTACTTCCCAAGTGCTTAGTACAGTGCTCTGCACACAGTAAGTGCTCAATAAATACGATTGATTGATTGATTGATAGTGCTTAAAGGTTATAGTGAATAGACTATGAAGAAGGGAAAGGGAGTAGGAGATGGCTTAGTCAGAGAAGGTCTCTTGGAGAAGGTGTGATTTTTTTTATATAAGGTTTAAAAGGTGAATGAGTCGATGCATGACGCAGCATGGCTCAGTGGAAAGAGCACGGGCTTTGGAGTCAGGGGTTATGGGTTCGAATCCCATAACCAATTGTCTGCCAATTGTCAGCTGTGTGACTTTGGGCATGTCACTTAACTTCTCTGTGCCTCAGTCACCTCATCTGTAAAATGGGGATTAAGACTGTGAGCCCCCTGTGGGACAACCTGATCACCTTGTAACCTCCCCAGTGCTTAGAACAGTGCTTTGCATATAGTAAGCACCTAATAAATGCCATTATCTTCTAGAATGTGAGCCCGCTGTTGGGTAGGGACCATCTCTATATGTTGCCAACTTGTACTTCCCAAGAGCTTAGTACAGTGCTCTGCACACAATAAGTGCTCACTAAATATGATTGAATGAATGAATATAGAAAAGACAAGGAGTTCCAGTCGAGAGGGAGGATGTGGGGAAGGGGTTGGTGGTGAGATAGACAAATTGGAGGTACAGAATGCAGGTTAGCATTTAGAGGAGTGAAATGTGTGGGTTGTGATTTAGTAGGAGAGCAGTGAGGTAAAATAGAAGGGAGAGAGCTGATTGAGTCCTAAGAAACCCAGAAATTATTTTTTAAGGAATGCTCAGTAATAACAAATGACGATTATGGTATTAACTGCTTATTAGATGCTAAGCACCTCCCACCATTCTCTCTGTCTCACAAGCCCATAACCTTGGCATTATCCTTGACTCATCTCTCTCATTCAACCCACATCTTCTAGACTGTAAGCCCGGTGTAGGCAGGGATTGTCTCTATTGCTGAATTGTACGTTCCAAGCACTTAGTACAGTGCTCTGCACACAGTAAGTGCTCAATAAATACAATTGAATGAATGAATATTCAATCTGTCACCAAATTCTCTTGGTTCAACCTTCCTCAAATCGCCAAAATTCACCTTTCGTCTCCAACTAAACTGTTACCATGCTAATCCAAGCACTGATCCTATCCCTCCTTGATTACTGCTTCAGCCTCCTTGCTGACCTCCCTGCCTCATTCATTCATTCATTCAATCGTATTTATTGAGCGCTTACTTTGTGCAGAGCACTGTACTAAGCGCTTGGGAAGTACAAGTTGGCAACATATAGAGATGGTCCCTACCCAACAGCGGGCTCACGCCTCCTGTCTCTCTCCATACCAGTCTATACTTCACTCAGCTGCCCAGATCATTTTTCTACAAAAATGTTAAGAGCAGCAGTGTGCCTCGATGGAAAGAGCACGAGATTTGGAGTCAGGGGTCATGGGTTCAAATCCCAGCTCCACCAATTGTCAGCTGTGTGACTTTGGGCAAGTCACTTAACTTCTCTGGGCCTTAGTTACCTCATCTGTAAAATGAGGATGAAGACTGTGAGCCCCTGTGGGACAACCTGATCACCTTGTAACTTCCCAGCACTTCGAACAGTGCTTTGCACATAGTAAGTGCTTAATAAATGCCATCATCATCATCATGTTCAGTCCATGTTTCCCCGGTCCTCATGAACCATCTCCACATCAAACTGAAACTCCTTACCGTAGACTTTCAAGCACTCAATCACCTTGCCCAGTCCTACCTTGCTCCTCTGGTTTCCTAAACAACTGAGACTTCACACTTGGCTCTTCTAATGCCAATACCTTGCAACTAACGTCTCGCCCAAGTCCTGCCTCTGGACTGCTCTTCTAATGCCAATACCTTGCAACTAACCTCTCGCCCAAGTCCTGCCTCTGGACTGGAATGCCCTCCGTCTTTGTAACTGAGAGACAATCACTTTCCCCAACTTCAAAGCCTTTTAAAAAGCAACTCTCTCCTAAGAGGTCTTCCCCGGCTAAGCCCTCATTTCCTCTTACTCCATTCTGTGGGGCCTTTACACCTAGATCTGAACCCATTATTCACCCCTCCCTCAACCCCACAGTACTTATGTACAGTTACATAATTTATTTACTTAGATTAATGTCTGTCTCCCACTCTAACTGTAAGGTCAATATGGGCAGGGAACATGTCTACCAACTCTGTTGTAGGGTACCCTCCCACGCCTTTACTGCGTTGCTCAGCACACAGTAAGTGCTCAATAAATGCAATTGATTGATTAAGCATTGGGATTGATGAAGAAAAGTCAGTCCCTGTCCCACAAGGAGCTCAAAATCAAAGCGTGGATTCCTATTCACTCCACTGTCAGCCCCACAGCACTTATGCACATATCCTTGAATTCTCCCATTTCCCCTATCTGTCTGTCTCCACCTTTAGACTGTAAGCTCCTTGTGAGCAGGGATCTTGTCTACCAACTCTATTGTATTATAGTCTCCCAAGTGCTTAGTACAGTGCTCTGCATCCAGTAAGTGCTCAATAAATGCCATTGATTGATTGATTATCTGGAAGAAGCTGGTATCTTATCCCTATTTTGCAAAGGAGGAACCAAGGCATAGAGTGTCTAAGTGACTGCCACAGCAAGCCAGTGGCAGAAATGGGATGACAAACTGGGGTTCCAACTTAGAGTCCAAAAGTCCTTCCCTTGGGCCTTTATGTTTCAAAGGACCGGTTCTGAGGAGGCTTGAACGTCAGCTCTTCTGACATCCCATTGCATCAGCTTTGCTAAAAATCCCCAAGGAATCATTTCTGGCAGCTTGGAAGCAATGAGTTGGAGTACAAAGAAATATGAGGTAAAGTTACGAAGAGGGCAATGTGGTCCAGTCCAGACAATGGCAGTTCTGACGTTGTGGAGAGAGGTTTGGGCGAGTTTTAAGGTCCTGCTCAGAGCTTACCTCCCCACCCCACCCCCCATGACCCGTCTCACTCTACTGACACTGTTGCTGTGTCCCGTGCCCCACAAAGCCCCTTTCCCTGCTTCTGTCTATCCCAGGGGCCTCTCTCCAAGATGAATATTGGGACTTGCTCAAACTGCTCAAGTCTATTAATCTTAGCCTTGGCGATAGGATTCCAGCATCCTATTTCCAACTTCAGCTCTAATTGACTCTATTCCCTTAGGTAACTTCTCTGCAACGCAGCATCTCCATCTCCAGGAATTATGCTACAAAGGAATTTTGCAGCCTCATGCATAGAAATACTTATCGGGTCATAAGAAACTTGCTTTCAGGGGTGTCAAATTTTAATTTTCAGTCTGGGGGCAAACTTACGGTCTGAGCTCTTCGGAGTGGAGTTTCGACGGGCACAGAATCCAATGGGTAAGGCTCCCAGGGGCAAGAATCATCTAGCGTGGCTACACTGGGGCCGTATAAGAGGCCCCTGGCTGGTTCTGAAGCACAGTTAGGGCCTATATTCATTTTACTTGTACATATCTATTCTATTTATTTTATTTTGTTAGTATGTTTGGTTTTGTTCTCTGTCTCCCCCTTTTAGACTGTGAGCCCACTGTTGGGTAGGGACTGTCTCTATATGTTGCCAATTTGTACTTCCCAAGCGCTTAGTACAGTGCTCTGCACATAGTAAGCGCTCAATAAATATGATTGATGATGATGATGATGATGTTAAAGCCTAGCAGGAATGCAAACAGCCTCCAACTGGGCCTGGGAATTCGTTGGAAGCAAGAGGAGGCCAGGTTCAAATCCATTGACCTTGCCAGTCTCTGAGGCTGGGCTGATAGTGGAGAGGAACCCCCTTTATGCCCCTGGAGTCCTGGTTCACCCCCAGAACTGTCATCAAGCAGCCTGGGCCTATATGTTGCCAACTTGTACTTCCCAAGTGCTTAGTACAGTGCTCTGCACACAGTAAGCGCTCAATAAATATGATTGAATGAATGAATGGTCCTGCCAGAGCTAAAGGAGCTTACAGCTTGGTTAAGGGGATTGGGCCTGGACCTTATCAGCATGGCATAGTGGATAAAACGTTGGGCTTGAAGTCAGAAGGTCATGGGCTCTAGTCTTGGCTCCACTACTTATCTGCTGCGTGACCTTGGACAAGTCACTTAACTTCTCGGTGCTTCAGTTACCTCAGCTGTAAAATGGGGATTGATACTGTGAGCCCCCCCCCCCCCCCCCCCACCCGATGAGACAGGGACTGTGACCAAACTGATTTGCTTGTATATACCCCAGTGCCTGACATACATGCTTAACAAATACCACAATTAGTATTATTATTACTTCAGTGGGAGGACACTGGGATCAAGAATTGGAACAGCCGTATTTGCTCCATTTCTGGTCTCCTAGCGACTCCAAGGAGCAGGGTGGGTTAGCTATGGCTAATAGCTTCTCTTACAATCAATCAGTGGTATTTTCTGAGCACTTACTGTATGCAGAGCGCTGTACTAAGTGCTTGAGAGAGAACAATAAAACAGAATTTGTAGAAACAATCCCACTTACAGTGTAGATGGAGAGACAGACATTAAAATAAATTATAGATATGCACATAAGTGCTATGGCAGAGGATTGGATGAATATCAAGTACTTAAAAGGGTACAACTCCAAGGGCATAGGTGATGAGAAGAAGAGGGAGTAGGATAAATGGAGGCTTAGTCAGGGAAGGCCTGTGGGAGGAGATGGGATTATAATAAGTCTTTGAAGGTGGGGAGATTGGTGGTCTTTTGTAAATGAAGAGTGAGGGACTTCCAGGCCAGAGGGAGGATGTGGTCTTTCTGATGTGAGGATATGAGAAGCAGTGTGGCTCAGTGGAAAGAGCACGGGCTTTGGAGTCAGAGGTCATGGGTTCAAATCCCAGCTCTGCCAATTGTCAGCTGTGTGACTTTGGGCAAGTCACTTAACTTCTCTGTGCCTCAGTTACCTCATCTGGAAAATGTGGATTAAGACTGTGAGCCCCACGTGGGACAACCTGATCACCTTGTAAGCTCCCCAGCACTTAGAACAGTGCTTTGCACATAGTAAGCGCTTAATAAATGCCATTATTATTATTATTATTATTATTATTATTAGGTCAAGAAGTCAGCCCCAGAGCTTGGCAGGACAATGACTTGAGACTGAGGTACAGGGAATAGGTTGGCATTGGAGGAGCACACAGGCTAGGTCGTAGGTGGAAAACAGTGATGTTCCCAGTGTCAATTCTATGGAATTGTTTGCCCCTTCTTCTCATGGACTTAGTACCCCTGTTTGCTCTAGCAATGCTTCACACCCCTCTGATCAATCAATCATATTTACTGAGCATTTACTGTGTGCAGAGCACTCCACTAAGCCCTTGGCAAGGTAAAAAATAAATAAAAGAGTTGGTAGAGATGTTCCCTACCCACGAGAAGGAGGGAGAGACAGAACATTAAAAAATAATTTACAGCTGTGTACCTAAGTGCTGTGGGGATGAGGATGGGGTGAATAAAGGGTGCAAAATCAAGTGTGAGGATGACTCAGGGAATGGGAGATGAGGAAATGAGGGCTTAGTAGGGGAAGGCCTCTTGGAGGAAATGTGCTCTGGGGTTGCTGCTGCTACTTATGCTGTCTGTGTGGACCAAGTGAACTTTTCAAAGGTAATCGTCCTTTCTGGGCCTGATCTGGATGAGGCAAACCTAACCTTAGCGTTATCTTATTATATGGACAGGACCAATGTATTTGGAGCAGTATATTACTAGTACTTCCTCAGCGCCAGCCTCCTGGTCATTTTCAGGTGGCACATCTGATTGACAGCATCCTAGGCAGTTTTGTTACTGAATCCAGTGCCCCTGCTTCCCAGGGAATTGGAAGGTTTCCTGTGGGTAGTCTCAAGGTGTACTTTTATGAGTTGAGTCGAGCCTGGGGCCACGGCTGATCTGCTAATGACTCTTGAATAGCAATTGGTGAGTCCGTTGTTGGGTAGGAATTTTCTCTGTTGCTGAATTGTACTTTCCAAGTGCTCAGTACAGTGCTCTGCACACAGTAAGTGCTCAATAAAGATGATTGAATGAATGAACGAAATACATTTATTAAGTGCTTAGTTTTAAGCAAAAGGGGTAAATACAAGCTTATGAGATCAGATACAGTCCCTTTCCCTCCTGGAGCTCAAACATCTATCAACCCTATTTTAAAGATCAGAAAACTGAGGCAAAGAGGGGTTAAATAACCCGCCCAAGATCACGTAGTAGACCAGTGGTGGAGCAGGGACTTGAGCCCGGGTGTCCTGATTCCCAGAACTATGCTCTTCCCATTGGGCCATGCCGCCTCTCCCAGTCAAACAGAACACATAACTCAAAGCAAAAATACTGTCATCATGACCTCATCTTAATACTTTTCAGCCCTTCTGTACTGTAAGTGCTGTGGCAGATATAAATTCATTGGGCTGAATACAATCCCTCACCCACAAGGGACTTGTAGTCGAGTAGAGGAAGGCTGGGTATTGAATCTCCAGTTTTTGCAGTTGAGGAAACTGAGGTACAGAGAAGTTAGGTGACTTTCCTAAGGTCACACAGAAGGCAAGTCTTTGAGCCAGGTGTAGAACTCAGGTCTCCTGACTTCCAAGCGTGTGTATTTATGTTCAATATGCGTTAAGTTGAATTGATATTAATCACCAGTAGGTGAATGACACTAGTGCACATTCTAAGCAATTAATGCTTTTACTCAGTGTTTCTGAGTTTGTCTGAGAAGATAATGATAAACGAAGATTTTGGATCTTAATCTGCTCGTGGTGCTTTTGACACTATCCGCTTTAACGGTCAGAAATTACAAGGCTTGTCCTTTTATCATTACTTCTATTTCCTAAAATCATGCATGGCTCAGTGGAAAGAGCCCGGGCTTTGGAGTCAGAGGTCATGGGTTCAAATCCCGACTCCGCCACTTGTCAGCTGTGTGACTTTGGGCAAGTCACTTCACTTCTCTGAGCCTCAGTTACCTCATCGGTAAAATGGGGATGAAGACTGTGAGCTCCACGTGGGACAACCTGATCACCTTGTATCCCCCCCAGTGTTTAGAACAGTGCTTTGCACATAGTAAGTGCTTAACAAATGCTATTATTATTATTATTCTCTGGGCCTCAGTCACCTCATCTGTAAAATGGGGATGAAGATTGTGAGCTCCACGTGGGACAACCTGATCACCTTGTAACCTCCCCAGCGCTTAGAACAGTGCTTTGCACATAGTAAGCACTTAATAAATGTCATCATCATCATCATCATGTCTTCAGACATTTGGTCTACTCCTCTACCCGGATACAAGGCAGTTCTTCAGAGAAGTGAATCAGAATAGACTATGAAGCAGCATATGATCTTTGGAATTTAAATGTGTTTTAAATTTAAAAACAGATCGTTCTTGTTTTCTTGGAGCCATTTTCTGATTAAGAAATAAACCTCCCTAGAAATAATCAACTGTTAACATTTACTACACAGCATGCAGCAGTCTGCGCATTCAATGGCTGTTTGAGTATGAGTATCCCAGGGCAAAATTTGCCCCTAAAAGTGATCTAAGTTAGTGAGAGAAAGTTATCTATGTGTTTTCCTTTTTAAACCATATGCTCACTTTTTCAGCCTATGTGTCTCTGGCCGTCCAGGGCCATATACTTGGGGTGACATTCCCCATTAATGGTGCTTGAAATTGCTAGTTCTTGGATGGAACACATGATTTAATGCAAGAATGTGGAAAAATAATGCACAGTGTGGGATGGTCTCTGTTCTGATAAATACCACAATTATTATTATTGCTAAGCACTTACTATGTGCCAAGCATTTTACTAAATACCGGGGAAGATAATTATTCAGATCAGACAGTCCCTGCTCCAGCTGGATCTCACAGGATAAGGGACATCAGGTATTTTATCTCCACTTTATGTGAGAGGAAAGAGAGGCATAGAGAAATTGTGATGCATAAGTTTCCAGTGAAACAGTACATTGCTCAAGTGCTTAGTACAGTGCTGTGCACACAATAAGCACTTGATAAATATAACCAATAAGCTCGTTGTTGACAGGAAATGGGTCTCTTTATTATATTTTACTCTACTAAGTGCTTAGTACAGTGCTCTGCAGCCAGTAAGTGCTCAATAAATGCAACTGAATGAACTGATTGATTGAAACAATACCATCATGGGGGTTGCTGGATTTTGCCCCATCTTCTGCTGATGCAAATTTTCGGGAAAATAATTTTTCAAAAGCTGCATTTTCAATCATCAAGAACATGCATTTGAAGAAGGGGCCTAATGTGCTTATTGCTCATTTATTCAGACAGTGTACAGTTTTAAATGAAGATTTCCAAAGCATATTTAAGCAAATTACCTCTAAGCTGAAAATATGGTTTTGGAGATCAAAAGAAGGCGTTAAACTCTAAATTATCTGACACACGTTCTCCTAAGATCAGTCAGAGGTCCCATCATCAAAGAGGCAATTTTCTCCATCCCAGCCACAGGAAGAATTTGGTAGAATTGTTCATCTGAGGGGTGGATGGAACGGCGGGGCCTTTAAAAAGCTAACTTTGGTGACAATAGGAATAATTCTCTAGCCATTTAATGGACACTATGTCCAGTGAAAGCATAAGATGAGTGAAAGAAATGAACACTATGAACAAAATGCCAGGTCAGAGTAAGCAAGGTCATTGTGTTTCAGAGGCATTTCGGCCACTACCAAATCATAGAAGTCATAAGCCTAGATTCATTCATTGCTAAACTTCAAAAGTCACAGAAGGGAGGAAGATTACACTGGCATGGGGGAAAAAGAAAATGGGGTGGAAGGATAAAGAATACGTGATGACTTTGGGAAGTCAGTGATGCGCACCAAAATATATTGCCACCTCCTTCCCCCACCCCCCGACAACATTTGCTGTCAGTTTTCCACAAACGGCTCTCCAGGAAAAGAGATAAACCAACAGATTGTCTAAGAAACCAATCCCTGTGTGCTATTGAAGTTCTAAGTTGGATTCTCGTCCCTGCTTCCAAAGGTGCAGTAGGGACTCGGTGTGGTTTAGGAGAAAAATGACAATGGCCTAAATGGCGCACTTTGTGTTCATACATTTTGTAATGTGGAAATAAAGTTCCTTTTCATAGTTGGTTTTGCAAGAGAAAACAGCAGGGGAAAAGAGGGGAGAAAAGCATGGTGCTCAGTCCTGCGGTGAAGGCAAGATTAACAGTTCAGGTAGGTAAAAGAAATAAAAACCGCATTGGAGGAAGCAGAGTGAACAACCAGGAATTTCTAAAAAATGATCAGAAAGATAAAATTGGTGAAGGATTAAACTGAATGAGGTGAGAGAATTCCTGCTTAAATTGTAAGAGAAAGAAATGGGCTGCTTTCGCCTCGTTTTCTGTTTAAATGAGAAATTTGTCTGCATTCCAAGACTCCTAATGGTTTTGATAAATTCTGTTTTCCTCATCCTTTGTTCCCCAGCAGAAGTATTTAATGAACACCCGCAGATTGCAAGCCTCTCTACTGGGCACTATGGGGAGTGTCAAAGGAAATAAAAATTCACAGTCTCTTGCCTATAGAGAATGTATAATCTAGTGGGAGGAATGTGAAAACTGGGATTTTAATCTGTGACTATATAAAACTGCCCCTGCCTGGTTTCTGATACCAGTTATTCCAAAATGGCAAGACAACAAGTATTGAATCACCATTTGAAGAGGAGTAAACTGAGGGCCAGAGATGAGAAGTGACTTCCTTATGGTGACACAACAGGCGGGCCGCTGTTGGATAGGGGCCATCTCTATGTGTTGCCAACTTGTACTTCCCAAGCGCTTAGTACAGTGCTCTGCACACAGTAAGCGCTCAATAAGTATGATTGAATAAATGAATGAAGTGGGGAAGCTGGGAATAGAACTCAAGTCCTCTTACTCCCAAACCTGTGCTTTTTTCACTAGGTCACGCTCCTTCCAAGATAAGGAGATAGCTGATGGCAAGCCTTGAATCCAACAGTTGTTTGATTTAGAGGGAAATGGGTAGACAGTGGAAGCTTTTGATAAGTATAATAATGAAAACTGAATGGCCCCACAGCACTTATGTATATATCCTTTATTTATACTAATATAAGTTTCTCCTTCCAGACTGTAAGACCATTTTTTTTGGTGGTATTTGCTGAGCACTTACTGTGTGAAAGACACTGTACTAAGCACTGGGGTAGATCTATGATGTGCTTATAGTTATAATTCTATTTTTTCTGACTTTTTTGACACCTGTCTCCATGTTTCGTTTTGTTGTCTGTCTCCCCCTTCTAGACTGTGATCCTATTGTTGGGTAGGGACCATCTCTATATGTTGCCAACTTGTACTTCCCAAGCGCTTAGTACTCAGTAAGCGCTCAATAAATGTGATTGAGTGAATAAGTAATCAGACTGGATAAAGTCCATGTCCCACGTGGGGCTCAGAGTCTTAATCCCCATTTTACAGATGAGGTGACTGAGCAACATAGTAGTTAAGTGACTCACAGTCTCAATCCCCATTTTACAGATGAGGTAACTGAGGTGCAGAGAAGTGAAGTGACCCACCCAAGGTCACACAGCAGAGAAGTGGTGGAGTTGGGATTACTATCCAGCTCCTTCTGACTCTCAGGCTCATGTGCTATGAGAAGCAGCGTGGCTCAGTGGAAAGAGCCCGGGCTTTGGAGTCAGAGGTCATGGGTTCAAATCCCAGCTCCGCCACTTGTCAGCTGGGTGACTTTGGGCAAGTCACTTCACTTCTCTGCGCCTCAGTTACCTCATCTGTAAAATGAGGATTGAGACTGTGAGCCCCCCCCGTGGGACAAGCTGATCACCTTGTAACCTCCCTAGTGCTTAGAACAGTGCTTGGCACATAGTAAGCGCTTAATAAGTGCTATCCTTATTATTATTATTATTATTATTCCCTAGGCCATGATGTTTCTCAAACTGTTCAATTTAGGCAGGGAATGTGTCTACCACTCTGTTGTAGTCTCCCAAATGCTACTACCGCATTCTGCACACTGTAAGTGCTCAGTAAATACCATTTGTTGATTGCAATACCATTGATTTAGAATGAACTGGACAGTAGTGCCTAGGGAAGGCCAGAGACAGAGACAGGTAAATAGGCTGATGCAATACTACAACTAAGAAGTGAGAAGGGCATTATCTGAGGTTCATGATCATATGGATGGAAAGGAAATTCAGGAGGAAAAATCCAGCAAGAAGTAGCAAAAGACTAAATATGGGAGGTGAAAGACAAAGAGGAGTAAAAGAAGTTGTGAATGCCTGGGACGGAGAGAAGGGTGCTGTTGTCAACTATTAAGGGAGAAGGTATAGGGTGGGAAATGATATGCAGTTTGGTTTTTGCCATACTTGTTTTAAATTATGACACATTATCTATGCTAGGGATGTCTTGGAAACATGAAGAAATGAGAAATTGTAAGAGAGGTGAAAGGTTGAAGCTATTGAGGTAGAAGACTGCAGAACAGAACGCCAGCCACAGACTACAATTCTTGAAACACCATTCTTATTCCTGGAGGAATAAATGGAGCAGAAGCAGAACTCCGAGCCCTTTCGTTGGTCTACAAAAGAGTGGGTCATCACCTCACTCTCCAGGGTTTAGATTTGAAGATCATCATTCTGCAGAAACAAATTAACGTCCCCTAAGTCAGACTCTGGTCATCCTTAACCTAGCAAACATCAAACAGGTTTGTCTAACTCGTAAGAAAGAAGTAATCCAAAGACCAACCATCTACCACACTGTTGAAAGTTTCTCCATAAAACCATTGTCAATATTATCTTTGCTTGACGTTTGCCAAATCACATCTATATTAAAAGAGTATGTGAGTATATACTTCTAGAGTATATACTTCTAGACTGTGAGCCCATTGTTGGGTAGGGACCATCTCTATATGTTGCCAACTTGTACTTCCCAAGCGCTTAGTACAGTGCTTTGCACACAGTAAGCGCTCAAATACGATTGATTGAATAAATGAATAAATACGATTGAATGAATGAATGAATATCGATCAATTGTTCACTTAAGGCAAAAGAGGAGTTCTTGTGTTCCAGGGGCAATTTGTAAATTCAGTCAGGAAGATGCAAATGCCCTTTACTCTGCTTCATGTTTTGTAGGAATTGATTAATTGGACAAACTAAAACTTCTGGTCACAAATAATGTGGTTGGTTTCACTGAATCAGAACGTAAATATTATTGGAGAAATATAATTGAAAGCTCATTGTGAGCAGGGGATATATCTCATATTGTTATGTTGTACTCTCCCAGGTGCTTAGTGCTCTGCACATAGTAAGGACTCAATAAATGCGATTGACTGACTGACTGATTGAAAGCTTGTTGTTGAGGCAAATCTGATTGTTTTAACATCCTAAATTCACATAGCGTGATAAGATTAAGCGACATAATACCTGAGCCACCACGAAAAAGACAGTAAGTCTAACAAATATATGTTATAATGTGACATTTTATCGGGTAGTATTATTTGCCATTTTATATAGACCGTACGTGATTTAGCTTGACTGCTTGCATCTGAAGTTTACAATACAGTACTATGTTGTGTACTATTCATGTAAATTCATTCTGGGCATGGAATATGTCTGTTTATTGCTATAATGTACTCCCCCAAGTGCTTAGTACAGTGTTTTCCACACAGTAAGTGCTCAATAAATACAGTTGAATGGATGAATGAATAAATTATAGACACTCTTAAATAGAGTTGGGTGGGTTGCTTTGCTCTGTTCAAAATCAACCTGAATTCCAACCTGTGAGTTCATGGTAAATCCTTGCTCTTCCTTCTCACTTTTCCAATAGTTTCTAAGAAAAAAAAGACTTTGTGGAAGGATTATCAGAACATCCAATAGTAAGGAGATCATTTTCATTAGACTCACGTGCTCTCCGAAATGAAAAGAAAAGTGTCTATCAAAATGCATTTTTTAATTGAATCAACTGAAAACATATGAGAAGCATCATGGCTCAGGGGAAAGAGCCTGGGCTCTGGAGTCTGAGGTCATGGGTTCAAATCCTGGCTCCACCACTTGTCAGCTGTGTGACCTTGGGCAAGTCACTTCACTTCTCTGGGCCCCAGTTCCCTCATCTGTAAAATGGAGATTAAGACTGTGAGGCCCCCGTGGGACAACCTCATCACCTTGTAACCTCCCCAGTGCTTAGATCAGTGCTTTGCACATAGTAAGCACTTAATAAATGCTATCATCATTATTGTATGAGGGCTACAGTGCTCTACAAAACCAGCCTTAGTTTTATTTCCCCATCCCTAAGACATTTGTCATTTACCCTAGTGGTTCTTGTCTTCTTCAATCAATTAATCTCTATAAAATCTATAGCACCCAGTCTGGAGTGTTCTAGGCCTTTTGGAAACAAATTTTTCCCATTTCAGGCAATATTTATTGCCGAAAATGAATATAAGGTTACACTTTTTTGTTATTCGGTCTCTCCAGAGACAATTTATGACTTTCCTGATTCAATTTAAAGAGCCAATATTATCCTGCGGTCAAGAGCTCTCCAAGTTGTGGTGACTTTTATGTCTGCTTCCACTATATTGTTCATTTACTCGATCCTCCGCTCATCATAGCACAATCCATAAAGAAAATTTGTTTCCTTCATCTTCCTCCTCCTCCTCCCTTTGCTCGGTCTTTCATCTTCCTCTGACACACTAACATTAATCTTACAGAGGCCACTGAATTTCATGGTGAGTAAACTTTACTTCTCTGACATCAGTTTTCATTTGGGGGGCTATGTATCCCAAGCCTGCAGTTAATACTGATAAAGTGTTCAGGAGAAGCTCCAGATAGTTTGCATGAGGCTTTGGAGCAGTTCAAAGTGATCAAATTAACCCTACCAGTCTGTAGGGCCTTGTGGATAATAATACATTTCTTTGTTCAACATTACTGAGGCACAATGAATCACTCAAATAAGCCAAAATATTGCTGAGCAGCAACTGAGTGAATGCAGAAGAGAAAAATAAAATACAGTGGCCAAAGGCACTGATTAATTCACTCGGGATTTAAATGAGATAGGACCTTAGGAAAGAATGTCAGAATGTTCCATTATCCACGGCATTGTTGTGAGGAGAAAGGGGAGAGAATGATTCAATTTCCTCTGTACCCAGTCTCCATAATGAGACAAGTGACTTTAAACGTTTTGAAAGCAGGACCAGAGAGCCTCACTCAGGCTCAGAAAGATTGGGGAATTTTCATGGAAACTATCCTAAAGGTCAAAGGATCCAGTTCATGCTATGCTGGGAAAGGCAAAGAAACAACTGGGGAAACAGGAAATGCTTGAAATCCGACGATAAATGAGAAATGTATCATAAAATTATGAGGAATATTGTTGAAGTGGTCGGGCAAGGTTCCAGCAGCATATGTTGGTTAAATCCGAACTATTAGTGTCAGCAGTACTCAACCTTGAAAAGCTCAAAAAACTCTTGACTCTTGAGTAATGTCGTTTAGAATTCCAAAATAGACATGATGCTAACAGTAGGGCTGCTCTGGTTCTCTGGCTGTGGTCTGTGTCATCACAGAAATCAGAGAATTGTCAAGATGCCTCACTCTTTGGCTGACGTAGGAGAATGTCTCCATATCTGAACTAAACCCATGCCTCCCCAGTTGAACCGTGGCATCTATTCTACCAATACCTTCCCTTAACCCTGTCCCATTTAGGTTATCGGCACAGCAGAAATTAGCTAGCATGGCCCTCTAGACTGTAAGTTTCGTTGGCAGCCTAGCTCTCATATTTTTACTCTCCCAAGTACTGAGTATAGTGCTCTGCACAAAGGAAGAGCTCAGAAAATACCATTGATGATGAACATGCAGGTAATGTCCCAACATCATCCTTCTCATTGCTATGGTTGCTTTTTTTTTCCTCTCAGACATTATGCCCAATCACAGTCCATATCATCAGCAGCAATAGTCTTATTTACTGAGCCTTCTGAATGCGAAGCTCTGTACAAAGCACTTGAGAGTACAAGAGACGCAAGATATAATGATCACTGCCCAGCACAACCTGATAAGAACTGTCCTTTACGATCTGTTAATAGGGGAGTTAGACAAAAAATATTCACAAATAGTGGTAGTAGGAGGAAAACAATATGGAAGGAGTTAGGTCACATCTATAAGAAAGAAATAGCTGAGGAGAAAGTTGGACATAAAAAATGTACTTTTGTGCTGAGGATAGAAATGAAATATGCATGTCTGGGTTGGTGGTGCTGGTGTAGGGTTAATATGACTGGGGTGATGTGTACTTATCAGGGAAGGCTTCCTGGAAGAGGTGAAGTTTTAGGAGGGCATTGAAATTGCAGCTGTCATAGTTGCCTCGATGGTATCCTACAGGAATCTACACGGACAGCTACAACAAAGGCATTTGGGTGCCAGGTTAAGTGGAAGCTGAAAAAGATTATCCATATTCATTCATTCACTTATTCAGTCATATTTATTGAGTGCTTACTATGTGCAGAGCACTGTACTAAGTGCTTGGGAAGTACAAGTCGGCAACATATAGAGACGGTCCCTACCCAACAACGGGCTCACAGTCTAGAAGGGGGAGACAGACAACAAAACAAAGCATGTAGACAGGTGTCAAAATCGTCAGAACAAATAGAATTAAAGCTATATGCACATCATTAACAAAATAAATAGAATAGCAAATATGTACAAGTAAAATAGAGTAATAAATCTGTACAAATATATATACAAGTGCTGTGGGGAAGGGAAGGAGGTAGGGCAGGAGGGATGGGGAGGAGGAGAGGAAAAAGGGGGCTCAGTCTGGGAAGGCCTCCTGGAGGAGGTGAGTTCTCAGTAGGGCTTTGAAGGGTGGAAGAGAGCTAGCTTGGTGGATGTGCGGAGGGAGGGTATTCCAGGCCAGGGGGAGGATGTGGACCGGGGGTCGACGGCGGGACAGGTGAGAACGAGGTACAGTGAGGAGGTTAGTGGAGGAGAGTGTGGGCTGGGCTGCAGAAGGAGAGAAGGGAGGTGAGGTAGGAGGGGGCATGGGGATGGACAGCCTTGAAGCCGAGAGTGAGGAGTTTTTGCTTGATGCCTAGGTTGACAGGCAGCCACTGGAGATTTTTGAGGAGGGGAGTAGCATGCCCAGAGCGTTTCTGCACAGAGATGATCTGGGCAGCAGAGTGAAGTATAGACTGAAGTGGGGAGAGACAGGAGGATCCATATAATAATAATGATGGCATTTATTAAGCGCTTACTATGTGCAAAGCACTGTTCTAAGCGCTGGGGAGGTTACAAGGTGATCAGGTTGTCCCACGGGGGGCTCACAGTCTTCATCCCCATTTTACAGAGGAGGGAACTGAGGCCCAGAGAAGTTAAGTGACTTGCCCAAAGTCACACATCTGACATTTGGTGGAGCCGGGATTTGAATCCACGACCCCTGACTCCAAAGCCCGGGCTCTTCTCCACTGAGCCACGCACCTCTGCCAGACCATTAATGCTTAAGATAGTATATTTTAGAGCTGGGTAGAATCAGGGAGAATGTCCAACAGAGTATTAGGAAAGGGCAGCGAGGGATCCTAATAATACGTAGGGTTTCAAACCCTTAGTACAGTGCTCTGCAAACAATAAGCACTATAAATACGATCGAATGAATATTCCTTTAGGAGAGAGTTGCTTACCAAATCCTTCAGGCTGGAGTACTGAAGTGGGGAAAGGGATTGGGAAGGAAACTGAGTGAACAGCTATCAAAACAAGTCTTCTCTTCTTAACTGCCCCAAGTCATTTCCTGCAGATCAAGTCTATCATGTTTCTGTTGGAGTAAGGAAGGCGGGGGAGGGGGAGGAGTTTTCCCATCAGCATCAGACACCACTTTTAATTCATTCATTCGATCATATTTACTGAGTGCTTACTGTGTGCAGAGCACTGTACTAAGCACTTGGAAAGTGCAATTCAGCAATAAAGAGAGACAATCCCTGCCCACACTGAGCTTACAGTCTGGAAGGAGGAAGACAGACATCAAAACAAGTAAACAGGCATTGATATAAATAAATAGAATTATAGGTATATATACACATCAAATCTGTATTAGTACAATCTCTGCTAATTTAAATTTTGTCTGGCTAATGCAGGTTAATAATTTTGGAAGGATGTGAAGATAGGACTGACAGGATTTGGTGACAGACTGAATATGCCGGTTGAAGGAGAGAGATGAGTTGAGCATAATGCTAAGCTTGTGGATTTGTGGGAAAAGGAGGATGGTGGTTTTCCAACAGTGATGGGACAGTCAGGAGAAGAGGGTTTTGGGTGGGAACATTCATTCATTCATTCAGTTGTATTTATTGAGCGCTTACTGTGTGCAGAGCACTGTACTAAGCACTTGGGAAGTACAAGTTGGCATCAGATCGAGACCATCCCTACCCAACAGCGGGCTGACAGTCTAGAAGGGGGAAACAGACGACAAAACAAAACATATTAACAAAATAAAATAAATAGAATAAATATGTACAAGTAAAATAAATAGAGTAATAAATACGTCCAAACATATATACATATATACAGGTATTTATGAATGAATATAGAGACGGTCCCTACCCAAAAATGGGCTCCACCGAGCCACGCTGCTTCTCTGCCATTCACTCATTCAGTTGTATTTATTGAGCGCTTACTGTGTGCAGAGCACTCAACTATTCATTCATGCATTCAGTCGTATTTATTGAGCTCTTACTGTGTGCAGAGCACTGTACTAAGAGCTTGGGAAGTCCAAGTTGGCAACATATAGAGACGGTCCCTACCCAACAATGGGCTCACAGTCTAGAAGGGGGAGACAGACAACAAAACAAAGCATATTAACAAAATTAAATAGGGAACATGAGGCATTCAAGTTTGGACATGTTAAATTTGAGGTGTCAATGGCATATCCAAGTAGAGATGTTCTGAAGGCAGAAGGAAATCCAAGACTGAAGGAAAAGAGGGAGGTTAGGCCTGGAGAAGTAGATTTGGGCAATAGATATGCGTAGAGATTGTAGTGGAAGCCATGGAAGTAAATGAGTTTTTCCAAGGGAGTGGATGAAAATGGTGACTAGAAGGGGACCCAGAAGTGAGGCTTAAAGGACCCTCACAGTTGGGGAGAGGGGGACAGAGGACATGCCCGTGGAAAAGACTGAGAAGGAGCACCCAGAGAAGTAGGAGGAGAGCCAGGAGAGGACCAGGGTCAGTGTACCCAAGGTTAGATAATGTTTCCAGGAGAAGGGGGTGGACTAAAGTGTCATGAGCTATCGAGAAGTCCAAGAGAATTAGAATGGAGGAGATGTGTTGGATTTGATAAGGACAGGTCTTTAGTGACTGAAGCCATATCGCAGAGGGTCAAGGAGAGAGTTGGAGGGGAAGAAGAGAAATAGCCAGGGTAACTTGAGCTTAAGGTCTTAAATCACAATATTCCAGTCCTTATCCTTTTTAAATGTCAGAATAGAAAGAAGATTTTGATTCACTGGCAGCCCTACCTGGGACCTCCTGCTACCGCTTTCTTTTGCAGTTTCGAGGCACTTCAAAGTGAATTCCGCGTCTTAAAGAAGCACCTGTGGGTTTGAAGAGGGGAGACAGAATTAATAAATTGAAAGAATCATATAAATCTTTTACTGAATCAGGCAGAAAGGCTCTAAACATAAAGCCAGAAAGATGAAATATATTCATTTAAATTAATGGCATTTTAAAAAAGATCTTTTTGCATTCCACCTTTCCTCCTTCCCTCTCTCGCTCTCACCCATCTTTTAATCACTGTGAAGGGCTTCACGTCCACGGATGATGGATGAAACTGAGGACTGAATGGAAAACTGGGAATGACTGAGATCCTTTATGACTCATAGGTCTAGGACCTTGAGGCTTTGTAGATTTATTTTCCCCAGATTAAAGAGATAAGGAAGCTCAGAATGTTAACATCTTGAGACCAGGACAAGCTGGGGAGGAAACAGCAATTTACTGTTATACAAGAATACAGCATAGGACTATTTATTACCCCTTCATAAATTCCTAAGTTGTGTTTTTACAGTGAATATTCTTTCAGTTACATACACAGCCCTTCTGTACAAATAAAAAATGATATAGCGTCGATACACCGAGACCCACTCAGAATTCTTCCCAACTGTCCAGTGATGACTGTAATGTCTCACTGTTAGCAATCTGTTTGGGAGAACAACAAGTTTGGCTTCTTAAATGTGACTAATGGCTCAGCAGCTACTCAAGTTGCCTTTCCCCTCAGGTTTTGCTGTTTAAAGATATGTCAGTTCTGCCTGGCTGTGGAACTACGGTAAATCTAGAGATGTGCTGATACTGAGAAGCTTGAGGCTCGCTTTACAAACAAGTAGGTTTTTCGCGTTATTTTTCAAGAGATTAATCCTGTCAGCATTTTTCAAGCCAGTCTCATTTTTCACATGCTTCACTTTTGGCTGTTGTTGATTTTGATTCTCTTGTTCTTCTAGACTGGGAGCCCACTCTTCTAGACTGTGAGCCCACTGTTGGGTAGGGACCATCTCTATATGTTGCCAACTTGTACTTCCCAAGCGCTTAGTACAGTGCTCTGCACACAGTAAGCGCTCAATAAATATGATTGATTGATTGCTCCGGAGCAAAATGGGGAAGGCAATACAAGATAGATAAGCTTTGTCATTGGAAATCATATTTTTTCTATTGCTTTGGTGTGAAGCGCTGGTTATTTTAATTGGCATTTGGGTAGGGACTGTCTCTATATGTTACCGCCTTGTACTTCCCAAACTTAGTACAGTGCTCTGCCCACAGTAAGCATTCAATAAATACGACTGAGTGAATGAATTAAGCGCTTATTATGTGCCAGGTACTGTTCTAAACACTGGGGTAGATACAAGGTAATCAGGTTGGACACTAATCAGCTTAGTACAGTGCTCTGCACACAGTAAGCACTCAATAAATATGATTGATGATGACGACACAGTCCCTGGGGCTCACAATCTAAATCCTCATTTTACAGATGAGGTAAATGAGGCCTGGAGAAGTGAAGTGACTTGCCCAAGGTCACTTAGCAGGCAAGTAGTGGAGCCGGGATTAGAATCTAGGTCCTTCTGATTCCCAGGTTCTGTCCACTGATATCACTGCTTCTTGTCGTTCAATGTTCTTCAGGCTTCCACCTGCTATCCAGCGATTGATTAGATCCTTGTGAAGAGGTGCTCTTTTCTTGAACTCACCTCTAAAACTCAGAGTAGCCTAGAGGGTTTTAAAAGTCCTCCCCTTCTCCATCCCCCCCGCCTTACCTCCTTCCCTTCCCCACAGCACCTGTATATATGTATATATGTTTGTACGTATTTATTGCTCTATTTATTTATTTACTTTACTTGTACATATTTATTCTATTTATTTTATTTTGTTAATATGTTTTGTTCTCTGTCTCCTCTTTCTAGACTGTGAGCCCACTGTTGGGTAGGGACCGTCTCTATACGTTGCCAACTTGTACTTCCCAAGCGCTTAGTACAGTGCTCTGCACACATTAAGTGCTCAATAAATATGATTGAATGAATGAATAGTGGGGAAGACAGGAACTAAAATCACTGTAGGGGAAGCAACTGAATATAAGGCCATGTATTTAAGTGCTTTGGTGGTGGCTTGAGTATCAAACTGCTTGGGGGTATGGACTCAAGTGCATAGAAGGAAGGGAAAATAGGGTGGAGAGCTAAGGATTCGTCAGGGAAGGCTTCCTGGAGGAGACAAAGTTCTTGTAATAATAATAATAATGGCATTTATTAAGCTCTTACTATGTGCAAGGCACTGTTCTAAGCGCTGGGGGTATACAAGGTGATCTGGTTGTCCCACAGGGGGCTCACAGTCTTCATCCCCATTTTACAGATGAGGTAACTGAGGCCCAGAGAAGTTAAGTGACTCGCCCAAAGTCACACAGCTGACAAGTGGCCGAGCCAGGATTTGAACCCATGACCTCTGACTCCAAAGTCCGTGCTCAGGGTGGTGATTTTTATTATTAGAATGGTGGACTGTCAGAGGTGGACAGAGGGAGCTCCAGGCAAGAGACAAGGTGGGAATAAAGGGTCAATGAAGAGAAAGCCATGCAAAGCGGAAGATACCTATCAACTCATCAGATAATACCCATACATTCATTCAGTTGTATTTATTGAGCGCTTACTGTGTGCAGAGCACTGTATCAGAGAAACAGCATAGCCTAATGATAATAATAATAATTATATTAAGCACTTACTATGTGGCAGGCACTGTACTAAGCACTGGGGTGGATACAAAGTAAATCAGGTGAGACCCAGACCCTGTCCCACATAGGGTTTACAATCTCAATTCCCATTTTACAGATGAGGTGATTGAAGCACAGAGAAGTTAAGTGACTTACCCAAGGTCACACAGCAGACATGTGGTGGAGCCGGGATTAGAACCCATGACCTTCTGACTCCGAGGCCCATACTCTATCCACCAGTCCATTGCTGCTTCTCAGTGGAGAGAATCAGATGATCTGAGTTCCAATCCCAGCTCCATCACTCATCTACTGTGTCACCTTGGGCAAGTCACTTAACTTCTTTGTGCCTCAGTTACCTCATCTGTAAAATGAGGATTAAGACTGGGAGCCATATGTGTGACACCCCAATTATCTTGTATCTAACTCAGGGCTTAGTACAGTGCCTGGCACGTAGTAAGTGCTTAACAAATACCATAAAATAAAAGCAAAAACCTGAGCATATCCAAGCTTAGATCACAGGGATTTTCACAGGCACTATCTATTGGGGTGTTTTTATTATTTCATTTATATCATTTATATATTGATTTATATAAATATGTTTTTTTATTTCATTTATATCATTTATATTATCGCATTTATATCAACATGGCTCAGCCATGTTGAATTTTAAAAATTTGAAATTAAAAAAAGAAACTATAGGACTATGAAAAAAGTAAACTTATTAGAAACATTTGCTCAGATACTTTTTTCAGATTTTGGAAATTCAACTATAACCCTTCAGTTGAAGACCTCCTGGCAGCTAGTATAAACGAAACCATTATTGACCCACCATATTTCACCAATGCCAAGACAGAATCAGAGCCAAGCCAAACTTGATGCCCATGGCCACCAAAAATCCAAGGACACAGAGTTTCAGAGTTGTGGTCAAATATAATGTTGTCACTAAAAATCTCACCTGCCAAATTTACTTTAGGACTGCCCAAGTGCTCTTCTCAGGCCCCGGATCTAACATGTCTGGGCTAATTTGCCTCTTCTGATAATAGAGTAATATATGACAATATCTTTTTTTTTCTTGGAAAATCTCTTGGTACAGACAGGATAGAAAAGGAAAATCCCAGGCCGGACTTGATTTAATGTTTTTCACCAGGCACAATGAATCATTTCTCTGGGTCCAGATCAAAGCTTCTCGCTACTGTTTGAAACATTTTTACCTCCCAGCCTCTTTGCCACCTCATCATCATCATCATCAATCGTATTTATTGAGCGCTTACTATGTGCAGAGCACTGTACTAAGCGCTTGGGAAGTACAAATTGGCAACATATAGAGACAGTCCCTACCCAACAATGGGCTCACAGTCTAAAAGGGGGAGACAGAGAAGAAAACCAAACATACTAACAAAATAAAATAAATAGAATAGATATGTACAAGTAAAATAAATAAATAAATGAATAAATAGAGTAATAAATATGTACAAACCTATATACATATATACAGGTGCTGTGCGGAAGGGAAGGAGGTAAGATGGGGGGGATGGAGAGGGGGACGAGGGGGCCACCTATGTCTAAGATCCTGGTAGGCTCCATTTTAGACTGTGAGCCCACTCTTTTAGACTGTGAGCCCACTGTTGGGTAGGGACTGTCTCTATATGTTACCAACTTGTACTTCCCAAGCGCTTAGTACAGTGCTCTGCACACAGTAAGCGCTCAATACGATAAATACGATTGATTGATTCCAGAGCCCTCTGGGTACGGAGCTCTCATTCACTTCAAAGGGTGCTTCTACTTGGGAGGAGCTGTGCAGTTGTGTGTTCGGGAAGATGAAATGTCTGGCCAGTCCAGACATTTGTGTACCCTCCAAACGAAACCAAGGTGTGGAAGAGGTTCTGGCTTTCTCTGAATGAATGGCTAACTGTGGAGACTTTTAAAGAGGTGTCCGAGTTTGCTCCTGGTGTACCTCTCTGGACAGTCAACTGATTGACATGTGAAATTAATTATTAACATTAGTCTCCTTTGCCTAATGGTTTTACCACCTGCCTTGAATAATAACACCCTCCGCTCCTCTGCTGCTAATCTCCTCACCGTACCTCGTTCTCGCCTGTCCCGCCATCGACCCCCGGCCCACGTCCTCCCCCGGGCCTGGAATGCCCTCCCTCTGCCCATCCGCCAAGCTAGCTCTCTTCCTCCCTTCAAGGCCCTGCTGAGAGCTCACCTCCTCCAGGAGGCCTTCCCAGACTGAGCCCCTTTCTTCCTCTCCCCCTCGTCCCCCTCTCCATCCCCCCATCTTACCTCCTTTCCTTCCCCACAGCACCTGTATATATGTATATATGTCTGTACGTATTTATTTCTCTATCTATTTTACTTGTACATATCTGTTCTATTTATTTTATTTTGTTGGTATGTTTGGTTTTGTTCTCTGTCTCCCCCTTTTAGACTGTGAGCCCACTGTTGGGTAGGGACTGTCTCTATATGTTGCCAAATTGTACTTCCCAAGCGCTTAGTACAGTGCTCTGCACACAGTAAGTGCTCAATAAATACAATTGATGATGATGAATGGCATTTGTTAAGCACTTACTATGTGCTAAGCACTGTTCTAAGTGCTGGGGAATCAATCAATCAATCAATTGTATTTATTGAGCACTTACTGTGTGCAGAGCACTGTACTAAGCGCTTGGGAAGTACAAGTTGGCAGCATATAGAGACAGTCCCTACCCAACAGTGGGCTCACAGTCTAAAAAGGGAAGATACAAGATGATCAGGTTGTCCCTCGTGGGGCTCACAGTCTTAATCCCCATTTGACAGATGAGGTAACTGAGGCACAGAGCAGTTAAGTGACTTGTCCAAGGTCACACAGCTGACAAGTGGCGGAGCGGGATTTGAACCCATGACCTCTGACTCCTAAGCCCATGCTCTTTCCATTGAGCCCTGCTGCTTTGGGTTTCATATTTGAATCAGGGATATAGGAGAATGTCTTATGTGCTAGTTGGGCAAAGAGCCCCGGTTTGGACATTCTCCTAATAGTTGGCATATCTCTAGAAAAGCAGCGTGGCTCAGTGGAAAGAGCCAGGGCTTTGGAGTCAGTGGTCATGGGTTCAAATCCTGTCTCCGCCAATTGTCAGCTGTGTGATTTTGGGCAAGTCAGTTAACTTCTCTGTGCTTCAGTCCCCTCATCTGTAAAATGGGGATTGACGGTGAGCCCCCCGTGGGACAACCTGATCACCTTGTAACCTCCCCAGCGCTTAGAACAGTGCTTTGCACATAGTAAGCGCTTAATAAATGCCATCATTATTAGAAAATGCTGAGTGAGGCAATCCACCTGTCAGTGGTAATCATTCTAATGCTGAGGTCTTGTCTTGCCTTATGCCATCATGTCGTTTCCGGACCGTAGCGACACCACAGACACATCTCTCCTATTTATTTTATTTTGTTAGTATGTTTGGTTTTGTTCTCTGTCTCCCCCTTTTAGACTGTGAGCCCACTGTTGGGTAGGGACTGTCTCTATACGTTGCCAACTTGTACTTCCCAAGCGCTTAGTACAGTGCTCTGCACACAGTAAGCGCTAAATAAATACGATTGATGATGATGATGATCTCTCCCAGAAGGCCCCACACTCCATCTGCAGTCATTCTGGGAGTGGATCCATAAGGTTGTCTTGGTAAAAATACGGAAATGCTCAGGTGTAAGATAATCAAGTCAAATGTAGTCCCTGTCCCACATGAGACCCACGGTCTGTTGTAGGAGGGAGGGCAGGTATTGAATCCCCATTTTGCAGATAAAGAAACAGAGTACCAGGTAAGTAAAGTGACTTGTCCAAGGTCACACAGCAGATGCGGCAGAACTGGGATTAGAACCCAGGCCCTCTGACTCCCAGGGCCATCCTCTTTCCACTAGGCTATGCCGCATGGCCTAATGGAAAGACCATGAGATTGGGAATCAGGAGATTGTAGGTTTAGTCCCAGCTCAGCCCTGACCTTTCATTCAATAGTATTTATTGAGCGCTTACTGTGTGCAGAGCACTGTACTAAGTGCTTGGTAAGTACAAATTGGCAACATACAGAGACGGTCCCTAGCCAACAGTGGGCTCACAGTCTAGAAGATAGAAGGTCATGCATGGCATGACCTGCCACGCAACCTAGAGCAAGTCACTTACCCTCTCTGGGCCTCAGTTTCCTCATCTGGAAAATGGGGCTAAAATGGGCCAGTGCCTTGGATTGTGAGCCTCATGTGTTTAAGGGATGATGCCTGATCTGATTGTCTTCTGTTTATCCCACTGTGCTTAGGAAAGAGCACTTAATAAATACGATAACGATAATAAGAATGGTTATTATTGCTGTTGTTTAGAGTTCAACCTTCAGAAAACTTAGGGCAGTTCTGTGGATTGTCCTCCCTTGAACAAAAGAAGTGTTTTCCTCCCGTGGTTAAAAATGGTTCTTTCAAAATTTACAACCAGTCAATGAGGTTGAATTCCCCGGTTCTTAATAGAAACAAGTAAAATTCACCAGATTGCTCCACTAATGGAATCACGTAATTTCTTCGTGGCTTTCTAGTCCTGCAAAATTTTTACAGGAACAGAGACCAGTGTTTTACCCATGATCATTTGGTTTTGTTTATATGTTGATGGACAAATTAATAGCACATTTTAGTACTTGGGTGAGCAGCCTTCCTGTATGTTTATTGTGTTCGGTTTTCTAGTTTGGGGGAACAGTGTAGATTAAATCTGAGGGGACCAAGGTTTTCATGGCTTAGTGAGGATTAAGGCCTTGTATTTCCTGCCCTCATTTTTAAAGATGTGTGGACTCCGTAATTTATTTGCAGCACCATCACTGATTAAGAAGGGATGATTGAAAAAGGGGAAAAGAAGCCTCCTTTAATCACTCTAGTAGCCACTGGCCTTGAGAGATTCAAGTTAATGTCAAAATTAACAAGTGCAATTGAGAAGTAGCAAGAGTAGTAAAGTAGACGTGATCTCTGGCCACGAGGAGCTTACAGTCTAGATTGGGAGACGGACGTTAAAATCAGTTACAGTGGGGAAAGGGCAGAGGGTGAGGATCAGTGGAACGAGCCCGGCCTTTGGAGTCAGAGGTCATGGGTTCAAATCCCGGCTCCGCCAACCATCAGCTTTGTGACTTTGGGCAAGTCACTTAATTTCTCTGGGCCTCAGCTACCTCATCTGTAAAATGGGGATTAAGACTGTGAGTCCCCCATGGGACAACCTGATCACCTTGTAACCTCCCTAGCACTTAGAACAGTGCTTGGCACATAGTAAGCACTTAATAAATGCCATTATTATTATTATTATCATTACTAATCTGTGCCCATTTTTTGTTGAGGGCAATTACAAGAGAAATATAAAGGCTCCTGTCCTTGAAGAATTTACAGTCTAATGAGCAACTGTAGTAGTATTTGACGGTAGCTTTTGAACATCTACACCCACTATTGGGGGGTCAATAAGTGAGCCCACTGTTCGGTAGGGACCTTCTCTATATGTAGCCAACTTGTACTTCCCAAGCGCTTAGTATGGTGCTCTGCACGCAGTAAGCGCTCAATAAATACGATTGAATGAATGAATCTACAGTGGGCTGTGTGCTATACTAAGCACTTGGGAGGTGCAACGGAACCATGAAAAATGTTCCCTACCCAGAAGGAGTTTGTTTGAATAGGGTAGAGAGACACAAAAGTGTTGTGTGCAGAGATTGTGTCCTTTTATTGTTGTATTGTACTCTCCCAAGCACTCAGCGCACTGTTCTGCACAGCGTAAGCGCTAAATAAATCTGACTGAAGGAATGAATATTTACAATGAGATCTGAATGAAAAATCTGAACGCATTCAAGTGTGAATGCTTAGAATGGGTAGAAATAAATTCACAAATACAAGTGGCAGCTTTTGGGTGGATATGACTTGGGGTGTGGATAATTGGAGGAAAATCCTGTTGGAAGGGGTGGGGTTTTAAAAGAGTTTTGAAGCTGGGAAGGATTTGAGTCTGGTGGACCTGGCTGGGAGGAGAGCATCAACAAAGTGGTAGGAAGGAAGTGGTTAGGAAGAGCGGAAGCTGGGGATTAAGGATAGCTAAAATGCAAGAGAGAGGAGAGAGGGCACACTGGTGAACAGCTCTGAAGTCAAAGGTAAGGAAGGAGGGAGAAGGGCCTCAAATGGAGGGTTTTGAGGAGAGGGGAGATGTGTGTATTTACGTATGTCAGGTGTCAGCCATCAGGGTTTCCTTTTTTTTTTTTTTCAAAGAGGAAATAAGAGTACAAGATGTTACTCGGTATTCTATTTTTTTTTCAGTATTTTACAGCAGTCCTGCAGGCAATTTGCCTCAGAGTAGTTCTTTAAAAGTTTTTGTAACCACTTCTCGTTATGGCAATAGCCATATATATCTGGACGTTCTGCCCTAATATGACAAACACTCAAAATCTGGTGATTTTGATTTCAAATTCTTAGATCAAATTAAACCACTAGGTATTCAGACCTACCCTCAATTTCTTAGTCATACATCATCATCATCATCATCATCATCATCAATCGTATTTCTTGAGCGCTTACTATGTGCAGAGCACTGTACTAAGCACTTGGGAAGTACAAATTGGCAACATATAGAGACAGTCCCTACCCAACAGTGGGCTCACAGTCTAAAGGGGGGAGACAGAGAACAAAACCAAACATACTAACAAAATAAAATGAATAGATATGTACAAGTAAAATAAATAAATGAATAGAGTAATAAATATGTACAAACATATATACATATGTACATATATACATACAGAAAATTGTTGTAAGACTCAATCAATCAGTTGCATTAATTGAGAACTACAGTGCTTGGAGAATTTCTGCCATGTACCAAATTTTTCAAAATTCAGAAAGCATTTCCCGGAAGAATTAATTCTCATCTGGAATAACTATTCTTCTGGTTTTATTCTAGTCAGGTGTTCAGCTGGTCTGTCGTCTTATTGCTACTGTCTGGTGTTTTTCTGTAAAATTCCTAGCCTCCCTCTGCCTCATCTCCTGCCACTGAGTTCCGTGGCTCAGAAGTGGTGTTCCAGTTTCCTGGAAAGGAAACGGGATGACTCTGGAATAATAATAATAATTGTGGTATTTAAGATCTTACTAGGTGCCAAGCCCTGAACTAAATGCAGGGTGGGATACAAGCAAATTGGGTTGGACATAGTCCCTGTCCCTCATGGGGCTCACAGTCCCAATCCCCATTTTACAGATGAACTGAGGCCCAGTGAAGAGGCTTGCTAAGGTCACACAGCAGACAAGCGTCAGAGCTAGGTTAGAATCCATGACCTTCTGTCTTCCAGGCAGTCTTCCATCCACTACGCCATGCTGCTTCTGGGGCAGGGTATGTGGGTCAAGGGTCCCTGTAGTGACACTCTCAAGACTCCATATGCTGTCATTACATTCCACTGTGTAATGTAAGGAGCATACCCTAATCCTGCCAGCATCTCTCATCTCTAACGCCATTCCTTCTGCTCTCGTTCTTCATCTTCCAATTGTTACGCCTTTTTATCTTCTTCCATTACACTCCATCCCCAATCTTCACACTCCCTTCCCAAGGTTTCAATTACAACCCCGAACTGGATCACGGCGTCCTCACTAACCTAAGCGGGAGATTTCCTCCAGCCACAATAACATATTATGAAGGAACTGGGTGGCCCTAATAATTTTGGGCCACTAGCTCTCTCAAGTTTTATGAGTGGGCACCTTATTCTCGCTTGCGTCTTTCGACTCCTCTCGTTCTCTACTTTTTTTGTCACAGTGCACTCATGGAACCCCACAGACCCATCCACATCTCTGGTTTCATCCCGCTGAGTCTCTCTGCCGCATAGTAATGCTTTTAAGTGTCACATAAGTGTTATTCAATTTCATTTAACTGCAGCAGATCCAGACACAATGCTCACAGCGTTGGGGGCGGGGGGGAAGCTAGGAAGGCAGGCTATTCCAGTATCTTCCCGCCACCTGCTCCCATGCTGGCAACATCACAACCATCTCTCTCTTCACACGGAAGTCCCACTGTGCAGCCGGCAGGAGGACCGAAGTTTCAACTAAATGGAACCATATGGTGGGTCTACCCAGATGAATTCCCTGCCTGTGTGCATAAGCTTTCTGGAGAAATGAGAATCACATGATAAGCAGCAGACGTGCCACAGTGATGTCAGGTGGAGTTCACCCAGTTCCTTCATGATATGCCGTTGTGGCTGGAGGAAATCTTCCGCCTAGGTTAGCGAGGGCGCCATGATCCAGTTTGGTGTTGTAATTGAAACCTTGGGAAGAGAGTGTGAAGACTGGGGATGGAGCGTAGTGGAAGAAGAGAATGAGGAAACAGATAAAAAGGTGTAACTCAATCGGAAGATGAAGAACGAGAGAAGAAGGAATGGCATTAGAGATGAGAGATCAGTCAATCAATCAATCGTATTTATTGAGTGCTTACTGTGTGCAGAGCACTGTACTAGGCACTTGGGAAGTGCAAGTTGGCAACATATAGAGACAGTCCCTACCCAACAGTGGGCTCACAGTCTAAAAGGGGGAGACAGAGAACAAAACCAAACATACTAACAAAATAAAATAAATAGAATAGATATGTACAAGTAAAATAAATAAATGAATAGAGTAATAAATATGTACAAACATCTATACATATATACAGGTGCTGTGGGGAAGGGAAGGAGGTAAGATGGGGGGATGGAGAGGGGGACGAGGGGGAGAGGAAGGAAGGGGCTCAGTCTGGGAAGGCCTCCTGGAGGAGGTGAGCTCTCAGGGCCTTGAAGGGAGGAAGAGAGCCAGCTGACAGAGCTAGCTGAGAGATGCTGACAGGTGTCAATTGTGAAGAAACAAAAAGAGAAGTGGAGGAATCTGGAGATGTGGACATATCCATATTTACTTTACTCCTGGGGTGGGTTGAAGTCACTGGTCTCAATTTTCTCTGTTAGCCTTCGGTAGTGGAAAGGTAAGGTGTCTCTATCTTCCTGCACTGTCCCTCTCCTCCCCTTGAATCTGGAAGAATGGGCCCCTGTCTCTGAACCACTTTGGTGAGAAAAAGCCAGTGGATTTGGTGCTGGGTGTTGTTAGGTTACATATTCTTTAAGTGACTGATGGCCCGTTATTGGAGTTCTCATATGAGTTAGGACCAAAGGAGAGGACAGTATGTACGGGGAGCCTGGAAGTATATGACCATTATCATTCTTTGCTTTTAGGGTGCCATTGCCCGGGGGGGCTAATAAACTCCACCAGATCATCAGCGTAAGGATTGGTCTGCAGTATCACAGTGATTTGTTTTGACTTTCCCGCTCTGAACTGAGTCTGAGCGGGGTTCCACGATGGGTACATTATAATAATCCAGTTCTCTCCCAGGGATGCAGCCTACTTCAAATGGAGACAGAGTTCATCCCTGGTCTTCCCTCTGTGGTTCTGGATGTGCGCTGTCACGTTTTCAGGAGGAAGCCTTAGATGAGCATGCTGAAATCAACATTTGCAATAATGGCTGAGATGTAAGCCATATCTTCCGGCATATTTCTAAGCCTTAGCGGGGAAACTCACTGCCTCTTTCACTGCTCCAACAGTGAGCGGTTTAGCAGCCAACACTTTCCATCAGTGAGTGGGTACAGGGTGGGAGTTAGGGAGAGTGGACTGATTTATGTCTCTAGGATCTCTACTGTTCTAGCTCCCACCTCCCTGGGCAGAATTCAGGAGACACTGATTTTGGATCCAACAGTTACTTATTAGTTGGTCAATGGAGGAGGCTGTTTAATAATAATAATAATGGTATTTGTTATGCACTTACTATGTGCCAGACACTGTCCTAAGTGCTGGGGTGGAAACAACTTATTCAGGTTGGGCACAGCCCCTGTTCCACATGGGGCTCACAATCTTAATCTCCATTTTTCAGATGAGACAACTGAGGCCCAGAGAAGTTAAATGACTTTCCTAAGGTCACACAGCAAAGTGGCGGAACCAGGAATTGAATCCAGTTCCTTCAGACTCCCAGCTCCATGCTTCATCCATTAGGTCTCACTGCTTCTCTAAGGAACAGAACTACTGCAGTAGCAGGAAGTTTCTCCTTATAAACCGCTCAGTCCCTGCCCAGGACTGTGAAATGCCTGTTTTTCCTCCCTTTCAGCTTTGTTCCCTGTGCAGCTATCCTCCTTTTTTGCCCTGGAATTTCAGCCCTGGAGTCATTGGCCCCAGATACTTTTATCAGGAGACAATATTGCTTCCTGTGTTTGGAGATGATCATATATAGAGGGACTCCTCTCAAGGGCTGGGAGATTCGGGTGCAGCTCCAGGTTCTGAAACAACCATCTCTTCCATCTGTTGCTGCATTAGTACCATCTCGCCATCGGATTTATCCCAAATCGCTATCACTAAGGAAGAAATAGGTACAGTTTCCCGGTTTTACAGATGGAGAAGCTGCATGCAATGCCATTCAGAGTATATTCAAAGACTTTATTTGATAAAGCGTTTGAGAGTTGAATGCAAATAAATATGTAAGATTAGGTTTAATCTGACCTATTTGTCTTGTGATGAGATGTTTGAGGCAGCGTGGCTCAGTGGAAAGAGCACGGGCTTTGGAGTCAGAGGTCATGGGTTCAAGTTCCGGCTCCACCAATTGCCACCTGTGTGACTTTGGGCACGTCACTTAACTTCTCTGTGCCTCAGTTCCCTCAGCTGTAAAATGGGGATTAAGATTGTGAGCCCCAAGTGGGACAACCTGATCACCTTGTATCCCCCCAGTGCTTAGAACAGTGCTTTGCACATAGTAAGTGCTTAACAAATACCACCATTGCATTATTATTATGTTTTTGCTGTCACTTCAGTTATGATGATAGTTGACTATCAAAATGTGTTCTATATACATATATAAAAATACACATTTTGAAATATAATTGTCCTTCTTTGGAGAGTTATGCTATTTACTAAGCACATACTTTGTACCTTCCCCTGGGTTCGATATAAGATAATCAGATCAGATACTATCGCCAGCCCACGTGGAATTTGCAGTCTGAGGGAGAGAGAAAACAGGTAATTTATTCTCACTTTGAAATGAGGAAGCTGAGGCAGATAGAAATTGTTACTGCAATCAGTGGTATTTATTATTATTATTAATCATAATAATAATAGTATTTTTAAGTGCTTATTATGTGCCAAGCACTGTTCTAAGCACTGGGGGGATAGAAGGTAATCACATTGTCCCACATGGGGCTAACAGTCTTAATCCCCATTTTACAGATGAGGTAACTGAGGCCCAGAGAAGTTAAGTGACTTGCCCAAGGTCACACAGCAGACAAGTGGCGGAGGCAGGATTAGAACCTATGACCTCTGACTTCCAAGCCCGTGCTCTGTGTACAAAGCATTGTAGGAACTATTTAGTAGAGTTCATCACAAAAAACAGTGCTTGGTACATAGTAAGTGCTTAACAAAGCCCACAATTATTATTATTTATTATTGCTGATGGAAACAATCCTGGACCACAGGAACTTATTATAGACTAGAGGGGGAGACTGACATTAAAATAAATTAAATATAATCATCATCATCAATGGTATTTATTGAGCATTTACTGTGTGCAGAACTGTGTGCTAAGCGCTTGGGAGAATACTATACAATAAAGTTGGTAGATGTATTCCCTACCCATATATGGGTGAATATGAGAATAAGTACATAAGTGCTATGTAGCAGAAGGTGGGGAGAAGGGTACCGAGCCAAATGCATCGATGAGGCAGTGGGAAGGGCAAATAGGGGAAATGAGAACTGGTAATGGTAAAATTCACCTATTCATAGTATTATGAATAGTCATATGCATGTAGTCATATCACAAGGACTTCGATTTTAAGGCTTGTTGGTGGGTGGCTAGGCAGGATGGAGTTGGAGAACAGGTATGCCTTTCAAATGGGGATCTTGAAGTAAGAACCAGATCAATCAGTTAGTGATATTTACTGAGCACTTATTCATTCATTCATTCAATCATATCTATTGAGTGCTTACTGTGTGCAGAGCACTGTACTAAGCACTTGGGAAGTACAAGTTGGCAACATATAGAGATGGTCCCTACCCAACAGTGGGCTCACGGTCTAGAAGGGGGAGACAGAGACCAAAACAAAACATATTAACAAAATAAAATAAATAGAATAAATATGTACAAATAAAATAAATAAATAGAGTAATAAATATGTACAAACATATATACGTATATACAGGTGCTGTGGGGAGGGGAAGGGGAGAAAGGAGGGGGCTCAGTCTGGAAAGGCCTCCTAAGGCCTACACTTATTGTGTACAGAGTATTGTACTCTGCATTTGGAAAAGTACGATACGACAGAGTTGGTACGTAGGTTTTCATGTCCACAGTGGGATTACAATCTAGAGGGTGAAACAGACATTAGAAAAAATAAATTGTGGATATGTTCATAAGTGCTATAGGGCTGATGATGGAGTGAATATCCATTTAATATCCATTTAATATCAAGTGCATAAAGGGTACAGATCCTAGGGTGTAGATGATGCGGAAGGAGGAGTGAGTAGGGGGACCGAGGGCATAGTTGGGGATGGGCTTCTTGGAGAAGATGTGATTTTAATAAGCTTGAAGGTGGGGAGAATGATCCTTTGTTTTTCTGGGGCTTTTTTAATGGTATTTGTTAAGTACTCGCTATGCGCCAGGCACTGCAGTAAATGCTGACGCAGACACAAGTTGATCTTGACTGTGAGCCCACTGTTGGGTAGGGACCGTCTCTCTATGTTGCCAACTTGTACTTCCCAAGCGCTTAGTACAGTGCTCTGCACACAGTAAGCGCTCAATAAATACGATTGGAGTTGATCGCGTTGGACACAGTGTCTGTCTCACGTAGGGCTCACAGTCTTAATCCCAATTTTACAGATGAGGTAGCTGAGACACAGAGAAATGAAGTGACTTGCCCAAGGCCACACATCAGCCAAGTGGCAGAGCCAGGTTTATAATTCAGGTCCTTCTGACTCCCAAACTTGTGCTCTTTCCACCAGACCTCGCTGCTTCGCAATCTATCATCTGCCGTATATGAAAGGGGAGGGAGTTCCAGGCCAGAGGAAGGAAGGGATTGTCTCTATTTGTTGCTGAATTATACTTTCTAAGCACTTAGTACAGTGTCCTGCACACAGCAAGCGCTCAATAAATACGATTGAATGAATGAAATTCCATCTCTCAAGCCGGTTTCACCATTTTGTTCATCCCAATTGGCCAAACTCCCTTAAAAAGTACCACAAAGGGAGATTAAAGCATAATCATTCACCTCTTGGCCTCATGACTGCAGCCTATCTGCTAAGATCCCTGTTTGGGAGCCTCTAAAATAATTTCTGAAGACCAAGTAAAAGAGGGTGATAGAGTTTCCACAATAACTGCTAATGTACTTGGTCCTGGGGTTTCACCAATAGGATTGTTAAAATTACCTTAATGTTTTTAATGCTTTTTTTAATGACTTCTGTTGTTTTGGTTCTTTGTTAGTTTTACAAATTCCTAATCCAAAACATGTAAAATGAAAAAAAAAATCATATCCCTGAAGAAATCTTTGGCACATTATTTATTTTTCTCATTATCTAAACTATCTGGAAGAGCCGTTTGCATTATTTCTTAACTATCTGTAAAATAATAGTGTAATTCTGGTTGTCTCTGGAAAACTGATAACTCCCAGCCTTAATTAAATTTCTCCCTGGGAATAGATTCTTTCAAACTATAATCCATTTACTCAAATGTGGAAGGACAGAATCTTGTTATATTTTTGCAAATTGGATGGTTGGGCCTGGAAGTAAATAACTCTGTGGATCTCGTAATGATGGATGTGGGTTTTTTTTCTTTTTTTGTTAAATGCCGTAGCTGGCTAATACAGGTGAAGACCGCAGAGGCACCATTTAACTCTGTGCTCCTGTGGGAACATGGTGGATAAGGATGAGAGAGGATGAGTGGCATTTAACAAGTGATTTAATGGTATTTATTAAGCACTTACTATTTCTCAAGCACTTACTATGTGTTTAGCACTTACTCTTTTAAGTGCTGGGCTAGATACAAATGAATCAGGTTGGACATTGAGAGTCCCATGTGAGACAGGGACTGTTTAAGTAGGAAGGAGAACAGAAGAACGATTCCTCTGCCACTTTGTCAGCCCTGAAGTTTCAGGAAGACAGCCCACCCGCCATTCCTTACAGGATATGCCATTTTCCCTTCGTCTTGGAGACCTGACCATGTGATAAAAGCCTCTAGAACTATTGGATTGCCTTGAAATTATCCAGTACTGTAGTAGCACCTTTGTCTCCTTAACATAAGCTCCCAATTTTGGCTCCCGGTATCAACTCAACAGCCATTTCTACCACTCTGACACCTATATATTCATATCCTTCTTCAGCACTTGATATTTATTTGATTACGCTATTTGTAAATGTTTTTATGTCTGTCTCCTGCATTAGGGAGCAAGCTCCTTGGGGGCAGAGAAAATGTTTCATACATACATGGTACTTTTCCAAACACTCAATACAGTGCATTGCACAAAGTGGATGCTCAGTAAATACCATTACTGCTGCTTTGACTAGTAGCCTATGTAGGACCACACTGTGGGGACAGACTATTGGAGGGCTGTTTGTGAGCAGGAGCGATGATATTCCAAGATGGGAAATTGCCTAGAAAGTGTTTCTCAGCTTCCTTGGGAATTTTAGGTTGATGTGATTATTTTATGCTTGGAACAAATAAATCATAGACCCTGAAGTCAACCTTAGAGTATTCTTGCAGTCATATTTCATAACTCCTTTTATATCCTATTCACAGTAGTTCCTTGGCTTCTCAGTCAGAAGCAAAACATGACTCTCCTGCATTGTGACTAAATAAAAAGTTGCAGAATGGGGCAAACTCTGAATCAACATTACATTGGACATATTTGTAATGGGAATTTGTGACATGCTAAGAATATAACAGATTTGAAAAGCACCTTTCAACTGAGAATTGTAATTTACATCTCTTCACCGCTAAATTATTCTCCCCATTTAGGAAATGGAGACTGTGAGATATATGGCTTTTGTGAAAAAAATTCCCAGCGGCTTTTTAATGAGGTAGTGGAAGTGCCGTGAATGAAAGAACAACGCTTGTCCTCTTGCTCTGTAGCCGAAATAATATTGAGCCTAATTCTGTCCTCAGAGTAGAATTATTGAACAGACTCAAGCTGGGAGAGGATAATGGTTCCCTTCCAGATCAAAGCCGTTATTGGTTTCCTAATATCGGGTGTGTTGTAGGTATCTCATTTTCAGTAATGATCGAGCACCTACTGCACAAGGACTTGAGAAGCAGTATGGGTCAGTGGAAAGAGCCTGGGCTTGGAGTCAGAGGTCACGGGTTCGGATCCCGGCTCTGCCAATTGTCAGCTGTGTGACTTTGGGCAAGTCACTTAACTTCTCTGTGCCTCAGTTACGTCATCTGTAAACTGGGGACTAAGACTGTGAGCCCCCTGTGGGACAACCTGATCACCTTGTAGCCTCCCAAGGGCTTAGAACAGTGCTTTGTACATAGTAAGCGCTTAATAAATGCCATTATTATTATTATTGGCAGAATACCAGAGTCAGTAGCTGTGATTCCTGCCCGTAAAAAGCTTATAATCTAATTTGGGGAGACAAACACTGAAATAATTTACAAGTAGAAGTAAGAGGGAAAAGGGCCTGTGTATTTAGATGAAGATATCTATCTCGGGTGTTTCAGGTGCATTTTCATGGTATTTGTTAAGAGCTTACTATGTGCCAGGCACTGTACTAAATGCTGAGGCTCTGTATTAAGACCGAGGTGCTATACTAAGCCTGGGACAGTCCCTGTCCCATGTAGGATTGTGGATAGAAAAGTGTGTAGGTGGCATGTGGACACAGTGCCATTTTGGGGGGTTGGTCGGGGGTAGAAAAGGGTATCATATTATACCAAATGTTGGTTCAGTGCTCTGCACACAGTAAGTGCTCAATAAATACAATTGAATGAATGATAGCATAATGCCCTGCACACCTGGTGATTGTGTGGTCATTCATTCATTAATAATAATGATGGCATTAGTTAAGCACTTACTATGTGCAGAGCACTGTTCATTCATTGAATTGTGCCCCTGCCCCTCTCTGCCTGATGAAGTATACATAGAAAACAGCATGGCCTATTGGAAAGACCATAGGCCAGGGAATCAGAAGACCTGAGTGTTAATCTCAGCTCCACCACTTGCTTGCGATGTGACTCTAAGCAACTCATTTAACTTCTGGGTACCTCAGTTTCCTCAAACGTAAAATGGGGATTCAATACCTGTTTTCCATCCTACTTAACCTTTGAGCCCTGCCTGGGACAGGGACTGGGTCTGACCTGACAGTGCTTGGCACAGAGTGGGTGCTTAACAAATGCCATTTATGAAAAGAAAACGAAAATGAATCTTATTTTCACCACATGCTACGGGGAACAGAAGTGCATAAATCTTTGGAAGGAAGCCCTACCTTTTTATTTTTATGGACCAGTGGAACAGTTTAGATGACTAATATCCTTCTTCATGGATCGCCGTTCATTAGCCACATAGCTGTCGGGCATAAATGCCTTTATTACGCCTTTCTTAGGGGCACAATCAGGGAGCGGACAAGACGGTAGCCCAAATATCTTCCCGTCCTGCTAACGACTCATTTTCATTTCACTTCATTTAATCGTATTTATTGAGCGCTTACTGTGTGCAGAGCACTGTACTAAGCGCTTGGGAAGTACAAGTTGGCAACATATAGAGACGGTCCCTACCCAACAGCAGGCTCACAATCTAGAAGGGGGACTCCCTCCTTGAAGCAGGTTTTGTCCTGTTTCAGAGGCAGGTGCCAATCCCCTTCAATTCACATGAGACAGCTTCATGTATCCTTTGGTACTGATGGGGGAAGAATCAGATTCATAATGATTTTTCACATTTATAGATGCAGTGGCAGGTTGATGCCAAAACTGAAATAATCTAATCAAGCTCCTGACTCAGAGAAATGGAAGAGAAGCAGTGTGCCCTGGAATTAGAGTAGAGTAGATGCTGTCAGCGATGCTTCGTAGCCACCACGTAATTCTAGAATGTTAAGTCCCTGAGGTCCGGGACATTTCCACTGATTCTGCTTTACTCGCCCAAGCACATAGGAAGCTTGCAATAGAAACATTTGATTTACTGGTATGAGGATAGCTTGCTGATGGCCTCCCAGAGAAGTGTGCAGAATCAGAGGCATGAATCCCCCCAGTCTTCATTTTGAGTTTGCCACTCTGGTCAATAAATAAGTAATCAACGAATCAATCAGTGGCATTTATTGAGCACTTTCTGTATGCAGAGGACTATAGTAAGCCCCCGGAAGAGTACATTTGAGTATATTTGTCTTTCCCAACTCTGGCCTTCCTCCCCATCATGGGTTCTAATCCCCCCTGCTCCACCGCTTGTGTGCTGAGTGACCTTGGACAAGTCACTTAACTTCTCTATGCCTCCGTTACCTCATCTGTAAAATGAGGATTGAGACTATGAGCCCCACGTGGGACAGCGACTGTGTCCAACACGATTTGCTTGTATCCACCCCAGAGCTTATTACGGTAACTGGCACATAGCACTTAACGGCAGCGTGGCTCAGTGGAAAGAGCACGGGCTTTGGAGTCAGAGATCAAGGGTTCAAATCCCGGATCCGCCAATTTTCAGCTGTGTGACTTTGGGCAAGTCACTTCACTTCTCTGTGCCTCAGTTACCTCATCTGTAAAATGGAGATTAAGACTGTGAGCACCCCCCGTGGGACAACTTGATCACCTTGTAACCTCCCCAGTGCTTAGAACAGTGCTTTGCACATAGTAAGTGCTTAATAAATGCCATTATTATTATTATTATTAAATACCAGAGTTATTACTGTTATTAATCAGGGGACCGGGTTCCTAATTTTCCTCTCTCAAGCCCATACAACAAGGTTAGGTCTGGAACCTGGAAGATAAGAGGATTGTTTGTCAAATTACCACGCAATGGGACATCATCCTTCATAAGCAAAATAGAGTTTGTGCCAAAACCCACCAAGTGGCTCAAGATTCCTACCATCGTCTCTTAGAGCCATGTGAGCCCACTGTTGGGTAGGGACTGTCTTCATATGTTGCCAATTTGTACTTCCCAAGCGCTTAGTACAGTGCTCTGCACATAGTAAGCGCTCAATAAATACGATTGATGATGATGATCAGCCACAGCAGAATGATCAGTGATGGATTGATAATTGCTTGTTTTATACGGTGTCCTGGGAGTGTCCTATTCCCAACAGAGAACTGGAATGCACAGATGCCCTGCAGCAAATTCTTTGGAACTGAAGTTCCTCGCTTTCTCCTCTTGCCTGTGGTAGGCAATTCATCTGGGTGTAGTGTAAACAACACAGCAGCATCTGTAGCAACTTTTTCTGAATTCTCTTATGTGTATAAAAAGCCATAACTAAGGTGTTCCCAGCCAGCTCTTTAGAACCACCCTGAGGTTACTGTCTATTTGCATTCATCACTGGTTCATCATGTTTTACCCTTTGTTTCCTCACCGTCATTAGAAAAGTAAACTGTTATATCTCTGTTGCTGCCTATCTACTTTTCTTTCTCTCCTCCCTAGTCCAACTCATTCTTTTTCTTTATTTACAATTTGAAAAGCTGCTTTGCTCAATGCCACATTTTAATCGTAGTGCTTTATATGAAGCCTCCATTTTACGCTCCTAGATGACATTTTCAGTGCCCTTGTAGGAGGCAAGGATCTTTAATAAGGCTTGAACGCCATATTGCAGGGACGAGGTTAATTCGTGACAAAGTGGACGCATTCAGGGAGAATGAATAAGTGGGGAATTTCTTGTAATAATGGCCAGAAATTGTGTATGCAGACAAAAGTAAGTAATGTGAATGCAAAAGGGTGTTGCTCTCTTTAATTAGAGTATAGCTCCAGTCTTTCTATATTCATCATTTGGGGAGTAGAGAATCACATAGAACTGCATTATACAAAGTTGTAGGTAAAAATGATTTGATTGCAAATCAATGATCAGAGGACTTTAATAAAAATCCTTGAGAACTAGAATAAAGCAACACAGAAGAAATACGATAGCGGGGGAGTTTATCATTATTGAAGATGTATCTTTGTCAAGGTTAGCAATATTTGTATTTTCAACCAATGGACTTGTTGTTCACATATTGCTCTGTCTTCATTTCATCCTCTGTTCTTCCCCAGCTCAGGCTTGTTTCCAGCTTGTTTTCGTCTCCCTTCTCCTGTTTTTCTAGCCATTAACTGCCCTCGGATTGTGTCCATGAGGTTCTAGGCTTCCATTTTCATTCCTTTAGTACAGGCTTTGAGCATAGATAGCGCTCAATAAATACGATTGAATGAATTACTTTCCTTGATCATGCAGATTAGCGTCTTTTCCTCTGAAGTATCCAACAGGAGAAATACTTGTTCTGGGATTCTTCTTTGTCTTTTGTCTTGGTAGACTTTCTGGCCACCTCTGCTTTCTTTAAAACACTGTTCTCCTTGTTTTCACTACCTAGCGGACCACTCTTTCTCAGTCTCTTCCGCTAGTTCTCAGGCCACCTCTTCTTTCTCTTATCTTTAACTATGTTCCACAAGCTCTGCTCTTCATCCTTTCTTCTCCTCTAGAGATAGAGCACGGCTTGGAGTCAGGAGGTTTTCACTTACCTTCATTCATTCATTCAGTTGTATTTATTGAGCGCTTACTGTGTGCAGAGCACTGTACTAAGTGCTTGGGTAGTACACGTTGGCAACATATAGAGATGGTCCCTACCCAACATTAGGCCCCTTCTAGACTGTGAGCCCACTGTTGGGTAGGGACTGTCTCTATATGTTGCCAACTTGTACTTCCCAAGCGATATTGTACAGTGCTCTGAAAACAGCAAGTGCTCAATAAATACGATTGATAGAAGGGGGGGACAGACAACAAAACAAAATGTATTAAAATAAATAGTATAGTAAATATGTACAAGTAAAATAAATAGAGTAATAAATATGTGCAAACATATATACAGGTGCCATGGGGAGGGTAAGGAGGTATGGTGGGGGGGATGGGGAGGAGAGGGAGAGGAAGGAGGGGGCTCAGTGTGGGAAGGCCTCCTGGAGGAGGTGAGCTCTCAGTAGGGCTTTGAAGGGAGGAAGAGAGCTAGCTTGGCAGATGTGCCTGTTGTGTAACCTTCAGCAAGTCACTTGTTTTCTGTGCCTCAGTTTCCTCATCTGTAAAATGAGGATTAATTATTAATAATAATAATAATGATGACATTTATTAAACACTTACTATGTGCAAAGCACTGTTCTAAGCGCTGGGGAGGTTACAAGGTGATCAGGTTGTCCCACTGGGGGCTCACAGTCTTAATCCCCATTTTACAGATGAGGTAACTGAGGCCCAGAGAAGTTAAGTGACTTGCCTGAAGTCACACAGCTGACAATTGGCAGAGCTGGGATTTGAACCCATGACCTCTGACTCCAAAGCCCGGGCTCTTTCCACTGAGCCACGCTGCTTCCCAATAATGATTCCCAACAGTGTAAGACAATATGGTCTAATGCATGTCTTCCAGTTAGCAGCCATTAACCTTTAAATGACACTTTGCACGGTATAGTCAATTTAAAAATAAAAACAAGGTAATCATTCAATCAAGGGTAGCTAATGAACCCTGCCTATGTTCAGAGCACTGTTCTAAAGGTTTGGGAGAGTACACTGCAATAAGGTTGATAGATATGATTTCTACCCTCAAAAAGAAAAAGAAACAGGCATTAAAATAAACATAGGCTATGTAAATGAGTGCTGTGAGCCGGGGGTAAGGAGAGAATCAAAATGCTTGAGGGGAGTAGACCTAAGTACAAAGGCAGCAGAGATGGGAAAGTAGTTGGGGAAACGAAGTGTTAGAGGTGGTCATTTTAGTAAAGTTTTGAAGAAAAAGCAGTGGACTTAGATATCAGAGGAGAGGGATTTCCAGTCTAGAGGGGAGGACATGGGTAAGGGGCTGTCGGCTTAGATTGATGAGATTGAGGTGCAGTGAAGGGTTTGGAATTGGAGGAGTGAATTGCATGATCTGGGTCGTAGTGGGAGATTAGCAAGGTTATATAAGAAAGGGAGAGCTGAGTGAGTGCATTAAAGCTGTTGGTTGGAGCTTCTGTTTGATGGGAAGGTGAATGGGCAATCACTGGAGGCTTCTGAGAAGTTGGGGGGAGGTGTTGACTGAATTTTTTTTAATAATGTGATTACATTTTTCACCCAAATTGCAGAAATGTCCTTGTCATTTGTTTGTTGTGTGAGAAGGGAAATCAAATTCTTGGCTTTTGATTTGCTTATGTTATTCTTCAAGGTAAACTAGAAAATCATATATTGATGATAGAGAATTTTAAATAGGGATTCCGTTTTCTGGTTACAAGAAAGCAGACTTTCTTGGAATGGTGGGATGCTCTTTAACATCCTGGGATTTTTATAAGCTCTGCAGTGTAATATTCTTCATATTTTATTGACACATTGTTCATTTCAAACCAGTCTTTACGGAACCTACTTCTCCTAAGTATTGTCATTTTCAATTTTTAAAGCGCATCCATCATTATGCCTTTAGACTCAGGCCCATAAGGAAATAGTTTAACTAAATATTTATTCTTGAATTCTTGGTTGTAGCCTGGCCGATTCTCGTAGTTCTGTATTCAGTATTGGACCAGATCAGGAAGCTAGGTCCAGGCCTTGGTCAATGTCTTGCCCTTCTTGTCTAGAGAAAATCAGCAAGCTCATTCCAACAACTCTCAATTACTGTGATTTGACTTAGGGAGAGAGGTCACGTCTCCGGAAAATAAGGCTCAACCAATTACGTTTCCAAAGGTCAAAGCCAATTTAGTGCCTGAAATACAAAAGAGACCAGCCAATGTACTCGGACGAGCCCAGAGGTTTAAAGTTTAATGGTTCAGCCAAGTATCGCTCTACCACACATTTGGGATAAAAATGGTAGAGAAAAGCAGCGTGGCCTAGTGGGGAAAAGCACAGGCCTGGGAAAGAGAGGACCTGTGTTCTAATCCCAGTTAAGCAACTTGCCTGCTGTGGGACCTTGGGCAACTGGGAAGCAGCATTTCTCCATCATATATTTGCGATAACAAGTGTAGAGAGACGCCCTGTGACCTAGTGGATAAAACACATGCCTGGGAGTCAGAGAACCTGGGTTCTGATCCCAGCTCTGCTACTGCTTGCTGTGCAACCTTGGACAAGTTGCTTAACTTCTCTGTGCAGCAGTTTCCTCAACTGCAAAATGGGGATTCAATACCTGTTCTCCCTCTTATTTAGACTATGAGCCCGATGTGGGATAGGGATTGGATCTGGCTTGATAAACTTGTATCTAATACCCCACTGCTTAGAACAGTGCTGACAGATAGTAACTGTTTAACCAGTACCGTAAAAAATTCACTTACCTTCTCTGTTCTTCAGTTACCTCATCTGGAAAATGGGGATTAAGACTGTGAGGCTTATGTTGAACAGAGAGTTGTCCAATAATAATAACAATGATGATGATGATGATGGCATTTATTAAGCGCTTACTATGTGCAAAGCAGTGTTCTAAGCGTTGGGGAGGTTACAAGGTGATCAGGTTGTCCCACATGGGGCTCACAGTCTTCATCCCCATTTTACAGATGAGGGAACTGAGGCCCAGAGAAGTGAAGTGACTTGGCCGAAGTCACACAGCTGACAAGTGGCGGAGCTGGGATTTGAACCCATGACCTCTGACTCCAAAGCCCGGGCTCTTTCCACTGAGCCACGCTGCTTCTCTACCTGATTAACTTGTATGTACCCCAGCACTTAGTACAATGCCTGGCTCAGAATAATTGCTAAACAAATACCATTAACAACAAAAAAGGAGAGGGAATTGGTGGCATGAATGGCAGTGGGTGGGCTGGATTTAATATTTCTTTGCAGGCCTGAGCCTTAAAGAATAGGGGTACTGGGTGGAGGAGGAGGTGTGCCAACAGTGTGATTTCCTGGAAATCTGGGGATTCAAGGTGAGGGAGTTATATCTTAAATAAGGCATCATGGCTGACTATGAAATGGTCCTGGTGTTTGGAATTGAAGTGAACACAGATCCTGGGCCAGGAGTCTGAGGATGAAGAAGAAACTCTGGTGAGCGAGAAATTCCTCCTCCACTTGCTTCTTTACTATGATACCAGTTCAAATCCAGGGCTTTGTACCCTGGAAACATCGACAGGAAGACTGTATGGGAAGACGTGGCCTAAATTTTCCTTGTCACTGAAAAGGGACAAATACTTGTCCCACATGGCATCAAAGTCCAAGTCCATATTCAATCATTCAGTCGTATTTATTGATTATTATATGTTGTCGACTTGTACTTCCCAAGCGCTTAGTACAGTGCTCTGCACACAGTAAGCACTCAATAAATACGACTGCATGAATGAATGAATTGAGCACTTACTATGTGCAGAGCACTGTATTAAGTGCTTGGAAAGTACAATCAGACCAGTGTCAGACCACTGTTCTCCCCATATTCAAAGCCCTTTCTCTTCACAGTGATTTATTCATTCAATCGTATTTATTGAGCACTTACTGTGTGCAGAGCACTGTACTAAGCGCTTGGGAAGTACAAGTTGGCAACATATAGAGACGGTCCCTACCCAACAGTGGGCTCACTTATTGACCCCCGTGGCAATCAATCATCTTTATTGTGTATTTACTGCGTGCCGAGCACTGTTCTAAGTGCCTGGGAGAGGAGAACATAACAGAATTGGTAGCCATGTTCTCTGTCCACAGAGCTTTCAGTCTAGAGGACTTAGGTACATAACCTTATATTTGGTTGCTTTCTTTTAACGTCTTTCTTCCCCATTAGACTGTATGATCCTTGAGGGTAGTGTGTGTCTACCACTAACACCGTACTCTTCCCAGCACTTAATAGAGTGCTCTGCACAGTGTAAGCACTCAATAAATACCGGTGATGGAGTGCTTGGCACATAGTAAGCGCTTAACAAATGCCATTATTATTATTAAAGCGTGGCTAAATTGAAGTGAACCCAAAGTGCAGAAGTCTTTCCAATCAATCTGTGATATTTATTGAGCACTTATTATTAGTGCTCAATATTATTATTATTATTGTATGATAATTGTATTATCATTACAAAATCATTAGTATTCCCCCTTCTAGACTGTAAGCCCACTGTTGGGTAGGGACCGTCTCTATATGTTGCCAACTTGTACTTCCCAAGCGCTTAGTACAGTGCTCTGCACACAGTAAGCGCTCAATAAATACTATTGATTGATTGATAGTGCAGAGCACTGTACTAAGTGCTTGGGAGAGTGCAATACAACAGAATTAGTAGACATGTTTCTTGCCCATAACTAGTTTACAGCCTAGAGTCTACAGTCTTTGAACTCCCTACATTTTCTAGTGTAAGCAGCACAGACAATTCAAGGGATTCAAGGGACTCTAACATCTGCAGGCCTACAGAGAAGCAGCGTGGCTCAGAGGAAAGAGCCCGGGCTTGGGAGTCAGAGGTCATGGGTTCTAATCCCGACTCTGCCACTCGTCTGCTGTGTGACTTTGGGCAAGTCACTTAACTTCTCTGAGCCTCAGTTACCTCATCTGTAAAATGGGGACTAAGACTGTGAGCCCCACGTGGAACAACCTGATCACCGTGTATCCCCCCCAGTGCTTAGAACAGTACTTTACACATAGTAAGTGTTTAACAAATGCCATCAATCAATCATATTTATTGAGTGCTTACTGTGTGCAGAACACTGTACTAAGCGCTTGGGAAGTACAAGTTGGCAACATATAGAGACAGTCCCTACCCAACAGTGGGCTCACAGTCTAGAAGTCTAGTCCATCATCATCACTGTTATTATTACTGTGAGTTGGGCTGCTTCTTTTTCTTTTTTTTAATAAAAGATCAATTTCTAGATTCTATTCAATTCAAATCTGGTGGGGTGTGTGTGTGTGTATGAGAAACAGAAACTTGCAAAGGTAAAGAAAGTTTGGTATTAATTTCCCCAAGAAACTAAAATAGTCAACTACTCAAATCTTTGCAGCAAAATATCAGAAGACGGAAAAGTTAATTTACTATTAGGAATGTAATTTTTTCACCTTAAAGAAAAACAGCAAGGGATTGCAAATGACTCCCCTTTCATTCAAACGGAGTCAGAGTCGATCAGATTCAGGCATTGAAATGACAGAGTTTTTATTATTAGTGCTGGAGTGTGTGTCTGCATGCGGGGCTCATCATAATATCATCTTTGCTTATGAGTTTCCAAAATTATCGTTTCACTTCACAAAAATGCAAGATTCAAAAGACTGCATGCTGTTCTCGACAGCTTATAATTAGCTATTTTTGTCATTAATTTTCTGCATTTTATACAAATAGCGAGATCATTCCACTATCTAGACCTCTTCTTAGCTCCACTGTGACCAAGTTCAATTTGACAACGTTGTTTCTACTTCACTTTTTAGCACAGGCTTTGGGCATCTAGGAAGCACTTTCAATATTCCTTCATTATTACGTAGTTGGCATAATTATTGAAGAATAAGCTGAGTTTTCACAGAGGTAAATAATCAGGCTGTCTCAGTTCTGGGCCGGTCAGTAGACTGCGAAGAGAAAATTGAGATATTATGATAGTATAGAATTTGGGGACTCCCAATATATCACAAAAAATTCTTTACCTTCAAACGCTGCCAAACTGGTAATGGGTATGGGTAAATGAATCTATAGACGACCCAGAAACAGCTCATTTTGAAAGATATCATAAACCCCCATTATGCCAGGACTCGGAATACTGAATATTTGCCTAATCAAACGATTGACTATATTTTATCATTTCCATGTGCAGAGCACTGAACTATGATCTTGGGAGAGTTTAGTAGAGTTAATGGACACTGCTTCTGCCTTAAAGGAGCTCACAGTCTAATGAAGGAATTCACTAAATAATTTACAGATTGGGAGAGGAAGAAAAAATGGGTCGGCGGCTGGCTGAGTGCTTGGTGACTTGTTTCTGTAAAATTGTGATGCATATCTAAGTGGCATCTTATGGTGAACTTCAAAGTTTCAATTGGGAGAATGACATTTTGAATATCTATTGCTGTAATTAAAATGGGAAGGAAAAGACTGTCAGCTAATTTCCAAGTAGTGTATCTCATAATAATGGGTTATGGAAAACATAATCAATGCAAATGAGTAAATCTCGGCACTCCAAAAATACAGTTCAAAGAAAGGGAAAAAAAAAAAAGCTTGTTAATAAAGTATTTAACAAATAGGTGACTAAACTTCTTCCTGCATTACTGAAGGAAAGGTTTAGAATTTCCATGCAGGCAGGGGGGCATTCTCAACAGAGAAAATAATCACAAAGATAGAGAGGAAAGGGAACGCAAGACAAATACAAATTTTAACTCGGCAGGTGGCAGCTTTCTGCTGAGCATCAGTTTTTTTTTTTGCCTCTATTCTTATTGTTTCTGTAATGATTGGAATTGTGATAATGATAGCAGAACTTAATTCACATGTTGTGAAATGTTAAATGGGCTGATTGCTTCTGGGAAGAGGTAATCGGAAGATTAAATATAAACTTCTAAACTAATATATCTAAATGTTCGTGAATATTTTAGAAGACCTTAACTTGCTAATAAAAATAGACAAATGACACCTAAATGAATACAAAGAGAAAGCAATTCATTTGATAGATGTAGACCAGCATGAATGACATTAGTAAATTGTTTAAAACTGCTGTATTAAATGGCAATTTGGAAGATCCAAATTGGTACTTCAGAGGTAATAATAATGATGGCATTTATTAAGCGCTTACTATGTGCAAAGCACTGTTCTAGGCATAGGGGAGGTTACAAGGTGATCAGGTTGTCCCACTGGGGGCTCACAGTCTTGAGCCCCATTTTACAGATGAGGGAACTGAGGCACAGAGAAGTGAAGCGACTTGCCCAAAGTCACACAGCTGACAATTGGCAGAGCTGGTATTTGAACCCATGACCTCTGACTCCAAAGCCTGTGCTCTTTCCACTGAACCACACTGCTTCTCACTGTTTATTCTTCATTTATGCTTCTCACCAGATATTTACCATTCAGAGTACAATATTTCTTTTTAAAGGAATAGTTCTTAAAAAAACAAGAATGATTTTTTTAAAGAAGTATGGCTAATTATGTGAATAGAATGATGTACACTTTGAAGATTGGATTTGCCTATGTTCTGGGTAAATCCTCTATGTTTTAACCTCCTCGTCTCCTTTGACGTCCTCAGCCTTAGCTTGAAAAATAATGCAGTTGGAGGAGCATAAATCCTTCCATTTTCATTTGGTGTATATTTGGTTGTCTCATTCTCTTCATGCAAATTGGTGCTTGGCATATATTAATCAGTGATATTTATTGAGCTCTTACTGTGTTCTGAACGCTGTATTAGCTTGCAGCCCAAATGGGGAGATAGATATTAAAATAATATACATGCTATTGAGAACATGGGAGGTCCCCATTGATTCCCCTCCCAACAATTGTGTTGGAGAGAATATGTCCATTGAAATAGGGTGCCCGTTACAGTGACCGTAACTCTCTTCTATCACTAGCTCTTTCGGCACTATTGAATTTCTCAGAAACCCCTTCACGTGCGTCCGGGAGCAACCACTGCAATTTAGAGTGCTTCTCAACATTTATGGAGACCCCCTAAGGGGGATCGGACATTTTATCTTTTCCTTCTAGAAGATATCTGCAACTGAAAGCCTTGGAATTAGGATATTTTGCATGGTCTTGGGAGTAGCATCATTTATTATTTTGAGATTAGGATGGTAGTTTAGAAAGATTGAACTGTTGACAAAGATATATAGACACAACTATAGAGGCAATATATTATTTCTGGCAGGGAATTCCCCATCATAAATTGGATATCTAGGTAGTCCATAGTCCTGGTAGGTAAACTGACTTGGAATAAACCAGATAGTAGTCTCAGGTTGGCCACAAAAGTGAAGCTTGAAAGCAACTAAATTGAGTTAAATGAGTGCATTCTGAAAGGTCACAGGGCATATTTGGGGAGCATGTTTTCTTGGTGACGGTGGTTTGAGCAGTTTGAAAATTGTTTTGTGACCAACTTTCCCTTGACCCTGTGTCATTCAGGGAGTTAAATCAGCCTACACATTGCTGTTACACTTAGCTCAGGGAATTCAACAACCAACATTTATAGAAATAAGTACCACATTTTTGAAAGGAAGCAACTTGAAGGCTGTGTGCTGCAAAGATTGCTTAATGAGACACTCACGATTCTCTAATCTTTCCGATACAAAATTGCTTGAATAATCTGAAAATTGATTCATTTATGTCTTATTTTGACCCAGTGTCTGAGGGAGAGTGTAACATTTCTTTGGAATTAAAGTAAGTTTTGCCAAAAAATAATCCCTGAGAATGAACTCGACTGTGAGCCCGCTGTTGGGTAGGGACCGTCTCTATATGTTGCCAACTTGTACTTCCCAAGCGCTTAGTACAGCGCTCTGCACACAGTAAGCGCTCAATAAATAAGATTGAATGAATGAACTGCTTGCAGAGGATAAAAAAGGACATAGAATCTTTTCTGGGGAACATGTGTAGTTGTACAATAGTGGAGCAGTCAACCCAAATCACTTCGTTCCCTCCCCTCTTTCCACACACCACAATTAGATGTTAAGGAGCATGAACTTCTAGTTGACTTACCCAATAATTCTTTCCAAAAAGAAAGATCCTGCAGCAAAGAAGTAAGCAGTAGGAAGACCAAGTGAAAAAATGGAACTTTTTGATTGACAAAAATTACTCTGTAGCTTGGTGAGACCCCAAGATAGGCCCTTTGCAGGAAAACAGCCCTTTCTTCTGCTCCCAGACATCTTTTTCCAACTCCCTCCTGCCTTCTTTCTTCTTCTCTTCTTGACCTTCCAATGAGGAAATACTCATAATGAAAAAAAAAAAATGAAAATAAGGAAATACAATTGGGGGGGTTATTAACTGTGCCTTTTCTATTGAAAACTCCTTGAGGGCTGGAATGATTTCTTGACATAAGCTCTGAACAGCTCCTGCACTCTGTAGTCACTTAACAAATGTGAAATAATAATTACAGAGATGATGATTTGCCCTCCAAACAAAGGAATTGGCGGTCTAGGCTTCCTGCAGATAAGCATTTCGGTTTTTTTTTTTTTTTCCCAGCGTGTGAGAAAGACATCAACAATTCATTTTCTGACCAAGACATTTTATAACCAATTCCTTTTCCCAGCAGGGGAGGGGGGAAAACCACTAATTTTCAAAATTCATTCTTTCTTTGTTCCTCAATTTGTTTTGGCTTATCCCTCATATCTTATATTTGTTGGGATTTTTTGATGTGTGATCTTCTGTGACTCAGAACGAGAGGGTGACAACAGTGCTTAAGATTATAGAAGGGGGAAAGGTTTCCTAAAACACTGATCCTGTCCTGTTTTGGGCTCTTTTTCAGTCCCCTTAGGGAATCCTGTTCATGATGATTTCCAAGGGGAGGGAGAGACTCTAGAGAGCTTTGTGTGGCTCTCCTTTGTGGTGGTATAAGACAGTCCTAGATTCCATAAAGCAGTAGTCGGTCACCTCTCTTCCTAATAATAATAATAGTAATAATGATGGTATTTGTTAAGCACTTTGTGCCAGGCACTGTGCTAAGCGCTTGGGTGGATACAAGCAAATTGGGTCGAACACAGTCCCTGTCCGATGTGGGGCTAACAGGCTCAATCCCTCAATCTCAATGTGTTCCAGTATTTCAACCCACTCTCTCAGCTCCTTCAGGGGACAAGGTTTGGCTTTCACAGTGTTGCTTGGGAATCCAGAAAATTTCTAAAAATTGCCTTGCCCTCCCATCCCTAGTACACAGAAAATCCACCTCTTAGGATAGGATAGGAGAAGCAGTGTGGGTCAGTGGAAAGAGCACGGGCTTTGGAGTCAGTGGCCATGGGTTCTAATCCTGGCTCTGCCAATTGTCAGCTGTGTGACTTTGGGCAAAGTCACTTAACTTCTCTGTGCCTCAATTACCTCATCTGTAAAATGGGGATTAACTGTTAGCCCCCCGAGGGACAATCTTATCACCTGGTAGCCTCCCCAGCACTTAGAACAGTGCTTTTCACATAGTAAGTGCTTAACAAATGCTATTATCATTATCATTATCATTATTATTATTATTTGGAGTCAGAGGTCATGGGTTCAAATCCCAGCTCTACCACTTGTCAGCTGTGTGACTTTGGGCAAGTCACTTAACTTCTCTGTGCCTGTTACCTCTGTAAAATGGGGATTAAGACTGTGAGACCTCCGTGGGACAACCTGATCACCTTATAACCTCCCCAGCGCTTAGAACAGTGCTTTGCACATAGTAAGCACCTAATAAATGCCAACATTAATCCCCACTTTACAGATGAGGGAACTGAGGCCCAGAGAAGTAAAGTGACTTGCCCCAGGTCACACAGCAGACAAGTGGCAGAGCAAAGTTTGGAGCTCATGACCTTCTGTCTCCAGGCCTGTGCTTTATCAACTATGCCATGATGCTTCTCAAGATTCCCAAGATTTCCAAATGGTGGGAAAGTACCCTCTGATCCCTCTCTGTTCCCGCAAGAGGCAGGGTTTGGCTCCCAGGAAGTTGGGCATGAAGGTGCGATTGGCTTTGATCACCAGGTTTGCCCACATTCATTCAATTTAATTGTATTTCTTAAGCGATTACTGTGTGCAGAGCACTGTACTAAGCACTTCATCCACATGCATTCTGAAACTCCATTGGAAGGAAAGCTCAATGGTATCATCATCATCATCAATCGTATTTATTGAGCGCTTACTGTGTGCAGAGCACTGTACTAAGCGCTTGGGAAGTACAAATTGGCGACTTATAGAGACAGTCCCTACCCAACAGTGGGCTCACAGTCTAAAAGGGGGAGACAGAGAACAAAACCAAACATACTAACAAAATAAAATAAATAGAATAGATATGTACAAGTAAAATAAATAAATAGAGTAATAAATATGTACAAACATATATACATATATACAGGTGCTGTGGGGAAGGGAAGGAGGTAAGATGTGGGGGATGGAGAGGGGGACGAGGGGGAGAGGAAGGAAGGGGCTCAGTCTGGGGTATGTGGTTCAGCACTTCAACCCACCCTCTTAGCTCCTTCAGGGGACAATGTTTGGCTTCCACAGTGTTTCTTGGGAATCCAGAAAATGTCTAAAAATGGTCTTGCCCTCCCTTCCCTAGTACACAGAAAATCCACCTCTTAGGATTGTCTTTAAAGTCAAGAAGTGTTGCAGCAAATGGCTAGATCAGGATATTCTTTGTTTGACTTTTATTCTCCTTCTTTGTGCCTCCACAGGGCCTGGATGCTCAGGTGTGGGTCTTGGGAGTTACGGCACCATATTTAAGCAGGGAGGAAGAATGTATTATTCCTTCTGCTCTCCCTGCCCTACCCACAGCCATAAATCTGTGGAGGGCTTGCTACTGCAGGTTTAGGTAGCTCATTTGCCTCTACAAGCTCATTATGATGTTTTTTCATTCATTTATAGTGACAGTCGTACAAAACTCAGGTGGCTACGTTCTGCAACTATTTTCTAGAAACTTTAAACTTTTCTATGAACTATAAACTTCAGGAGAAGCAGCGGGGCTCAGTGGAAAGAGCCCAGGCTTGGGAATCGGAGGTTGTGAGTGCTAATCCCGGCTCCGCCACCTGTCAGCTGTGTGATTTTGGGCAAGTCACTTCACTTCTCTGGGCCTCAGTTACCTCATCTGTAAAATGGGAATTAAGGCTGTGAGCCCCACATGGGACAATCTGATTACCTTGTATCCCCCCCCACCCAGTGCTTAGAACAGTGCTTAGCACATAGTAAGTGCTAAACAAATGCCATTATTATTATTATGTTGCCAACTTGTACTTCCCAAGCGCTTAGTACAGTGCTCTGCACACAGTAAGCGCTCAGTAAATACGATTGATTGATTATTATGATTATTATTTAAGTAACTTGTGGGCAGGAAATTTCTAGATCTATATTCTGCCCACCATTTAGAGCATTAAAAACAATGTGATCATTTTCCTTTGCAGTAAAGCATTTCTATTTCTGTGCTCAGCATATATTGAAGTTGTTTTTTAAATTGAGGTCTAGTGGCACATGAACAGAATTGGAAGTTGAATTATAGCTTAATTTTTTCCACCCAGTGAAAACTATTGATGAGACTGGTGCAAAAAAAAAAAATCTCATTGTGGCAAATTTAGGAAGGAATGATTTTTTTCCAAAGTCTATTTGAGTTAAAACTTTTTTTCTAATTTTAGATGAAATTAGACAGAAATAAAGTACTCCCTGGCATGAACACAAAGGCTCTTTTCACAAAAGCGAGAGGATTTTCTTTCTGTGTAAACTCAGGATCCTTCACTGGAAATCTCAAGTTTTAATCTGGAATTCATTTTTCCATATGACTAGTTGCAGGCAAAAAACGGATAATTTGCAAAGTTCATGCTATGATTCACAGTAGCTTTCTGAGCAGAGAAACATTTCCTTAATCCTTTCACTTTGATATTAGCTTTTACATTATGCATTTTTTCCTGATAATGTTCAATTGAGTCCAGTTTTTGGTTACCCAAGAATCACGAAGTCAAAGTATCATGATTATACTGGAGAAGCTGGAGAAGCAGCGTGACTCAGTGGAAAGAGCCCGGGCTTTGGAGTCAGAGGTCATGGGTTCAAATCCCGGCTCCGGCAATTGTGAGCTGTGTGACTTTGGGCAAGTCACTTCTCTGTGTCTCAGTTACCTCATCTGTAAAATGGGGATTAAGACTGCGAGCCCCCCGTGGGACAACCTGATCACCTTGTAACCTCCCCAGTGCTTAGAACAGTGCTTTGCACATAGTAAGCGCTTAATAAATGCCATTATCATCATCATCATCAGTATAATGATATGAAATTTTGTACTTCTTTTTAGTACAGCTTCTACATTAACATCTGCAGCCCGCAACCAGTTGCACCGAGTGCCCAAATCACATCACTAGCCTCATGTTTCCATGGGTCACCCAAGACCTATTTATTCTAACGGTTTTGACACCTGTCTCCATGTTTTGTTTTGTTGTCTGTCTCCCCCTTCTAGACTGTGAGCCCGTATTTGGGTAGGGACCATCTCTATATGTTGCTGATTTGTACTTTCCAAGTGCATAGTACAGTGCTCTGCACACAGTAAGCACTCAATAAATAGATTGAATGAACGAATGAATCTGCAGGGCCAGTTACATTTAGTCTCCTGTCATGGAGCTCCTCAGCATCAATTAGTTGTTTGTAAAATCAGGGGATACTGAAAATCACTGCCATGAATAAATCAATCAGTTATATTTATTGAGTGCATTGTATCTATTTATATTTATATACAGAGCACTGTACTAGCCACTTGGGAGAGTAATCTCCAACAGAATTAGCACACATTTCCTGCCCATAACAAGCTTACAGTCTAGAGATGAGCATCTTCCAAAGCCAGGATTCCACACTCCTTAAATTGGATCCATACTTAGTAATGGGGCACTTTGTCTTCTCCAGAGAGTCCTGAACCAAAGAGGTTGCCTCTCTTAGCATCCCCTTCCACATAGTAAATGCTCAATAAATAAGATTGAGTTAATAATAATAATAATGATGGTATTTCTTAAGCACTTACTATGTGCCACGCACTGTTCTAAGCACTGGGGAGGAACAGTGCTTTGCACACAGCGCTTAATAAATGCCATTAAAAAAAAGGTGATCCCACGGTGGGCTCACAGTCTTAATCCCCATTTTACAGATGAGGTAACTGGGGCCCAGAGAAGTTAAGTGACTTGTCCGAAGTCACCCAGCTGACAATTGGTGGGATTTGAACCCATGACCTCTGACTCCAAAGCCCATGCTCTTTCCACTGAGCCATGCTGCTTCTCCTAAAAATAATTGCTTGGTTAAAATCTGTCTCTTCCATTATGAGTTAAAACCTCAAAAAGATGATTTGCCTTTTGGAAAGATGCTGCTATGAGTTATATAATAGAGCAGAGTAGCAGTGCATAGGGTTTTTCATCCTGACCTTGACTGTCCCAACACAAACAATAAATTTCCTGCTGTTCCCCCTGTCATCTTTCTAATCACAAGTGAAAGTAACAATTAAGGCATTCACCCTTTGTACTTCAACAATTTATTAGAACAAAGCACATGATATTCAACTGGGCCCAGGACTTCAAAATGAAAATAGAGGAGGAGAGTCCCCAATCCAGGGCCATATATCATTCTGTTGTTAAGTCCTGGCTGCCCCATTTGTGTTGGTCGTAAATGCACTGTCATTAAAAGAAATATAGGAGGCATTGGAATGTCCAATAAATTCAATTCAAAGGTAATCACTGAGAGCACTTGACAAAGAGAATGTTTTTTGAAAAACAGTAATAAAATGTGCCCACGTAATTACTCTAGCAAGAAAAATATGTCACTTGTGACAGAAGCAGACTTCCTAGCATGGGGAACAATAAGACTAGCAATCTTTTTTCATTATGGTTATTGGAATATTATTTAAGATGTAAGTGCCAACATGTCATACTGTTATCACCCATAAAATAAAGAGGAGGAGGTGCATATTAAGGAAAAGTCATGAATAGAGGGGAAGGGTGTGGTGCGCTAGGAATGCAGAATGAATAGGCAGGCTCTTCCTCTCAACTTCCAACCCCAGTTCGTTTACTCTTGGACTATGCACTCCTACGGGACAAGGACAAAAATGTGTTCTCTTGCTATTGATTTTTCTATGGATGTGGTGGGAAATGTGCTTTCTCTAACAGGGGTGGGAGAAGTCTTAGAGTGACAGTGTGAGAAAAATGGATCGGAAAAGGGGAGACCTTTTAGGACGGATCCTCTGCTTCAGGAATGGGACCGGCTTCACTCCACTGTGAATTCCTCTACATTATTGTTAAGCATTTACAATGTGCCAAGAACTGAGTTAAGTGCTGGGTTATAGACAGTACAATCAGATCAGATAAGACAGAGAGGCAGCGTGGCTTAGAGGAAAGTGTACGGGCTTGGGAGTCAGAGGTCATGGGTTCTAATCCCCGCCCCGCCGCTCGTTAGCTGTGTGACTTTGGGCAAGTCACTTAACTTCTCTGTGCCTCAGGTACCTCATCTGTAAAATGGGGATGAAGACTGTGATGTGAGCCCCATGTGGGACAACCTGATTACCTTGTATTTACCTGAGCGCTTAGAACAGTGCTCAGCACATAGTAATTGCTTAACAAATACCATTATTATTATTATTATATAATGATAATCATAATTGTAGTATTCCTTAAGAATTTACTATGTGCCAGGCATTGTACTAAGAGCTGGAGTAGATACAAGATAATCAAGTTGGGCACAGTCTCTGTCCCACACAGGGATCCTAGTCTCAATCCCCGTTTTACAGATGAGGTAACTCAGGCTCAGAGAAGTTAAGTGACTTGCCTAAGGTCACACAGCAGACAAGTGGAACCAGCATTCAAATCTAAGTCCTTCTGATTCCCAGACCTGTCCCACGTGGTCTTAGAGACTTAGGGGGAGGCCTGGGATTTAATCCCCATTTTACGGATGACAATAGTTAATCGATTTCCTGAAGGTCACACAGCAGGCAAGGGATTGAGCTGGATTAAATTACCAGATCTCCTGATTTCCAATCCTGTGATCTTTCCACTAGTCCATGTTGCTCTGGGATTGGGGGGGTGGGGGGGGGGGTGAGTTGGGTGGGAGTGGGGGGGGGGCAGGGAAAAGAGAGGATGGAGGGGAGTGCAAACACACAACCTTGGGACATCCGAGTCTGGAACTGTGGGAGTATCTTCATGCACGTGAATATGTGAGTTTTTTTAATAAACTATTCCAGGATGGAATGTTTTTGAGAGCAGGAACATTGTCTAGATACGTGTAAACTACAACACCTTACTGGACAATAATACTTTTGATCAATCAATCATATTTACTGAGCACTTACTTGGGAGGGGACAGTATCACAGAGTTGGTGGACACGTTCCCTCCCCACAAGGATCTTACCGTCTAGAGGATATTCTATGTAATATGGGGATATTTCCTACCTATTTATGAACCCAGGTAAGACCAGGTATAATGTGAGGGTCACCCTCATGCCTCAAATTTCAAATAAGCAGTTCTAAGATGACCTTGCAATCTAAACTTCCCCATCCAAAATTACGGCAGAGAAAAGCTGAAGTTATGGGCCAGGGCCCTGAAGAAGTGAGCCTTAAAAATGGCATAATGGCCTATCCAGAAATGAAGTGCTGTCAGCAAGGCCCGGCGAAGGTCGTGTTTCAAATGCCCTATTTAAATTCTGATGGCCTTCAGCATGACATTACACGCAGCAACTCAGAAGAGCGGGTTTGTTTTTCCTGTCACTGTCTCTCCCATTTAACACCTGCCGTCAAAACTTCAGGCATCCGGGCTGCCTGGTAACCTGATAGTATTTTACATGCATATTTCACAGTACCTTGACTCCCAAAGGATTCCAAGGCCCTTGAAAGAAATACACCAGCAGACGTTTTATGAATGGATGAATGAGTGTTGGGAAAGAGAGCAAGGGAAAAGTCTCTTTGGGTACTGACACAACTGCCTTCACTGACTGCTTTTCATCTTTGGCACTTTTTGGCTCTTTCCTCCGCCCACCCACCCACCCAAGCCATTCTGATTCCTTCCCCCTCTCACAACCCACACCAGCAATATTCAGAACACTGTTGGGTTGCTCTATTTCTAAACAGCATTTTCCCTTTCATCACCTCTGTTGGCAACTGGCCTTGGAGCAGTTTGAATTTCCTGACAGATCAGTGATGCAATTTCAGCAATTTTTCCCTGGGCTTTTGATGAGCTCACAAAAGGGAATTAATATCCTGCTGGCAGAACGGTACAAAGAAAAGCGTATTTTCCAGAATTTGTATTTACAAGTCTGGCAACACTTGGCAATCACTCTTCTATAAAGGAGTGGAAGTTGAGGGACAGGTATTATAGTGCTACTACCTTTACAGATGGGGAATTTGAGACAGAAAGATAGTTTTTAGCCTCATCCAATAAATTACTGGAGTGCCAGAATGGAAGCCACATCTTCTGACTTTCTCATCAGTAAAATTCCAAGAGCCTTAACATCCCCTCACTAGACTTAAGCCCTATGTGGGAAAGGGACTGTATCGGATCTGTCTTTTCTGAATTTACCATCATTCTTAGTACAATACCTGCACAATACAAAGTGCTTAACAAATACCACAATTATCACTTAATCAGTGCTATTTATGTAGTGCTTACTGTGTGCAGAGCACTGTACTAAGTACAACAGAGTTGGTACAAGCAATTCTTGCCCACAAGGAGCTTACAGTCTACATGGGGAGACAGACATTAAAATAGATTATGGTTCAGGTAAATAGTAGAGTTTAAGAATATTTATGTAAGTCCTGTGAGGCTGGGGTGAGACTCAAAGGGTACACGGCCAAGTGCCTAGATGATGCAAAGCAGAGAATGGTTAGGGAAAATAAAGGGCTTAGTCTGGGAAGTTCTCTTGGAGGAGATAATAATAATAATAATAATAATAACTGTGGTATACTATGTGCCAGGTACTATATTAAGCACTGGGGTAGCTGCAAGATAATTGGTTGGGCACAGTCCATGTCGCACATGAGGCTCACAGTCATAATCCACAGTTTACAGACGAGAATACTGAGGCACACAGAGAGAAGTTCAGTGATTTGCCCAAGGTCACACAAGTGGCAGAGCCAGGATTAAAACCTAGGTTGACTCCCACGCCCCCGCTCTTTCCACTAAGCCACACTGCTTTGGGTGATGTGATCTTGCTGACATGATTTTAGGAGGGTTTGAAGGTGAGGAAAGTGGTGGACTGTTGGATATGTATCTGATTTGCTCATAGCTATGCCAGTGCTTAGTACAGTGCCTGGCAAATAGTAAGCACTTAACAAATACCACAACTATTATTATTATTACTATATAAAGGGGGAGGTGGTTTCAGGCCCAAGGGAGAATGAGGGCAAGGGATAGACAAAATTGAAGTACAGAGAGTAGGATGGTAATTAGAGGAGCAGAGTAGGCGGGTTGGGTGGTGGTAGGGGATCAGTGAGGTAAGGTGGGCTGAAGAGAGCTGATTGAGTGCCTTAAAGCTGTTGGTAAGGAGTTTCTGTTTGATGCGGAGGTGGATGGGTGAACATTGGCAGTTTTTGAGGAGTGGGAAGATTTCTGACAGAATGGTCTTCCAAAAGAAATGATCTAGGGAGAAGAGTGAAGTTGGGACTGGAGAGGGAAGAGACAGATTCAGGGCGGTCAGGCAGGAAATAAATGCTTGGATCAGTGTGGTAGCAGTTTAGATAGAGAGGATAGGGCAGATTTTAGAGATACTGTGAAGGTAGAACTGATAGAATTTCATGACAGATCGAATGTGTGGATTGAGTGAGAGAAAAATGTATCAAGAATAATGTCAAGATTAGGGGCTTGTGAGATGGAGACATGGTCTAGTGGATAGAGCGAGGGCCTGGGTTTGAATTCCAGTTCCGCCACTTGTCTGCTGTGTGACCTTGGACAACTCCACTTCTCTGTCCTTCAGTTCCCTCATCTGTAAAATGGGGATTAAGACAATAAGCCCCATGTGGGACAGTGACTGTGTCCTACTCAGTTGTCTTGCCTGTACCTACCCCAGCACTTAGAACAGTGCCTGGCACATAGTAAGTGCTTAACAAGTGGTACTATTATTAATGCTGCCTAGAGATAGAAAAGTAAAGGGGAGGACAGAATTTGGATGGGAAGATGAAGAGTCCTGCATTGGACCTTTTCAGTTTAGGTGTTGGCAGGACATCCAAGTAGAGATGTACTGAAGGCAGGAGGAAATGTGAGATTACAGAGCAGGAGAGAGGTTGGGGCTGAAGAAATAGAACATCCACATAGAAATGCTAGTTGAAGCCATGGAAGCAAATGAGTTCCCTAAGCAAGTGGATGTAGAAAGATAAAAGAAGGACACCCAAACTGTACCTTGAGGAACCTCTGCAGTTAATGGGGTTGGGGAGGAGGGGGGAGACAGAAGAAGAGCCAGCAAAAGAGACTTCGAAAGGAGAATTAGTAGAGGACACTATCAGGGTTACATTATTTTAAGAAGGGGTGGTCCACAATATTGAAGGCAGCAGAAAGTTTGAAGAGGGTTAGCATGTAGTAGAAGCCATTGAATTTTATTATAATAATAATAATAGTGATGATGGTATTTGCTAAGCACTTACTATGCGCCAAGCACTGTTCTAAGCACTGGGGTAGATAGAAGGTGGTCAGGTTGTCCCATGTGGGACTCACAGTCTTAATCCCCATTTTACAGATGAGGCAACTGAGGCCCAAAGAAGTTAAGTGACTTGCCCATAATCACACAGCTGACAAGTGGCGGAGCGGAGATTAGAACCCATGACCTCTGACTCCCAATCCCCTGCTGTTTCCACTAAGCCATGCTATCATAATTCTATTTAAGTGCTTATTATGTGTCAAGTGCTGTTCTAAGCACTGGGGTAGATTTAAGTTAATCAGGTTGGACACAGTCCCTGTCCTACTTGGGGTTTATTTAGGAGGGAGGACAGGTATTTAATCCCCATTTTACAGTTGAGGAAACTAAGCCACAGGGAAATTAAGTGATTTGTCCAAGGTCACATGGCAAGCTTTTGGCAGAGCTGGGATTACAATCCAGGTTCTCTGACCCCTAGGCCCCTGCTCTTTCCACTAGGCCTTGCTGCTTCTATGAAAAGACTTTTTGAAAAGTATAGGTGCATGTTTTATATTCACTTTATAATAATACAAAATCTTGTCATTTTCTCAGAAGTTTTTGCCCATTTGAAATGAAAAAAGAATAAAGATCTATACAAAGAAAATTTCATCCAAACGAAAGCTAAGGAGAACAGGAAAGCCAAATGAACTCATTTGCTTCTCAAATGAGAAGCAGTGTGGCTCAGTGGAATGAGCCCGGGCTTTGGTGTCAGAGGTCATGGGTTCAAATCCCGGCTCTGCCAATTGTCAGCTGTGTGACTTTGGGCAAGTCACTTCACTTCTCTGGGCCTCAGTTACCTCATCTGTAAAATGGGGATTAAGACTGTGAGCCCCCCGTGGGACAGCCTGATCACCTTGTAACCTTCCCAGCACTTAGAACAGTGCTTTGCTCATAGTAAGCACTTAATAAATGCCATTATTATTATTATTATTAGTATTATTATTATCTGCCAGAATGAAACAGGGATAGTACCTGGCCACCTTCCGCCAATTGTCAGCTATGTGACTTTGGGCAAGTCACTTAACTTCTCTGTGCCTTAGTTACCTCATCTGTAAAATGGCAATGAAGACTGTGACCCCTCCGTGGGACAACCTGATCACCTTGTAGCCTCCCCAGCGCTTAGAACAGTGCTTTGCACGTAGTAAGCACTTAATAAATGCTATCATTATTATTATTATTTTTAAAAGTATGACAACTAGAAATGCATAAACCATAAAAGGCGTAAACTCAACACATTTATTTACATTACGATAGCTACCATGCAATACCCCTCTCAGGACTGTACCTGAAGAGTTTCCAGTATTCTTCCAGTCTCAGCAGTATTCATTCATTCAATCGTATTTATTGAGCGCTCACTGTGTGCAGAGCACTGTACTAAGCGCTTGGGAAGTACAAGTTGGCAACATACAGAGACGGTACCTACCCAACAGTGGGCTCACAGTCTAGAAGGGGGAGCTATAGGAGGGAGAGTCAAGCAGAAGCATGCGCATTCCACTCCTAGTTTGGACAGTGGCTAGTGAGTGGAAGGCAATCTGCTCCAAGTCAAAATTCCCCTGTGCTGGGTAGCAGTGGCTTGGGAGAGAGTAGAGGGTGGAGACTCAAGTTTGTCCCGAAAGGAGTCAATGGTAAACCCCCTCCATATTTTTACCAAGATAACTCTATGGATATGCTACCAGAATGATTGCCGATGGAGGTGGGGCGTGCTGGGAGAGATGTGTCCATGGAGTCACTATGGGTCGGGGATGACTCGACAGCATAAGACAAGATGAGGCTATGCAAGAATTTAGCAAGAAGGAAGTCATTACTGACCTTAGAGAGGACCGTTCCCACAGATTAAAGGGGGTGGAAGTTAGATTGCAGTTGGCTGAAAAGAGAGTTGGAGGAGAGGAAGTGGAAGCAGCAAGTGTAGAAAATTTGCCCGAAGACGCTAGAGAGGAATTCGAGCGGGAGAAGGGGTGATAACTGGAGGGAGCCTTGGGGACAAGGGAGTGCTTATTTTAGGATAAGGGATACGTGGACTTGTTGGAAAGAAACTGCATGGCCAAGTGGATAGAACATGGGCTTGGAAGTTGGATGGACATGGGTTCTAATCCCAGATCCATTACTCGTCGGCTGTGTGACCTTGAGCAAGTTCATTCATTCATTCAATCGTATTTATAGAGTGCTTACCGTGTGCAGAGCACTGGACTAAGCGCTTGGGAAGTACAAGTTGGCAACATATAAAGATGGTCCCTACCCAACAGCGGGCTCACAGTCTAGAAGGGGGAGACAGACAACAAAACAAAACATATTAACAAAATAAAATAAATAGAATAAGTATGTACAAATAAGAGTAATAAGTACGTACAAACATATATACATATATACAGGTGCTGTGGGGAGGGGAAGGAGGTGGGGAGGAGGGGGAGAGGAAGGAGGGGTCTCAGTCTGGTGAAGTCACTTCACTTCTCTATGCCTCAGTTACCTCAACTGTAAAATGGGGATTAATGCTGTGAGCCCCATTTAGGATATGGACCTTGTCCAACCTGATTAGCTAGTCTCTGCACCTGAGCTTAGAGCAGTGCCTGGCACATAGTAAGCTCTTAACAAATGCCACCATCATCAATTAGTACTGTACTTAGTACATAGTAAGCGCTTAACAAATGCCACGGTTATTAGTATTAACACAGGTTCTTCAGGTGGGTCAGAAGCCAACAGCTCCTAGTGAAGGGATCTTTAGAGTGAGTGAACGAATGCTAACAAGTCATTGGCAACTGGATTGGTGTGTAAAGTCAGTCTTAGGAGTCCCATCCTCTTGGCAAGGCTGTGGGGAGGTGTGGGGGGAGTGTATGTGTGTGTTGGGTGTGTGAGCATCCACTGTCCTTGGTGCAGCCTCAGACCCTGGTGTGCAAAGTGAGGCCGGGGTCATTTATTCAGCTGTATCTACTGAGCTCTTACTGTGTGCAGGGCATTGTACTAAGCACTTGGGAGAGGACTATATAACAATGAACAGACACATTCTCTGCCCACGATGAGCTTAGAGTCTAGAGTCGGCATTCTATCCCCTTGCTGACCTAACAGCAAAGTGAATTATATATGATTCAGGAATAAAGGGCTCTGTAAGTATACATAGCTCTATCTCTTTAAATTTTATATATATTATCATCATCATCAATCGTATTGAGCGCTTACTGTGTACAGAGCACTGTACTAAGCGCTTGGGAAGTACAAATTGGCAACATATAGAGACAGTCCCTACCTATATATATACATAATCAAATCTTATTATTGTTTTAGTTTATCATAAGACAAACCAAAAGAAAAAGTCCATCAGTCAACAGTATTTTGTCACCAGTAAATCAATCCACGGCAGTTATTGTGCACCTACTGAATGTAAAGCTCTATTCAGTACTAAGTCTTTTTCGAATAGGAAGGACAACTATATATACAAAGGGCTTGGGAAAGCATAACAGAAGCAAGACACACTTTTCTTGCACTCAAGGAACTTACAATCTAATAGGGGAGGCAGGCAGATTAAAATCTTATTATTGTTTTAGTTTATCATAAAACAAACCAAAAGAAAAAGTTCATCAGTCAACAGTATTTTGTCACCAATAAATCAATCCACGGCAGTTATTGTGCACCTACTGAATGTAAAGCACTATCCAATACCAAGTCTTTTTTGAATAGGAAGGACAACTATATATACAAAGGGCTTGGGAAAGCAGAACAGAAGCAAGACACACTTTTCTTGCACTCAAGGAGCTTACAATCTAATAGGGGAGGCAGGCAGATAAAAAATACTTACCAACAGTGGGAGCAGAAGGAAGAATGAGAAAATAACAGGGGTGGCATGAATATTTCAGGATGAAATACTGAATAAATAATTGACTATACGTTTGATTATATCTATATGTGGGTGGGGATAAATCCACTTTATTGCTGCATTAGGCTTAATCACTTACTAATCTTCTATCCATAGTTTCAGTTTGGTTAGTTGCCAGCCATCTCCCTTGGTGGATTCTTGTGAGAAAGTGATTATTTTGTACCTCTGACAACCATTGTCCCTCCCTTCCCAGAACAAATGCCCCCATGGTGGAGAGGAGGGGAGAGTAGCGAGGCTGGCAGTGGTGGTGGGCAGGAGATTATTGCCCCTGCCAAGTCACCATGGCACCACCAGTTGAAGCCGCAAAGCTTATTTCAGGTGCAGAACCTGTGGCTTCAGCCTCCTCCTTCCTTCACCTGCCAGGCGACATCCTGCATCTTTCACAAACAGCAATCCTGGCAGATGCCAAGATTCTGTAGATCCCACTGAAGAGCAATCATTATTTTACACGTCAAAAACTGACATTGCTAAAGAGGGTTATGCGACTTTTGTTTTTTTTCTTCTCAACATCATCCTAAAATTACAGCCCTAAATGTATGCTCAGTCATCTACTGTCTGACATTGTCCACAAGAAACAAGGAAATTAAAGCTTTGCTTGACAGAGAACAAACAAATCCAACAAACAACTAAAAATGCCTTAAAGATCAAACTTCTGTCAAGCTGAGTTGTTCAGATTATCGGGACACGAGTTGCCTGAAGAAGAGGGGATTCTGTTTGGCTAAAAGAAAGCAGCGTGCCCTCTCCAATCCAAAGCATGAGACAAGAAGGATGGTGTTGTTAATGTGACTTTCCCGCTATGGTTCCAGATGGCAACAGCACAGTAAATTTGGATCAGTGCTGTGATTTTAACAACAAGCGCAGAGAGGTTTTTACAGTCCCATCAAGATCCCCCTGTTCTCCACAGCAAATGGTTTGATGTGCTCCTGGAAGAGCATAAACATTCTATCATTTCAAAGCTGCATACAAATTAAAAATGCCCTGGACTCGCTCACTGATAAATGCATATCACTTGCCTTTGTGTTTGGAATTCTCTACCAGTTTTTCTGAAAAAAATCTCGATTTACTGGTCAGAAATAGTCTTCCATGGGTAACATAGAAAGAGCTGCTGGCATTTGTAGGGGAAATCATTCTAGCTACTCATCCATCTCTCTGGATTTTTACAGAATCCCCATCATCCCACCCAGATTCTAAAACTGAATAAGTAGCTTGCTTATGTCCTTTTTCTTGGATGTATAATCTTGGCTACATCACAAAATCTAGGTGTCTTAGCCTTACATACCCATCTGATAGTAGTCATGGTGATAGTGTACTTGCAGACAGTCCTTGGATTTATGTCGGTTCCTGAAAACTGTGTTTTAGGTCAAAATATGTCAGAACCAGTTGTCCTATAGGACTAATGTTAAAAATTGTGGATTTGTTGCTGAATCTATTTCACCAAATTTCTCTCAATTGGGTATTCAATTATAGAGGAGTAATAGGTTATATTAGTGTGTTTCAATTATATATAACAATTATATTGCTAAAACATCATAAAAATAGTGTACAGTGCTGCCCTTTAAAATGCATATTCCCCCATCTAGGGATGACCAAAAATGTGTAGACAGAAGTTACTCAGTCGACTGCCCATTTTTTAACCAAAAACACAAAATGGACTTCTTGCAGTTTCTGATTGGGCAAGGTTTCCAGGGAATGTTGAGAAGATTTGGAAGGATTTTTTAAAAGTCCTCTTAGCTGGTGTCTTTGATGTGGCTGTCAGGTTTTTCTAGAGCCTTGCTGGTATTCGATTTTGAATTTGTCTATCTGTGGTAGTTTTAGGTCTCTCGTGACTACCAACTCTGTTGTAATGTACTCCTCCCAGGGTCTAGTACAGTGCTCTGTACACAGTAAGAGCTCAATAAATATGACATTGATCCTCTGTTACCCTTGACGTCTATTCTGCCATCATCCAGGGCTGCAAATCCTGGACCGGGAGCGGTCGTGGTGGATTGGCAGTGCCAGGGGACGAGGGGCTGTATGCCAACTCCTGCAGCTCTGACATTGAGTTTGTCATTCTCCATAATGGTGGGATATGAGGGAAGAACAACACTGTGGCGAAGGCTATGTGAGAACCCCCAAATGGCCCTTTCTTCTGCCACCATCCTCCCAACCACCTGGTCAAATTGGGATCAACCCAGAACTCGAGTAGGGTGAAATTTTCATGCCTTTCAAAATGGGGGGAGAATTAAGCCTACCAAATATGCCCATTCACTTCACTCTTTAACTGAATTAAAAAGATCTCTGAGGATTAGCAATAAGAGAGTTCAAAGTGATAACATTGCTTTAAATTCTTCCAAATATCATCAAGTACACGCAGGCGAATTGAGTGGGTCAACTAATGCTTTTAAGTCAACTTGGAGCTGCTGCTTGAACTAGTGTGAGCATAACTGAAAAAAGAACGCAATGCAATATATTTTTCTGGCCTGCAGAAACCACTGCACCTCAGAGCATAAGAATTTCCGAGTGGTCCGGAACAAACAGCAATGCTCTCTCGGTCTCTGTTTAGGTAGGGCACCAGCTCAATCCGTCTGTCGTATTTATGGAGTACTTACTGTGTGCAGAGCACTGTACTAAGTGCTTGGGAGCGTACAATAGAATAATAAACAGATACATTCCCTGCCCACAAGGAGCTAGAAGAATACATCAGGTGTGAATGCCACTGAGTCACTTTTATAAAGTGATTGGGTGGGGTCTGCATGGGGAATGGTTAGGACTTGCTCTGCACATAGTAAGCGCTCAATAAATACGATTGATGATGACTTTCTCCTAACTTCAGGGGTCACTCCAATGTGTAGACAACTATTCTTTTCAGTCTCACGTCCTCTATTATCCATTTGCCTAAAGAACCAATGATCTGTAGGGTGAGACATCTCCCTCAGATTGGCAATGGCTGTATGGTTTGGTGATCGATCATGTCCTGGACAGATGAATCATTTTAAAACAAAAGTGACGCAAACAGATTTTCAGCATCTGCTCAATGTACTGGATTTGTCCTTGTCTGCTCACTCTGCTTAGCTGTCACAGGGGAAAAGATTTGCTGAGTAAGACCTGGCCTTGGGAGATTTCCTCTAGAGGAAACGGAAACCTCCCATGATGTTTGGAGTAAAGCTAACTGGGGGAAGAGTGGCGGGTGTTTCAGATCCAGCTCCGTGCAGTTGTGCTGGCAGTGGCTTTGGAATGTGCCCCTCGGAAGACTGAGGGGAAGAAATGTATGTAGTTTTTTGGAATAATTATAATTTGGTATTTAAGTGCTTGGTATCTGTCAAGCCCTATACTAAGCACTGGGGTAGTAACAAGATAATCAGGTCCCACGCAGGGTTCACGGTCTAAGTCAAAGGGAGAACAGGTATTGAATCCCCATCTTCCAGATGAGGGAACTGAGGCACAGGGAAGTGAAGTGACTTGCCCAAGGTAGCACAACAGACAAGTGGATTAGAACCCATGTCCTCTCATTCCCGGGCTCGTGCTCTTTCCACTAGGCCACACTGTTTCTGCCCATCATTGCATGTTTTGGTTCCATAGGGCTGCAAAGAGAAAAAAACCTCCCATTTATCTCCCCTGGCACTCAAGTGGGATATCACTTTTAGACTGTGAGCCCACTGTTGGGCAGGGACTGTCTCTGTATGTTGCCAATTTGTACTTCCCAAGCGCTTAGTACAGTGCTCTGCACACAGTAAGCGCTCAATAAATACGATTGATGATGATGATATCAGCTATTTCCAAAATGCCAGTGCAACTCCAAGGGGCTGAGCTTGAGACACCTCCCCCCACAAATAATAATAATAGTAGTATTTGTTAAGCATAAGTGCTATGTGCTGAGCACTGTACTAAACCCTGGGGTAGATACAAGATAATCTTCTAGACTGTGAGCCCACTGTTGGGTAGGGACCGTCTCTATATGTTGCCAACTTGTACTTCCCTAGCGCTTAGTACAGTGCTCTGCACACAGTAAGCGCTCAATAAATACAATTGAATGAATGAATAATCAGGGGGCTCACAGTTCTAAGTAGGAGAGAAAACGGGCTTTGGGTTATCCATGTGGACAGGAACCACAACAAATAAATCCAGCAGCGTCTGGTTATCTCTGTACTCTCCCAGCTGAGAACCACTCCATTTTCACTTCCCTCCAACTGACCACCATAAACTCTGTCAGGAGAGTGATCCCAGTCCAAAGATATCACATATTTCACCCCTGCAATACACCTAACACGTAAAACTGTGTCATGGTTTTTAAGACTCTGTGCTCCCTTCTAATCATCTGGCTCTGCTATAGTTGCTATAGAGATACATGGAGAGATAGGTGAGAGGTCTAGAAAATGGGTCAAAGCAACTTCACTGGCAAGGATGGTGGCAAAAACACTTGAAACTGACCTAAGAAAGAATCTGATGAGATTGTTCAAGGAAGCAAAGAGAATAACACAATCTTAGCCAGTGCCGCCTCTCAGATTGTACACCGCAGTGAAATCAGAACAGAATGCTCCGCAGTGGATAAAACTATTAGGAGTATAGAAACGCTTTTCCATGTATTTTTCTAGGAAGGAAGTTGTCTTGAAATATGTTGTTATGGTTCAAAAAGATGACCTGACAAGTTTTGGGGTGTTTTTTTTTGTAACTCACAGATGCGATGCAATAATGATGAACTTTATGATGTATTACCTGTTAAGCTCTTTATAGTTTAGGGTTTTTTTAGTGTCTCACAGTTGTAATCACGCAAGTAATAATAATAATAATGACAGCATTTATTAAGCGCTTACTATGTGCAAAGCACTGTTCTAAGCGCTGGGGAGGTTACAAGGTGATGAGGTTGTCCCACAGGGGGCTCACAGTCTTATTCCCCATTTTACAGATGAGGGAACTGAGTCCCAGAGAAGTGAAGTGACTTGCCCAAAGTCACACAGCTGACAAGTGGCGGAGCCGGGATTTGAACCCACAACCTCTGACTCCAAAGCCCGGGCTCTTTCCACTGAGCCACGCTGCTTCTCTATAATGCTGTTCTATTATTGTGGAGCTTCATGATGCTTCAATCACAGACATTGTTTGGCATCTTATTTCTGTGTGTTTGCTTAGTTCCCTTTCCTAGGAAATAAATGTATTCGGTATTGGCATATTCTTCCTCAAATAATATACTTCACATATTGCAGATAAGATTATTTATACTTCATCAGTTTGAATAAAGTAAAATGCAAGGATGTGCCTACAATGTAGGAGGTTAGGAATATTTGAGATAAAGTGTATGTATGTATCAAGAAAAGCATGAACTATTTTTTAAATTGTGGTTATAACTAAAGCATAGTTTGAAACATTCCTTCTGGATGTTAATAATTAATCAGGACATTTTAATATGCTATGTGCAAAGATTTTGCCCTCAGTTGCAATTTTCATCCATTTCTTGGCTTTTTTTTTTATTGTTTTGCTTTCTTGAAATAAGAGCAGAGATGCAATCTGCCATTTACAGGAGTCTGGCTATAGGTGAGCAGCTGTGAAAATGAGACATAATGGTGGCCTTTAAAGAGCTGAAAACGTGTGAACAAATGTCTGACCTCCAGTTTTTCTACATAAGGGGTTGCATTTCTAGGAATGGTGTAACTTGTCTAGACTCTAAAAGAGATGGGACCTAATTATAAATATGAAAGCAAAACAGGGAACCTGATAAGTGTTTGTATGCATACACCAGTCTCATTTAGATTTCAAGATGACACTGTTGACTGGATTTTCATTCATGAGTGTGAATGTTCCAGAAGGACAGCACTTCCAACACTTTTGCACGAAAATATAGTCAGGCACATATCTAGTCCTTTATTTTGGCAACAAACATAGTAATACTGTAAAAAAAAAAATACTAGTTTTCAGTGTCTTTAGATCTTGAGTTACTCCAAAGCAGGAGAATTTAGGGACACAGGTTCCGACTGAAAATCAAGTCCAAAGATGCATTAAAATGGTTTACCCTGCAGCCATTCGTATTAAGTAGATTAGTTACAACACCTGGTTGTGGGGGGTGGGAGGAGAGGGTGTCTCCAAATGCCATTACGGCTTCTTCAGCAATAAGATGTCAATATCTTAAGATGTTTACTTGCATAGAATGTTCATGGAGGATAGGGCGATTCCTATGACAAACAGAAAATAATCCAATTCTCAACAAAAATTAAAATTCAGCCATCAAAATAGCGATAAAACTTGCTTGGAGTGGGGAGTTTCCTGTACCAGAGTGGCTCAGTGTAAAGAGCCCGGGCTTGGGAGTCTGAGGTCGTGGGTTCTAATCCCACCTCCAGCACTTGTCAGGTGTGTGACTTTGGGCAAGTCACTTAACTGCCCTGGGCCTCAGTACCTCATCTGTAAAATGGTGATTAAGACTGTGAGCCCCACGTGGGGCAGCCTGATTACCTTGTATCTCCCCCAGCACTTAGAACAGTGCTTGGCACATAGTAAGCGCTTAACAAATACCATCATCATCATCACTAGGCAAGTAGTTTTTGGTGAGAAACTGCCCCACCCTCTCCAGCTGACTTCAAGTTAGAAAGTGAGCTTCTGACTTGGGACTGGGTCCCCTTCTCTCCTCCATCTACACTCACTCACTCAATCAACCAGTCAATCATATTTATTGAGCGCTTACTGTGTGCAGAGCACTGTATTAAGCGCTTGGGACCCTTGGAGAACTCAAGCTCATAACCTTGGCATATTATTATTATTATGATATTTATGTATATATGCTTGTACGTATTTATTACTCTATTTATTTTGTTTGTACATATTTATTCTGTTTATTTTATTTTGTTAATATGTTTTGCTTTGTTCTCTTTCTCCCCCCTTCTAGACTGTGAGCCCAGTGTTGGGTAGGGACCATCTCTATATGTTGCCAACTTGTACTTCCCAAGCGCCTAGTACAATGCTCTGCACACAGTAAGTGCTCAATAAATATGATTGAATGAATGAATGAATATTTGAATGCTTACTATGTGCCAAGCACTGTTCTAAGTGCTGGGGGAGATACAAGGTAATCAGGTTGTCCCAACGCAGGGCTCACATTCTTAATACCCATTTTACAGATGAGGTCACTGAGGCATAGAGAAGTTAAGTGGCTTGCCCAAGCTCACACAACAGACAAGTGGCAGAGCTGGGATTAGCCCGTGCTCTTTTCATGAAGCCACACTGCTTCTAGGATGATGGTTCTAGATAATCCTGCACTCATCTCTCTCATCCAACCCACATATTGAAGCAGCATGGCTCACTGGAAAGAGCCTGGGCTTTGAAGTCAGAGGTCATGGGTTCGAATCCCAGCTCCACCATATGTCTGCTGTGTGACCTTGGGCAAGTCACTTAACTTCTCTGAGCCTCAGTTACCTCATCTGTAAAATGGGGAGTAAGACTGTGAGCCCCGCGTGGGACAACCTGATCACCTTGTATCCCACCCCCCAGCGCTTAGAACAGTGCTTTGCACATAGTAAGCGCTTAATAAATGCCATCATTATTATTATTATTATATTCACTCCCTCATCAAATCCTGTTGGTTCAGCCTTCCCAGTATCACTAAAATCTGTCCTTTCCTCGCCATCCAAACTGCTACCACATTAATCCAAGCATTTATCCTTTCCGGCCTGTAGTGCAACAGCCTGCTTGTTGACCTCCTTACCTCCTGCCTCTCCCTCCACCAATCCATACTTCCCTCTGATGGCCGGTTCATTTTTCCACAGAAACATTCATTCCCTGTTCCCCACTCCTCAAGAAACTCCAGTGGTTGGCCGTCCACCTCCACATCAAACAGAAACTCCTTCCCTTAGGCTTTAAAGCAGTCATCACTCAATTACCCTCCTACCTAACCTCCCTGATTTCCTGCTACAACCCAGCCGGCATGTTTCATTCCTCTAATTCCAACCTACTCACCGTACCTCGATCTCGTCTAGCTCGCCGCTGACCTCTTGCCCGCATCCTCCTTCTGTCCTGGAACTCTCTTCCCATTTACGTGCGGCCAACCACCATTCTCTCATTTTCAAAGCCTCATTAAAATTACGCCTTCTCTCAGAGGCCTTCCCCAACTAAAGGCCTCGTTTTCTCTGCTTCTTCTTCCTTCTGCATTGCCTAGCACTTGGATCTATTTATTTCATTTTGTTAATATGTTTGGTTTTGTTCTCTGTCTCCCCCTTTTAGACTGTGAGCCCACTGTTGGGTAGGGACTGTCTCTATGTGTTGCCAACTTGTACTTCCCAAGCGCTTAGTACAGTGCTCTGCACACAGTAAGCGCTCAATAAATGTGATTGATGATGATGATTTGAACCCTTTAGGCACTTGCTATTCACTCCACCCTCAACCCTACAGCACTTATGTACATAGAGAAGCAGTGTGGCTCAGTGGAAAAAGCACGGGCTTTGGAGTAAGAGGTTATGGGTTCGAATCCCAACTCCACCACATGTCTGCTGTGTGACCTTGGGCAAGTCATTTAACTTCTCTGAGCCTCAGTTACCTCATCTGTAAAATGGGGATTAAGGCTGTGAGCCCCACGTGGGACAACTTGATCACCTTGTTTTCCCCCCCCCCCCAGCGCTTAGAACAGTGCTCTGCACATAGTAAGTGCTTAACAAATGCCATTATTATTACTATTATTGTTATATGGATCATTTATTTTAATGTCTGTCTCACCTTCGAGACTGTAAGCTCCTGGTCTGCAAGGAACATGTCTACCCACCTGTCACTTAGTATAGTGCTCTGCATACAGTAACTATTCAATAAATACTATTGATTGCTTCTGGTCCGTGTTTGCCCTCCTTGGGCCATGGGGCTCATCTTTAGGAACAATTCTACCCACCTGTCACTTAGTACAGTGCTCTGCATACAGTAACTATTCAATAAATACTATTGATTGATTGACTGATTGATTCTGGTCAGTGTTTGCCCTCCTTGGGCCATGGGGCTCATCTTTAGGAACAAGTCTACCCACCTGTCACTTAGTACAGTGCTCTGCATACGGTAACTATTCAATAAATACTATTGATTGATTGACTGATTGATTCTGGTCAGTGTTTGCCCTCCTTGGGCCATGGGGCTCATCTTTAGGAACAAGTCTACCCACCTGTCAGTACAGTGCTCTGCATACAGTAACTATTCAATAAATACTATTGATTGATTCTGGTCAGTGTCTGCCCTCCTTGGGCCATGGGGCTCATCTTTAGGAACAAGTCTACCCATCTGTCACTTAGTACAGTGCTCTGCATACAGCAACTATTCAATAAATGCTATTGATTGATTGATCGATTGATTCTGGTCAGTGTCTGCTCTCCTTGGGCCATGGGGCTCATCTGTCATAGTGTTGGGAAGTAACATCGGGGCAACTACTCTTAGAGAAACAAGTTTAACGGGTTGCTCCTAAAAACTAGACAAGGTCAAGCGAGAAAACCAAGTTTGGTAGGTGAATAAGAGCTGTCTTTCCGAAGTCAAATGCATTAAGAAAACTGTCATTCCTTTTGGACTAAAGAAATGAATGACATGGATGTCACCTTGCGCTAATTACCCTGTGTTGCATTTTTGACTGGATAAAATCACTGTGTTTGCTACTCAAAGGTCTTCTGTGTCTTGGTTGCCTGAAGGGTTTTGGCACCGGTTATGTAAGATCCTGAACTGCTGTATATTGTGTCATTTGACACTGGTCAGTTAATCTAAAGCATATGAGATGAAGAATGTAATACAGAGGACATCTATGTAACTCCCAGCCTCAGAAGAATTTCAAAATCCCGAAAAGGGAGTTTACTATTAGATTTAACAGAATGGCACCAGACTGTAGTTGCCTTGTTCAAATCTTTATGGACTACTCAATGCCAGTTAGGTTTCTTAGAAAGTAAAATATTGTATAATAAATTCTTCCTCAGAAAGCTTAATGGAGTGGCATAAATGCTGTTTCCAGTGAAACATGGATTTTTGTGGTTTTATATGTCATGTCAAACTTCTGGCATGCAGATTATAGTCACTAAGGAAATTTCTGGGTTTTAAATCAATTTCAAATATTTTTCCATTTGTACAAAGATATACTCTATTATTTACTTTAGTTTTTTCTCTGGAAACAGTTTTTTAAATGAGCTGGCACTAACCAGGTGAGACCAAGAAGCAGAGAAGAAAATAGCGAAGCAGCATGGCTCAATGGAAAGAGAACAGGCTTGGGAGTCAGAGGTCATGGGTTCAAATCCTGGCCCCGCCACTTGTCAGCTGTGTGACTTTGGGCAAGTCACTTAACTTCTCTGTGCCTCAGTTACCTCATCTGTAAAATGGGGATGAAGACTGTGAGCCCCACGTGGTGCTGATCACCTTGTATCCACCTTACCACTTAGAACAGTGCTTTACACATACTAAGCACTTAACAAATGCCATTATTATTATTATTATTATTATTAATAATAATAATAATAATAATAATAAGCAACTGCTTATTTTTTAAATGGATCCTAGTGTTGGTGAATTGCAAATCTGAAATATTTCTTTCCCTTTAAGTGTAGACAATTTAGCCCATCTTATCTGAAAGAAATAGTTTCTCTAGATATTCAGAGACAGTTCAGGAATGATGCATTTTAGCCAGGGTTATTTCCCAAATAGCCAGTGTCACACTATACACAGTTTCATGCTTGGAGAGCAAGTGTCCTGTTTGTTGCTCTTGGGGCTGCTATCCATTTTGCCTGTTAGACTTAGAATTCTCTTGAAGCTTCTGTTAAAAAAAAAGCCACAAAATATTCCTTTCTTTACTGCAACACCTCAGACTGGTGTGTCGTGCTACTCTGCCACAATTTTGAGCTACCAAGCCTCGTTTTCTGAGGCTGTTGTGGGCAGGGAACAGTCTGTTTATTAATAATGATGGTATTTGTTAAGCGCTTACTATGTGCCAAGCATTGTTCTAAACTCTGGGGTAGATACAAGGTAATCAGGTTGTCCCATGTGGGGTTCATAGTCTTAATCCCATTTTAAAGATGAGGAAACGGAGGCACAGAGAAGTTAAGTGACTTGACCAAAGCCATACAGCTGATAAGTGGCAGAGCCAGGATTAGAACCCACGACCTCTGACTCCCAAACCTGTGCTCTTTCCACTAAGCCACACTGCTTCTCAATATTTTGTTTCTTGTTATATTGTACCCTTCAAAGTGCTTAGTTCAGTGCTCTGCCGGCAGTAAGAGCTCAGTAAATGTGATTGAATTAATTAAATGATGTGTATTTCCCCTCAATCTCCAGTTTTGGGTACTGCATTTCAGCTCAACATTCAGTGGCTGTATGAATGCCCTACTATTGTATATAATGTAGTGTTGTCCCATCCAATGAAGTTGTGCTGAGGTGAGCTTGCATAAATACTTGAAAACTGTAAGCTCCTTATTGGCAGAGAATGTGTCTATCAACTCTGTTGTATTGTACTTCTGAAGCGCTTAGTTCCGTGCTCTGCACCCAGTAAAAGCTCAATAAATACCATTGATTGATTGATTTTATTCCAGAACCTCAACACAGTCAGGTCTTTGATAATGTGTGTTTTAATCAATCAACTAATGATATTTATTGAGTGCTTAGTGTACATATTTATTACTCTATTTATTTATTTATTTATTTTACTTGTACATGTCTATTCTATTTATTTTGTTAGTATGTTTGGTTTTGTTCTCTGCCTCCCCCTTTTAGACTGTGAGCCCACTGTTGGGTAGGGACTGTCTCTATATGTTGCCAATTTGTACTTCCCAAGTGCTTAGTACAGTGCTCTGCACATAGTAAGCGCTCAATAAATACGATTGATGAGGATGATGATGCTGAGGCTTGCTGTTGGTGAATTGTTGTCTTATGCCGTCGAGTCATTTCTGATACCATGGACACATCCCTCCCAGAATGTCCCGCTCTCCATCTGCAATCGTTCTGATAGTGGATCTGGAGTGTTTTCTGCGTAAAAATATGGAAGTGGTTTACCATTGCCACCTTCCATGCTGTAAACTCCAGTCTCCGCCCTTGACTCTCTCCAATGCCACTGCTGCCCAGCACGGGTGAGTTTTGACTTGTAGCAGATGGTCTTCCACTCGCTAACCACTGCCCAAGCTAGGAATGGAAGGAGTAGGCCTCTGCTTGACTCTCCTTCCCATAGGCAAGACTGACAGAGTACTGTAAACTCTCCAATTGTGACACTGAAAGGAGGTTGGGGAATTAGGGAATGTTTATAATAATAATAATAATAATAATAATAATAATAATAATAATAATAATAACATTTATTAAGCGCTTACTATGTGCAAAGCACTGTTCTAAGCGCTGGGGAGGTTACAAGGTGATCAGATTGTCCCACGGGGGGCTCACAGTATTAATCCCCATTTTACAGGTGAGGTAACTGAGGCCCAGAGAAGTTAAGTGACTTGCCCAAAGTCACACAGCTGACAACTGGCAGAGCTGGGATTTGAACCCGTGACCTCTGACTCCAAAGCCCGTGCTCTTTCCACTGAGCCACGCTGCTTCTCCAAGTTTATGCAATAACTTACGTCTGCCTGGATAGAACACGATGATTGTGTTGGAGCAAACATTTGGGCATACACCACTGGTCAAGCCATGTGTATTGTAAAATAAGTTCTCCATAACACGAGCTTAATTAAAAACGTAATCCCCATATTATGAGAACCTACTATATTTGTGATTTCGTCTTCCCAAAATGATGTTAAACTTAACCTGAAGACACTGTTCAAGAAGCCAAAATGACCAAAGGTTTTTGAAACTGTATAGACTGTTGGGAAGCCCTGAAGCCTTGTTTAGCCAACATTATAAAGCTCAGTCGTTGCCATACTCCATCTGAAATATCCTCAAAGGACATACTGATCTTCTTTATGAAGTTTTCCACTGGTTTACATAATTCCAAAATAATGGCATTAAGGAATGACTTCGGCTAAAAAATATTAAAGAATGTCTAGTGAATTGAAAAAATTAATTCCAGGAAAATATATAAACCGCTGTTGACCTACATTAAATCTCAGCCCATGCATAGCTTATCTTTTCTTTTTAAATATTGCTGATGCATAAGAATGTTTTAGCTTTGTTAGTGTTCTAAAAATACACAAGCAAATGTCTCCCAATCAACTAGTAGGGATAATTGAGGCTTATTTTATTTTGGCGGTTCCTGGGGTCACCTTCCTTCTACCCACCCTCCCTCCTATTTAAACAGTGAGTCCCTCGTGGGACAGGAGCCCTGTATCTGACCTGAATGATCTTTTATCTACCACAGAGTACACTACTTGAAACATAATAATAACGGTAATCGTGGTATTTGTTAAGTGCTTGCTATGTTCCAGGCACCAAACTAAGCAGCGTGGCTCAGTGGAAAGAGCCCGGGCTTTGGAGTCAGAGTTCATGGGTTCAAATCCCGGCTCTGCCACTTGTCAGCTGTGTGACTTTGGGCAAGTCACTTCACTTCTCTGTGCCTCAGTTCCCTCATCTGTAAAATGGGGGTGAAGACTGTGAGCCCACCATGGGACAACCTGATCACCTTGTAACCTCCCCCGAGCTTAGAACAGTGCTTTGCACATAGTAAGTGCTTAATAAATGCCATCATTATTATTATTATCATCTCTGAAGTACCAATTTGGATCTTCCAAATTGCCAATTAATACGGCAGTTTTAAACAATTTACTAATATCATTCATGCTGGTCATTAAGTGCATAGTAAGCACGTAATAAATGCCATTATCATATCATCATCATCATCACTGGGGTAGATACAAGGTAATCAGACTGTAAGATCATCGTGGACAGGGAATGTCACTGTTTTTTGTTGTGTTGTACTTTCCCAAGCACTTAGTATAGTGCTCTGCGCACAGTAAATGCTCAATAAATACTTTTGAATGAAGTTACACACAGTCCTTGCCCGACATGGGGCTCACAGGCTTAATCCCCATTTTACAGATGAGGGGACTGAGGCACAGAGAAGTGAAGTGACTTGCCCAAGGTCACACAGCCTAAGGACTTAACAAATACAACAACAACAATCATTATTAACCCTACCAAAGAACAGTATCCCCACATGTCAGGCCTGACTTGGGTTTGGCACGGATGCAGGGGCCTTATCTGAATTGCAGATGCTCGGCAAGATGGGGCCCCGATGGGGCTGATTCCTGGCACCATGAATGCCCAGGTTGTCCATTCCAGGGGGGGCTTGAGTTTTCTGGAGGATTTCTGAGGTGTTATTGATCCACAGGCTGGGTGTGGGATTCCAACCTCCAGGGCAGGTAGTGTTGGAGGTGCCCAGAAGTATGGCCGAGCTGTTGCCATGCTGGTAATAATAATAATAATAATAATAATAATAATAATATTGGTATTTGTTAAGTGCTTACTATGTGCAAAGCACTGTTCTAAGCGCTGGGGTAGATACAAGGTAATCAGGTTGTCCCACGGGGGGCTCACAGTCTAAATCGCCATTTTACAGATGAGGGTACTGAAGCCCAGAGAAGTTAAGTGACTTGCCCAAAGTCACACAGCTGACAAGTGACGGAGCCGGGATTTGAACTCACAACCTCCGACTCCAAAGCCCATGCTCTTTCCACTGAGCCACGCTGCTTCCCCTACCAGTTCCTGGTAGCAACCAGGCCACCAGGAACTGGCAGCCACCAAACCTAGTCCCCTCCGAGCCCTATTCCCCAGTCGACCTATCAATCAATCAATCATTTCCGTTGAGTGTTGGCTGTGCAGAGCACTGTACTAAGAGTTTGGGAGAGTACAATATGACAGAGCTGGTAGACTTGTTCCCTGCCCACAACCAGCTTACAGTCTGGATGGGGATACAGACATTATTAGAGATGTTATGGATTTTTTTAATGGTATTTGTTAAGCGCTTACTATCTGCCAGGCACTGTTCTAAGCACTTGAGTTAATACAAGTTAATCAGGTTGGACACAGTCTCCGTCCTACATGGGGTGTGCAATCTTAATCTCCATTTTACAACTGACGTAACTGAGGCACAGAGAAGTGAAATGACTTCCCCAAGATCACACAGCAGACAAGTGGCATAGTAGGATTAGTATCCAGGTCCTTCTGACTCTCGGGCCCATGCTCTATTCATTAGGCCATGCTGCTTCTGGGGCTTCTGCTATGGGGCCAATGGAAGGGTGAATAAAGGGCTCAAAATCCAAATGCTGCAAAGGTGATGCAGAAGAAGAAATGAGGGCTTAATCAGGGAAGGCCTCTTGGAGGAGATGTGCCTTCAATAAGGCTTCGAAGGAGGGAAGAGTGACCTGTGTGCTGTATGGCTGGAGCTGTGATCCCGTTGTTGGGTAGGGATTGTCTCTATCTGTTGCCAAATTGTACTTTCCAAGCACAGGGGCTCACAGTCTAGCTTATCTCCATTCTACAAATAAGGAAACTGAGCCCCAAAGAGGCTAAGTGACTTGCCCAAGGTCTAACAACAGGCCACTGGGATGAGCTGAGATGAGGAACCAACTCTGTATTTCCTATTCTCAAGTTCCTTCCACTAACCCAAAAGGTGGCTATTCTCTGTAGAGTCTATTAAACGGTCACTAAATTACTAGAGCACTGAAAAGAAATCTTGTTACTAATGGTATTTACCTTCACCCCAATCAAGCGCTTAGTACAGTGCTCTCACACAGTAAGCGCTCAACAAATAAGATTGAATGAGTGAATGAATTATTCATTTGAATAAGAGCATATGAAATAATTTATTATATTTTCTCCCACATATAGCAATATCACAGTAGAAAATGGCCATGTGTGTTTACATATTCTGGAATGAGCTTTAAACAGTATTTTATAGTATTTTCAGTTTCAGTGTCATTCTATGTTGGTGTTTAGCGGTTCTCAAATGATTCTGCTCATTTCACAGAAACAGAAAGCCTCCAAAGGGATGTTCAGTTCAGTTGAACAAAAATGGCAGGAGGCGTTTTGCATTACAAGAGAGTCAGTAGAGAAATTTCTACATCATGGTCATCACCATTGCTAGCACAGTTTCGTCAGTGGCATACCACAGTGCCCAGATCATTTTTCTGCAAATATGGTCAGTTTGTTTCCCCAGTCCTCAAGAACCTCCAGTGGTTGCCCATCTACCTCCACAGCAAACAAAAACTCCTCACAACTGGCTTTAAAGTACTAAATTAACTTATCCTCTCCTACCTCACCTTGCTACTCTCCTGCTATTACCCAGCCCTCATGCTTGGCTCCTCTAATGCCAATCTACTCACTGTACCTCAATCTCATCTACCTCACCACTGACATCTTGCCCACATCCTTCTTCTGGCCTGGAACACCGTCCCTCTTCATATCTGACAGACAATTGCTCTTCCCCTCACTTCAAAGCCTCATTGAAGGCACATCACCTTCAAGAGGCCTTCCCTACGTCCTCTTTTCCTTTTCTTCCACTCCCTTTTGAGTCACCCTAACTTCCTTTCTTTATTCATCCCCCATCCCACCTCCACAGCACTTATAAACATAGCCATTATTTATGTACTTACATTAATGTCTGTCTCCCCCCTCTAGACTGTGAGCTCACTGTGGGCAGGGAATGAGTCTGTTTTATTGTTATATTGTACTCTTCCAGGTGCGTAGTACAGTGCTCTACACACAGAAAGCGTTCAATAAATATGACTGATTGATTCAGGAAGATCTTCAAAGTGGATGATTCACTGTCACAGATTCCACTGAACGTGGACACCCTAGAGCCTATTCTCAATTTAAAAAAGTCAGACCTGACTAAAAGATAAAATAATAATAATGATGATGGCATTAAGTGCTTACTATGTGTCAAGCGCTGTTCTGAGAGTTGGGGTAGATGTAAGCTAATCAGGTTGAACACAGTCTCTGCCTCACATGGGACTCACAGTCTTAATCCTTGTTTTACAGATGAGGTAACTGAGGCACAGAGAAGTGACTTGCCCAAGGTCACAGAGCAGACAAGTGGCACAGCCCGGATTAGAACATGAAGATGTCACTTGCAGCCTTTAACAAAAAGTCTGCAATTTGCATTTTTTTTCTCTATCTTCCTCCTTATTAACAAGGGTGACCCTGAGGAAAGTGCTGTCTTTCTAGCCCCACTGTGAAATATCCTTGGACAAATAACACCATTGTGGCGGGAAATAGAGAATTTTTAATAGGAATGCCTTTGTCCACCAGGGATTAATGACCAAATGAAGCCCGACTGGTACATTCAGTCTTAAATTTTGTTAGTCTTGAACCTTCATTTCCTGTCATCCACCATTCCTCTTACCTTGGCAGAAATAGAATCTCCCATAGTCTTCCATTAACCTCTCATCCTGCCTCACCAACTTGTCCCTCATTCTCTCCTCTCAATTAAAAACATCATTGGGAAGCTATTGTTTAGGTTATCCTTCCATCTTCCTTTATCTGTTTAACTCCCTTTAGTCTCTTTCCTTCTTCCATATCCTTTCTCTCCTACAGGAGAGAAAGGAATGGGTATATAACAAATAAAGATTGGAAAAAAAAGTGATCAGGAAACCACCCAAACCGTCTCCCCACCCTCGCTGCCCCAACAAATTATCAAGAATAAACAGCCACTTGCCACATACCAAAAAAAGCCCCCAAAACCAACAGCAAAAAATCACTCTGGCTTTGAATATCCATGTATTGCAATTAAATAAAAAAAAATTTGAAATACCTGGATGAGAAAAAGGCCAAAGTGCAGTTTAGTGTTTGAATCATTCAGTTAAATACCTAAATTATGAGCAGTGTCATGGCTGGTTAAGACTACTGGCCAAACCATTTCAATTTTCGGTCTGCAACATGATCAACAAGAATCTTCATGATTCTACCCACTGTTGGGTAGGGACTGTCTCTATGTGATGCCAATTTGTACTTCCCAAGCGCTTAGTACAGTGCTCTGCACATAGTAAGCGCTCAATAAATACGATTGATTGATTGATACAGAACTTTCATCCAACATGCACTGCTTTAGCCAAGAAGCCGATCAAACCATTAACTGAAGCATAGCTTTTAAATTCTGTAAAGCCATTGCTGTCATTAAAAATCCAAAGCCTGATAAATTTCAAGGAGGAAGAAAACAGCCCACATCCTGAAGAAATAAACCTTTGTTTGGGAGATCTTTTTCTCCTCCATGATCCGTAAGGCCTTTCAATTCAAGTTTTCTGTAACCCTGGCATTTTTGTAATTACCAAAAAAGCTTGAAATATAGGGCACAATAAAGAAAACCAAGGCACACTCAAGTATAGAATATAACTAAAATCAACATTATCTAAATGATCTACTACTAATCAGTAAATAGGAGAATGAGGAATTATCCATAAAGTATCAAGGCATAGATAGATATAAGAATAGTTTTATAAAATATCCTAGAAGAGGTATTGATTCACTGTCTGTACAGTTTTTGCCCTGGAGCTCAAAGTGTAATCATTAGATATCCACATTGCAGAAAATAAATCAAAGACTCTAAGTGCGTGGATTTTCACAGTACAGTAGATCCATACAATGTTAGTTCTTTTGTAATTGTGACAGATGCTACAGGGGAATATAGAGGAAATATCCCAGCCCTTTAGCATCCTCCAGATTCCAGTGATTCTGAATCTGGTATTCAGACACAGATGATAAATATAATAGTAGTGGTGAAACTTTGCTAATTTTGTCCTAATTAATCATATTTATTGAGCACTTACTGTGTGCAGCGCACTAAGTGCTTGGGAGAGTACAGCACAACAGAGTTGGGGGGACAGATTCCCTGTCCACAACAAGCTTACAGGATAGAGGATTTTTCAAGCTGCTGTCAAGCTGTCTGGGACATAAATAAAACACCTGGTAGAGATCTCAATCAGGCCTCCCTATCATGAGAATCAGGAGTGAAAGTCATTTGCCTGACTTCCCAGAAAGCTCTTATCAGGATCCCTTTGTCCCTGCCTCCTTCTGCAGCTCAAACAAGTTCAAGGTACAAGAATCAGGTGAACAGGCCTAGAGAAATCCTCATCTCTATGTGACTCCTTGTATTATTTACCCTCCAAGAGCATGGTTTGTCTCAACGTTAGCTCCCAGTGTGGCAATCTGTTCCTGCACCAAATGGTAAAGGTATTTATGGTAGGTGTCTACTATACACTTGGGAAAGGAAAAGCTATTCTAACGAAGTGTTCTCGACCCAAACCTGCCTGTGGGTTGAATTAGTTTCTTTGTGCAACCCAGGCTGTTTTTAATCAAGTTTTGATTGGACCAAGCAATCTGTCCCTTATCCCACATTTAAATGAATAGTTCTTGAGTGTTAAAGTTTCCATTAACCTTAGAGAACTGTTCAACTATTTTCATGTACTTCCATTCCATCCAGTACTAGCAGGATGTCTGTTTTAAAACACAGAGGTAGGGAGTTGTCAATGAAGCTAAAAGTTGGGGTATTACTGTCCACTTGTTTTGGGCAGGGAGCATATCTGCTAATTCTGTTGTATTATACTCTCCCAAGTGCTTAGTACAGTGCTCTGCACATAGTAAGATCTCAAAAAATACCACTGATTGATTAATACAGATTTGTATTTTTAATGAAACAACCTTAATGGACTGTCTATACACTTATGGACAAAACCTCTGGAGGGCTTGGATCTCCAACATGGGATCCATGGGTGCTTTTCTCATTTAGTGCATTTTTCTGTAGTTTGGGTTTCCTCCCTTGTGCCTACTGTGGATATATTGTGCACACACTGTGCATACTGCTTCTACATTTAGATTGAGCCTATAAAAAAGGGTCGTATATATATTTTACAAGGGGAGCCTGGGAGATAATGGTTTGCAGCTGCATTAACTTGAGGTAATGGGCAATAGACCCCTTGTGAAATCTGGTGACAGGAATTAAATTAACTCATGTCACCACTGAGAAGCAAGGTTAACTTACACTGAACTGTATTACACTGCTGTAACCACTTAATATTGGGCTGGCCACCAGGCCATTAGGAGACGAATTATCGAAAGAGTGGTGACGAAAAAAAAAAAGAAATCAGAAAGGTTTAGTAATAGGTATGTTGTCAGGATTACAGCTAAGACCAAAAGAACAAAATATTTCATTGTTTTGAAGTAGATCAAGATTCAGAATTAGTTTTGATAAAAATGATTTCCTTAGGGTGTTTGGGAGGAAGGAAAAAAAGTCTCTCACATGCTTAATCTCTGACTGGGAGAAGGCTGATATAATGTTCACGCGAGGGATAACTGGCCTCTAGGAATCTTCAGACAGCAAAAAAAAAAAATCACCGCTTAGTTTCAAATCTTTACAGCTGAATTTTTTAAGGAATTGGAAACTACTTCAAACAATCTATAATTTTCACACAAGGTCTGTTCTCTGAGTTTGATATGAAGTCTTCCTGTGACGATAACAACCCTCGAAGACCTTTCTCCCTGATAGCCTTCTTTCGGCCCCAATCAGGTTATCAGGGAAAGTTATTTTCCATCCCCCTTGTGAGTTCAGAGATGACCCAACTGCTCTTCCTGAGAAACTGCACAATAGCCTGATTGAACTCTGTAGCTCTTACCTGATTACATTTGAACATTCCACTCAGATCTGAGCGCTTCCTGCTGGATAAGGAACATTAAAGGATTAGCCTGTGAGGATCAATTTTTAAATTAAATTAGAAAAAAAAAATTATCAACATTGGTCTGGAGTAAGGGTTATCAGAAATAAAATCAAGTATTTCTTAAATAAGCTTCTACGTTCACTCTCCACTGATATATATTTCCTGTTTTATTTTATAAAATAAAATATATTTTGTTAGTATGCTTGGTTTTGTTCTCTATCTCCCCCTTTAAGACTGTGAGCCCACTGTTGGGTAGGGACTGTCTCTATATGTTGCCAACTTGTACTTCCCAAGCGCTTAGTACAGTGCTCTGCACACGGTAAGCGCTCAATAAATACAATTGATTGATTGATTGATTATGGGGTTATCCTTCAGGGTTTAAAATAGTACTGCTAATGGTAAGATTTCTTTCTGGTAATCCCTTCCATCATAAGGACAAGATTGTTCCTTGCAGAAATGTTACTACTGTTTCCTTCAGGGCCTAGATCCATTTTCAATTTGGCTTCCTGTTATCACAATCTTTTAGAAACCTTTCTTCTAAACACTGTCTTCTGTTCCTACCCCCAGATACCCACAACTTGCACTTTGCTTTACTTTCTTTGTCTTGTAAATGTTTCTTCTGATCACCAGTGATCTAGTGGAAAGAACATGGGCCTAGGATTCAGAAGACCTGGGCTCTAATTCTGCCTTTTTATGGGCAAGCCACTTCTCTGTGCCTCAGTTACCTCATCTGTAAAATGGGGATTAAGAGTGTGAGCCCTATGTGGGACCTAATTATCTTCTATCTAACCCCAAGCTTATTACAGCGCTTGGCACATAAATACCATGGTTATTATCATTATTATTACAAGCACCAAGCACTTAGCTCCAGAAGGCACTCCGTAAATACGATTGAATAAATTAATGAGACATGGTTCATCAGGTTGTCCACTTTCACTCGGTCCATGTGGTTGATTCCGTGCCTGACCGGTTTAATTCCGGCAAATCTTCTTCTTCATGGGTGACTACCATTTTCCGCATCTTGTAGAATCCTGATATTCTATTCCATTTTCTTTGTATTAAATACATTTCAATTAGAATGTGAATTTGCACCAATATATACATAATGGGCTGACAAAAGATCATCAGTGATATTTATTGAGGGCTTACTTTGTGCAGAGCACCGTCCTAAACTACTGGGAGAGTGCAATGCAGCAGAGTTGGCAGACACATTCCCTGCTCCCAGTGAGCTTACAGTCTAGAGGGGAAGACAGATATTGATATAAATGAGCAATTTATAATATATAATTTAAAGGTATGTACATAAGTGCTGTGGGGTTGAGGGTGGGGCAAATTGCAAATGCCCAAAGATCACAGATCCAAGTGCATGGACAATGCAGAAGGTAGAGGGAGTTGGGAAAAAGAGGGCTTAAATCATGAAAGTCCTCTTAATCTGGAGGATTAGGGACTGCTTTGGCATAGCCTTCTATTGTTGTTGTCAAATGCCATTGAGTTGTTTCTGATTCATAGCAGCTTTATGGATTTATATGCCTAGACTTTTCTGGGTAAAATGTGGAAGTGGTTTACCATTGGCTTCTTCCGCATTGCTTCCTGTAAGAGGTGTTTTTTCATTAGGGCTTTTAAGGATGGGAGAGATGTGGTTTGGCAGATTTGAGAGAGAAAGTTCTTCCAGGGAGGAATAACAGTCAGTCAGTAATATTTATGAGTGCTTACTGTGCGCAGAGCACTGTGTTAAGTGCTTACTAACAGCACATCCTACTGTGACTAGGTTATTAATGAATGCATCGAAGTGAATAATGAATAATTGAAGTGGTTACTTTGGCTTTTTTAATTTTAAGGGAGATAAAGATGGGGGAAGTATTTTTCTTTGATTCCACATTTTCTGCATTCTGCATTGAAGAGCGGCTCCAGACAAATTGGCAGCAGTAAATTCACCCATAGCCATCCCAGGGACTGAGAGCCCCCCAAGAAGCTCCCCTGCTGCTGATGGGCTTTGGGTCACTGTCTATTTTACTTGCTGGTTGAATAAGTGGCCGCACTGCTCGACTCAGAGGTAAGGAGCTGGAATATTGGTTGATAATCTTTCATGTATCACTTGAATGGACAGGTCACATTTGGACACCTCTCCTTCCCTCCACATCTTGCAAACTTAGATTTGAGAAATCAATTCTTCAGCCGGACCCCAGCTGAAAATAAAGACTTTGGGCAGTCCGCTGGAAAGAAAAGGGCTCTTCGCCGTGGTGCGTATGCCACTTTGGATGGTACTTACAGTGAACAATAATGCCGGGAGCTTAGCACCGTGTAGAATGAAATGTCACTTTTCATTTCTGCAGTGTGTGCATCCACACACACAATCTCACCCCACTCATTTTGCCATTCAAAGTAGTTTTTCATCTTCTGCAAAGCAATGAAAGCCGACAGGTTCAGGGGAACCTTGTGACTGACAACCGTGGAGCTGATGTTCATTTCTGAGCTACCTTTTTTTTCTCTGATTTCATGATGGAGAACAAGTTGGTGGGAAATGTCCTCTAATTCTACAGTGAAAATCGCTCCTTCATCCTTCCGGTCATGGTACGTCTCACGATCTCTCCAAATGTAGGCAGAGAATAGCTTAACATTGCAAAGCAGCTCCTGAAGCGAAAAGGAAACACCCTGATTTCGATGTTTCAGGCAAAGCATAGGATCGACCTGGCAGACCCCTTTTCATTCATTCATTCAATCGTATTTATTGAGCGCTACTGTGTGCAGAGCACTGTACTAAACGATTGGGAAGTACAAGCTGGCAACATATAGAGATGGTCCCTACCCAACAGTGGGCTCACAGTCTAGAAGGGGGAGACAGACAACAAAACATATTAATGAAATAAAATAAATAGAATAAATATGTACAAATAAAACAGAGTAATAAATACATACAAACAATTATACATATATACAGGTGCTGTGGGGAGGGGAAGGAGCTAAGGCGGGGGGGATGGGGAGGGGATACTGGGGATCCTCCCCAGTGCTTAGAACAGTGCTTTTTGCACATAGTAAGCACTTAAGAAATGCCACCATTAATGAATTAATCACTTTGCATCCCCCCAGTGCTTAGAACAGTGCTTTGCACGTAGTAAGCGCTTAACAAATACCATCATCATTATTGTTCTTCTCTGGGCCTCAGTGACCTCATCTGTCAATGGGGATGAAGACTGTGAGCCCCACGTAGGACAACCTGATGGCCTTGTCCTTACCCCAGTGTTTATAACAGTGCTTGGCACATAGTAAGCACTTAACAAATACTATTATCACATCACAGGCAAGTGGGAGAGGCGGGATTAGCACCCACGACCCGACTCCCAGGCTCCATGCTGCCCTCCAGAATGCTGCCCATTTTCTGGAAATCATCTGGAAAGGAATTGTGTTAGCAGGGCAGAAACTTCAGTCTTGAGCAGCATTTGGGGTCCTGCCTTTAGGACATGCCACATGCCTTCTTGTGAACTTGGCCAAGCCACTTAAATTCTCCATGCCTCCATTTCCTCATTCTTCAAAATGGATTTAACTGCCATTCGTCCTCCTACGTAGACAGTGAGCCTCAGGAGGGACAGGGACTGTGTCTCACCTGACTGTATCACATCTATCCCAGCATTTAGTGCATCTACATCCTCGATACATTTCTCTCACTCAGCCCATATATTTAATTTGTCACCAAATCCTGTCAGTTCAAAATCTAAAAGCTACAATCTGCTCTTCTGTCTCCATCCAAACTGCTACCATGTTAATGCAAGCATGTATCCTGTCCCGCTTTGATTTCTTCATCAGCATTCCTGGCTGACCTCCCTGCCTCCTGTCTCTTCCCACTCCAGTCCATATTTCACTCTCCTGCTCGGATCATTTTCCTACAGAGCTGTTCATTCCATGTTTCTCCACTCCTCAAGAGTCTCCAGTGATTGCTCATCCCCTCCAGTGCTTAGTGCAGTGCCTAGCACATAGTAAATGCTTAACAAATACCATAATAATTATTATTATTCTGCATAAACAGAAACTCCTTACTTTAAATTACTTACTTTACTTCCTTTACTTCAAAGCACTCATTCATTTGCCCCCTCTTACCTTATCTCCCTGATTTCCTTCCACAGCCCACTCACATCATTATTTTAATGCCAACCTACCTAAGGTACCTCAATCTCATCTATTTGGTCACTGTCCCTTGCCCACATCCTGCCTCTGTCCTGGAACGCCCTCCCTCTTCATATCTGACGGACAATCACTCTCCCCACTTTCAAAGTCTTATTCAAAGCACACCTCCAAGAGGCCTTCCTCATCTAAGCCCTCATTTCTTCTTTGCTTACTCTCTTCTGTGTCATCCTTGCACTTGGATTTGCACCCATTATTCAGTCCTCCCTCAGCCCCACAGCACTCATTAACATATCCATAATTTATTTATATTAATGTCTGCAGCTCTTCTAGACAGTAAGCTCATTGAGGGGGACTACATATATATGTAATACCTTATTGTTGTATTGTACTCTCCCAAGCATTCAATCCACCTCTCTAGGTCACACTTGGAGAGTTTCTAGTACTCTACCAGTCTCGGCTATAATAATAATAATGGCAGTTATTAAGCACTTACTGTGTGCAAAGGTCACCAATGACCTCCTGCTTGCCAAATCCAACGGCTCATGTTCTGTCCTAATCCTCCTCGACCTCTCAGCTGCCTTTGACACTGTGGACCACCCCCTTCTCCTCAACACACTATCTGACCTTGGCTTCACAGACTCCGTCCTCTCCTGGTTCTCCTCTTATCTCTCCGGTCGTTCTTTCTCACTCTCTTTTGCAGGCTCCTCCTCCCCCTCCCATCCTCTTACTGTGGGGGTTCTCCAAGGTTCAGTGCTTGGTCCCCTTCTGTTCTCAATCTACACTCACTCCCTTGGTGACCTCATTCGCTCCCACGGCTTCAACTATCATCTCTACGCTGATGACACCCAGATCTACATCTCTGCCCCTGCTCTCTCCCCCTCCCTCCAGGCTCGCATCTCCTCCTGCCTTCAGGACATCTCCATCTGGATGTCCGCCCGCCACCTAAAGCTCAACATGTCGAAGACTGAGCTCCTTGTCTTCCCTCCCAAACCTTGTCCTCTCCCTGACTTTCCCATCTCTGTTGACGGCACTACCATCCTTCCCGTCTCACAAGCCCGCAACCTTGGTGTCATCCTCGACTCCGCTCTCTCATTCACCCCTCACATCCAAGCCGTCACCAAAACCTGCCGGTCTCAGCTCCGCAACATTGCCAAGATCCGCCCTTTCCTCTCCATCCAAACTGCTACCCTGCTCATTCAAGCTCTCATCCTATCCCGTCTGGACTACTGCACCAGCCTTCTCTCTGATCTCCCATCCTCGTGTCTCTCTCCACTTCAATCCATACTTCATGCTGCTGCCCGGATTATCTTTGTCCAGAAACGCTCTGGGCATATCACTCCCCTCCTCAAAAATCTCCAGTGGCTACCAATCAATCTGCGCATCAGGCAGAAACTCCTCACCCTGGGCTTCAAGGCTGTCCATCACCTCGCCCCCTCCTACCTCACCTCCCTTCTCTCCTTCTATTGTCCAGCCCGCAACCTCCGCTCCTCTACCGCTAATCTCCTCACTGTACCTCGTTCTTGCCTGTCCCGCCGTCGACCCCCGGCCCACGTCATCCCCCCGGGCCTGGAATGCCCTCCCTCTGCCCCTCCGCCAAGCTAGCTCTCTTCCTCCCTTCAAGGCCCTGCTGAGAGCTCACCTCCTCCAGGAGGCCTTCCCAGACTGAGCCCCTTCCTTCCTCTCCCCCTCGTCCCCCCTCTCCATCCCCCCATCTTACCTCCTTCCCTTCCCCACAGCACCTGTATATATGTATATATGGTTGTACATATTTATTACTCTATTTATTTATTTATTTATTTTACTTGTACATTTCTATCCTATTTATTTTATTTTGTTGGTATGTTTGATTCTGTTCTCTGTCTCCCCCTTTTAGACTGTGAGCCCACTGTTGGGTAGGGACTGTCTCTATGTGTTGCCAAATTTGTACTTCCCAAGCGCTTAGTACAGTGCTCTGCACATAGTAAGCGCTCAATAAATACGATTGATTGATTGATTGATTGATTGCAAAGCACTATTCTAAGTGCTGGGGAGGTTACAAGGTGATCAGGTTGTCCCACGGGGGGCTCACAGTCTTAACCCCATTTTACAGATGAGGTAACTGAGGCACAGAGAAATTAAGTGACTTGCCCAGTCACACAGCTGGCAAGTGGCGGAGTCGGGATTTGAACCCATGACCTCTGACTCCAAAGCCCGTGCTCTTTCCACTGAGCCACGCTGCTTCTCTAGCTATGGGAGGGAGAGTCCAGCAAAGACATCCCCACTCCATTCTTAGCTTGGCCAGTGGCTAGTGAGTGGAAGGCAATCTGCTACAAGTCAAAACTCACCCATGCTGGGCAGCAGCAGCATGGGAGAGTCAAGGCGGAAACTCAAGTTTACCGCATGGAAGTAGGCAAGTAGATAATGGTACATTCATTTATTCATTCAGTCGTATGTATTGGGTGCCTACTGTGTGCAGAGCACTGGACTAAGCGCTTGGGAAGTACAAGTTGGCAACATATAGAGACGGTCCCTACCCAACAGTGGGCTCACAATCTAGAAGGTACATCACTTCCCCATTTTTACCAAGAAAACTCTCTGGATCTACCACTACCAGAATGATTGCAGATGGAGATTGGGTCTTCTGGAAGAAATGTGACCGTGGTGTCACTATGGGTCAGAAACCAGTCGATGGCAGAAGACAAGATGAGAAGCATTTAGTATATTGCTCTGCACACAGTAAATGCTGAATAAATATGATTAAATAATTGAGTGCTTGGCACATAATAAGCACTTAACAAATATTAGTATTATTATCATTACTGTTGTTAATGCAGCTAAAAGAACAATCCAATGTGATTTAGAAGTGCCAACAGGAAAGCTGAGTCCTGCTGTAAAAATTGGAGTTCTAAGTCTGAGGAGAGAAAAAACAGCAGGCTGGACTAATTCTCTATTTTCTGTCATGATGACCTGATGGCATGTCCACAAAAATGTCTACTTCTGAAGGGTAATTTGTTGAAAAAGGGAAACCCTAAAGTGTGAAAAATTCTCATAATAGGAGACACAATGATAGATGCATCGATCACACTCATAAATCCCAGATGAGAAGTCAGACCACACTGTCTTCAAACTTTGTGATATTACCAAGCTGGGTTAGTGAAATTACCAGCAAGTTCAGTTGCCTGAAAGGTGACATCATAGAGAGAAAGAGAGAGAACAGAAATACAAGTATACATATATATATGTATATATATATGTATATATATATATACATATATATATATATATATAATTATGAGAACTCACTGTAGACATGTTTTATTTGTGAACCTATTGGTTTCAGATGACATTTTTCTAAGGATATATTTTACAAAGTATATTGGGGTTCCTAGTATAACTTTGCCTCTCTCAGGGTCACACCTGGAGAGTTTCCAGTTCTCTTCCAATCTCAGCTCCGGGAGGGAGAGTCAAGCAGAGGCCTTCCCATTTCATTCTTAGCTTGGACAGGGGCTAGCGAATGGAAGGCAATCTGCTAAAACTGAAAACTCACCATGCTGGGCAGCAGTGGCATGGGAGAGAGTCGAGGGCGGAGAATCGAGTTTACTTTGCAGAAGGAGGCAAGTTAAACCACTTAAGTATTTTTACCAAGAAAACTCTATGGATCCACTACCAGAATGATTGCAGATGGAGGTGGGGCGTTCTGGGAGAGTTGTGTCTGTGGCGTCGCTATGGGTCAGAGATGACTCGCTCTCCTTCTTCACATCCTAATTGGTTAATTAGGAAAAAAATAAAATCAAGTTCTGTCTGCCACCCAAGTAATCTGGCTAGCTAAGTCTATTTTAGTTTTATTGTGGGGGCAGAAAAGGGAGAATAAATGGAAAGAAACAGGAATAATTGAATTCCTAGCCCCCCGTCCGTTCCACCCACCCCTGACCTATTCCGCTAACAATATACAAGTGATTTGATAGTAAGTCCATTAAGGTTCCCAGGGCAAATTGTTTTTGTTTCCACCTCTGTGTTTATTCTCCATCAAGTATTAATTTTTCATCGGCTATAACCATTCCTGTCCAAATAATCGTATCACAATCAGAGCATCATTTCAGAATGGGCTCAATACAGATTGTGACCCAGGTAAATTCAAGTTGAGACCCTGAGTCGGATGACAAATTCTTGAGAAATATAGATTGTGTTCTTTAAATTTTGTTTCTCTGCTCCTGTTCCTTGAGTGATCTCTGGAGATTCCCTGGGGGGTGTTCACCAGAGCTTGCTTGCATGGCTTAGAGGAAAAAGCATGGTCCTAAGAGTCAGTAGAAGCAATATGGTCTAGTGGAAAGAGCACAGGCCTGGGGGTCAGAGGACTTAGTACAGTGCTCTGAACACAGTAAACGCTCAATAAATACGATTGAATGAATGAATGAATGACCTGGGATCAAATTTTGGCTCTGCTTTTCGTACAGTGCTTAGTATATAATAAGTGCTTAACATTATTATTGTTATAATTTGAGTCCTCCCTACACCTGATGTATGATCTTAGACAATTCAATCAATCTCCCTGTGCCACAGTTTCATCATCTGCAAAATGGGGATAAAATACCTGTTCTCCCTCCCTTTTAGACTGTGAGCCTTGTGTGGAGCAGGGACTGTGCTTGACTCAATTATTTGTATCTACCACAGTGCTTGGAACATAGTAAGTGGTTAATAAATACCATCATTATTGAATCCATCAATCGATGACATTGAAGAATTTACTGGGTATGCAGCATTGTACCACGTGCTTAGAAAAGCACAACATCATCATCATCATCATCAATCATATTTATTGAGTGCTTACTATGTGCAGAGCACTGTACTAAGCGCTTGGGAAGTACAAATTGGCAACATATAGAGACAGTCCCTACCCAACAGTGGGCTCACAGTCTAAAAGATAATGGCATTTATTAAGTGCTTACTATGCACTGGGGAGATTACAAGGTGATCAGGTTGTACCATGGGGGGCTCACAGTCTTAATCCCCATTTTACAGATGAGGTAACTGGGGCACAGAGAAGTTAAGTGACTTGCCCAACACAGAATTGTGAGGCATGTTTCCAGCCCACAAGAACCTCACAATCTAGTGTGGGGAGTCACAATAATAGCTAGAGGAAGCAAAAGAGGATAAAGACATGTATATGTGTTCTGGGTATAGGGGTAGTACTTTGGGGTATCAATCAATCGTATTTATTGAGCACTTACTGTGTGCACAGCACTGTACTAAGCGCTTGGGAAGTGCAAGTTGGGTGGAACGAGAGCATTGGTGACTCAGATGGGAGGGAGAATGGGATGTAGAGAAGCAGCGTGGCTCAGTGGAAAGAGCCCGGGCTTTGGAGTCAGAGGTCAGGAGTTCAAATCCCGTTTCCGCCAATTGTCAGCTGTGTGACTTTGGGAAAGTCACTTAACTTCTCTGTTCCTCGGTTAACTCATCTGTAAAATTGGGATTAAGATTATGAGCCCCGTGTGGGACAACTTGATCACCTTGTATCCCCTCCAGTGCTTAGAACAGTGCTTTGCACATAGTAAGTGCTTAACAAATACCATCATCATCATTATTATTATTATGTAGAGTAACACTTAGAGTAAATAGGTGTTAGAAGAGCCAAGCGTGCTGGCTGTGCCCTCCTAGTCCTGAAATTCCCCCAATCCAACAATTTCCCCTGCCTGTCTTCAGGCTGAAGAATCCTATTTATCTTCTTTAGAGCCTTCTTGTCTTAGGAGACTATGATCACCTTCTTACTCTTCCCCACTTCCTCCCTCCCATGGTTCTGCAACTCGATTCATTAATCAGTCAATCACTGGTACTTACTGAGTGCTTACTGTTTGCAGAGCACTGTGCTTGGGAGAGTACTGGGTGCTCGCAAAAAGGTCATAAATAAAGAGGTCTAGCGGTCATACATAAAGGTTAAAACAACAAGCCGCAATGACACATGTTCAGGGGCCAGTGAGCTGTTGAGTCAATGTAATTTCAAACATTGGTATCTAAGAAACGAAGTCTATTTTTTGACTATTTGAGCTGACTCTACGTTTCTTAATTTCTGTCATATTTAATTCTTAATTTTAAGGGTAGTACTTGAAGGAGCAGAAATGATATCAGGAAGCTTAGGCAGTGTGAAAAGCTGAACATCGTGAACATAGTATGAAAGACTAGAAGAGTCTTAAAAATGGTAATTTTTGCCTAACTCACATCTGTTGGAAGTGCTTGAATTACCCTGGTGTATTATACCTAGATTTTTCCAGTGTAAAATGAGCCACCCTAGCTGATAACCTGACTGTGAATGAGAGATCAAAAGAGAGGCATCATTAGCCAAATCTGAACAGCTCTATGCTAGATGTCCCTTTGTGCAAATGGTGTTCGGACAGTGAGAAAAAAACACCCCATTGTAAATCCCATATCCCAGGCAGGCTCTCAAGTGCAAATGCTGGGGGTCTCTAATCAGCCCTTTCCCTTTCCTTTCTCCTTTATTCAATGCAAGATCAAGATGGTTGTGGGCTAATAAAGCTCTCCTCCTCTACTCTGAATACATTATTGGCATGCAGGTTCCCAGTAAGCAGCAAGAGAGGAGGGCAGAGGAAAGGAAAGGTGTCCAGGATATAAGATGTATCTTTCATTCATTCAGTCGTATTTATTGAGTGCTTACTGTGTGCAGAGCACTGTACTAAGCGCTTGGGAAGTACAAATTGACAACATATAGAGACGGTCCCTACCCAACAACGGGCTCACATGAGAGACGACCTACCTTAGACAACTATAGCTGTGAACGTGTATCGATTGGGAGGTTTGGAGCCTCAGGTGAAACACGGCGGTCAGTGTGACAAAATGATCTTTCATTTAATAAACACTTCTGAAAGACCTGTCTCTCCTGGCCATATTTATGGACTCCTGTTCAGCTGGCCTCGTTCTCCTCTGGTTGCACCTCCATAAAACTTCTTTAATCAGCTGACGTGGCGCATGTGGCTCGGATTCCATAAATCTCCTGAAGTGGTCAGTTAAATGAGACCCTCCTCTATGAGCATATACAGTATGTTTTAAAGGTTTTTCTTAATGAGAGAAATCAGAGGGCTTCATAAACTACCCCACTTGGGACATTGAATTGTTCATTAGCACAGCAAACTCAGAATCGATGGTTCCGTTCCTATGTAAAATTCTAAAAAGAGTCTAAATTATTAAAAACCAGCTTTGTAATTCTCTTTAAATCTCCACTTTTATATTGCTCCTTGCATGATATTTTAAATTACTCTCGCCCCCGGCAGTAGTTTCGTACATTGTTTCTCATCTCATTGGGTCATTATGGGCTTTATGGGCATGAGCTGTTCTGGGAAACCTTAGTTCCGAGAGAGAATTGCGGGATATTTTGGAAGTCGAATTTGAAAGGGAGATTGTTAGTTTGCAGATATTCTGAGATCAGAGAAACATTTCCCCTTATATTCTCTTAATGGCTTAATTCACTCCTAAGTTTTCTTTCTATATTTTTGACTGCAGAAAAGCTGCTCAATGTCAGGGGTAATATGGCATGTTCCTTTTTTCAGAAGCAAATCGTTTTATAAAGTGCAGCTCCAGGACTTAGACATTCAGCTTCAAATAAAGGCCCTCTTAGTCGTTTAATAAATATTAAAATGTCAACCCATAAATCAGTAGTGCTGAACTGATGAAGGATGATAAAACTTGGGAGGATCTCCTTTATTGAAGCGCTGTGGATAATTCCAGCAGATAACCCTTTGGTTTTCCTGGAATGCTCAGAAAATTGAAAAGCTTGGGGGTGAAGGAAGGAAAACTAAATCGTCCACATATCAACTGTCCGCAAGAACCAAATTCCTCAGGTATGGGTAGGTTCAACAAGAATCAACCTGTTGTTGTCTGCGTGGAGTGGTTCTGCCTCTTTATGAGTTTGGGCAGTCTTCTAAAAGAACTGACTGAATGGAGAATTTTGCTAAATGTATCTCTTTGTCAGCAAAGAGGGAGGAAGAAAGGGAGGAAATATTCATCTGAAGCCCTGTGAAAATCCCTTTGATTGAGGTTCTGTGGCCAAGCTATTAGAAGGATTTTTCTACCACACTGTGGCCCAGTGGATAGAGCAGGGGCTCAGGAATCAGAAGGACCTGGGTTCTAATCCCAGCTCTGCCACTTGTCTTTTGTGGGACCTTGAAGAAATCACTCAACTTCTCCCTTCCTCAGTTACCTCATCTGTAAAAAGGGGATTGAGACTGTGAGCTCCATTAGGACATGGACCATTTCCAACCTGATGAGCTTGAATCCATCCCAGTGCTTTGTGCTGTGCCTGACATAGTAAGTGCATAACAAACACCATAAAAAAAATGGAAACTTTGACCTCATAAAATCTCCAGGGGCAAAAGTCTGGAGGATTTATGTCCACAGAAAATTCTTCTGTGAATACTGTCTGCTAAGACATATTTTCAGGCTTCCTTTCTCCTGGGACTCACTCGTATGGTCCTTAGAGACAGGGCCCAGTATAATTTCCAAGACATAGTTTCATCTTTATTGGTTGATGACTCTTTATTATGTGCTTGAGGAATATTCTTTCAGGAGTGTTAGTGAGTGATTCTGGGATGATTAAGCATATGCATATCCACAGTCGTGTGCCTTAGTTAATCTGTTATTTTCTACCACAATTGAGGAAGCAGAAGGATTTGTTGAATCAGGAGGACTTAGGCTTTCTTCTCTGCTCTGTCACTTGCCTACTCTGTGACCTTGGGCAAGCCATTTCACTTCTCTGTGCCTCAGTTACTTCATCTGTAAAATGGGGATCAAGACTATAAGCCCCATGTGTGGCAGGGACTATGTCCAACCCAATTTACTTGAATCCACCCCAGAGCATAGTACAGTCCCTGCTATGTAGTAAGTGCTTAACAAATAGTACAATTATCATTATTATTATTATTGAGCTGACATTTCACTGAGTACATATTGTACTCTTCCAAGTGCCTAGAACAGTGCTCTGCACACAGTAACTGCTCAGTAAATATGATTGTTTGACTGGGCTTCCCCGTTAGTGCAAGCTCCTAGTGAGTTGGAACTTATTTAATCATTCGATCGGTGGTATTTATTAATTATTTATTACTATGCATTGAATGCTCTGAATGGTTTGTGTTTAGTAGTATTTATTGACCAGTACAGTATACAAGGCACTGTGCAAGCCCTTGGAATAGTACAATAGATTCAGTAGACATAGTTCTTGCCTTCAGAGAAACTCTATAGATCCTGGAATAGCCCAGCAACCCCCAGAATTCCTACAGAGTTTTAAATTACTGTGGCTCCATCACTAGAGATATACTCCAGCCCTGGAAGTCCAAGGACATGCAGGTCAGCAGGGCAAGATACCTGGTTTGAAGACTTCTGCACAGAGGCTGGAGATGTCCCGGTTCCTTTGGACCAACGGAGTCCTCAAAGTTGGGGAAGCGGCAGCCCCAAAGGAAAGAGAGGACAGGATCCTCCTCCCGGAGAACATTAGGATCTGGGTGGGAAGAAGAAAGGGAAGAGCATCCTAGGGATCCTTGAGCCAGAAATGATTCGGCTCACCTCAAACCCCATCAATTTCTGCAAGGCTAGACCAGCCCCCAAAGGCCAATGCAATTCCTTGACGATCCTGAAACACCCCAATCTGCCATAGGTTTGCCCGGTGTGGGCAGGTTAATTGTCTCTTTATTGCTGAATTGTACTTTCCAAGCGCTTAGTACAGTGCACACTAAGTGTTCAATAAATACGATTGAATGAATGGGAACTTTGCCATGTGGGCAGATTTTCCAGGGTCTTAGCTAGCACCAGAAGTTTGAGGATATCATTCATTCATGCAATCGTATTTATTGATTGCTTACTGTGTGCAAAGCACTGTACAATACAACAAGAAACAGACATATTCCCTGCCTCACAATGAGCTCACAGGGCCACCTTTCCTGAGAGCAGATAGCCAGGTTTTAAACTAGGCCTAAAAAGAACCCATCAGCACATTCCAGAATGCTAGGTTTTTCTTTGAACTCCAAATATTTGGGGGGAACTTCAAAAACTCCCCTTTCCAATGCCGGATACGATGGTGGTACACAGGATGAAGAGTGATGGGTTCTGTCTTGAAAAGGGAGCATTTCTTGATGCTAAATTTAAGGAAAAGCATGATCCAGTAGAAAGGTTTCAGAGAAACAGTTTGGTCTGTCAATCTCTATTACTTTTGGTTGGGTGGCTTTTGAGAGGGATTTGGGGAATATGGATGTGTTTAGAGTTCATTAAAGGTTTCAAACTATTTCTCAACTGTTTTGGGATCAGTAAAATCCCAGGTGGCAGGGTTTGTCTCTCTATTGCTGAATTGTACTTTCCAAGCACTTAGTACAGTGCTCTACACAGAATAAGCACTCAGGAAATACGATTGAATGAATGAATGAATGAATGTGGGGTGAAAAATTCTCTTTTTCCATTAATTTGTGTCATCAAATTATTCTTTGAGGAAACCACTTGAATCTTGGGTCTTTTTTTCCTCTCTAAAACACTGAAACTCTTATTTCCTGAAACAAAGTTTTTCCATCAGGGGACACTTAATAGTAAAATTTTCTATTGAAAATGCCAAACTCAATAAATTTGAAAAAAGAGGTTTCCAACTGAGCTTTAATGGGAACCAAAAACTAAGGACGAAATGGAAAAGGGAGGCTGTGTCTTCATGACTGTGAGCCCGTTGTTGGGTAGGGACCATCTCTATATGTTGCCGATCTGTACTTTCCAAGCGCTTAGTCCAGTGCTCTGCACACAGTAAGCGCTCAATAAATACGATTGAATGAATGACTGAAGGAACTGCTTTGCTGCTTCAGATTGTAAATTGTCAGAACAGTGATCCATAATCATACTGATCCTTGACCTGTTTATGATATAATTAAGCTGATGTTAGAGTCACACAGCCACGTCGAAAATTAGTATCCCCTGGGATCACCACTCTGATGAAAAACTATTGTTAGGAGTGGTGTTGGCCTCTCTAGGCTGATAAAGGACACAGATAATGCTACCCCTGGGGTATCAACAATCAATCAATAGTCCTGATTGAGCACTTAACATATGCAGAGCACTGTACTGAACATTTAGGGGAGTACGATAAAGTTAGAAGATAGGATTCCTGCCCTTGAGGAGCTAATAAAATGCTTCTATCACTAAAGAAAAATACATCCTATAAATATGTTATTATTACAAAAGTTTGTAGAGAAGTGAAGATGACTCCTGAAAACAAGTACGTAATACAAAGTGAGCTATAAAATAGATTGAATAAAATAAATGTATTTTGATAAAACCCTATTTTCACTTGCTGTATCCGTCCAGTGGAAATGAGAAAAATCAAGAGGTCTTATGCAATATATCAACAGGGCAGAATGTACTTAGGTCAGTAAATAATGATGGACATGAACCAAAAAAGCAATCTCTCCAAGCTTTACTTTTAATTCAGCTTTTTATTTTATTTCCCAAGGAAAATGCCATGAAGCCTGCATAATGAATAGCCTATCTGAGAAAGATGTAATGCAGACATATGAGTCATTTCAAACTATTTGGTTTAGAAAGGGAGCAAATTGAAATGGTAAAAAGGAAATATTCGAAAGCTTGTTCGGCTGAATTCCATATTTAAGCATTTGTGTTGCACATTCGCATACTGTTTGCATACAAATGTTGCATCATAGTTTCACACCATCAGTATGAACTTAAGTCTGTTATACAGCAAATACACTGTTGCACTACCAGAAAAATATTTGCAGTGCCTTCATCTGCAGAAAATGGACACTAATGAATCAGAAAGGCTTACATCTTTAGTGGGCTGTTGAACTATATCACATTACTCACCTACTTGAAGTGATTTGTTGCAGCGGAGACCACTAAAAAAACCCTGATAAATAAAATGAAGATTCATTTCCAAATATTAATTTAAACCAGAAAGAAGTCCTTCCAGGGAACCTACACAATCTGTGGGCATTTCCATAATTTTCATTTGGGGGCAGAGTGACTTCAGCAATCATGGGAAATTTGCAAAAGATAGGGGCTCTTTCTGAACAGCCTAGCTGTAGATGTTTGTTGAAACCCACAGACAAAATAGTGTGCATGTGTCTCCTAAAGTGCTCTTTCTGAAAGTCACAGAAATCAATCCATTTCTACCACAGAAATCTAGGTGGGAGGCAGGACAATTGAGTCTGATTGGCTATATTTTGATGGGACCTGAGTCAGAAAGTGACCATATGACTTCAGGGCTTTTATCCCATCATGGAACAGAGTCCGTAGGGAGGGTCAGTGGGTGTTGGGGATTTTTCCACACAATCACAGTACGCACTCTTCAAAAAATAAGGGGGACCCTCAGTTTCCCAGAGGATCATTAGTAGAGGTTACTAGAGCTGGCTGTTGTGTAAAAGTTTCCCCTTCATGCCCCCAGTATTAGTTTTTGAGGAAACTTGACAGCATTTTTAGCAGCGATGGGGATGGTATAGTGGCTGGTCTCAGAAAAGAACAGAGTCCAACTAACACCATCACAGTGTCAACGAAGACTTCCCCACAGTCAGAATTATCTTCATGGACCAAATGGACCCCAAAAGACCCACCTGTTGGGGTGAGTGCTAGTGACAGAAGACAGCTACCAGGGGCATTTATTGAGCCTCCCCACCCCTGGGTATCTACAGTGCAGATGTTATCAATCGGGCAGTGCCGAGAGTGCAGTTGTGCACAGTGAACAGTGAACAGTTGTGCACAGGCCTTGGGCAAATCACTTAACTCCTCTGTGCCTCAGTTACCTCATCAGTAATATGGGGATTAAGACTGTGAGCCCCATGTGGCCAGAGACTGTGTCCAACCTGATTTGCTTACGTAATAATAATTATCGTATTTATGTGCTTACCACATGCAAGGCACTGTACTAAGACACTGGGGTTTATACAAGTAAATCCAATTGGACACAGTCCCTATTCCCCATGGGGCTCACAATCTCTATCCCTATTTTACAGATGAGGTAACTGAGGCCCAGAGAAGTGAAGTGACTTGTCCAAGTTCACGAAACAGACAAGTGGCAGGGCCAGTATTAGAACCCATGACCTGACTTCCCAGGCCTGTGCTCTTTCCACTAAGCCACCCTGCTTCTCTACTATGCCCTGCTGCTTCTCTTGCTTGTATTCACCGAAGTGCTTAGTACAGTGCCTGGCACTTAGTAAGCATTTAACAAATACCCAATTACTATTATTATTATTTACTTAATGAAACTCTCACTTGGTTCTGGCTACTTCAAACACTCCAGCCACCCTTTAGTTCTTTAACCAATAATAATAATAATAATGATGGCATTTATTAAGCACTTACTATGTGCACAGCACTAAGTGCTGGGGAGGTTACAAGGTGATCAGTTTGCCCCACAGGGGGCTCACGGTAATAATCCCCATTTTACAGATGAGGTATCTGAGGCCCAGAGAAGTTAAGTGACTTACCCAAAGTCACACAGCTGACAATTGGCAGAGCTGGGATTTGAACCCATGACCTCTGACTCCAAAGCCCGGGCTCTTTCCACTGAGCCATGCTGCTTCTCAAGTAATGATGGCATTTACTAAGCACTTATTATGTGTAAAGCACTGTTTTAAGCCCTAGGGAGGTTACAGGGTGATCAGGCTGTCCCATCGGGGGCTCACAGTCTTAATCCCCATTTTACAGATGAGGTAACTGAGACACAGAGAAGTAACTTGCCCAAAGTCACACAGCTGACATTTGGCAGAGCCGGGATTTGAACCCATAAACTCTGACTCCAAATCCCGGGCTCTTTCCACTGAGCCACGCTGCTTCTCCAGTTGAGTGCTTACCTTTTTCAGAGCACTATACTAGGGGCTTTCAGTCTCTGTAATGGCTGGAAACTTGCCCTTCATTTATGATGACATACTCCATATTCTATTAGTTAAACATAAAAGGTGTCTTCCATATCCTTGTCATGCCCTTCTAGACTGTGAGCCCATTGTTGGGTAGGGAACGTCTCTATGTGTTGCTGACTTGTACTTCCCAAGCACTTAATACAGTGCTCTGCACACAGTAAGCACTCAATAAAGTGAGGCAGCGTGGCTCAGTGGAAAGAGCACGGGCTGTGGAGTTAGAGGTCATGGGTTCGAATCTCGGCTCCACTACAAGTCTGCTCTGTGACCGTGGGCAAGTCACTTAACTTCTCTGAGCCTCAGTTACCTTATCTGTAAAAATGGGGATTAAGACTGTGAGCCCCACGTGGGACAACTTGATCACATTGTATCCTCCCCAGCACTTAGAACAGTGCTTTGCACATAGTAAGCACTTATCAAATGCCATCATTATTATTATTATTAATGAATGCAATTGAATGAATGAATATGTGCATATATTCCTTATTTTTCATTGCTCTTTTGCTTGACGATTGGGTTTTAAGTAATAGTAATAGTACTTAAGTTCTTACTGTATGCAGAATATTGTTCTAAGCCCTCGGGAAGAGTACACAGTGGGGAATTGAACACAAATCCAGTCCATTGCGGGGCTCACAATCCAGGTATGATGTACTATTTGCTTTGTGAGTCCTCTAGACTGTAAGCTTATTGTGGGCAGGGAAAGTGCCTACCAACTCTCTTATACTCTCTCAAGTGCTTAGTACAGTGTTCTGCACACAGTGAGGGCTCAATAAATACCATTGATTGATTGGTATTGAGCGGGGTCCCATTTTGCTCTTCAGGACCACTAACCACTGCACATAGTGGGGATCCCATAAACATTACCAGTGACCTTTCTTATTCATTTGCACCTACAGAACTAAATATATTTTAGTTTTATGTAGCATCAGCTCTCCAGACCCTGACATAGTAACTTTTGGCTCCAACCTGAACCACACTTAAACCAAGCACTGGCTTAAGTCAGGCCTCATAACACTTTGTTCAGGAAAGTTATAGTATTCAGCTTTAAAAAGGTGTGCAGTGTTTTTGTTATCACTTAATTACTTTTCTAAGTGAGTAAATTCCATATATTGATTTGTTTCCCCTAACCTTTTATGACGCACGTTTCTATAGCAGTAAATATTGATCTGATATGAGCTCGGTAAATAAAAAAAATCAGCCTTTACCATCTGTTTGTACTCAGTGGCCATACTTCATTGGCCACAGTATGTGCTTAATAAATATGATTGATTGATTGATACCTTTATCAGACTGGAAGTTCTTTGAGGGCAAAGAGCATGTATCTGTAATATGACTTGGGTGAAGGAGTTGGGAATAAATTTATGAAGTTTGCAGATGACAAATATGGTGATATTAAGATTTACAAATTATACATTTCAAAGTGTTTGAAATATTCAGAAGATTGGTGAACTTTAGTAGAGATAAGTGCAAGGGAGTGCATGTAGAGGCAAAACTAAAAATCACAAACACAGACTAAGCAAAGACTAATTGGGGGCAAATTTAGAAAATGATCTATGGGTCATGATTGGTCACAAGCTGACTCTGTCAGCATTGCAGTGCTATTATGAAAAAAAAAGCCGACATTTGTACTGGGATGTATTAATAGCAGCATGACATGCAAGATTCAGGAGGTAATCACTCTAGACATACTCTTCCATTTTTACCACCTTAAGTACTTTAGTTTTTGTTGCAACATTTCAAAAGCAATGTAGAGAAACTAAAATGGGTACGGAGAAGAAAAATGAAAAATATGAAAGTGATGAAGTTACTTGGAGAAAGGTTAAAGGAGTTGGAGTTCTTATTTCTGAAAGAGAAAGGCGAAGGGATGGATTTAATCACTTGGTAATTAGTTGAGAAGTGTTGTAGTCCAGCCTCTCAGAGGACTGTAAGAAAGAAAACAGGGTTAAATTGCAACAGGTGAAGGTTTCTGTTGGACATGTAAATGACTTCATTATTAGAGTGGTAAGATACTGAAATGGAAACTGAGATAAGCTGGGAAGCCTCCATCCTTGAGGATATTAAAAATCAATCAGATGCCATATTTACCGAATGATGTAATCATTATTGTTATTATTATTTATTAAACGCTTACTATGTGCAAAGCACTGTTCTAAGTCCTGGGGAGGTTACAAGGTGATCAGGTTGTCCCACAGGGGGCTCACAGTCTTCATCCCCATTTTACAGATGAGGTAACTGAGGCCCAGAGAAGTGAAGTGACTTGCCCAAAGTCACACAGCTGACAAGTGGCGGAGCTGAGATTTGAACCCATGACCTCTGACTCCAAAGCCCGGGCTCTTTCCACTGAGCCACGCTGCTTCTCTTTTGAGGCGGTAGGTAATAATAGGTTGGAGGTACCTAAGAGGTGGTAGAGAAGAGCCAGAGGGAGACTTAGAATAGTGCTATGTGCACTGAACCCCAAGTTCTTAATTGGGATTGATTATCATATCAGCCATTTTCCTAACCTTCTCTGCCACTTGTCTCTCCCCACTCCAGTCCATGCTTTCCTCTGCTGCTTGGATCATTTTTCTAGAAAAACCATTCACTCTGTGTCTCCCCAGTCCTCAATAACCTCCAGTTGTTGCCCATCCACCTCCGCATCAAACAGTAGCTCCTTACTATCGGCTTTAAAGCACTCAGTCATCTTGCTGTCTGCTACCTCACTTCACTGGTGTCCTACCATAACCAGGTGTTAGGTCATGGAAAAAGCCCAGGTTTGGGAGTCAGATGTCGTAGGTTCTAATCCGGGTTCCGCCACTTCTCAGCTGTGTGACTCTGGGCAAGTCACTTAACTTCTCTGGGCCTCAGTTCCCTCATGGGGATTAAGACTCTGAGCCCCACCTGGGACAACCTGATAATCTTGGATTTCCCCAGTGCTTAGAACAATGCTTGACACATAGTAAGCGCTTAACAAATATCCTCATTATTATAATCCAGCCCGCACACTTTGCTCCTCTAATGCTAACCTTCTCACTGTGTCTTGATCTTCGGTGCTTAGAACAGTGCTTGGCACATAGTAAGCTCTTAACAAATACTATCATTATTATTATTATTATTATTAATAACTATCTCACTGCCAATCCTTTGCTCACATCCTGCCTGTGGAATTCCCTCCCCCTTCATATCTGATGGACAATTACTCTCCCCGCCTTCAAAGCCTTACTGCAGGTACATCTCCTCCAAGAGACCTCCCCTGATTAAGTCCTCATTTCCTCTTTTCCTACTTCCTTCTACATTGTCCTGATTTTCTTCTTTTATTCACCCCTCCCTCAGCCCCAAAGAACTTACGTACATATCCGTATTTTTTATATCAATATCTGTCTCCCCCTCTATACTGTGAGCTCATTGTGGGAAGCTAATTTGTCTCCCATCTCTGTTGTTTTGAGCTCTCCTAAGCTCTTAGTAAAGAGCTCTGATTGATGGACTGATTGATTAGTTTAATGCTGTGCCCATTGGAACACTCCCCTCCCCACAGCACCTGTATATACGTATATATGTTTGTACGTATTTATTACTCTATTTTATTTGTACATATTTATTTCTCTATTTTATTTGTACATATTTATTCTATTTATTTTATTTTGTTAATATGTTTTGTTTTGTTCCTGTCTCCCCCTTCTAGACTGTGAGCCCAATGTTGAGTAGGGACCGTCTCTATATGTTGCCAACTTGTACTTCCCAAGCGCATAGTACAGTGCTCTGCACACAGTAAGCGCTCTATAAATACGATTGAATGAATGAATGAATGAACATTCACCTCATATTCATTAGCTGGCTGATTTTTTTTTTTTGTCGGCTACGATTGTCAAAGGGAAAAAAAGAGTTTCCCAATTCATGAGTAAAATATAGAAATACATTTTTCTGAATTCCCTTTTTTGGTTTATTAAAAAATGGTAAGATTTGAAAAAATAAAGGCAAATGCAGGATGCATATGTTTTCATGAATATTTGAAATTCTGAACCTTAGATCCTGCTTTCAAATATAATTGGAAATCCAGGTGATAGTTGTGGTGGGCAACTCTGAACATACCCTTTGAAGTCTGTAAAGCACTAGGTTGTGAGAGACATATTGTTAGCAGGTTTCACTTTAGGACATCTGCCTTAATCCTGAGCTTCAGTACTATGTAGTTTGCAAAGGCTACGGGGCTTTTTATTTCATGCTGCCCTACAGCCTGCTCTTAATCATTGTAAAGTGGAAGAAATAAAAAAAAAAATGATTTAGATGTTGCACAAGTTGGGACGCAATCTCTTGTCTACGGAATATAGCAATCAAGATGCCAAGAAATAGCCTCCCTCCTGATATAAGAATTCAACATCAGTCCCTATGCCCAGCCCATGACAACCAGGATGAAGTTTATAGATGTAATACTTAACAACAGTTTTCTAAGATTTCCATTGCTTTGCAGAATATTTCTACAATGTAAATTTTGTCATGAAAAACAGGCACAGCTAATGAGAATCCTTTGTTGCTGGGCAGGGTTGAGATGGCAATGAGTTCTATTCAGGCTGAAATGACTAATTGACTCTTTTGAAGGACCACCTTCTCAGGATCTTGAAGTTTTATAGCAAATGCTAAACAGCAGCTGTTTTCTAATTGTTTTTGATATTCTCTCTCCCTTGTAAATTTTTCTCTTGAATAATAAACTGGAGACTCTTTTCATTGAGGCTTGAAATTGAAAGCAAAACGCATCAGAAGATCTGGATTCTAAGCCAGGCTCTGCCACTTTTCTGTTGTACAACCTTGGGCAAGTCATTTAACTTCTTTCTACCTCAGTTTCTTCAAAAATAAAATAGGGATTAAATACCTGTTCTTCTTCTGTCTTAGACGGTATGCCCCTTATGGGATAGAAATGATGTCTGACTCCATTATCCTGTATCTACACTAGTAGAGAAAATGGGGTAACTGATCAAAGAGTGTAGGTCAAATCCCATAATATTGAATATTTTTACTCCAGAAAAGTTTTCTGGGCTGTATGATTGCTTGGCGATATGTAGGTTAAAAGGAATGTTTGACCTGTTCCAATACATGGAGGTATATATAATACCAAGCCCCAATGGAGGCTATAAAGACTGAAGATCAGCATTAATACCTTCCTTCAGTGAATCAAAATCAAATCATTTCCGGAAAAATAATTGAACTACTTTAAGGATGACCGCACCTGAATGCCTCACATCAACAAATGTTGATTCCTTCTTGATGCACCTTCAGTTATCTTTCGGTCTTCTATTTAGCTCCTTTTATTGCAGTTAGCAGTCATTCATTCAATCATACTTGTTGAGCGCTTACTGTGTGCAGAGCACTTGGAAAGTACAATTCGTCAACAGACAGGACAATCCCTACCCAACAACAGGCTCACGGTCACGACAAAGTCAGTGATTTTGTCAAATATTGAGATTATGCCACTGCTCAAAACCATGATTTATGACACATGGGTGAATTTTGCTTATAGTCACTTGTGATTTCAGGCATTCATTAGTAGCCTCACTTTGAGCTCATCAAATCCACAGTAAATTATGGCTGAGGGCAGCAACATGGTTCATGTTTTGGCCCCGGTGGAGATCCAAGAATTGGGACAAGTTGAAATTTAAATTCCCTCTTTGTGTGAATGTGTGAGGCATTTATTGATCTAGCAAAAACCTAAACTTCAATTATGTTCAGAGGAGAATATGAACAAATTTAGACTCCCTGAATTTTAACTAGTAGACTCTCTCTAGTCTTCAAGTCTCTGGATAATTAGCCTAATAAGCTTGCTCACTTTGTGGTACCCTCCCATTCTGCCAGACAAATGAAGACAATCTAAGGAACATAAAATAACAAATAAGCACACAGAACCCCTCTGGACCTTAATAAAGTGATTTACTCCGCTGGACAAAATGTATAGCTCAATTTCCAAAGGGACCCAGAGATTTATAACTATGCAATAAATCAAACGGGATATAATCAGCAAAAGCAAGTCTCCTAGACCAATCTATTTAAAAGCAGCATAAAATGCTATCAGCAGTTGATGTTTATACATTATTGGGTATAAATTTCACAAGTTGCCTTAAGGAATGGGCATTAGAATCAGAGCAATAGAGAGGAATCAAGTGAATACACATTGCAGCTAAATGAACTTAAGATCAAAATTGACAGTGTACACCATGGCCCAGATAAAACTCAGCTGGGGAAAAGTGAATACTAGGGGATCCCCAATTCCTGTGAGCCCAAGAGTGAGTTCTCTGTCTCTTCTGCAGGCTCTTTTGCAAGCTCCTCCTCCCCCTCCCATCCCCTTACTGTGGGGGTTCCTCAAGGTTCAATTCTTGGTCCCCTTCTGTTCTCGATCTACACTCACTCCCTTGGTGACCTCATTCACTCCCACGGCTTCAACTATCATCTCTACGCTGATGACACCCAAATCTACATCTCTGCCCCTGCTCTCTCTCCCTCCCTCCAGGCTCGCATCTCCTCCTGCCTTCAGGACGTCTCCATCTGGATGTCTGCCCACCACCTAAAACTCAACATGTCGAAGACTGAACTCCTTGTCTTCCCTCCCAAACCCTGCCCTCTCCCTGACTTTCCCATCACTGTTGACGGCACTACCATCCTTCCCGTCTCACAAGCCCGCAACCTTGGAATCATCCTCGACTCCACTCTCTCGTTCACCCCTCACATCCAAGCCGTCACCAAAACCTGCCGGTCTCAGCTCCACGACATTGCCAAGATCCGCCCTTTCCTCTCCATCCAAACCACTACCCTGCTCGTTCAAGCTCTCATCCTATCCCATCTGGACTACTGTATCAGCCTCCTCTCCAATCTCCCATCCTCTTGTCTCTCCCCACTTCAATCCATACTTCACACAGCTGCCCGGATTGTCTTTGTCCAGAAACACTCTGGACATGTTACTCCCCTCCTCAAAAATCTCCAGTGGCTACCAATCAACCTACGCATCAGGCAGAAACTCCTCATCCTTGGCTTCAAGGCTGTCCATCACCTCGCCCCCTCCTACCTCACCTCCCTTCTCTCCTTCTCCAGCCCAGCCCGCACCCTCTGCTCCTCTGCCACTAATCTCCTCACTGGGCCTTATTCTCGCCTGTCCCGCCGTCGACCCCTGGCCCACATCATCCCCCTGGTCTGGAATGCCCTCCTTCACAACATCCACCAAGCTAGCTCTCTTCTTCCCTTCAAGGCCTTACTGAGAGCTCACCTCCTCCAGGAGACCTTCCCAGACTGAGCCCCCTCCTTCCTCTCCCCCTCCTCCCCCCTCTCCACCCCCCCTGCCTTACCTTCTTTCCTTCCCCACAGCACCTGTATATATGTATATATGTTTGCACATATTACTCTATTTTACTTGTACATATCTATTCTATTTATTTTATTTTGTTAATATGTTTAGTTTTGTTCTCTGTCTCCCCCTTCTAGACTGTGAGCCCACTGTTGGGTAGGGACAGTCTCTATATGTTGCCAACTTGTACTTCCCAAGCACTTAGTACAGTGCTCTGCACACAGTAAGCACTCAACAAATATGATTGATTGATTGATTCTGAGTCAGCCAGATCAATTGTAAAACGAGGAAACCCATTCAGAAAACATCAGCTCATTGCCCAGAATACAGGGGAGAATTCATAAAAGCGATTGGCAAAGCATTTTCAAAAGGTAGACCCTCAAAGTGAATTCAGTAATGGAATAAATCAGAAGGTACTTCAGGCAGAGGCTGCCATTTTGAATTTGGTTCAGATTAATGATGACTGCTTAGTGATATTCTTAATATTCGTCCATTCATTCAATCGTATTTATTGAGCACATACTGCGTGCAGACCACTGTACTAAGTGCTTGGAAAGTACAATTGAATGGGCTGTGGCAGGCCTATGGAGAATGCTAAAGCATTTCTTTGAAAATTCACATATTACCAAGTGGGCTGAAGTATACCCCCATTACCCTGACTTAGTGGGGGAGAAAGTCACAAGTTTGAGAGAAATTGTTACTGCCATGTGATCAGTGGCAGTTGTGAGGGTGCCCTCACCCTGGCTACCTTATGTGTTTTTTCAGTTGGATTTCTCTTTCAAGGATCCAGAAGTTACACTATTTTGTCCTCTATCCTAAGGTGTAAGTGGAAGAATAGTTTGATGAGTGTACAATTAGACACTTTGACCCCAACTTCCAGATTGTAAGCCCTGTAGAGAAGTGGGACTGTTTCAGATCTGATTGTCTAGTGTCTATATCACCTCTTAGAACAGTGGTGTGGTACCAAGTAAGTGATAATCTTAATTATTATTGGATGAATGGAAATAATATTGGAGTAGCTCTTTCCAGGAAGGGCTATACACATTGGCAGATCATCTGTTTTGACCAGGGCCTTTTCATTAGGTCAGAACTCCTAGTCACTTCCAGAAATTTCAACACTGGGTTGTCCAGGATATGAGTACATCCTCTCCACCATCTAGCTGTCCATCTTTGGAATGTTCCCATTGGAGGAAAAAACAAAAAGTCCCCAGGATTGACAATCCCAACCCAATCTTGAACACAAGCAACTGGACAAAATTATTCTTCCAAGCCAACTTCACTAAAGCAAATCTAGATGTCTGCTTACTCTATTGGAAAATAAAATGTTTTTAAATATAGTATTTGTTAAGCACTTACTATCTGCCAAGCACTATTCTAAGCACTGGGGTAGATACGCTGTTCAGGTTGGGCAGAGTCTCTGTCCCACATGTCTAAGTAGGAGGGAGTAGGATTTAATCGCCATATTACACATGAGGTAACTGAGCCACAGATTAGTTAAATTACTTGCCCAAGGTCACACTGCAGATATGTGGTGGAGCTGGGATTAGAACCCCAGTCCTCTGATTCCCAGGCCTTTCCTCTTTCCATTATGCCACATGGCTTCTCTTTAGGTCAAGCTAATTCTACTGTACTTTTCTCAGCACTTAATAAAGTGCTCTGTACAGAGTTAGTGTTCAAAATACCATTGACTGATTTATTGAAATTAAATGAACCCTTACTAATATATGGAAATTTCATGTTCAGAAGAGAATAAGCTATTTTGCTTTTTAAGGGATGAGAGTAAAGGATGTAGATCCCCACGCATGTCAATGAAAAACATTGGCTAAAAATGGTCAGCTAATTTCTGGGATCTGGAGACCAATGAAAAATGGATTCCAGGATAATGGAAACTAGAACTTGATGAGAAATTATAAGGGGAGAAACTTGAGTTGTCAAGTTCTCTGAGAGAGAGATATCCTTATCTCTAGGTTCCCTACCTTGGAATCCTACTCCAAAGCTACTATTGGGAAGTGATTCCAGTGCATCCCTAAGGGGCTAAAGAGGCTTAATGGAGACAAGGATCAGGGATAGGAACAGTAGATAGATCCAAAGAGTTGGGAAACCTTGTGTGGGCATGCAGGAACTAAACAAGTGTTTAAGTGATTCTGGACTTAATAACAGAGTCAGTTATAACAGAGGAAAGTGGGAGGAAAATGGTAAACTGGGACTATAAGTTTAAAATATACATTAAATTTCATTTACCCAATACCATTTTAACAAATGCTTCATTATGAGGATTTCATAAATTGTTTGATTGATCAGTTCTTTAAATAAGCCTCAACCAGGTCTAGTAGAAAAACTATAGCCCCACTTTTCCTCATCTCCCACTCCCTTCTGCATCACCCTGACTTGCTCCCTTTTATCTTTCTCACTCCCAGACCCACAAAACTTACAAACATATCTGTAATTTTATTTATTTGTAGTGCTGTCTGTCTCCCCACCTGTAGACTCTAAGCTCTTTGTGGGTAGCAGTGTGACTGTTGATTGTTTTATTGTACTCTCCCAAGCGCTTAGTGCAATGCTCTGCACACAGTAAATGCTCAATAAGTACAATTGAGGGAATGAATGAATGAAATATCCAAACAAGCATACACAAATCTAGGCTTGGCTAAGGATTGCTAAAGCACAACTTGCTCTAGTGAATGAAGGCTTGACATTTTGTATTTGTAAACTTTTTATTTTTATATATTTCCTGGATTGTGTAGTTGGAGAGGTTGACACATTCAATTTTTTGGTATGTGCATTGTGACTGGTCTTTTAAGATGTGTTTGTTTGCTCACTACATCCTGCCAAGATTTATTACTCCTTTAGGTCTCATAAAATAATGAGCTCAAGAACTCCTGCCCAGAACAAGGTGGAGGGAGGAGGAGGTAAAGGTTACCGTTATCAGGCATCCTTTTCCCATGATAGGCAAAAAGCACTTTCTATTAAATGCCCTGACTTTTTCAGACTAGAGGAAATGAGTTAATAATCCACTCAAGTCCAGTAATACACTAAATAGTACCCTAGTGGCCTGAAAGATTTAATGTGCTTCTCAAAATGCCTAATCTACAAGCAGGGAGGAACATGGGCGTGGGACAGAATCTGTTTTCCATTTATTTTATAATATTCGAACGAAGGCCTAGTGGCTTGAAAGAGTCAATTTGCTTCCCCGTACACCTGGTGACATAATTTTTTGGTAGCTAAACTAAATCCGATGAACAGAAACTGATGAAGAAAACAATGTACTGAGATGGCACATTGAAAGGCGTTATAGTGTTTCAGAATCCAGGCGCCTTGTGACCAGAACATAATTTTTTTTTTTAATGGCATTTATTAAGCACTTACTATGTGCAAAGCACTGCTCTAAGCGCTGACCATTTGTGATGATAATAATAATGGTGGTATTTGTTAAGTGCTTACTCTGTGCCAGGCACTTTACTAAGCACTGGGGTGGATGCAGGCAAATGGAGTTGGACCCAGTCGCTGTCCCACTTGGGGCTCACAGACTCAATCCCCATTTTCCAGATGGGGGAACTGAGGCAACAGAGAAGTGAAGTGACTTGTCCAAGGTCACACAGCAGATGAGTGGCAAAGCTGGGATTAGAATCCATGACCTTCGGACTCCTAGGCCCGGGCTGTATCCAATAAGCCCCCTGCTTCTCTTGAGGCTAGAGCCCATCATTTAAAAGATTCCCTGTACTGTGGTGCCTTCAAATATAGTCAAAGAAAGATAATAATAATAATAATGATAGCATTTATTAAGCGCTTACTATGTGCAAAGCACTGTTCTAAGCGCTAGGGATGTTACAAGGTGATCACGTTGCCCCACGGGGTGCTCACAGTCTTCATCCCCATTTTACAGATGAGGTCACTGAGGCCCAGAGAAGTGAAGTGACTTGCCCAAAGTCACACAGCTGACAAGTGGCAGAGCCAGGATTTGAACCCATGACCTCTGACTCCAAAGCCCGGGCTCTTTCCACTGAGCCAGCTGCTTCTCCAAGTTTATATGTTAAGATCAAGATCAAGTTTATATGTTGAGAAGTAGTGTGGTCTAGTGGATAGAGCAGAAGGACCTGGGTTCTAATCCCAGTTCTGCCACTTGTCTGCTGTATGACTTTGGGCAAACTTCTCTGTGCCTCAGTTCCCTCATCTGTAAAATGAGGATCAAGAAAGTGAGCCTTACATGGGACAGGGTCTTTGTCCAACCCGATTACCTGGTATCTACCCCTGCATTTAGAACAGCCCCTGGCACATAGTAAGTACTTAACAAGATCACAGTTACAATTATTATTTATAATAATAATAATAATGGCATTTATTAAATGCTTACTATGTGCAAAGCACTGTTCTAGGCACTGGGGAGGTTACAAGGTGATCAGGTTGTCCCTCGGGGGGCTCACAGTCTTCATCCCCATTTTCCAGATGAGGTAACTGAGGCACAGAGAAGTTAAGTGACTTGCCCAAAGTCACACAGCTGACAGTTGGCAGAGCCGGGATTTGAACCCATGACCTCTGACTCCAAAGCCCGGGCTCTTTCCATTAAGCCATGCTGCTAAGCACTAGAGAAGGAGCATGGCTCAGTGGAAAGAGCCCGGGTTTGGGAGTCAGAGGGCATGGGTTCAAATCCCTACTCCACCGCTTGTCAGCTGTGTGACTTTGGGCAAGTCACTTAACTTATCTAGGCCTTAGTTACCTCATCTGTAAAATGGGGATTAAGATTGTGAGCCCCACGTGGGACAACCTGATCACCTTATATCCTCCTGAGCTCGTGCTTTGCACATAGTAAGTGCTTAACAAATACTAAAAATATTATTATTATTATTGATTTTGTTTTTTAAATTTTGGTATTGTTTCACATTTGCTCCCACCAAGTTCTTCTCACCAGAACTGCTAAGCCTTATGATTAACATCTAAGTTTATGTTCTTTTGATAATCCTACTTGTATAATGAACTGTAAAAAGCAGTTCCAAGCATATTTCTTTTCCTCCTGAAATGAAGCCAGGCATGGGAATCTGCACTTCAGTTCTCTGGTTCCTTTGTCACTCAGTTACCCTCCTCGACGTCAGCATAGCTTAGAGTCCCTCACTGAGCCTGTCTTTAAAGGAACAATCCCAAGGTGAGATCCAGTGCTAGAATTTTATATAATAACTGTAATAATAATCATGGTATTTGTGAAGCGCATACTATGGGCCAGGCACTGAAGTAAGCATTAGGGTGGATACGAACAGTATGGCCCAAAGTCTTAGTCCCTATTTATGTGGGGAACTTTATGCGGCCTTGACCACACTATAATCCCAACTATAAATGCCAAATCAGCTCTATTTCCCCCTTAATAATTCCCCAGTTCAAAAATTCTTAACCCCCTGTCTTCAATCAGAGGTAGGAGCCTAACAATCGGGTTTGAGGCAACAGTTATCAAGCAATTGCCTCATACCTACATTTTGCCTGGGCTAAGGAGAGCGCCTCATGAACTCTGTAATTTATTTATATTAACGTCCGTCTCCCCCTTAGGCTGGTAAGCTCATTTTGGACAGGGAATGTGTCTGTCATACTGCTATATCATACTCTTTCAAGCGCTTAGTACAGCTTGGCGTATTAGAGCACGGGCTTGGGAATCAGAATGTGTGAAGTCTAATCCTGGCTCTCCCACGTGTCTGCTGTTTGACCTGGGCATGTGCCTCAGTTGCCTCATCTGTAAAATGGGGATTAATAATAAGCACTTGGGAGAGTACAAAACAGCAATAAACAGACTTATTCCCTGCCCACAGTGAGTTTACAGTTAAAGGGTGGGAGGCAGAGGAGGAGCCTGCAAAAGAGACAGAGAATGAGTGGCCAGAGAGATGGGAGGAGAACCAGGAGAGGACAGTGTCAGTGAAGCGAAAGTTGCAGAGTGTTTTCAGGAGAAGGAGGTGGTCAACGGTGTTGAAGGCGGCTGAGTTTACTATATTACTCTATTTATTTATTTATTATTACTCTAGTTATTTAATATTACTCTATTTATTTATTATTACTCTATCATTACTCTATTTATTTTTTTATTACTCTATTTATTTATTGCTCTATTTATTTATTTATTATTACTCTATTTATTTATTATTACTCTATTTATTTATTTTACTTGTACATGTCTATTCTATTTATTTTATTTTGTTAGTATGTTTGGTTTTGCTCTCTGTCTCCCCCTTTTAGACTGTGAGCCCACTGTTGGGTAGGGACTGTCTCTATATGTTGCCAATTTGTACTTTCCAAGCGGTTAGTACAGTGCTCTGCACATAGTAAGCGCTCAATAAATACAATTGATGATGATGATGATGATGCTGAGTGGTTGAGGAGAATTAGGAGGATAGATTTGGCAAGAAGGAGCTCATGTGAGAGGGCAGTTTCTGTGGACTGAAGGGGACAGAAGCCAGATTGGGAGGGGTCAAGGAGAGAATTGGAGGGGAGAAACTTGGGACAGCTAGTGTAGACAACTTGTTCAAGAAGTTTGGAGAAGAATGGCAGGAGGGAGATGGGACAATGCAACTGGATATAAAACTTCCTCATGGAATATGAAAAAGTTGTCTTATTAGCTGGAATCTACACTACAGTTTTTCCTATCCAGAGGCTACTCATGAATAAATCACCATCTTCATGGGATAAATTGCTAACTCACTGTGTATATACATAGGTACAGAAAATTCATTCTAGTATCGTGCCAAGCACCCGGCGGGTTCCTACTAAATATTAATTAGACTGGATTAAATTAAGTTCTATAATTCAAATTTGTTATTATCTGCCATGAAGCACAAGGTAAAACATCATTCTAGTACTGGCCTTAGAAATTTTGGCACCTTTATAATCCTGTGCCTGTAGAATAGTTATTTGTTTTTAGTTGGAAAATATACTTGAAGAAATATTCACAGTACTAATGAGGACAGACTTTAGTGCTTCCTTATTTATGTCAGATTACATAAATGTATTCAGCCCACACAATCATCTGAAATAGGCAAGTTTTATTTTTAACTTTTCAGTCTATGTAGGATAGTAGCAATTCAGCTATTATACTTACACACATTATATAAATATTTTTATTTATACACGTGTGAATTATATTTTATTTACATATTAATGAACATTTACATGCATGTGAATAAATATTTATTTGTCTACATACATTTTTAGTTGATAATACTACTGGAAGTGAGATTTTATTACTGAGTAGAGATATGGAGGATAAGATTGATGTGTAGCCATAGCGTGTACATGTAAAGATTGTCCTAGATTTTAAGCCACTATACTGGAAACTCCTTGGGGGCAGGGATCGTGTCTACATCTCTATTGTATTTTACTCTCCCCTGCACTTGATACAATGCTGTGTACACAGTAAGTGCTCAATAAATACCACTGATTGATTGATTGTTGCATTTGTAGCTCCCTTCCTTCAAGGCCCTACTGAGAGCTCACCTCCTCCAGGAGGCCTTCCCAGACTGAGCACCCTCCTTCCTCTCCCCCTCCCCCACTCCATCTCCCCCGGCTTACCTCCTTCCCTTCCCCACAGCACCTGTATATATGTTTGTACGTATTTATTACTCTATTTTACTTGTACATATTTATTCTATTTATTTTATTCTGTTAATATGTTTTGTTTTGTTGTCTGTCTCCCCCTTCTAGACTGTGAGCCCACTGTTGGGTAGGGACCGTCTCTATATGTTGCCAACTTGTACTTCCCAAGTGCTTAGTATAGTGCTCTGCACACAGTAAGCACTCAATAAATACGATTGAATGAATGAATGAATGAATCCATGATGCTTCTCATCCTCTTTCTCCATCCTCCTCCTCGTCTTCCTCATCTTCGTCCTTGTCATCCTCTTCCTTGTCCTCCTCCCCCTCTTCTCATCCTCTCCTCCTCCTTGTCCTTCTCCTCTGAAGCTAAACTTCTCTCCTCTGGTGCTAACCTTCTCACTGTGCCTTGTTCTCACCTGTCCCACCTTCGACCCCCGGCCCACCTCCTACCTCTGGCCTGGACCGCCTTCCCTCTTCAAATTCACCAAAAAATCACATTTCCCCCCTTCTAAGCCCTACTGAAGGCTCGCCTCCTCCAAGAGGCCTTCCCAGACTAAGCCCCCCTTTTCCTCAGCTCCTCGTCACTCTGTCCCTTTTCTCTCCCCCCCCACACCTGCCCCAAATCACTTGGGTATATATGTACATATCTATAATTCCATTTATTTATATTGATGCCTGTTTAATTGTTTTGATGTCTGTCTCCTCCCCTTCTAGACTGTAAACCCAGTGTGGACAGGGATTGTCTCTCTTTAGTGCTGAACTGTACTTTCCAAGCGCTTAGTACAGTGCTGTGCACACAGTAAGCACTCAGTAAATACAGTTGAATAAATAAATACTTAGTTTCTTTTTCTGTAAATTTCACAAGCTTCCTGAAGCCTCTATACTAAACAAACACCCTGTTTCTAATTATTAAATGCCAGGCTAACCTGTCTTCTCTTGTGCAACCCAGCTACCTTCTGCTGTGATGCTTCATTTGAAGTTTTTCTTCATTTTACCTTAAAAAAAAAAGGTTCTTCTGTCTGTCCTTTTTATGGTTACCCCATTTCGGCTCTCCTTGGAGTTAGTTATTTAGATATCTGGATGTCATCCAGTCTCCTCACATGTTCTACCCAGCAAAGATGTGGTAGGCTGAGCTTTCTTTCAATATTTGAATCCTGACTGAATTTCCAGTCCCCAGAGCTTTTGGCTGAATAGGATGTGAAAGATAATGCTTTGAAAATTAAGCAGCATATTTACATAGTACACAGAAAGCTAAATAAATGATGCTTAGTGAAGTACATTTATAGTGCTGTTCGATCCATAACTATATAGAATTTTATCCTTTTTTAAAATAAGTTTATAGTGCTCTGGTTAATTTGGGGGATTTAGAGGTTACATTAATGCATTTATGCATTTTTTTACTGAGTTTTGACAGAGTTTTCATGGAACTAATTAACGTGTGCTAACCAGGTTGTTGCAGTACATTCAGCATGCAACCCCTATATATTCATATGCTCATAATAATCTGTGCTTTGTAAGCTAAGGCAATCATGGATTTAGATTAAGTACAAAGCAATTTACCTTCCCCAAAGGTTTGTAAACCCTGGAATTGATTACTGAGGGAGGTTTTGCAATATCTCTCTTGGGATCTTTAAAAATAGGAGAGATTCTCTGTCTGAAGTACTTTAGTGAAATTTTCCCCAAGGCAAGGGGATTGACTCTCCTTGTCTTTTGATTCCAAGATTTCATGAATTTAACTTGGTTGGATTGCCAATTTGCTCCAGAAAAACTCAGCCATGACTAGGCTGTCACAAAGTGTCTTGCTCGTAATTGAGTTAAAATCTTCAACTCTCTACACAGAGTATTCTTTCAGACAACTTTAGAAGATAAACTTTGCTGCAGTAGAGTAATTTTTAAAAATGTGTAAGGTCCTAAAATCTAGTATTAAATATGAATTTTGTCTTAGAATATGTACAATGAGTACATTCCTGAATTATCCTTTACAATGATAATATATTATAATATAATAATTATATTATTAAAATTACATCATTTTTCTAGGAATAATAAGATGGAATCATCAACTTTTCTGTTGTCAATAGAATTTCTACCTTATCACATACATTAAGCTTACTAGGGATAGAAACTCAGTTTCTTTAGCCAGGAATCTTGTGTCAATTATTTTATATGATATTCCTGTTATTCCTCATGAATGTGCAATTCTTTTACTGAGAGAGCAACATTGAATTAATAAGTAAAAAGCAGAGCAGTGCTGGATGGAATATTGCAATTGGCAATCAAAGCCCCATTAGTACTAGTAATGTTTTATCCACTTTCAGCTTTGGAAAAGTTTCAAATTTTATCTTTGTACCCTGAATAAATGGCTCTGTAGAGCCAGGATTTTTTTTCCCTTATTCTTGACCACAGGCAATAACCAAAGTATGGAAATTATGCATTTTGAGTTTAGGATTTGCAGATTATGGAAATGAGGCCCTTGCATGTAAATGATTTCTCCATGGAGGTCATTAATAGAGTTTAGGCTAAAAATGTGGAAACTTTGGGAAGCCCCTTTAAATGAACCATGAGTGTCAATAAGATCTTATTCTAAGGGTGCAATTAATCAATTGTGGCACTAGTTCAATTAATTTCTATTGCTTTGGTATCAGAAATAATTATAATTAAAGCCCATAAAGGGCTCCATTTCAGAATTTTAGTCACATTATATTGAAATCAACTTGTCATATTGTGTCAAAATGTGTCTTGAGGGACATCTTTTGAAATTGCTTGGGAATGTGTAACAGAAAACAATATTAGTGCAGTTTGCTGGAAATATAGAGAAACTCCTGTTCTGTCATTAATCCAGGTATCTTTTGTTATTCTTCTTTGATTCTGTACGATTGTGTATCAATAGTAGACTTTAAAAGACTGTCCCCAGCACTGACCCAATAAGAGAGTTACTTCTTCTCAAAGAGAACAGGACAAAACAGGCAAAGAATTGTTAATTAATTCTAATGTTCACTGTGTCCATCTGCCATTCTTCCCCAAAGCATTGGAAACGAGCTGATTTTTAGCAAAGAAGGCAGCCCTATCTGACCTTGTCTCTTTGGATGATCCTTTAAGTTCCCTGTATGTAACAGAGTTCCACATCTTTGTGTTTCCTCCTGACCACACTACTTAAACTTCCTCCATTTAAGCTTCTAACCAAAGTGGAGAGTAGGTCTACAAACCCACCCACAGATATTAAACTCATTCTATCCTTCTGTTCAGCCACTTCTCCTTTGGGGCCAGATAGATTGGGCATCTCTAGTCTAATGCTCTCTCATTCTTCCATCACCTCCGAGAAAAGCATCGAGATAACCACTGCCTGTCCTCCTGCTCCCGCCATGTTCCATATATTCTGGACCAGGGACGAAACCTACTCTTGTGCTCTCTTGGATTCTTACGTTGCCACTGAAAAAAAATAACTTGAAATCACTTCCTCCCCTCCCGCCATCAAGGGTCCCCAATCTCAGCTTGCTCCCACATGCTCTCGGACTCCTCTATCACTCCGAAGACTTTTTTTAGTGGTATTTTCATTCATTCAGTCATATTTATTGAGCGCTTACTGTGTGCAGAGCAATTTGTTAAGTGCTTACTGTGTGCCAGGCACTGTACTAAGTGCTGGAGTAGATACATGCTGATCAGGTTGGACACAGTCCCCATCCCACATATGGTTCACTATCTTAATCCCCATTTTATGGATGAGATAACTGAGGTACAGAGACATTAAGTGACTTGCCCAAGGCCACACAGCAGACATGTGGCAGCTCCAGGATTAGAACTCAGGTTTATCTGATTCCCAGACCCATGCTCTATCCATTAGGCAACGCTGCCTATTTTGTCTACTTGTTTATGGAAAGTTTTAATGTTTCATCATTCCGACTGTGCCGTTTCTCCAGTCCCTTCTACCCACTTAAAGTATTAGATTGTGAGCCCCATGAGGGACAGGGAATGTATTTATTTCTCACCGGTGTTTTTTCTCTAAGCACTTGCAGTAAGCACACAATAAATCCTATTACTTTAATGTGGAAAATGCCAGGCACTCTTAAAAGGGCAGAGCGCCTGAGATAGCACCTGAATGCTGGGATGGTGCATTGCTTGGAAATTTATTGTCGAGACTTTAGGGAATTGGGACATTCCCTCTCAGCTAACATTATCCGGTAGACTGCTGCTTTTCTTTTTATTGCTTCAGGGATTTATATTGGGTGGAGATTCTCCTTCCTAATTGAATCCTCGAAGGGGTGATCCTCCTACAGTCCAGTTTGGAAGCCTCTGACATAAATTTTCACCCTGTCAGAGGCAATGATAAGTTGACACTATTTCACTTAATGCAAGGCTGAAAAGATACGGCCCGTGCCTTGGCCCAGGGATTAATGTTTTTTGAAGATAATTTTCCAGAACAACTTTCATTTTGCCTCATATTTTCATCAAAGCATGTACTTCACATAATCAACAATTATGCAAATTTAACAATAGCAAAACAACATGACTTTAGGCCCACCCCTCGAAGCTGTCTTGACACAGCTTTCTGAATGATAGACAACACTTTAGGCTTTTCCACCTTTCCAGTCCTGCTTTCTGATGCGGCAGGTGATGGTGGCAGAGAGTTCACAGTTTCCCTACAGGGCCGTAGGAAAGGGAGAGATTAGGTAAAATCGTGAGCACCTCTTGACATCAACTGTCAATAGGGTAAACTCCCTAGCCAATCAAAAGGCAAAAAGACATATTCCCAAGTGTGAATGAATCAACCAATCAATCAAATTTATTGAGCACTTTCTGTGTGCAGAGCATTGTACTAAGCACTTGAGAGAGTGCAGTACAACAGAGTTGATAGACCCATTCCCTGTCCACAATAAAAATTAATTATATTCGACTATGTTTTAAACCATCTAAATTCCTACATTAATTATCACATGGCAAGCCCACCAGTCTGCCTATTCCAAACTAGTAATTTTCCAGTCCTTACAAGTTGAACTGTGTTCAAAACTACAAGTAGCAAATCTCGCTTGGTTCACAAGTCAAGTCACGTTGTTCGGCAATGAAACAAGCAGATTCCTTGAACCTTTTTCAACCTAACCTTTGGACCACCCCTTGCAGACACAAGTGACAGCGCTCCATTTCTCAAAACCCCATCTCCTTTGGTGGCCAGTTCAAAAACCAGTCCTATTATTTTGGCTCTACTCCAAGCAGATAGCCCTCGTCAATTACTGTTTGAACATGAAATGGTATCTGCAGTTTGGTCGGCAGTAGAAATATTATTGGTGATTAATTTGCAGCCTGAAAATGATCTTTTTTTGAAAGCGAGTATACAAAAATGTATTGTGGGAGTCATATGGAAATGGAATGAGAAAATCAACATACTAGAATTCTGTCCTTCCTTGTTGCTTTTTAGTTATTCACATTGCATACTATTTTAATAGAAATTATTTCTTCACCAGAATGTCAGCATTTCATTGCAGAGTAAAAGAAGTTGTTTATCATTCATATTGAAAAAGCCTAAACTCTAGTCAGCTCAGACTCAGAAACTGTTTTGTGATCTTAAAGAATAGCAATCAATCACATTTATTGAGATCTACTGTGTGCAGGACACTGTACTAAGCGCTTGGGAGAGTACAATACAGAGTTGGTAGACATCGTGCCTGCCCACAACAAGCTTACAGCACTCATGAACTAGAGAAATAGTTTCCTTCTAAAATCAATTAATCAATCATATGTATTGAGCACTTACTGTGTGCAGGGCACTATACTGAGTGCTTGGGAAAGTAAAAACAACAATATAACAGTGCTTTGCACATAGTAAGCACTTAATAAATGCTATCATTATTATTATTATAACCAACGCAGTCCCTGCCCACAACGACCATAAGTGGGAAATAAAGGTTTTATGATAAAAATGTTGCAGCATGGTTCCTATTTACTGAAGGGAGCCATCGCATTTCAGATTCACTGCTACAGATAGTAGAACATGTATCTTAAAAATATCAGATTAACCTTTTCTATGCCGAGGCATTGACTGGGATTAGATTTAATGACGAGATTTCACTAAATGGGGATTCCCAATCTGTAGGAAACTAGTGAGACCTCTCTGCAGATATAAACTTGAGCTATTATGCTAGGCTTGCTGAGAAAAAATACTATTTGATGACAATGAAAGAGATCTTGAGAATTTATACAACATTAGTGAATTGCTACACTGTGATTGGATTATTAGAGTATATTAAGGTATCAAAGCATTCAATGCTAAACCTTTAATCCAAGTCTGCAGAGTCTACTTATATTAACTGAAATATTATTGGCTCCCACAGGCCGAAGATCTGCATTTTATGTGCATTTCCAGAAGTGGCAAAAGAATCAATATTTTTCAGGTTCCTAGAGTTGTGTCTGTATGCCGGGGGGATGTAGTGTACTAATTAATGATCACTGAGAGTGCTCTGTGCCAGGAAGTAGCGCTTGATGATCATGGCGACTTGAAATCGTTGATCCATCTGCTGAAAGTATAAACAACTGCCTGACCCCTATTTTCTTATCACCCCAGAGCAATCCCCCTCGTCTAGGATTGTGCTGAAATCATTGGTATTCTGCATGTTACAGAAAGCCTAAAATCTTGCTACATTTTGAAGTTTCAGAGGGGCCAGAATTCAGAAATGGTTGAACTCTGTGCCAAGTGCTGAGGTAGATCGAGATAATCGGGTCATACACAGACTCTGTCCCCTACAGGGTGACAATCTAAGGGTTAAGGAGAGCAGATATTTTACCCCCATTTTACAGATGAGGAACAGAGGCACAGAGAAATTTTGCCTTTCCAAGGTCACAGAACATGAAAGTTACAAGCTGGGAGTAGAAACCACTTCTTTTGATTCACAAGTCCAGGCTCTTTCTACTATAACAACCCTGCCTTCCTACTTCTTCACCCTACTATTATATATTGCTTGCTACTTTGAACTTTCAGTAATAATAATTGTCATTTGTTATGCACTCACTGTGTTCCAAGCACTATACTAAATCCTGGAGGAGATACCAGATAATCTGGTCCAATACAGTTCCTGCCTCACATGGGTCTCACAGTCTAAGTCTGAGGGAGAGCAGGTAATGAATCTGCACTTTAGAGGTGACAAAATTGAGGCACATCCAAATTAGGTGACTTGTCAAGGTTACAGGGCAGGCAAATGGTGGAGCTGGATTAAATAATGATGACATTTGTTAAGCACTTACTATGTGCAAAGCACTGTTCTAAGCGCTGGAGAGGTTAACAAGGTAATCAGGTTGTCCCACAGGGGGCTCACAGTCTTAATCCCCATTTTTACAGATGAGGTAATTGAGGCACAGAGAAGTTAAGTGACTTGCCCAAAGTCACACAGCTGACAATTGGTGGAGCTGGGATTTGAACCCATGACCTCTGACTCCAAAGCCCGGGCTCTTTCCACTGAGCCACGCTTCTTCTTAGAACCCACATCCTCTGAATCCCAGTCCTAGGCTCTTTCCACTAGGCCATGCTGATCATATTTTAATTACAAGGACTTTCTCTTTTGTTATTACATAGGCTCTTAACTAAAACATTTTAAAATTTCATTTTAAAAACTCTGTAGATCACGGAGCAGATTATTTTCTGTATTTCACATATATATTTCAGTACTTCAAGATAGCCAGGAGTTAACTCAAGGGAGAAAAAGATATCAGGCCTTTCTTAGCATTTGTGAATATCTCAGGTCATTGAACCTACTCCACTCTCATGCTGTTACACAGCCTCCATTTTTTCCTCAAAGATGGCAGTGGCCAGTGACTTTGAGCCAGAAGTGCTTCAGTGAAGACATAATAAAGGAAATCTATTTTTCCCTCAGCCCATGAAGAGGCTTTATTGAAGTGACAAGCATTAAGCCAACAACCACTACCTCTCCAAAGACAATTTTGATTGCTTCCTAGGTGCTGTAGAAATGGACAAAATGAAGACGAAACATGACAAAACCTGAAGGTAACCATTTCAAACTGAAAAAGGGATTTAGAAAGCTGTTTTCCCTTAGCTGTTCTCTAGTCCATGAAATGATAATCATGAAATACATTAAAATGTGCTTAAGATTCTGTACAAGGAGGGCAGGGGTTCTTAAATGCTTTCTCTTTTCTCACAGAAAAAAACCCTACTCCCAAATAGACTCAAAATCTGCAATCTGTGTGCTTTCCAAAAGTGAGGACAGGAGAGAACTAGAAAAACAAAAGATTATGATGAGGAAAAAGACATTTTAGAAGACACAAACTCCATTTGTTCAAAGCTTCTTGGTGCTTCATTCTATTCTTCTCAGAATCCAATCAACTCTTCTGTTATCCACCAATTTGGGATTTCAGACCTGCAGGTTGAACTGTTAACAGCTGCTGTGTTTCGTCAAATCAGGGGGAAAATTTTTTCATGTCAAGGCATAGATTAGAAAAATCTGACTTTAATGAAATCAGTCTCATGAACTGAGACTGGATAGCTCTGGCTAAGTCAGGAAATTTATTGGCTCAGTGACCCCGATGTTGCGTGTTATGCTGCTTCCGCAGCGGGCAATCAATCATATTCTTTGAGTGCTTATTGTGTGCAGAGCACTGTACTAAATACTTGAGAGTGTACAGTATAACAGAGTTGGTAGATATGTCCCCTGGCCACGATGAGCAGGGAACTTGCTCTATCCTTATTCCAGGATAGAGCGCTTTTTTTTTCTGAGGAAACAGAGAATTAGAGCAAGCTGCCCAACAGATCCATCTTAGAGGAATCCTGGAATCCTTATGTCCCACAGGATGTTGTTTGAAGTTCAGAATACTTTCAGATATTTTAAACAATTTAATCAGCATGAATTTTAGATCTCTTGATTTTCCTCATTTACCAGGGGACGTTTTTTGACCTGGAACATCGGGCTAATGAGTACTTTCATTTTTGATGCTCTTGGTTTATTTGTCCCTTTTTTTCCCCCAATACTGACACATTCGTTCTTGCTCCTTGTTCTTTGGCTATAGCTCAACAAGTATTAGTGACTTTCTTCTCATGTTGCAGTTATTTCGATTCCTAATCATTGTTGATGGTGTGCATCTTCTTTTTAGTACCTAATTTGTGAAATTCCCGTGGGGTATTGAGATTCCCAAATTAGAGGATTATTCCAGTTCCTGCCTCTCAAAACATGTATCCAGAGGGCTTGTCTCTCTGCTTATCCTGAGGGAGCTTTGATCCTGTCTGACTAAGGACTAAGGATGTCAGTGATTTGGAACAGGGCCAGATTGGAGATATTTCAGAAAGGTCTTGGGAGAGCTAGGGAAAGAGGAAGAAGGGAGAGAAATGAGAATAAATCTATCATTCATTCAATCGTATTTATTGAGTGCTTACTGTGTGCAGAGCACTGTACTAAGTGCTTGGGAAGTACAAGTTGGCAACATATAGAGATGGTCCCTACGCAAAAGCGGGCTCACAGTCTAGAAGTAAATCAATGGCATTTGTTGAGTGCCTACTAAATGAAGAGCACTGTATTAAGCACTAAGGAAAGTAAGATAGAGTAAGCAAACACAATCCCTGCCCTCAGGAGCAGGTTTGTAATGATGGTGATGATGATGAGGAGAATAATAATAATATTTGCACTGTAAAGCACTTACTTGGTGCCACGCACTATACTAGGCACTGGGGTAGATACAAGATAATCAGGTCAGACACAGTCCTGTACTACATGGGTTCATGGTGTAAAGAAGAGGGAGAACAGATGTGTTACAGATGAGAAAACTGAACTCTAAATAAATTAAGTGACTTGCCCAGGCTTTTACAGTGGGCAGGTCTTCTTTTCATTAGGCTACGATGCTTCTTAGGGCTTGCTGAGTTGTTGGTTTTTTTTTTTTTTTTAACCGCCTTCATTCATCTTTTTCACCTGGATCCAAACCAAGGACCATGGGAAAGCAAAGGAACTTTCATGGGTAATTCTGCCCAATGTGCATGATGGGCTAACATTGGTGCACTGAGATTTTTTTTCTGGCCTTGGAGGAGCCTAGAAATGGAGCCCAGGACTGCATTGTTCACATGGTTAATCCCACACTGGTTATGGGATTTAGCTTGTTGGCTTTGGGAACCACAATTGAGACTCTAGTTTGGGAATCTCTGAGAAAGATTCAAGGTCCATCTCTCTGTATTACCCCGTAGGCGAACTGTGTTCCTTCAGAGTGGTTTTGGAATCTTAATTTAGCCGGTGTACTGCTAAATTGAGAGAGACAGGTAAAACGTGAAGAAGCTTTCAGACTCTTCTCAGGCCTCTTGAACAGTCACATATAGGCTTGTCTTTCAATGCTAGAAATCCTTGTGCTCTTACACAAATTCACTAGATTAAATGGGATTTTTCTCCTGATTCTAAGAACCCTATCCTGGTCCTTCAGCTGACTCTTTCTCCATCACTAAACAAGTCACTCTAGATCCTGGGATGTAATTCAAAAAGCATTCTGTTGCAAATAGGAATTCTGTAGCTTACCATTTTTGTTTTAAAAGTCTAATTGAAGATTTGGGGACCCATTTTCTAGGGAAGCCCTTCTATTTTAGGAATTATTTTTACAGCTCCTATTTAGCAAACATTCTGCAAAAAGGCTTATGCCGAGTTCTGCCCAAAAGCAACTCTCAGCTGCTTTTTGAATGAGATAAATTTTTAATATGGAGCCTTTTCCATCCCTTTACTCCAAAGGGATTTTGGCTTCAGTGATAAATTAAAGGGTTTTTTCCTCGAATTGCATAGTAATGACTTCTCAGCGAAGCATCAGAATGTTATGGTGATAGGCACTAAAGAAGCAGAGAAAATGGCTGTCTGCATGGTACTGGGCACAATTTTTGAGGGGATATTTCCATTTTGGGGGGGCAGGAGATGTAGAGGGAAAACCTTATGCACTTTAAGCATGAGTCAACACCGGCAAAGGAAGGGATACCTGTATTTACTGATGCTTAAATTTCATTATTATTAATAATAATAACAGTGAGTCCCCCGTGGGACAACCTGATCACCTTGTAACCTCCCCAGCGCTTAGAACAGTGCTTGGTACATAGTAAACACTTTATAAATGCCATCATTATTATTAATATTATTGTTAAGCGCTTACTATGTGCCAAGCACTTTTCTAAGTGCTGGGGTAGATATAAGGTAATCAGGTTGTCCCATGTGGGGCTCACAGTCTCATTCCCCATTTTTCAGATGAGGTGACTGAGACACAGAGAAGTTAAGTGGCTTGTCCAAGGTCACACAGCAGAGAAGTGGCAGACCTGGGATTAGAACCCACGTCCTCTGACTCCCAAACCCAGGCTCTTTCCATGAAGCCACCCTGCTTCTCTCTGAACATCATTAAGTTTTCCCTCTGTACATAATGGCTCCTAAATGTCCCAGACAGACTACACCTGTGATTTTTAGCTGTGCTCCAGTCGTAATCCCAACTCGGCATCCCTGGACGTCACTGGCATACGACTGCCAGCCTGATAAACTGTTTTAAGCTTTTTCTAGTCTTCATCCTTTCTTCTCCATCTGCCCGCCTCCCACACACATCCCTTGTTGCTTCCCTGGGCCCTTTGGTTAGGCCTCAGAGGCCAAGGATAATAATAATAATAATAATGATGGCATTTGTTAAGCGCTTACTGTGCGCAGAGCACTGTTCTAAGCGCTGGGGAGGATACAAGGTGATCAGGTTGTCCCACGTGGGGCTCACAGTCTTCATCCCCATTTTACAGATGAGGGAACTGAGGCTCAGAGAAATTTAGTGACTTGCCCAAAGTCACACAGCTGACGAGTGGCAGAGCCGGGATTAGAACCCATGACCTCTGACTCCCAATCCCGGGCTCTTTCCACTGAGCCACGCTGCTTCTCTATAATAACAATAATATATAATAATAATATATATAATAATAATAATATAATAAGGATAATAATGGTAGGAGGGGAGTAGTGTAGAATCACTTGCTTCTGTCAAATACCCTATACCAATCAAGAGGTACTATGAGTACGATAAGGAAGGAAAACAAAATCTGTCTATATAACCTCAACTTAATGCATTTTGGAATTTGGGCCTTCTTCTGTGCTGAACTGTGACAAAAAGGAATATCAGAAAATCCCCCTAACATTAGCTCATTGATAAAGTATGATTAATGTCTCATAACCAAACATGTGAATTATAGAACACCTTTCAATTTGACATTAGATTTACCCCAGGGATACTTGGTCAGTATTTACATTTTCCAAATTTCTGCTTCCATGTTCTATTTAATACTCTTTTATAAGAAGCAGTATGGCATAGTGAAAAGAGCACAGGCCTGGGAATCAGACAGTCATGGGTTCTAATCTTGGCTCTGTCACTTGTCTGTTGTGTGACCTTGGGACCTCAGTTACCTCATCTATAAAATGGGGATTAAGACTGTGAGCCCTCTCTGGGACAGGGACTGTGTCCAACCCTATTTGCTCATATTCACCCCAGTGCTTAATACAGTGCCTGGAACATATTAAGTGCAAAACAAGCAGCATTATTATTATTATTATTATTATTATTATTATTATTATTATTATTACTACCATGAAAGACCAAGCTAAGCTAGTCCAAGGAGAAAAGGCCCAAAGGTTTCTGTAAACAGAAAACATGCTCTCCCCAACCCAATGGGAAGTAAGATAGGAGGGGGCAAGGTGATTGAGAGCTTTAAAGCCAATTGTAAGTAGTTTTTGGTTTTTTTGTCTCCTGAACATTAACATCCTGTGAAAAGTGTCTCTTATGCATAATGTGAAAACCATGCACTGTGAAAAATATCAGTATATACAAGGATCCAATTTTAGCTCAGCTCCAGTAAAAATAAATACAATAAAGGGTTATACCCATTTTGAAAAAAGAAGGTAGGTAAGTTACTAAAGCCTAGGAGAGGAAATCTTTTGCAAGAGCATAGGCCATATGAATACTCTAAGGTTGTCTTATTATTTTTTCCAATGCTTGGTTACCATGGCAACCCCCCCTCCATACGATGATCCTTACTGTACTTTTGAGGTTTTAAGAGTCTCCTTGTAGAAACCAGAATCCCATAAAGCATATAAATCAGGGGAGTAGAAAAATATGTTAGAGCAAACTAGCATGTTTTAAAATTATACTGAGGATGTTGTTTATAAATATTTTGTTTCTGTGCAAAGAAAATGGTCTTCAGGGGAAGGATGCAGAGGAAGCATTCAGGAGAAGCATCACTTTTATTCATTTTTTTAAAGTATTTGCTAAGCACTTTTTATGTGTCAGGCATTGTACTAAGCACTGAGATAGATGCAGACTAATCAGGTTGGACACAGTCCCTGTCCCATTTGAGTCTCACAGTCTTAATCACCATTTTACAGCTGACGAAACCGAGTCCCAGAGAAGGTAAGGGACTTTCCCAAGGTCACACAGCAGACAGGTGGCAGAGCTGGGATTAGAGCCCAGGTCCTTCCAGCTCCCAGGCCCGGGCTCTATCCATGAGACCATGCTGTTTCTCAGTCTTGCCACTGAATATCACAAGGACCTGAGACTGGGTGGTCAGTCATCTGCTTTTTTGCTGGGTAGTTCTGATTTCCACCTGCCCAGTAGGGATTTAACATGGAACATCCTTTTGTCCATCTACTATTTTCATTTTCAGTTCCCAGTCTCCCTGTCAAAGCTTCTGTCACCCAGCTCCACTACTCAGAAGTTGTGGTTCAGAAGCAGCTGGGAAAGAAATGCAATGGATCTGAAGGAAGTGAAAAGGGGTCAGATAATCACCCCCAAATAATCACTATTGCTTTGGGAAAGCTCAGAGCAGTCCTAAAAAATGGTGCCTGTGTCATCACCATGTGGTACCGCATGTCCATGATACGTCACCTCCAGAGTCTCAATGTCTGGTATTCCCAATTGCTTCCAGCACCCACCCTAATCACTCCTGGGGAGAGAAATGTGGGTGAATTTCCCAGTAGCACTTGGTTCTCTGAGGATTGAAGCAGAAGTTCAAAGTACCCCGGTGTTCACAACCGTCTAGACCTTTATTTGTGGTGGATGAGGTGCCAGGGCCCTGATCTTGGGATGTAGCAGTCTCTTCCTGGAAGTTGAGAGCTGTAGGGGAGAAGAAGGCTTGAGGACTGAAAATTCTGGAATCTCCAGCCACTTCCACAGCTGTATTGGAAAGAAATCCAAGGTAAAATCAGTGGACATTAAAAAAAAACTGGAATTTTTGTGTTATTTATTGAAAGACCATGAAGTTTAGTGGCTTTTCTTTTTTGCAGCATTCTTGCAACAGTGGGGCTCAGGGGCTACGTGACTGGCTTCATGTTTCCTGTCTCGCTGTCAACACCCTTCCAGGGTCACCTTTAATGGCTCATTCTCCAACTGTGCTGAGGCCTCTAGGATGGGTCTCAGGCATCTGCCAATGGTCTAGACCCAAGACCCAGCAAACCCACTGCCATAAACTAATGAATTAATGCCCACTGATTTTACCTCGGATTTCTTTCCAATACAACTGTGTGCTAATCCCAGGAATCACACATCTCTGCAGTAAGAATTCACACCCCTTACATACCAATCTACACATGGCAATCTTCACCTTTAGTGCAAAATGTTATTGTAGAAGTCCCCTTAATTGGTCTTCCTTGCTTCCTACCCTTCCTGTCTCAATGAAATTTTCTGAATTTTCACTCAGCATGCTGGATGCTATGACAGATGTCTTGGAAAAAGTGAAATTTTTTTCACCTAAAACTTTAGTCTGCACTCCTCCCAGGCTTTTGCCACAGTTAGAAATCATTAACTTTCTTTTTAAGACCCCCAGTCCAAAATGGCTGTAGAAACGGAAACAAACAAAATCTCAGTTTCCAGATTAGGAACAAAGTAAACATGGTTGACTGGGAGGAAGTGTTTGAGGATGCAGAAGATCAATGTCAAGAGTCGGCAAATATGTGGGCAGGGGACACGTCTGCCAATTCTGTTGTATTGTACTCTCCTAGGTGCTTAGTACAGTGCTCGGCACATAGTAAGAGCTTCATTAATGATGATGATTGATGACGGTCTTTAGACACGGACTTCTCACAGCTCTAGATTTTGCAGCCTGATCCAATGTCACTGTTCCACGGTTTCATCCTGACGTCAGAAGACTCCATCCTCACGTCAAGTCATTTAGAAGTAATAGTACTATATTCTCAGATCTACAGCATTTATGTCTACATCTATAATTCATTTTAATGTCATATACCCCTGTAGACTGTAGCATCTTTCAATCAACCTGCATGAGCTGAATGGACTCAGAGCCAGCCAGAATGTGTGGCTCTTGTTTGAAGATTCCTGAGGCCTGTTTGTTTTTACTTAGAAGGCCACTAAAAGAGAAATAAACAAACTATTAAGAATCTTTCCAGAAAATGAATGTGGCAAAAGCCTGGGAGGAGTGCAGGGTAAAGTTTTAGGTGAAAAAATTTTCACTTTCTCCAAGACATCTGTCATAGCATCCAGCATGCTAAGTGAAAATTCAGAAAATTTCATTGACACAGCAAGGGTAGGAATCAAGGAAGACCAATTAAGGGGACTTCTACAATAACATTTTGCACTAAAGATGAAGATTGCCGTATGTAGATTGGTATATAAGGGGTGTGAATTCTTACTGCAGAGATGTTTGATTCCTGGGATTAGCACACCGATGTATTGGAAAGAAATCTGAGGTAAAATCAGTGGACATTAAAAAAAAAGGGTTTCTGTGTCATTTATTGAAAGACCATGAAGTTAGTGGCTTTTCTTTTTTGCAGCATTGAGTGAGGCACTTAGTTCCTTTGATTCATTTTCTTATCCTCTAAACTGAATTATTAATACTCTCTTCCCTACAGAGATACAGAGAGGATTATGGGCTGACACTGCTTAGCTTTTGTTTAGAAAATATAGTTCCTATTGCAAGAGAATATTTCTACAAATTTGGGTGAAGAATTGCACCTCTAGTTCATATACCCATTCACATCCACTTGTTATTTTTGAAATGAGTCATGTCTGCTTACCACAAGATGACCAAAAAGGAATGTTGAAAAACTACCATAAAATGAGCAAAGGATCTATATAAAATAAAGGTGAGTCCAGTGGAAATTAGGAAGTTAAAAGCCAGTTAATGTAGCTTGCCGCTGCACCATTGAAAGTCTTGGAGTCATTTGAAAACTGCTATATGCTCTGGCTAGGCTAGAGGTACTTTTGCAAAAGCAGATGATTCACTTTTCAGAATCAGCTCTGTGGTTTGAGAGTAATCAATCAGTGGTATTTCTGAAGCACTTAATGTGTTCAGAGCACTGAACTAAATGCTTGGGAGAGCATGATACAATAGAGTTAGTAGAAATGTTCCCAACACACAAGGAGCTTACTGTCTTGAGAGGGGAGACAGACATCAAAATAAGGTACAGATATGTACATAAGTGCTATAGGACTGAGGGTGGAGTGAATATCAAGAGCCTAAAATGTACAAATCCAAGTTCACAAGCAATGCAGAAGGGAGAGAGCATAGGGTGTTGAAGGTGAGGAAAGTAGTGCTCTGTCATATGAGAAATGGGAAGGTCTAGATCAGAAGGAGGATGTAGGCAAGGGATCAGCAATGAAATAGTTGAGATTGAGGCACATGAGTAGGCTTGCATTAACAATGATGATGGTATTTATTAAGCACTTACTATGTAACGCCCCCTTTTAGACTGTGAGTCCTTTGCTGGGTAAGGATTGTCTCTATTTGTTGTCAAATTGCACTTTCCAAGTGCTGTGCACACAGTAAGTGCTCTATAAATACAATTTAATGAATGTATGAATGAATGTGCCAAGCACTGTTCTAAGCGCTGGGGTAAATACAAGGTAATCATGTTGTCCCATGTGGGGATCACAGTCTTAATCCCCATTTTATAGATGAGGTAACTGAGGCACAGAGAAGTGAAGTGACTTGCCCAAAGTCACTCAGCTGATAAGTGGCGGGGCTGGGATTAGAACTTACGACTTCTGATTCCCAAGCCCGTGCTCATTCCTCTAAGCTGCACTGCTTCTTTAAGAGGAGCTAAGTGGGTTCTAGTAGAAAATCAGTGATATTATGTAAATTGAGGGGCTTAAAGCTGTTGGTAAGGTGTTTCTTTTGGACGTGGAGATGGATGGACAATGACCAGAGTCTGCAGAAAACCAAGACCATGTAGAGGCCTACACCCAGGAAGCCTTACCCTCAACTAAAGATTTTCATTTTGAAATGAGAAGTGCATGTTGTCATCAGTCAGGACACATCCAGTAGATATGCATATATATGTATGTTTATAGAGGAGTAGCAAACAGAATAAGTATATGACAGCATGGATTTTTGGCTGATTGACAGACGGGGATATCAAGCACCAAGCCATCTGAATAGGACCGGGAGATCAGGACCATCCGTCTAATTTTATGAGTACTTTCACCAGCCTTTCCTACGAATCATATTTATTTTCAAGTGGCAGGACAAGATTCCCATCAACACAATCCTGGAAATGAATCAGCTCAGCAGCACCGAGCATTGATCAGAGAAACCGAGCTCCATTTGGACAGATATCAATCAGTCAGTCAGTGGTATTTATTGAGTGCTTTCTGTGTGCAGAGCACGAAAGTAAACTCTTGGGAAAGTACAATATAATAGAGCTGGCAGATGCAATCTCTGCCTAAAAGGAGTTCCCCATCTACGGGGGAAACATATATTACAATAAATTATAGAATGGGGAAATAGCAGAGGATATCTACAGAAATGCTGCGGGGTTGAGGTGGGTATCAGAGTGCATAATAAGGAATACACAGCCAAGTGCAGTCAATAGTAATAATAATAATAATGTTGATGGCATTTGTTAAGCGCTTACTATGTGCAAAGCACTGTTCTAAGCATGGGGAGAGTGGATAAGGGAAATTAAACATAAGAAAGTTTAATTGGAAGTTTATGAGTAAAATGTGTTACTATGTAAGGAGATTGGATTGCAGCAGGATACCCAAGCAGTTGCTTTGTGGTAAACTGAAAGGGGGATCCATAATAATAATAATAATAATGGCATTTGTTAAGTGCTTACTATGTGCCAAGCACTGTTCTAAGTGCTGGGGGGAATACAAGGTGATCAGGTTGTCCCATGTGGGGCTCACAGTCTTAATCCCTATTTTACAGATGAGGTAACTGAGGCACAGAGAAGTGAAGTGACTTGTCCAAAGCCACACAGCTGACAAGTGGCGGAACCAGGATTAGAACCCATGACCACTGACTCCCAAAGCCCGTGCTGTTTCTACTGAGCCACACTTCTTCCATATGAAAGGAAGCCCTTATAAACTATGGATAGCCACAGTCTCAAACCACACCAGGATGAGAGGTGAATATCGAAAGTGCTACTCTTCTTGAGTAGAAGTTTTGCAAAGACCAGGAACCCCAAGAGGTGGATATTGCTTTAAAAAATGTTTCCAGTACTGCTCTTCTCTCTTATCTGGGGACTTTGGCAAGAACTGGGGCTGGTGAGAGGATTTGAAGAATTAGGGACCAATGATAGAAGGCCACAGCAATTCAGAGCAAGCTTTGGTAGCTCCAGCTACTCCTGGCTTTTGAAAATGCCTTTTTGGAAGATTTGCTTGGAAGACTTTTCCAATATTTGTCCGCAGATATGCTGATTTGTAAAACAGCCTACTGGGATTGTGTCTGGACATTCTTAGAGTATAAGGAAATATTTACTGGACTAAAATTCCCCAAATCCCTTCTGTGGACTCTGAGCTAATGAGCAAACTCAGAGTTAAGAATATTTCTGATTGTTATGGAACTTGGATGTAATTTATTGTAAATTGAGTCTTTCCCAATAAAGCTGGGACATGTGGTCCCAGCTTACTTAGACTGTGAGCCCACTGTTGGGTAGGGACTGTCTCTATATGTTGCCAATTTGTACTTCCCAAGCGCTTAGTACAGTGCTCTGCACACAGTAAGCGCTCAATAAATGCGATTGATGATGATGATGATGTGGTCACCCTCTTCATGTGAAGCAGGGTTACCCAGTGGATAAAACCCATGTCTGGGAGTCAGAGGACCTGGTTCTAATTCCCACTCAACCACCCTTGGGCAGGCCACTTAACTTCCTTGTGCCTTAATTACCTCATCTGTAGAATGGGGGTTAAGACAAGGAGGCCCATGTGAGACATGAACTATGTCTAACCTGATTCTCTCATATCTATGCCAGAACTTACTACAGTTCCTGGTATACAGTAAGCACTTAAGTACCACTAAAAGCAAACAAAGCACACAGTTAAACATGTAAACTGCTTTTAAGCCATTTGAGAGGGTGGCATAGTTGTAGTACTTTGATTTCATCCAACCAAGCTGCCAAACAGAGTATAATATGCTGCTAAGTTCTCCTCGGTCGTAAATGCTGAACTTCACAGATCATTATAAAGGATCAATATTATCTCCCAGAGAATTGTGAAGACACACTAGCAAGACCATTTTATATTGATTGATAGATTGATATGAAGCAGAAATATTTATTGAATCACATTTTGCAGGTTATGCATTTTCTTCCTCCGCTGGAGCCAAACTTCCCCTTAGACTACGTTGCTTTTAAGTCTTTTAAGATGCTGAAAGTGGTAGTTTTGTTTTCAAGTTAATTAACCGGTAGCATTTTATGAGCACCTTCTATGTGCAAAGCGCTGTACAAAGTGTGTGGGAGAGTACAATCCATGCTCTCAAGGAGCTTATAGTCTAATGAGAAAGACAGACTCTTAAACAAGTTGCAATTTAATGGTTTCTTAATAACACCTCTGCAGAAACAAGCAGTTGTATTTCTGAGGCGATTAAATCTTTCGACGACTTGAAAAGGCGTGCGTGGAACTAAATTCCCAGTTTATTATTTGTTTCGTGGTCCTATTTTTGTGTCATTCCATGAATTATGAATATATGACTCGTTTCTCTCTTTTCAAAGGAGCCTTTGAAGTATGAACAAGAAACAAAGTAGATCTCTTTCAGACCGCCCAGCCAGGAGGCTGAGCTCACAAACCTTTCCCCACTTGTAATTTCCAAAAAACAAAAAAGCCCTCCCAAAATGCCATCCTCAGGGCCCAGTGGTGAACGGCATATCATGCAAACGTGTCCCAGCCTCCTCCTTACATGCGGAGGAAGCAGAAGGGAAGGAAAATGAGGCAGTGTTTCATCCTAATTCAAGGCACCTGCAGTTGCTATGCCAAGTGGTAGGCTGAGTGAAATGAAAACGAACCCAGACTACAGTGGGCTTTGGTTAATCGAGCTTGACAAGGAGGGGAAGAACAAAATCACAACACTCAGCAGAGTGAGACAGACCATTTAAAATGGTAATGCAATCAGTCGTCATCCCGTTTCTCTGCTGACAGCCCTTGCTTACGATCGTGTCAGTCACTTTTGTGCAGATTGTCAGCTGAATATCAAAACCGCCATGACAGGGAAATAAATCTGGGAGGCTGAACAACTGCTCTCCTCTAGGAATCACAGATGAGCATGACTGATAACCATGATTCAGGTTTGTCTGGGGGCTTGATACCTCGAGACCGTCATCTCTTTTTTCCAGGGTCCACTCAGCTTTTATGTTTCTAGTGGGGAAAAAAAAGATTCCCCCATCCACCCCGGCAGTTAGAAAAATACCTTTGTATTACGCTGGTTAACTCTGCAAATCTATTTTCTAACCCAATTTTATGGATGAGCTTTCCTGCTTTTATGTTAGAATGCACTGGTTAAGGTCTAATACATGAGACAGTTTGGTACAGGAGTTAAGCAGATAATCCTGATTGAGTTCCTTCATATCCTTCATATTAATTTATTGCTACAATACATTTTGCCAGAAAAATGAAAGAGGAAATGACTTTTGTATAAAGAGCAGGGTTTATTTAGGGAGCCCAATACACAAAGGTCATTTCTATTATGGCTAATATCAATGTTGAAGCTGAATACAATCACTATGACAGGCATGAGCTTTCCAACGAAGGGCTATGCATATTCCTTTAGAAAAAAATATTAATCAATCCCCATAGTTACACAAAATGTTTTTGGTATGAAAATTATTCCCAGTGACTTTGGGAAATCAAGATATAACATGAAAGAATGTTGGGAATATTGAATGCCTTTTTCAATGCCTCCTCTCTATAAACTGCACTTGCTGAAGGAATTGTTCCCGACAGTGGCATTCCCTTAAGCACAATATAAGAAAAGTCCCATTTTTTCCAATTTTCTGAAGGCACTAAGAGCAAAAAAAAATCTTTCATGCAGTTGGAAAATGAATTCAGCCATTTCTAGTGTGTTTGAAAAAAAATTTAGGATTGCTCCTTCATAGTCAATGGACATGCTATCAGAGCACCTGAAAATCTGTGTGCATATTATAGAAGAGTTTCCAAATAATATACTCTGGTTTGGACAAAGACATTTTCTCTTTCTCTACTTACATGGCGCTTATAAGGGTATGAAGCTGAGAGGAATGGGCTTGTATTTAGAATCTTTTCTCAAAAGCAAAACAGTTGACATTTTTATTATGTTTGAGATGGAATCAATACGTTCAAACTCTAATAATGACACGAATAATCAGTCATTCAATCAATGGTATTATTGAGCTTTTAGCGTGCAGAGTACTGTATTTAAAGCCTGAGAAAGTACAATACAGTAGAATAAACATGATCTCTACTCACAAGGAATTATGTATACCGTTCGAGTGTGTTGTACTACCTGAAGTGATTAGTAAAGTTCTCTGCACACAGTAGAAGCTCAATGAATACCATTGGTTTATAAGGAGCAATTGTAGTAATAATAAAGATAATAATGTGATATGCATTAAGTACTTATTATGGGCCAAGTACTGAACTAAGTGCTGGGAAGAGAGGAGGCAGTCAGATGAGATCCACTTCCTAATAATAACAGATTTTATTAAGTGCTTACTGTGTGCAGAGCATTGTATTAAGCACTGGGTAAAATGCAAAAGTGGGAATTAGACATGGTTTCTGCATTTCTCACCGTTTAAGGTGAGGGAGATGAGGTTTTTAAACCCCATTTTACAGGTAAGGATTCTGAAGCACAGTGATATTAAATGACTGTGAGCCCTTTGGGTAAGGATTGTATCTGTTGCCGAATTATACTTTCCAAGCGCTTAGTACAGTGCTCTACATGGTAAGTGCTCAAAAAATATGATTGAATGAAGGAATGGATGACTTGCTCACAGTGACACATCAGGCAAAGTAGTACAGACAGGATTAGGGCCCAGGTCTCCTGACTCCAAATCCAGTCATCTTTTCCCACTCAAATAAACTTGTCCCAAGATTGCATATGGGGTCACGTACATTTGAGTTAAAAATGGGATCCAAATTGTGAAGTGAACAATGTGAATTTCACAATTTCACTGAGGAGGAAAATTTATTATGGCATGACATTTTTTAAAATTATTTTTTGGTCAAGACTTTAAAGGATATACCAATCCTTAACAGTGAAAAAATAACTAAGACCAAGCGGGAAAAGGTAATTTTGGAATGAGACCTTAGAGCATAAAATAGGAAAAGCAGCGAGTCCTAATGGAAAGAGCACAGGCCTGGAAGCCAGGGGACATGGATTCTGATCCCAGCTCTGCCACATGTCTGGTGAGTGACCTTGGACAAGTCACTTAACTCTTCTGTGCCTCAATTACCTCATCTATAAAATGAGGATTAAGGCTGTGAGCCCCATGCGGAATGGCGACTGCGTACCTACCCCAGCACTTAGAACAGTGCTTGGCATAAATTAAGAACTTAACAAATACCACTATTATTATTATTATTATTAATTCATTCAATCATATTTATTGAGCACTTACTGTGTGCAGAGCACTGTACTAAGCACTTGGGAAGTACAAGTTGGCAACATATGGAGACAGTCCCTACCCCAAGGGGCTTATAGTCTAGAGGGGGGAGACAGACAACAAAACAAAATATATTAACAAAATAAATAGACTAGTAAATATGTACAAGTAAAATAAATAGAGTAATATATCTGTACAAACATATATACAGGTGCTGTGGGGAGGGGAAGGAGGTAGGGCGGGGGGATGGGGAGAGGGATAGGAAGGAGGGGGCTCAGTCTGGGAAGGCCTCCTGGAGGAGGTGAGCTCTCAGTAGGGCTTTGAAGGGAGGAAGAGAGCTAGCTTGGCGGCTGTGCAGAGGGAGGGCATTTCAGGCCAGGGGGAGGACGTGGGCCGGGGGTCGATGGCGGGACAGGCGAGAACGAGGCCCAGTGAGGAGGTTAGCGGCAGAGGAGCGGAGGGTGTGGGCTGGGCTGGAGAAGGAAAGAAGGGAGGTGAGGTAGGAGGGGGTGAGGTGATGGACAGCCTTTGAAGCTGAGGGTGAGGAGTCTTTTCCTGATGCATAGGTTGACTGGTAGTCACTGGAGATTTTTGAGGAGGGGAGTAACGTGCCCAGAGCGTTTCTGCACAAAGATGACCCGGCAGCAGCATGAAGTATAGATTGAAGTGGGGAGAGACAGGAGGATGGGAGATCAGAGAGGAGGCTGATGCAGTAATCCAGTCGGGATAGGATGAGAGATTGAACCAGCAGGGTAGCAGTTTGGATGGAGAGGAAAGGGCGGAATTTGGCTATGTTGCAGAGGTGAGACCGGCAGTTTTTGGTGATGGATTGGATGTGAGGGGGGAACGAGAGAGTAGAGTTGAGGATGACACCAAGTTTGCGGGCTTGTGAGATGGGAAGGATGGTTGTGCCGTCAACAGTGATGGGAAAGTCAGGGAGAGGGCAGGGTTTGGGAGGGGAGATAAGGAGTTCAGTCTTGGACATATTGAGTTTTAGATGGCAGGCAGACATCCAGATGGAGATGTCTTGAAGGCAGGAGAAGACACGAGCCTGAAGGGAGGGAGAGAGAGCAGGGGCAGAGATGTATTATTATTATTATTAAAATAGGATTTTTAATTGTGTGGCAAAAACATTTGAAGGTAATAATTATTTTGGCTTAAGTGCTTACTATTAAGTACTGGAGAAAACACAAGGTGATGATGATGGCATTTGTTAAGTGCTAACTATGTGCAAAGCACTGTTCTAAGCACTGGGGGGATACAAGGTGATAAGGTTGTCCCTCATGGGGCTCACAGTCTTAATCCCCATTTTACAGATGAGGTAACTGAGGCACAGAGAAGTTAAGTGACTTGCCCAAAGTCATACAACTGACAAGTGGTTGAGCTGGGATTAGAACCCATGACCTCTGGCTCCCAAGCCTGGGCTCTTTCCACTGAGCCATGCTGAATGAGATCAGATGCTATCCCTGTCCCACCTCATCATCATCATCATCATCATCATCAATCGTATTTATTGATTCAATAAATCAGTCAATCAATCTGCAAGGCCTAAGAAGGTTAAGTGACTGGCCCAAGGCCCATAAGCAGGCAAGTGGGGGCCTGAGACTCAGGCCTGGTTCTCCTGGGTTCTATTCATTAGATTCTGACACCTCCATAGTCAAGGAAAGTGTAAGGGGTTATCTATGTTACAAAAGTATTTAAACACTAGGAAATCAGGGAACAGATTTGAAAAACATTACCCTTTCTAAGGAAAAATTATCATTTTTTCTAGGAAAGCAAGATATTCTGCAGCTAACTAATATCTGATTGTTTAATAAATAATGTTTTTTAAGAAATGGTTTTGGATTTGATAAAGTAGCAACTTACAAAAGGGATTTGGATTTTGTTCATGTTCTGCTTTAAAAAAAAAATGAATGCCAGAGGTAGTGAATCGGATGTGGAAAAGCTTGAAAACAGATGTGAGGAAAGGCAATAGGGGATAGGATGAATACCAGATATTTTAAAAACATTGGAACAAATGCATGCTCCTAGAGATTTTGTTGGAAATGTGTGCAGGCTGAATAGGAAGAATGGGGACACAAAATATTCAGAAGTTTGTTTCTGAATAAAGATTGCTTGTGACTTCCAACCTCGGTTCACGGACCTCTGAGATCTTTAGGTGATTCCACTATCAACACCATTGTGTTCAATAAGAAGGTGGACATGCTTGTCTTTCAGTATTTAAGGTGGTTTGCAACCATTGATTCTTAAGCAAGCCAGTCATCTTGCATAAAACAGTGGTGATGTTTCAGCAGTCTCGGCTTTTCAATGTTGTATCAATGCCATAAAAAAAAAGCATGGAGGTCCCCAACCTAATTCAAGAAAAAAAAAAGTAGGTGAGCACAAGGAGTCAGAGAGAAGGAAGACTGAAGAATAGAGTAGATGAAGTGAGAGGGCAAGTGAATCATAAATCATAAAAAAAGGAGAGTGTTAATTAAAAGTGCTAAGTGTCGGGATAATAATAATAATAATGGCATTTGTTAAGTGCTTACTATGTGCAAAGCACTGTTCTAAGTGCTGGGGGGGGGGATACAAGGTGATCAGGTTGTCCCATGTGGGGCTCACAGTCTTAATCCCCATTTTACAGATGAGGTAACTGAGGCCCAGAGAAGTGAAATGACTTGCCCAAAGTCACACAGCTGACAATTGGCAGAGCCGGGATTTGAACCCATGACCTCTGACTCCAAAGCCCGGGCTCTTTCCACTGAGCTACGCTGCTTCCCACCATAGACACAGGATAATAAGGTTGGATACCAACCCCGATCACACAGTGTTCAGAGAAGGAGAACTGGTATTTTATTCCCATTCTAAATTGAGGAAACTGAGGCATAGGGAGGTTAAGGGAGTTGTCCATTGTTGCAGAGCTGGGAAAAGAAGCTGGGTCTCCTGGCTCCCATTTTCTTGCTATTTCCACCGGGCCAGTCTGCCTGGTGTAGTGGGAGGGGGAAGGAGAGCAGGCTGAGTTCCATCGTCTAGACCATATGCTCCTTGTGGGCAGGGAACAGGTTGGCCAGCTGTGTTGGCTCAGTGGAAAGAGCCCGGGCTTTGGAGTCAGAGGTCATGGGTTCAAATCCCAGCTCCACCAACTGTCAGCTGTGTGACTTTGGGTAAGGCACTTAACTTCTCTGCGCCTCGGTTACCTCATCTGTAAAATGAGGATTAAAACTGTGAGCCCCCCATGGGACAACCTGATCACCTTGTAACCTCCCCAGTGCTTAGAACAGTGCTTTGCACATAGTAAGCGCTTAACAAATACCGTCATTACTCTCCTAAGGCTTAGTTCAGTGATCTGCACATAGTAGGAATTCAGTAAATGGAATTAATTGATTGATTGATCACCATTTGGCTCCCACTGTCACACTGGCCAACCTCAGGAACAGAGCCAGCTGGGGACATTGATGACTTTGTTTACCTGCATCAGGAAGGAATTGTCTTACCAACTTAGGGTGACTTGCTGTCCAGCACTTGATTTGATGTTTAAAATATTAAATGTTCCATTTGTTCCAGATTTTTCTCCTCTTCTTCCTCACCCCACCCTAGATGTGATCATCTTGTGGGCAAACACTGTCTTTCATTTGACAGCATTTTTCACATTTCAGTTGCTTAGTAAGGCATTGTAGTGGTGGTTGTGATGATGAATAAGCAGCGTGGCTCAGTGGAAAGAGCATGGGCTTTGGAGTCAGAGGTCAAGGGTTCAAATCCCGGCTCCACCAACTGTCAGCTGTGTGACTTTGGGCAAGTCACTTAATACCACATTTTCTTCTGACAAGGATTTAGAGGGAGATGTGAATAACGTCACTGTGACTGTTATCAGTTGAAGGAAAAACAGTATGCGCAAGTTTAGGTGTGTTATGCCGTGGAGTTACTTCCACCCTGTAGCGACACCATGGACACATCTCCCCGAGAACACCCTGCTCTCCATCTGCAATCGTTCTGATAGTGGATCCATAGAGTTTTCTTGGTCAAAATATGAAAGTGGTTTCCATGCAGAAAACTTGAGTCTCCACCTTTGACTCCTTCCCCCTCCCCACCCCGCCGTCTTACCTCCTTCCCCTCCCCATAGCACCTGTATATATGTTTGCACATATTTATTACTCTATTTATTTTACTTGTACATATTTATTCTATTTTATTTTGTTAATATGTTTTGTTTTGTTGTCTGTCTCCCCCTTCTAGACTGTGAGCCCGCTGTTGGGTAGGGACCGTCTCTATATGTTGCCGACTTGTACTTCCCAAGCGCTTAGTACAGTGCTCTGCACACAGTAAGCGCTCAATAAATACGATTGAATGAATGAATGACTCTCTCCCATGCTGCTGCTGCCCAGCATGGGTGAGTTTTGCCTCGTAGCAGATTGCCTTCCACTCACTAGCCACTGCCCAGGCTAGGATTGGAATGGCCAGGCCTCTGCTTCACTCTCCCTCCAATAGTCAATCAATCAATCAATCAATCGTATTTATTGAGTGCTTACTGTGTGCAGAGCACTGTACTAAGCACTTGGGAAGTACAAGTTGGCAACATATAGAGACGGTCCCTACCCAACAGTGGGCTCACAGTCTAGAAGGCCAGCCAGATTGGTAGAGTTCTGGAAATTCTTCTGGTGTGACCCTGAGAGGAAGCGAAAGTACTAGGGTAAATGTTTTTATTTTTTCAGATGGTTTACATTCCCTTGAAAGACAAGATCAAGGTACAGTGAGTAGATTAGCATTACAGGATATAAAGCAGCATGGCTCAGTGGAAAGAGCTCGGGCTTTGGAGTCAGAGGTCATGGGCTCAAATCTTGACTCTGCCAATTGTCAGCTGTGTGGCCTTGGGCAAAGTACTTCACTTTTCTGGGGCCTCAGTTATCTCATCTGTAAAAGGGGGATTAAAATTGTGAGCCCCACTTGGGACAACCTGACTACCTTCATGGAGGAGCAGCATGGCTCAGTGGAAAGAGCCCGGGCGTTGGAGTCAGAGGTCAGGGGTTCAAATCCCAGCTCCACCAATTGTCAGCTGTGTAACTTTGGGCAAGTCACTTAACTTCTCTGTGCCTCAGTTACCTCATCTGTAAAATGGGGATTAAGACTGTGAGCCCCCCATGGGACAACCTGATCACCTTATAACCTCCCCAGCACTTAGAACAGTGCTTTGTATATAGTAAGCACTTAATAAATGCTATCATTATTATTATTATTATTATTATTATTATTTTTATTTTTATTGTATCTACCCCAGTGCTTAGAACAATGCTTGGCTCATAGCGTTTAACAAATACCACAATTGTTAAAACAAGTAAACCGACATCAATAGCATCAATATAAATAGAATTATAGATATATACACATCAAAACAAGTAAACAGGCATTAATGTAAATTAATAGAATTATAGATAGGTACATATCTACACTTGCTGTGGGGCGGGGAGATGGGCTTGAGCAACAAGAGCAAGTCAGGGCGATGGGGAGTGGAGGGGGAGCTGAGGAAAAGGGGGGCTTATTCTGGGAAGGCCTCTTGGAAGAGGTGAGCCTTCAGCAGGGCTTTGAAGGGGTGGGTTTGGGGGGAACTGCAAGCCTTGAATCATCATCAATCATATTTATTGAGCACTTACTGTGTGCAGAGCACTGTACTAAGCGCTTGGGAAGTACAAGTAGAGACAGTCCCTACCCAACAGTGGGCTCACAGTCTAAAAGTCTTTAATCTATTTGGGACTAAGCTAACTCAGGTATAATTACTGAAGAGTTCCACATCTCATCTAGCCACGAGAAAGAAATCCCCCAGTCAGTGGGAGACATGGGGACTCCTGTGGCAGAAGTCAAAAGTCTTATCTTTCATTGGAAGTATAGTAACTCGGTTTCCCATTCTTTCACCCACCCTTTCTGCTAATAAGTATCATTCCCCAGCTGAAAGTCAGCAAGATCATTTTTATTCAGTTTACCAGGCACTGGCAGGAAAATAATAAAACTGTGAAATCTCGGTCTGATGGAGAGGATAAGGAGGGCCAAAGTGCATTTATAGGCCATGCAGCAGTGTCTCCGAATCTCTCAATTTTCCCGCTCCCCGTGGCTTTATACACATATCGAACAGGATGAACAACCAGTAAGAAAGCCTGGGAGCTCCATCCTTAGTAGCTTTCAGGGAGGCAAAGAGATTTGCCCAGCAATCACAGCTGAGATTTCTCAGAGAAAGAACTGACCTCAGAGCTCTTTGCTTCTGACTGAACACTTCAGAGCCTAAATCACCCGGGTTCCTCTTGTTTCTTGAAAGGGATAATCCCCCATGGACATTATTATGTGATCTAAGGCTAGGCTGGGAATGAAATGGAAAGAGGTCAGGGCACTTGGATGCTTTGTGTTGGCTGAGCTCCTTTGTAAGGGAGAGTGGAGTCAAATTAGACTAAGTAAGGACCTCAGGACATTTTACATTAAAATCAACAAATAACTGCCGAGTGCCCGCAGAGAATATGACACCTTACTAAAAGCCAGAGCAGAGTTGGACAATCCCGCAATCTACAATCAGTCTCCCAGTGGTAGAATCGATGCCTGGGCTTGCGGGGGCGGTAAATTAGGGGATGGGAGGGGAGGATGTTTTTTTAGTAGTAGTAATCATATTGATTAAATGCATGCTGTGTGCCTAGCACTGTTCCAAATTTTAGGAAAGAGTGTAAAAGTGGGAATTAGACATGGACACTGCCCCTTCAGGGTACCACAATCTATGAATAGAGAAGCGGCCTGGTTTGACAGAAAGATCACGGGCCTGGGAATCTTAGAGCCTGGATTCTAATTCTGGTTCTGCCACTTGTCTGCTGTGTGACCTTGGGCAAGTCACTTCCCTTCTCTATGCCCCAGTTTCTTCATCTGTAAAATGGTCTTCCTCCTATTTAGACTGTGAGCCCTTTGTGGGACAGGGACTGCATCCGAGCTGATTAACTTGTCTTTAAGCCAGCACTTAAAACCATGTTTGACAGATAGTAAATGCTTAACAAATATCATCATCATCATTGCCAGGTGAATAGAAGTCTGTTGGGAAGTTGGCAGGCCTCTCTGAGTGCCTGCTGTATGTGACTTGCTGAGAGCCTTTCCAATCAATCAATCAGTCAATCAGTGACCTTCATTTTTGTACATGGCTGATTTATAATCAACTGTATGGCCTTCGGCTCCATCATTTACTCCATCCTTAAACGATGGTGGGCTCAAAGGTCTTCAGTTTTTACAGAAAGGTTAAGGAGTAGGATTAAAGTGGCCAATCTAAACACTTCCCTGTTTGATCCTTTCTACTTGGGTTTTTTTTTTTCTAAAACTGTTGCATACTCATGTGGGTGGATAGGTATATATCCATTAATTCAATCATATTTACTGAGAGTTTACTGTGTGCAGAGCACTGTAATAAGAACTTGGGAGAGTCCAATATAACATTAAACAGACACATTCCCTGCCTATAATGAATTTACAGTCTAGAGGATAGATAGAAACATGGAGAAGTAGCATGACCTAATGGAAAGAGAACAGGCATCGTAGTCAAAGGACCTGGGTTTTAATCCCCTTTCCATCAATTGTCTGCTGGGTGACCTTGGACAAGTCACTTAACTTCTCGGTGCCTCAGTTCCTTCATCTGTAAAATGGGGATTAAGACTGTGAGACCCGTGTGGGTTATGGATTGTGTCCAACCTGATTGATGATCTTGTCCCTACCCAGCACTTAGTACAGTGCCTGGCACATAGTAAACACTTAACAAATACCATGAAAGGAAAAAAAGAGTAAGGATAAGTAGAAGGCATGCCTTAGAGCCACTCATCAGGACTTTCTGCTTGGTGCAGAAAGGATGGATGACTTTGCCAACTTCTCTGCCATTCCTCACCATAGCACATAGTAAGCACTTAACAAATAGCATTATTATTATTGTTATTATACCTTGTTTTTCAGTTAACATTCTCTTTGGCTCTTGCATTTATACTATGTCTTAGCTCTAAGTGGAATAACAGATGTATCCTGGTAGTAGTTGCTATGCAATAGCCTCAGAGAGGATTTACTCTCTGTGCTGTCCCAATATTAAGATTTGAAATATTTGGTGCTTACAATTCTGTGAGCCATCTGAGTCCTCTCTTTTTCATAAGTGCTGATTCAAGATATCTGACTACTGGTATTTCCTGTGATTTAAACCAAAAGGAAAAGCACCTTCTTTTCTTTAAAACTCTGTCCTTCATTTCCTTTGCAGTGAGACTGAACCCAATCCCAAACAGGTGGATCTTGTGATTGATTTAATGGGTGATGAGAACCTGATGTTCTCTAAAATTGTCCACCACAGAACAATCCTCTATTCATCATTTCCCTCAGTTTTTCATCTTTTTGAAGTGGAGCTAGCAAATGGAGAAGCTTTGGCAGGGAGTTCTCTATGATGCAGTCTCACTGATTCAGCAGCTTCTCTGAAATATTCGTATTTTTGTATTCCTTTCATCCTTGGTTCTCCACCCATGTTCATTTCTCTCTCCATTTTAGTGACCCGCCTGTATTTGACTCCACCCTTCCATCTTCCTGTCCTTACACTCCCAGACTAGAATCTCCTTGCTTATTTGTGTGACTGATACAATTATGTATTATTGATCTACTCTAGATAGAAACCTCAGAATTCTGATTTTGTCCGAGTCAAACTGGGCAGTTCATTTTCATGACAAAGTACAATGGATTGGATAACCTAATATCCAAGCTCATGTTAAATGAACACTGATAATAATAATAATGATGGCATTTATTAAGTGCTTACTATGTGCAAAGCACTGTTCTAAGCGCTGACTGATAAAACTGAGGTGGAAATTCCAATATAAGTGCTTCAAAATTCAACTTCATTTGACAAAAGCCCTCACAAAAATCGCAAAATTGAAGATTTTTCTGAGGGCTACAGATGTGGGGACCATACAAAAGTAAGGACATATACAGCTTTGGCAAGTACTGCAACATTCTACTATAGTGATGTCTTGTTTTCTTTAACTACTATAAGACTTGATTCATTCATTCAGTTGTATTTATTGAGCGCTTACTGTGTGCAGAACACTGTACTAAGTGCTTGGGTAGTACAATTTGGCAACAGATAAAACGGTCCCTACCCAACAATGGGCTCACACTGCAAAGGGTGAGAGTTAAGGAGGGAGGAGGGATAGTGACTTTGTTATTCCAGCATTCTAAGTCCAATTCATTCAATCGTATTTATTGAGCACTTACTGTGTGCAGAGCACTGTACTAAGCGCTAGAACTGTTCAGGCTCTTATCGTCCCAAAATCTTTCACTTGTGATACCTTGGGATATTTCGTGAACAAGCTAATACATGCAGAAACTGTAAATTTATGGTAGCATGATAGCCAACTTAAGATGGAAGTCATCCTTGTTGTTATTGTCGTTAAGTTTTTTTAATGGTACTTGTTAAGTACTATAATTAAGTACTATAATTCTATTTATTCTGGTGGTATTGACACCTGTCTACTTGTTTTGTTCTTTTTTTTGTCTGTCTTCTCCTTCTAGACTGTGAGCCCATTGTTGGTTAGGGATCATCTCTGCATGTTGCCGACTTGTAATTCCCAAGCGCTTAGTACAGTGCTTTGCACACAGGAAGCAGTCAATAAATACGATTGAATGAATGAATGAATAAGTTTTTTAACGGTACTTGTTAAGTACGATAATTAAGTACTATAATTCTATTTATTCTGGTGGTATTGACACCTGTCTACTTGTTTTGTTCTTTTTTTTGTCTGTCTCCTCCTTCTAGACTGTGAGCCCACTGTTGGGTAGGGATCGTCTCTGTATGTTGCCGACTTGTAATTCCCAAGTGCTTAGTACAGTGCTTTGCACACAGGAAAAGCTCAATAAATATGACTGAATGAATGAACGAAAAGAGTTAACTAGGTGCCAGATACTGTACTAAGCTCTGGAATAGATACTGGATAATCAGGTTAGACAGAGTCCATGTCCCACATGGGTCTCGCAGTCTTAATCCCCATTTTACAGATGAGGTAATTGAAGCACAGATAACTTAACTGACTTGCCCAGAGTCACACAACAAGGGGCAAGTCAAAATCTCAGCAAGAGAAGAGGCAGAGTCGGGATGTCCTCTCCCCCTCGTCCCCCTCTCCACCCCCCATCTTACCTCCTTCCCTTCCCCACAGCACCTGTATATATGTATATACGTATATATGTTTGTACATATTTGTTACTCTATTTATTTTACTTGTACATATCTATTCTATTTATTTTATTTTGTTAGTATGTTTTGTTTTGTTCTCTGTCTCCCCCTTTCATACTGTGAGCCCACTGTTGGGTAGGGACTGTCTCTATATGTTGCCAACTTGTACTTCCCAAGCGCTTAGTACAGTGCTCTGCACACAGTAAGCGCTCAATAAATACGATTGATGATGATGATGAGAACCCAGGCCCTCTGACACTCAGGCCCAAGCTGTTTCTACTAGGCCATGCTGCTTTTCACCGGGTCTTTTGACAACAAAACCGCTGAGTAAAAGGAGAACTGAATGTATCTTTCTCTGGCCTAAATGGCAGATTTCAGCTCCCAAATATCACCCTGAATTCTCCAAGCAGGCGGGGATCATGCTCCCGACGTAACCTCGCACTCGCTACACCTGGACCAGAGCCATGATCACGAGTGCAACTGTTTCTTCCCAACCCCTCTCACAGTCTATCTAGGCAGATGCCCTCTGTCAAAAGAGCCCATCAGGAAAACGTTGATTTTTAAAAGTTTTCTGAGAATACATCGGCCTTGCCCAGGGTTATCACAGCATTTGTACTAAGATGTGAAAGTATATGTGGCCTTTCAGTGAGACATGATATCACACGCAGATGGCAATTTTTTGAGCAGTGATATCCTCCATCAAGGAACTCATGAGTTTCCAATTGATTTTCCCATTGATTCTGAGGTGTGGGAGCATTTCACTTTACAATGGATGCGTGCTATTACCCTGGAATAGAGGATAATTTATTTTCACTTACGGGGGAAGACCTTTTGGCACTGGTTTATTGTTCTCTGGCTCCCAAGTCATTTACTTTATATCACTTACCAAGAAGAATCCATTATTTCATATTTGATCAGTAGTGGGTTGCATGCCTATAGTCCATAGGTGTGCAAGGTTTGTATGCGTACTTTCATTTTTAAAAAGTAAATCTGGGTCCAAAGTTTTTTCTTTCTAAATGTCATGTTTTCTGAATAGCAAATATTCATCAATTGTCTGGTGAAGCCCAGGCTAGAAATGACAGCTTGCTGATGGAAGAAGGGGCAGAACTGCATGTATTCTCTTCCCGGGAAGGCTGGTTTTTTTTTTTATTGGATTAGCAGAATTTCCCCTTTTCTTTGAAGCAAAATGTGGTCCTCGTTCATGTGGACAGCCTTTAGCCAAAGGAAAAGGATTTATCTTTGCGATGACTTCACTTTTAAGCATGAAGTAATCACCAATTACTGGGTCCGATTGAAGCCCCACATTGCTGCATTACTTCCTGAGCAATAACAAGATCAATGTCAACCCTGATGCTCCGACGAATGGTTTATCATCTTGACAATTCCATTACTACGGGGACCCCTAATCAATTTATATCTGCTTTTAAAAATAATGTTACTGCAGCCCTGTCTGTTACTGACATTTGAAAGGACCTAATGTCAACTGTCTGTGAAAAGCCAATAACGCACTGTAGGAGCAGAGTTTTAAATAACGGAGGAAGATTCTATCTGTAAAAATAGGCTGAACCTGAGTCTCACCAGAATGTCTGTGGAGACTGTAGCAATGCATTCTTTTGTCCTTCTCCTCTCTCCAGTTATGAGTAAGCAGTATGGCCTAGTGGAAAAAGCACAGGCTTGGGAGTTGGAAGATATGGTTCTCATCCTGGCTCTACCACTTGTATGCTGTGTGACCTTGGGAAAAGCACTTAACTTCTCTGTGTCTCATCAGTAAAATGGAGATTAAGACTGTGAGCCCCATGTGGGACAGGGACTTTGTCCAACCTGATTGATTTGTATCTACCCCAGTGCTTGGTACAGAGTAAGCACTTAACAAATATTATTATTATTAGAGTAGAGAAAACCTCTTTCCCAACCTTCTGACTGGTTCTCCTGGCTACAGTCACCCTGTTTGACCACAATTACAGGTTTCAGAGATAGTGTCGGAAAGCATGACGGCAGGGTACGCCCTTCGCAGTCAGTCAATCAATACATCAATCAATCAGTGGTATTTATTGAGCATTACTGTGTGCAGAGCACTGTACTAAGCAATTGGGAAAATGCAACAGTTTTGGAAAATGCTATTGATGCCCAATAAATCAATCAAACAGTGGCATTTATTGACCTCTGACTATGTACCCCGGACTGTATTAGGCACTTGGGAGAGTACAATACAGCAGAGTTGATAGATACGTTCCCTGCCCACAACAAGCTTGCAGTCTACAGTGGGAGACAGACATTAAAATAAATTAGGAAATAGAAGAGTATAAAAATATTTAACTATTGTGGGGCTGGGGGAGTAAGAAGGATTTTCTTGCTTGGCCTTTTCACCCAAGAGTTCAACTTTTGGGGGGGCCTTGAGAGAAGCTCTACCACAGGATTAAGGGAGGAAATGAGCCTCAAGTCAAAGAATGCCTGATAGCAGCTGTGATAAATCTTACTATAATTCTGGACTCTTTTTGGACATCAATTTGTCCTACTCCATCTCCTGTGTTACATTGGATAAACAAAAATTAGCCCTACTTGCAAAAGTGCAAAAGAAATCCATGTATACACATGAAATTGATCTGCTTGCATTCTGATTTCCAATATTCATTCATTCAATCATATTTATTGACTTCTTACTGTGTACAGAGCACTGTACTAAGCGCTTGGGAAGTACAAGCTGGCAACATATAGAGATGGTCCCTACCCAACAGTGGGCTCACAGTCTAGAAATTGGTTCTGGCAATTTCCTGTTTTGAAATTCATTTAGAGAAGCAGCGTGGCTCAGTGGAAAAGAGCAAGGGCTTTGGAATCAGAGGTCATGGGTTCAAATCCCACAACTGCCAATTGTCAGCTGTGTGACTTTGGGCAAGTCGCTTCACTTCTCTGTGCCTCAGGTACCTCATCTGTAAAAAGGGGATTAAGACCGTGAGCCCCCCGTGGGACAACCAATCGCCTTGTAACCTCCCCAGCACTTAGAACAGTGATTTGCACATAGTAAGCGCTTAATAAATGCCATTATTATTATTATTATTATTATTTATTTCCTAGTGCAAAGTCCTCGCAATCCCCATCTGCATATGGAAAGTTTAAATCTCGATGCCACACTACTGGTGCTTGTGTGAACCTTGTGCAAATGGATTCAACACTGCCGGAGTCAGGATTCCTCAATCCCACCCAGAGCTCCTCCTGCTCCTCCTATTTTTCCAGAATTGTTGGATTTTTCCAAACCTCTAATTGGTCTGCCTCGCCCTTTGCTGCCACCTTGTGGAGCTTCCTACAAGTCCCCTAATGATAATAATAATAATACTAATAATAGTAATAATGCTAATAATAATGGCATTTATTAAGCTCTTACTATGTGCAAAGCACTGTTCTAAGAGCTGGGGAGATTACAAGGTGATCAGGTTGTCCCCTGGGGGGGCTCATAGTCTTAATCCCCATTTTACAGATGAGGTCACTGAGGCCCAGAGAAGTTAAGTGACTTGCCCAAAGCCACACATCTGACAGTTGGCGGATCCGGGATTTGAACCCATGACCTCTGACTCCACAGCTCGGGCTCTTTCCACTGAGCCACACTGCAAATCCAAGTAGGCTCACCTTGGCAAAGAGAGGATTACTGAGTCCCTGGCATGCAGACTTCCAGTGGAACAAAAGGCATCCAAGAGAATAAATCACATGCCCAGAAATCCCAGACTCAATGGGCCGAATACGAATGGTATCATCCACTGTGAAGCAGCAGTGTGGCTTAGTGGATAGAGCACGGGCTTGGGAGTTAGAAGGACCTGGATTTTAATCCACCTGTCTGCTATGAGACCTTGAGCAAGTCACTTTACTTTTCCGTGCCTCAGTTGCCTTACTTGAAAAATGGGGATTAAGTCTGTGAGCCCCATGTGGAACAGGACTGTGTCTGACTTGATTCCTTGTAACTACCCCAGTGCTTAGAACAGTGCTTGGCACCTAGTAAGTGTTTAACAAATATCATCATCATCATCCAACTTAAAACGTTTTCCAATGTTTCCTAATTGCAAGTTTTCTTTCTGTATGCAGGAAAAGGGAGCTAGGCTTGGTTTACCAATACTAGCACTAATAGCATTCACTGAGTACTTACTGTGTGCTGAGCACTGCTAAGTTCTGGGAAAGAATATACAGGTGAGAATTAGACGTGGTCCCTGTCAGGAGGGGCTCACCATTACAGTGCTCTGCACACAGTAAGCGCTCAATAAATACCATTGAATGAATGAATGAATCATCATCAATCGTATTTATTGAGCGCTTACTATGTGCAGAGCACTGTACTAAGTGCTTGGGAAGTACAAATTGGCAACATATAGAGACGGTCCCTACCCAACAGTGGGCTCACAGTCTAAAAAGTGGGCTCACAGTCTAAAATGAGTGAAGAACCCCATGGATAGGTTTTTCAGTTTGTTTGTTTTGTGTATTAACATTTTTTTGACTCAAGAAAATTTGGCAGTAAATGTGGAAACCTGATGAACATTTTTGAATTAAGGGATGCTTCACACAAAAACACATACACATAGACATCTTCCCCTCTATCTTTGGGGGGAAAAACAAAATTAACTTAGGTCAACTCTCCACCCCACAAACCAAGAGTGACTCAAGCTGCAGAAAGATATACTGACTGGATGCCACTCCGAGTTGCAAAATAATAATAATAGCACTAATAATAATGGTATTTGTTAAGCGTTCACAATGTGCCAAGCACTGATCTAAGCGCTGGGGTAGAGACAAGGTAATCAGGTTGTCCCACGTGGAGGCTCACAGTCTTCATTCCCGTTTTCCAGATGAGGTAACTGAGGCACAGAGAAGTTAAGTGACTTGCCCAAAGTCGCACAGCTGATAAGTGGATTAGAACCCACAACCTCTGACTCTTTCCACTAAGCCACGTTGCTACTTAATGACAGGATGATGCCCTGACTCTGAATCTTGATGGCTGAGGGGAAGATTTGGAGCCTGGGCTACCTAGCATGTCTGATGAAAGTTTAGTAATTTACCTTGTTCATTCAGGGCCTTACTGAAGGCACATCTCCTCCAGGAGGCCTTCCCTGACTAAACCCTCTTTTCCTTTTCAATAACTCCCTTCTGCATCGCCCTGACTTGCTCTCTTTATTCATCACCCCTTCCAGCCCCTCAGCACTTAAGTATAAATCTGTTATGTATTTATTTATGTAAATATCTATCTTCCCCCTCTGGACTGTGAGCTCAGTATAGCCAGGGAAGTGTTTGTCATATTGCTATATTGTATTCTCCTAAGTGCTTATTACTGCTCAAACAGTAAGCGCTCAATAAATAAGCTTGACTGACTGACTATTAAGGCTTCCTGCTGGGCTGGGAGTTGGGGAGGAGAGCAGAACGATGAGCAGAAGTGAGACGAAGAGTATGAGAGTTCAGTCAGTCTTAGGGTGACCAGTCACCCAGTTTCCTTTCAGGTATTACAGTTTTCAGCTGGTTTTTTCCCTGTCCAACCTGACTTCATCATCAGACACCTTTGGTATTTTAACTTGTGTCATATATTTCAACTTGTGTCACCAAATCTACCTGTTCCACGACTCCTGTCACCGAATTTCCCAGCCCACAAGCCCTGTTTAGAGGGCTCTGAGAGGGAAATGCAGTGACTGTGGATCAGCTGCGGGAATAGCGTTCCCTGGAAAAATGGACAGATTCGATCCGGATTGGGCAGACCTCTCCAAAATGGTATCTCTATGCTGTCATCCTGCTCTACGATATCACTTGATTCTTGAAGTCACTAGCTGCCATTCAGTAAAGGCAGGGCTCTTGTTGAGGAAGAGTTCATTCGAGATAAACCCACAAGAAAAGGCAAACAAAGATTTGAAGATTTCCCCTTGAAATTCTGGAGACTTCTCATTTTCAGAACACTGTCAAGTGTGGCGGGGAAGGAGGGGAGATTTACTACTGGAATTCCTCTGCAGCGAGAGGTTTTGGAATTGGCCATATTGTTAGGTTCTGCCTTTTCTGAGGGACCATGGATCACTTCCTAAATTTCATCTCGCCTCAGTGCAGGTGTGAGTAGCTCTTTACATTGATTTTTTGGAGTTAGAGAGATCCAGATGCACAGGCAACTTTTCATTTGTGGGCTTAACTAGCTTCAGATGCGAAAGAGGGAGGATGTGAGGGGCTCCAGGAAAAATGTGCCCTACTATTGCTGCCCAAAGATATTCTGGGAGAGATGCTGCATTTTTAGAAACACTGGAAACATTGGAAACACTGAGTTAATTGCTGACGACTTTATTGGCCTGCCATTTATCAGAGATTCCAGAAAGGTTCTGAGCCATAAATATCAGTCATCCCTCCATGCTATTAGAAAAAGGTACTAAAACCTAGCCTACTGAGGATGTCTTTATGAGTCAAATCCAACCGGAGTTTCAAGGCTTTTTACAGCAAATGCTTAATAAAGCATGATTCTCTCCCCACTCTCTCCTTGGCATGGCTGTTGAAGCCATTAAGGAAAATTGTTCAGTTTAAACAATAATCCTGCTTCTGTAGTGGCTCAGAGGTGGCTTCATGCCTTGACTTTGGTTTTAACTCACTGGGCTGTACCCAAGTTAAACTTGGATGAGTGAGTCAGTACATTTCCTTCTTCTGGGAAATGAAAGGATAAATTGTTGAGGACAAGATGTCCACAATTAGGAGGAATGTTGGGAAGTATGACACAGAGTTCTCTTGGAGTTGCTGTGCAACTTCAGCCCACTGCTGGGCCGGAGTGTGACTTCTCACAAACTTCAGAAATTCCTCATCTCTAAGGGTTGCGTAGCTATCCAGCTTTATTTTGTTTTTCTTCCCCACTCATTCATTCGTTCAATCGTATTTATTGAGCGCTTACTGTGTGCAGAGCACTGTACTAAGCACTTCTTGTGGGCAGGTGTCATCTATATCTACTCTGTAATCTCCCAAGTGATTAATCCTGTACTCAAGCACTTTGCTTTGCACACAGTAAGCTCTCAATAAATACCACCGATGATCTTTTGCTTGATACTGAGAAGACTTCACAAGCACTTAGTACAGTGCTCTGCACATAGTAAGTACTCAATAAATACGATTGATGATGATGATGAAAGCCTGAAAGAAAAAAATGGCATAATGGCATAATTAAACACAATTATTTCCTCGTGATGCTTCCGGACTCTTTCAGAAAGACTTGTCTGGTGCTATTATCTTAACAAAAATGCTGGTTGCTTAGGTCATCACCTTAAAAAAAGAGTTCATTTACATGAACCTTTAAATTGTTCCCTGCGTCTCCCTGCATAACCTTCTAATTTACTACCAGGAAGAATCTTGAACTCAGGGAAAATTGGGCTCAAAATTTACTTTTATATGGAAAAACACTTGTATAATGACATTTGTTGACTATTAATATGTCAGACTGTCTCTTACCCTTGGGGTTAGTTTTTCAACTCATGGAAAGGGGAATTTCCTGTTTACTGTGACTACTGAGCCCATCAAGGACACTGGAATCCTGAACTAAAAATATTTTACTTGTCTGTTGCATATTTTAATGCACCTCCTTAGCACTGTGAGGCAACTGACATTCTCTGAGAATGTGCAGAACCTCATCATTCATCATCATTAGCCATTTGGAGAGGTATATGTGGAGGAATTGGCTGGGTTATCAGGAGGTTCCACATAATTCTCCTCTGAAAGTCTGATGGACACAATAAAGACAGAAAGTTCTGTGCTCTTTGTTAGGTGTTGAAAGACTGTCCTGTTGGAGCTCAGATAGATTCCTCAAATTTAGAAGATTAAATTGGTCCAAAGATTTGGGACTGAGATGCGGGCTCGGCCTGTCGTGGGGTTACTGGAACGCATCCTTAACTGGCACGAGGGGCTTCTGTCTTCAGATAAATAATGATGGCATTTATTAAGCGCTTACTATGTGCAAAGCGCTGTTCTAAACGCTGGGGAGGTTACAAGGTGATCAAGTTGTCTCACGAGGGGCTCACGGTCTTAATCCCCCCATTTTACAGATGAGGTCACTGAGGCTCGGAGAAGTAAAGTGACTTGCCCAAAGTCACACAGCTGACAGTTGGCGGAGCTGGGATTTGAACCCATGACCTCTGACTCCAAAGCCCGGGCTCTTTCCACTGAGCCACGCTGCTTCTCCAGCAAGACCTGATCAACTTTCCGAGCCTTCGTGGATAGTGGTTATGGAGCAACTCCAATGAGTCAAAGATATTTATTGCGCACTTTACTGTGTGCAGAGCTCTGTACTGGGCGCTTGGGAAAATACTTCAGTCTCTTACCTGCCAATGTAACAATATCTGTTCAGTGTTATGATCTCTCAAGCTTTGTAACGGACTGGACATGGTCATTTTAACGTGTTAGGAAGCTGCATGGCACAGAAGATAGAGCATGGGCCTGGGAGTTGGAAGGTCATGGGTTCTAATCCCGGTCCCGCCACTCATCTTGGGAAAGTCACTTAACTTCTCTGGGCCTCAGTTACCTCATCTGTCAAATGGGGATTGAAAACCGTGAGCCCCACACAGGACAACCTCACGACCTTGTATCTACCCCAGTGTTTAAAACAGTGCTTGGCACATAGTAGGCGCTTAATAAATACTCACATTATTATTATTAGAAAAGACACAGCATTTGGAATTTCTGCACTCTGAGAGATTTGATTTAGTTCATAAACCAAATCAACATTCAATCGAATTTATTGAGCACTTACTGTGTGCCGAGCACTGTACTAAGCACGTGGGAAGTACAAGTTCATTCATTCATTCAATCGTATTTATTGAGCGCTTACTGTGTGCAGATCACTGGACTAAGTGCTTGGGAAGTACAAGTTGGCAACATATAGAGAAGGTCCCTACCCAACAGCGGGCTCACAGTCTAGAACAAAGAATACTAATGCATATAGCTATAGACTCTACATATATCTGTAATTTATTTCTATTAATGTCTGTCTCCTCTGTTCTAGAGTGTAAACTTGTTGTGGGCAGAGAACATGTCTGTTTATTGTTGCACTGTATTCTCCCCAGCACTTAGTACAGTGCTCTGCACACAGTAAGTGCTCAATAAATATGATTGAATGTTGACACACAGTAAGCGCTCAATAAATACGATTGAATGAATAGTCTCTGTCCCACATAGGGGTCACGGTCTTACCCCTCATTTTACAGATGAAGTAACTGAGGCACAGAGACGTTAGGTGACGCTCAAGGTCACGCAGCCGACAACTGGCAGAACCGGGATTAGAACCCAGGTCCTTTGGATTTTGGGGCCTATACTGTATCCTGTAGGCCATGCTACTTGTCTAACAGCATCATAGCAAGGTCTCTTTCAAGGAGCGGCCGGGTCCGATTGGAATTTGGACCCCTGTGTGTTCTGAAACGTTAATCAATTGTATTTATTAACGTAATCGTTAATGGGATGATGAGCTACAGACTCCCGTTGTCATATTTAGTCTTTGCATGGGATCTCTGAAGCATGTGCCCACACGGAGCCCTTCAGGAAATGCCACCTCCATTGCCTTCTCTAACAAAAGTGAGTTCTTAATACTTTGCCCTGTTCTCCTTAATTTGTTCAATGATGAGCCATGAAAGCAATGAAGATATTTTTGAAGGAAATAATATTTTTGTGTGCCTTATATTTGGAGCTATGTTTCGTGTCATTGAAATTGGCTAAGCCAGCGCTGTTAACAGTTCCAGACATTAATCAGTTCTTACTGTTTGACTCTACAGTTCTCTTTACCGCACATCATTCTGCGTCTCCAAATTCTGTTGACACAAAGAAATGCGCTTCTGTTAGATTTACTTGATTTTGTTAAAGACTGGATATAGACTTGTACATATTTATTCTATTTATTTTATTTTGTTAATATGTTTTGTTTTGTTGTCTGTCTCCCCCTTCCAGACTGTGAGCCTGCTGTTGGGTAGGGACCGGCTCTATATGTTCCCCCTCTCCCCTCTCTCCATCCCCCCCACCTTACCTCCTTCCCCTCCCTACAGCACCTGTGTATATGTATATATGATTGTACGTATTTATTACTGTTTATTTTACTTGTATATATTCTATTTATTTTATTTTGTTAATATGTTTCATTGTCTGTCTCCCCCTTCTAGACTGTGAGCCTACTGTTGGGTAGGGACTGGCTCTATATGTTGCCAACTTGTCCTTCCCAAGTGCTTAGTACAGTGCTCTGCACACAGTAAGTGCTCAATAAATATGATGGAATGAATGAATGAATGAATGAATGGATGGATGAACGGGGAAGAGTTATGAGGGAAAACATATTTCTTTCTTTTAAATGGAATTTCCTCACCCCATCAAAGGAGTCATTTTTAAATGAAAGCCATATCATTCTCTGAGTTTAGTTCCCATGGGTGCAGTCACCTTGGTAACATCACACTGTACAAGGAATATATACATATGAAATATGATTTTGCCCTTCCTCATAATGTTTGATCAAACCATATTAGAGAAACACATGACCCAAATGAGTGAGTGGGTGCACTTTTTAAATGAATTCCAGAAGGAATAGGGACATTTAAGATTGAAATTCAAACAGAGGTGAAGTTCTGAACATTTGAATTCTCTCTTTCCAAATGTTTCCCCCTTAATAGAGTAATGGACTTAGTTGATTTCCAGATGTAAACAGGAGACCACAGATTGCAAACAAAATCAAACTGCTCTCTTTCAATTACAGGGTTAAATTGGATATAATAGAAGGAAGTGATCCCATTTATGTTAAGTACCAACTCTCTGCTTAAGAAAACAGAATGATATGCACAATAGGCAGAACTGTAATTTCAGGGCCAGGTCAGTAATATAAGTGTATGGATTTAAACCATGGACATATTAGCACTGAAGTAATGACTGCAAACCTATTGTTGACTATTTCTCTAGAAATAGCCTAGAAATATTTGCAGCTGTGCTAAACAAAAGCATTGAATCCAGAAATGCAGGGGAAAACACACCTGGCTTGGGTTTGGCATGTGGCTTTCAAAGAAAATGACTCGCTTGACAATTCTGCTGGATAATTTTGGAGGTGGGTGGGGTGTTGTAACTGAGAATGCATTCATGTTTTTGCATCTCTGAGATGTCTCTGTAATTTAAAACATAAGCTCTTTGTTTCTACCAACTTTCTTGTATTGTTCCTTCTAAAGTGTTTAATACAGTGCTCTTACAGTAAATGTTCAATAAATACTATCCATTGAATGATAGAGTTAAAATGATAGTTATCCAACGTCAGCTTCACTGATGCTGACCTCTCCTCATCCTCCTAATATCTCTCTGGCCACTCATTCTCAGTTTTTTTCATGGACTCCTCCTCTGCCGCCTTCCCCCTACCCCCACGTCCCACAGCTGCGGATGTCCTTCGAGGTTCAATTCTGGATCCCCTTCTATTCTCCATCCACACTCCCCTCCCTTTGGAGAACTCCTTCATTCACATGGCTTCAACTACCAGCTCTATGCAAATGATACCCAAATCTACATCTCCAGCCCTGATCTCTCTCCCTTTCAGCAGTCTTGCATTTCCTTCTGTTTTCTAGACGTCTCTCTTTGGATGTCCTGCCACCACCTCAAAGTTAACATGTCTAAAACAGAACTCTTTATCTTCCACTCTAACCCTTCCCGTCCCCTGACTTTCCCATAACTATAGACAGCACCATCATCCTTCCTGTCTTACCAGCCCATAACCATAAAGCTACCACATTAATCCAATCACTTCTTATCCCACCTTGATCACTGTATCAGCCTCCTCGTTGACCTCCCAGCCTCCTGTCTCTCCCCACTCCAGTCCATATCTTGTCATATCAGTCCATGTCTTTCCCCACGATCCAGTCCATTCAGCTGTCTGCATCGTTTTTCTACAAAAAACATCCAGGCCATGTTTCCCAACTCAAGAACCTCCAGCGGTTGCCCTTCCACCTCTGCATCCATCAGGAACTCCTTAGCATCGGCTTTGAAGCACCCAATCACCTTGCCTGTCCTATCTCACTTTCATTCATTCAATCATATTTATTGAGCACTTACTGTGTGCAGAGCACTGTACTAAGCGCTTGGGAAGTACAAGTTGGCAACATATAGAGACGGTCCCTACCCAACAGCAGGCTCACAGTCTAGCGGGCTCACCTCGCTATTCTCTTACTACAACCCAGTCTGCACACTTTGCTTCTCTAATAACCTTCTTACTATACCTCAATCTCATTTATCTCTCTGCTAAACTCTCACCCACATCCTGCCTCTGGCATGGAACACCCTCCCTCTTCATATCTGGCAGACAATTACTCTCCTCACCTCCAAAGCCTTATGAAGGCACTTCTCCTCCAAGAGGTCTCCCCAACTGAGTCCTCATTTCCTCTTTTTGACACAACCCTGACTTGCTCCCTTTATTCATCCCCACCCCCCCAGCCCTAACATACGTATCCGTAATTTATTCATTTATATTAATGTCTGCCTCCCTCCCTAGACTGTAAGCTCATTCTGGGCAGGGAATGTGTCTGTTATATTATTACACTGGACTCTCCCAAGTGCTTAGTACAGTTCTCTACACACATTAAGCCTTCAACGAAAACAGTTAACTGACTGACTGACCAGAGTTAAGCTCTTTTATTGGATTCTAATTCTTGAAACACTTGTGTGTCAATGGATCTGGTGTACAGCACTATCACTATGTACCAATTGCTTAGCTTCATTCACATAAGGAAAATCTGCAAGTTGCGTCTTTTAGTATTACTGAGAAAGACAAAGGGTTCGTCTTCAATGCTAAGAATCTTTTTTTTTTCTGAATGCCTGGATGCTGTTTCTGAGTGATTGTCTGCATTCAACAGTTCATTCCTTTTATTTTTCAATCAAAACCAATTTAGTGCTGGAGATAGGTTATTCTATAGCTAGATTAACTATCTTATATTCACTTCTCCTGAAATGCGGGGAGTTTGTTGTTGACAAATCTTACTTTAAGGGAAAATTCATGCTGCACTGCATGCACCCTGATGAGGCCAACTGAGGCAATAAGCTTACTGGAGGAATTGTTTCTTCCAGTCTCCTATTGCTTTCAACATTGTTGGGAGAATGCTTCCTATCAGTCAATCCATGGTAATCTTTGAACACTTACTGTGTGCAGAGCACTATGGTAAGTGCTTGGGAGAGTACAGTGTAACACAAATGGTAGACCTATTCCTTGTCCACAACAAGCTGACAGACTAGATGGGGAAACAGGCAGACATTAGTACTAATAAATGATTTATAGGTGGAGCAGAGGGTGGGGTGACTACCAAATGCCTAAAGAACACAGATCCAAGAGGATAGATGAGGAAGAAGGGAAAGGGAGCTAGGTAAAAGAGGGCTTAATAGAGTAAGGCCTCTTGGAGGAGATGTGACCTTAATAAGGTGGGGCAAGTGGTAGTCTGGTATATATGGATGGGGAAGGAGCTCAAGGCTAGAGGGAGGACTTAAAAAAGGGGTAAAATAGGTGATAAGAGGGCACAGCAAGCAAGCTAGTGCTAGAGGAGTGAAATGTGCGTGCTGGACTGTAGTAGGAAATCAGCATTTCAAGCTGATTTGAGATCTTCAAAGCTAATGCTAAGGAGTTTCAGTAGATGGGCAACCACTGGAGTTTCTTGAGGAGTGGGGAGGTGTAGACTCAACTTTTTTTAGAAAAATGATTGAGGCAACAGAGTGAAGTTTGAACTGGAGTGGGGTGAGACAGGAGGCAAGGAGGTCAGTGAGGAGGCAGATGCAGTAGCCCAAAATGCACAGTGAAAACATGCATTATGCAAGAACTTAGTGTAATTTGGTTAGTCTCCAATTCCAACATTTCCCTGCACTCCCTTTCCTTTTAGGAACCATGAAAGTGGGGAAGGGTGTAGAGGGGACAAGAATGGTGCTCAAGGGCCCCCAAATCCTCTGACTTTATCCTGAGAAGATTCAACACTCTAGATCCTAGAGGGAACATGCACCGTGTATATTCCAGTCCAGATATCAATCCAAGCACTTTAAATCTAAACACTAAAAGTCAGCAAGGGAACCTGGAACATTGCTCCACAATAACCAAACTGGTTAGGTTCGAAAGTTCCAATCAATCAATCAATCATTCATATTTATTAAATGCTTACTATGTACAGGGCACTGTACTACTCAGTTCATTCATTCATTCATTCAATTGTATTTATTGAGCGCTTTCTGTGTGCAGAACACTGTACTAAGCACTTGGGGAGTCCAAGTTGGCAACATAAAGAGACAGTCCCTACCCAACAATCGGCTCACAGTCTAGAAGGGGGAGACAGACAACAAAACAAAACATGTGGACAGGTGTCAAATCATCAGAATAAATAGAAGTAAAGCTAGATGCACATCATTAACAAAATAAATAGAATAGTAAATATGTACAAGTAAAATAAATAGAGTAATAAATCTGTACAAACATATATACAGGTGCTACAGGGAGGGGAAGGAGGTAGGTCGGGGGCATGGGGAGGGGGAGAGGAAAAAGAACTCTGTAATACTGTACTCTCAGTTGGGAAAGTACAGTATTACAGAGTCGGTAGACATGTTCCCAGCCCACAGTCAGTGTCCAGAAGGAGAGACAGACATTAACAGCGTGGTTCAGTGGAAAGAGCACGGGTTTTGGAGTCAGAGGTCATGAGTTCAAATCCCGGCTCCGCCAACTGTCACCTGTGTGACTTTGGGCAAGTCACTTCACTTCTCTGTGCTTCAGTTACCTCATCTGTAAAATGGGGATTAAAACTGTGAGCCCCCCAGGGGACAACCTGATCACCTTGTAACCTCCCCAGCGCTTAGAACAGTGCTTTGCACTTAACTGATGCCATTATTATTATTATAAATAAATAAATTATGGACATGTCCATAAATGCTGTGGGGCTGAGGGAGGGGTGAAAAAAGGGAACAAATTGAAGTGCAAGAACTATGCAGAGGGGAATGGGAGAAGAGGAGTTGAAGGCTTAGTCAGGGAAGGTCTCTTGAAGTAGGTGTGCCTTCAGTAAGGCTTTGAAGGTGACGAGAGGAATTATTTTTCAGATATGAAGAGGTAAGGTGTTCCAGGCCAGAGGCAAGACATGGTCAAAATGGTCAGTGGCAAAATGGTACTATATGCAGAGCACTATACTAGGCACTTGGGAGAGTACAGTGTAAGTTAGCAGACACTTTCCCTGCTCATAATGAACTTAGTCTAAAAGGATCTCCCTAAATTGCTCCTAGAGGTTCCTTGCTGTGAGCTACAGATCGCTGACGGCAGAAGTCCCAAACATTAAGAAGCATGTGATGTGACACGTTATATCAGCCACACAGGGTAGCGGTCATTTTGCAGAAGCACTCTGAGTTTGTCCAATATAGGATATTCATCTGGAGGCATTCCTGACCCCTCTCTCTCCTCCCTGCAGCCCTCTGGCTTGCTCCAACGTCTTTGTTCCCCTTTCATGTCCCTGTGAACTGGAGCACAGAATCCCACAGGAGTTGTTAGAGACGGAGAGACAGAGAACTGAAAATTACAATACTGAACATTGTATACTATACTAGATCTGTGAAGCAGCATAGCCTAGTAATAATTATGGTATTTGTTAAGCGCTTAAGTGGAAAGACTATGCCCTGGGAGTCAGAGGCCCTGAGTTTGAATCTTGATCCTGCCACTTGACTGCTGTGTGACCTTGGGCAAGTCACTTATTTGTCCTTGCCCCAGTTACCATGTGTAAAGTGGAGCATTAAGATTGTGAGCCCCATGTGGGATTGGGACTGTGACCAAACTGCTTACCTTGCATCTACCCCTGCACTTGGAACAGTGCTTGACACATACTTAGTGCTTAAGGAATGCTATTATTCTAATTATTTTTATTATATTGTAAGCTCTTTGAGTGCAGGGATTGTGTCTACTTATTTTATCATACTCTTCCAAATGCTTAGTACAGTGCTCTGCATAAAGTGAATTTTTAATATATACCATTGGTCAATTAAATTGGCTAAAGATGCTGATGCTATATCATCATCATCATCATCAATAGTATTTATTGAGTGCTTACTGTGTGCAGATCACTGTACTAAGCACTTGGGAAAGTGCAGTATAACAGACTTATTATTATTAATTGTATTTATTGAGCACTTAGAGTTGGTAGATACGTATCCTACCCACGATGAGTTTACAGTCTAGAGAGGCAATCCATAACAGACTAGCTGAAAATCAGATTGTTTGATATAAAATTGGTCTAATGACTACTTTAATCAAATGTTAAGGACAACCTGATATCTCAGTGATCAGTCTGACTTTGGTGGTACCAGAAATATGAAAAAGCAAGTTAAAAATTGCAGCCAATCCCACATAGTAGGACAGAACACAGATTGCAAACATGGTTGCAAAGGAATGAGAGAAAAATTTTAAGCAATATGTCATTGAACTGCCAATTCTAAACTTTGAGAGGCTTAAAAGATTACTCTGTGCATTTTTTATCAAAAAACAGCATACAGTTTAATCTTAAATCTAATCATTTTAGAAATCCCTAACAGTTCAGGGAAATATATTTCCTTCTAATCTGCACTGAAATATGGAAGTGTATACGGCAGCTTTTGTTTAGGATATTTTGGTATTCTAACTTGCACTTTGCTTGTTGTATTAGAAGTGAGAATACCAGTAACCATAGAAACTGTGAAATAATTCATTAAGGTGACACTCTATCATAAATATATTACTATCAAGAAAATTATCAGTTACTTCTTTGTCAGGTTGTTTGGCTTCTTACTGCATTTACATAGTATACGCTGTTGAGTTGATTTCTCGATGGTCTGAAGGGAGTTTGTGACATTTTGTGATTTAAAATAACATTTCAGGAACTTCACAACACACTGTCAAGGCACATAGTACGAGAATGGATTTTGACCTGTTAATTGATCTAAAATGCTCTGGTTAAATGTTCTTACTTAAAAATTAGGATGTATTTTGTGGATACCCAGAGAATGCCTATGAGGAAACCCTCCTGTCCAGTTTATCACTGTCAATCAATTTGTCAATTGGTGACATTTATCGAGTGCTTATTTGGGGCAGAGACTATACTAAATACTTGGAATAGTACAATGCAATAGGGTTGATAGGTATGATTCCTGCCTATAAGGAGCTTACAAACTACTAAAAATCTAGATTTTATCATTCCCTTTACCCATCCTCCTCCTCACCATAGTTTGGGATTGAAGGTTTGTTCTGCTGCCACGCCTTCACTATGATACAATGCATATGTTTGTTCTCTCTCTTTCTCTCCCCACTTCTCTCTCTTCCTTTAGCTTACATACACACACACACCAAACTGTAATTAAATGTAACGTGTACAACACATACAAAAAATAACCTGTGTATAGTTTTACAAGAGGAATTCCTGCAGCATATCATAAATAGGAGCATCCATTGAAATCCCACTGTGGGCAGCACACTCTATTATGTGCTTGGGAACCTCCAACAGAATTTAAAGATGTAGTTTCTGCCCTCTAGGAACTTACATTTTAAAACTTCACAGTGGAACAAAATGAAGTTCTACATGGTCTTGCAAGGTAAAATTTGGCCTCAAAATTTCCTGATGTTGAAAATGAATTTCTGCAGTGATCACATGCCAGTTATGGATGGACATTTTCACTTAGGACAAGGAACATGCCTACCAACTCTGTGTAACACAACTGCTTAGTACAGTGCTCTGCTCACAGTAAGTGCCCATAAAATACAATAGATTGATCAATTGCCATTCCGGATTTTCAGTGAATATATTTCATTGACAGCCAGTGAGTCATTAGAGATCAAGTGTATCAAGTCCACTTAATAAACCGTTTGGTTTCTTGACTGAAAAGACTATATAGTTTGCTCAGATCTGTGGATATTCTAGGCTTAAAATATCGCTAGTTGCAATAAACAGTGATTTAGGACTTAACTTCAAAATGCTGAAGAAACACCAAACAGCTAGCGCAGCAAAAAAAGAAAGAAGCAGGTGCATAATAATTTAAATCAGATCGCCAACCTGGTTTACGCACTAGATTAAGTTTACCTCTACTCTAAACTAATGATAATTCACTAGTGTGAAAGGCAAAGCCACAATAAATAACCACTGATATATTTTTGCAATACCCAGGACACCAATATCAAGACTTTGAAGTCACCTGTTCTGAAGCCCAACCGTTCATTGAAATGCATCCCTTTTGATGCTCCAGGCACTTTTAAACTAGAGGCAATCTGGTGAACAAACTGGTAGCATTAATGGTGAAATAAACACCTAGACTAAGACAAACGTGAAAGCAGTATGGTCCAGTGGAAAGAGCCCGTGACAGGGATTCACTGCCTCTGCCACTTGTCTGCTTATGGGTGACCTTGGACAAGTCATTTTACTATTCTATCTCTTCTCAAAGTGACAAACTTACTACCTGGGAGGATTAGACCTTGTAGCATTATTATTAAGACATTAGAAGTTACTAGCACATCAAATGATTGATCTATGTAAGCTGTAACCCTAAGTGTCATGGCCTGAAGAATATTAATGATGGGACTTTCATGGTCCTGATGTAAGTGAAAATTTGTTTCTAACGTTTTGGTAGACTTCAACCAGGGTTTAGTGTGCTATTTGGTAGTGCTTATTATGTGCCAAATGCTATGCTAAACACTGGGATACATACAAGATAATCAGATTAGATACAGATCCTGTCCCACATCACAGTCTAAGGGAGAGGGAGGACAGATATTTAATTCCCATTTTACAGATAAGGAAACTGAAGCACAAAGCAGTTACGAGACTAAGCCCAGGTCAAAAAATAGGAAAGTGGTTGAGCAGGACAAGCTAGCTGTGGGCAGGGACTGTGTCTGTTTATTGCTTTATTGTACTCTCCCCAGTGCTTAGTACAGTGCTCTGCACACAGTAAGTGCTCAATAAATAAGAATGAATGAATGAATGAATGAATGAGTGAAAGAATCCAGGTCTCCTGACTCCCAATCCCATGCTTTTTTCACTAGGCCATGTTGATTCGCTTTTGTATCTGCGCCCCTTGGAATTTTAAACCCAAATAAAAATTTCCAAGGACACTTGATGTTTTTCTGATAGTATTTACCCCAATTATTTTAGCCCAGGAAATGACAGTCTTGTTCTTCATGCATTGACTAGCTTTGCTCAAGATTATTGAAGTGTCTTCAACCTTCCTCTTTTACTGTCCACGTTTACCTAGGAAGTAGAAGCAAATCTTGGTTTTTTTAATGGTATCTGCTAAAAGCTCACTATGTGTCAAGCATCGTTCTAAACACTGGGGTAGATACAAGTTAATCAGGTTGGGGACAGTCCATGTTCCACATGGGGCTCACAGTCTTAATCCCCATTTTCCAGATGAGGTAACTGAGGCACAGAGAAGTTAAGTGACTTGCCCAAGGTCCCACAGCAGACGAGTGGCAGAGCTGGGACTGGAACCCAGGTCCTTCTGACGCCCAGGCCCACGCTCTATCACAAGGAATTCAGTTCTTGTTCTCTGGGTACTTATTTAATTTGCAGATTATCCAGCCCCATTGCCTCACTGCTGCTTCTCCTTCCTAGTGTCTGCCATCTATCATGTTACTCCTTGCCGGGCAGAGCAAGTGGAAGAAAACTCAGAATCAATTCTGCTGCTAATTGAATGGAGAAGAGAGTTTGGAGGTAATGGTTAAAATGAGACTCTGAGAGATTGGCTGGTTCTCCCCATGACAAACCTAATTGCAGCTTGGAAATCTTTTATGGAAGTCACATTTTTCTTAAAGAGTAGGGAGGGTGAGGACTGCCCAAGGAAAACGTTAAAGAGTTTCCTGAACGAGCCAAGGAATGGTCTCAATATAAAAGCTTAAAGGAAAAAGAAGATAGCCATAGGGGATGTGTTTTCCTTTGTCTCCTGCAACTGTCTGGCATATATATCCTGTATGCTGGCTGTTGCAGCTGTCTCAGACCCCGAGAAAAAGAACAGAAGCAATTTCAGCAGCTCTAGCCTCCTGAACCAGCTTTCCACTTGGCCCAAAACATGTCTTCTCCAAGGTCTCTGTCCCTTCCTCTTCTCCCACTTCCCACTGTCAGCTTACTCAATAGTAGCATTCATTACGGTATTTGTTATAACAGTAATAATAATGATGGCATTTGTTAAGTGCTTACTATGTGCAAAGCACTGTTCTAAGTGCTGGGGAGGATACAAGGTGATCAGGTTGTCCCACATGGGGCTCACAGTCTTAATCCCCATTTTACAGATGAGGGAACTAAGGCACAGAGAAGTTGTTTATTTTATTTTGTTAATATGTTTGGTTTTGTTCTCTGTCTCCCCCTTCTAGACTGTGAGCCCACTGTTGGGTAGGGACTGTCTCTATATGTTGCCAACTGTTCTTCCCAAGTGCTTAGTACAGTGCTCTGCGCACAGTAAGTGCTCAATAAATACGATTGATTGATTGATTAAGTGACTTGTCCAAGGTCATATAGCTGACAAGTGGCAGAGCCTAGATTTGAACCCATGACCTCTGACTCCCATTTATTATGTGCCAGTGTACTAAGTATTCACAATGTACAAGATAATCAGGTCAGACACTGTCCCGATCCTACATGGGTGGGAGTCAGAGGCTAAGTAGGAGGGAGAATAGGTATTGAATCCCCATTGTACGGATGAGGAAACTGAGGGGCAGGGAAGTTAATATAATCAATCAGTCCTTTTTATTGAGAGTTTACTATGTACAGGTTATATTAATGCTAGTTAAGTGACTTTTCCAAATCCCCATTGTACCTATGAGGAAACTGAGGGGCAGGGAAGTTAATATAATCAATCAGTCCTATTTATTGAGAGTTTACTGTGTACAGGTTATATTAATGCTAGTTAAGTGACTTTTCCAGGGTCACACAGCCTGCAAGTGACGGAGTTGAGATTAAAATCTAGGCCTTCTGATTCCTGGCCTGTGCTCTTTCTAGAAGTTTGCTGGGGCTCAGACCTAGGCTGCCGTGTGTAGGCAAGGTGAGGGGGGAGAGGGGAGCAGAACTGAGGGATTGAACAAATCTAAAATGCTCAGGCTGACACGGGGGATTCTCCAGACAAGCTTGGAGGTACACCAGTAGAATGAGGCTCTGAGAACAAGACGCCAAAACTCCTTGTGAAGTGTCTATTAATTCTTCTGCACACTCCCTCTTAGTACAGTGTTCTGCACGGGGTAAGCATTCAATAAATAATATTGATTGTTTTTCTTCTTCCCAGACCATCCCTGCTGCCAATTCCTTGCCCCGTGCAGATTTGGGTCCAAACGAAGACAAATAGCACTTCCTATTTATAATGACAGGCCTATTGTCATTCATTTCTATTCTCACCTTTCCAGGCTAGCGTGAGTAACTCAGAGCTAACTCCAGTACCATAAAAAAAGAAGCCATTTTTGAATCAGACTTGCTGGGAGTCTTCTCAACTATTTTAATGGCATTTGTTAAGTGCTCACTATGCATCAGGCATTGTACTGAATTCTGAGGTTCATACAAGCTAATCAGGTTGGACACAGTCCGTGTTCCACATGGGACTCACAGTCTTAATCCCCATTTTACAGATGAGGTAACTGAGGCACAAGGAAGTTAAGTGACTTACCCAAGGTCTCACCTAGTTGGGCTCAAATCAGTTAAACTGGGGAGATGATGCTATCATGAATCATGGTGTTATCATGAATCACTGGGATGGGAGGGCACAAAATTCATTAGGATTGGGTAAATAGGTGTGTTAGCTTGGCCCTACCTCTTTGTGCTTCAGTTTTCTCTTCTGTAAAATGGTTTTAAGATATCTGCTCTCCTTACTTTAGATCATGAGCCCCATGTTGGTACAAGGACTTCGTCCAATCTGATTACCTTGAATTTACACTGGTGTTTAGGACTGTGCTTTGGCACATAATTAAATTCAATCAATCAATTTATCCCAGAATAAAATAATTGGAGAGATAATGAAATTGTTACAATATTGAAATAGTGTGTCAGAGCTATGGAAAACAATTTTACCTCATTATTCTGCTTTTTCAGACTGACTGAACTAGGCACAGTTCCCACTAACTCCTCGTAGTACAGGGCAGGATCAAAGTTTCATCCCAATTAACTTGAAATGTATACCCAGGAGAAAATAGGCTGTTTTATTCTTTCTCCAAAATGACCCTTTTATCTCATTAAAACATTATTGAAAAGTATCTAATGTTTGCTTAGGAAATGGAATAGTTTTTCACAATACCAAAAAGAGAAGAAGACAAGCATTCTAGGTTAGATGAAGGCACATTGATCAGAATACTGAGCCACACTTACATGTATTTGCTCTACAAGAAAAATTATCTATTGTCAGATATTCAGACATCAGTTTCCTGAACAATGCATTTTCACAATTGGAGCAAGTAACCGGAAAGCACGGTTTATGTTTCGTGTCAAATATTAGCTCTCTACACCTTCCTGGGTGAGTTTCCATTGTTCTGTAAGGACAAGACTTGAAGAAAATCTGACAGTTTATAAAAACACAATCAGTGAACATATTTAACCGTTTTCAGTGACCCCCGAGAAAATTCCAATGTCTAAGTTAGTGATTACTGGTGCTACATAAACAGACACCGTTTTACGTAAAGCAATCTCTATAAGATTCTCTATGATATGAGACTAGGTCTTGAATTTCCTTTGTAATTCCTTGCAACATCCAGATAAGTACTCTCTAGTGTGGGTTCTCAGTGTTGTGCCTGAGACTCTGAACTGGATGAGTATTTCCTATAGTTTATCAGTCTTTTTGGGTAGCATGCATCTCCACTGAATCCACAAGGAGGGAGAGAGATTTTCTTATGCCTTTAAGTGGGAGATGGTCATTCCAGTTCATGTCTAGAGAAATGGCTTGAATGAAACTCAAAAGCAAAAGAACCCTCTACCTATATGCCAGCCACATATCCAGCCAAAGAAAAATACTGAATCTTAGAAGATATACATTGATGGTATTGAGTACTTTGTGCAGAGTACTGTACTAAACACTTGGGAGAATATAATATAACTGAGTTGGTAGATTCCCTGCCCAAGAGACCAAGAGGGTTTCTGAGAGACTCCTAACTTAATTCCTGGTGGAGACACATATCTTCATCAATATTGGATCAGACTTACTGCAGTTACTAGAAGAGAACATCAGTTTCCAGAGTATGCCATCCTTACTGCCCAAACAGTGAGTGACTACAGTTGAAGATTTCCATGACCTCAATCAGAAACATCAAAGGGACCAGAGACAGGTATGGTGAACACAGAGGCCTAACTCCCTATTTCAGAATCTTATCGACTTCTAACTGGCCATCTCCATTCATATAAGATTTCCTGCGGAATCTCACCACTGCTTCCTCAACAAAATTTCTGAGTCAGTCGGTCAATCGTATTTATTGAGTGCTTACTACATGCAGAGCACTGGAAGAGGGGAGTGTAGCAATAAACAGATACGTTCCCTGCCCTCAATGAACTTAGAGTCTAGAGGGGGAGACAGACATTAATTTATATTACCGATATGTACATAAGTGCTATGAGGCTGGGAATGGGTTGAATAGAGGGAATAAGGGTGATGCAGATGGGAGTGGGGGAAGAGGAAAGGAGGATTTAGGGAAGGCCTCTTGGAGGAGATGTGCCTTCAGTAAAGTTTTAAAGTCGGGGAGAGTCATTGTCTGTTGGATATGAGGGCATTCCAGACCAGAAGCAGGATGTGGCCAAGAGGTTGGTGAGATAGATGAGATCTGAGATGCCTAGCTGATTTTTTTTTGCACTTCCATGTGTAATTTCTAGACTGTGAGCCCACTGTTGGGTAGGGACTGTCTCTATATGTTGCCAACTTGTACTTCCCAAGCGCTTAAGTACAATGCTCTGCACACAGTAAGTGCTCAATAAATACGATTGATTGATTGATTAATGGGACAATATCTTCAGAAATTCTAAGGACAGACTGTGCAGTAAGCACTACATATTGAATGGCAAAAAGATACATTGCATAATTGCAGCATACCAGATAAAAAATAGAAGCCAAAAATATCATAGCTGTTAGAGTGACAGGAAAAACAATATTTTATAAACCATACAAATTCTAAAAGACAAAAACAGACCTCTTAGATGGTAATCATTACCTACACTGTACAATCCTTATCTCAGTTGTTCTACCAATATTCATGGCCAAAGATATCATGGGTACTGTGAAGTGTTCCAAAGGAGATTATTCCTCCAGGGCTGAACTTTTTCTCTAAGGTAGGTCACTGGCTTCAGCAATGGAAGAAGAGGAAGGAGTGGGGTTTAGGCAGGAGGTGAATGTTGGAATTACTCAATATGAGTTTTGGAATTGGATGGGGGACGGGATAATATGAGAACTAACTTGCCTGAATTGTGCTGGTGGAATTGAATTTCCTGCTACCAGCTCTCAACCAGGAGTGCCTGAATTTGCTTATTTTCTTCTTGACTGTAAGCCCGTTTTTGGGTGGGGACCGTCTCTGTATGTTGCCGACTTGTACTTCCCAAGCGCTTAGAACAGTGCGCTGCACACGGTAAGCGCTCAATAAATATGATTGAATGAATGAATGAAGTCAGGGCAATTCCAGTAATGTAGACAAGTGCTGAGAATACCTACTGATCCAGTAAGTTACCTTTGAAGATAAAAATTGAATATAATTTGTTCTACTCTTTCCTTTGCAATGCTTATGTTCTCGGCTTTGTGATGCGGCGTACTGTTAGTGTCCTATTATTTATTCATCCAGTCATATTTACTGAGTGCTTACTGTGTGCAGAGTACTGTATGAATTGGGAAAGTACAATATAAAAATAAACAGACACATTCCCTGCCCACAGTGAGCTCACAGTCTAGAGGATGAGCTTCCACAGCCCTGAATTGGGTACAGTGGCAAATTAGAGAAGCAGCATGGCTCAATGGAAAGAGCACGGGCTTTGGAGTCAGAGGTCATGGGTTCAGAATCCCAGCTCTGCCACATGTCTGCTGTGTGATCTTGGGCAAATCACTTACCTTCTCTGAGCCTCAGTTACCTCATCTGTAAAATGGGGATTAAGACTGTGAGCCCCACGTGGGACAACCTGATCACCCTGCATCCTCCCCAGCGCTTAGAACAGTGCTTTGCACATAGTAAGCGCTTAACAAATGCCAATTATTATTATTAGTATATTATCTAGAATCAGGAAATCTGCATTCCAACCCCAGCTTTTCACGTAGGATAATGCCTGCTGTGGCGACCTCAGCTGCGGTGAAGATTTCTGACTGAAGAACCACATAGGACATCCAATATGGCAGACAGGCCTCCTGGGAATCCTAAAAAATAGCTTGCTATTGTGCTCTGGAAAAGTCTGCAGACACTTCGTGCAAATAATCTGCTGGGTTATGGTGGTATTAATAATAATAATGGCATTTATTAAGTGCTACTATGTGCAAAGCACTGTTCAAAGTGCTGGGGAGGTTACAAGGTAATCAGGTTGTCACCCAGGGGGCTCACAGTCTTAATCCCCATTTTACAGATGAGGTCACTGAGGCCCAGAGAAGTTAAGTGACTTGCCCAAAGTCACCCAGCTGATAATTGGTGCAGCCGGGATTTGAACCCATGAACTCTGACTCCAAAGCCCATGCTCTTTCCACTGAGCCACGCTTTTCAACAATCACTTTAACTGTAAATGGTTCTGCTCTCTAGACAGTAAGTTCACTGTGGGCAGGGAACGTTTCTATACTCTACTGTATTGTAATAATAATAATGGTATTTGTTAAGCCCTTACTATGTGTCAAGCACTGTTCTAAGCGCTGGGGGAGATACAAGGTAATCAGGTTGTCCCACTTGGGGCTCACAGTCTTAATCCCCATTTTACAGATGAGGGAACTGAGACACAGAGAAGCTAAGTATATATGTATATATGTTTGTACATATTTATTACTCTATTTTATTTGTACATGTTTATTGTATTTATTTTATTTTGTTAATATGTTTTGTTCTCTGTCTCTCCCTTCTAAACTGTGAGCCCACTGTTGGGTAGGGACCGTCTCTATATGTTGCCAACTTGGACTTCCCAAGCACTTAGGACAGTGCTCTGCACACAGTAAGCGCTCAATAAATACGATTGAATGAATGAATGAAGTCATTGCCCAAAGTCACACAGCCGACAAGTTGCGGAGTCCGGGATTAGAACCCATGACCTCTGACTCCCAAGCCTGTGCTCTTTTTCACTGAGCCATGCTGCTTCTCTAAGTACTTAGTATAGTGCTCTCCAAACAGTAAGTGCTCAATAAATACGCTTGAATGATTGCATGTGCAAAAACCAAAAAAATTCTGCACAATAATAATAATAACGTTGGTATTTGTTAAGCGCTTACTATGTGCAAAGCACTGGTCTAAGCGCTGGGGTAGATACAAGGTAATCAGGTTGTCCCATGAGGGGCTCACAGTCTTCATCCCATTTTCCAGATGAGGGAACTGAAGCCCAGAGAAGTGAAGTGAGTTGCCCAAAGTCACACAGCTGACAAGTGGCGGAGCCAGGATTTGAACCCATGGCCTCTGACTCCAAAGCCCAGGCTCTTTCCACTGAGCCACACTGCTCCCCAATAGGACCCATAACTGAGGTGTGTTTGCCTAAGAGAGGTTTGGTTAGATCCCACTGTTGGGTAGGGACTGTCTCTATATGTTACCAACTTGTACTTCCCAAGCGCTTAGTACAGTACTCTGCACACAGTAAGTGCTCAATAAATACGATTGATTGATTGATTGATTGATTAGAAGGGTTTGTCTGTGCATCCTAACAGTTCTACCAATGCCAAGGCCAAGCCATGCAACCCAACATCATCATCAATCGTATTTATTGAGCGCTTACTATGTGCAGAGCCACAACATGGCTCCTCCTCCCTCTGCCAGTTACATGACACTGCCCTGGTGCCCACTTACCACACTCAACCATGCAGTCATTCATTTATTCATTCAATCGTATTTATTGAGCGCTTACTTTGTGCAGACCACTGTACTAAGCGCTTGGGAAGTCCAAGTCGTGATGGAGGCACAGGCAGGGCCCAATGGGCTGGACGGCGGCCACAGAACTCCCCCCTCTGAAGGTCGCCCCTGCCCCAGACTGCCGCTGGCCCTGGGGGGTTTAGTTTTTGTCATTTTTTAAAAATAAAAAGAAAATCACCGCAGCTTAGTGGACATAGCACAGGCCTGGGAGACAGAAGGACCTGGGTTCTAATTCCGGCTCCATCACATGACTGCTGTGTGACCTTGGGCCAGTCACTTCACTTCAGTGGCTCAGTGGAAAGAGCCCGGGCTTTGGAGTCAGAGGTCATGGGTTCAAATCCCGGCTCTGCCAACTGTCAGCTTTGTGACTTTGGGCAAGTCACTTCACTTCTCTGTGCCTCAGTTCCTTCATCTGTAAAATGGAGATTAAGACTGTGAGCCCCCCGTGGGACAACCTGATCACCTTGTACCCTTCCCAGCGCTTAGAACAGTGCTTTGCACATAGTAAGCGCTAAATAAATGCCATTATTATTATTATTATTATTATTCAGTCAGAGGTCATGGGTTCGAATCCCAGCTCCGCCAATTGTCAGCTGTGTGACTTTGGGCAAGTCACTTAACTTCTCCGTGCCTCAGTTACCTCATCTGTAAAATGGGGATGAAGACTGTGAGCCCCCCGTGGGACAACCTGATCACCTTGTACCCTTCCCAGCGCTTAGAACAGTGCTTTGCACATAGTAAGCGCTAAATAAATGCCATTATTATTATTATTATTATTATTCAGTCAGAGGTCATGGGTTTGAATCCCAGCTCCACCAATTGTCAGCTGTGTGACTTTGGGCAAGTCACTTCACTTCTCCGTGCCTCAGTTCCCTCATCTGTAAAATGGGGATGAAGACTGTGAGCCCCCCGTGGGACAACCTGATCACCTCGTAACCTCCCCAGAGCTTAGAACAGTGCTTTGCACATAGTAAGCGCTTAATAAATACCATTATTATTATTATTCTGTGGGCCTCAGTTATCTCATCTGTAAAATAGGGATTAAGACCATGAGCCCCATGGGGGACAGGGACTGTGTCCAACCCTATTTGCTTGTATTCACTCCAGTGCTTAGTACAGTGCCTGGCACGTAGTAAGCGCTTGACAAGTACCATTATTATTATTTTTTCACATGCTAATGGCCTGTGTCCCTCCCTCCTGGGGAATGACATGGGAATTCCCTCTTCCCAGTGCCGCCACCTGGTAGGAAGATCTAGTGACCTAATAAATTAAATTCTGAAGATGATCAATCAGGGGCCACTATAAACCGCTGGTTTATCGGACCGTCTCGAAGGATTTCCTAGGATTAAACGCGCCAATCCATCCTGGAATTGCGCCCTGCCAGTCTACTCATTTGCTGTAGACTTGCTCCTACCGCACAAGACAGGACCAGAAAAATTGCAAAGGATGAGGAAAATATCTGAATTGGAGATATTTTAAAATTTGGAAGTATCTCTCTAACAGATTTAAGAGTCATTAGGATCGGGAGCACAGTCTTTAACAATTAAGTATTGTTCAGTATTTTTGCCATTCCCCAGAAATGGCCGGACCTCGGATTTGTAAACAAATGCCAGGTTTTTATAGTACAGATGGCTTCAAGCATTTGTATATGGTATTTGTTTTGGCTTGCTGGTGTTTGATTTCTAGCTGAGCATTTGAAAGTATATGTAATCTGGGGCCTAGCAGTTAATGTGTCCCCTGCAGGCAGACTCCATATAAATTAGAAAGAAATTCAATTACCGAACTCCTGATAACTAATCTCAACAGAATGCAAATGGATTAAGGTGGTTAAATGTTCACTCTCTTATACATGCAACATTTCAAACTGCAAAACAGGTTCTTTACAAAAATGGACTGTTGGTTTATGCTTTGAGGTTTCATGAAGCCCATTTTATAGTGCGGTATTTATTGCAACCCAAAAGAGTAAGGAAAATTGAAAGGTGAAAAGACAACTCAATTCTTGTTCAATGCATATAATGCTATATTACATTTCTCTAATAAAAAAAAATTGTAGAGCTGGTACTTGGGTACACTGGTGAAATGGTAAATGAGAAATGAGAAGTAAGATTGGGTTTGTCTTTGCCACAAAGGGTTTCCTCAGCCCATTAAATAGAATCTGTACTATTCTATAGAAAAGATTGTCATATTTTTTTTTTCCATATGAACTACAACCAATCCTCTAGATTGTAAGCGCATTAAGGCAAAGGAACGTGACTGCTAATCCTGTTGTGTTATAGTCCCCCTAACATTTAGTATGATGCTCTGCACATAGTATATATGTATATATGTTTGTAAGTATTTATTACTCTATTTGTTTATTTTATTTGTGCATATTCTATTTATTTTATTTTGTTAATATGTTTTGCTTTGTTCTCTGTCTCCCCCTTCTAGACTGCGAGCCCACTGTTGGGTAGGGACCGTCTCTATATGTTGCCAACTTGTACTTCCCAAGCGCTTAGTACAGTGCTCTGCACACAGTAAGTGCTCAATAAATATGATTGAATGAATGAATGAATGAATAAATACAATTGAATGAATAATAAGAGCTCAATTTATTTTACTTGTACATTTCTATCCTACTTATTTTATTTTGTTGGTATGTTTGGTTCTGTTCTCTGTCTCCCCCTTTTAGACTGTGAGCCCACTGTTGGGTAGGGACTGTCTCTATGTGATGCCAATTTGTACTTCCCAAGCGCTTAGTACAGTGCTCTGCACATAGTAAGCGCTCAATAAATACGATTGATTGATTGATTGATTGATAACAAATTTCATGTATTGAAGTAGTCTGGACTAGTGGAAAGAGCATAGGCCTGGAGTCAGATGACTAGGGTTCCTGTCCCGATTCCACCACATATGTGCTGTGTGACCTTGGGTAAGTCATTTAACTTTTTTGTGCCTCAGTTTCTGTATAGCGATTCAATGCTACTTCTCTCTCTTAGTCTGTGAGCCCCACGTGGGACCTGATTATCCTCTATCTACCCCAGCATTTAGTACAGTCCTTGGCACATAGTAATCACTTTACAAATACCACAGTAATAGATATTTATTTATTTGTAAAATAATCTCTCTTCCATTCAGGACCATTGTTTTATTCAGAATAGGCAATTTAGTATAATTTGAGGCTGGAAGACTTTGGAATATTTTTGAAGGGAAGGGCTGTTGCTATTTATATGACCTACTTGAAAAACTTATCTGAAATTGAAACGTTTTGCATACCATTCTAATCAATCAATCAATTGTATTTATTGAGCGCTTACTGTGTGCAGAGCACTTTACTAAGCGCTTGGGAAGTACAAGTTGGCAACATAAAGAGACGGTCCCTACCCAACAGTGGGCTAGTAGGATCATTTCTAGGCACACTGAAATAAGTGATATTTATGTAAAATCTTGTGAATGCTTGTGATATGTGACTTTGGGCAAGTCACTTCACTTCTCTGGGCCTCAGTTACCTCATCTGTTAAATGGGGATTAAGACTGTGAGCCCCCTGTGGGACAACCTGATCACCTTGTAACCTCCCCAGCACTTAGAACAGTGCTTTGCACATAGTAAGCGCTTAATAAATGCCATTATGATTATTATTACTATATTGATGTTTACATAAAAATCTTGTGAATGCTTGTGATATTGATGTGGGAATACTTTGGCAAGAGGTCTCTAGAGACTGGCTTTGTTGGGACACCTGAAAATTTGGCAGGAGAAAGTGAAAGCTTTTCTCAGATGACTATTCGGAAGTGCCTGCGTATAGATCAGGAGGTTCTATAATGTGGACAGTGATTTATTTAAATGGTTAAACTTCGTGTCCTTCCCTTCTCCTTTAATTAGTTCTTTATAAAAATTGAGCCCGTGAATAATGCATATTAATCAACTTCACAGTCAACTGTAACCAACATTCATTACCAAGCCAAGCATACCAGTCTCCACTATGGACGGGTTCTCACTCAAACGGACAGCAGAGCACGTGAACATTTACTCTTTCAATCTCTACGAGCTAACAGTGAGTAGATTTCATTGGATACTTTGAAAATGCATGAATGTTGGGCTTGTCCAGCTCAAAAGCAAACTCAATTGAAATTGGGTCAGGTTTGGACATCCCCTCTAACCCACTAAAGCTCTAAGTTTATGGCCGTTCCCAGACTAAGCCCTCTCCTTCCTCTCCCCCTCCTCCTCCTCCCCATCCCCCCCCGCCTGACCTCCTTCCCCTCCCCACAGCACCTGTATATATGTATATATTTTTGTACGTATTTATTACTCTATTTTATTTGTACAGATTTATTCTATTTATTTTATTTTGTTAATATGTTTTGTTTTGTTGTCTGTCTCCCCCTTCTAGACTGTGAGCCCGCTGTTGGGTAGGGACTGTCTCTATATGTCGCCAACTTGTACTTCCCAAGCGCTTCGTACAGTGCTCTGCACACAATCAGCGCTCAATAAATACGATTGAATGAAAGAATGAATAAATGACAAGGGCAGCAGGGAAGCACACATGACTTTTCACACATGCCCAGCTTTTCTGGCTGGGACCGCAACTCCCAGCAGCCGTCTGAGTCACCTGCACATACCTGAAGACGTAGACAGTTGTAGCCTCCCACGCATGGAAATCCAGTTCCATTTTGGTGCCACTCAAATCCAATGATAATAATAATAATAATAACAATGGCATTTATTAAGCGCTTACTATGTGCAAAGCACTGTTCTAAGCGCCGGGGCATTTACAAGGTGATCAGGTTGTCCCACGTGGGGCTCACAGTCTTCATCCCCATTTTACAGATGAGGTAACTGAGACACATAGAAGTGAAGTGACTTACCCAAAGTCACATAGCTGACAATTGGCGGAGCGAGGATTTGAACCCATGACCTCTGACTCCAAAGCCTGGGCTCTTTTCATGGAGCCACGCTCCTTCTTCAAGATACCTGAGAGTATCGATCATATCTACTAATTCTCTTGTACCCTCCTAAAAGCATAAAATAGTGTTTGGTACACAGTTATTTCTCAATGAATACTACTGATTAATTATCATCATCATCATCATCATCAATCGTATTTATTGAGCGCTTACTATGTTCAGAGCACTGTACTAAGCGCTTGGGAAGTACAAATTGGCAACATATAGAGACAGTCCCTACCCAACAGTGGGCTCACAGTCTAAAAGGGGGAGGCAGAGAACAAAACCAAACATACTAACAAAATAAAATAAATAGAATAGATATGTACAAGTAAAATAAATGGAGTAATAAATATGTACAAACATATATACATATTAATTGATTGAGGTGGGGTGGAGCTATGGCCTGACTAGGCTGTATTCATCCAATCATATTTATTGAGTGCTTACTGTGTGCAAAGCACTGTACTAAGCCAAGATAACAATAAACAGAAACATTCCCTGCCCACAGCGAGCTTACGGAGGACTGTACTGGGCCTGAACAGGTTAGGATGGAGCAAGAGACTTTCGAATTTTCGTTCTGGTTCCGACATTTAATTTTTAACCCAGATTGTCCTAAGTGTGAAGTTCCTCACTAGAAGTAAGGAAGACCTTTTTGGAAGCATCTCTATCTTAGAAACATCCCAGAGAAATTTTAGCACCATTCATATTTAGTGGGTGTCCATTCAGTGCAAAGCACTGTACTAAGCACTTGGGAAGTACAAAACAAAGAAGTGACACTGTTCTGCCCATAATGAACTTACACAATAATGAGGGAGATAGGATATGATCGGAGATTATAGCAAAACCCAACTCATGCCACACGATTAGCTATAAAAAGATCAATAAATCGATCAATATTTGTTGAGAGCTTACTGTTTGCAGAGCACTGTATTAAGCACTTGGGAAGGTACAACACAATTGAGTTGGGAGATATGATCCCTGTCCACAAGAGTTTATGGCCTACGGGAAAGATAAAAATGTATCTAGTCCAGAGATTTGGGGATATTAGGGATCATAAGAAGGATGGAAAAGATTTCTAGCAATAGTCATCTGAACACAACATTCGAGAAGTCTAGAGAGTCCAAAAGTTTTAAGACTAGACTTTTTGGGAATTCGGGAATCATTTTAGTGCAAAAAGTTGAGTCTCATGTGTGGAATATCTTGAAAGATCTAAAGATAAACAAGTAAAAATAGAGATTTGACTGGACTTTGCTCCTGCATTAAAGGATTAAAGTATTAATTCGGCTAACCCAGACTGCCGGGAAATCATATTGTTGCACTGGCCAGGACTGAGAGTTGAATGAAGATCAGTCTCCTTTCAGCCTTTTTATTAGGCTGGAAATAAATTCTCAGCTTGTGGGCATAGCTTTGCCAATAAACGTAGAAAATATTCTGTGTGTCCAAGACACAAAGAAAAACATCTTGCACAGTCCCAGATTTTATTGTCTCTGGTTTAACTTCCTTAAAACACAAACAGTATTAACCTCCTGATCTGCCGTCTGTATTGTAAATAAAACCTGTAAATAAAACCAGTGACTCACAGTAAAATACAATAACACTCCAATTATGATAAATTGTTATAAAAATCACCATAGCAAACCTTTTCTCTTGAAAGATGCAGTTCAACCTTACTCCAGAAAGCTTCACTCTTCAATGTTGTTGTTGTTTTTTTAAAAATTTAGAATAACAAATGATTCTGAGCTCTGCTTAAAATGACTTCCTGTGCATGTTCAGTGCGTCCTCTTCCAATATAGGTCCTGCTTCATGAGTATTGGTCCAACCCCTATTATCCAAATCAAAATTCCCAACCCATTACAAGCATCACTAGAACAACAAATTAGGGTTAATTTTTTTTCTGCCCTTAGGCACCAGGTTAAACCTTACAGTCTTGGGAGTTGAATTAATAATAATAATAATAATAATAATGATCATATGATGGCCAGTCAGTGAGTAACTACTATGTCCCAAGCATGGTGGTAAATAAAAACATTTAGCTGGTTACAATCTCTACCCTTTATGAGGTTCACAGTCTAAAAGGGAATCCCAATTATGCCAAAAGATTTTCCAAACATTTACATATTTGGACTCTTCATCTTTTCCAGTATTAAAGCATCATTGATTTTGGAATGGTTCCAATCAGTATTTGAGTATTTGGTATAAAGAACATAGAGATTAACAATCATTTTGACCCGTCATTTCCCTGGAAACTTCAGAAGTGGCAGTTGAAGCAGCGTGGCTCATTGGAAAGAGCCCGGGCTTTGGAGTCAGAGGTCATGGGTTCAAATCCCGGCTCCACCACTTGTCAGCTGTGTGACTTTGGGCAAGTCACTTCACTTCTCTGTGCCTCAGTGTCCTCATCTGGAAAATGGGGGTTAAGACTGTGAGCCCCACGTGGGACAACCTGATCACCTTGTCACCTCCCCAGCGCTTAGAACAGTGCTTTGCACATAGTAAGTGCTTAACAAATACCATTATTATTATTATTATGGAAGCAGCTGTGCTCCCTAAGGTGAGGAGAGATGCGGCTTCAGAGCAAACCCCTGGATGGTGTAGTGGGATTGAGAGTTTTTATTATTATTATTTTAGAATAAGGAGACGTGGGAATATTTGCAGGCTAAAGAGGAAGGAGCCGTAAAAATGACAGTTGAGGAGAACGTTGGTCAGGAACAGGATTCAGGCTGATGTTTGAATTGCTACCATCCTCACCCTGTGACACAAATGCAGGAATAGAGGAAGGGTACTCTGGAGGTGAGCCAAAACTGGGGGTTGGTGGTGTGAAATTGATGGAGGGAGAGCAGAACAAAAGAATTTGACAGAGAGATGAGAATTTGCATCAAGAGAGTGGATAGGGTTCAGCTGGAGCATGATGTGGTCAGTTTGGAAACAGTATTCCTCTACTTGCAAACTTCTGTTTCTGGAGATTAAATGTTACTGCTTGTAATGGAAGGCTGAGTGAGTGGGGAGAAAAAGTGGCATGGGTCCATTTGTATATCTGGATCTATTTTTATTCGGGTTGGCTGGCCCTTATAATGACTTAACTTTGGTTAAGTGGAGTCCTACTGTGATAAGCAACTTTATTCCACTAGTCTGCCAGCATTGGTTTGTGTTAGATTTTTAAAATGTTGGGCAACAGTCAATGATTTTCTCAGTCTGTGAGCCTCAGGTGGGACAGGGGCTGTGTCCAACCTGCTTATCTTGTATCTACCCAGCACTTAGTACAGTGCCTGACATATAAACCCAACAAATACTATTATTATTATTGTAAGGAAATCTGTATTTCCTGCAGCCTTATGCTCTGGCACTGGCATTTCCTTTCATTAGTCGCTTCACTGGTTTTGAGCTGGAATCCTGCAATTGAAGGTTCCATTTGGTTTCTAAGGAGGCCTGCACAGAGCCCAAGAAGGGGTTGCATTCCAGTGTCTTCCTGGTTCCTCCAGCTAATGGTAGCCATTGGTAAATAGGCTCTGCCTCTGAGAGCTCCCTGTGACTCCCTCCTCTAGTTTGCAGATCTGCCAGGAAGAGGAAGGAAACAGAAGACTGTCATCTAAGTGATTCTAGGCAGGGGGTTTGAGGTCTCCCATGTTCTCATAAGGTGTTGGGATTAGGTCAGTCAAACAATCAGTCTTCTAGACTGTGAGCCCATTTTTGGGTAGGGACCATCTCTATATGTTGCCAACTTGTACTTCCCAAGCACTTAGTACAGTGCTCTGCACACAGTAAGCACTCAGTAAATACGATTGAATGAATGAATCAGTTGTATTTATTGTTTACTGTGTGTAGAGCACTGTACTAGGCTCTTGGGAGAGTACAATATAACTGAATTGGTAGACACATTCCCTAAACACAACAACTTTACCATCTAGAAGGGGAGACAGACAGCAATATAAATAAATTTACGGATTTGTACATGAGGGCTGTGGGGCTGACGGTCTGTGGGGAAGGGAAAAGTTGAACAAGCAAGGAAAATCCAATGCAGATTCTCAAGATTTGGGGAATACCAGCAGATATCAGACTTCTCTCTGACGTATCAGCCTATTCCTTCTAAGGTTTTTGGCCTAAATTTCCACAGAGCCTAAGAGGACTCAGGAAAAGAGGCAGGGAGCCTGAATCAACTGAACATAACTTGCTTCTCCTTTCTATTCCTTTTTGTTTGTTTTTTCCCCAAGGGGAACTTTGATTGTAATTCCTACAGATGAATATGCCTAATCTAGGGAACCACAGACAGAGGATGGGGTGGGGAAGAGTTGGGTAATACTAGGATATATGTGGAGGTTTAATGTCAATTTCATGGGGAAAATAGAATTTTTATGGGCCTCACTGTTTAGTTGGGATTAAAGCGTCACTGATTTGGGGGGAGCAACAAACATACATAAGTGTAAGATGCAGTATTCAAGGTCGATTACTTTATTTGAGCAACATCAGCTTATTTAACTAGTTTGGGAGCTGTCTGGTTCCCAACCAGGCCCCCACATCATTGCAGGTCCAGTCAGAACAAAAACATGACTTGTGTTCCTGTGGAGGGATCATCCCTTCCTTTCAATTAATCAGTGGTATTTATTGAGAGCTTACGGTGTCCGAAACACACACCCACCTCCATCATTTTCTCCCCGCAAATCAGGATCCTTATTCAGAGGGGAATTGCTACCTGGGCCAGTAAACTCTGGAGTCCTTACCAAGGAAACTGCCCAGCGTGTCTCAGTGATCCAGGCTTAGGGGCCACGGAAAGGGAGCAAAGTTGCTGCTGCTGTTGTATCCCCTGAGAACTTGTCCCAGAAGCCCCACCAGGAAACCCCAGCCCCACCCTGCCCCATCTTTAAAGATCTGTAGCTCAGACACAGCCTAGGTTCACCTTCCCGCTTCTCTTCCTCGAGACCATTCCCTTCCTGCTACCTGTCTGTTACTTGTCTGGAGGCAGAGGGATGGATTGGGTGACCACCGGAGGTAAGACTTCCTCTCTCCCAAGTCCCAGATCTTCATGCATGTCTGTCAGTGTATACTTCTCACAGACAGATTCATCAGCATCTGTAGTTCAGCCCGTTTGTTTAATATCAGCATTTACAGAAAGTTAAGCAACAAGGACAATTGACCCAGCCTTCGGGGGGGAAAGTCCATGGTAAACCAATCAATCAATCTATGGAATTTATTGAGCACTTACTGTGTGCATAGCACTGGACTAAGCATGTAGGAGAATACAGTGCAACAGTGTTGGTAGATCTGTAACGTGCCCACCATAAATTTAGAACTAGGCAGACAGACGTTAATATGAATGATTAAATTATGGATATATACAGAAGTGCTGCGGGGCTGAGGGTGAGGTGAATATCACATAACCAAAGGGTACAGATCCAAGCCCTATCCCAACTCATTCTTTTAGTCAACAGATGGTCATGGGCTTCCTTTGTGATCAAGAGTGCATGAACCATCCTGAGCTCCTTGAATCATCAGCATATTTTTCATTGGGTGGCATATGGAAGGGTGCAGTGCAAGAGGAAAGCTCTGTGAGCTAAGAGGAAAATGTATCCCTCTGACTAAGGATTCATCTGCATCCCTTTGGGAATTGGATCCCATCGATGCCAGCCTTATTTCTATGCTCCTCAAAAGGATCTCAGAAAACCTAAGCACCATTCAAACCAGGCACTGACTTCAGCAGCCAAGGATGATGAAATTGTTTCCTTACATAGCCGACTAAGGGAATTCATTGATATGGTGCCAGAACATGATGGGCTGCTAATTACAGTAGAATTCAAGAACTAAAGTAGGGGAAGAGGTTTTTGATTGGAATGTAATGGCAAGATGTGGATTGGGGATGATCAATGAACAAGGACATTGACTCATTACGTTCTGCTCTGAGAAACAGGTTGCCCGTAACAACCCTTTATTTCAATATTGCCGAGTTAGAAAAGACACTTGAAGCTCTTCAGGCAAGCTCTGCAAGAATCAAGTCAATTACATCATTGCACCGTGAAGATGGAAAGCCAGAATTCTCATCTACAAAACTCTAGCTGGTAATATCCACTCCAATTACCACTTACTGTTTCACAGTTCAATTTTTTCCTCCAAGCCACAAAACGACCTCCCAAACAATCGCCTGGACATTTTCCAAGAGAGAGCGCATAAACAGACTTTGCCGAACGCTTTGCAGCATAACAGAAAGGAAGAAAGCCAAATGAGAGAAGATGCCTTCTAAGGTGAAGGGAAAGGACTGAATGCCTGTTCAGTAAGTGTGACATAATGGGAAGCAAGACCGCTTATCTACAAATCCCACGGCCGCTTGTTTCAAATTACTTTGGCCTTTGTGAGCGATTCCACTGAAACCAATCAGAATAACTCATTTCAGATTTACCAGACTCAGAAAAAAATATCTATTTGTTAGTTTAAGGATTCTAAATGTCTAAGACCTTTTCTATTACTCTTAAGGCCATGTCAGTGTGGCTTCCATCCTGATTCTCCAGTTGAAGCAGAGGAAGAAATAACCAAGCCTACCGAAAATGAGTTCACCTGATCTGATCTGTCCTCTATGTATTCTAAGCAAGGACAGGTTGAACTCAAACTTGTTTTAAATGTGGTGTTGTGAATAGCAGACATTTTGAAAGATCAGTTGTTAATCAACCCAGAATCTCTTGTGCTCCTGACATCCTTGGCTACTGGGGCACCATCTGTAGGCTTGAGGGTCCCGAATTGCCTTTTCCCTTTTACTGTGCCCTTCCAAGCACTCAGCACCTTGCTCTAAGCATAGTAGACATTCAATAAATTCTCCTGAATGAAAATACTTCAGAATGCACAGTGTCACTGATACTCTGCAAAAAACTTTTTTATAGAATAAAAGAGGAGCAGCTAGAGCTATCCTTCAGGTTCAAAAATAAAACTTCAGATGCTACATGTGATCCAGGGCTGAAACAATCAGTATGTGATTGGCATTCCATCACTAGCTACAAATAAAAATTTCCCTTTGTTGTGCTGATGGGTTTGATCTTTTTCCCAGTGGGCATTATTTCCGAGCCTGCTGCTTGGTATCTAAATCTTCTCTAGGCTTCTGCGTGTGGAGCCGTTTCTCTCCACAGTCCAACAGATTTTTTTGCCTCCGGTATTTCCAACATTCTGCTGCTATGCGACATTACAGTTTTTAAAACACATGTGCATGTCCTGTTTCAGCTCACCCTACAGGTGAATAGATCTTTTATCTTAATGCCAGCATCCATTCTCCTCGGGAATCTTCCCAAGAAAGAACAATAGCAATGAACATTTCCTCAACGCTGATGGATCGCTATTTTTCAGGACGGTAATCTGTGGGGTCTGGTATTTGCTGTTTAGCATGCTTATAGGTGCTGCTGTGGAAACCACCTGAGAAGTTGGACAGGAGAAGACCTATGGTGTATTTGGGTCTAGGTCTATAGTTGAAAGTTTGACACTTTTACAGTTAGTTGCATAGGACCTCACTTTGGTGGGAAATAATGCCTTACTGACACCCTATTTTATTACCTTATCAACGGACATAATGACCTCTTTGAATTGATTTTCCAGTTCTTTATGTGTGCTACTGGGCTGCATACCATGCATATTTTATGTTTACCATTAGACTGAATACTATGTCAGGAAAGCGGAGTGGCCTGCGAGATAGAGCGTGGACCCGGTGGTCAGTAGTTCTAACCTCAGCTCCGCCACTTGACTGCTGTGTTGGGAAGGCCGCGGCGGCTGTTGTGACTGTGAGTTTGGCGGTGGTTGTGACCGTTGGACTCCGAGAAGCCCCAAACTCTTCTGCTCCATCTACATTGTCTTGTTGCATTGCCATCATCCTTGTCTTTTATATCATTTTGTGTTTTTATTGCTTCATTCTTCCAGAGCGGGGTCTGTTGCTCTTCCCTTCTCCCCTACCTTACTCTTAGATCCGGAATCCCTTGGGGGCCAGAGATTCTCTCCGATTTTCATCAGCGTTTTTTTTTTCCCAATGCTCTGAACAAAATGGGTGCTTGAAAATACTATTACTTCTGAAGATATGGTTCTGTCTATCTAGGAGCTCTGTTCATGCTTCTTACTTGTAATTGAGATTCCTTTCTCTGGGTGGGCTGCTATGAAGTTACTAGTGAACTCCTTGCAAATGCCCAAAACAGAACATCGGGATTTTTTTCCCAGTTTGAATGCTTCCTTTTGATAGCAATGTTACCAAATGAGGGGAAACATCTGGTTATGCCACCTAAGCCCCTATGCATTATCTCTTTGTATATCTACTTATAAATGTTATTTACATTCATTATTGATTTGACTAGTTATAACCATAGTTTGGTCCATTAGATTTTAAGCTTCTTGAGGTCATCTTTTAGAAAAGCAGTGTGATCTAGTCAATAGGGCATGGTCTTGAGAGTCAGACCCGAGTTCTAATCCTGAAAACACCCCTTGTTTGTTGTGTAACCCTGGGCAAGTCATTTAACTTCTCTCTGCCTCCGTTACCTTATCTAAAAAATGGAGATTAAGACTGTGAGTCCCATATGAGACGTGGCCTGCGTCCAATCTGATTAACTTTTCTCTACCCCAGCACTTACTATAGAGCCTGACCATTCATTCAATCATTCATTCAATCGTATTTATTGAGTGCTTACTGTGTGCAGAGCACTGTACTAAGCGCTTGGGAAGTACATAGTGAGCGCTTAACAAATACCATAAAAAATCTTTTATTTCCATCTTCTCTTTCTTTTTTGTTTCCCAAGCATCTAATACAGTGACCTACATGCGGTAGATGCTCAATAAACAAGGTTGATTCAGAAAAATTGTGTTGCCAGGAATGATATAATCAATGTCATATCACGACACAATTCTGAAAGATGAAAACTGCATCACTGTATGTCACCACGCTTGCTTTGATAAAATTTTCAGTCTGGGCCAGAAGTTTGGCATATGACTTGATTTTTCTTTGCCATGTCGTTTTCTAGAAAGAACTTCTTTGATTCACACCAACACATTCTTGTGCTTGAATCCCTCGTCCTCCTGCCTACACACCTTCCCCAAACACATGGCCAAGTGAGTTGCAGGAAGTCACTCATTCCAAGCTTTGACACCCTACTTCCTGGGCCAATGTACAGCACTGCCCTGAACGTTCAGGGAGCAGAATGACCTAGCGGAGAAAGCATGGGCTGTAGAGTCAGAAGACCTGGGTTCTAATCTCAGCACTGCCACTTGTCTGCTGTGTGACCTGGGGCCAGTGGCTCAATTTCTTCTCTATGCCTCAGTTACCCCATCTATAAAAATGGGGGTTAAGACTATGAGCCCTATGTGGGACATGGATTGTGTCCAACCTGATTAACTTGTATCAACCCCATCTCTTCGTACAATACGGCAGAGAAGCAGTGTGGCTCTGTGGAAACAGCCCGGGCTTTGGAGTCAGGGGTCATGGGTTCGAATCCCGGCTCTGCCAATTGTCAGCTGTGTGACTTTGGGCAAGTCACTTAATTTCTCTGTGCCTCAGTTCCCTCATCTGTAAAATGGGGATTAAGACTGTGAGCCCCCATGGGACAACCTGATCTCCTTGTAACCTCCCCAGTGCTTAGAACAGTGCTTTGCACATAGCAAGTGCTTAATAAATGCCATTATTATTATTATTATCATTATTAATGCCTGACATATAATAAGTGCTTAACAAATAACATCAAAAAAATAAGCAAAATGGCTTCTGCCTCTATACCAGAGAGGAAGTGTCTGAGAAGAGGACTGAGTCAGTCAGTCAGTCATATTTATTAAGTCCTTACTGTGAGCAGAGCACTTTACTAAATGCTGGGGAGAGTGCAATATAGCAATATAACGGACACATTCCCTGCCCACAACCAGCTTACAGTCTTCCTATAACCCTACCACAAGCTTGGGTAAAGGAGAGATTGTGGAAGGGAGCAGATGCAATTTCTTCCTGTGGGTCCAGGGAGTACGTATTCATTTCTCAGTGAGTGGGGGAGAATCAAGCAGAATATAATGCTCCTTTTCCATTCTCCCTGCCTCCTATCAACATTTGCTCAGTACATGGAAAGTACAAAAGCTAGAGTGTAAATGGTTCAATCAATACTCCATTCAAATGAAAAGGCAAGCCATATCTTGTAGTCAGTAATGAATGCTTCATTATATTATTTTGACCCATTGTAAAATTTAGTGGAGTCTAGTGTTGTATTTTTCTTGTTTATTATTGCCCTGCTAACAACATGCAGTCATATCACAGACCCTTTCATTCCTGTTACACAAAGCTTTGTTTTAGATCCATCTCAGACGCATTGTGTTAAGCAGATAAAATTTGACCACCTAATCAGCTTAAAACAACTCTGGATGAAATAATATAGGATTATATTGACACCCCAAGTACTTACCAAACAACGATGAGGTGATTTGACCAAAATATATGACCTAAATTATTCTGTTTTGTTATAAAAATGCACCCTGCTTGAGTTGGCATAATTAAATTGTCTGTGTTTCTAGATGACTTTTTAATAATGAAAAAGCAAGGCCTGGAGCATTTAGATGATTTGCTATATTCATTTAAAACGGGGAATTCAATAGTAGCTGTTCTCGCCTGTTCTTTCTTTCTGTAGCAGACAGTGAGATTGGGGGCCTTTAGACTTTCAGAGCAATTTTTACTGCAGTGGATTTGTTATCTTTTCTGTTGAAAATCCCATTCATTGGTTCTCCATTTAAGCATAACTCCATGGTGCCAAGATTGTTTCGGCCGGGCTCTTCACACTTTTAACGAAGCAGAACCACATGTGGCCTCTGTGTTACACAACAATCCTCTCTCCCTGTTCACTGCGGGATCAGATTGGGAATCACTCAACTCGCCTAAGAAATGCTCCCTGCATTTTGTCCATTGGGGGTCTGTACCGTCCCAAGCTTCTCATCTCAGCACCCCAACTTTCCAGTTTCTCCCCCGTTTGGTGCAGAGAACACCGCTGGGTTCTGCAGCTCTTCACAAAGAGGCGAGTTCTGTTGCCTCCGTTCACCCCAATTTCCCCTCCATGCAGACTCTGTCCAACCTGATTAACTTGTGTCTATCTCAGTGCTTAGAACAGCTCATAGTAAGTGCTTTACAAGAACCATAAGAATTATTAATCCCAGTGATAGTAATATGGCATTTATTAAGCACCTGCTTAGTTCATTGCACTGTACTAAGTAACCACTTGGGAAAGAACAGCAAGAAGCCCAAGGACACACTAATTTCTACTTCAGTCAATCAATCAACAAGCTTTCAGTCAGTCATATTTATTAAGCCCATACTGTGTGCAGTGCACTGCATTAAGCACTTGGGAGAGTACATTATAACAGACACGTTCCCTGTCCAAAATAGTATGTATCCTTGCTTCCCGACTGACCTGCGTCTCCACTTGCACATTGGAAAATTAAAAAAAACTGTCTGGACAATGTTACTAGAGGTTCAATGGCTGAATCTCCACCGGACAAAGCACAGCAAATGACACATCTGGCTCTTTCAGTCCCTTTCATCTGAATCACAAATTCTTCAATGGACAGGATTTCATAAATAAAATGCCTTATTTAAGTCACTTGTCTCCTGGACAACTAATGTCCTTTCAGAGAGGAGAGTAAAGTGGCTTTGACATGGCTTCTTGGGAGGCTTCATGCTGCCTGGCATCCAGCTCCCCACTTGTCATTCCAGAGCAGGAAAAGCAGAAAAACACCAGGCAGTTCCTCATCAAACCCCAGACCCTCTGGTCCCAGTCAAGGGGCAGGAGGAGGACTCACTTGTGAGATGGCTCATGGTCTTTTTATTTTAAAAAAACTTGACAAAAAAATGAATCCTCGTCTTAGACAGGGTTGACCCTGGACCAAGGACCCAGGGCCCACTGTTGGGTAGGGACCGTCTCTATGTGTTGCCAACTTGTACTTCCCAAGCGCTTAGTACAGTGTTCTGCACACAGTAAGTGCTTAATAAATACGATTGAATGAATGACCCAGGGGAGTTAGGCGCTGGCTTAGGCAGGAGGAGGTGGTGCCATGTTGTTTCATGGTTCCACCGCTTCCACTAAGGGTTGGTAAACCTGATAGGATATCCAAACAAATTCATCAACTAACCAAACAATTGAAAGTCTATCACCTGAGCAATGGGGTCATGGGGTTTGCATGTTGGGGGACCTGTGAGTGGGCAGCTCTTGAGGCTGCACCGGGGACCAGAACTGAGGGATCCTGCCCATCCCTCATACCCCCATCCATTCCAGAGGGCACAGAAGAACACTAACTGGGTTCAAAGTTTACCAACCAGGTATCCAGCAGAGACAGAGTCAGCTCAGCATCCAGGCCATCAGGAAAGACCCCACACACACCTGCCCCCCGCTTCCCGAACCCCTCAATCTCTCCCACAGCACTATCCATGTCACTTCCTCCTTCTGTCCCCCGTACTAGAATGCCATGAGAAGAAAAGTCATGTGTGTGTGATTAGTGTAGGCCCAAGATCGAGGTCTACAACTCAAATTTTCTTTAATGAGAGGTTCTGTGAAAACATAGCTTATCTGTACGGTTGAACCAGGAGTGCTGTCACATTTCAGAGGAAAATAAAATCACAGAACCACAAACCTGTACAAACAGGTAGGGGAGAAACAGAAACGTTTTCAATAGGATCTAAGGAACCTAAAACATGAAGGTGACTGAGTTACTGCCTACAAGGATAGAAATAACCCCAGAGATCCACGGCCTAAGAAAAATGCTGCATTTTTATTTATTGCCTCCCCATCTTCTTTACTTGTCCCCTAGTTCCACTTTTCCCCTAGTCCTGTTTTACCTTCCCTTTTGCGACTGCGCTCTGACTAGAATTTACATTGTTTTCTCATCCACCGCTGAAGTGCTTCCTACCTCCAGGCATGGATTAAACATTTTGCTTCCTCGAGGAACTAAGTTTATTGGTTCCCTTTCATTCTTTGGCTAAGTCATTTTTAAAGGTTATAGAATGCTATTTATTGCATAAAGTGTCTATTACTTTGAGAGTTTCCTTTGAAATTCACAAATCCTCACCATTCCTTTCAGCCAAGAAATCACTGGTGTCTCAGGAGAGCAAAGACACCACAACCCACCTTTCTCTGTGTTAGCTAGATTTTTATGATAAGCTCCAACCCAAAATTTTCTTCCATTACCTCATTCCATTCCATGCTGTCCTGGAACCAAGCTGACCTCCCTGCCCCGTTAATCAATCAGTCTATCAATGATATTTATTAAGTGCCTATTATGTGCAGAGCACTGTACTATGTGCTTGGGAGAGTACAAGCCAACAGAATTAGCTGACACCTTCCCTGCATATGACGATTTTACAGAGGCTGTTGTGCTGGGTCCACACCCATTTGCCATCCAGGTTGTGTTTTGAGATTGCTGATATGAGCGAGTGAACAGTTACGACCAAAGGTCTATAATTATTACTATTATTATTAAGTGCCGAGTTGTTTCCGATTCATAGAGACTCCATGGGTAAACTTTCTCCAGAACGTCCTGTCTTCTGCCATAATCCGCAACCGTTCTTCCATTATCATTGTTATGGTCTCTATCCATCTAGCTGCGGATTTGCCTCTTCCACATTTTCCCTGGACTTTTCCAAGCATCAGTGTCTTCTCCAGAGAATTAGTCCTTCTGGTTATGTGTCCAAAATAGGCTAATCTATAAACAGGGTCTCTAAAGAAGAGGTAAAAGCAGTTTAGCGGAACAGTTAGGGAAACATTTATGTTCTCACAATGGACAGATTTTGCACCTCTCACACCTCTCACCTGTATATATCTATATATGTTTGTACATAGTTATTACTCTATTTTATTTGTACATATTTATTCTATTAATTTTATTTTGTTAATATGTTCTGTTTTGTTGTCTGTCTCCCCCTTCTAAACTGTGAGCCCGCTGTTGGGTAGGGACTGTCTCTATATGTTGCCAACTTGTACTTCCCAAGCGCTTAGTACAGTGCTCTGCACATAGTAAGTGCTCAATAAATACGATTGATGATGATAGTAAGTGCTCAATAAATACGATTGAATGAATGAATGAACATAAGCATGTTTGAAAGCAGTGGGGAAGCAGTCACTGGAAAGTATACAGTCGAAGTTGGTGGTCAGGGAGGGAAGAAGAGAAGAGCCAAATATTTTTATAAGGTGTGAAGAGATGGTGTCGGAGGAAGGGGTGCATTTTGAGAGAACACAGGAGGTCACCTCTTGAGATACTGCTGGGAAAGATGGGAGAAGTGGAAAATGGACTGGTGAGGAAAAGGGGAGATTTTAGGGAGATCACACCTTATGGTTTTGATTTTCAAGTTCATGTCCAGGTTATTGTTTGCACCATCCCTGCAGAGATGAAGAGAAACAGTTTGTGTGCTTACGGGATTGAATGACACCTGAAGAAATCGATCAATCAATTGATGGGATTTATTGAGTTCTTATTGTGAGAACAGCACTAAACTAAGCACCCGAATTGCATAGTCTCACTCCAGGCTGAAATTGAGTCTCTCAATCAGTCAGGGCTATTTATTGACTACCAACTAAGTTCTAGGTACTACTAAGAGCTTGGAAGAGTAAAGCAGAACCAAAACCTATCTTACCTGCTTCGCAAAGAACTAGCAATTTAATGGGAAAGACAGAGAGAGACAAATGGTATTTCTAAATAGTGGAAGGAGAACAAGAATATAGCAGGAAATAGTACAGATTTATTGGGATAAAGTAGCCAAGTCAATAATTAAATGTAGAAATAAATAAAAATAAACATATGTACATAGCCATCGATCAATCAGTGGAATTTATTGAGCACTTACTGCACGCAGAGCACTGTACCAGGCGCTTGGGAGAGTACAATATGACAGAGTTGGTAGACAGGCTCCCAGCCATATTCTGAGAATAGGACTGTGAGCCCGCTGTTGGGTAGGGACCGTCTCTATATGTTGCCAACTTGTACTTCCCAAGCGCTTAGTACAGTGCTCTGCACACAGTAAGTGCTCAATAAATACTATTGAATGAATGAATGAATGAATAAAATGCACGAGTCTCAGCAGCATAGGCAGGGAGCGTGTCTACCAACTCTGTTATATTCCCAAGTGCTTAGTACAGTTCTCAGCAGGAATGATTGACTGGTGGGGGTTGGAATTTCTTCAACAAAATCTCAACTATTTCTAGGAAACAAAATAATTTTTGCCCAAGACCCAACATGGATGACAAGTACAATGATCGAAAGTTTACATTTTCTTCTTAATCACCCGTAGTATTTATTATTGATGTACTGTGAGAAGAGCAGTGTGGCTTAATGGGAAGAGCACGGGTTTGGGAGTCAGAGGATGTGGATTCTAATCCCGACTCCACCACTTGTCTGCTGTGTGACCTTGGGCAAGTCACTTAACTTCTCTGTGCCTCAGTTACCTCATCTGTAAAATGGGGATTAAAAATGTGAGCCCCGCGTAGGACAACCTGATTGCTTTGTATCTACCCCAGCACTTAGAACAGTACTTAGCACATAGTAAGCACTTAATAAATACCATAATAATAATATTATTAAGAGGACTAGGCCTTAGGGTACAGTCGAAATAAGTCATACTCTCTGCACAGTTTATTTGTTCATTCTTTAGCATCTTTCAGTTTGAAATTGCCACAAAATATGCAGGAAAAACACCTATATAGTTTATTATAACTTCCATCTGAGAAGAAGTACTATACACAGTATGATCCTAACTGATGAAGGCCTCCTGCCTTTATTACATTTCACTTAACACATGGATATAATGCCATTGCTAATCAGCGATGGAGTCTTGATTGTTCATAATTACTTTGCCAGGGGCTGGTTTAAAGATAAAATGCAGTTAAATTAAAAATTCACAGAGGAACATGAAATCATAGTGGGTAGTTCGAATGTTATTGTTTTGTCAATTTCCTTATTTGCAGATATCTTTACTGTGCTATATTCCCAACCGAGTCCTTACTCTCTCATCTGTCAATCAATCAGTGGCATTTATTGCAGAGCATTGTACTAAACACTTGGGAGAGTACAATACAACAGAGCTGGTAGACATATTCCCTGCCCACAAGGAGCTGGCCATCTAGAGGACTCATCTCCAATCTCCCTAAATCAATCAATCAATGGTATTTATTGAGCGTTTTCTATGTGTGGAGCACTGTACTAAATATTTGGGACAGTGATAATAATAATGATAATAATGGTATTTGTTAAGTGCTTACTATGTGCTGAGCACTGTTTGAAGCACTGGGGTAGATACAAGGCAACCAGGTTGTCCCAGGTGGGGCTCACAATCTTAATCCCCATTTTACAGATGAGGGAACTGAGACACAGAGAGGTTAAGTGGCTAGGGAGGTGCTTGGGTGACTATAACTGAAAAAGAGACCCAGTCCTTGCTCTCGACCAGCTTAATCTGATAGAGGATACTGACAGATGCAACCTATTCGCAAAGATTTGGAAAAGAAAGGACTCCACAGCTGTCAATAGCAAAAAAATGAAGGGTCAAATAGATATGTAATTACAAGTCAGTCAAGTCAAGAAAGTGCATGTGTTCTAAGACAGTATGAGCCTCAACACTTACTCTGTGCAGGACACTGTACTAAACACTGGGGAAGACTGCACAGGGAGGAATTAGGCATAGTACTTTCATTCATTCATTCAGTCGTTTCTATTGAACGCATACTGTGTGCAGAGCACTATTTTTAGTGTTTGGGAAGTACAAGATGGCAACATATAGAGACGGTCCCTACCCAACAACAGGCTCACAATCTAGAAGGGGGAGACAGACAACAAAACCAAACATGTAAACAGGTGTTAAGTCATCAGAATACATAGAAGTAAAGCTAGATGCACATCATTAACAAAATAAAATAAATAGAATAGTAAATATGTACAAGTAAAATAAACAGAGTAATATATCTGTCCAAACATATATACAGGTGCTGTGGGGTGGGGAAGGAGGTGGGGAGGGATGGGGAGGTGGAGAGGAAGGAGGGGGCTCAGTCTGGGAAGACCTCCTGGGGGAGGTGAGCTCTCAGTAGGGCTTTGAAGGGAGGAAGAGAGCTAGCTTGGTGGGTTGGCAGAGGGAGGGCACTCCAGGCCCGGGGGATGATGTGGGCCGGGGGTCGACAGCGGGACAGGCGAGAATGGGGCACAGTGAGGAGGATAGTGGCAGACGAGCGGAGGGTGCGGAGTGGGCTGTAGACGGAGATGTCTACCAACACTATTGTATTGAGCTTTCCCAAATGCTTAATACAATGCTCTGCCCTGAGTAAGCACTCTTTAACTACCATTGACTGATTTATTGGTTGGTTGAAATGGAGACTTAGTCAGGGAAGACCTCTTGTAGGAGATGTGCTTTTAATAGAGCAAATATCTGGATCAGGGTCAAAAATCTCCCCAGAAAGGAAGGATTCATATTCCACCCTCATTCTCAGTATGAAGTTATTTTCTCTTTGCTATCATAAGCTTTCACTGTCCGCGGCCCGGCAGATATTCCCAGGGTCCTCGGAAGAGAATGGACAATGAGGCTGGGCCTTGTTGGAGTGTCAATCGATGTGCCATTTGAATTGCCTCCTAGGGAATTGCTCAACGGCAGCAGCAGAGCTTTATCTCCTATTGTTTTTATTAAACTTTATAATGCGATTATGGAAATGCACACTTTAGTGAAAGGTGCATTGTCTTTACTGGCGGTGATGCAAAATGAGGCAGTATATTTATCATCCCTCAGACAAATCCAATTCTATTTATTACCTCTCAGTTCGTTCATTACTGTCATTTTATGATTATGGGTGCTATATATCAAGCAGTTTTGAGGCGTAGTTGCAAAGTAGTAACCCTGCCATACATTTTATCTTCTGGACTCCTTATCCAGGATAAAAATGGAGCACCTTAATCACTTTCAGAGTGATTGTTTAACATTCATACAGAGAGCTCCAAAGGGAGAAAGTGAGAGACAGAGAAAGAGGGAGAGAGAGAAAGAGAGAAGGATAGATATTGATGATGATGATGACATTTGTTAAACGCTTACTACGTGTCAAGCACTGTTCTAAACTCTGGTGTAAATTCAAGCTAATCAGTTTGGACACAGTACCTATCCCATATGGGGTTCACAGTAACTGAGGCACAGAGAATAATGATAATTGTGGTATTTTTCAAGTGTTTACTATGTGCCCCGCACTATACTAACTAAATACTCTACTATATAAACAAACATGTATCCTATGACAACTTTTATCCTTTTATTCAATGAATAGTCAGTGAAAAAAGCCTCGAGGAAAGCTATCCTACTTGAAGTATGTGCACGTCTGTCCTTTCTCGGGGTTAGGATCGGGAAGCAGTTGAGATGGCAACATCCTCAGGCAAATTCAGATTGTCCTTCGGAGCACATAATAGAGCTTTGCCACCCCAACCTGATCACTCGTTGAAGAACTCCACTTCTGGATTTGAACTAAATCATATTTACAGTATATTCTGGTTTTGCTGCATGTTCTTATTCCCATGCCTGTCTCTACCATTAGAATCATCATCATCAATTGTATTTATTAAGCGCTTACTATGTGCAGAGCACTGTACTAAGCGCTTGGAAAGTACAAATTGGCAACATATAGAGACAGTCCCTACCCAACAGGTAAGCTATATGTGGACGAGGGCTCTTCTTGTGCTTCTGTTGTATTTCCCAAATGCTTAGTTCATTTCATTATACTCAAGATTCTCAGAAATACCAGTGAACGCAACTAGTTGTAGAGGTTATAGATTTACCTCCCCGCTAGGCTGTATGCTCGTCAAGGACAGGGATTGAGTCTACCAACTCTATTACACTCTGCCTAAGCATTCAATAAATACTATTGATTGAATTATATATGAGAACATTCTTTATGTCTTGTCTTATGCTGTCAACTTGTTTCCGACCCATAGCAACTCCATGGACACATCTCTCCCAGAATGTCGTACCTTCATCTGCAGTTGTTCTGGTAGTGTATCCAAAGAGTTTTCTTGGTATTTTTCCCAAATGGTTTACCGCTGCCTTCTTCCGCAGAGTAAACCTGGGTGTCCGCCCTCCACTCTTTCCCACGGCCCTGCTGCCCAGCACAGATGAGATTTGACTTGTAGCAGATTGCCTTCAACTCGCTAGCCATTGTCCAAGCTAGGAATGGAATGGGTAAGCCTCTGCTTGACTCTCCCTCCTGTAGCCGAGACTGGTAGAGGACTGGAAACTTTCAGGTGCAGTTCTGAGAAGGGACTTTTTTTACAGTCAGAGAAATACCTTTACAATCAAGAAACAGAAGCCATTCAGTGAGGACCTGTTTACATATATAATATACATTTTATTTTATTTTTTATTTTTAGAAGTGAACCATTTCTCACAGAGGTCCTTGAATTTCATCTTGACTCTTATTCTGAGGGGTTATCTATGAAGGCTTTTTAAGTGCTACACTTCAAGGTCATCTGGGCAGAATCCACATTTGCCTGGAAAGTGCTGTCTGCTCCGTAGTTTTCACTGGCCTGTTTGTTAACCTCCTGCCACAAACAGGTCTCTGTCAGCAGGATCTGCAGTTTGGCTGGATTTATAAGGATGTTTTGTTGGGTTTTTTTTTTTTTATCCACAGTGCACTGTAATTCCAAGATTAGTTTGGGTTATAGAAGCTGAAAGCAATGGAGGTGGGGGTGTGGGGGAAGGGGAAAAAAAGCTATCATTGTCCCAGGAGAGATAGGTAAGATCTGCCCATTTGAGGCTGCTAGAAGCAAATTGTAAAGGAGATACTGAAGAGTCATAAATTTGTAATGTGTAACCATTGTGGCTTGGGGGATAAATAGTCAGTACCTGCTATTACCTGATAAAGCCATACATATGTATGGATTCATTTTATTTGATAATTACTGAATCTAGCTTTAGCATCTGTTTTTACCAGATAAAACCAAGTTTATTATTTTAAATAAAGCAATCGCAATAATTCACAGGCAGTGTAGTGGAATAGCAAATAAAACAGTTGAGGGGAAGGAGGAGCAGACATTTTGGATCTCCCAGCATCAGGGTAGGTGCAGGGAAAAAAACGCAGGTCTGCTGAGTTTCCAATCCTATTCTTCAGGATTTTAAGTAAGACAGAGTAAACGGAAATGTTGCCATTTCTCAACTGTTTGCTACAGGATTTTATCTTTTTTTAAGGTATTTGCTAAGCACTTACTACGGGCCAGGCACTGTACTAAGCCCTGGGGTAGATAGGAGCTAATCAGGTTGGACACAGTCTCCGTCCCACATGAAGCTCATAGTCTTAATCCCCATTTTTCAGATGAGGTAACTGAGGCCCAGAGAAATGAAGTGACATGCGCAAGGTCACACAGCATGCAAGTAGTGGAGTGAGGATAGGAACCAAGGCCCTTCTGACTCGTAGATCCTTGCTCTAGCAACAAGACCATGCTGCTTCTATTGATATATCTGTCAATAAAATAAAGTAGAGAGCCTTGGACAGGCTTTCTTGGAACTCTGCATCTGATGTAGACTTGCTGTCCAAGTAAATCAATTTACCCTTGGTCAACCCCCTTATGGTTGTACATATTTATTACTCTATTTATTTATTTATTTATTTTACTTGTACATTCTATTTATTTTATTTTGTTGGTATGTTTGGTTCTGTTCTCTGTCTCCCCCTTTTAGACTGTGAGCCCACTGTTGGGTAGGGACTGTCTCTATGTGTTGCCAATTTGTACTTCCCAAGCGCTTAGTAGAGTGCTCTGCACATAGTAAGCGCTCAATAAATACGATTGATTGATTGATTGATTGATAGTAGATTAGAGATGAACCAGGAAATATTGTTCAATAAAAATGAGGAAGCAGCATGGCTCAGTGGGAAGAGCACGGGCTTTGGAGTCAGAGGTCAGGGGTTCAAATCCCGGCTCCACCAGTTGTCAGCTGTGTGGCTTTGGGCAAGTCACAACTTCTCTGTGTCTCAGTTACCTCATCTGTAAAATGGGGGCTAAGACTGTGAGCCCCCTGTGGGACAACCTGATCACCTTGTAACCTCCCCAGTGCTTAGAGCAGTGCTTTGTACATAGTAAGCACTTAATAAATGCCATTATTATTATTATTATTATTATTATATAATATAATAAAATATAATAATAATAATAATAATAATAATAATAATAATAATAGTACTTATCGAGTGCTTACTATGTGAACAGCAGAGTTGATATACATGCTCCCTGCCCACATTGAGCCTACAGTTTAGAGGGAGGGGGGGCATATTAAAATAAATGAATGGTCTGTATAAAAGTGTAGTTGTACTGAGGGTGGGGTGAATATCAAGTAATTGAAGGGCATGTTCAGCAGAAAGGAAAGGTCTTAATCGAAGAAGGCCTCTTAGATGAGATTTGATTTGAAAATGGGGAGACTGGTGGTCTACCTTATAAGAAGGGGGAAAGCAGTTCCAGGCCAGAGGGAGAACATGGACAAGGAAGAGTGAAGCGTTTGGGCTGGGTTGTTGCAGGATATCACTGAGGTAGGGTTGGAAAAGGCAAGTACTTTAAAGCCAATGGTAAGGAGTTTCTGTTTGATGTGAAGGTGAATAGGTAACCATCGGAGGTTCTTGAGGAGTGGAGCAAAGTGGACTGATTTTTTTTTTCTTTCAGGGAAATGATCTGCTCAGCAAAGTGAAGTATGTACTGGAGTGAGGAGAGACAGAAGGCAGGGAGATCAGAAAGAAGATGGGTGCAGTATTCAAGGCAAGATAGGATAAGAGCTTGGATCACTGTAGTAGCAGTTTTAATGGAGAGGAAAGGGTGGATTTTGGGGATGTTGTGAAGGTAGAACCAAGAGGATATGATGACAGATAGAATAAATGGGTTGAATGAGAGAGATAAGCTGAGAAATTGCCAAGGTTATGAGTTTATAAAATGGAAAGGATAGTCTTATTGTTTACAGTGATGAAGAAGACAATGGAGAGGAGGACAGGGTTTGGGTGAGAAGACAGAATAAATGGGTTGAATGAGAGAGATGAGCTCAGGAAATGCCAAGGTTATGAGTTTATAAGTTGGAAAGGATAGTCTTATTGTTTACAATGATGAAGAATACAATGGAGAGGAGGACAGGGTTTGGGAGAGAAGGTGAGAGTTCTGGTTTTGACATGTTAAATTTGAGGCATTGGCAGGACATCCAAGAAGTGAGGTCCTGAAGACAGGAGGAAATGTGAGACTGCAGAGAAAGAGAGAGGTGAGAGCTGGAGGGATAGATTTGGGAATCATCCACACAGAGGTGAGAAGCAGTGTTGCCTAGTGGATAGGTAGAGCAAGGGCTTGAGAGTCAGAAGGACTGGGTTTAAATCCTGGCTCTGCCACTTGTTTTAATTTAGGAAAGCCCAGGCTTAGACATATCTGCAAAGTCCTATGCCTTGAAAAGAGAGTCGTACTCAGTCAATCGATTGTATTTATTGAGCGCTTACTCTGTGCGGAGCACTGTACTATGCTCTTGGGAGAATACAATGCAGCAGCTTTTGGTAGGCACATTCCCGGCCCACAACAAGCTTTAGTTTGAACTTCCAGAGACATTAGGTTCCTGAAGTCATCAGCAATCAATCACTATTTCCCAAGTGACCCTGCCTACTTTGGCCTATAGAGAACATATTGATGTCATGGATCCTTTCTTCTGTCCTAAGCAGGCAGCACTACCCAAGATTAATCCCCAAAATAGGGGACAGTGAAGGAAATCTCAGTTATTGGTATCTAATTCTCTAAGACAAACTGGACAAAGGCTTCAGGGAAATAGCTACTGGCCTCTTTCCATTCAAGTCTTCATTTTGCCTGTAAAATTCATATCTGGCTGAAGAGGGAGAAGAGTATTCATTCATTCAATCGCATTTATCGAGCGCTTACTGTGTGCAGAACACTGTACTAAGCGCTTGGGAAGTACAAGTCGGCAACATATAGAGACGGTCCCTACCCAACAACGGATTCACAGTCTAGAAGGGGACACAACATAATGTTAATTTTCTTTCTATGTCCTTTCCTGAAACCTGACTATGATATGATATTTTTTGGAGATGAAGGCCTCCTGAACAGATGTACATGTGATTAATTCCATTGTCTCTATCTGCCTGGTTCAGCCAGTGAAGAAATTGAACCCACTGCCCTACTTACAGGCACAACAGACCTTCTGATGCACCGATTCCTTGCTGTGTTATTTAATTACTGATTGTCAGATGGATCCAAGTTTTTTGCTGTGTCTTTATTTTTTATTTTTTTTCCATTTGGCCCTAAGTCCTTGATAATGGTTCAAAAAGATAATATATTGGTAGGCTCCCAAAAGCATATCTCTCTATTAGAAAATCAGCAGTTTAAGTGATAGATACTTTTCCTACCAAGGTTTCCTGAATTGCTATGGTTCTGCAGTTTCTGCAAGGAGGAATAGATAATGAGAGGTTTATTTGGTCCAATATCAACATAAGAAAGGTACACATGAAAAAGGCTCGATAAATGTCCATAACTTAACTATTTTTCACCTAGGTCATCCTTCTAATGACAGCTGACTGAAGTTGATTCATATCTGATAGGGGCTGTGATCTGATTATAATAATAATAATAATAATGACGGCATTTGTTAAGTGCTTACTATGTGCAAAGAACTTTTCTAAGCTCTGGGGGGGTTACAAGGTGATCAGGTTGTCCCACGTGGGGCTCACAGTCTTAATCCCCATTTTACAGATGAGGTAACGGAGGCACAGAGAAGTTAAGTGACTTGCCCCAAGTCACACATCTGACAGGTGGCGGAGCCAGAATTTGAACCCATGACCTCTGACTCCCAAGCCCAGGCTCTTTCCATTGAGCCACACTGTTTCTCCTGATTATCTTGTATCTACCCCATTACTTCGTACTCTGCTAAGTACAGCACTTGGCATGTATGTCCTTAACAAAGATTCTTTATTAGTAGTAGTATTGTAATTATCATTATCATCATCACTGGTGAGATCCTAAATAGGCAGATACCAGGCTGCATTTATCGTCCCTAAGGAGCACTGAAATATTATTACACTGTAAAAAGTTGCATATCTCTTAAAGTCAAAATTGAATTTATGTAAGATAGATTGTATTGTATCTATCCCAGCACTTTAGCACAGTGCTTGACACATAGTAAGCACTTAACAAAGGACACAGTTATTACTAAGTGAAGCATGCTGAACAAATGGGAGGCTCAATTCAGCCATCTAATGCCACTACAAACAAAACTGTTATGGAGAATTATACCAAGTCAATTTCCTAAATAGCAAAAAATGGCAGCAAGAGAAACTTCAGAAATTAGTTTGACCAAAATATTTCATCAAGAAAGGAGGTTATGCTTATAAAATAATATTCTAGATCAAAAGAACATTCCAATTATGCCCATATTTTTAATCCATAATCAGTACATAGTATATCTAATCACTTCCCTAGTCTTGTTATTTCATACTTCTTGGAGTTTATGGAAAAGTGGATTTTTCAGGACTCTTCGGCATTAGAAAATGTATCATTTTCAGAAAGGGAAAATCTCAAGATGTTTAGATTGCAGCCAAATGCATATTTTTTTTTCTCCTTTCTAATGGAAACTCATAATAAACAGAGAATTCAGAAAATTGGATGGAATTAACTCCCTTTGTTAAGCTCCTCCAGTGAATCGGGCTGTTGTTTTCCCCTTCCTCAAAGTTAATAACATCAAGGCCAGTTGCCTAGAGACAGGGTTGCTATTAGTTATGGGTACAACTGAATGCAGCTCAGGGAATTTATAAGAAAAATACAGTTAATTAGGTGTTTAGGGACATCCAAACCACCCACTGATGGTAAGCGTTTGGCAGAGAAGGTGGTGTTCTCATGAACTTACATAAATTCAATTTTGACTTCAAGAGATACACAACTTTGTACTTTGTAATATTTAAAGTGCCCCTTAGGGAAGATCAGTGCAGCCTAGAATCTACCCATTTGGGGTCTCACCTGTAATGATGATGATGATGATGATGATAATGATAAAAAAAAGTCTTGGTTAACCACATTTGTGCCAAAAACTGTACTAAGTGCTGGGGTAAGTACAAGATAATCAGGTCAGGCACAGTCCCTGTCCCACATGGGACTCATATCTAAGAGGGAGGGAAAACAAGTATTGAATCCCCATTTCACCGATGAAGAAACTGGAGAAGTTAAATGACTGGCCCAAGGGCATATAGCAGGCAAGTAGCAGAACTGTTGGAGTCAGAGGTCATGGGTTCGAATCCTGACTCTGCCACATGTCTGCTGTGTGTGACCTTGGGCAAGTCACTTAACTTCTCTGAGCCTCAGTTACCTCATCTGTAAAATGGGGATTAAGACTGTGAGCCCCACGTGGGACAACTTGATCACCTTGTATTCCCCCTCAGCGCTTAGAACAGTGCTCTGCACATAGTAAGCGCTTAACAAATGCCATTATTATTTAGAGAAGCAGCATGGCTCAGTGGAAAGAGCCCGGGCTTTGGAGTCAGAGGTCATGGGTTCAAATCCCGGCTCCGCCACTTGTCTGCTGTGTGACCTTGGGCAAGTCACTTAGCTTCTCTAGGCCTCAGTTCCCTCATCTGTAAAATGGGGATGAAGACTGTGAGCCCCATGTGGGACAACTTGATCACCTTGTATCCCCCCCAGCACTTAGAATAGTGCTTTGCACATAGTAAGCGCTTAACAAATGCCATTATTTATTTATTCATTCATTCATTTATTTTTATTTAACTGAGATTAGAACCCATGTCTTCTGACGCCAAGGCCCATGCTTTTTCCACTAGGCTGCATTGTTTCTCCTAGGTTCATACACCTGGGCCGGGGGATTGGAGGGAATGAAGGAGAAGAAGAGGAAGAAAGAGGGTGCTTGAGATGGACTTCTCGCTTCTTGCTTTTGGGGCAAAATCCCTTTGGGATCATGGTGAAAGTTTTCCATACGGAATATTTTTTATCACTTCAGTCACTAATTTTCTGCATAAGAGACTTTAGAAGATTTGTCTCTAAAATAATGAGCTCTAAACTTCTTTTGGCAGCAGACGGTGGCTACTAGGAACACCTTTCCTTTCCGGAATTTTTGCCCCCAGACATAGTAATTGATGTTACATAGTTTTACACTGCCATCCGCATGTAAAAATTCATTAGCATCTCCAAAGTGGAAAAAAAGAGCAAGTTTATTTACAATTTATAGAAAATAGCAGCCAGAGTGCATGTTTCCTTCTTTCTTTGGTGAGAAAAAACGCCCAGCTTAAACAGTTGTTTGAAGGTAGTGAGTCAGTTCAGAAAACCTGCCGTTACTATTTAGACAATAGGAAAGAGGGATCTGGGACTGTCTAGAAGTATTCTAATCCCTACTTCCCCACATGTCTGATGTGTGACCTTGGGCAAGTCATTTAATTTCTCTGAGCTTCAGGTACCTCATCTGTAAAATGGAGATTAATAATAATAATAATGGCATTTATTAAGCACTTGCTATGTGCAAAGCACCGTTCTAAGCCCTGGGGAGGTTACAAGGTGATCAGGTTGTCCCACGGGGGGCTCGCAGTCTTAATCCCCACTTTACAGATGAGGTAACTGAGGCACAGAGAAGTGACTTGCCCAAAGTCAAACAGCTGACAATTGGCAGAGCTGGGATTTGAACCCATGACCTCTGACTCCAAAGCCCGGGCTCTTTCCACTGAGCCACTCTGCTTCTTGCTGCTTCACAGATTGACTGTGAGTCCTACATGGGATAACATAATCACTTTGTATCCCCCTAGCACTTAGAACAGTACTTTGCACATAGTAAGCACTTAACAAATGTCATCATTATTATTATAGAAGGCTATCCTTTGGAGAGTCAGTCAGCCATTCAATGGAATTTATTAAATGTTTGCAATATACCAAACACTGTACTAAGCACCTGGGAGAGAACAATGCACCTTAATTGGTAGACATGTTTCTTGCCTACAGAGAGCTTAAAATCTCAAATAGCATATACTAGAATGTCCAACAATTCATTTGATTTTTAATGGTATTTGTTAAACACTTACTATGAGCCAGGCACTCTTCTAAACTCTAGGGTAGATATAAACTAATCAGGTTGAACACAGTCCCTGTCCCACACAGAGCTCACAAACTCAATCCCCATTTTACAACTGAGGTAACAGAAGCACAGAGAGGTTAAGTGACTTGCTCAAGATCACACAACGTATAAGTGGTGGGAGCAGGATTAGAACCCAGGCCCTTGCATTCCACCAGACCCCTCTGCTTCTCATTTCTTTACACACGTGGCACCAACACTAGTCACAATTCTAAACAAAGCAAGAGTCCCCAAAGATATATGCTATTTTACATATATTCAGTTCTCTAAGTTGAAGAGTTTAAGAGAAGCTGAGTAAGAATCTCGGAGATATTCGCTCAGTTGTCTCTCCCTGAGTCTAGTAGGCCAATCAATGTTGTTTCCCTAGGGAATTGCTATTAAGTCAGCGAAGCTTAAAAGAAAGAAAAAGAAAAAATGAGAAATTAGAATTCAAGAGAAAAGCAAATTAGTCTAGGATCATGAATCTTCAATCAGTCAATCAATAGTATTTATTGAGCGCTTACTGTACTCTCCCAAGCATGTAGTACAGTGCCCTGCCTACAGTAAGTGCTCAATAAATACCATGAACTGACTGACTACAATACAGCAGAATTAGCAGACATGTTCCATGCTCATAACAAGCTTACAGAGTCTCCATGGAATATGTCTTTCCATTCAAGAAGCCCCCAGGATATTCATGCGTGCTTCAGCTGAGAATCTCTCTCCATTGAGGAATCAATCAGTACTATTTATTTAGCACTTATTGCATTCGGAGAACTTGGGAATAGACAATAAACACAATCCCTGTTTTCAAACAGTGTGGCCTAGTTTATAGAGCACACTCCCGGGAGTCAGAAGGACCTGGGTTCTAATTCTACCTCGGCAACTCTATCTTTTCATCTTCTCCAAGAGAAAGTCCTCCTTTCCTCTTCTCCCTCTCCCTTCTGCATTGCTCTGTCTCATTCCCGTCATTCATCCCCCCTTCCCAGCCTCACAGAACTTAAGTGCATATCTGTAATTTATTTATAGAAGTGTCTGTCTCCTCCTCTAGACTGCAAGCTCTTTATGAGCAGGGAATGTGCCTGTTTATTGTTATATTGTACTTTCCCAAGCGCACGGTACAGGGCTCTGTACACAGTAAGCACTCAGTAAATACAATTGAATCTTCAACCCAAGCTTCTGATAAATAGCAGAAAGGACAGTTCACATTTCATTTCTCTTCCAGTTCTTGCTTACCCAATCGTAGTAGTATTAATAGGAAGGAAGTCAGCAGGGAGATGAAGGGGAATCGGTGATGTTGGAAAATGAAAAACTGATTAATCAGTGCCCGTAGATCAGAAATTTGACTATTTAGATTTCACGGGCAGTGAAAGTAAGCTCGTTGTGGGTAGGGAATTTATGTCGCTGTTATACTATGCTCTCCCAAGTGCTTAATACAGTGCTCTGCGTACAGTAAGTGATCGATAAATATGATTGAAAGTGAACATCACTGTGTCATAATCATTTTAAGGATGCCAAAATCTTAAAACGATGGGAAGTTACTAATAACACAGCCACATGGATTAGGCATAGATACCACAAGCCATTTTAGCTTAAACATCTGGTTAAAGGTCATTTGCATTGATCTATTTAGAGTGGAAAATTAATTTAAAACAATAAGAGGGTACACTAGTCTCTGTACTACTAAAGGAAGATAGTAGATCTAAATTCCAAATTATTCTACAATCCTGGAGTGTCAGCTTTTTCCTATTCTGTCTAAAGTTTCAGTGAAATATCTATTTACATAAAGAAGTAGTACACTTGGTGAAATGATATTCTATTGCTTTAAGTAGCTCCTCAGGCTCCGTTCAAGTTCTCAGGAGGTGTACATTATGAGGGATAATCACATCATCACCTGAAATTCTCAGGTGCTAGAAGTCTGGGAAGGATTTTTGAGTAGGCTATTTAGATGAGGATGGAAATTGATGTGAGACTGTGACACAATGGCAATGGGTATATTAAGCCCAAAGCTACATCTGAGGTCTAAAGTATTTAAAAAAATGACTGTTTTTGATATTCAGGGAGCCACGACTGGGTGCAGATCGCCTAAGAGGAGTTTGTTTGATTCTGAATGTGTGCCAATCACTAGTAGAAGGGGTTTAACACAATTTGGCATCACCTAATTAATCTGAGCCTCATTTTCCTCATCTGCAAAATGGGGGTTGACTACTTGTTCTCTCTTCCCCATAGACTCTGTGGGCCAGGGTTCTGATTATCTACCCTTGGAGTTTAGCACAGTGCCTGACCCATAGTAAGCACTTAAACACTGCAATTACTATTTGTACTGTTACTAGTAGTACTACACCTCCTCTATCAACGATGTTCAGTGACACAGAATCACTCTAATAATAATAATTGTGGTATTTGTTAAGTGCATACTATGTGCCAGGCACTGTGCTAAGCGCTGGGGTGGATACAAGCAAATCAGGTCGGGCGCAGTCCCTGTCCCAATGGGTCTCAATCTCCATTTTCCAGATGAGGAAACTGAGGCACAGGGAAGTGAAATGACTTGCCCAGGGTTACAGCAGACACGTGGCAGAGCTCGGATAGGTCACTTTGGGGCAGGCCTGTGGCATGAGGGAGAGAAACAGCTGTTGCTCTGGTGTTTCCTCTCCTTCGACAACAACTTGGAAACCGAAGTGGATATTGTCTCTCTCCCTCTACACACTAAGCTCCTTGTGGGCAGGGAGCATGTCTACCAACTCTGTTGTATTTGTACTCTCCCAAGTGCTCAGTACAGTGGCCTCTACACAGTAAGCACTCAATAAATACCACTGATGGATTGATTGTTGTGCACTCAGCAGTCATGGACAGCCCGCTGTTGGGTAGGGACCGTCTCTATATGTTGCCAACTTGTAATTCCCAAGCGCATAGTACAGTGCTCTGCACACAGTAAGCACTCAATAAATACGATTGAATGAATGATTGAATGAATGAATAACATTTATCATTGGATGCTGAATGTACTAAGATTTCTATTAACTCGAAATAACCATCCAGTGCTTAGAACAGTGCTTTGCACATAGTAAGCGCTTAACAAATGCCATCATTCATTCATTTATTGTCGTATTTATTGAGCGCTTACTGTGTGCAGAGCACTGTACTAAGCGCTTGGGAAGTCACACAGAGCATTGTACTAAGTGTTTGGGAAGTACAAGTCGGCAGCATATAGAGACGGTCCCTACCCAACAACGGGCTCACCCTCAGATTCCCTTGTCTGCTTTCTTGATCAATGGTTTGTTGTCAGCCATTTGATTTAATTTAATAACCATGATCCAACCTTTTCCTGAACTTTAAAAATCTTGTTTATCCTTGAGACATAAAAGGCTCTCATATAATAGAAATGTGCAACTCTAACGGGAGGAGGAGTTGCAACCCAAGGATGTCTTTTCAGAATATGAACTCCAATTCAGTGAACAATAGTATTCCAAAAAATGAGCAAATTAATTAGTATCTCAAAAGTAGTAGTGAATATGAAAATAGATTTAAAGAAATATATATTTTCTGAAACTTTAAAATGTTTATAATAATGTTAGTGGGTTCCGTTAAGCACCTACTATAATGAGCCAAGCTTGAGACCAAACACTGGGGTATTCATTCATTCAGTAGTATTTATTCACTGTGTGCAGAGCACTGCACTAACCCCTTGGGAAAGTACAATAGAACAGGAAATGCAAGATAATCAGAACATTCCTTCATTGAATTGTATTTATTGAGCGCTTACTGTGTGCACTGTCCTAGGTGCTTAAATAATAATGATGATGGTATATGTTAAGCTCTTACTATGTGCAAAGCAATGTTCTATGTGTTAGGGGGATACAGCATGATCAGGTTTTCCTACGTGAGGCTCACAATCTTAATCCCCATTTTACAGATGAGGTAACTGAGGCACAGAGAAGTTAAGTAACCTTCCCAAAGGCACACAGCTAAGTGGCAGAGTCGGGATTAAAACCCATGACCTCTGACTCCCAAGCCCGGGCTCTTTCCACTGAGCCACCCTGCTTCCTGCCCTACATGGAGCTCATAGTCTAAGTGGAGGGAGAACAGGCATTTAGTCCCCATTTTACAGATGAAGAAACTGAGGCACAGAGAATATAAGTGACTTACCCAAGGTTACACAGCAGACAAGTGGCAGAGCTGGGATTAGAACCCAGGTCCTTCATCTCCCAGGCCAGGGTTCTTTCTATTAGGCCACAATAGAGATCAAAATTTATTGACAACCTCATTTTATAACTTCTGATTATGTCCTCTTCTATAGACATTCTTCTGCATTATTCTTTAATTTAGTCATTTTGGAATGTGTTATTGCATATGCCACTACTACTCCAAAGGACAATAATAATAATAATAATGGCATTTATGAAGCGCTTACTATGTGCAAAGCACTGTTCTAAGCACTGGGGAGGTTACAAGGTGATCAGGTTGTCCCCCGGGGAGCTCACAGTCTTAATCCCCATTTTACAGATGAGAGAACTGAGGCACAGAGAAGTGAAGTGACTTGCCCAAAGTCACACAGCTGGTGATTGGCGGAGCCTGGATTTGAACCCGTGACCTCTGACTCCAAAGCCCGGGCTCTTTCCACTGAGCCACGCTGCTTCTAACCAAGACAATGGTCTTGGTTTGGGGAGAGTGAAACTTTGATCTGCCCCAATCTAGGGGGACGGGCCTGGAATGGGGCACTGGGAAAAGAAATCCTCTTCTTGCTCCAGTTCTTCCAAAGAGGAAGCTTTATTTGGGTGCGGGGGTTAGCAAAGGGGATGGAAAATTTCAACACGAGCTTAAGCGGCTTAGACTGGGGCCTCCATAGCTATGGGGACTGGGCTGTCTCTCGCTGACCCATGTGACAAGGAGCGGACTCTGTCCCCATCAGACCACAGCTCACGGTGGGAGGCCACTGCTGTTTCTTGCCTGGTTGCCAATCCACTCCCGTGCGAGCCAAAGAATTGAGGAAATTGATCCCTGCACCTGCTGCTTCTGTTCCTTCAGCCAGCAGGATGTGGTTCCCAACAGGCCAGACGACCAGAGATCTTCTCCTCATCTGTTCATTCACTCATTCATTCGTATTTATTAAGCACTTGCTGTGTGCAAAGCACTGTACTAAGCACTTAGGAAAGTACAATACAACAATAATCATAATAATAATAATGATGGTATTTGTTAAGCACTTACTATGTGCAAAGCACTGAACAGTGGTTGGCACATAGTAAGCGCTTACCAAATACCATCATCATCATGGATGATGTATATGTATATGTATATATGTTTGTACATATTTATTACTTTATCTTGTAAATATCTATTCTATTTATTTTATTTTGTTAGTATGTTTGGTTTTGTTCTCTGTCTCCCCCTTCTAGACTGTGAGCCCGCTGTTGGGTAGGGACTGTCTCTGTGTGTTGCCGACTTGTACTTCCCAAGCGCTTAGTACAGTGCTCTGCACACAGTAAGTGCTCAATAAATACGATTGAGTGATGGATAAATACTGGGGGGATAAAGGTGATCAGGTTGTCCCACGTGGGGCTCACAGTCTTAATCCCCATTGTACAGATGAGGTAACTGAGGCCCAGAGAAGTGAAGTGACTTGCCCAAAGTCACACAGCTGACAATTGGCGGAGCCGGGATTTGAACCCATGCCCTCTGACTCCAAAGCCCGGGCTCTTTCCACTGAGCCACGCTGCTTCTCTATAGCAACAATTGTCAATTGTCAATAGAGACGATCCCTGCCCACAAGGAGCTTGCAGTCTAGAGGGGAAGAGACAGACACTGATACAAATAAACAGACATCAGTATAAATAAATAAAATTACAAATAAATACATAAGTGCTGGGGGGCTGGGAGGAGGGGGGAAGATCAAAGGGAGCAAGTCAGGGTGAAGCGGAAGGGAGTGGGAGAGAAGGAAAAGTGGGGTTTAGTCGGTGCGGGTTGGGTAGAATTCCACTGCTGCCATAGCAGTTTGACCTTCTGTGTATCACCACTTTACCCTGGAGAAAATTGACCGACTTTACTGGACAACCGGGTACCTTAAAATTCATTGGTCCTTCCCCTCTTAAGCGTGAGAAGTAGTGGGGGCTAATGGAAAGAGCATGGGCCTGGTAATCAGGGGACCTGGGTTCTAATCCTGGCTCTACCACTGTTTTGCTGTGTGACCTGGGCAAGTCATTTGGCTTCTCAGTGCCTCAGCTGTAAAATGAGGACTGAGACTGTGAGCCCTATGTGGGATAGGGACTGTGTCCAACCTGATTATTTTGTAAATAATCTTTTAGACTGTGAGCCCACTGTTGGGTAGGGACTGTCTCTGTATGTTGCCAATTTGTACTTCCCAAGCGCTTAGTACAGAGCTCTGCACATAGTAAGCGCTCAATAAATACGATTGATGATGATGATGATGATGATGTACCTAGCATATAGAAAGCACTTAACAAAAGCCATATAAAAAGGAGTCTGTTTTGTCCTCTGCTTCTGGCTGCATTCCCTACATTTTGTGACAGAAATAAAATCAGGAATAATCACGTAACACACCCGTGTTTAGTGACTAAAAAACCTGTTGGTTGGAAGCAGTCTTCTCTTTCAAATGTGTTTAGTGATAAAGACATATTAATTACCTATCACACTTACCTTTTCCCTTTCTTCAGATTGCAGTTGAAAGCCAAAGGCATTATAATTACTTCCTCCAAAAACACTCACTCCTTTCTATCTCTCCTCATTTTCATCTCTATCCTTTGTTTCTTGTAAGTTCAAAGGAGCAAATATTGAGCTCAGAGCAAACAAAAGGTAGCCCTGAGACTCCCACTGTCAGTAAATGGAGGAAAGTAACTCCATATCAGTGAGGTCCATATTCAAATAACTGTCATCGCTACACAAATAAGGTCTTGGTAGGAGACATGTAAACTGATTGGAAAAGGATTGACTCTTGAAACATCACATGGAAACAGTTACAAGTAATAAAGCCTAGGAAAGTTTTATATTTATGGCTGGTAACTAGTTTTTTCAACAACTTAAAGAAAACATGTCAGTTATGCTCGTGAGGTAAAAGAATTACTTTAAGAATTAACATTTACCTCTTTGCAAAGGAAATATGTGTTTACAGCTGTTTGCACTAAGTAGAAAAGCAGAACTAGTCAGCTAACTAGGTGGAATGATTGCTACTGGAAGGAAAATTGCTGGTACAATCTACTTTTCTGGCAGTGGGTCATGTATAACTTGGGCAGATCAGAAGCCACACACTCACCCCAGTATCTCTAGGCCTAACCAAGTCTCCATTATTCTTTTTTTTAAATGATATTTGTTAAGCATTTACTACATGCCAGCCACTGCACTAAGTCCTAGGGTACTTTCAAGATAATCAGATTGGACACAGTCTTTATCCCACATAGGGCTCACAGTCTTATTCCCCATTTTACAGTGAGGTAATTGAGGCTCAGAGAAGTTAAGTGCCTTGCCCAAGGTCACACAGCAGACAAGTGGCAGAACCCCATTCTACCCCAAAGGACTCTAAATCAACAGGGAAGTTCAAGAGACAATTTCATTTGGAACAGGAAGTCACAAACGAAGTGCTTAGTGGGCTGAGTTCATATCTATTCCTAGGTCCAGTCAAGGGTTGAGCTGGTATTTCACATTCAGTCATATTTATTGAGTGCTTACTGTGTGCAGAGCACTGTACTAAGCGCTTGGGAAGTACAAGTTGGCGACATATAGAGACGGTCCGTACCCAACAGTGGGCTCACAGTCTAGAAGGGGGAGACAACAAAACTCATTAACAAAATAAAATAAATAGAATAAATATGTACAAGTAAAATAGAGTAATAAATATATACAAACATATATATATATATATATATATATATATATATATATATATATATATATATATATATATATATATATATACAGGTGCTGCGGGGAGGGGAAGGAGGTAAGGCCGAGAGGAGGGGGAGAGGAAGGAGGGGGCTCAGTCTGGGAAGGACATGTTGCCTCCCATGATCTTGATTGTCTCTGGACGTAAAGGTTGGAGTTTGCTCAAGTCTAGATACATGAAAATGATCTCTGGGATTGAACTCAATGTTCTGAAAGCCCTCTTTGCCACATTAGGGCCACAATTTCCTTGAAGAAAATTCTACCCTACTTATCTCCTTTAGCCAGTGTTTAGGCAGTGTTTAATGCTTCTGGGAGAGAAAGATATGAATGCTCATATTACAGAGTCCTGCTTCTTAGCTTTCTGAGGGCGCATATTGAAGAGGAGGGGAGGATTGGGGATCAGCCCCTTGGGAAAAATAATCATCAACTAGGTTCCCACCAGGAAAACCTGATTCTAGACCACGTAGTTTTCTTCTGAATAAAATGCTTGTTCATTCATTCACTCATTCATTCAATCGTATTTATTGAATGCTTACTGTGTGCAGAGCACTGTACTAAGCTCTTGGGAAGTACAAGTTGGCAACATATAGAGACGGTCCCTACCCAACAGTGGGCTCACAGTCTAGAAGGGGGAGACAGAGAACAAAACAAAACATATTAACAGAATAAAATAAATAGAATAAATATGTAATAAATGTGATTAAATGTAAATGTAATAAATATGTACAAGTAAAATAAATAAATTAATTAATAAATACATACAAACATATATATACAAACTTGTTCTCCTCCCCTTTTCACCTGTGACCCCATTTATGGCAGGGATTGATTTGATTGTGTATCCCAGTGCTTAGCACAGAGTAAACACTTAAATAGCAGCATTGTTATTATTAACAGTTTGCCCTAGCCCTCTCTGAACTGTCTTTATCCCCAACCTGCAGCAGTAGCCAAAGCTACCTAACTGGATTTGACATTTTTTATGGTACTTATTAAGCTCTTTCTATGAGCCAAACACTCTACTAAGTGTGGGGGCAGTTACAAGATAGGTTGGACACAGTCTCACATGGGGCTCACAATTTAAGGCAGGAGGAGATGGATTTAATCTCCATTTTACAGGTGAGATAACTGAAACACAGAGAAGCAACTTCACCAACTATGTTCTTTTCCTATGCTATTTCTGTAGGAAGTACTTTCATCATCATCATCAATCGTATTTATTGAGCGCTTACTATGTGCAGAGCACTGTACTAAGCACTTGGGAAGTACAAATTGGCGACATATAGAGACAGTCCTTACCCAACAGTGGGCTCACAGTCTAAAAGGGGGAGACACAGAACAAAACCAAACTTACCAACAAAATAAAATAAATAGAATAGATATGTACAAGTAAAATATATAAATAAATAGAGTAATAAATATGTACAAACATATATACATATATACAGGTGCTGTGGGGAAGGGAAGGGGGTAAGATGGGGGGGATGGAGAGGGGGACGAGGGGGAGAGGAAGGAAGGGAGATGGATGCAAATGGCCCGAAGGGGGAGAGGTGAGGGAAGTGGCACACATTCACTTTCACACATTCTCCATCTCTAAGGTGATAATTGAGCATGATACTACAATAAAATCATGTTTATATTGCTGTGGGATGTCACATTTACTATTCGCTATCAGTTTTACTACAATAACTCACCTTGTCACCCATAAGAGAATGATGATAGAAATCACTAGGGAAGATACATTTTCAAGGATATATCTTTTTTTTCCCCCTCCAGACATTTTTTTTTTCTGAAATCTGTCATTGAATTGCTCAGTTCATAATGCATCATTACTGAGGAGTGAGGAGTCAGATGAAATTTAATTGCACAAAATTTGAGAGATGCAGATAGGCATTGGAAGAAGAGACCATGTTAAATGCATTAAGTGTTCAAGAGCATCAGATGCTGACAGTAAAAATACTCTAGAGACGTATTTGACAATGAAGCTGAGAACATGATGAAGTTCCTCTGAATCAATTTTGCACAGTCCCCTCATAAACTGAAGAGAAAGTATATATTAATAAGTGTGGCTGACACTCAGCAGTACAACAATAGTGCCTTATCCCTCATATATTCCGTGAAGTGATGGCTAATTTTGGAAGTGCCAATACATACTTTTCCACCAATGGGACTGTGGCCTTTATTGAATTGGCCTCATTTTGAATACTTTACAACGTAGATTTCTGTTTTTCCCAAGTTTCTCAAAGCTCATGATACTATTCAGTCAATCAATCAATAGCATTTATTGAGTGATTACTATGTGCAGAATACTTTACTAAGTGCTTGGGAGAACACAATACAACCAAGTTAGATGTGTTTCCTGACAAGGTACACTATTATTGGACCAATTACAATATCCATTAAACAATTACATTTTGCTTTTACACTAGAAGCACTTTAAAACACTCAGATTGGCCCACCATATCTCTGAAAGCTTGATTACAAATATTTCTACTCATTACATTGGGTTGCAAGAAATGATGAATATCAACAAATCATTCCACCTAAACTCTTCCCTATTTGTGGATTTAAACTGATTTCCATGATAACAGAGGGTGATGCCTTATAGTGAATTATGGGTTCAGAGTTTTTCATATGGAAAGCAAGGAGATTAGGCTGAAGATTAAAGCTTTGGCTGAACCATCAATTGTCTACATTAAGTGCCAGTAATTAGAACTGCTAATTTCTTGCAAATAAATGTCCGAGTAGGTAAAATGCAATTGCACCCTGACAAAAGATATTTTAAATAGTCTGTAAAGGTTTTAAAAAGATAATAATTGAACAATCATCATGATAAATTCAAAGTAATTCAGAGATTCCTTTCAATCTTTTGAAAAAAAAAGGAATCTCTGCTTAGAGTGGATGATAAAACTTCGTATAATTATGAAAATTCATGATTCTCCCAGACATGCATTCTCATAGTTCTAATCCCAGTTCTGGCACATACTCACTGTGAACTTGGGCGTGTCATGTAACTTCTCTGTGCCTCAGTTTTCTTATCTGTAAAATGGGACTGCTCTCTCTCACTTAAACTCTGATCCCCATGAAGGACCTCATTATCTGGTATCTACCCCAACACTTAGTACACTGCTTGGTATATAAGTGACCACTTAACAAAAGCCATTATTATTTTTATTACTACTATATGCAACCTAGTTAGTGGCATAGCCAGGTCTCTGGACCCTGAATCATTTGCCACAAAGTAAGGGAGGAATGAAGCCAGTGCAAAATATGAGATTATAAAGGGCAAAACTGCCTGAGTCCCATCAGGATAATGGGGAGAGGCATTCTGGCTCATTGGAGGATGGAGAAGGCCACAACTGTGGCCATAGCTGTGGACTGCAAATGTCTTAGATTGGGAAGAGTAAAGGTACAGTTGGTGAGAATTTAGAAATTCTCCATGAATAATCCATCCATGGAAAATCAAGATTTATCTGCCCACCTTCTAATATTTCCATACAGTCTTAGTCTTCAAGCATCTTGAAAGAGGTTCATCCCTGTGGGCATTCCAGGACAGTTGGAAATATGTGAAAACAAGAACATATGAAATACTGTATTGGGTTAGCCATGATGTTCGCTGTGGGCAGGTAACATGTCTGCCAACTCTGTTATATTGTACTTTTCCAAAAATACAGTCTCTGAACACAGTAAGCACTCTATAAATATGATTGATTGATTCATCCAGCCCAGTATTTTGTCTCCATAAATGGCAACGGTACGTTTGGAATAATGGCATAGTTGCTGTCTTTGGCATCCATTACGATAGTTAAGGTTGTACTTAACGTCTTTAATATTTCTCCCTAAATTCCTAAATTCCCTCCCGCTAACACCTTTCTTCTAGACTGTGAGCCCACTGTTGGGTAGGGACCGTCCCTATATGTTGCCAACTTGTACTTCCCAAGCGCTTAGTACAGTGCTCTGCACACAGTAAGCGCTCAATAAATACGATTGATTGATTTGGGTTCCTCATCCATGAATTTATATTAAACCCTTTTGAAGTTACTGGTAATTTTGGCCTGTATAACTTTTTTGTAGGAATGAATTGTATACATTTATCATACATCCACTTTGAAAAGTTGTTTTCTTTTTTTGTTGTTGTTCTTAGGCTACAACCTTCAACTGCAGTGGGGGTCCCCTATTTTTAATATTACGACATTGATCGAAGAACAGTTATTTGTTTGCAATGAACATACACCTAATGATATATCACCCCCATTCTAAAAAAGCCCTCCCTCTATCCCACAGTTCTTTCCAACTATCTCCCCATCTCCCTATTCCCATACATATCCAAACTCCTAGAATGTGTCGTTTACAACTGCTGGTTTCATTTCCTCTCCAGCTCTTCTAATACTACTAATAATAATGGCATTTATTAAGCGCTTACTATGTGCAAAGCACTGTTCTAAGCGCTGGGGAGGATACAAGGTGATCAGGTTGTCCCACGTGGGACTCACAGTCTTCATCCCCATTTGACAGATGAGGGAACTGAGGCCCAGAGAAGTGAAGTGACTTGCTCAAAGTCCCACAGCTGACAAGTGGTGGAGCCGGGATTTGAACCCTTGACCTCTGACTCCAAAGCTCGGGCTCTTTCCACTGAGCCACGCTGCTTCTTCTCTTCTTCACCCATTAAAATCAGGTTTCTGATGCTTCATTCCCTGAGACCGAGCTTTCCAAGGTCACCGACGTCTTTCTTTCAGCCAAATCTCAAGGGCTACATTTTGTCATAGTCCTCCCCAAGCCTCTCCACGACTTTTGGCACTGTGGACCATTCCATCCTCCATGAAATACCATAAGGCTTGTTTTTTTTTTTGACGTGGTACATAGCTCTGACCCGCGCCTTCTCAGTTCCATTCACCGCCTCCTCACCCGCCTCTCATCCTCTCATTCTGCACAGCTCTGTTTGGGACCCTCTTACACACTCTCTGGAGTAGTTCATCTGAGGCAAAGACACACATGTGTCTGCCAGTTGTCAGCTGTGTGACTTTGGGCAAGTCACTTAACTTCTCTGCGCCTCAGTTACCTCATCTGTAAAATGGGGATTAAGACTGTGAGCCCCCTGTGGGACAACCTGATCACCTTGTAACCTCCCCAGCACTTAGAACAGTGCTTTGCACATAGTAAGCGCTCAATAATTGCCATCATTATTGTTATTATTATTATGTGTTTTCTAGTTTAGTAAGGCTGTGCCTTAAGTGAAGTACTTTATGTTAGAAGCCATTCTTTGAGGAAGACAGACTAGGAAGTGGGCCAGTATTAGAGTGGTACATCAACCCAGTCGTGTCCCACAATCTAGCCAATGATGAGCATGTGGCTCAGTGGAAAGAGCCCGGGCTTTGGAGTCGGAGGTCGTGGGTTCAAATCCCGGCTCTGCCACATCTGCTGTGTGACCTTGGGCAAGTCACTTAACTTCTCTGAGCCTCAGTTACCTCATCTGTAAAATGGGGATTAAGACCGTGAGCCCCATGTGGGACAACCTGATCACTTTGTATCCCCCCCAGCACTTAGAATAGTGCTTTGCACATAGGAAGTGCTTAACAAATGCCAACATTCTTATTTTTGGTGGCTGACACCTCCTTCATCAGTGAGGAGAAGTTATTGGCTGAATTTTCAGCTTGCCAGGGAAAATGAAGCTGGCACCCTTCTGCACATTCATTCATTCAATCGTATTTATTGAGCCCTTACTGTGTGCAAAGCACTGCACTAAGCACCTGGAGAGTTCAATATAACAACAAACAGACACATTCCCTGCCCACAGTGAGCTCACAGCCCAGAGGGGGAGACAGACATTCATATACATAAATTAATAAATAAGTAAATAAAAAATAAATTAGATAAAGGAAGACCCACCTCATAACATCTTCAATTTTCATCAATCTTTTGCTTTACATTCTGCTTAAAGTATATTTGCCATGGATGTTCATTCAATTTATCCTATCGTATTTATTGAGCACTTACTGTGTGCAGAGCACCGTATTAAGCACTTGGAAAGTACAGTTCAGCAATAAAGTCTGCTCTTGAATTGTTAGCGATGAGTTAAAACTCTAAAACCTTTCTCAAACTACCCTGTTGTAGATACATATCATTATAGAGAAGTAAATCCACCGTGTAACCCTGCCATGGTTGAAGTTCTTTATAGAGAGTTGGCAAGAAGATAGGAAAGGAAAATTAATATCAATTTCTGCACAGGTTCTAGCCCACTGACAAACATTGAAACATCAAAAGCAGGACTATAACAAGAAATACCAGGCATAGACTGTTGGACAGTGGAAAATTTAACCCTCATCAAAGACAGGTGGTTGGGAGGATTTGCTTAAATTGGCTGTGTTTAAAAATTGCCTTTTGAAAGGGCGCAGCTACAGGAATAAATTCAAATGGCCATTCAAATCTTAAAATGGGAATTTTCTGGGATTCAGAGATCTTTTCCTTAGAAAGTGAGTTAATTCTTTTAGGGATAGGAAAAACAGACCTGGGACTAAACAATGATTTATTCTGGAATGGCTTGGCTCAGTCAATTAAAATAGAGTAGGCTCTGACTCATCAGCACAAGTAGTATATCAAAAAATGTATTAAGTTTTTGTCTTTGAATACCATTTTTCATTACTTTGCTGTTTTTCAAGGCAAGATATTTTCTGATTTTAGGCAGGTAGGGAGGTACCTTGTTAGTCGCTCAATGTTTATCATTCATTCAAGCCGCGCAACGAATTGAAGTGGTCTAGTAAATTGAGAATGAGAAAAGTCCTGTTCAGGCTGACTAAGGCTCAGTGTGGATGTGACAGTCCTCCTTCACAAAATCAGTATGGAGAATAGGCATTGGCTTTCAGTAAAGTGATCTTCTCCAGGAAATAGTAGGAGGGCATCTCTTAAGCCTTAAAAAACTTGTAGGCAGCAGTGTAATGAACCACCTCTCAAAAAAACAAGTGCCTCTCAGCCTTTAAACTGTCAATGTATGGCAGCGACCTCCAGTGAAGCCAGGCAAGGCTCAAAGTAGAGTAGCCTTCGCTTTTTACGTCCAATATCCCCAGGGTCTTATTAGAGTTGGGCAAGAGGCACAATCAGCATGCTAAGATAGAGGAACCTTTCATGTAAATGTGCTTATTAGGAAACAAAAAGGACAAAAAAAGTCCATTTATCACCCACATTTTTCCTTCCTAGAGCTAGAACTAAGTTTTATATATTCTTCTGGGGAAAAAAGACTCTTAGATATTGAATATAAAAATGCTCCACGTGGGCAGGTTTGACGATATAAAGGAAATTTCCAAGGCAGAACCTGAGTGGCATTTTTAGATTGTGAGCCCCCTTAGAACAGGACTCATATGTGAATTCTTTCCCAGCATTTAGTACAGTGTTCTGTGTGCAGTAAGCACTTACTGAATGCTATTACTACTATTTATACACTCTCTGGTGTATGAGGTTCATTGTTAAAATACAAAAAATATAATAAATATGAAGCGTCCTGGCCTGAAAGAGCTGAGAATTAGGAGTCAGGAGACCTAAATCCTAATCCTGTTTCAGAAATCCTTTTTTCTGCTGTGTGATTTAGGGGGCTTAGCTTCTCTCTGCCTCAGCTCTCTCATGTGTAAAATACTTTATTCTCTCCATCTTAGACTGTGAATTCATTGATCTGATTATCTATTTTCTATCTCAGCTCTTAGCAAAGTGCTTGGCACTTAGAAAGTGCTTAACGAATGCTCCAATCCAGGAGCTTGTTGCAATCTAGAGCTTCTGACAAACTGGGGGAGACAATTATTTAAATTGAAAGGATGTGGGTAAATCCAGGTTGTCAAGCATGGCATTTAACAAAGAAAAATTATTTTACGGCACCTGGTTTGCTCTTTCTAGAGGGAGACAGGTTAATCCAGGTGCCATCTTTGATTTGTTTGGAGGTGCAGGACCAATAAGAATGCCTGTGTTAATAATAATAATAATAATGGCATTTATTAAGTGCTTACTATGTGTAAATCACTGTTCTAATCAATCAATCAATCAATCAATCAATCGTATTTATTGAGCGCTTACTATGTGCAGAGCACTGTACTAAGCGCTTGGGAAGTACAAATTGGCATCACATAGAGACAGTCCCTACCCGATAGTGGGCTCACAGTCTAAAAGGGGGAGACAGAGAACAGAACCAAACATACCAACAAAATAAAATAAGTAGGATAGAAATGTACAAGTAAAATAAATAAATAAATAAATAAACAGAGTAATAAATATGTACAACCATATATACATATATACAGGTGCTGTGGGGAGGGGAAGGCGGTAAGGCGGGGGGATGGAGAGGGGGACGAGGGGGAGAGGAAAGAAGGGGCTCAATCTGGGAAGGCCTCCTGGAGGAGGTGAGCTCTCAGCAGGGCCTTGAAGGGAGGAAGAGAGCTAGCTTGGCGGATGGGCAGAGGGAGGGCATTCCAGGCCCGGGGGATGACGTGGGCCGGGGGTCGATGGCGGGACAGGCGAGAGCGAGGTACAGTGAGGAGATTAGTGGTGGAGGAGCGGAGGGTGCGGGCTGGGCAGTCGAAGGAGAGAAGGGAGGTGAGGTAGGAGGGGGCGAGGTGATGGAGAGCCTTGAAGCCCAGGGTGAGGAGTTTCTGCCTGATGCGCAGATTGATCGGTAGCCATTGGAGGTTTTTGAGGAGGGGAGTGATATGTCCAGAGCGTTTCTGGACAAAGATAATCCGGGCAGCAGCATGAAGTATGGATTGAAGTGGAGAGAGACACGAGGATGGGAGATCAGAGAGAAGGCTAGTGCAGTAGTCCAGACGGGATAGGATGAGAGCTTGAATTAGCAGGGTAGCGGTTTGGATGGAGAGGAAAGGGCGGATCTTGGCAATGTTGCGGAGCTGAGACCGGCAGGTTTTGGTGACGGCTTGGATGTGAGGCGTGAATGAGAGAGCGGAGTCGAGGATGACACCAAGGTTGCGGGCTTGTGAGACGGGAAGGATGGTAGTGCCGTCAACAGAGATGGGAAAGTCAGGGAGAGGACAAGGTTTGGGAGGGAAGACAAGGAGCTCAGTCTTCGACATGTTGAGCTCTAAGCGCTGGGGAGGTTACAAGGCAATCAGGTTGTCCCACAGGGTGCTCACAGTCTTCATCCCCATTTTATAGATGAGGTAACTGAGGCATAGAGAAGTGAAGTGACTTGCCCAAAGTCACACAGCTGACAATTGGCAGAGCCGGAATTTGAACCCATGACCTCTGACTCCAAAGCCCAGGCTCTTTCCACTGAGCCACCCTGCTTCTGTGTTGGACCAGGATAGGGCCGATTGGAAGGAGGGCCAGGATAATTTCTTTGGAGGGGGAGAGGCAAATGAGAGGAGTCTAGAGAGGTCTCACAGTCTAAGGTGGCAGGAAAATAGGTATTTTATCCTCATTTTACCAATGAGGAAATTGAGTCACAGAGAAGTTAAGCGACTGCCAGAGGTCATTTAGCAGGAAGGTGGAAGAGCCAGAACTATATATATTATTCTGTATATATGTATACATATATATATACATATATATATGTATGTATACACATATGTGTATATATGTATATATACCTGTGTATATGTATGTATGTTTGTACATATTTATTACTGTATTTAATTTATTTGTACATATTCATTCTATTTATTTTATCGTGTGAATATGTTTTGTTTTGTTGTCTGTCTCCCCCTTCTAGACTGTGAGCCCACTGTTGGGTAGGGACAGTCTCTGTATGTTGCCAACTTGGACTTCCCAAGCGCTTAGTACAGTGTTCTGCACACAGTAAGCACTCAATAAATACGTTTGAATGAATGAATGAATGAACTAGAACGTAGATCTACTGATTTCCAGGCCCGCGCTCTTTTCTCTAGGACACACTGCTCCTCCTGCTTAGTCTGGTTTCCCCATGGAGCACTTTAGTCAAGTGTCTTAAACTTTGCTTTGGTTCCGTGTATGTGCAGGAGGGAGAGTAAGGCTCACCTCTCTCTGCAGCCCCTGGGATATCAGTAGGGTTCACAGTGTTACTTGGAGCCCCTGGGAAGGAAAGCGCATTGATATTTTCTCTTAAATCATCCTCGCTTGGCAGATCATTGAGGCCTTCTTTGATTCTGAGGTTTTCACGTGGCTGAAAATCAGGACAGGCAGCCAAGTCATGAGCCAGGTAAAGCAAAGCTCTCCTCACTGGGTGGGATTACGATACAAGCAGCAGCTTTGACCCCTGGCCTTAGATTTCTATAATTAGTCATTGTTTTAGGATCCGAGTGTTCACGACAAACCTAGGTGTCCTACAGCCTAATTTGGAAGCCTCCAGAAACTCCCAAGCCAACACTTGGTACAAATGGAACTAGAGAAAGCTGGTTTTTATTGTTCTACTGGGGGTCACAGGGACCAGTGATTCCTCTCTAAAGCTTGAAAGGATTGAAAAGCAGAGATTCATTAGCAGAACCCAGTGCAGAAATTCTACCAATTGGTGCACAGGTGAACGAATGACCAAAGACATGCATTTATTCTTTGTTATTAGCTGGATTGCTTTTTTAAATGAGCAGCCAAAATTAGAGATGCAGGGTTGCTCTACAAGTAAAACATCTTACTTGTGTATATTCTGGGTTGCAGAATCTGATTTCAGGGATGAACTACAAGTTATTTTTTCATTTGATGTGATATCACTGACTTCATTTTACAAATCAGTTGCACCTTGGTAAAGGAGGCTGGAGAGAGGCATCAGATGAAATAAAGAAGTGTGAACAACATGAAACCTGCTGCCTTTAACCTGCTGTTTGAGTAGGTGTAAGAAAGCCCAATTACCTCCCTGTAAGCAGAAATTCTAATTCCCCAAGTGGAAAAAAAAGCACTTGTTTTGAAGATATGCTTGCATAGGAAAAGTTAAAGGGGGAAATGGAGGCAATTATCCTGATATTTCAGGTAATTAGTATTCAAATTGTCTATTCAGTTTTCAACAAGTCAACCAAAATTGACTTTCTGCACTGATTAAATGACCCAGATAATTTCTCAACTCTACACTTGACTCTATCTGTATTTACCTGGTCAAAATGCATGTTTTTTTTTTCTTTTTTTTTTCACATTAGGCCCAGGGCACGCTGTTCCAATAATCAGAGATCCCAAATCATAGTGAAGAATGGCAACTGAAACAACGGCCTTATATAGAAACAGTGAAATTCAATTGACAGGGTGTATCCAGATTCCTATTGACTTCCACAGTACTGAAAAGACAAAGATTGTGATTCTGCAGAAACCAATCAAAAATGCACCTGGTAGTCTATCACGTCTCTCAAAGGAGTAAAGATAATTTTGTAATGTTGCATCTTGATATATGAGACTACAAAAGGAGAAATTCATTCATTCATTCAACCATATTTATTGAGCACTTACTGCGTGCAGAGCAATGTATTCATTCATTCATTCATTCAATCGTATTTATTGACCACTTACTGTGTGAAGAGCACTGTGCTAAGCGCTTGGGAAGTACAAGTTGGCAACATATAGAGACCCAACAGTGGGCTCACAGTCTAGAAGGGGGAGATAGACAACAAAACAAAACATATTAACAAAATAAAATAGAATAGTAAATTTGTACAAGTAAAACAAATAGAGTAATAAATCTGTACAAACATATATACAGGTGCTGTGGGGAGGGGAAGGAGGTAGGGTGAGGGAGATGGGGAGGAGGAGAGGAAGGAGGGGGCTCAGTCTGGGCCCATGAGCTCCCCTGAACCCAGAGGGAAGGAGGGGCCAGGCTGGAAGGGCCGGGAGTTGGGCATCGATGAGGGGGCTGTGCTGACCATGTGGGAGGAAGGCTGGAGGTCAAGTCCATCGCTACGGTCAGTTTATTTTTAAATACGTGTAGACCATGGGGTTGTCATGGAAGAGACTTTGCAAAGGCACTCATGGGCTTTAACTGGGACAGGTGATTGCTGCCCTGTGCAGGTGGAGCATGGAGGAAGATGTGGCCTTCTCTCCCTGCTCTACCCAGTAATGGGCCTGGACCAATCCATGACTGCCACATAGAGCAACAGATGCCATGCGTAAGGCAGATAAAAGGTGGTTGCTTTGAGGCATGCATGGGGTATTTGGAGCTACACAGAGAAGCAAGCAGAAAGAAGAAGCATTGGCAGAATGGACTCTTTTGACCACAGAATGGTATTGGACCTTTGGTGGAGTGGAGGGAGTGAGAATGTGTGTATATGTCACTCCCTTGCATATTGATAAAACTAAGTGAAAACACTTTTCACAGTAACTTGGTAATCAGAGGTGTGGTTTGACGTCTATTATGTGTCACTGAGACTTCCCTGGTCCAGTAAGGTCCTGGCAGGAATGAACCAGGGGTTTGTGACAAAATTAATGGTATCTGTTCATGATGATGGTATCTATTAAGCACTTACTATATGCCAAACATTGTTCTAAGTACTGGGGTAGGTATATGTTAACTAGGTTGGACAAGGTCCCTGTCCTACATGGGACTCACAGTCCAAGTTGAGGAAATTTAGGCACAGAGAAGTTGTGACTTGCCCAAGGTCAAACAGCCACCAGTTGACAGAGCTGACATTAGAAACCTGATTCTCTGACTCCTGGGCTTCTGCTCTTTCCAGTAGGTTATGCTGCTTCTCCTTGTTTTGATTTCAGAGCTCTTTTATTCCAGTATGCTTGCAAAAAGCAGGATCATTTTCTTTCCAACCTACTGAAATGAGACTGTGAACAACAGGTGCATTGTTTGTGTAGCTGTTCTGACTTCAAGATGTTCCTTTTGATGATGTGTGTTATCCATGGATTAACCTCACTAACCTCATTTCCTTAAGGAAGCTGGGTTGAGTTGGGGAGGCAGGTTAGGGGACTTTCCTGTCCATAGTAATAATTGTGGTATTTGTTAGGCATTTTTTAAATGTGCAAAGCACTGTACTAAGCACTAGGATAGATATAGCATAAATAAATCAGACAAAATCCCTGTTTTAAATAAGGCTTACAATTAAAGAGTGAGGGAGAACAGGTATTTTATCTTCATTTTTACCAATGAGAAAATTGAGGTGCAGTGAAGTTAACTGTCTTGCCCAAAGTTACAAAGCAGGCAAGAGTTCTGCCTTAGAAGGGCTGCTATTTAGAAGCCCAGGCCCATAGTCTTTCCAGCAGGCTGCTCTACATAATAATAATAATAACAATAATAATAATAATAATAATAATAATAATGGTATTTGTTAAGTGCTTACTATGTGTGAAGCACTGTTCTAAGTGCTGGGGGGGATACAAGGTGATCAGGGTGTCCCAAGTGGGGCTCACAGTGTTAATCCCCATTTTACAGAGGAGGTAACTGAGGCACAGAAAAGTGAAGTGACTTGCCCAAAGTCAAACAGCTGACAAGTGGCAGAGCTGGGATTAGAACCTATGACCTCTGACTCCCAAGCCTGAGCTCTTTCCACTGAGCCACGCCGCTTCTTATAGGGGTAACTAAAAAGGACCATATGTAACCATATGTGACCCTCTGCCTTCAAACATGCCAACATCTCCCCCATCCTAAAAAAACCCTCTCTTGACCCCACCTCCCCTTCTAGTTATCGCCCTATCTCCCTCATACCATTCCTTTCCAAACTCCTTGAATGAATTGTCTATACCCGCTGCCTCGACTTCCGCAATCAATCAATCAATCAATCAATCAATCGTATTTATTGAGCGCTTACTATGTGCAGAGCACTGTACTAAGCGCTTGGGAAGTACAAATTGGCATCACATAGAGACAGTCCCTACCCAACAGTGGGCTCACAGTCTAAAAGCCAATGCCAACTCTCTCCTCGACCCCCTCCAATCTGGCTTCTGTCCCCTACATTCCACAGAAAATGCCCTCTCAAAGGTCACCAGTGACCTCGTGCTTGCCAGATCCAATGGCTCCTACTCTATCCTAATCCTCCTCGACCTCTTAGCTGCCTTCGACACTGTGGACCACCCCCTTCTCCTCAACACACTATCCGACTTTGGCTTCACAGACTCCATCCTCTCCTGGTTCTCCTCTTATCTCTCCGGCCATTCATTCTCAGTCACTTTTGCGGGCTCCTCCTTCCCCTCCCATCCCCTTACTGTAGGGGTTCCTCAAGGGTCAGTTCTTGGTCCCCTGCTGTTCTCTATCTACACTCACTCCCTTGGTGACCTCATTCGCTCCCACAGCTTCAACTATCATCTCTACGCTGATGACACCCAGCTCTACATCTCTGCCCCTGCTCTCTCTCCCTCCCTTCAGGCTCATGTCTCCTCCTGCCTTCAAGACATCTCCATCTGTATGTCTGCCCACCATCTAAAACTCAATATGTCCAAGACTAAACTCCTTGTCTTCCCTCCCAAACCCTGCCCTCTCCCTGACTTTCCCACAACTGTAGACAGCACCACCATCCTTCCCATCTCACAAGCCTGCAATCTTGATGTCATCCTCGACTCTGCTCTCTAATTCACCCATCACATCCAATCCATCACCAAAACCTGCTGGTCTCACCTCCGCAACATCGCCAAGATCCGCCCTTTCCTCTCCATCCAAACTGCTACCCTGCTGGTTCAATCTCTCATCCTATCCTGACTGGATTACTGCATCAGCCTCCTCTTTGATCTCCCATCTTCCTGTCTTTCCCCACTTCAATCTATACTTCATGCTGCTGCCTGGATCATCTTTGTGCCAAAATGCCCTGGGCATGTTTCTCCCCTCCTCAAAAATCTCCAGTGGCTACCAATCAACCTCTGCATCAGGCAAAAACTCCTCACCCTCGGCTTCATCACCTCGTCCCCTCCTACCTCACCTCCCTTCTTTCCTTCTCCAGCCCAGCTCGCACCCTCCACTCCTCTGCCACTACCCTCCTCACTGGGCCTCGTTCTCGCCTGTCCCGCCATCGACCCCTGGCCCACGTTCTCCCCATGGCCTGGAATGCCCTTCCTCTGCACATCCACCAAGCTAGCTCTCTTCCACCCTTCAAAGCCCTACTGAGAGCTCACCTCCTCCAGGAGGCCTTCCCAGACTGAGCCCCCTCCTTCCTTTCCCCCTCCTCCCCTTCCCCATCCCCCCCCGCCCTACCTCCTTCCCCTCCCCACAGCACCTGTATATGTCTGTACAGATTTATTACTCTATTTTACTTGTACATATTTACCATTCTATTTATTTTATTTTGTTAATATGTGTTGTTTTGTTGTCTGTCTCCCCCTTCTAGACTGTGAGCCCGCTATTGGGTAGGGACCGTCTCTATATGTTACCAACTTGTACTTCCCAAGCACTTAGTACAGTGCTCTGCATACAGTATGTGCTCAATAAATACGATTGAATGAATGAATGACCAACAATCTCTTCTGCATTACACATTTCCAGCCTCTATCTCTTGTCATTTTGAACCTCACCAGTAGATATTTGGTAATAGTCCAACTCTTTCTCTACTTAATATGGCTTCTCAGACACCACGGTGCTCTTCTCAGCACTTCAGTCACTAGTATCCTAGGCTTTTTCTCACGGAAGACATTTTGCCAAGAATACCAAGAAGCCATCTGTGACACGCTGAGTTAAAGCACAGTTCCTTAACAGGATATAAATGGAATAGTCACAGCTGTCACCAAAGATAGGCATTGACACAGAGTTTTTATGAATGTCCTTTGTCCCAAGGTGAGAAGGATCATGTGGCAACTTCCTATCCTACCTAGAGAATTGATTCAGAAACCAGTAGAGCCCATCCATGAAGGACAGAGCCTCTAGCATACTGGGGGAATGGGGAGGGCTATATTAGGCCTTTTTGAAGTGGAAGTGCCAATTCCACTACCTTAGCCAACAGGGAGCCTCATCTGGCCCTGGTTTTGCTCTGCATCACTTTAGAGTAGTGATATGCAGCGGAAATGGTTGGACTTTAAAATGGGGAAAACACATTAATGTCTAGAGCATTGTTAGGAGGTGGTGAAGACTCCCTAGGGGTGGAGGAAGAATCGCTGAGCTGCAGTTCATGTAAACATCAATTAAGGTTCTGTGGTCTTGATGTGTCAGGTTGAAAAAGGAAACGACTTGCAAAAATAAACACCCCAAATGCTGTTTAACCTGAACTGCACTTTTTATGATCAACTCCAGTGTTTTAAAACCGCCTGCTGGGTAATGTTTCTAACCTTCCCAGGAGAGTGAGCATGGTTAAGATGTTTCATAGCCCAGGAGCAGGGGATGGATGAATTGATTACTTGAATAGAAATCCCCTGGCTCAGAGTACCATCAATCAATCAATTAATAGTATTTATTGAGCACTTACTGTGATCAAGACACTGGGCTATAACACTTCTTTACTTGATAGGAGTCTCAGAGGGAAAATAGAAGGCAAACCCTGGTTTCTCAAGCACTTAGTAAAGGGCTCTGATCACAGTAACTCCTCAGCAATTACCACTGATGGATGATGCTCTGAGCAGAGGATTTCTGATACAGCTATTCTTTTCCGATCACTTAGTACAGTGGTCTGCACACAGTAAACACTCAATAAATACATTGACTGTTTCAGATAATTAGTCTTTCACCAACTGAGGGTGATCCTTGGAAATTTCACAACAGTATGTCCCAATTTCTCAATTTGACCTTTTTTAAAAACTCAAATTGTTCTATTTCTGCCTCCCCTATTCATGGTATACTAAGAAGTCCTCTTCCTCTTTTCAACTCCTTCAATTTGTCATGAGCTACACGTATTAAGCAGAGATAGATGGTGGCAAGAGTCCTCTCCAGAGAATCCCCATCCCAGAGGCCCCTAGACTGTAAATTCCTCGAGGGCAGGGATCATGTTTATCAACTCTACTGTTCTTTCACAAGCACTTAGTTCAGTGCTCTACACACAGTAAGCACTAAATAAATATGATTGATTGATTGATTAAAATGCAGCAAGAACCTGGAAATTACAAATGTCTCAGTTGGATAGGAGTCCCAGAAGCAGAAATCAAGGCTCTATTGAGGGCGGTTAGGGATCGAAGCTGGAAAATGTGCCTTGGGTAAATAAGAGTTGTACCACAATACTTTCAGCCTTGGATTCAAACCCATTTAGGTCAGAAGATTGCACTCTCCTATGGATTCACTTCTGAATCCCAATATCCACTGAAAAATGGGTGAGGGCAGGGCTGAATCTAGGAAGAAGCTGACTCAAGGGACCAACCCCCTAGAGAGCCAGGCCCAGTGCAGGAATAAGCAGTTGAACACTCCTCATCTTCTATGTCAGGGATGACTCATGTCAACAAATCATATATCACATTCATCAAATAGGCTCCAGGTGCAATAAAAAAAGACTCATAGGTTGAACAAAGTGCTGGCAAAGGACAGAGGGACACAGAAGGTAATCCTTGCCTGAGGTACCAATTTATTTTGGGTGGTCCCTAGTTAAGAAGGGGGTTTATCTGATTTTAAATGCATTCCCTTATACAGTTTCTGGATGAATCAGCCATAGTGCAGTAAAATATAAAATCAAATTAAGTTCTTTAGGCAGTGATACAGCTTAAGCTACATCCCCAGAACACCATTATCAGACCAATAAATTGCTAACATTCTCCAAAGGGATTTTTTTTTTAAATCCATACAAAGCAACACTATCCTCATATCTGGCCTGAATCCAAATATCTTCTATACACATCCATATCCTCATCCATTCCATATCACATTTCTATTTTTATTGGCTTATTTTTATCTGAGGTTCACCAATATATCTAAAATGACAAGGTATCAGCCACAGAAATTCACATTTCTGACTATTAGAGGCATGGAGACGTTATTTTTTAAGCTTTAGATTGCTAATCCTGATGTCCTGATTGTGACAAAGTCATACAGGCACACTCTACAATAAAACAGATTATGTTCTTTGAAATTGTGGTTGCTCCATTAGTGGTTAAACCCTGAGTGTGTTTTCCCACAAATTTGCATGTTATGAATGGGATCATCCAGAATCTCTGAAAAAAATACCACGAAATTTATGTGCTATCTAATATATTGATACAGGCCACAACCAATGTTTAATCTGCAGTAAAGCAATCAAAAGTGCAACATCACAATATTCAATAAATGAGGAACTGCAGTATGATTATGAATTATGAGGTAAAAGCTTCTGCTGACTGTGGAAAAGTTTTTTTCTTTAGTGAAGAATATCTCAAATTTAGGCTTAACAGAAGCCTTCTTACATTCTCGAAGCATATTGAAGCTGGCAATTTCAGTGAATAAGGGGTACATATTATCAATCAATTAATAAAGCACATTTATGGAGCACTTATAGTTTGCAGAGCACTATAGTAAGTGCTTGAGAGCATTATGTAACAGAGTTGATAGACTCATTCCCCGCCCACAGGATTTTAAAGTCTAGAAGGGAGAAAATCTTCTGTGCTCTGCACACTTATAACTGCTTTCTCTATTATGGTTTTTTTTATTCAATCATCTGCATATGTTCATCTGCTTGTTTGAAAATTGTTACAAGATTTTTGTTTTGAATCCTTAAATTTTGGCTGGTGATGGAGGAAAGCATAATTTCATCATGTATTTCAGCATCTTGCCTTCATGGACTGGATCATCAGAGTTCAGTGAGATCCTCTTAGGATAACAGTTCCTCTGCATGAGATGCTATTAATTCATTAACATTCATATCATCTATATCAAAATGAAGTCGCCCTTCCTGTTCAACAGGTTCTTTGGTTAGCTGTATAAGGGTCTCTTTCCGGTTTTTCATTCATTCATTCAATCGTATTTATTGAGCGCTTACTGTGTGCAGAGCACTGTACTAAGCGCTTGGGAAGTACAAGTTGGCAACATATAGAGGCGGTCCCTACCCATCAGCGGGCTCACAGTCTAGAAGGGGGAGACAGGCAACAAAACAAAACATATTAACAAAATAAAATAAATAGAAAAATATGTACAAATAAAATAAATAAATAGAGTAATAAATATGTACAAATATATACATATATACAGGTGCTGTGGGGAGGGGAAGGAGGTAAGGCGGGGGGATGGAGAGGGAGAGGAAGGAGGGGGCTCAGTCTGGGAAGGCCTCCTGGAGGAGGTGAGCTCTCAGTAGGGCTTTGAAGGGATCAGTAGGGCTTTGAAGGGAAAATCTTTGAAAATCTGAGTCAAATAGTGGGCAGACTACTCCTCCAGGATACGTTAATCATGGCTTGCTTAATCTCAGACCAGGTGGGGAAGAATTTACTTACTCCCCCTCTTGACTGTAAACTCCTTGTGGGCAGGAAACCTGTCTACCAAATCTGTTGTATTATACTTTGCCAAGCACAGAGTGCTGTGTTTTGTACATAGGGAGGGCACAAATACAATTGCTTGGTTATTTGGAGTACTTACTTGCAGAGAACATTGGAATTGGACAGGTATGTGCTTGGGGTTAGGCCTCAAATAGTACAGGTTGTATTGTTGGAGTTGAATTGTGGGGAGGTTGTAATCCAGGATATGCCTGTAGTTCCAACGTAAGAGACAAAGAGTAATAATAATGATAATTATTATCATTATGAGAAGCAGCGTGGCTCATTGGAAAGAGCACGGGATTTGGAGTCAGGGGTCATGGGTTCAAATCCTGGCTCTGCCAATTGTCAGCTGTGTGACTTTGGGCAAGTCACTTAACTTCTCTGTGCCTGTTACCTCATCTGTAAAATGGGGATTAAGACTGTGAGCCCTCCGTGGGACAACCTGATCACCTTGTAACCTCCCCAGTGCTTAGAACAGTGCTTTGCACATAGTAAGTGCTTAATAAATGCCATTTATCATTATTAGCATTATTATCATTACTATGGTACTCATTCAATTGTATATTATATATTTACTATTCTATTTATTTTATTTTGTTAATTTGTCTTGTTGTCTGCCCTCCCCTTCTAGACTGTGAGCCTACTGTTGGGTAGGGACCAGCTCTATATGTTGCCAACTTGTCCTTCCCAAGCGCTTAGTACAGTGCTCTGCACACAGTAAGTGCTCAATAAATACGATTGAATGAATGAATAAGTGAATGAATGGTACTTGTTAAGCACTTACAATGTGTCAAGCACAGTTCTAAGCCCTGGGGCATCAATCAATCAATCAATCGTATTTATTGAGCGCTTACTGTGTGCAGAGCACTGGACTAAGCACTTGGGAAGCACAAGTTGGCAACATATAGAGACAGTCCCTACCCAACAGTGGGCTCACAGTCTAAAAGGCATGTACAAATTAATAGGGATGGACACAGTCTCTGTCCCACAGTGGGCTCACACTCTTAATCCCCTTTGTACAGATGAGGTAACTGAGACCCAGAGAAGTTAAGTGACTTGCCCAAAGTCACACAGCAGGAATGTGGCAGAGCCAGAATTAGATCCCAGGACCTTTTGACCAGGGTCATGGTTTACCCCTAAGCCATATTGCTTCACTTCCTCTCACCCTATTTAGGGGCATTTCCGTAGATAAACTAATTTTCCATATTTCTCTGGCTTTATCCCAGGAATCTCATTGCTCAGATGCTAAAACCATAAACCTCTCAGTGGGAGAACAAACATGCTTTATCTTCAAATTCAAGGGAGGTATCAGATCCTTCAATCCCCATGCTTTCAAATTTCTCCGGTACAAAACACAGAACTGCTAATTCACTCCAGTCAAGGAACAATAAATATGATTGATCGATCGACATCCTAAGAATCCTGGGCAGACTGGTACTCTCACAAGTCTGTATCACTGATCAGGAGGTGGGGATCAAGTACAGTCCAAGGCCAGTGAAGTTACCCAGGCCAATACGCTCTGACTCACCTCTCTAAGTGGGTTGGGTTTTATTTTGCTCTCTTCCTAAACTGGACAGGGAAGAAAAGAAGAAAAGCAGATGCATTCGTGAGGGCAGGAATTCCCTTAGGGTGGAAGACAGATGGAATAAAACGGGAAGATATTATTAGAATTGACAGTAGTAGGCCACTGCCTTGGAGGAAGACACTTAAGAGTCTCACCTGCATGTTTTTTGTCCTTAGTACAATGCTTTCCGCACAGAAAGCACTTAATAAATGCTATTACTATTATTATTAAAATGGAAACTAAATAATGGTGCTGGACAGAAGGGTAAGGCTACTGCAGTGTAAACTCTGAATTGTGATAATTATAGTCATTATTAAGAACTTACTTGATGTCAAGTGCTCCACTAATCCTGGGGTGGATACAAGAAAAGCAGATCAGACACAATCCCCGACCCATAAAGGGCTCACAATTTATAGGAGATAGGGAGAGCAAGCATCTTATCCCATTTTACAGGTATAGAAACTGTAGCCCAGAGAGGTTAATTACTTTCCCAAGGTCACACAGCAACCCAATAACCAGAACTGGAATTAGTATGCCGGTTTCAAGACTCCCATTCTTTTCACTAGGCCAGCTGCATCCCTGTAAGGAGGGTCTTTAGTTGAACTAGCTCATTTTAACATTTTAAGGTTCAGTCCTGAGGTCATATTTAAAAAATTCGCTTTCATCCTCATCATGTCTTAAACTGATGTGACTAGCTAAGGCCACATACAGGGAAAACATGGCAGCAAATAAACAGTTGCAATGATATTTCACAGTGCATTGACAACACTTCTCTTCTTTTAGCTGCAGTTCTAATTTGATCTGCTTGAGTTGACTTGCCTTTCCTGGCGCTCCCCTAATTAGTTCCAATATATTTAGGCTGAAATACCTCCATGCTTGGGAAAATCAGGGCTCCAAAATCTGCCATTTGTCCACTTCTAGCGCTTCTATCCTTAAATTGACTTCTAGTCCCTGAACCAGAATATGAAGAGCCCGGGCTTGAGAGTCAGAGGTCATAGGTTCTAATCCCGGCTCCCCCACATGTCTGCTGTGTGATCTTGGGCAAGTCACTTAACTGCTGTGTGCCTCAGTTACCTCATCTGTAAAATGGGTATTAAGATGTGAGCCCCAAGTGGGACAGGGACTGTGTCTACCCTGATTACATTGTATCTACCCCAGCGCCTTGAACAGTGTGTGGCACATAGTGAGAGCTTGACAAACCCTTCAACATGATATAATTGGTAAGCACATCCTCTTGCTGAACTGCCATCTTTGCTATTCACACGGTCAGGTCCCATTTTCTATTCACCCTCTTTGGGTCATGATCTTCCTGAAGCCCTCTGTTCTGAGACAGCCACCTTATTTCTATATCGCTTTAATTCTATATTTTCTGACGATTTTGACACCTGCCTACATGTTTTTGTTTTGTCTGTCTCCCCCTTCTAGACTGTGAGCCCATTGTTGGGTAGGGACCGTCTCTATATGTTGCCGACTTGTGCTTCACAAGCGATTAGTACGGTGTTCTGCACATGGTAAGCGCTCAATAAATACGATTGAATGAAGGAACGAATGAAAGTTTGGAATTGTGCCAGTTGTATTTATCTCTCAAGTTTTTTTGGTGCCCCATATAGCTGCTCAGCAAGAGTATGGATTCTGGGTAGGCCCTGGGAACTGAAACAGAATATTCTCCCTGGTGAGACCGAAACTGTGGACATACACCATCAGGTGGGAGCACTGTGAGAGTCGAACTTACATGGCTTTTATGTTCCCACAAAATGAAGTATTTGGATTAATATTACAGTCGCTGCCAATAGTCATTGCAGGCAGGGAATGTGTCTACCATTCCTGTTATATTGTACTCTCCCAAGCGCTCAGTACGGTTCTCTGTACACAGTAAGCTCTCAATAAATACAACTGATTGATTGCATTGATTGTCTTACACCCAGTATATATATATATAATGTGTCTGGTGAGACAGACAATTGTTTCCACATTATTGACTTGCCCCTTGCTACTCTGGGTTTCTGTCACCATGTTCACGTCCTCTTCTCAAAGCCTCCATTCTAACAGTCACTATGACTAGTTGGTCTAACTTCTGCTTTTTCATCCCGGCTGCCACGGTTTTGTTTCACTGGCTCTTTAAAGCATTTCTTCCGGGCCCCCTGTTGCCTGGTTCCTCATTTCCACCCACCACAGAGCAGGTGTTCAGGTTTCTTGCTGTCATCCATTTTCCCCGCATGGCCTGCCCCAGTCAAGATCTGACGCAGAGCGTTGCCTTGACATCTTCGAGCCTGTTCTGCCATTTGATGTCCAACGTGGCTCATAGGTGCCGCTGATGGAACTGCGGAGATGAAGCAGTTATCAGAGTCTCTAAACATAGAAAATATCGAAGTGCTGAAGTGGAGAGCCCAGAGAGCGGCTCTTACCTGTCCTAAATTAATATCCAATGTCTATTATGACCTTTCCTATCACGCTTTATTATGCCGATCATCCTTACTAAGGTCTCTCTGATGTAAGTGTAAGCTTTCAGAATGGGAGGGAGAAACAGGAAAAGGTCATCTTGCTACACACTGTATGCTTCCAATTTCAGGGAAATATGAAATTCAGTCACTGAGTGGTTCTGGACCTCTTCCATGAAACTGTCAAGAGAAAGCTGTGGCCTTTAATGATCACAGGCATCTATGTTCAATTGAGTGTGACTAGATGAAGCAGGAATTCAAACTGAGTCTCCTCGGTGAATTGTCTGCTGATTGAGATGTAGCTTAGTGAGAGGAAAATAGTCCCAAGAGAGCACACTTCTATTGAGAAAGCAAGAGCAAAAGCTGATTTCAGGCTCATAAATGCTCTTTGGGTGGGATTTGGTGTGGAATTCTAACAAATAACTAGAAAATGAGCCAATGTTCCTTTTTCTTTTCTCTTTATCAATTATACGCTCAAAACACGATTCAGGACAATTTTTGTAAATCATTATCCCTCAGCTGGGAAATAGATTTTTGTTTCAATATCTCTTCTCTCTTCTTTAAATATTCTGAACCCACAATGGCAGCTGTTTTGTAGTGTTTCAAATTTTTACACTGAAAATTGTCCACTTTCATGTGCCATAGATAAACTGCTTGGTAATTAAGAGCTTGTTTGAAAGGATCAATCAATCATTTATTGGGTGCTTACTCTGTGCACAGCACTGTACTAAGAGCTTGAGAGACTACAATATAATAGAGTTGGTAAACCTGTTCCCTGCCCACAATGAGCTTACAGTCTAGAGTGGAATTCCTTAGGTAGCAGAATCAGAGTTTCCCACCTCATTCTCAGTCTGGTGAAAGCAAGTTTATTGACTAGTATTTTTGGTCACATTTCATCATGATCTGCCTTGGGAAAGTTAGGTGGGATCACTGTCACCACAGTTTTCTGGTACTGCTTCCTTGAACATGATTACCTATTTATTTTATTTATTTTACTTGTACATATTCTATCTATTTTATTGTGTTAATATGTTTTGTTTTGTTCTCTGTCTCCCCCTTCTAGACTGTGAGCCCACTGTTGGGTAGGGACCGTCTCTATATGTTGCCAACCTGTACTTCCCAAGGGCTTAGTACAGTGCTCTGCACACAGTAAGCGCTCAATAAATACGATTGAATGAATGAATGAATGAATGAATTACCTCAGGAGTATGATTGACAGCTGAAATTTGTTGCTAATTACTTCCCATTCCTTCCCCTGTCCCAATCAGCCAATCAGTCAAGTACCAGAGACTTTCCAGATTGTCAGCTGGGAAGGAATAAAGCGATAAGGGATGAAAAGCCTGAGCAGTTGATGTTTGGGTTCCTGAGGCCATGAAAATTGGAATACAGGTACAGGCCTCTTATCATGTGTTGTCTACCCTCTTAACTATCATGGTGAAAGTATTAGGCAAGAGTGAGCAATGTTCTCCCTCGGGAATTGTGCTTGAAATGAAACAATACACTTCAGAAAAATTCAGGGCCTTGAAGAGACCCAATATAGGAGTTTTAAGAGGCAGTTAATATAGCTAGAAAATATCTCACTTCTACCAGTCATTCCATTTCCTGATTCTCTACATCTGACAAGATTATTTAGTCATGTTCCCTCTCTAAGCAGAGATCCAGGTGTAGTTATAGCAATATCAGTCAATCTTGAAAATCCTTAAAGGAACTTTGCTTTGGACATAAAATGAGCCACCTTTATTTCTCTAGACTGTAGGGTAGTTGTGAGTGGGGAACAAGTCTATTAACTCTGTTGTACTCTCTCAAGTGTTTAGTACAGTGCTTTGCACACATTTTTCATTGTAAATCCTTATTTGGTAGTACATTCAATAATTTATTTTGACAGCTCCTATATTTTATGTCTGTCTGACCCAATAGAATGTAAGCTATTTGTAAGCAGGGAAGATGTCACTTCTAAGCAGGGAAGGTGTCACTTTCTTATTCTGTACTTCCCAAGTGCTTAGTATAGTGCACTATGCCATGTGGGTGTATACTAAATGCTATTATCAAGAATTTACAATTGTTTGCTAGACTTTGCTGTTAGCTAATGTACCGGGAGGAAGATAATATATAGAAATGTCTTCTATGTAGAAATCTATAAAATATAGAAATGTCTTCTCTCCCACCAATTCAAAATGTGAACACCTGGATATCTACACACAATCTATAGATTTTTTGTATACTGTAAGAATTTGGCTGATGTGAATATTAACTAATGCTGAAGTGAAAATTAAACTAAAATGGTTTTGAATTGTGGTTCGGATGTGGATAGCCCTGCAGATGTTGATTGGAGACAATTAGGATTATAACAGAGCTGTGGAGAGGGTGAAATGCAAATCAGTTAGAGTCTATCTGCTTAGTACTCCAACCCTAGACATAGCAAAGAGAATGAGGACTAAATTCGACATCCTCAGTGCATGGTCATTTCTGCTGTAAAATAGGGGTCACCTTCTTCAGGTACCTCATGTTTTGGGAAAATCATGTTATAGTAACCATTGATTTTGTGGGAAATAATGGTTAGAGGCTCATAAATTTTTCTATACAAATTCCTATATTATAATTCCTGCTACTATATCCTTGCCGCTCATTGTTATTTCACTGTTTATATTGTAAAGTGGCAAAAACCCAAAAGGAGCCAAAGTGTTGTTGGGTTCAGTATTCTGAATCTGAGCCAAAGCCTTGGAAGCAGAGCAGCATCTTGTCTCAACTGTACTATTCATGTGTGCACATTTTTGCATCAATCATTCTATCGATGGTATTATCGATACCCACCAGGACATTGAACCTACTTGCATCGACTTGTGGATTGTGATATCCCCAGAACAGACTTGTGTTGTCTAATTCTTCTATTGTGTTAATATCAAAATTGTATAATGAAAAAAACATGTTAGGTCAGAACCATGTGAATAATAATAATAATAATAACAATAATAATAATAATAATAATGTTGGTATTTGTTAAGCTCTTACTATGTGCAAAGCACTGTTCTAAGCAATGGGGGGAACACAAGGAGATGAGGTTGTCCCATGTGGGGCTCACAGTCTTAATCCCCATTTTACAGATGAGGGAACTGAGGCACAGAGAAGTGAAGTGACTTGCCCAAGGTCACACAGCAGACATATGGGGGAGGCGGGATATAGATGTAGACCTCCAATATTCTCCATCCCAACATGCTCTGGCTGAAGAGTCTAGGAGTATTGACTCTTCACTCCATTTTGGTCCCTGATAAAAGTGATGGTCACTTTAACAGCACATTTTCACTCAAGGATAAAACATCATCATTCACAAGTGACTAGAATTTAAAAATGAAAAATCCTTCAACTGACTCCGTTGTCAGTTTATTCTTCTTTACTGAAAAAGCACCATGTATTTAAACAAGACAATTACAAAGCTTGACATGTAGGATTTGGAAATGGAAAGTGTAGGTTAGAAGAACACCAGGCATTTAGGTGCAAAAGTATTAATAATAATAATAATAATAATTTTGGTATTTGTTAAGTGCTTACTATGTGCAAAGCACTGTCTAAGCGCTGGAAAATTTTATCTCAGCACTCCTAGGTGATTTATTCTAAACCTCCTGTGTATTTACAATTTTTTTAACTCTCATACCAGAGAGGGGATTAGAACCCAGTCCTCCAGCCTTTCAAGGCTGTTATGTTTCCTCTAGGCCACGATGATTATCAGCTAGCTTCTAAAAGGATTAAACTTTGGTCAAAAATCTACTCCATCATTACTTTCATTAATTATATATTCCTTTAGCAAGTGCATACTTTATAGTTTTAGGCTGCTTAAATATTGTCTTTTGCTAACACAAATGCTATGATCCTAGCCAGAAACCTTTTGTTAATTATAGTAGGACTGGATACCATTGGAAGTTTTCATCCTCAGCCAGCATTTTATTCCTAGGAAGTCACTCTCAAAAAATCAGATAATTAGACTCTCAGGCAAATAATTAGTGGTGACCTCCAATTTTCAACTTACAAAATCTAAACCTTTTTTAAAATCAAATTTAATCGACAGCCGGACAAACTTTCAAGTGTTTTGTCTCCATTATTGCTAAGTCTCAAGAGCCAGGAAGCTTCAAACTTTAAACAGCATTATGAAGATTCTAAGAATGGAATTATCAAACAAACCGAAGGTGACATCACAGGGATGAAAATCCATGAGTGAAAGAGGTGATAAAAATGGCATCTTGGTGCTGATAACTGAGAAATACATTCATTGTCCTAATGGCATAATTCTGAAATCTTATTAGCATGTGTTCTATCTCATTTACAACTTTACTATTTGTATTAGCACTTTTAGGCTTGCAAATGTGCTCAAAATTAATAGATGGGAAATTCACATTGCAAATATATAATTCCTATTGAATTAAAATGGAGGCCCGATACTATGAAATGATACATCAAAAGATATAAGCATCAACCTCTAGGTTTCTTGCAGCCTTGTGATTAGCAAACCTTCACATAATAATGGTGGGACCATACTCCAGGGAGCTGGGACCCCTTTATTTTTCCTTCTAAAAGGCTGGCTGTGGTTTGGTTTCAGGTTGAACAATTGCCCAGTGTAATTCTATGTGCACCTGCAGAAGAATATTCAACTAGAATGACTCAAATTCACCCTGAAAATGTCGGGCCCTAGAGGAAGCCTATTAGGTCCTCTAGCCCACTCAGGTTACAGTTGATATCACGAGAGAACAATATAGTTCAGTCTTCAGGGTTGTAAAATGTGAATGGTTCAACTCATGGAATGATTAAATAATCCTAAGGATGAAATAGCTCTAAAGGTTATCTGTTTAATTCCCCTGATACAGCATAACAAGGGTTAGACCCGTATTTGAACAGAAATCCTAAATTCTCCCGAACTTTATATATCATATTATAAAGAGAGAGAAGCTGCACAGCCTGGAAGAAAGAACATGGGCCTCAGAGCCAAAGGACCTGTGTTCTGCCACTTGCCTGCTGTGTGACCTTGGGCAAATTACTTCTCTGTACCTCAGTTTCCTCAGCTATGAAATGGGGATTCAATACCAGTCCTCCTTCCTAGACTGTGAGCTTCATGTGGAACAGCGACTGTGTCCAACCTGATCCATTCCAGCATTTCGAACACAGAGTAGTTGCTTCACAAATGCCATTAAAAAAAAAGCAAAGCACTAAAGATGTGAGAACAGAAGCAATGTTGGATGATAACAGATCAAAGGTTGACCCCATCCTATATTAAGTTTCCAGCAGTGGCAAGGAGGAGGGTGGTTTCCCTTCTTGATTTCAAAGTATATTAATGGTGTATTTTTCAACATCCCCAACTTCTGCCTTACCTATGGAATCTCATCCATAAATTTATCGAAACCATCCTGAGCATCTTAAGATTTTCTGCCCAGACACTTCCAGAGGGAACAATTCCAAAACGTTACCACCTTTTTTGTGAAAAATCAAATGTTGAGTATATTTTACAGTGTATACAACACATCTATGCTTTGTAAATTGTGGGTACTCAGAAATACCATTTAGTCATTGCCTGCATGACTAAAGTGAATGTAGTCTGAATCGCCAAATGGCACCATTTTGACAGTAGATAAGTTTCTAAATCAAAAATTAGGGATGCTCAGATTAAGCCTGACAAAACTTTTTAGGATGTAAACTACTAAATCTCCTCAATTAACTCACTACTTTTGAGTGCAGCTTCATGGTAGCCATTGGTTCTAATACTGGATTAAATCCTTCCATAACTCCACTCTTCTTAAAATTTGTCTTTTAAAGAATGATCTAATTGTACAAACTGTTCAGACAGGAATGCCGTGGAGGAGACTACGGAAAAGCCCTAGAAAACGTAAAAATGAAAAACTCTAAAAAACTCTTACTAATTTCTCCAACAACCAGGTCATTAGTCATGTACTTTAAGAAAGAGATTGCATTTTTAATGAAATATTTGAGAATCTTAGAATGAATAGTAGCGGCAAACAAAAATAAAAATAAATCCTTAGACCCAGGCCTCACAGAGATAGCACGACTATCGGGGTCAGGTTGTTCTTTGTGGAATATTGAATTGCCTTCATTATATTTCAGATGAAAGCATTTGTGCAAAATTACTTCAATCCATTGATTTTTTCCCCCCTTTTTTGCTTTTTCTAGCTTCCTAAATGATAGAGATTAAGGGAAATGATCCGATACTAAAAAGTGTTCTGATGCTGAAAACAACAAAGGCAGATAGTGCACCATGGTACGGGTCACTGGGTCTTCTTTCCAGCTCTGATTTAGACTTGACAGCTGCTTCTCTGGCAAAACCAAACTAATAAGGTCAAGCAAGTGGTTTGTAAGAGGCAGATCCAGATCCAGCAGGGCTTGGAAGTCGGAAGCAAGGTGTCTGTTCTAACCTTTTCCTTCCTAGCTTCTTCTTTTTGGCATTTTATGGGGAACATTGATGTTCTGTCCTGGATTTTTCATCTTTGGATGAAAACTAGGAAGGCAGAAAATGAAAATGAAATCTCATCAAAGATAAAAAGGAATACCATTCATTTAGTCATGTTGTCATCCATTTGATAAGATCTTTGAGGGCAGGGAGCATGTGTTACATTTGTTGTACTCTCCCAAGTGCTTAGTACAGTGATTAGCACTCAAAAGGGCTCAATAAGTATCCTGGATTAGTGAAGAATATTAATCTTTTAAGAACCTGCTTTGACTTTAACAGGTTCTAAATTAAAGTACTCTTAATATGACACTCTTTGCATAACTGGTTTCAAGCTCCTCCACTAGAGTGCAGAGATCATTTCTACTTTGCATGTCTCCCAAGTGCTAAGGATAGTAAAGTTTTAATAAATGCCATTGATCAATTAATTGATCCTTCATTTTCAAAGCTGACACCACTGATGGTATGTCCGATTTATGGCTGTGAGTATAACTGAGAAGACCACGATGTTGCTTTTTTTTAATGGTATTTAAGCTCTCACTGTGTAGCAGGCACTATACTAAGAGTTGGGGTAGATGATGATAATAATCACTGTTGTATTTAAGTGCTTACTATGTTCCAGGCACTGTACTAAGAACTGGAGTGGACACAAGGAAATCAGGTTGCACAGAGTCCTTGTCCCACAGTAGGCTCATAGTCTCGTTTCCCATTTTACAAATGAGGAAACTGAGGCTCAGGGAAGTGAAGTGACTTCTCCAAGGTCACACAGCAGATAAGTGGCAGAGCCAGGATTAGATCCCCATCCTTAATAATAATAATAATAATAATAGCATTTATTAAGTGCTTACTATGTGCAGAGCACTGTTCTAAGCGCTGGGGAGATTACAAGGTGATCAGGTTGTTCCACATGGGGCTCACAGTCTTAATCCCCATTTTACAGATTAGGTAACTGAGGCCCAGAGAAGTGAAGTGACTTGCCCAAAGTCATACAGCTGACAATTGGCGGAGTCAGGATTTGAATCCATGACCTCTAATTCCAAGGCCCGGGCTCTTTCCACTGAGCCACGCTGCTTCTCCAGTCCTTCTGACTCCCAAATTCATAGTCTATTCATCAGAGCATACTGCTTACACGTGAGGGTAAATCCTTGCTGTAACAATGGGTTTCTTCCACCTGGAACCAATCTCTTTGTTTTTCACAACCGGGATCTGACATCACAATGTAGAACAAAGCCTTTGCTCGTGGAGAGCAGGTTTTTTGATTTCCACCCAGAAGACCGGCCTGTCTACTGCAGTGGTCTCCAAACAGCCACCGTCTACATCCCATTGTTTTTGAGATATGGCTTCGCCATGCCCTTAAATCATGTTTTCAGCCTGCTGGGTTTGCAGCAAGTGTCCCGAGCATCCCGTTGACATTTGTTCTCTTCACCCAGTGGGACTGTGTCAGTATGAGCATTAGCTTCAGGTTGACTGCATCTCACGACTTGGTTGGTAATCCTGTCCGGCTAGTAGACGTTGAGCCTGGTTCCTTCTTAACACTGAGCAAACTGCTCCAGGAGCAGGAGGTCAAGTGTTTCTGGTCCAGGCCTAACTGCCACCTAGGAGACTGGACACCCGACACTTCCCCGCATCAATTTGGTATGATTCTGGGTGCCAGAATCTAAAAAGGCCAGTATGGTGGAGGTGGAGGTGGCAGTGGTATTTATTCAGTGTCTATCCAGGATGTGATGCACTGTAACAACCATCTTCAGAAGACTGCAAGGATTGTATAGATAAAGCTATGTGTATAACAAAGCATAATTACTGCAGCTTCAGAGTCTACATGAAGGCACCTAACGATCAGAAGCACGACCTCCCCCTGGCTCTTGTTAGATCTGGAGAGAAGCTCCATCTGCCACAGGAGACGGCAAACAGAAGCCATCTTCTGTAACTGGGAGAGTGGTAGCCGCCCACCCAGACATTAGGAGATGTGCCCGCTGTTGTGGCCTTTCACACGGAGCTATTTGCCCAGAGCAATGAGGTACACGAGGGCAGTACCACAAAGTATTTTTACACTTTTTCCTGTTAAAATTCTTCATTGTTCCATGTTTTTTCCCATTCTGATTAATTATATCTGTTTGCATTTCACTTATCACTGGACGACTGTTCTCCCATCCCCCCTTTGGGAGAGGTCAAAAACCATGGCAGTATTAACAGGCATGTATTCTTTGCTGTCTCTAGTACCAGGCTTTGCTCGTTGGAATTGCTTAACTGGTACTGATTATTTCCTAAAAGAACATCTTTCCATGTGAACCATTGGGACCTGCCATCCTTTTAATCTTTCTATCAGCCCCTCAGGAAATCACAGAGCAGGATCTCAGCCCAGTTTCAGAAGGGAGGAAACAGTCAGAACCTTAAATTTACCTGTCCAGTCAAGGAGTAAATGGAAAACCCTAGAATTGAGCAGATGTTTTGGATCTTTAAGCTCTCCTTGCCTTTTCTCCCATTTCCTTCTGCATCACCTTGACTTGCTCCCTTTATTCATCCCCCCTCCCAGCCCTACAGCACTTACGTGCTTATCTGTAATTTTATATATTTATATTGTCTGTCTCTCCCTCTAGACTGTAAGATCATTGTGATCAGGGTATGTGTCTGTTATATGTTGTACTGTCTCAAGCTCTTAGTACAGTGCTCTGAACACAGGAAGCACTCAATAAATACAATTGACTGACTAGAATCCGGTTTTCCTGACTGCTGAAACATGGTGTCATTTAACTCCACTACGTGGCCTTTCACAGGCCTATTATCCGGTATTGGGGAAGCAGTTCTAACCCAATCCCCTGTCACCTGAATCACCTGAAGTTAGCTCCTAAGATGGAAATATTAGGGAGTGCATTGCACGTAGGAAGCTGAATCCAAGGGGGTTGATGTTCTATCTCCCCCTTTTAGACTGTGAGCCCACTGTTGGGTAGGGACTGTCTCTATATGTTGCCAACTTGTACTTCCCAAGCGCTTAGTACAGTGCTCTGCACACAGTAAGCGCTCAATAAATATGATTGATTGATTGATTGTTTGGGCTAGATCCATCCAGGAGCAGAAGGGGACCTTATTTAACGGTCCCAGGAGCACTGGACAAGACCTCCATTGTTTGTCAGTCACAAAGACCAGATCAAAGGAGGGAGATATGTTCTGAGATGGAAGACTATTTCTGCCTCCTGAGAGGTGCTGTGAAGAGTATAACAGGCTGTCTCCTCTGGGAGAATTTGCCTGGTCTTGAGTGGAGCCTGTTACAAGATTAATTGAGGATTTTACCAGGATTTGGAACTTGATCACAAAAGAGAGCATGTCCTGAAGCAACCTGCTCTCTTATTTTGACTCCTTTTATGTTTCGTATTTGTATTCTTCCTCTGTCCACTGCCCCAAGCCACCTGTAAGATACTGACATACCAGTATGTGATCCCTAGCTTTAGGACTCCAGCCCGTGTCCATCATACAGGTGGCAGTGATAGTTGGGCTGCCTGGGTTACTGTGAAAGGAGCCTCAGAAAAAGTCACCATACCATTTAGGCATTCCAAATATTAACTGAGACCAAAAGAGTTCACTTCTAAAATGTGGAAGAAAAAAGGTACGGCAAATCCAAATGATAATAAACACTTAGCTCTAGGGTCTGCAAACTTTTCATTCAGAAGATCTCCCAAAATTAAATTTTTGAGAACTTGGTGTGTGAAAAACCAACTTTGCAATTTAAACAGAACAGAAGGAGGATAAGAGGAAAGAAAAAGTCGGGGGCGGAAAGGGAGTGAGTGAGAGAGAGAGAGAGAGATGAATTTGTTGATGCATCATTTAAAGGGAAGTGGGCATGTACCAGAGTGGGAAAGCACTGTATCTGCTGTTGTTGTGTCTTGCTCATCCCTCTTCCTCCTCTCCTGAGCTTCTGCCTCTCCTCTGAACCTGGTTTCCTGGGTGCATACATCTTTACCTCCAGCCCATGAAGGGAGCGGGATTTTCCATGAAAAAACTGTTCTTGCCCCTGCTCCTGTGTTTCCCTGGCTAGCCTGCAGTTCACCACTGCTGCACTTGCTTGCAGGGAGAGCTCAACTTGGCTGGTCTGCCTTGGTGATGCTGCTCCTTGTTTGGGCACTGGGGATAGAAGGGGTAAGAGAGAAAAAAAAAACAGCTCTGGTGTACTCTGTCATCTGGAAAGAATGGTGGGAAATCCACCAAAGCCTTCACAGGAGGGACTGTGCCCTCCTGGGGGAGGTAAAGGCATACAACTGCCATCTTGACTCTCCGTCGCCTGATTTCCAGTTCAAAGGGGCAAGATGAGCCAGCTACTTCCTGCCAAGAAAGCCGTGAGGGAAAAGCTAATGGTGTTGCACTCAATGGGCTGAGCCTGCAGACAGAGTGGACGCTTGAGCGTGAGAACCAGATTTATATTAAGAAGAGCCATAGATTCCCAGCCCTTCCCCTAGATCATCAATATTCTGTAAGGGGAAGGAAGGTTTCTCCTCAATTTAAAGATCCTCATCCACCTTAATTGATTCGCCTTTCCAGATGTTTTCCTGTTCCTGTTTTAGCTTCTGATCTTAACTCCATCTCCAAAGGAAGCCTGAACTTTAAAATAAAAGGCTTCACCAATATTTACTGTCTAATTTTGGGCACGGGGATGTTACTAAGAATTATTGCACTTTGGCCCTTTTCCCCTGGGTACAAGCCCTAGTCAGCAGAAGGGACCACCCTGAAGTAACACGTTTGCTGTGTATGCTTGAAGAAGGGAAACCATTCTTTTGATTGCTTTACTGAAAAAATGTATATGTATATATATATATATATATATATATATATATATATATATATCTTTAATAGTCAAATACATGATTTGTAGTTTCTGAAATATGAGAGCAAATCCTGAAATATGCCAACACAGTGGTGCTAGTTAAGAAAATATTATCCCCAGAAATCATATCCAAGCTCTTTGTCAAGAGGACATCACTCTCTAGGCATCTATTGGCAGCTTCATTAGAAAATGGGAAGAAGCTGTTAATGGGTATTGTATGTCCAGAGAGGGATGCCCATTACACCGACAGCTTATATGTACACAGCAGTAATTGCGACTGATGTTCTTTTCCCTGTGATGGGTTTTAATCTGTAAGAACAGATGAGAAAAAAGAAATTTGCAGCGGAAGCAATGTTTCTCCAAAAAAATCGGGTTATTTACAGGTGTTTATCTCTGCCACAGTGAGCAGCGGAAGTCTTAACTAGGGACTGGGGATCTGTAAAATAGTAGGAGTAAATGGATTATTAATGAAGTAAACGAACCTGAAAGTTAACAACTGAGACCAAAAAAATGGATTCCATTTCTGTTGCTTTTTTTTTTTTATTTCTCTACAAACAGTAAATGAAACTAATATCCCTAAACATGAATTTAGTGTTCCAGTGTAGGTTTGAGAGATTCAAACGACAAAGGATTTGATAAGGTAGAATCCTCAACATTTGCCTACTTTCCTAAACACTCCCAAAGGGACGGGTATCAGCCTGAGTTTTGTAAGGATTACAGCTGTTCCAGTCCATTTGTGTAAGCTCCTTGAGGGCAGGGTATGTGTTTCATGCTTCTCAATTTTTTAATGCTATTTGTTAAGCACTTATTATGTGTCAAGCACTGTTCTAAGCGCCGGGATAGGCACAAGTTAATCAGGTCGGACACAATATCTCTAACCCATGGGGCTCACAGTCTAAGTAGGAAGGAGAATGGATACTGAATCCCCATTTTAGAGTTCAGGAACTGGAGGCACAGAGAAGTTAAATAAATTGCCTAAGGTCACAAAGCAGGCAAGTGGGGAGCTGGGATTAGAACTCAGGTCCTCCGACTCCTAGGCCTGTGTTCTTTCAGTAGGTCGTGGTTTTTCCCAAGTTGTAGGAACAACTGCTTCTACTGCCAGTACCTTTTCTTCCTCTTAGTTTTGATCCATCGATGATATTTGAGTGCTTCCTGAGTGCGGAGCACTGTACTAAGATCTCGGGAGTTGTTGGTAGACATATACCCAGCCCACATCTGCTGTTTCCTGCCTCAGTGCATCCTGAGGACTTAGGTAATAGTGGCCTCCTGAGTTAATCAGGCAAAGTGTTTCTGGTAAATTAGACGAAGCACTAAACAGGCAGTATTTCAAATTGAATAGCCTCAAAAGACCGTCTCATCTCTCCTGGTCTCTGGCAGGATTGTCTCTCCCCACTTCAGTCTATACTACACGCTGCTGCCCAGATCATCTTTGTGCGGAAACACTCTGGGCATGTTACTCCCCTCTCAAAAATCTCCAGTGGCTACCAATCAACCTATGCATCAGGCAAAAACTACTCACCCTCAGCTTCAAGGCTGTCCATCACCTCGCCCCCTCCTCCCTCATGTCCCTTCTTTCCTTCTCCAGCCCAGCCCATACTCTCCACTCCTCTGCAGCTGACCTTCTCACCGGGCCTCGTTCTCACCTGTCCCGCCATCAACCCCCAGCCTACGTCCTCCCCCTGGCCTGGAATTCCCACTCTCCACACATTTGCCAAGCTAGCTCTCTTCCTCCCTTCAAAGCCCTACTAAGAGCTCACCTCCTCCAAGAGACCTTCCCAGACTGAGCCCCCTTTTTCCTCTCCTCCTCCCCATCCCCCTGGCCCTACCTCCTTCCCCTCCCCACAACACCTGTATATGTTTGCACAGATTTATTACTCTAACTTGTACATATTTACTATTCTATTTATTTTGTTAATGATGTGCATTTAGCTTTAATTCTATTTGTTCTGACGACTTGACATGTTTTGCTTTGTTGTCTGTCTCCCCCTTCTAGACTGTGAGCCCTTTGTTGGGTAGGGACCTTCTCTATATGTTACCAACTTGTACTTCCCAAGTGCTTAGTACAGTGCTCTGCACACAGTAAGCGCTCAATAAATATGACTAAATGAATGAATTGCCTTGCACATCTCATCCAGACCAAGATGATAGACCACCATACTTTGGGGAGAGACTTAGAGGCTGATAATGCCTCTCCAACCATCAGGTAGGATGTACAGTTCAGGGCCCAGGGTGGGAAAAAATGGGCAGAAAGGGGCTAACGAGAGAGCCAGAAAAGTAGTGACGTGATTCTCTTTTCACCATCCCTCATGTTTCAAAATGTATCCAGTTTTCAGTGCTACATTGTTTTTTACCCAAAATGTTTCTCAGAAAAATCGGGACAAGATGAGTTAGGAGATACATAGATTGAAATTGTATTTAATCTTTTTTTTTCATTTTCATCCCTGAGAAAAGTATATCAGCAGATGTGTTTGTATCTCAAGGACGGCACCATTCTTTATTTTCAATAAGCACTGGAGTTCCAGTGAATAACAATAAATATCAAATAGAGGAACACAGCTTTTCAGGTGAATTAATGACTATTCCTTGGAAGGCATTTAGAATCTCTGGGAGGGAGATGAATGTTTTTCAGGCATTTCAGTTCATCTATCAAACTCCCACTCTTGGAGCTAGGCAAAGTCCAAACATTTATGGCACAAAGCTGAGCTCACTGACTTTATCCCAAAAGAATCCTAAAGGATCTTTTAAAGAATAGTAGTAGTGGTAGTAGTAGTAATATTTATTGAGCTCCCACCTGGTGAAATGCACTGTCCTAAGGGCCTGGGAAGAGCAAACCAAGCAAGTGAGACATTCCCTGCCCCCAAGGAGCTGCTTATTATCATCATCATCACTATTATTATCACTTATAATGATAATAATAATAAGATTCACAGCCTAGTGTTACAGCACAGGCCTGGGATTCAGAAGGAACTGATTTCTAATCTCAGTTCTGCCACTTGTCTGCCACATTTCCTTAGGTAAGTCACAACTTGTACTTCCCAAGCGCTTAGTACAGTGCTCTGCACACAGTAAGCGCTCAACAAATATGAATGAATAATGAATGAACTTCTCAGTGCCTCAGTTACCAGCTCAGTAAAATGGAGATTAAGACTGAGAGCCCCAGATGGGACAGGGATCGTATCCAACCCAATTAGCGTGTATCCACCCCTGAACTTAGTACGGTGCCTGTCACATAGTAAGTGTTTAACAATACTGCAATTATTTTGATGATTATAGTGATGATAAGAAAAAGAAGAAGCAGTAGCGGCATGACTTAGTGGATAGAGCATGGGCCTGGGGGGTCAGTTGGTCATGGGTTCTAATCCTGGCTCCACCACTTGTCTGCTGTGTGACCGTGGACAAGTCACTTAACTTCTCTGGGCCTCAGTTACCTCATCTGTAAAATGGGGATTAAGAGTGGGAGCCCCATGTGGGACAGGGACTGTATCCAACCTGATTCACTTGTACCTATTCCAGTGCTTAGAACAGTGCTTGGCATATAGTAGCACTTAACAACCATAATAATAATAACAATAATAGTAGTGATATTTGTTAACTGCCAAGAGCCTCTCAGGGACCAGGGCCCATAACCAAGCAGGTGAGGCTTTTCCTCTTCTACAATTAACCCAAAGCCTAGTAAAAGCTGTCCTAATAATAATGATGGCATTTGTTAAGCTCCTACTGTGTGCAAAGCACTGTTCTAAGCGCTGGGGAGGATATAGGGTGATCACATTGTCCCACGTGGGGCTCGCAGTCTTCATCCCCATTTTACAGATGAGGGAACAGAGGCCCAGAGAAGTTAAATGACTTGCCCAAAGTCACACAGCTGACAATTGGCAGACCCAGAATTAGAACCCATGACCTAGAGAACTCATTCCTAAGGAAAACATCAGGGATCAAACAGATTCAACTCTATTCCCTCCCCAGGGCCGCAGAACCTGGGGAACTTTGGCTCCATGAAGCATCCTTTTCCCTTCCTGTAAACCCTTACATGGGTCTTGTATGAAATGCATGCAGTGACTGGTGAAGAGAAACAACAGATAAGATGGACAAATTTTGGGAATCAGAGGATGTGGGCATTAATCCCGGCTCTGCCAAGTGTCTGCTATGCAACCTTGGGCCAGTCACTTAACTTCTCTGTGCTTTAGTTACCACATCTGTAAAATGAGGATTAAGACTGTGAAACCCATGCGGGACAGGGTCTGTATACAGCCCGATTACCTTGTAACTACTCCAGAGTTTAAAACAGTGCTTAGCACATAGTAAGCGCTTGACAGATACCACAGTTATTTGAAGCCAACGGTAAGGAGTTTCTACATGACACAAAGAAAATGGGAAAGCAGCGTGGCTCAGTGGAAAGAGCCTGGGCTTTGGAGTCCGAGTTCATGGGTTCAGATCCCGGCTCCACCAATTGTCAGTTTTGTGGCTTTGGGCAAGTCACTTAACTTCTCTGTGCCTCAGTTACCTCATCTGTAAAATGGGGATTAAGACTGTGAGCCACCTGAGGGACAACCTGATCACCTTGTAACCTCCCCAGCGATTAGAACAGTGCTTTGCACATAGTGCTTAATAAATGCCATTATTATTATTAAAATGGGGATTAAGATTGTGAGTCACCCGTGGGACAACCTGATCACCTTGTAACCTCCCCAGTGCTTAGAACAGTGCTTTGCACATAGTAAGTGCTTAATAAATGCCATTATTATTATTAAAATGGGGATTAAGACTGTGAGCCACCTGAGGGACAACCTAATCACCTTGTAACCTCCCCAGTGCTTAGAACAGTGCTTTGCACATAGTAAGTGCTTAATAAATGCCATCATTAAATGGGTAGCTGTTGGAGAGTTTAAGGGATTGGGTAAATATGTTCCAAGTGGCAGTTTAGAAATCAGCACGTGGCCTAGAGGAGTGATGTGACTTGCCCAAGGTCACACAGCAGACACATGGCGGAGCCGAGTCCTTTGGACTCCAAGGCCCGTGCTCTATCTACTAAGCCATGCTGCTTCTTCTGTTTCATCAGTGGAAAAAGGGAAACCACTGGGCGACGGCAGGGTGGGTATATGCCTGTATTCACTTCTCTTGCCATCTTTTCTCCACTCTGTTGCAAGAACACCCACATTGTTTAGCACGTGGGTCTCTGTAAGCGGGTCTGTCTGCAGCTGGGGCAGTAGCTGATTTGCAGGCTGAAGACTGAGGCGTTTGGGCACACAGGAGCCTTCCCTGAGCCATTCGGAATCAGCAGTGCAATCAGGGTCACTGCCAATTTCACACACTGTACACAGAGAGGGCCGTGAAATAACACTATAATAGAACTGCTAAAAATTGAGTCGGTGTTTCCCTTTGAAATGTCTGTTTCCTGTCACTTTCTCTGGCAAGCCATCTTTAGGCCTAAAATATTTCATGCTCTCTACCGACAAATGCTTTTCTTTTGAGAGCTTCCCCCCCAAAATCACTTTTTGAAGTATCAGAGATGAGAATTTTAATAAGCAAAATCATTTTAGTTTAAAATTCTGATGGGCATTTTTTTTTCTGGATTTTGACCTTGGCTCAAATTGAGCTCTGATGGTCAACTCTCCCCCTGACCTATTTAAAATAAAATGCTATGAAAATATATGAGTTATGGTAATTCAATTAGAATCTACATATTTAATGAAATAACTGCTGTTCTTTAATTTCAGAAAGACATGCCAACATGAGAAAGTCTGAAAGGTTATGCATTCTCACCTAGGTGACTAGACTCTAATGATTGTCAGAGTCTGATGAAGCAACAGAGAAGTTTAAAAAAAAACAGCACAAGATTACACATCCAGTTCTTCCTTTTCCATCCCATTTCACGGTGGGATTGGATTCCTACAACAATAATAATTGTGGTATTTGTTAAGCACGTACCGTGTGCCAGGCATCGTACTAAGCGCTGGGGTGGATACAAGCAAATCGGGTTGGACACGGTCCCTGTCCAACGTGGAGCTCACAGTCTCAAATCCCCATTTTACAGATGAGTTAACTGAGGCCCAGAAAAGTGAAGTGACTTGCCCAAGATCACACAGCAGACAAGTGGCAGAGCCAGGATTAGAACCCATGACCTTCTTACTCCCAGGCTCTATCCCCTATGCCATGTTGCACTGATCTCAGACCCAACTCAGGCAGGGGCAGAGATGGAGAAAGGTGAAATTGGACCCAACCGGACATTAGGTCTGGATTCTCTGCTTTAGTGCTTCTTCCAGTTACCGGTGGTGTGTGGAAAAAGCTTTATGAACACAAACCCAGGGGCAGAGTAGGGAGTTAGGGAAGCAGCATGGCATAGTGGAGAGAACATGGGTCTTGGGAGTCAGAAGTCCATGAGTTCTAATTCCCACTCCTCCACTTGTCTGCTGTGAGACCTTCGCAAGTCGCTTCACTTCTCTGGGCCTCAGTTCCCTCATCTGTAAAATGGGGATTGAGACTGTGAGCCCCATGTGGGACAGGGGACTGTGTCCAACTGGATTGCTTCTATAGAGAAGCAGCATGGCTCAGTGGAAAGAGCTCGGGCTTTGGAGTCAGAGGTCATGGGTTCAAATCCCGACTCTGCCAATTGTCAGCTGTGTGACTTTGGGCAAGTCACTTCACTTCTCTGTGCCTCAGTTACCTTATCTGTAAAATGGGGATTAAGACTGTGAGCTCCCTGTGGGACAACCTGATCACCTTGTAACCTCCCTAGCGCTTAGGACAGTGCTTTACACATAGTAAGCGCTTAATAAATGCCATTATTATTATTATCCACCCCAACACATAGAACAGTGCCTGGCATATATCTCTTAAATGCCATAGTTATTCTCATTATCATTATTAGCAACTGAGAAGAGAAAGATGGGAAAGATCAGAGATTTCACCTTTACCCAAGCAAGTCTGGAGATTACTATTCTCCACCCTCGTGGCCCTTTTGTTAAGGTTTGTTGTTACAGATGCCGGAGATAAATTAGGCTCTCCCTTCCCCAAACACCTTATAGGGGGATGCCTAGGCAAGATCCAATCAGTTGGTCAATAAATTATTCAATTTAAATTGTAGTGGATGGATTAGGTTACATGAGGAAACCTGTTGTATGCCAATTTGCTGTATGAAAGGATGAATTAATGGAATCTCCATCTCTGAAGGTTTATTCAAACAGGACTGATTCCCATTGTTATCATATGTTTTTCATTATCAGTAAATAATCATGACAATAATTGTGGTATTTAAGTCCTTACTATGTGGCAAGCATATCTTGAGCACTGGGATAGTACAGTCAATCAATGAGTGCTATGTATTGAGCATTTTTTTATGTGCAGTGCACTGTTTTAAGCACTTGGGAGAATTCAGTACAAAAGAGATGGCAGGCATGTTCCCCACCCACAACGAGCTTACAGTCTAGAGGGGAAATAGATATTACTATAAATAAGTACCATAAAATCAAGTCACAGTCCCTAACCCACATAGGACCAACAGTCTGAGTGAGGAAAAATAGGCATTTTATTTCCATTTTTACAGTTGTGGAAACTGAAACACAGAGAAGTTAAATGACTTTCCCAAGGTTGCACAGCTGGCAAGCCCCCTGACTCCCAGCCCTATGTGCTTTCTACTAGGTCACTCTGCTTCCCAAATGGAGTTTATATGAAGTTCTGACTGGAAAATCGATGGAATGACTTGATCAGCACTGGGGCATCCAGGGGACTTGCCCCAGTGTCCCAGGAAACCGTGTATGCATAGCATGTTCCTGAGCATGTTTGGACACTCACCATGCTGGATGAGGACACTCCTTTCCTCAGGAAGCATGTTAAACCCAGGAGGAGTCATGAGTTGAGAAGCAGCATGGTCTAGTGGAGGGGAGTCAGAAGGATCTGAGTTCGAACTCCAGATCCACCACTTGTCTGGTTGTGTGACCTTGGGTAAGTCACCTAACCTTTCTGGGCCTCGGTTACCTCATCTGTGAAATGGGGATTAAGACTGAAAGTCCCAGGTAGGACATGGACTGTGCCCAATCTGATTAGCTTGTATCTAGCGCAGTTCTTAGTATAATGCCTGGAAAATAGTAAGCGCTTAACAGATGACATAGGAAAAAAAAGTTGGCATCCCCACCCCTACCTGTGGCCAAAGACTAGATAAAATTTGGGTTAAGAAAGATTGAGGAAGCTCAGACTAATTTCTTGAGATCTTTTTTAACCTCGGTAGTCTGTCTTTTAAGAATAAACTCACAGCACACAGGTCATCAAAAGCGAAACATAATGCTCTGATTCCTTAAGCTAAAAATTTTTGCTGAGATAAGCAAGATAAGATCGGATGAGGCAGGTGATCGCGTGCTTTAAAGTGATGGTAAGGAGTTTCTTTTTGACGTGGAGGCAGATGGGCAACCATGGGAGATTTTGGAGGAATGAGGAGATGCAAATTGAACTATTTTTTTAGGAAAATGATTTGGCAGGAGACTGAAGTCAGGACTGGAGGGGGAAGAGACAGGATGTCTTTTATAGCGGTAGTTTGCTCGAGTGCAAGTATAGAGCTTGAATGCAAGAGGGATGCAGGGCCCCATTTCTCACCTGGTGAGAGTGAGGTGACCATTTGCAACATGAGGAAATCATGATGTTATGAAGTCACATGAGTAGGCGTATCCCAGAGTTGTATTTTAAAAAAGCTAATTTATTCATTCATTTATTCAATCATATTTATTGAGCTCTTACTGTGTGCAGAGCACTGTACTAAGTGCTTGGGAAGTACAAAATGGCAACATATAGAGACAGTCCCTGCCCAACAACGGGCTCTTAAACATATATAGCAGACACGTGGCGGAGCCGGGATGAAAACCCATGACCTCCAACTCCCAAGCCCAGGCTGTTTCCACTGAGCCACCTGTATATATGTATATATGTTTGTATGTATTTATTACTCTATTTATTTTATTTGTACATATTTATTCTATTTATTTTATTTTGTTAATATGTTTTGTTTTGTTGTCTGTCTCCCCCTTCTAGACCGTGAGGCCGTTGTCGGGTAGGGACCGTCTCCATATGCTGCCGACTTGTACTTCCCAAGTGCTTAGTACGGTGTTCTGCACACAGTAAGCGCTCAATAAATACGATTGAATGAATGAATGAATACATCTCCTACTGGGCTGTCTTTAATGGGATTTTGGCCTAATGGAGAGAGCATAGACTTAAGAATTTGAAGGACCTGGACTCTAATCCTGGCTTTGCCACTTGTTTTCTGTGATCTTGGGCAAATCATTTCACTTCTCAGTTTTCTCACCTGTAAAATACATATTAAGACTGTGAGCCCCATGTGATATAGGTATTCAACCTGATCAGCTTGTATCTACACTAGCACTTAGAACAGTGCTTGACACATAGTAAGCACTTAACAAAACACTATCATCATTATCATTATTATCATTTTATTTTGGTCACCATTTAGGGAGTGTTCTGCACTTAACAAAATACCATCATCATTATTATTATTATCATTTTTTAGGTCATCATTTAGGGAGTGTTCTGCCATTCCTAACAATAGATGTATATTGTTATGCTATATATATATATGTATATATATATATAAGATGCATATACATACATTTGTACCATCTAACTATTAATTATAAACATAATAAATTTTTTCTAGAAATTTTGATATATGAGTCTACCCGTCTTCTGGACAAGGAAGGTATCTACCAATTATGTTGCATTGTACTTTTCCAAGATCTTAGTAAAGTGATCCATAAATACCACTGATTGATTGACTGAAGATAATGTTAACAGATCGAACCATGAAGGACAAAATTACTCCTGGCATTGTAATATCTGACAAAGTATTAATCATACAGTTCAGGATGCTCAGTTTCAGTATGCTTTACCAGAATATTATATCAGTTTTATATCACCTCCTAGTTATCTGCAGAATTTCTAGGGTTAAACTATCTGGTTGGGCAGTGAGGGTAAGATATTTGTCACAGTTTCAGGCATATGACCATTCAGTGAAGAAATAAAAGTATTCCAGATTTCAGAGTCCACTGTGTCCCTTTCATGAGCACTCTAAAGAAATGGTCTGGTCTCTCATATTCTCTTTGTCCGAAATTAATGGATTATCACAGACGCTGCAGTGTAAAAGGTCTGTAATTCAGGGTTATACTTCACAGATGTGAATTAGAAGTAAAAGTCCTGAATTGCAACTTTATTTTGCTGAAAAAGTAATATGTCGGAAGGGGGAAAAACACTCCTGCTGTTTTGTATCAAAAACTGCTGATCTCACTGAAATTCTAAAGTGCTCCCCTCATGACATCATCTTCTTAACACTAATTTGGCCAAAAGTCCTTATATTCCAGAGTTTTAAAGTGCATTTGTATTTTGATTTAAAATAAAAGATTAAAAAAGAAAGAAGAGTTGTGAAGGAAGCACTGTTCAATCCCAGGGCAGACCAGAATCCAACTATCAATTGTATTTATTGAGCATTTACTGTGTGCAGAGCACTGTACTAAGCACTTGGGAGAGTAGAATTCAACAGAGTTGGTAGACACAACAAACTGCACAACAAACTCACAGTCTAGAGGGGGAAACAGGCATTAATTTGAAACATTACTATATTAATAGTAAATTAACTAAAAGGAATAATTTCCAAGAAACCATAAAACAATTGTGAAGAAATATGAAAAGAGATGCCTGCAAGGTAAGGGAGGAGGAGACATGCAAAGTGCAAAAAGAGAATAATTGCCTGCAAAAATGCAATGGAAATGAAGGAAAGCAGAGCTATAGAGCATGAAAATTAATTTAATATCTTGTAGTCATTTACTTTTCATTTGTTCTGGCAATCTGGTTAAGACATAAATTTCCCATCCTCTGTCCTCTGTCCAAAGGAAGAAATCAATCACAATAGGCTAAATAATTGAAGTGACTAGAAATAATTTCAGGTATCCCAGAACTCTAAAATATGTGTAGTTTCAACATGCATCTAAAAACGTGGCTAGACAGAAACGAATGTCATTCAGCCTTTCTGATATTATCAACTATAGGAGGTGAGAAGATGTTGAAAAACTTCCTACCAAGACTTCTGACTCCTGCATGCTTATCTCTCAAATTACACCAAATCAACAGATGGAATCACAGCAGCAATCCCATAGATGGTCATGAACTCAATTAATCTTTCAATCATTTGTTAGGCATCCACAGCACTGAGCACTAGGGAATTTATAATGACATTTTAGAAGACATTGTCTCTTCTCCCCACCCAGGGAGTTTATAATTTAAGATGATGGAGACTCTAAACTTGGAAAAATTGAACTTTCAAGTCCAGCAAACAGTGAAAAAACTAGCGATGTAAACTGTGAGACAATCAGGGTGTCCCAAAAGTTCAAGGATTAAAATGTAGGCTTCCCGGAAGTTCCTCCGGATCCTGAAATTCTGAGTTTTCCCATTTTTCTCTAATTTCTGGCTGGTGGCTGCCCGGTGGAGCACCTGTGAAAACAAAGCAGTTTGGTCAGGCCTAATTTCCACTTTCTTCACATTTTTGGTGCGATTCCCCTGAGGGCAAAGGCAAAATGAAATTCAGAATTATTTGTGCCATTTAAAAAAAATTGGTGGAAATGGGGAATTTAATATTTGTTTCATTGTTTTAGGATCCTAAAGCTGGAAGAAATCTTTAATCTCCAGTCCTACCCTACCTTCAAGCAAGTAAGTTAGTAAATCATCTAGGGCAGATGACTGTTTAGTTTTCCCATAAAGATCCCTGAGGACTGGAAGCCGTGTACTAGTTCTTCATTTCCTCTTGGAAAGAACAGCCTGGTGTTTTATCACTTTGACAGTCAAGAATTCCTTCTTTATGTCCATAGCCAAATCTATGTCCAAATCCAAATCTCCTAAGCTTGACATTTAAGCCCATTTTCTTTTTTATACCCTCAGTGGGCATGCAGACAATTAATCAGGATATTCCTCATGAAACCTCTCCCCCCTGCTTGAAGATTGTATTAAATTCTCCTTGGACTTCTCTTCTAAAGTATAAGGAAGGCTTGGATGATGTTCTCCCAACTTTCCTCTGTTGGGAAACTCAAAAAATCAACATTTCCCAAAATGTTGGGAAACTCTGTCACTCAAAAAATCAATTGTATTTACAGGGTGCTTACTGTTTTCAAGGCACTGGACTACATACCTAGGAGAGCTCCATTCAGTAGAGTTGGTAGACATGACAAACTAGAGTAATCCTTTACTTTTGTGTTTCTACAGGAGTTCAGTTTTTCTGGTGAATAATTTGGGTTCCTGTGAAGTCACAATCTTAGGTTACCTTCTGAATCCCAAGGAATTGGGAAGGGCAGGTAGATAAGGCTAATTTTATTGATTTTTTTCTTTGTTTTTCAATATTGATGATACTTCTGGTTCACCAAAATAGAAAGTCAAGTAGTAAATATATGCAGCACGGCTCAGTGGAAAGAACACGGGCTTGGGAGTCAGAAATCATGGGTTATAATCCCGGCTCCATCACTTGTCAGCTGTGTGACTTTGGGGCAAGTCACTTAACCTCTCTGGGCCTCAGTTACTGCATCTGTAAAATGGGGATTAAGACTGTGAGCCCCACGTGGGACAATCTGATCACCTTGTATCCCTCCAGCGCTTAGAACAGTGCTTCGCACAGAGTAAGCACTTAACAACTGCCATCTTTATTATTATATGCATATATATGGTATTTGTTAGTAGTCACTTTGTTAAATAGTGTTAATAAAACATTGCACTTAGATCCCAATGTTAGGGAACTGTTCTCTGATCTCTTCCAATCTGTCCCCAAACTTTTCAGTTTGCACTGTTCTGGTGGATCCAAAATGGGTGAAATGTGAATTCACCAATCAGTAACTAGTTCATCATATTCCTCTAGATTTTAAACATGTTATGGGCAGGGAATGTATCTGCCAATTCTGTTGTATTATACTCTCCCAAGCCTGTAATAAAGTGTTCTGCACACAACACTTAATAAATACCATTACCTAGTGAATAGAAATATTCCACTTATATCCAGTTCAATATGGGAAGATTTCTATTTGAAGACTGGTCATATTAGTAATAATTGCGGTATTTGTTAAATGTGAAACGTTTACTATGTGACAAGCACTGAACTAAGCACTGTGGTAGATATGAAATAATTAGCTTGCAGGACCTGTCCCTCACAGGGCTCACAGTAAGTGGGAGGGAGAACTGGCATTCAATTTCCATTTTACAGCTGGGGAAACTGAGGCTCAGAGAAGTTAGGTGACTTGTCCAAGGTCACACTGAAAGCAAGCGACAGAGCAGGGATTAAGGGATTAGATTCTCAGGGCTCTGTTATTTCACTAGTTCGTGCTGCTTCTCAGGATATGCCAATTTACATCAAGTTTGATATCAAAACCAAATAGCTTCCAAAACTAGGCTGAAGCCAACTCAGCCTTGACCTTTAAGACTCCAGTAGTCAGAACAGTGCCCGGCACATAGTAAGCACTTAACAAATGCTATCATTATTATTATTTGGAAGAGTTAAAAATTGAACTGTGTTTTCAGATAATCATTCCCAATGTCTCCATTTTAAAAATATACCTTTAAAGTTGTTTCCTTTCAACTACTTTCCTCAGTACTCCATTTCACTGTACAAAAACAACAAAAGAATCGTCACAATTACATGGGCCTTTGATCAATTTTGCATCTGATAAAAGAAACTGAAATGGATTGCTCCTAAGGGGAAACCATCTTATTTTTCCACAACTGTTCATAGCCATAAATGGGCAAAACCCCCCAAAAAAAGCCATTCAAGCTTGTCTCTACAATCCATTTCTTTGAATTTTTAATGGTGATGGCTAGATAATAAAAACTCTCAAAGGTAGCAAACACAGCAACGTGTCAGTGGTGCTCTGTGGTTGGCTGTGGAAACAAAGCAGCCGTGAAATGTGATTTTCTTTCCTGCCGTCTAGTGCCGTTGACCTTTAAAATGACTACAAAAGCAAAGTTTTAACCACATGCAGAGAATCTGAAGCCAGTTATTTACATTATAAACATTTCAAACCATATTAAGATTAGGATTCCTTCTAACCCGTGGAGCAGAGTGAAGAAAATTGACATAGTAATCTGCTCCAATTCTGCTATTAAACCAGTTTGACTCATGTTCTTTTGCAGGAAGATAAGAGACTTGTTAAAGGAAGGAGCAAAGATTGTGATGGGGTTTTGAAGCTGTTGGTGCACTATGACTTCGAAGGGAAAAAACAAACACATTTTCATTAGGAATTTTGGTTTGGTACCAGGCTTTTTTTAAGAATCCCTGGGTAATATATAGAAAAATACTTTTGTGTTTCAGCCTCAGGACTGTCCCAGCTAAGACCATCTGTCCTGCAATGGACATAGCTGCTCTTGTCCACTTCAAATAATGCTGACCCTTCCACCTCTTTGAGATTCCCAAAACCTATTTGGGATTTTAAATCAGTGACCGGTAGAGTACTCACCCCAACCTTCCCAATGTTCTGTGGAAAAATAAGCTCTTTTTAGGGGAGTGCAGGGGTCTTGTTTGGTTTGTTTGATCCATCAACCAGCCCCATTCTCTGCTCCTGCAGCTCTGGTTGGCTTCTACTTGCCATCCTCTGTGCTAGCTGTGTTAATAAAAATATCTAGGGGCTTCCTAGAGCCTCCACAACGGGGTTACTGAATACAGTACCAAATTTATTCTAATTGAAGAGCTTTCCCTCTGGGCAGCACTGAAAACTTAGACGGGTGATCACTCTGAAATGCCACATACTCTTTGGAATCTATTCCTTTCTAACAGCTTCTAAAGACAATTCAGCAGTGCTTCACCAGAGAATTGATTTATTTAAAATATTTGCTTTCTTACCCTGGGCACTATTTCCTAGGATTATCTGACCTGCAGGTGTCCCCCCTTTCTTTCCTCCAATGTTTATCTTTTCATTTTCGACCTTCTTTTATGTCCCTGAGCTCGGGGAGCCTTTTCAGTCTGTGAGGGCCTTCACTATAGGTCAATATGTAACCATCACATATAAGTCCTCCTCTGTAGTTTTTCTCAGGGACTAGGGATTGCCAGAGCTGGGCGCAAATAGAAAGGTAGGGAAACTCACTTCTAGGGGAAATCATTATTCAATTCAATCTCAATTTTTTTTTTAATTCGGGGGCTGTAAATTTGCAAGCCCTGTCAGAAGGACGGAAAATACTAATGGATTTACACTTGTTCCTGCTGTTAATTCACAGTGTTTGGTAAGAAAGTAGTTGATAAGAAAAGAAAAGAGGTATTGATTGAACTATGACGATTAGCAACCACTACCCATAAGGAATTCATTTTTTTTTTTTTTGAGTGTTATTGGTTAAGTGCTTATTAGGTGCCAGAAACTGTACCAAGCTCTTGGGTTCATTTGTTCATTCAATTGTATTTATTGAGAATTTATTGTGTGCAAAGCACTTTCTAAGAGCTTGAGAGAGTACAGTTGATACGAGCTGATCAGGTTCATTCATTCATTCAATCATATTTATTGAGTGCTTACTGTGTGCAGAGCACTCTACTAAACACTTGGGAAGTTACAAGTCGGCAACATATAGAGATGGTCCCTACCCAACAACAGGCTCAGTTGGACACAGTCCATGATCCATATGGGGTCCACAGACTTAATCTCCATTTTATTCATTTGAATCAATATTCTTTTTGCTATTTGCTTCAATTTGTAGTTTACTATTTGGCTAAATGTGTACTTTGAACTTTTACGACAGGCCACCTGCTCTGATCATTGAGGATTTTTGATATTTTTGTTTTCTACATAGAACTGTATTGTCCCATGGTGGTGATAATTTTCAGAGCTGACTGTGGGTGTGTGTAGCAGAAAAGAATAAAAAAAAGGTTTCATAATTTAGAGGCCAAAAATATCTGTGGGGCAGCGCCTGAACATGTGTGACCCAATTCCAAATTAAGTGCAACTCCTGAAAATAGGATCAGGACATCTGGAAACAGGTACAGGGGAGAGAAAAAAGTAAACTTCCACTCATTTTATGGCTGTTGCCCAATGTGCTATAGCTTGGTTAGGAATGTGAGATTCAGAATAGTGATGGATGCGGCATGATGATGGCATTTCCTAAAGATGTATGACTGGTACAACCTCTAGGATGCAAGGTCTGCTCACTTGGAAAAAGTCAGAATCTCAGCTAAATCTGCAACGGCCTCAGATAGAGGAGTTGGCAAAATGGGGACTTTTTACCTCGGTCTTAGAGCCCAATTTGGAAAAAGAAGGGGAAAAGGAGAGACAGAATGAACTATGTTAGCTAAATGCAAGGGATCACTTTTAGTCAGTCAGTCAATCAATCATTTTTTTAGGGCTTTGTGCAGAGCACTGTAATAATGATAATAATAATTTTGGAATTTGTTAAGCACTTACTATGTGCAAAGCACTGTTCTAAGCACTGGGGAGGTTACAAGGTGATCAGGTTGTCCCAGGTGGGGCTCACAGTCTTCATCCCCATTTTACAGATGAGGTAACTGAGGCACAGAGACTCTAAGTGACTTGCCCAAAGTCACACAGCTGACAAGCGGCGGAGCCGGGATTTGAACCCGTGACCTCTGACTCCCAAACCCGGGTTCTTTCCACTGAGCCACGCTGCTTCACTGTACTAAGCACTTGGAAGAGTACAATATAACACACAGACACATTCTCTGCCACACAAGCTTGCAGGTTAGAGGGGGAGACAGACATTAATATAAATAAATTACAGACATGTTCATTCATTCATTCATTCAATCATATTTATTGAGCGCTAACTGTGTGCAGAGCACTGTACTAAGCGCTTGGGAAGTACAAGTTGGCAACATATAGAGACGGTCCCTACCCAACAATGGGCTCACAGTCGGGTCTGGGAGGGGACAATGACTAAAGGGAGTCAGGGAGACACAGACATGCTCTGCACACAGTATGTGTTCAATAAATATGATTGATAGATTATTACAATTTCTAGGTTCTTATTTCCTATGGATTTGTATTTCACAGTTAACATAACTAAACAGCAGTCGGGGTCCCCCTGGAGAAAGTGAAGCATGGTTTAGGATGACAGTGGAATAAAGGTTTGTAATGGGAGATGGGTGGAAAATCAGACAAGGATGATGCCAAGAGTTCGTGATGGGGGAACTCAAAGGGCTGGCGGTGAATATCCATTTCCTCGGGGTGGGGCTAACCCACAAAACCCTCCATTGCTGCCAAAGGACTAGACTGACTACTTGTAGAGCCCAGAAATGATTATTCCAAGAAAAAATAGCTGTCTAAAAAAAAATACCTTTGCCTTCTAATTGGCCAGGGTGAAATAATGCATTACGGACATTAAGCTTCTCAAATAGTCTGAGCTCTTCTCAGAGAATCTATAAAAGCTAAGCAAACAAGATAGACACTGAATGGATCCATAATCCACCATAGTTCCATCAACATCTAGCAACAATGAATGCATTGAATAGCAAAGAATGCATATGGCATGAATACCTAGAATTAAATACAGCATCTGGCATTTGAAAATTTATATGAGACAGAGGGATTAAAGATGCTCCCACAATCAATAATTAGTACTAACATCTGTCCTCCCCCCTTTTTTTGCCAGGTTTTGAATCTAAACAAGATTCATTTCTATTCAGGACCCTTTATCTAGCATAAGTTGGGAATAGCCATGATCTTCCACTTATCCTAAATCTAACATCAAAAACTCCCACTCCCACAAAGCAGTACATGGCTTCACTTTCCTAGGAATGGACCCAGGAGATATAATACCTAATCAATACCTGAGCTCTCTGTTACTTAGACTGTGATCCCCAGATAAGACAGAAACTGTGTCCGACCTGATTAACTTGTTTCTACCCCACCACTTAGAAGAGTGCGTGATATATAGTTAGTGCTTAACAAATACCTTAATTATTAATCAATCATTATAATTACTGTAAGTATTTGGGAAGTAGAATCTTCTCTGTCTGGAGGTTGGTGTTCGAACCAGGATCAATAGGACAAAAAATATGGTCCCAGTTTATTTCCTTGGCCAAAGGTTGTTTTTTCTTCAACAACTACAAAAGCCCCTGAAATGCCTTTGAACTTAACTTTGTCACCAAAGAGGATTGTGGCTCCTGAAATCTATCCAGAAATAATATCATCCAAAAACAATTAAATTGTTTCAGTGAAGAATTCCCCGTGATAGCATGAAAAACCTCATTGTAGAAGTGCTTAAATGGGATGAAAAGCTCTAATATGCTTCGAGGTACTATTATTAATAACTTCTTCCTCATTAGAAAGCCTGAAAATTGTCATAATTGCACAGTGCTGAAATCAATTTAAAGATGTTCCCTTCAGTTAGCTTGCCAATATGCTACTACAAAAAATGAAAGAAAGAAATTAATCACACTCCCAAGCAAAAGTGTAGTGGAGGGACGTTACTCAAATGAAGGCTTATATCTTTAGAACCCAATCAAAATTTTAATGAATAATTACATCTGGGAATTACAAGAAGTAAAGAGGTCATTGTAGGTTTAGACTGAGTAAAGTCATGCAGAATGTAACTTTAATGGTTTAAAGATTTGAGGATTTAGGTTATTCTTCAAGAACATTGAGATTATTTTGTAAGACCTTCTTTAAAATTTTGAGTTATTAAAGAAGAAAAACATTATTTGTTGAACCTATTTCCTTGTCACGCAGAACCTCAGTGCCACCACCTTATTTTCCACTGTGGAAGGATTTTACCACATGCTTCTCACACATTCGAGCACAAACACATCTCAGACAACTGTTAGTACTTTGGTATTCTATGAAAGGTAGCGTTTTTCCAACTTAATTGTCAGCACAGATCCATATGTTCCGCTTCACCAAGGATCAGAACAACCATGCTCATATTTCATGTTTTTTATTGCTGCAAAAGTTCTTAGTCGATATAGGTATTCTGAATCATCCAAACAAAAGTAATGGTTGAAAAATCTATAATAATCACAATTTCCCCTCAGTATTTTGATTAATGGTATTAGAAAATGAAATGCTTATTTAAGTTGGGTGGCTGGGGTTTTTTTGTCTGGTTTGAAATTTTTATGCACCTAAATTGTAGTAGTCTCTTTCTCTCTCTCTCTATCATGTTCTCTTGCTCTTGATCTCAGATAGATTTTCACCTGTCTGAAGGTGGTGGTGGTGGGACAGATTATATGTCAGTTTCACTTTTAATTTTAGATTAGTAATGGTCATTAAGGCACTGGTTTGCCAGTGGTAAGTTCTCCACAGCTTCCTTATCAGAACTCTGGGACTCACCAACCCAAGGACCGGACTCCTCTGTATTTTCATGTTTTCATTATACTTGTCAGTGCCTCATAATCACATTCCTTTGTATTAGCAGAAAGAATTCAGACTTTATTATGAATATATGTAAAATTCATTTTCAATAAATATGTGACATCTGTGTGTCACTCTGCGGTGCCCTGCCTTATTACCTCAAACAATCAAAACTAGACACATTATACATCTGCCATCTTTTATAATCTAAACTGCCTGAAGAAGGAACAATGCCTTTATATTTTATAATGAATAGAAAGTTGCTGAATGTCAACTAGTAGGCACAAAAAAATTATCCTTCCCTTTGCCAGGCTTGGTTGTCAGATTTTTCATTTTTTTAAGCAGCGATTTCTGATGAATTATTAATATCCTTGCCATTTAGAAAATGGATCATATCACCAGAGTAATTAGCACCCCGCTACGTCTGCCTATTATATTTAATGTGTCATGAGAGAACTCCATGTTGATCTATATTTTAAATAAATGGCATGGTCTGTTTATCCCAAGGTGCTAGACTTTGATCTCCAGTTTTACAACCAAGGATAGAGTTCCACAGGTTTAGGTGACAACAGTTTGCTGGGCTCCTTTCCCGATGCTGTTTTTTATTTTTTGAGCCGGGGCAGTTAGTAATGTTTTATCATTTTAGGAAGAGCAGAAGGTAATGTATTCCCAGTCGCCTGGAATACTCCCACTTTTATTTTCATGGCAATGGATAGCTGTCAGGCAGAAGAGAACATAGCCCAAGACAAACAGCTTATATGATTCCACTTAATAAGTTTGAGCTGTAGTTATATTGAACTTCATTTCTGAAATGGTACTGTGCTAGAAACTAATATCCATAGCTCTTCCTTAGGTGTTAACAAGGTTCAGTCTGTTGGGATCAGAGCTGAGGTTATGTTCAAAGCAGCAGATCATAACAATGAATAGCGGCATATATTTTAAGCTATTATGCCCATTTTACAAGGCAATGAGGACACAGAGATCTACCATCATAACTCAAATGGTACAGAGCCTCAAAGAATACACAGATTTCCTTGGGATGAGAATAATTTGAAGGATAAAGAGTCATTCAGCAGTTTCTGATCTTTCAACTTAATAAACAAGGGCAATCTTATTTGAGTCATGATAATTATCTTTTTGAACTTGGCGTCCAAAACATTGCAGCTTTTGAAATCCTCCTATATCACAGATATTTAATCAGGTATGTTTTAGGGCACAAATTTCTGTCCAATCAGCTCATTTTAGCATTATAAGAGGTGAAAGCAATAAGGTTCTTAGGGTCATAAGGCTCACCAGCTGCATATGCCCTTGAACTTTAAAGACATCAATCCAAGCATTCTAAGAAAATGGCTCTCTTTTTTGAGGTCCCAGTGGTTGGACGCATGGGCTTGTGGCTAGATCGCTAGCAGGAGGATCCAGAAAATTGACCTTTGTGGTGGATCCCAGATGGATGTCAGATGTTGACTGTGGACGATAGGATGGAGAAAATATCCCCCAGTACCTAGATTTTTTTTATAGAATTTGTTAAGCACTTACTACATGCCAGGCACTGTTCTAAGTGCTGGGATAGATACAAGCTAAGTCATTCAATAGTATTTATTGCATGTTTACTGTGTGCAGAGCACTGTATTAAGTGCTTATCAGATTGGTCACAGTCTATGTCCCACATAGGGCTCACGGTCTTCATCCCCATTTTACAGATGAGGGAACTGAGGCCCTGAGACATTAAATGGCTTGCCCACAGTGACACAGCAGTTGAGTGACAGAACCTCCTGGTCCTCCTGAACCCCAGGCCTGTGCTCTATACACTAGGCCATGCTGCTTCTTATGAAATCGTATCCGGAACATCCTTCCTTTAGTATCCCTGCAATCTGTGTGCACTAGGTATTGGGAAGTAGAGTCAGTCCTGAATAATGGGTGAGCCAGAGGTAGGAGGGAGGGAGAATTGTCCTTCAGTTCCCCAGATCCAGAATTCTTTATCTTCCTACCCAAACACTGTCTCCTCCGGACTTTCCCAGCCCCATAGAAAACATCATTATTTTCCATGTCTTACAAACCTGTGACACTGATATTTTCCTCAACTCATTTCTCCCTTTCAGCTCGCAAATTTGGCCTGTCACTAGATCCTGATAGTTCTAGCTTTGTAGCATCTCTAGAATCCACTACTTGCTCTCCATTAAAACTGCAACCACCCTGATCCAAGCACTTAATCCTATCCCATCTTGATACTACATCAGCCTCCTTGTTGACTTCCTTGCCTCCTGTCAATCCCCTTCCAGTCCATATGTCACTCTGCTGCCCAGATCATTTTTCTGTAAAAAGTTCAGTGCATGTCTCTCCACTCCTCAAAAACCTCCAGTGTTTGCCCAACATCTCTGCATCAACAGAAACTCCTTATCATTGGCTTTACAGTGCTCAATCAGCTCTCCCCCTTCTAGCCTTCCTTCTTAACCTCCTTTCACTCACTTTAACACCAACCTTTTCACCTCGATCATGGGAAGCAGTGTGGCTTGTGGAAAGAGCCCAGGCTTGGGACTCAGAGGTCATGGGTTCTAATGCCGGCTCCACCACTTGTCTGTTGTGTGACCTTGGGCAAGCCACTTAACTTCTCTGTTCCTCAGTTCCCTCATCTGGAAAATGGAGATTAAAACCGTGAGCCCCACATGGGACAACCTGATTACCTTGTATCTATCCCAGCACTTAGAACAGTGCTTGGCACATAGTAAGTGCTTAACAAATACCATAATTATTATTCATTCATTCATTCATTCAATTGTATTTATTGAGTGCAGAGCACTGTACTAAGCGCTTGGAAAGTACAAGTTGGCAACATATAGAGATGGTCCCTGTATTATTATGTCTATCTCTTCTTAATCCATTTATTAATTACTATATGCCAGCCACTGTTCTAAACACTGGGGTAGGTACAGGTTAGTCAGGTTGGACAGAGCCCATGGCCTATATGAGGCTCACAGAGGAAACTGAGGCACAGAGAAGTGAAGTGACTTGTCCATGGTCACACAGCTGACAAGTGGCAGATCTGGGACTAGAACCCAGGTCCTTCTGATTCTCGGGACTGTGCTCTGTCCAGTAGACCATGCCGTTGTCTCGATTCTAGCCCCTTGCCCCATGTCCTCCCTCTGTCTTGGAAGTCCTACCTCCTTCATATCTGACAGACTATTACTCTTCTCTCCAAAGCCCTACTAAAATCCTATCTTCTTCAAGAGACTTCCCAAATTCCCCTATTCACCTCCAGCTTCTGCATCACCTATGCAACTGGGTCTGTATCCCTTAAGCACTTTGATGATCACCCCACCCCTAGCTTACGTATAGATCCTTTTATTCTTCCATTTCCCCTATCTGTAATTTATCTAAATGTCTGTTTCCTCCGTGTATCTGGGGATCCTGTCTACTAGCTCTTCTGTATTGTACTCTACCAAACACCTAGTATAGCACTCTGCATCCAATAAATACCACTAATTAATTGATTTATTAGAGTGGTTCCTGGTCAAGAGGAAGAATTGTGGTTTTTCTAGCTGTCATGTTGGATGCCCAAGAAAATGATGTTTGAGGGCTCAGACTTCACAGTTTGGGTAGCCCTCTATCACAAGCATCTTTTCACCTGCCCACAACAGTGACTTGGTTCCTTCTGGTCAATCAGTCAGTCACTTACTGTGGGCAGACCATTCATTCATTCATTCAATCGTATTTATTGAGCGCTTACTGTGTGCAGAGCACTGTACTAAGCGCTTGGGAAGTACAAGCTGGCAACATATAGAGACCGTCCCTACGCAACAGCGGGCTCACACAGTCTAGAAGGGGACCACCATATGAAACACTTGGGAGAGTGGAATATAACAGAGTTGGGAGATGTGTTCCCTGCCCACAGTGAGCTCATCAAAAGTAAAAGAAGGGGAAGATTAACTATGAGAGTAGGCTTTTTCACTGAGGGGTTTTTGGTTATGTCTTGTGCTGCATTTGGGCTAGTGGATATTTCCCGCAAGCGCTCGGATTCTAAGGGGCCATCTATAAATTCATTCTGTTTCTAACATTGATAAATGGGGCCAATACCTACCATTAAAGAGGTTTTTGTAGAAATGATTACATAAATGCCCCTAGAGTGATCACCCACACATTATCACAGGAAGCTGGGCAGGCAGAGTGTTTCAATAGGTTCAGGAAGGGTTTGGATAAATCTGTGGGCAAAAAGTCCATAATGGATTCTTAGAAGGTAAGTTTGGATTGTGGTGGGAAACATTAGGAATGTTATAGGGTACATTCTTGTTCACTAGGGCTGCTGTCAAGGCAGCTATCACACCTTTTCTCCAAACACTGTGTTGCTATTGTCACTGAATGCTGAGAATAATGAGCCATTGTTGACCCTGAAGGAATTCAAGATTTTTAGGTCATTAGAAATGATGATCAGAGCATCCATCCAGTTCCAATAGCTTACACCTTCTCAGTTAAAATGTGATTATTATTATTATGATAATATTATAATAATATTATTCTTCCCCTTCACATTGAAAGGGTTTGCAGAGTCAAAGAAAACAACCAAAGTTCTCCAGTCTTGCTATATACATCCCTATATTGGTAGATAAAAATACTTTGCCAAGATGTGAGGGAGCTAGCATTAATAATAACAATAATAATAATAATAATAATAATAGCATTCAAGTTACAGTGCCTGGCACTGTACTAAGTGCTGGGGTGGATACAAGCAAATCAGGTTGGACACAGTCCCTGACCCACGTGGGGCTCACAGTCTTGATCCTCACTTTACAGATGAGGTAACTGAGGCCCAGAGGAATGAAGTGACTTGCCCAAGGTCACACAGCAGGCAAGTGGCAGAGGCAGAATTAGAACCCATGACCATCTGTCTCCCAGGCCTGTGCTCTATCCACTATGCCATGCTGCTTCTCATCATTACAACTCTGATTTCATAAAATAGTTTTATTGTATTTGCAAAGGACAGGCTTATTCTTTAAAAGAGAAGTCTTTGAATAACAGACATGACAAAAGTGATAAGTACATTAGGATAGTTTGGTGAGGAAAAGCATCTACTGAGGATGCTTAAGAGGAAACGATAGGGAAAATGTCATTCATACATTTTGCCTCAATATTAATCATAATATCTTTCACCTATAGAGTACCCTTTCCTTCTGCCTGGAAAAGCTCCTGAGATAAAATGGGAAAGGAATAGTTAGTAACTGGTTACTTAGTGACGATAAGAATTTAAACGGAAAGGAGTTTCGCAGGTTTGACTGTATGTGCATGTTAAAGATGACAACCACTGCAGCAGTGCCCTCAATTCACTAAACATAATGCAACAGTTGGAAGGCGATGGGCATGTCATGAGTACAGCCTTAAACCCTTGCTGTACTGAGACAGGAGGGAGAAGCTGAGAGAGGGAAGCCAGCCCTGCCCCTAAACTTCCAAACTCTTTGCCCATTACCAGTCAATCAATCAATCATTCAATGTGCCCGATAAATGCTACTAGCACTACTCTCTACTATCATTCCTGTGGGAAACAATGTGCCCTAGTGGATAGAGTCTGGATCTGGGTTCTAATCCCAGCTCTGCCACTTGCCTGCTGTGCGCCCTTGGAGGAATCACTTAACTTCTCTGTTACTCAGTTTCCTCAACTGTAAAATGGGGATTCAATACCTGTTCTTCCTTCCTCTTAGACTGTGAGCCCTGGATGGGGCAGGGATTATGTTCATTCATCATATATTATATGTACCCCAATGTTTAGGACTGTGCATGACACATAGTGAGCACGTAACAAATACCGCAATTAGTATTATCACTACGACAATGGCTCTGGTGGGGCAATTTGGTTTCTCATGATCACCGCCCCAAAGCCCTCCTAACAAAACTAGCAGGGACTTTAAAATGAAGCTGCATCTTCATTTATACTTGGAGAGACATTTGCTCAAGGAACAAATTTGGTCGCCCATTTCATTTAGCACTTTTTACTTACACTCTGTTTTTGTGGAACCAATTAAGGGTGTTAACTAGATTACAGCTGTACTTGCCTCTGAGATAAGAGGTGGCTTGATCCTCATTGTACAAGGCTGGTGAAATATATTGTTATAAAATACCGTGTGACCTTTGGAGATGCTCAGTGCTGTTTAAAGAAAAGTTTATAGTTCAGGATATTATTCCTCGTATTTTTAATGGAAATTCTGTAGAGGCTGATAGTGGAGAAGAATCCCATTTTCTCTTTTTAAAGCAGTAGCATTCTGCTTCCTAAGTTTGGAAGACTACCTAAACTGAATACTTTCAGCTTATTAAGTGGATAATTTAAAACTTTTTAATTTAATTGCAGTGGGAAATGTAAGTTGTAATGATGATAATGCTATTTTCCTTTGAGTGTCATTGAGCATTTCAGTGCAAGAAACCACACTAAATGCAAAGTCTTTCTTACTTGGGATTCTGAGATATGCAAAAGGGAATCTACTAATCTACTATATGTTTAATTGCCCTTATTAAAGTCTGGAGCTGTGAAATAGGTATTTATTTTCCTTGTTATTGGCATTGTGCAAAAAAAAAGACTACCCTTTTTAAAAATATCTACTTCAATTTTTCAACCTCTTAATCATTGGCTTAGTTCCTCAAAATTGAGGAACTGAGGCAGTAACACTAACATTTTAAATGGAAACATGAACAAATCCCTGAAATAAAGTAGAGGGAAAACATTTACTGAGACTATAAGTGAGCCGTCATCTAAAAATGAAAAGACACTATCAGTACTCATTTGACTGGCAGGTCTTTTTCAATTTACTTGGGATTCTGAGATATGCAAAAGGGAATCTGAGATGGGATAATCTACAATATGTTTAATTACCTTTATTAAAATCTGGAGCTCTGAAATAGATGTTTATTTTCCTTGTTATTGGCATTGTGCAAAAAAAAAGACTACCCTTTTTAAAAAAATATACTTCAATTTTTCAACCTCTTAATTATTGGCTTAGTTCCACAAAATTGAGGAACTGAGGCAGTAACACTAGCATTTTAAATGGAAGCATGAACAAATCCCTGAAATAAAGTAGAGGGAAAACATTAACCGAGACTATAAGTGAGCCGTCCTCTAAAAATGAAAAGACGCTATCAGTACTCATTTGACTGGCAGGTCTTTTTCAATTATAAAATTATCTTGAAAACAGTTTAAAAGACAAGTATGCTTCATTGCTCCATTTGCTAAACAGCTGAATAGAAAACCTGATCAAAAATTAAATGCTGTTCTCATTTCTGTTAGTTTTGGTCTTACAACAAAACAGACACAACACGCATAAGTGAAGAGTAAAAAATAATGTTCTCCTTTTACTTTAAATAACTATTTGGGTGCTGGAGAGTAGAAAATTCCATCTCTTTTAGAAAATGTCCTGGGATCTCAAATGTTTATATATATATATATATATATATATATATATGTATATATATACATATATATATATATCCCTTCCCCTACATTTTGCCCAAGGTCTCACAGCAGACAGGTGATGAAGCTGGAATTAAAACCCACATCCTTTGACTCCCAGGATTATGCTCTTTCCAATATAATAATAATAATAATAATAATGTGGTATTTGTTAAGTGCTTACTATGTGCCAAGCACTGTTCTAAGCACTGGGGGGATACAAGGTAACCAAGGTTGTCCCATGTGGGACTCACAGTCTTAATCCCCATTTTACAGATGAGGGAACTGAGGCACAGAGAAGTTAAAGTGACTTGCCCAAAGTCACACAGCTGACAAGTGGCGGAGGCGGGATTAGAACCCGTGACCTCAGACTCCCAAGCCTGTGTTCTTGCCACTGAGCCACGCTGCTTCTCTATAGCAGGCTGTTTTTCATAATGTCCGTATGCAGATACACATTTCTTCATAAAATATTGTTATTCATCACTGTAGCCATGGAGCCCAGGAAGATTGTAATGGTTCTATGGAAATATGCCAAGGAAGCTGGATATGAATGACTGGAACTGTAGATCTTAGTTGGTAGCAAACCTCAATGGGTCAAAGAAATCTAACTCTTGCTTATCCTGGTGTTGATATCACCTCCAAGTTCTCCTTGAGATCTTTTTCTACAGGATAAATGAATCCTGGTGGTATGTAGAGGGAAGGATAAGTGCTTGAGTAGGGACTGTCTCTATATGTTGCCGACTTGTACTTCCCAGGCGCTTAGTACAGTGCTCTGCACACAGTAAGTGCTCAATAAATATGATTGAATGAATGAAGGATAATGTTGTGTCCTTATTCTCTTATCCTTTCAAATTTTGAGCAAAGTCACGCAAGGTGGAAATGCACATTTCCTGGCACGTAGACAAGGCAGAGCACCAACTTTACCCCTATAAAGAGCACTGCCCTGATTCATTCATCATTCATTCATTCAATCGTATTTATTGAGCACTTACTGTGTGCAGAGCACTGTACTAAGCGCTTGGGAAGTACAAGTTTGCAACATATAGAGACGGTCCCTACCCAACAGCGGGCTCAGAGTCTAGAAGGCTCACAGCATGAAATAAAGGTAAGGAAGACCCTGAAGGACCTTTTCTGCTAAGCCTTTTTCTTAAAGTAAGATTTTATTTTCGGTTTTGATAAATCATTGAAAATGCATGTCTTTTTGCCAGACACGTGTCCAGTAGAAGAATAACTAAAAAAGCATTCACCTATGCAATAATTTGTATCTTGTATCACTAGTCCCAAATGAGTTTATGGGTTTTCTTGATGACTCACAAATAAATCTCACATACACTGTATATAGTAAATGATATATGTAACCCCCAAGAGGGATGGTATCTTATTATTCTTTCAACTTAGCTGTCACTGTACAAACGATACTTGTGTTTGCATTGGGTAGGGTAGGGCTTGTTAGGAATAAATTGTTTATGCATCATTTAGCACTGTTACTGTTAAACACACAGGCATGATTGAAGGTACCTTTGGGATGGAAGAGAAAATGGTTCAATATGAATCATATCTGACGGGCCCTAGACAGATATTTAAACCAAAACCTTGGGTCTACTTCCAAATTTTAGGTATAACATTTTATCTCTTGGGAACCTCACCAGGAGTGTATACTCATAGCCTAGGGAATGATAAGGGACAATACTTCTCTTATGTCAAGGCATTGCATAACAATATTACGTTCAGTGCAGGCAGAAATTGAGAGTCATACACATGGACAAGCACTGATTCAGGAGATGGTAACCACAATCAGCCATTTCCTCCAACCCTCGGCCACAGTCACAGATGCAACCCAACCAAGCAAAAATTAATTTGCTGAGATATGATGAGATGACCTTTATTCCAGTTTTGGATGAAGGTTCATTTGCAGGTAGGTAGTACTTAACTCAAATCCCAGACCTGCTGACCTGAGGAGATGCCCTAGGACAAGAGCAGAGGGGGAGAGGGAGAAGTGACATTTTCTCTATGCTTGGAGGCTAAAGGAAAAGCCACAGCAATTGAAAGACAACGACCTTTTAATCATTTTTAAAAGAAAAGGTGAGAAAGATCGAAACAACTATTGTGCCTGCATGAGCCTACAACAATCTGCCTTATTAGTGACTGTTTAGAAGCAGCGTGGCTCAGTGGAAAAGAGCACGGGCTTTAGAGTCAGAGGTCATGGGTGCAAATCCCGGCTCTGCCACTTGTCAGCTGTGTGACTTTGGGCAAGTCACAACTTCTCTGTGCCTCAGTTACCTCATCTGTAAAATGAGGATGAAGATTGTGACAGCCTGATCACCTTGAAACCTCCCCAGCACTTAGACCAGTGCTTTGCACATAGTAAGCTCTTAATAAATGCCATCATTATTATGATTATCCTGTGAACTACAAGGAAGAGACTTACGAAGGCACTGATGGGCTCTACCTGAAGCAGGTGATTGTTGGCCTTCTGCCCGTTAACAGGCCTGAACTAATCAATGATTGTCACGTAGAGCCACGGCTGCTGCACCTAAGGCAGATAAAAGGCGGTTTCTTTGAATCATGAGGATTCATTCATTCATTCAATCGCATTTATTGAGTGCTTACTGTGTGCAGAGCACTGTACTAAGTGCTTGGAAAGTACGAATTGGCAACATATAGAGATGGTCCCTACTCAATAATGCAAACTTACACATGGCAAAGGGCACCTGGAGGCTCGCAGAGAGAAGCCCCTGAAGAAGAAGCATGCCAAGAGCAGAAGAAGGCAGCAGCACTTGGAAGCAGAAAGAAGAAGCATTGGCAGAATGGGCTCTTTTGACCCCAGACTGGTATTGGACCCTTGGTGGAGTGGAGTGGAGTGAGTGAGAGTTTGTATGTATCACTCCCTTGCAGACTGGTAAAACTAAGTAAAACCTTTTCACAGTAACCTTGGTGATCAGAGGTGTGGTTTGACATTTACTATGTGTCACTGAGGCTCCCCTGTCCACTGTTTTCCATAAACTGTACAGATCCTTCTCACATGGCTATTAAAACACTCAATCAGAAAGTGGTTTTAAGGCAAAACACAGACAGTGATTTTTCAATGTATCTGAAGTATCAAGAACTCTATCGACTCCTATAGTCTATCAATTTAACCAGTGTTGACATCCTCAGTTTGCCTAGATTCATCTTGAACATGTGTGTCACTAGAACTGTCAGCTTTAACAAACAAATACCATTATTAAAGTCGTGACTCCTTCAGGACCAGATTGTAGCAGGTTTTAAGTCCCTTTATGCAACTGAGCCAAAAAAATCATACAATTTTAAGCATCATCAGAAACTACTGAGGCACTCCAAAATCAATCAATTGATGGTATTTATTGAGCACTTACTGCATGCAGAACACTGTGCTAAGTGGTTGGGAGAGTACATTTCAACAGAGTTGGTAGATATGATTCCTGCCCATGAGGAGATCCACGGTGTAAACTTTATCTAATGAATTACTGTCATTTACTAACGAGTTTCAAGGAAAATCTTCATTACCTAAACATTTTCCTTCAGCGGTACAAAACTGAAAGCCACCTCTAATTCTCTTGACTGCTAACATTCTGGCATCCAGAGTAGTAAGGTGGATCAAGAAAATTGACCTGTCTTTCAAAATATTCTAAATTGAATGTGATAAAAGCACGACACTGAAACCAACTCTTCTCTTTGCATGGGCTTGTTCTCTTCCATACCGTTCTTACTCTGCCAAATCACACTCCTCCCTTCTTCAGCGCTCTTAAAAATTTACATCCCGTGAATTTCCTAACTTCTCAGTCAGCCACTTTGGCACTCATATATAGATCTAGTCATTTCCTAATCAATCAATCAATCCATCAATAGTCATTATTGAACACTTTGTGCAGAACGCTGTACTAGAGTCTTGGGAAAGTACAGTATTAATTGTAGACACAATGCCTGCCTTCAGGGATTTTGCAGTCTAGCTGGGGATATAAGCACTAAAATCAATGAAATTTCAAGTGGGGAGAAGCAAGTAAGTGGGCAGGACAAACTTAATGTTTATGTGTATGCAAATGCTTACTTGTTTATCATTTGCATCTATTCTCTTACTCTTTTAACCTAAATAATGATAATAATAATTATAACAATAATATTTGTTAAACTCTTACTATGTGCCAAGCACTGTAGTCAAGTTTGTCAAGTGCTGGATAATCAGGTTCCACAATGGGCAGCTGTATATAAGCATAGAGGGTTAAGCAAATATGCTTATGAGAAGTCTGACCTCCTAATTCTTATAATTAACAAACTACCAGGCAGAGCATAGTGGTACTGAAAAATATCAATCAGACATGTAATAATAATGATGGCATTTATTAAGCACTTACTATGTGCAAAGCACTGTTCTAAGGGCTGGGAAGGTTACAAGGAGATCAGGTGGTCCCACAGGGGGCTCACAGTCTTAATCCCCATTTTACAGATGAGGTAACTGAGGCCCAGAGACGTTAAGTGACTTGCCCAAAGTCACACAGCTGACAATTGGTGGAGCCAGGATTTGAACCCATGACTCCAAAGCCCAGGCTCTTACCACTGATGAACCCAATAAAATATTAAACCCTTCACTAGCTTCAAACAGTGGCACAGGAGGGAGCAGAGGTATTGAATCACCATTTTGAAGATGAGGGACCTGAGGCACAGAGACGTTAAGTGCTTTGCCCAAGGTCCCACAGCAGACAAATGGGGGACCTGGAATTAGAACACAGGTCATCGACCTTCCAGTCCCATGCTCCTTCCATTGGGTCACACTGATTCGAGTGATTTTAACACGGCCTGACAAATTCTATCCTTACGATGTGACTTTAACAACACCCAATCGAACAAGATTAATGCTGTTGAAAGCACCAGAAAAACATTCTTTTTTCGCACAGCACGACACGCGTAAGCGAAACAAATGCACCTTGTGTGGTGATATTACTACACCTTTACAATTCTGTTCGGTCATGCACTTCTTGATGTGCATAATTTAACTGTCCCCATCTGGTAAGGACATACTGTTACTCCTGTGACACTCTGTTATGCTTCCACGCATTGCAGTGTAACTGGAATAATGGAAAATAGTAGCAGCAGGCAGCATTATTTGGCATGTGACATTCAGCAATAGAATGGTAATGTTGAGAAAAGATATCTAGGTGCTAAAACATTAGCACTGCAAACAATGATACCTTCTCTTAAGGTACTGACTAAAGCAGAAAACCAGAGAATAGTCTTTATGAATAATATACTCTGCAGAAGTCTGTTGTTCATCAGAATTTCTACTAACCTGCTTCTTTTCCCTCTCTCCGAGATATTGAGCCCCACGTGGGAGGGACTGTTTCTGATCTGCTTGTCTTTTAATCTACCTCAGCGCTAAACACATATTAGACACATAAAAAATGCTTACCGAATATCACAATTATTACCAATGCTATTATTGTTATTATTAAAAAATATACAGAGTCAACAAATGTTGACTTAGTTCAATAGTCAAGTAAGAATGCCCCTGTTTGATGCTATTGGAGGGTTTGGTATTCTCTTGGGTTCATAGGTCTGATTGATATTTTAGCTCAATATCACTATGCTTCTACCCGGTAGTTAGTTATAAGAATTAGGAAGTCAGGCTTCTCACAAGTGTATTTGTTAAGCCCTCTACACTTCTATATAGCTGCTCTTTGTATTTGAAGATGATGCTACTGAGGTGCTATTTTATTTAGGCTTTTGGGAGTGGCTGAGTTTGATCAATCTCCCCCTTCTGCCCACATAAAGATAATCCCTTGCTGTACTGTTGCATTTGTTATTTTCAGTCTCTGGTACAGTTTTTGATTCTGCCTCTTGGTATCTTTATTATCCTGAAGCTTCTGTTCTAAAAACAGCACTCCTCATATATGGTTCTGCGTATGTGTGCTTTTATGTGTTGCCATAGAAATGTACCCACTTGCCCATTGATGCGTATTTGATTGTTTCTCGTCCATTTGTAGATGATAAATCCTCAGTTGTATTTGAGCATCCTGTTGAGGGTTTATCATCTAATATAGGACCAAAAATAAATTCATATTTTCAAGTCAAAGGAGATCTGCCTGGGAATGAAGTGGCCAAAGCCTCTAGAATGGTATTAGTCCACCACTAGATTCCTATCTTGTTCTTGACCTTTCCAAACCCCAAGGTCCTAATGAGCTACTTTGATACATCTTGGCCTGTTGTTTTAGCATGCTTATCAGAAACTAGACAGACTTAAAATAGTCACAGCCATCAATAATTCAAAATTCTAGGTATTTTTTTAAATTAGCAATAATTAAATATAAGGATTTTTTAAATCAGTCAATCAATTTGTGCAGAATACCGTACTAAGCACATGGGAGAGTACAATACAACAGAATTAGCAGCTATGTTCCCTGCCCTTAATGAGCTTACACTCTAGAGGGCTAGACAGACATTAATGTGAATAAATAATTTATAATATCTAATTTAAAGATATGTATATAAGTGCTGTGGGGTTGGAGATGAGGTGAATATCAAATGTCCAAAGGTCACAGATCCAAGCGCAAGTATTCTGTGATGTTCCATTAAGCAAAAAGAGGAAATCAACAAAGGCGATTACAAAATTAAAGGAGAGACTGATTTCAAAGTCTGAGGCTCCTTAGTTTCTTAATCAAAAGCAATCTTGTAAATCATAGTTTTCTATCATCGATCTGTAGATTAGCTTCTCTATCTACTTTTAGAATAATCAGAAGGGTAGTTCAAGACCCTGAGAACTAAAATGGAATTTGTGGTTAACTACTATTCCCAAAAGGTTACCTGGGGGTGTGAGTCTGCCCAAATCTTTTCTATTTATTTACTGAAGTTTATCAAAACTGACAAATAGGAACTCAGCAATATTGACTTGACCTTTATTAATGGACTGCCCCATTTAATTGGAAACTAAATAATTTAATTTTTGTGAAACAAAAAAGTAAAAAAAAAAATCAAAGAAAAAAGAGCCAAATGGGCCTTTATAAGTGCAAGCTCATTTATGTTGTCTTCAATGCATGACCATATTTTTACGTAATGCTGATGGAAACAATGTACTAAAATGGAAACATCTTATGGTCACACAATAGTCTTTGAAGAGATATGCTTAGGGGATTCAGTGACTGTTGTGAATTATACCGAATTATACCGCAATCCCGGTGAGAAAAAACAAAACGTGCTTTCGATGTGCTGAATCAATCAATCAATCAATCAGCCAATCGTATTTATTGAGTGCTTACTGTGTGCAGAGCACTGTACTAAGCGCTTGGGAAGTACAAGTTAGCAACACATAGAGACAGTCCCTACCCAGCAGTGGGCTCACAGTCTAAAAAGGGGAGACAGAGAACAAAACCAAACATACTAACAAAATAAAATAAATAGAATAGATATGTACAGGTAAAATAAATAAATAAATAGAGTAATAAATATGTACAAACATATATACATATATACAGGTGCAGTGGGGAAGGGAAGGAGGTCTCAGCAAGTACACGGACAAACAGGGCAAATCAAGGAGTCTGTGCCTTGACACTCCAACTAATTCATTCATCATTTGACGCTCCATTGTGGAGTGGAGGTTGGCGCTTTCAATGCAGGCCTTATCTCCGGATCAGTTTGTGACTGATGAGACCAATCTGGAACTGGCAGATTGTCACATCTTGGACATTTTTGCCCCATCAGAACCTGTGGCCTTGTATTGTCAAGTTAATGAATGTGAGGCAATCCAACAATCTGCAGATTTTCAGTAAATCATGCAACCTATTCAGCCGTGAGAGCTTTGAGCACCTATTACTGCAGTTCATGACCCATTGGAAAAAGCACATGCCTGGAAATGATCAGATCCGGGTTCTATTCCCCGCTCACCCCTTGCTTGCTTATGATCTTGGGTGACTTGCTTAACTTCCCTGTGCCTCATCTGTAAAATGGGATCAAATTTTCTCTCACCCTTAGACTATGAACTATATGTGGTATAGGGGCTGTGACTAATCTGACTGTATTTTATCTACCCCAGGAGAAAACAAAAAATGTTCAGTAGATACCAGTATTACCCACTAGATTGTAAGCTTCTTGGGAGCAGAGATCTCTTGTTGTCTACCAACTCTCCTGTACTGTACTCTCCAAGAGCTCATTCCAACCTCTGAAAACAATAAGCACTCAATGAATGTCATTGATTTACTAATTGAATTAATTGATGCTCAGTCACATTTGTACACATGAATATAATTCACCAGCAGGAGTATCCACCTTCAAATATAAGGACAGCAATGCATAACCTTTTATATATAATAAGATCACAGAATTTCAGGCTCCCCAATACCCGCCTATTGAATTCCCCCCTGCTCTTGATGCCTCACTAATATTCTAGAATAGAAATAAGAGCCTGGGTTCAGCTCACCTCAAATTGTATGACATACTTTTCTCATTGATTTGATGAGTCTTTTTTGTCAATGTGTCTATAAAGAGAATGAGGGAGAAGAATCAGCACAGAAGCAGAGCAAAGGTAGAGACACTCTAGCTTTTCCCTTGTAAGTCCCCTGTAGTGGTTGGGAAATGAATTTCCAAAGTCTAAATGCCTGAGATGACACACATCTCTAACATAATTTTCAGGGCAAATACAATTCAAATTCCACGTCCAAAATTGCAAAATGGTCCATTTTGTGCATTGCATTAATGTGCCTTATCAGTAAGAATTCACTCGATTAAAATATTGTTACTAGGTTTTATGACAGTTTATCAGTGGGCACATTGGACATTAAAAAAACATCAACAACTTGAGAAATGAATTTAGCAGTTTCTGAAGTTGGGGTTGCTATTGAATTTTGGAATTCACACTCTTGATCTGCACGGCATCCACTGTGAGACTGTCTCAAATAATGAAATGATTATTTGTCACTTTGTTTTCCTCAGCAAGCTGAGAAGATTCATCCGAAGACTTTCCTTGTTTTTGCAATTATTCTCTTAAATACCACTAGATGTGTGTCTCTTTCAGCTGCTATTTTAGACACATATTAATATAGATGATGTTTTCAGAATTGCTGTCTTTTCTGCTTATTAATTCATCCCAGTTTGCAATAGGAAATGCAGTTTTTATGTCAGGCTGCTTTTTATCTTTTTTCCTTTGTTCAAAGACAGAAGGGAAACAATTGTTTAATAAATCTGTCATTTTCTTATCTTCATCTCCAATTCTCCATTTACATTTTTAGTGGCTTAATTTCCATGGCTGGCCAACTCGATAACCAAGTGGAGCTATAAAGATTAAAAAAAAATGGACATCTTGGTTCTTGGCTAAACTTCTTTTTAGGTAAAAAATTGTTTTCGCGTATTGAGGTGACTGTAATTGGTAAATATAAGGAAGGCCTCAGATAAATGTTGTGGTATTTTCCTTTTATTAAAACATGCACACGTTAATAATTTCCATAGATTTCTCTTCTTTCTTATCCCGTAACTAAGAGAAACAAAACAAAACATGGATATCCAGATCTTTAATTCTGAAAATTAATTTGGGCCCTCAAGTTGGAAAACTTAAGTCTGAACATTTTAAATGATGTTTGTTGAGTGATAGCTAAATAACGGTTTTGTGGTCTGGGGTATAATTAGGGAGTGTGTCTACCAAATCTGTTTTTATCATACTCTCCCAGGAGTGTAATACAGTGCTCTGCACACATAAAGTCCTCAACAGACTCCACAGATTGACTAATTCAATGAAACACAGCATTTTATGTAGATAAATCCATCTTCATAAAGTACTATGTTACTGGCTTTACTGACACTGAGTATCCACCTTCAAATATGAAGACAGCAATGTGTAACTCTTTAATAGGATCACAGAATTTCAGGCTCCCCATTACCAGCCTATTGAATTCTCTCATGCTATTGATGCCTCACTTATATTCTGGAATGGAAATAAGAGTCTAGGGTTCAGTTCACCCAAAAATGTATCGCATAATTTTCTCATTGATTTTAATGAGTCAATTTTGTCATATCCTCTCGTATCTCTCTGACTGCTTCTTCTCAGTCTCTTTTTCAGACTTCAGCTCTGCCTCCCACCCTCTAACTGTTGCCAACTTGTACTTCCCAAGCGCTTAGTACAGTGCTCTGCACACAGTAAGCACTCAATAAATACGATTGACTGATTAACTGTGAGTGTCCCTAATGGCTCATTCTGGCCCCCTTCTATTCTCTATACTATTCTATTCTATTCTCTATCTACACCCACTCCCTTGGAGACTCATTCACTCCCATAGTTTCACCTACCATCTCTGTGCAGATGATTCCTAAAACTACCCCTTCTGAATTCTCTTCCTTCCTGCAGTCTCTCATTTCCTCCTGCAATCAGAACATCTCTACTTGGATGTCCTGCTGATGCCTCAAACTTAACAAGTCCAAAACAGAACTCTTCATCTTCCCACCCAAACCTTCCCATCACTGGGAAAGTCTCTGCCCTTCCCATCAATGCGGACAGAGCCACCGTCATCCCTGTTTCACAAGTTTGTAATCCCAGCATTATCCTCAACTCATCTCTTTCATTCAACTCATATATTCAATCTATGGCCAAATCCTTTTGGTTCTACAACATTGCTAAAATCGGCCCTTTCAGGTCCACCCAAACTGCTACCACATTGATCAAAGCATTTATATCCTGCCTTGACTACTGCCTCAGCCTCCACACTAACTTCTGTGTCTCCAGTTTCTCCATACTCAGGCCATAATTTACTCTGTTGCCCTGATTATTTTTTCTAAAAAAAAAGTTTATTTATACCCCATTCCTCAAAAACATCCAGTGCTTGCACATCCACCTCCGCATCAAACAGAAACACCTTTGAATCTTCTTACCATGGGCTTTAAAGCATTCAATCAGTTCACTGCCCCCAACCTATCTCGCTGATTCCCTACTACCACTACTACTACTACTACTAATGATAATGGCATTTATTAAGCGCTTACTATGTGCAAAGCACTGTTCTACACGCTGGGGAGGTTACAAGGCGATCAAAATGTCCCACAGGGGGCTCACAGTCTTAATCCCCATTTTCCAGATGAGGTAACTGAGGCCCACAGAAGTTAAGTGACTTGCCCAAAGTCACCCAGCTGACAATTGGCAGCATTGGGATTTGAACCCATGACCTCTGACTCCAAAGCCCGGGCTCTTTCCACTGAGCCACGCTGCTTCTCTACAACTCAGCTCACTTGGTTCATTCCACCAGCTCCAACCTACTTGTTGAACTTCAATCTCATCTTTTTACCACAGACTCCTAGCCCATGTTCCCCTCTAGCCTGGACTCCCTCCTTGAAAGCCTTATTAAAATCACATCTCCTCCAAGAGGCCATCCCCATTTTAGCCCTCACTTCACCTAAAAACTCTTCCTTTTGTATCAACCCCAACACTCAGATCTGTAGCCTTCAAGCTTTTAATATTTCACCCCACCCTCAGCCCCACAGCACTTACGTTCATATCCATAATTTATTGTAATGCTTGTCTCCCCTCTAGACTGCAAACTCTTTGTGGGCAGGGAATGTCTCTACCAACTCTTGTTTTGTACTCTCCCAAGAATTTAGTACAGTGCTCTGCACATGGTAAGCACTCAATAAATACCATTGATTAATTGGTTGATTTATTCTCTAGGATTTGATCCTGGAATCCAGATTGTAAACTCCTTCAAGACAGGGATTATGTCTCATTTGTTGCTCTTGCCCAAATGCCTAGTATAGTGTTCTATACAGACGAGAAATCAACAATCAATCAATCAATCCATCAATCAATCAATTGTATTTATTGAGTGCTTACTGTGTGCAGAGCACTGTACTAAGTGCTTGGGAAGTACAAGTTGGCAACATATAGAGACAGTCCCTACCCAACAGTGGGCTCACAGTCTAAAAACACAATTAAGTCATTTCCCATCCTTCCTTTTATCCTTCATTCCATGAAAATCCAACAGAGGCCCAGAGAATCTCTTGCCTCTTCTGCTCTTTGGGGCTGAGTGCCCAGTAGGACCAGAATTTAGAACCACTGTGAGAGCCATGGAGAAGCATACTAAGTTGAATAAATAATAGCATCATAAAATTAAAGGTATGATTATTATTCCTTCATTTGAGGAATCAAATACCAGAAAAACATCCTACCATTCAAGGATTTTCTTTCAACATTTCAGATTAAATGTGAAGCTTTTTTTCTTCTCATTTTCCCAATTATTTTCTAATATGGTTCTGAGTGCTTCATGGTTCTCCAAAACTGCTTGTTCTTGTTGCCAACTTGTACTTCCCAAGCACTTAGTACAGTGCTCTGCACACAGTAAGCACTCAATAAATACGATTGATTGATTGATTAACAGATGGCTTAATTTTTCTAAATCTTTGCTTTGACTCTGATGTCACGATTTAATGACATTAGTCTCTCTTGGCTACTCTTTGTTTAGGCTTAATTGCAATAAATTTAAATGGTCAGCACTTCAGCTGTTCCTATATTATTTTTCACATTTCTTCCTTTTTTCATATATGAGATCCCTCCACAGGGTATTTCTCACTCTCTTAAAAGCAGCTTTGTTAAAATCAAAGACTTTTATGTTGGCTCCAATAGTTCTTACTGTTAACAAGGTCATGAGTCTGAGAGTAGGGTGCGATTTCATCCTTCTCCTGCTCCCCCACCCCCAGGCAAATTGGGAATGTACTGGGATAAGGTTGGTTTTTTTTGTCCAGTAGGGATAAGCTCCCCTCACCCTGTTGGGGTGAAGAAAGTAACTCCTTCTGAAAGCAAGGTAAAGAAAAGTGAAGTAACTGAAGCCTGGAAACTGGCTATTGGCTGTGAGTTTCTGCTTTCTTTCTGCTTTCTTTCCTATACCTCTGTCAATCAATTGTATTCACTGAGCAATTGGGAGGACAGCAGTGTGGCTCAATGGAAAGACCACAGGCTTAGGAGTCAGAGGACATTTTCTAATCCCGGCTCTGTCATTCATTCATTCAACTGTATTTATTGAGCACTTACTGTGTGCAGAGCACTGTCCTAAGCACTTGGGAAGTACAAGTCGGTAACATATAGAGACAGTCCCTACCCAACAACGGGCTCACATTCTAGAAGGGGGAGACAGACAACAAAACAAAACATGGAGACAGGTGTCAAAATCATCAGAACAAATAGAATTAAAGCTATATGCACTTCATTAACAAAATAAATAGTAAATATGTACAATGGAGTAATAAATCTGTACAAATATATATACAGGTGCTGTAGGGAAGGGAAGGAGGTAGGGTGGGGGGGATGGGGAGGAGGAGAGGAAAAAGGAGGCTCAGTCTGGGAAGGCCTACTGGAGGAGGTGAGCTCTCAGTAGGGCTTTGAAGGGAGGAAGAAAGCTAGCTTGGAGGATGTGCGGAGGGAGGGCGTTCCAGCCCAGGGGAAGGACGTGGCCCAGGGGTCGATGGCGGGACAGGCGAGAACAAGGTACAGTGCCGCTTGTTAGCTGTGTGACCTTGGGCAAGCCACTTAACTTCTCTATGCCTCAGTTAACTCATCTGTAAAATGGAGATTACGACTGTGAGCCCCACATGGGACAACCTGTTTACTTTGTACCTATCCCAGTGCTTAGACCAAGGCTTGGCACATAGTAAATGCTTAACAAATACCATAATTATTCTCCTTCTTATTATTATTATTATTAATAGAGGTAGCAAAGAAGATCCCTGCATTCAAGGAGAAATGATACTTCTTTTGCCTCAACTTTTAGGCCAATCTCATGGTTCCATTTATTTCCCACTTTCAAGCTAGGGTAGTTCATAACCACAGTGTTTCAAAAAATGATTGAATGTCATAATCATTACCTGATACTACATAATCATTACTTCGAGGCTTGTGTCTTAGACCTTAATTTTTTTTTAACTTGAAGTGATGGTCTCAGAAATATCCAGCTTAGTTCCTAATGGATGGTGCATTTTAAGCATGTGACCTACAGTCCAGAAGGCGAAGATATGGAGGAAAAAAATTTGTCCGTGGTGTCTAGAGCCTTTAATCAAGCGGTCAATCAACCAGTCATAATTGTTGAGTTCTTATTGTGTGCAGAACACTATAGTAAGCACTTGAGAGAGCACAATATAACAGAGTTGGTAGTCCATTTCCTACCCTCAACAAGCTTGCACTCTAGAGAAGAGATTTTCCCCTCCATGTGGGAAGTATTGTAGATCACGTGATCAGCCATATTTATACACACACTTGTATTCTCTTATAGTGTGGTCTGTTGTCTATCCCAATAACACCATCAATAGTACACTTTTTCCATCATTCTTATAATTCAAGAATAGCTCATCTGATTGGAGGGATGAGTCTCCAAGCTTTCTACCTGGGATCTATATATGTTGTAGTCCTTTCTTGCCATAGAGAACACATTTTCAGGCATCACTGTTACTCCTCTCCCCACCCTTATCGACAGGCTGTATTTTGCCAATGATTACGATAAAGTTGGCACCGTGGTATTTGAACTTCATAATAACTTATCTACATCAGTCAACTCACTCTTGGTTTACAGCAATAAGGCAAAGTAACAAGAACTTTTCAAGTCACTGTTAAAACCAAATTTTTTTAGCTTCCAAATGATAGTTATCTCTCAAGTCTAACAGCAGGAGATAAAGCACACATTGTTCACTTAATAAAATCTCAAGGAACTGGTAGTTTAATCGTAACCATTCTGCAATATGGTCACAGTCAAAGTCCAAAAGTACTAACAATTAAGAAAACCAGCAAATTAAACCACCACTTTCAATTCAGTACCAAATCAAAACCTGGAAGACAAATTCATCTAAAAATGGATATCAAGGCACATTTAGAGATGGTTTGGGAAGACATATTCGAAGTGACCAGACTTTAAAAAGAACTTTCAGACTGATTGGTTTTAATTTCACTATAATGATCTGCTCTGAAGCTTTGAAATCCCTCACTTTGTACAATAGTTTTCTTAACCCTTAGGGGTTTGATCTTTCAAATCAAATGTTTCACATCCAAAGAACCCTGAAAAAGCCCATCCACTAGTCATCGGTCCAAGCCACCAAGACAGATTAAGCCTTCATTTATTGACCTTTACCACTCACTTTCATAATGTATTTTTTAAAAGATTTCTAGAAGGCCATTAATGTTAAAATTTGTAGCTTGATACATTGTAAATAGTTTATTTGGATAAATTTTTTTTATTGTTCTTTTGCATTCACATAGGAAGGGCACATTTTGAAAAGAATTGAAAGAGAAATGCATTTTTCATTTTTTCTAAGAAAGGAATTCACATTATAGTCAGTTCACTTTTGAGTAAGGCCATAAATACCTAAAAAAAAAAGTGTAAGCTGAGGAACTAGTTTTTTTTTGTTTTTTTTTTTTAGAATTCTGGGGCATCATGGCTAGTAAATTTGTCCTTCTCATTTGATGGTGGAGACACCACTATGGACAGTATTGATGGGCTTTTTTCCTGCATCGTAAGCTTTTAATATGGTGGGGTACAGTTGCTTTTGTTTAAACACTGCTTTGGCTCATTTTTATACAGGCTTCATGAGGTTTCACTGTTTCTATTTGGAATGCATATTTCAACACATCCAACAAAAGATGTTATGAATATTTGGATAGTCAAGATTAATTCAGCCACTTGGTCTTCCCAGTCAAAGCAAAGAGAAGGACTGCCTTTTCCGAAGAACTTGGATAGAACACAAACAAGATCAACCAGTATCTAATAGGCCCAGAGCCCCTAATAATACCTTGCATTTGTACAGTATTTGCATATCACTTATTTATTTCCAAGCAAAGTAGTAGAATCAGGGATTATTTTTCCCTTTTTACAAATGATGAAACTGAGGCACAGAGTGGTTAATTTGACCCAGGCACATTTCGGTCAGGGCTTTCGGAATGGGCCACCTTAATGCAGAGTTTCACTTGCAACACCCAAGCATCATGATTGTGATCCTCAGTCTTACCCCAGGTGCAACTGTGGAATCAGTTCCTCGGGTAATCCCAACCATGACTTTTTTCCTGGCTTTCCTCTCCATCTGCCATGCTTAGAAACACAAACATGGCTTGGTATATGAAAGTAAAGAGAAATTTAAGTCACTTTCCTAGCACTTTATCGTAGATAGTGATTCTTCCCACTTGCCCACCGTGTGCCATCGGGCATGTCACTGAACTTCTCTATGTCTCGCTTTCCTCATCTGTAAAATGGGGATTCAGTACTGATGCTATTGATATCTGTTTCCTTGTTTTGATGCCTGTCTCCCCTACTTCTAGACTGTGAGCCCATTGTTGGGTAGGGACTGTCTCTATCTGTTGCCAAATTGTACTTCCCAAGCGCTTAGTACAGTGTTCTGCACAAAGTAAGCACTCAATAAATATGATTGAATGAATGAATGAACACCTCTCCTCCCTCCACCTAAAACTGTGAGTCCCACGTGGGACTATGTCTGACCTGATTAATTTGTATCCACTCCAGAACTTAGTATGATGCTTGGCACATAATAAGTCTTAACAGGTACTATGATTCAAATTATGGTTATTATTATGATTTATTACTCTAAATAATTCATGCCTAAAAACACTTTTCTTTCAGGTTTATTGTGCACTTCACTATATACCTGCTTCAATACTTATTTCTTTTCACCTGAGTAGATGGGGTTATAGATTCATCATCATCATCAATCGTATTTATTGAGCGCTTACTGTGTTCAGAGCACTGTACTAAGCGCTTGGGAAGTACAAATTGGCAACATGTGGAGACAGTCCCTACCCAACAGTGGGCTCACAGTCTAAAAGGATTCCAGAATCCTATAGATTCCAGAATCACAGATATCTCAAAATCATAAGAACCCAATAGTAACTTCCACGCAAGTCAGAAGATTTTCATAGACACAATTATGATAGTTTTCAAAATAGCCCGTGAAATTTGAAAAAGAGTTTGTGTCTTGCACATGTGTCACCCATTTTTATGAAAAATGGTCTCACTATCTCTCGTAGCAACTTGCAAAAATGGAGGAAAAAGTGAACTGAGTCCCACATAACCCTTAATGAGAGTATTTCAATAAACACAAATTTTAAGGATTCTTTTTAAAGACACAAAAACGTAAAACCTCCAACAATATTGCTTCTCGACTGAAAACTGGGAGACAGGTAAGGCAAGCGGACGAGTGATGCACTCTGCTAAAACGAAAGAAAGAGCTCTTTTTAAGCGGGATCTCTGACAGGACTGTGAAACCAGGAGCCATTTGGGAAAATAATGCCAGTTGTTACCAACAGTGAACACAACAAAAGATGGTCTTTGTATTTGGACTGTGTGGTCCAAACTCATGACTTTGGCATTTTCAGTCACACAGCACCTTTAGGTGACCTTCGCCACTGGCAGAATCTTCTTCTAATATGATGAACATGTATTATAATAATAATGATGGCATTTGTTAAGTGTTTACTATGTTTCTAGCATTGTTCTAAGCGCTGGGGTAGATACAGGGCAATCAGTTTGTCCCATGTGGGGCTCACAGTTTTAGTCTCCATTTTGCAGATGAGGTAACTGAGGCACAGAGAAGTGAAGTGACTTGCCCAAGGTCACACAGCAGAGAGGTGGTGGAGCCGGAATTAGAACCCACATCCTCTGATTCCCAAGCCTGTGCTCTTTCCACTAAGCCATACTGCTTCTCATGTATATATGTATGTGTGTATTTATATATATATATATATATGTATATTTAAAGATTAATTTTGTAACCATTATTTATAATTAACTCATTTTTTCTTTGCTATTGTGACAATGGTAACTCACCTTTAACTTTTCCCAACATTACACATCATCATTATAATTAGATAATAATTGTGATATTTGTCCAGTACTTATGATGTGCCCAATTAAGAGATTGGACCCAATTTCTGTCCCAGTGAGGCTCGCAGTCTAATATAGTAGTACAGGTATATCTTATCCCCATTTTTATAGATGAGGAAATTGAGGCAAATTAAATGGCAGAGCTGGAATTAGAACTCAGATTTATACTTTTTTACTTACCCTCCAAGCATGGTCCCTCTTGTATTCTCTTTTCTTCGAGAAGTGAAAATAAATACCTAAAATTGTCAGGACAAATTAAGTTAATAGAAAATGTGCTAACTTATTCAAGAAACCATGTGTAATAATTCCTTGCACCCCATAGGGTTTAATGCAGATTCCCCCCAAAAGAAATAAAAAAAAAACTATGTTGTTCCTGTCCTTCTTGAGGTTCACAATCTAAATGTAGGATAAATCAAGGAAAAAACATTATTTTATTCCCTTTTATTAATAATAATAATAATACTAATATTGGCATTTGTTAAGTGCTTATTATGTGCCAAGCACTGTTCTATGTACTGGGGGGGATAAAAAGTAATCAGGTTGTCCCACATTGGGCTTATGGTCTTAATCCCCATTTTACAGATGAGGTAATTGAGGCACAGAGAAGTTAAGTGACTTGCCCAAAGTCACACAGCTGACAAGTGGCAGAGCTGAGATTAGAACCCATGACCTCTACTTCCAAACCTGGGCTCTTTCCACTGAGCCACAAGTAGAGATTCTTTTTTTTTTTTTAATTTAAATACATAAAACCCCTAATTTGGTCACAGCAAAAGTGAATTTGTGAGACTATTTCCAGTTAAATTGGAAATGAAATAGGGTTGTTCATAAAACAAATAAAAAAATTATTTGATTTTTCTGGGGTTCTTTGGTATCACAGTATTTTTAATGAGAAAAAGATCCACATTCATTCATTCATTCAGTCATATTTATTGAGCGCTTACTGTATACGGAGCACTGTACTAAGCGCTTGGGAAGTACAAGTTGGCAACATATAGAGAAAGTCCCTACCCAACAGTGGGTTCAAAGTCTAGAAGGGGGAGACAGACAACAAAACAAAAAAAAAATACTAACAAAATAAAATAAAATAAATAGAATAAATATGTACAAATAAAATAAATAAATTAATAGAGTAATAAATACGTATAAATATATATACATATATACAGGTGCTTTGGGGAGGGGAAGGAGTCTGTCTATATTGCTGCCTTCTCTGTTCCAGTTTTGCCTTTTACATAGGTGGGGGAAACCCACTAAAACATCCAGTGGATCTATCACAGTTGTGATTTTTTTCTATTAACCCAATTAACCAGTTCCTGCAAAAATTCAAAACCAATGTCGAAGAAATCGGACATAGAAGGACATTGTGTCCTGCCCCTCCTCCCACCCCACCTGTCTACTCGTTTTGTTCTGTTGTCTGTCATCCTCTACTAGACTGTGGACCCATTGTTGCATAGGAACTGTCTCTATCTGTTGCCAAATTGTACTTTCCAAGGGTTTAGTACAGTGCTCTGAACACAGTAAGTGCTCAATAAATACGATTGAATGAATATCTGTCTATCAGCTTGCAGGGCTTATTACTTCACTCCTTGGAAAAAGAGACAGGAAATTTGAGTGAGCTCTCTTGGTCCAGAACTATTTGCGGATGTCCATACAATGGTGTTAAGTTAGGACTGGATTTAAATAATAAGAAAAACATTTTGGTATAAGGGATTCATTCATTCAGTCCTATTTATTGAGCACTTACTGTGTGCAGAGCACTCTACAAAGCATTTGGGAAGTACAAATCAGCAATATACAGAGACGTCCCTACCCAACAACGGGCTTACAGTCTAGAAATAAGGATTCCCATTTTACTTGATCTGTAAAAGGTGTAGACTGTGAGCCCATTGTGGGCAGGGATTGTCTCTCTTGCTGTATTGTATTTTTCAAGCGCTTAGTACAGTGCTCAGCACAGGGTAGGTGCTCGATAGATACGGTTGAATGAATGACCCCAAAGAAAGAAAACAAAACCTAAAATCCACCACCTCCTGAAGTGAAAGCAAAATCAAAGAAAGATATAGAAATGTGGCATAATAAAAAAGCATTTTGATTACCTCCTTCCCTTCCCCACAGCACCCGTATATATGTGTATATGTTTGCACATATTTATTACTCTATTTATTTATTTATCTTACTTGTACATATCTATTCTATTTATTGTATTTTGTTAGTATGTTTGGTTTTGTTCTCTGTCTCCCCCTTCTAGACTGTGAGCCCGCTGTTGGGTAGGGACTGTCTCTGTGTGTTGCCGACTTGTACTTCCCAAGTGCTTAGTACAGTGCTCTGCACACAGTAAATGCTCAATAAATACGATTGATTGAATAACTGAAGAGTGAAAAGCCACGACTACGTACAAGTCTACCAGCTTACGACCCCAATAAGTACAAGAGAAAAACAGCAATGCTGCCCAACTGTGAAAGGTCAGAAAGAGCAGCTCCAAAAAACCACATATATGGGCTTGAACCTGTGATTTAAGGAAAGAGGGAGGGATAATTTTGTCACAGATGCTCAAACCAGTGAGTCATTAGGCTGCTTCATTAGCCACAGGCTGCAAATGATGAAGAAACCCTTTTGGAATCTTTATCAAGAGGAAATTAGAATAATCGAGCCATGTGGGCCGATGAAAAGAGTGGCAATTTTCAAGGTCAATCTGAAGAAACTATGGCCACAGCATGCACATGTTGACACAGCTGAAAGTTCACTCTCCCTTTTTATTTTCCTGGAAACGGGCTGTCCAGAGAAGCAGCGTGGCTCAGTGGAAAAAGCCCGGGCTGGGGAGCCAGAGGCCGTGGGTTCTAATCCCAGCTCCGCCACTTGTCAGTTGTGTGACCTTGGGCAAGTCACTTAACTTCTCTGGGCCTCAGTTCCCTCATCTGTAAAATGGGGATGAAGACTGTGAGCCCCACGTGGGACAACCTGATTACCTTGTATCTACCCCAGCGCTTAGAACGGTGCTTGGCACATAGTAAGCGTTTAACAAATACCAAAATTATTATTATTATTATCTTTATTAATAATGCTGGCATGATAATTGTCATGGAATGCCACCAGGAATGTTTGTCTGAGTCACTGAACCAGCCTAGTCCCATAGACCTCTTAGTAAAACTATCTCTATCACCACTTGTCTGCTGTGTGACCCTGGGCAAGTCCCATCACTTCTCTTTTCCTCAGTTACCTCATCTGTAAAATGGGGGTGAAGGCTGTGAGCGCCACTTGTGACAACCTGATTACCTTGTATCTACCCCAGCACTTAGAACAGTGCTTTGCACATAGTAAGCACTTAACAAATACCAACATTATCATTATTATTATAAAAGGAAAACCAGCAGCAACATGAGGCCCAAAAGATTCAGGTGCGGCTCAGTGAAAAGAGCCCGGGCTCTGGAGTCAGAGGTCATGGGTTCAAATCCGGGCTCTGCCAATTGTCAGCTGAATGACTTTGCGCAAGTCACTTCACTTCTCTGGGCCTCAGTTACCTCAGCTGTAAAATGGGGATGAAGACTGTGAGCCCCTCGTGGGACAACCTGATCACCTTGTAACCTCCCCAGCGCTTAGAACAGTGCTTTGCACATAGTAAGCACTTAATAAATGCCATAATTATTGTTATTATTAAATGAAAGAAAAAGACTTCAGGAGGAGAAGCGGGTGGTGGCAGGGAATAAAGAATTGTCTTTGAGAAATGGATGGTGCCATCTCTTATTCTCACTGGAGGCCTATAGAGAGCAAGCAAGGGCTGGAATATTTTTAAGACAGGAATGGAGAGAGGGGAGAGAGAAGACATGGAGAGAGGGAAAGGAGGAATCATGGCAGTTCCTATCATTATTATTATTGCTATTATGGTATTTGTTAAGCGCTTACTATGTACCAGACACTGTTCTAAGTGCTGGGGTGGATACAAGCAAATCGGGTTGGACACAGTCCCCGTCCCACTTGCGGCTCACAGTCTCAATCCCCATTCTACACATGAGGTAACTGAGGAAACGAGAAGTGATGTGACTTGCCCAAGGTCACACAGCAGACAAGTGGTGGAGCTGGGATTAGAACCCAAGACCTGATTCCCAGGACTGTGCTCTATCCACTACGTCATGCTGATTTTCACTGCTCCTAGTACAATGCCAGTGGATTTCAGCAAATACTTCAGAATGGGGGAGAGAAACCAAAAAAATCAGTCACGAGAGACTCGAGAGTGAAGTAAGATGTCCTGAAAGAGTCAACAGACTGTGACTCACAGTAGTATGCAAAAATCAATCAATCATATTTATTGAGTGCTTATTATGTACAGAGCACCGTACTAAGCTCTTGGGAGAGTACAATACAACAGAATTAGCAGATGTGTTCCTTGACCAGAAAAGCTTGCAATCTAGAGGGGGAGACAGACATATGAATAAATAATTTGTAGCATATAATTTAAAGATATGTTCATAAATGCCGTGGGTTTGGGGTAGGGGCAAATATCAAATGTCCAAAGACTGAAGTGCATAGACAATGCAAAGGGAGAGTGAGCTGGGGAAAAGAGGGATTAATTGGGGAAGGTCTCTCGGAGAAGATGTGATCATAATAGTGCTTTGAAGGGGAGAGTGATGGTCTAGGGTATACAGAGGGTGAAGGAGAGTAGAGGCTTTTGGATTTAAGAAGAAGAAGATCACTCATGACCTTTGAGAAAGCAGTTTTAGTGGAGTGAAGGAGGCAGAAACCAGATAAGAGGGAGGATCAAGGAGAGAATTGGAAGTAGCAGATGTAAACTACTCACTCTATGTGTTTGGCGAGGAATGATGAGGGATAGGGGATATGTGGGCATATTTGAAAACAGTGAAGAAAAAGATATTGGAGAGTAAACAGTTGTAGATAGCATTCAGTGAGAGAAGCAGCGTGGCTCAGTGGAAAGAGCCCGGGCTTTGAAGTCAGAGGTTGTGGGTTCAAATCCCAGCTCTGCTACTTGTCAGCTGTGTGACTTTGGGCAAATCACTTAACTTCTCTGGGCCTCAGTTACTTCAGCTGTACAATGGGGATGAAGACTGTGAGCCCCCCGTGGGGCAACCTGATCACCTTGTAACCTCCCCAGCGCTCAGAACAGTGCTATGCACATAGTAAGCACTTAATAAATGCCATTATTATTGTTAGAAGAGGGAAGGGAGTTTTTGAAAAGATCGTACCTGATGATTTCACCATTATTATTAGTATTAAGAGAGGGAAGAGAGTTTTTAAAAAGATCATACCTGATGATTTCAATTTTCTCAATAAACTATGTGGCCAGTTCATCAGGGGCAAGGGATAAGTTGTGGGTGTGTGTTTTTGGGGGGTGGGAATGTGGGGGGGGGAGTTAAGGAGGGAGTTAAATGTCTGAAAGAAATGGTGAGGATGATGGGCATAGGAGTCAGTAAGGTTGGAGAAATAATATTTCTGGGTGGAGAAGAGGGTAAAGTTAAAGCAGACAAGATTGGATTTGAGATGGAGGAAGTTGGCCCAATATCTGGAATTCTGCGCTCTACAGCTCATGCACAGAAGCAAAGGAAGTGGTCTTTTGAAGGTGATCTAGGGCTGCAGGTTAGTGGTACGAGATATACAGAGGGGTAGAGAAGGAAGTGAGTTCAGTAGGGAGAGAGTGGTGTTGAGGTTCATTAATTTGGTTATCCAGGAAGGTAGTTTGGGTATGGAAACTAAATAGGGCATGATGACTTGAGAAAAGTTGTGTGGGTTAAAAAACTGAAAAATCTCTGTGCAGGAACGGGTCAGATTTGTGGGGTGGAAATGTGTGAGAGAAAAAAAACATGTGAGGAGATTCTGTTAGAGAGATTTCAGAGTGGATGAAGGTAGAGACTGTACAGTGACTAGAGATGATGAGGCCCTTCAAGGCCCTACTGAGAGCTCAACTCCTCCAGGAGGTCTTCCCAGACTGAGCCCCCTCCTTCCTCTCCCCCTCCTCCCCCTCCCCACCCCCCGCCTTACCTCCTTCCCCTCCCCACAGTACCTGTATATACGTATATATGTTTGTACATATTTATTACTCTATTTGATTTGTACATATTTATTCTATTTCTTTTATTTTGATAATATGTATTGTTTTGTTCTCTGTCTCCCCCTTCTAGACTGTGAGCCCACTGTTGGGTAGGGACTGTCAACTTGTACTTCCCAAGTGCTTAGTACAGTGCTCTATACACAGTAAGCGCTAAATAAATACGATTGAATGAATGAGATAGAGTGTGTGTGTTTTCTTAAATAGTATTTATTAAGCAAACTTACTATGTGCCAAGCACTGTTCTAAGCGCCGGGATAGATACAAAGTTATCAGGTTGTCCCACGTGGGGCTCACAGTCTTAATCCCCATTTTACAGATGAGGTAACTGAGGTCCAGAGAAGTGAAGTGACTTGCCCAAAGTCACACAGCTGACAATTGGAGGAGCCAGGATTTGAACCCATGACCTCTGACTCCAAAGCCCGGGCTCTTTCCGCTGAACCACGCTGCTTCTCCAGGGGAAGGTGCAGGGCCTATATTTACATACACTACTTATGTAAGAAACAACATCCAGTGACATTTAATCATCATAGCCCAGTTGAGAGTTGCAATATGCAAGGTGAATCCTTATGGTTTTGTTTTTGCAATAAACAATTTATTAAAACATTACAAAAAAACCCGCAGGTTTCTTCAATACTAGTATTGCTGAGCAGTCGGCATGCCCTCTGAAAGTTTTATCTTTCTGTAAATAAAAAGGGAAACTGAACAACAGAAGGTTGTGTTCCCAAAGATACACTGAAAGTCATTTTTACCATAGTGTGTGCTTTTGACCTTGCATTGAAATGAACACAAGAAATAATACTCTGGACTCATTTTGTAATTTAAGATCAAAAAAGCTAAATAGAGTAAACCGTGCTTCAGCACTTTACAAAGGATTGAAAAGTGAAAATATCATAAATGGGAAATGGTCAATATCAGACTGATATAAATTGTTTTGGCTGCATCCCTCACCAATCGTCCAGAAATTATGGGACTTCAAATCATGAATATCAGTGAGACAATAAATATGTCTGGAAAAATATGAAGGGAATTATTTACCTCAAGCCATTAAAAGGCCCATTTGTGAATATCATGTCATCAGTATGGAAAAAAAGCACTCTGGTTTTGTAGTTACGATAATTAATGAACAGAACTATCAAGTTCAGGATTAAATTCCTCCTTGAGAAAAATAATGTTTTAACAAAATAGTGTCTTGGAAGTGTCACGGCAATAAATCAAGTAAGATCACTGTAATTGTTATAATGCTATATTTTTAATACAGAAAAGTCAAATGTAAACATTCAGGTTCGGGTAGCATGATGCCACCCAAATATATATTTTTGTAACGTTTCAATAGGCTAGGTCCATGTCTGAGAGGTGGCCATTAGTTTATTTATTTGTCACTCCATCTTTCAGTCTGTTTGTGCCCTAGAAAGAATAGGCCGCCAAGCTGCCATTAAGGATAAAGTACAAATAGATCAATACCTGCCACAGTGTTACATCTAATGAATGGCAGGGACAGTAAGTGGTCTAACACAGCAATGCATAAAGCAATAAAGATAAAATGGACCAGTAGAGAGGAAGTCATAAATAATGGCGCTCCATTTGACTCGATCCTCTTCTGCATGAAATGGTAATTTTTGAATATTTTAAGAAACACTCATTTATTTCTTTTGAAATCATGACCAGTATCTAATTGACTCTTTTTCAAAGGTCTAAACAGAGAACCAAGATATCTTTGGAGAGGCAGATTCACACACGGAGATTGATGGTCTAGTGTTGACAATGATGTGACACAGTTTTATTCATCTACAGCTTTGACAGCTAATTGCTCAGTCAAAACGTAGACAAAAGCCAGCTTGTCTTCGTATTTTGCACAGTTCAAAGCACACTATTGGCATTGATGCACGCATTATTGCTGGGAATTGATTTTACAGACCCTGTATCATTATCATCAATTCATTTTTCTGAGCACTGAGTGTGTACTCGCTAGGGAATGGGCACAAAATAACTGAAGGTCTCCACCCTGTTCTCCAGGAGCTTAGGTAGGGAGAGAGTCATCCATTAGATTGAGAAACATTGTGGCCTAGTGGAAAGAGTAAGTCCTAAAACGTAGAGGATCTGGGTTCTATTCCCATCTCTACCACTTACCTGCTGTTTGACTTCGGAAAGGTCTTAGTCCAGTGCTCTGCACACAGTAAGCGCTCAATAAATACGACTGAAGGAATGAAAAGGTCACTTCACTTATCTGGGATTCAGTTCCCTCATCTGTAAAAATGGGGACTTAATATCTTCAACCTTTGTACTTTCTCTACGAGCCCCATGTCAGACCAGATTATTTTGTATGTACATCAGTGCTTAGTTCAGTGCTTGGCACATAGTAAGCACTTTATTATTAGTATTATAAAAAAAACTCCATGAGGGCAGGCTGGTTATTCTCACTGCATGCATCTAAATGCCTAGAAGCAGCATGGCAGAGTGGATAAAGCACAGAACTGGGAATCAGAAGGTCATGGGTTCTAATCCTATCCCTGCCACTCGTGTGCTGTGTGACCTTGGGCAAGTCACTTAACTTCTCTGTGCCTCAATTACCATCTGTAAAATGGGGATTGAGACTGTGAGTCCCATGTGAGACAGGGACTATGTCCAACCCGATTTGCCTGTATCCACCCCAGTGCTTAGTACAGTGCCTGGCACATAGTAAGCACTTAACAAATACCATTATTATCTTCTAGAACGTGAGCCCATTTTGGGGTAGGGACCATCTCTGTATGTTGCCGACTTGTACTTCCCAAGGGCTTACTTAGCACAGTGCTCTGCACACAGTAAGCGTTCAATAAATGTGATTGAATGAATGAATAGTAAAATGTCCTGAATGCAGAAACCCAATAAATACAAATGAGTGGAAAGAAAAACACATTTCCCTGTATTGTTCCCCAGACTGAGCACTAAAGGACATCCTACTTTTCAGCTGGAGGGGAGTACAGTGAAAGAGGTGTTCATAGTATTGTGTATTGTGACTGGATGAAATTCTACTCTCTCTTTCTCTAGTTGAAGAAAAGAAGGGAGGGTGCTCAATCTATGAGAAGTTGGTGACTGAGTCATGCAGTGTTACAGGGAAGCCAGGTGGGAAAGAAAAAAGCAAACAAAAAATGTTAAATTCACTAGATCTCCAGGAATAAACTTCCATGGAAAAAAACTCTGGAAGACTTTTCCCCCTCTAGATTGTAAGCTCACTGGAGACAGGAAACATATCTACCATCTCTGTTATACTGTACTCTCAGCGTGGCTCACTGGAAGGGCACGGGCTTTGGAGTCAGAGGTCATGGGTTCAAATTCCGACTCCACCAATTAGCTGTGTGACTTTGGGCAAGTCACTTAACTTCTCTGTGCCTCAGTCACCTCATCTGTAAAATGGGAATTAAGACTGTGAGCCCCCCATGGGACAACCTGATCACCTTGTAACTTCCCCAGTGCTTAGAACAGTGCTTTGCACACCGTAAGCATCATCATTATATTATTACTCTTCCAAGCACTTAGTACAGTGCTCTGCACATAGAATGTGCTAAATAAATGTGATTGATTGATTGATTGATTGTTTGATTAAGAAGAGTAGGCAAGTAGTTTATTTCTCATCTAAGTAAGTTGCCATTGGGATTCCTTGCTGAAGACAATGAAGATGTTTAATAAACTCTCCATCCAGAAGAATCCATAGGGAGTGGGAAATTTCCAAACCTCCGACCTGAGAGAAATCAACGAATATGCGAGCATCACTACTATAAATATCACACCTCGCTCTTCACAGATGGGGTGGCACACAACAAATAGATGTCCTAGGGGAACAAATTCTCCATGGACCCTAATTTTCTGCCTGCATGTCTTCCAAACTCTTATTGAATTTCTCTTGACTTCAGAAACAAACATGAGCATATATGATCCGATTCTCCTGGGGAGGAATCAGAGTCTCATATTTGTTTACCAGGTACCACTGCAGTAAGGACAGATGATTGCTGGTTTTGTTGCTTGCATGTAAAAATCATAACCACATCACCAGGTTATTTTCCCTGGAGTCATTCAAACCATGTTGTGAGCAATTAAATATAATTCTCAATGCTGTAGAGATAGGTGGTGGAAGGAGGAGAAAACAACCTCAAACCATATCAAATAACTCAGAGTCCTAGAAAATATAAAAAACAAATCATGCTTGCATCAATCATGAGCAGTCTGGAGAAATGTACTGGGCAGACACAAAGTGTTTATTCCCTGGCAATAAGCAACCGTTAACTAATGTGCTCCTTTTCTCTAAATGGTCCTGGATCTTCACTAATATTCATTGTTGGGATGATTGTGATATGACACCATTCACTAAAGATTATTCAAAATTTCCTGGGTTAAAAAAAATCCTGCTTGGAAATGTTACAAAAGAGTTGTGTCTATGGAAAGTATTTATAAGATTTTAATAAGGAAAAAATAGCTATTCAAAGGATAAAGATTTGTTATTAAGTTGGCCAGCTCTATCATAGCAAATATAATTATCTGGACAATTTGAAAAAAGGAAAAAGAAACTCTTTGGATGTCCGAATATTTTAGATAAAGGCTTGAACTATCTGAAAAATTGGGTCAAATCTCCTTTTTTACTACCAGTGAAATCCTGGTCAACTCTGAAGACAGATTAAAATCCTAGCAATACTGAAGACTGTAGGGTAAATACTGTTGGTTATTTTCTATGGGCCCTCTGGGCCTAGCGCATTGCTATTCGTCCCGTTGAAAACACAGCAAATTCTTGTTGACTGAATGACCAAAATACCACAATCCAAAAAGCATGCAGGAGATTAGAGTGGTTGAATTCTTCAGGATATTAAAAATGATATGAGAATAAAGAGTCTGAATTCATTTCCAATTGCTAAAGATGAAGCTGCTTCCTTAGTTTGATTTGTGCTCAGCTTCAGTGAGGGGAGAGAGACCTGATATGAAAATGCCACCAGTCTTTTGGTTCCAATTTAAAATTCGACATGATATTTACAACAGAGGTAGAGTTTAAAAAACTTGCTATTCTTCCATTTAACTAAATAAAATCCTTCTCATTTCCTAGAGCTCAGTGTCCCCCCATCTTACCTCCTTCCCTTCCCCACAGCACCTGTATATATGTATATATGTTTGTACATATTTATTACTCTATTTATTTATTATTTATTTATTTTACTTGTACATATCTATTCTATTTATTTTATTTTGTTAGTATGTTTGGTTTTGTCTCCTCCTTTTAGACTGTGAGCCCACTGTTGGGTAGGGACTGTCTCTATATGTTGCCAACTTGTACTTCCCAAGCGCTTAGTACAGTGCTCTGCACACAGTAAGCGCTCAATAAATACGATTGATGATGATGATGATGATGCCCTATGCTTCTAAGCACAGAACATCTATCGAGTAGAGGCACTGAAGTGCTTCGTCCTTGGTTAATTATTATTTTGAATGAATCTTCCAAGAAAAGGAGCATGGCCTAGTGAATAGACCACTGTCCAGGGAGTCAGAAGGACCTGGGTTCTAATCCTGGCTATGCCACTTGTCTGCTGTGAGACCTTGGGCAAGTCACTTAACTTTCCTTTGCCTCAGTTACCTCGTCTGTAAAATGGGGATTAAGACTGTGAGCCCCATGAGCGGTTCCCCCTCTAGACTGTACACTCATTATGGGAAGGGAATGTGTCTACCAACTCCATTATATTGAACTCCCCTAAGTGCTTAGTACAGTGCTCTGCACACAGTAAGGACTCGATATGATTAATTGATTGGTGTGGTACATAGACTGTCTCCAACTTGATTAGTTTGTATTTACCCCAGTGATTAATACAGTGCCTGCACATAGTAAAGTGCTAAACAAATACCATTTTTTTTTAAATTAAGAAAATGATGTCCTGTGTGATGAGAAAATGTTGTGAATTCACTTTTGCCTCTTTAATCTGAAATTTGTGTTTTCCTGTTTGGGGGGCAGAAGGGCTTCCAACTTGGAGAAAAATGGACCGGAGTGAAATGCTCAAGCTCAGTTCTGCCCACTCAGTGCTCCCTTCTGCCACTCTTTTCCTGGAAGTCTGGAGCCTGGTGTGATTCTGAGGTCCCCCGGGAGCACGGGAGCATCAGATGGAATTAGAGTTGGTTCTGGAGATTTGCTTAAATTCACTGCGGTTCAATCAGTCAATTAGTCAGTATATTCAGTGAGCATTTACTGTTTTCAGAGCACTTACTAAGTGCTTGGGAAGGTATCATATAACAGAGTTGATAGACAAGTTCCCTGTCCACAAGGAGCTAACCATCTAGTGGGATTCTCCAAGGTCCAGCTGTTTCTAAGCCATCACTCAGGAGGCCAATGTGGTCCTGGAGTCACCCCAAACAGGTCAGTTGGCTTCCTTTCTAGAATGAATCCAGGGTGGCCTTGGGCTCTGATTTGACCTGGACCCCTGAGTTCACCCTATCAATCACTAAATCGTATTTATCAAGTGCTTATTATGTTCAAAGCACTAAGCCCTTGGGAGAGTTCAATGCAGCGGAATTAGCGGGCAAATTCCCTGCCCATAAAGAGCTCACAGTCTAGAACAGTTCCAGGTTTTTGGTGCCTTTGGGCCTCTGGGAAACTGTGGATCGAGGATGACTTGGAGCCAGTCTAGATCTTCCCAAGCCACTACAAACTGATACCATCAGTGTGGAGACATAATTTATTTATTTTATTTGTACATATTTATTCTATTTATTTTGTTTTGTTAATATGTTTTGTTTTGTTGTCTGTCTCCCCCTTCTAGACTGTGAGCCCACTGTTGGGTAGGGACCATCTCCATATGTTGCCAACTTGTACTTCCCAAGCGCTTAGCACACAGTAAGTGCTCAATAAATATGATGGAATGAATGAATGAATGAATTAGATCTCTTTGGGAGAGCAAGGCATGGCTCACCTGGGCTTTAGGGATGGGGCAAGGCATTTTTCTCCCTATTGGGCAACAGGGCCAGAATCACTTACTTAATCCAAAGAGTAGGAATGGGTTTATAAGGAATTCAAAATGAAAAGGACTGACCTGTGGAGACAGCTTTTAGGCAAGTGCCATTAGCTTTCCTCTTTAAATAGCACTTTTCATGATTCGAATACCTCAAACTTAAATATGTACAGGATAAATAGAAAGGTAACAATAATAATATTTTGTATGTGCCAGGCACTGTTCTAAGCACTGGAGTGGATACAAGCAAATCAGGTTGGACACGATCCTTGTCCCACATGGGGATCACAGTCTTAATCCCCATTTTACAGCTGAGGTAATTGAGGCACAGAGATGTTAAGTGACTTGCCTGAGGTCCCACAGGAGACAAGTGGAAAGAGAAGCAGCATGACTCAGTGGAAAGAGCACGGGCTTGGGAGTCAGAGGTCATGGGTTCTAATCCCAGCTCCGCCACTTATCGGCTGTGTGACTTTGGGCAACTCACTTAACTTCTCTGTGCCTCAGTGACCTCAACTGTAAAATAGGGATGAAGACTGTGAGCCCCACGTGGGACAACCTGATCACCTTGTATTCCCCCAGCGCTTAGAACAGTGCTTTGCACATAGTAAACTCAGAACAAATACCATCATTATTAAGTGGCAGAGCCAGGCTCTAATTTTGTACATATAAGTCTACTTTTATACATTTTTTTTTAAAATGCTCAGAGTTGATGCTAGCAGATGTTTATTATCTGGAAACAGCAACCATTTTCATTTTTATAGTAGTGTTAAAGTGCTTGCTGCGTGCTTAATGTTAGGGTAGAAACAAGATAAGATTAACCTGCCCCTCCTCCCTAAGGAACTCACAGTCTCAGTGTTAAGGAATAAAGTGTCATCCCCATTTCACAGATGAGGAACAGGGTGCTCAGAAAGGTTAAGGAGGTTACCCAGGGTCACACAGCAGGCCAATAACAGAATTTGACTAGAACTGGGCTCTCCTCATTCTTAGTCTGTTCACTAGGCTATGCTGCCTCCTTTCCATTTGTAACCCAGGATCACATTCTCCTGTGCTTTTTTTGTTTTTTATACCATTCTTTGTGTCATCCTCTTGTTTAAAAGAGAACTGTACTTCTGTTATCTGAAGAGAGCCAGTTCTCCATTCGCTACTCATTTATTCATTCATTCAATCATATTGATTGAGCGCTTACTGTGTGCGAAGCACTGTACTAAGCGCTTGGGAAGTACAAGTTGGCAACATATAGAGACGGTCCCTACCAAACAACAGGCTCACCGTCTAGAATTTGGTAGGAGCATTCTCCATGCTGAGTACTGTACTAAACACTGAGATAGATCCAGTGCTTAGAACAGTGCTTTGCAGATAGTAAGCGCTTAATAAATGCCATTATTATATAATATAATCATGTCCCACATGGGGTTCACGGTCTAAGTGGGAGGGAGAACAGGTATTGAATTCCCATTCTGTAGATGAGGGGAACTGAGGCCCAGAGAAGTGAAATGACTTTCCCAAGATCCACAACAGGTACTTTACGGAGCTGGGATTAGAACTCACATCCTCTGATTCCCAGGCCCATACTTTTCCCTTATGCCACACCACCACAGTCGGATATACCAGTGATGGTGATAAAGTAACTCCCCGTGGAAACTGCCACAGGGTTAAAATGTATCATCTAGCCTTTTCCCCACCAGGCTCCTGCAGTTGTTTTACAACAAGCTGCAGAGACAACCTGTAATATATTCCCTATAAAAACGATGCTGTCAACGGAAAGGAAATAAAAATGAATGAGTGATATGAAAGACAAAATAAAGTAGCTCTATATTTGGTAAACTGTGATCTGGTAGCTGTCCATTTCTCTTTGAGGTTCCTGTCTTGTAAATAACGATCATAAATATAAATATGGAACCGAAGTTGAAACAGGGGTTCTGTGTGAGGCAGGCAGGAGACTGAAAAAATATACAGCAGCAGAGCAAGCGAAAATCAGTCGAAGAGTCCGTTCCCTTCTGGGATCCTGGAATACAAGGCTTAAATTAAACGAACCAAATATTGGCCGTGTTACCTTTTAAATTGGTGCAGGTAAGAAAGAGCTGGTCCCTATAGACTATAAGCTCTTTGTGGGCAGGGAACGTGTCTACAAACTCTATATTATTGTTCCCTTCCAGTCGCATAGGTCAGTGTTTCGTATGCAGTAAGATCTCAATAAATGTTATTGCTTGATTGATTAATTGATTGATTGCTTGATTGATTGATTGATTGGCAGTGTCCTTAGCTGGCTAAAGGATCTGAGAGCCCTCTCAGGGTCGCACCTGGATAGTTTCCAGTATCCTACCAGTCTCAGCTACAGGAAGGAGAGTCAAGAAGAGGCATTCCCATTCCATTCCTAGCTTGACCAGTGGCTAACGAGTGGAAGACAATCTGCTACAAGTCAAAATTCACCCATGCTGGGCAGCAGCGACATGGGAGAAAGTCAAGGGTGGGACTCAAGTTTACTGCACAGAAGGAAGCAATGGTAAACCACATTCATATTTTTACCAAGGAAACTCTATGGATCAACTACTTCAGACGGAGAGCTGGGCGTTCTAAGAGAGATGTGTCCGTGGTGTCGCTATGGGTCGGAAATGACTCGACTGCATAAGACAAGGATCTGGAATCATCCTATTATTAATAGTAAACAGTCCAGTGGTTCATCAGGAAAAGAAGTCTCAGACAATATAAGATTACAGTTTAAAACCTGGAGATAAGAGTTCCTCGGTCAGGCATAGCATCTTGAAATTAAGAAAGGGTCAGCTCACGGGATACGGAAACAAAAGTGAAAACAGTGCTGTGTGTGACACATAACAAAGTCAGTAGTATGACAATGGACAATCTTTGGGTGATTTCAGTGCAGCACAGTGTGGATTCCACCTTGTCCTTCAAGTAAAACCTGCACCCATAAGTGAACTTCACTGCTAGTAGTTTTAATTATGGTACGTATTTAGTGCTTACTATGTGCTAAGCCACTGTACTTCTCTGGGCTTCAGTTCCGTCATCTGTAAAATGGGAATTAAGACTGTAAACCCCACGTGGGTTAGGAACGGTATCTAACCTGATCTGCTGGTATCCACCCCAGTGCATAGTACAGTGCTTGGCAAATAATAATAATAATAATAATGATGGCATTTATTAAGTGCTTACTATGTGCTAAGCACTGTTCTAAGCACTGGGGTAGATACGAGTTAATCAGATTGGACACAGTCCCTGTCCCACAGGGGTTTACACTCTTAATCCCTATTTTACAGATGAGGTAACTGAGGCCCAGAGAAGTGAAGTGACTTGCCCAAGATCACACAGAAGACATGTCGTGAAGCCAGGATTGGAACCCAGGCCCTTCTGGCTCCCAGGCCTATGCTCTAGCCACTAAACCACACTACTTCTCTTTGAGGATGACTATCTTTGGTCAGCCCAGAGTTAAATTTGATTTTTGGTGCCAGCGGATTTAGGCTGTTAACTCATAACTTGGTTAAAAAAAAGCTTAGATGAGGTGAGGATCTATTTAGATATTAAAATTAGAGTCATATATCTATGGAATCACAGAGCACAGACTTTCCATCTGCACCATAATTAACCACCCAGCTCCTGCTTTCCTTCCAGTCCTCATTCACCTTTTTGATTGTAACATCTGGTGGCACCATTATTCTCTTTCAGTCCCTCCTGTAAATTACACCCTGGGGTGGTTGCGTGGACTTTTTAGAAGCACCTCAGCAGAAGGGTATGGTATGACGAGGAGAACTTCTGTACAGGGGAAAGCAGCATGATCTAGTGAAAAAACAGAGACCTGGATTCTCATCCTAGGCCTGTCCCTTGCTTGCTGTGTGTCCCTAGCACTTAATAATAATAATAATAAATATGGTATTTCTTAAGTGCTACGCTATTTGGGAAGCAGCGTGACTCAGTGGAAAGAGCCTGGTCTTTGGAGTCAGAGGTCATGGGTTCAAATCCCAGCTCTGCCAACTGTCAGCTGTGTGACTTTGGGCAAGTCACTTAACTTCCCTGTGTCTCAGTTATCTCATCTGTAAAATGGGGATGAAGACTTTGAGCCCCCCGTGGGACCACCTGATACCTTGTCACCTTGTTACCTCCCCAATGCTTAGAACAGTGTTTTGCGCATAGTAAGCACTTAATAAATGCCATTATTCTTATTCTTATTATTTGCCAGGCACCGTAATATGCACTGGGGTGGATACCAGCAAATCAGGTTAGATACAGTTCCTAACCCGCATGGTGCTTACAGTCTTAATTCCCTTTTTGCAGGTGAGGGAACTGAAGCCCAGAGAAGTAAAGTGACTTGCCCAAGGTCACACAGCAGACAAGTGGCAGAGCAGGACTAGAACCCATGACCAATTGACTCCAAGGACCCTGCTGTTTTCACTACACCATGCTGCTTCTCTACTACACCACATTTTATTCACCTCTCCCTCAGCCCCATAGCTCTTACATGCATATCTATAATTTCTTATTTATATTAATGTCTGCTCCTCCTCTAGGCTCTACGTTCATTGTGGGCAGGGTACGTTTCTTCCAACTCTGTTATATTGTACTCTTCCAAGTGTTTAGTACAGTGCTCGGCACACACAGTAAGTACTCAGTAACTACGTTTCGTTGATTGACTGTCCTTGGGGAAGTCATTTGATTTCATTGGGGCTGAGTTTTGCCATCTGCAAAATGGGCATTAAATCCTATTCCCCATGAGCCCCATGCTGGGCAGGGTCTGTGTCCTGACTTACTTATCTTGAGAAGCAGCATGGCTCAGTGGAAAGAGCCTGGGTTTTGGAGTAAGAGGCCATGGGTTCAAATCCCGGCTCCGCCAACTGTCCGCTGTGTGACTTTGGGTAAGTCACTTAACGTCTCTGTACCTCAGTTACCTCATCTGTAAAATGGGGATTAAAACTGTGAACCCTCCGTGGGACAACCTGATCACCCTGTAACCTCCCAGCGCTTAGAACAGTGCTTTGCACATAGTAAGTGCTTAACAAATATTATTATTATTGTATCTATGCCAGTGCTTAGCAAGGTGATTAGCACATAATAAGCACTTAACAAGTCCTATTATTATTATGATTTAGCTGCACAGGGTTTTATCTGCCAGAGTAAGCAATTTTAGGTAACAGTGTATTGCACTGTTTCTGTTTTTGTTTTTTACTTATGTTGACTTTCACAGACAGTTGCATACCCTCATATAGATATATCCCAGACCTGACTACGAAATTCTGAGATGATTAACATTAAACAATTCTTCCTGATTATTATCTTGAGGTAGAGATGTGCAATATTCCATTCAAAACTGTCTTTTCTATTTCTGTTAATGTCAGAAAAATTGGCAGAAATAGAAGGGTTCTTTCCATGCCCTTTTCAGTACAGTAGCTTTTCAATGAACACAACTTTATTTCTTTACAGAGAGGAAAATAGTATAAAATAAATAATTTACCTCTATGTTGAATTAGTGAAATTGACTATACGGAGATTATTGAGAGCCATAATTCCTCGTTTGGGTGATGAATTTTGCAAATACTGCGGAAACATATTAGTGATGTCCTGCTGATTTCCATATTTTAATGGAAGAACTGCAAAGGTGGCAACAAGATAATGGAGCAGTCAAGTATGGAGAAAGTAAAATCCAGTATATGCAGAGTAATCTGGTGAGATTCCTCTTTTTAATTGCATCTTTAAACTCATTGAGAGCAGTGGTATTGACACTATTTTTGGGCTCTTTTTTTTTCCCTCTTAGGAAGAACAAACCGGAGAAAGAAAATAGGGCACTCTGGAAAGACAACTAAAGCTTAGAGACAGAAAATAGAAAGCAGCAGGGGTTCTAGATTGTCTTTTAAACCAAAGGATTATAGAGGGCTGAAGAAAGGAGGTGATAAATACAGTATTTACCTTAACTATATGCCATTGAGGTAGGTTTGATCAATATTTACTTTTCTCAGCAAGGGGTCTTCACAATTAACAGTGCAGCCTAATAGTATTAGAGCAATTAGGCCACACAGGGGTGTTCTTTAAGATGGAAAACACAGTCTTTTTGTTTCAGCCTCAGGATCTTTTATAGTATAGAAATGCGTCGCTCACCTTTCTTGACCTGGATTCACATTCAAGCAGTCTCCGTGGGTTTTCCACACAATTGGTTCCTGAAAACTGTGTCTAGTTGAAACTTCAATTGAAATCAGTTCTCTCAAAGGAACAGTAATATGGGTGATACTGCGGGAGTGGAGTGTGGAGGATAACTGATCCAAGGTCAGACCCTATTTTTACCCAGATTACCCGGAATTGTGGATTCAGTCAATTATAAACGGGTCAGCTGGCTATTTGAGTGTGCTTATACTGTCGGAGAAGTTCCGGAATAAGGTAGCCTGTTTCTACTTCATCTGAAGTAAAATTGAAGTATCCAGACTCCCTGGTGATTTCACCAGATAATCAGGTAATCCCACACTTCCAGGCTCTCATCCTCTCCATCCTTAACTTTCTCATTTCTGTCCTCATCAAGGCTATAAAATTATTTCCTCAGTTTCCTGTGGCTCCCAAAAAAATGGCTCATTCTCCTGGAGCCTACACCATGAACGAGGGTAGTACTGAAATTGTACTTCCCAAGCGCTCAGTACAGTGCTCTGCACACAGTAAGCACTCAATAAATACGATTGATTGATTGATTGATTGATTGATTGAAGAGTCAAAACCGATGAGTTCATCGTACCTCAAAATGTCTTATGTTGTATCAGTTTCTGGTTTACAATGTAGCTGGGGGGCTTACAGCATTCATTCATTCAATCGTATTAATTGAGTGCTTACTGTGTTCAGAGCACTGTACTAAGCGCTTGGGAAGTACAAGTGGTTACCAGCAATATCAGAGATGTAGTAGGAAGGAACATAATGGGGCAGCTTGGGAGAGGGGAATGAAAACTCCTCTGTAACAGTCATTCCTAGACGTTTTCCATCAATGCGGTGTATATATGTGAATGTGCCTGTGTTTGGTGGATTGAGGATTGTGAATCCTTTTGGGACAAAAGCTGTGCTAAATGGTCTTCCATTATAATCTTCCACGGTGCTTAGGAAGTTTTCTGCACACAATAGGTGTCCAATCCACGCTGTTGATGATGAGAGGGAAACGGAGATGTTGATGTCCATAGCAAAAGAAAACAAATGATTATTGGATTCAGAGTTAAATGTGTGACAATGCTCATGAACTGGGGAGCCACAAACCAAAAAGATAATATGGCTAAGAGCCTGATATCCATCTCCCAACCCCCAGCACCCAGTAGTTTTTTTAAAAAATCCTCTAAACAGAACAATCCTGTAACCAGAAAAGCAAGCAGATATTGTGGAGAGAAGAGTTGTCAGCATTCGTTCATTCATTCAATCATATTTATTGAGCTCTTACTGTGTGCACAGCACTGTACTAAGCGCTTGGGAAGTACAAGTTGGCAACATATAGAAACAGTCCCTACCCAACAGTGGGCTTACAGTCTAGAACAATGAGCAATGCCCAAGGTCACCCAGCAGGCAAATGGCAGAGCTGGGAATTAAACCTAGTTTTTCTGACTCCCGATCTGTGCTCATAAACAGTTCAGACACACCCCCTTGGGGTTGGGTTTGGTGGGATGGAGGATTGCTTAGTTTCCCCAGCTGGGATGCGTCATCCTCACTTTATCTTCAGTTTGCACCATAAGTCAGTATCCCGGTTTTAGGTCTTCGATTCTGTGACTACAGCTAAAACCTCATAGCAGTATAGTCTTCATGGAACCGTTACAATAACAACCTTGTTTTTTGTCACAGGTAACTTTCTCACTATAGTATGCATGAGTCAACCTGCCTAAACGTCCTCTGAATTGATAAACTTGCAAATGATTACAGCCATAACCTTGATTTACGGTGTACGATTTCTGGAATTTAGATTTCTCTTTTTCGGTTGGAGGGTAATGTATTTCTTGAACACTTCTGTTAAATAAGGCCAGAAAAACTGATTTTTAAAAATGATGGTGAACAGAAAGCATGATATCCATCTAAGCAAGACAGGTCGAAATCTTGTAGAATTGTGTTTTTAGAATGGATTTTATATTTATCTCCGTTAGCTTGCTTTTTAAACAGCAGATATCTATTGTGATTCAGAGGCCTCGGATTCAAATGTCAATAGGGCTGTAAATATATGTTCGCGTTTGTACATACACAAATGGCCTCCTTTCTATTAGCAATGCATTTATTTACTATGTATAAGTACTGTTCTTATTGATAAGTAGGGGGCAAAAATAAGTTAACCGGGATAAATCGGCCGCAGGGTTCGAGAACCCAAGGTGGTGACACAGATAGGAAAAATGACTCGGAGACATGAGTTCTTCCCTTTTATTTGGTTCCCCATCTGAGCTACACAAAGGATTCCCAGGCTGGCGAAACTTTGGCACCCTGTTGTCAGGAAATGTTATTAGGAGACGTCTCCCACACAGGATGGGGTCGTCTCATACAGAGACGATCAGTGTCAACCCTCCTCGATTACAGGATCTTCAGCAAGTCCGGCGCCTGTTCTTCACATACCCTGCATGCAATGAAGTCGGTTATCCTAAGGAAAATGCAGTCAGTGCCGCTTCTGCTGGAGTACACAGCTAGGGTGGACAACACTATGAAAAGAGGTAGGAAAAATGCTCAAAATATAGATCACTGCATATTCAGAAAGAGGTTATCCAACTTCAGTAACATGAGTAAAATTAATCTTATCTTCCCATTTCAGAATTTCCAAGCTTAAACTTATAAATAGTAGCACTAGAGGTGTCATGGGCCCTATTTGGACAACTCAATTGACTAATCTGCTTAGAGTAGATGGTTTATTTTTTGGTCACTGTTGGACTTGGAAGTAACAGTGGACTGAAAAATTACTGAAGTTCACACATAGTAATAAATCTTATCCGACTTGAGCAGCGACTGTTAGCTATACAACAACTAGAGCTGTTTGGGTTATCTCCCTGAAACAGGCCAGGCAAAGATTAGCAAAAAAAAAAAGGATGTATCATGTGCAGTACTTCTTTGCAGTAGAACGATTTAGGCATGGTGGGATGTGTAGTGATATCATAAAGATGCCGTCCCTTCCCACAAGGCACTTATGCTTTAATGGAGAAAAACAGCCTACACAGAAAAACTACAGATTCACAAAAGCAGTGCGAACTGCTGTGAACTGTGAACTGAGAACTGTCAGAAGTCATGGGTTCAAATTCCGGCTCCGCCACTTGTCAGCTGTGTCATTTTGGGCAAGTCACTTCACTTCTCTGTGCCTCAGTTCCCTCATCTGTAAAATGGGGATGAAGACTGTGAGCCCCCCCCGTGGGACAACCTGATCACCTTGTATCTAACCCCAGCGGTTAAAACAGTGCTTGGCACATAGTAAGCACTTAATAAATGCCATCCAAAAAAATAAAAAAATAAAAACTGAATCCACACCTGGCCCGGGAGAAATCAATCAATCAATCAATCAATCGTATTTATTGAGCGCTTACTATGTGCAGAGCACTGTACTAAGCGCTTGGGAAGTACAAATTGGCATCACATAGAGACAGTCCCTACCCGATAGTGGGCTCACAGTCTAAAAGGGGGAGACAGAGAACAGAACCAAACATACCAACAAAATAAAATAAGTAGGATAGAAATGTACAAGTAAAATAAATAAATAAAAAGAGCTAAAGATCAGGAGTCAGGAAACCTAGGTTCTAATTCCACTTCCACCTCTTGCCTGCTGTGTGACCTTGGGCAAATCATTCATTATCTGTCAACTTCAGTTTTTTTCAACTGTAAAACGAAGAATAAATATTTGTTGTTCCTCCCCCTTTGACTCAGAGCCTTGTATGGGCCAGGGACCGTGTCTGACTTAATTATCTTGTATCTACCTCAGCACTTAGGTGCTTGGCACATAGTAAGCTCTTAACAAATATCACAATTACTATTGAGAGAATATAGGAACCGATCAATTGAGTCTTACATCTAAACTTATTATTCAAGCCACAGAAAAGCAAGAGGGCATTTCCGATTAAACAAGGGACTCTTCTGACTCAGGGCTCAGTTTCCCCAGTTTTTCCCAATAAACTGGAGGCATAACCTGGGCTAAGCGTAGCTTGGGGGTCCTCAAAATAAAGAGTGTACAGCCATGGCGAATTGTAGAGATGGCTGAATTGCTTCTTGGGGAAGCAGCTTGGCTCAATGGAAAGAGCATGGGCTTTGGAGTCAGAGGTCACGGGTTCGAATTCCGGCTCTGCCAATTGTCAGCTGTGTGACTTTGGGCAAGTCACTTCTCTGGGCCTCAGTTACCTCATCTGTAAAATGGGGATTAAGATTGTGAGCCCCCTGTGGGACAACCTGATCACCTTGTAACCTCCCCAGCGCTTAGAACAGTGCTTTGCACATAGTAAGCGCTTAATAAATGCCATTATTATTATTATTATTACCTTGCCAAGCTCCTGACAGGCAGGCCTGGCTGCACTGAGGTGGGAACTAGGCTCTGTTCCTTCACGGTTATACGGGCCGTGCTGTGAAATGCAATGATGTCGTACAGATTGCAATTCGAGTACCCCCCAAACTAAAGTGTTTCTCTGAGAAGACCCTGATGTCTCACCCACCTTTGCTCCAAAGCCATTGCATGGCTTTTTGCAGTCCCTGTTGACACGGGCTTCACTTCCTGCTCGGCCTCGAGGAGTTGGCATTTTCTAATTGTCAACATCTCCCCACTATAATAATAATAATGATAATGATGGTATTTGTTAAGTGCTTACTATGTGCAGAGCACTGTTCTAAGCACTGGGGGGGATACAAGGTGATCAGGTTGTCCCACGGGGGGCTCACAGTCTTCATCCCCATTTTACAGATGAGGGAACTGAGGCACAGAGAAGTTAAGTGACTTGCCAAAAGTCACACAGCTGACAATTGGTGGAGTCGGAATTTGAACCCATAACCTCTGACTCCAAAGCCCGGGCTCTTTCCACTGAGCCATGCTGCTTCACTATCTTCTCAGTGGTTGCCCATCCACCTCTGCACCAAAAGGAAACTCCCTTCAATCAGCTTTAAAGCACTCAATGGACTAGCCCCCGTCTGATTTACCTTGTTGATCGGCTGAAACACTGCCCACACACTTGGCTCTTTTTAAGGCCAACCTACTCCTGCGGTCCTAGAAGCCCATAACAGGAAAGAAAGCAGAAAGAACAGTCTCTCTCCCCAAACAAAGTGGGGAAGCAGCATGGCCTAGCAGAAAGAACATGGGCTTGGCATTCAGGAGACCTGACTTCTAATCCCGGCTCTGTAAATTGCTTGCTGGGTGGGCAAGTGATTTAACTTCTCTGTGCATCAGTCTCCTCAGAAGTGAAACGGGATTAAATCCTACTTAGACTGTGAATCCCATGTAGGACAGTTACTATGCTCAATCTGTTAAATTTGTATCTCCCCCAGTGCTCCAAACAGTGCTTGATATAATAATAATAATTTTGGTATTTGTTAAGCGCTTACTATGTGCAAAGCACTGTTCTAAGTGCTGGGGAGGATACAGGGTGATCAGGTTGTCCCATGTGAGGCTCACAATATTAATCCCCATTTTACAGATGAGGTAACTGAGGCACAGAGAAGTGAAGTGACCTGTCCAAAGTCACACGGCTGACAAGTGGCGGAGTCGGGATTTGAACCCATGACCTCTGATTCCCAAATCCCTGCTCTTTCCACTGAGCCACGCTGCTTCTCTGCTGAACTGTATATATGCTGAACTGTACTTTCCAAGCGCTTAGCACAGTGCTCTGTGCACAGTAAACGCTCTTCCTGGAGGCCTCCCCAGACTGAGCCCTCCTTTTCCTCTGCTCCCCCTCCCCTCCCCATCGCCCCTACTCCCTCCCTCTGCTCTACCCCCTTCTCTGCTCCACAGCCCCTGTGTATATTTGTACATATTTATTATTCTATTCATTTTATTAATGATGTGTATAGATTTAATTCTATTTATCTATTTTGATGTTATTGATCTTATTGTTTTGTTTTCTGTCTCCCCTTTCTAGACTGTGATCCCGTCTCCAGGGATTGTCTCTGTTGCAGAATTGTACTTTCCAAGTGCTTAGTACAGTGCTCTGTTCACAGTCAGTGCTCAATAAATATGATTGAATGAATGAATGATGGACTATAGCAAATACCATAAATACCCAGTGGAAAGGGCATGGAACTAGGAGTCAGGAGACCCAAGTTCTAATCTCATCCCCATCACCTGCCTGCACTATGACCTGTGAAAGTTACTTAACTACTTTGTGCCTTAGTTTCTTATCCATAAAATGGGGATAAAATACACATTCTCTCTCCTACTTAAATTGTGAGCACAGTGAGAGACAGGAACTGTGTCCAACCTGATTATCTTGTTTCTACCTCAGTGATTAATATAGTCCTTGGTTCACAGTAAGCACTTAAACCAATACCATAGTAATTATTAGGTATTATTGTTCAATTTCAGATTGGCCACTAACTTGCCTCAGTTTCCTCAGTTGTAAAATGGGAAACGATGTCCACCCTCCTTACCCATTAGACCGTGAGTCCCATATAGTATGGAAGAGAAGCAGCGTGGCTCAGTGGAAAGAGCCCGGGCTTTGGAGTCAGAGGTCATGGGTTCAAATTCCGGCTCCGCTATGAGACTTTGGGAAAGTCATGTAACTTCTCTGGGCCTCAGTTCCCTCATCTGTAAACTGGGAATGAAGACTGCGAGCCCCACGAGAGACAACCGATCACCTTGTAACCTCCCCAATGCTTAGAACCGTGCTTTGCACATAGTAAGCATTTAATAAATGCCATTATTATTATTATTATTATATGGTACCAAGGCTATATTTGACAGGATCATCTTGAATCTCCCCCAGGGCTTAGTGCGGTGCTTGGCAAATAGTCACGACTTAAATACCAAAATGAACCACTGTGTTCCATCTGCTGCTTTTCTACACCCTCAGTTCTCTTGCATATTTTTCTATTTGAGGGAAGAAGAGGTGGGGAAAGGGGGGTGTTTTGTGTGTTGTGAGTGAGAGACAGAGAAAGCATTTGATTAGGGGAAGTTGTGAGGGACATATGGAAACCCAGACTGGCGAGCCAACTTTCTCGAGAGCATGTTCAAATGAAACCTTGAATACAGGGATATGATTTCTAAAAGACGTAGAAAACACCTGATCTAAGCAGTCAGACAGTTGAGAAGACGCTGAACACCAGGCCTCTTCCAGTCCTGGGGGGAATGGTGGAGAAAAAGCACTGGAGAGGCTGGCAGATAATTATTCATTCAGTCATATTTATTAAGCGCTTACTGTATGCAGAGTACTGTACTAAGCGCTTGGAAAGTACAATTCAACAATAAATAGAGATGATCCCTGCCCCCAGTGGGCTCAAAGTCTAGGAGAATCGAACAAGGAAACACTGTCTTCCTCGATGAAATTCAGAACTTTTGGTATTCTGGACTGTGTTATTTCAAGGGCTCTTCCTGCATCCGACCCCATTTCTGCCCACAGATCCAGATGTGCCGTCTGTAATTACATCAGAGGCCTGATCACAGGCCTAGATCTATGGTTGTTTAAAGCGTCCTTGATTATGAATCCCAAGTTTCTTCTCCTGTACTTGGCTTGAAGCATCTCAGGAAAGGCAGGCGGTTAATTTCTGCTTCATTTAATGCACCCAGGATGTTGGTTGATTACCAGAACATGCATTAGGAGTTTCTGACTAATCTAAACACTTCTTGTCATGCTCCTTGGGAATGAAGAGAAAGCCACCTCAGTGGAGCTCTGGGGATAATGACTAGAGGAAGCCATTAGAAGCCCAGGACTTGGTCTCTCCAAACATAGGAGAGAGGCTAAGATAGACCAGGAGACTTTGCTCATTGCTGGGTCTCTAATCACTTAAGATGGTCTTCACTAGTACCCCTCTTTGCTTTCTTATCCCGCACTGAGATCCCCCAAATCTGATCATTTTGTCCTAGTTTCACTATTCACTGTGGGATAACATTTATGCAGTTCTCCCTCTTAAGAGTAATCTAAAACCACTGTTAGGTCATATTTTCTTAGAATTTTCTTCATTCTGAGCCTTGCAGTCTTTTCTGAAACTCTTTTCCAAGTGTGAATGGAACTAGGTATGATTGTAATTTGATTTGAATTTACACCAAATTTAAAAAATGTGATCCATTTATTTAGTTATCTCTAAATGTGTTCTGTTTTGCCATAACCTAGATCCATTCATTTATTTTAACATCTCTTTCTCTGCCATTTTTACTCTCTCCTTCTCTCTCTTGCCCTGGTCCCTGTGATTTTTCTCTATGTGTCCATTTCTTACTTTTCCACATTGTTATTGAGTTATTCCCCATCCACGTCCTTCTTTTTTATTTTGCATTGCTAAAATGCCTCATCCATCCTCATTATTTCAACTATCATCACTGGGCAAATGACTCCCAACTTCCTCTTTATGGATATTGACAGCTCAACTAGAAGCCTGGATTACTGGGGTTTTTTTTCTCCTTTACTTACTCCTTTGATTACTAGCTGCAGTGTTGCTCTCCCACATTTTGAAATTTCTTCAATGCAATGAACTACCAAAAAAATAGGACTGATAGATGGCTCCAACTTATAAGAGGGAACAGCAGAAAATATGTCTGCCATTTAATTGCTTCTGTTAGGCCCCAAACAATTAGACTGAGGTAAAAGAAACAGAGTCGAAATATTAATAAAATCTCTATCTACAAAAAATGTTGCACTCTGACTCTGTACGAAAAACTGCACGTTCAGTGTTCACCTGCAAATGTTTTCTGGTTCACATGTTGCCAGCTACTTTTAATGAATAATCAATTAGTTATTTCAGTTCACCATATTAAATGTAAATTGTTTTGCTCCCCGGAGGTGAAAGAGGAATTGTGAGGAATTTTCTATTAGATTCCAACTTGATTCCCATTCTTGAATCACTTGAGAATATGAATCACATGCAGTGTTGTTGGATGTTTGCCCCATTCAGTGTTTCCCTCCCATCCTAAGTCAGGGAGGAAAGCAAAGGAGAGAAACCAGTATTTAAAGTAACTTTGGCCAGAGGACGGTCTGTGTATGAATCCAGTGTATCTGACTGGATGTAACGTGTGATGAGAATTGAACCTGGTGTCTGTTTCTGGAAATCTTTTGGCTAAAAGGCCAAAATTTAATCAGCATAATGGTTTTACTCTGAGTGCAAAATAGACCAATTATGGGGGATCACTTTTCCAGAGTGTTTTTAAGATTTCCCCCTCCTGGGTACTGAACTAAGTAAACCATCAATTCTGGGAGTCATTCCTTGACAAGGACTCAGAAAGTGGTCTGATAAATTTCTGAATGAGTAGTCCTTAATAGGTCACTACAGGGAAAAGTTAGGGATGCTAGAGTGTAGCTTGCTAGTCATGCAGTTGGATAATCATAATTGTGGTATTTGTTAAGTGCTTACTATGTGCCAAACACTGTTCTAAGCACTTGGGGTAGATGCAGGGTAATCAGGTTGTCCCACGTGGGGCTCTCACTTTTAATCCCCATTTTACAGATGAGGTAACTGAGGCACAGAGAAGTTACGTGACTTGCCCAAGGTCACACAGTTGGCTGTTAAAGAGGGCAAGAGCTGTGTGGCCTAGTGGAATGAGAGCATCTGGGAGTCAAAGGATTTGAGTTCTAGTCCCAGTTTCGCCACTTGCCTTCTGTGTGACCATGGGCAAATCACTTTCTGTGCCTCAGTTTCCGCATCTGTGAACTTGGTGTGAAATGCTTCTTCTCCCTCCCCTTTAGATTATGAGCCCCATGTGGGGGGGACTGAATCTGACCTGATTATCTTATACCACAGTGCTTAGTACAATACTTGGAATATAATAAGCAGTTAAAAAAATGTGTCATTATTATTACTATTCCACCAGCTATCCTTTGGTGCCAGGGCCAGAGATAAAACACAGAAAGTTAGAACACATTTGACAAGTGGACTACCCCAGTATAGGAGAATTGCTTTGGTTTTATGTTCTTATGTTTTGAAGTCCAGTATTGTGAAGGTCCTATTTGCCATAATGGTGCTGGAGTTTTTTTTTCTGCATCACTGAAGCAATATACCACAATGGTTGTAACTTCAGATGCAGATAAACTCCTCCCTCTGGAATGAACTTTACAGGGTGAAGGTGTTAATGCATTCAATCATATTTATTGAGCACTTACTGTGTGCAGAACACTGCACTAAGCGCTTGGGGGAGTACAATACAACAAATAAACAGACACGTGAAATTTAAAGCACCACCCCACCCTCTAACTGTGGAAGTATCTCAAGGCCCAGTTCTGGGTCCCCTTCTATTGTTTAACCACACCTGTACCCTCGGAGAACACATTCGCTCCCATTCATTTATTCAGTCGTATTTATTGAGCACTTACTGTGTGCAGAGCACTGTACTAAGCTCTTGAGAAGTACAAGTCAGCAACATATAGAGACGGTCCCTGCCCAGTAACGGGCTCAGAGTCTAGAATGGCTTCAACTACCATCTGTACGTGGATGATACCCAACTTACCTCTCTAGCTCTAACCTCTCTCCTTCTGTGCAGTCTAGCATTTCTTCCTGCCTTCAGGACAACTCGACTTTGGATGTCCCATTGACACCTCAAACTTAACCTGTCCAAAATAAAACTTCTCCTCTTCCCACTCAAACTTGATTCTCCCCTCGACTTTCCTATCATGCATACACCACCATCCTCCCCAGCTCATAGGCGCTTAGTGCAGTGCTCTGCACACAGTAAGCACTCAATAAATATGATTAAATGAATGAATACCTTAGCACTATTCTCAGTTCATTCATTCTTTCATTCAATCATATTTATTAATGATAATAATAATAATAATGGCATTTATTAAGCACTTACTGTGTGCAAAGCACTGTTCTAAGCGCTGGGGAGGTTACAAGGTGATCAGGTTGTCCTACAGGTGGCTCACAGTCTTAATCCCCATTTTACAGATGAGGTAACTGAGGCACAGAGAAGTTAAGTGACTTGCCCAAAGTCACACAGCTGACAATTGGCGGAGCCGGGATTTGGACCTATGACCTTAGTGCTTACTGTGTTCAGAGCACTCTACTAAATGCTTGGAAAGTATAATTCAGCAATAAAGAGAGACAATCCCTTCCCACACCGGGCTTACAGTCTCCGTCAGTCAACCCACATATTCAGTGTCACCAAATCCTGTTGGTTCTTCCTTCACATGTCTAAAATCTACCCTTTCCTCTCCATCCAAACTACTGATTCAAGCACTTATAATATCCCACCTTGACTAAAGCATCAGCCTCCTCCCTGACCTCCCTGCCTCCAGTCAGTCCCCATTTCAGACAATATTTCAGTCTGCTGCCAGTATAATGTTTTCTAAAAAACGCATTCAGTCCAACTCTCCCATCCCTCAAGAACTTCCAGTAGTTGTCCGTCCACCTTTCTGCATCAAACAAAAACTCCTTACAATCAACTTTAAGGTACCCAATCCGCTTTCTCCTTTGTACCCTACCTCAGTGATAATCTACTACAACCCAGACTGCATTTCACTCTTCTAATGCCAACCAACTCACTGTACCTCAGCCTCATCTATCTCACTGCCAACTCCTTGCCCATATCCTCTTTCTTGTCTGGAACTCCCTCCCCATTCGTATCTAACAGAACACCACTCCCCCCACCTTCCAAGCCATCCTAAAATCACATCTCCTCCAGGAGGCCCTTCCTGACGAACCTCTCTTTTTCCCTGCTACCTTTCCCTTCTGCATCTCCTCTCTACTTGGATCTGTGCTCTCTAAGCCCTTGATAGTCACCCCACTTTCAGCCCCACAGCACTTATGTCCATACCTATAATTGATTTTAATGTCTGTCTCCCCCTCTAGACTGTAAGTTCCTTGGTATTTATTGAATGCTCCCATTTCCAAGACCCCCCAATTCCCTAAGATATTGGCAGTAAATGTGTGTAAAGTATCCTCGAGACAGGGCAGAGAGCGACTCACCGGTGCCATTGGGAAATTGAGGAGGAACATAACCGGGTATAAGTGGAGCTGACCGCCTGTTAATTGACCTGAGGCCTCACTCTTGTGAACAAACATGCACAGTGGTAAAGGTGATTATTTTTAAATACCAAGTGATGCATTTTAATGGTCATGCCAAACACATGTAACATACAGGTGCTCGCACAAGTCTATGCAGTAGCTGTGTAAACTGATAGGGAATTGTTCTGATGACTTGACACCTGTCCACATGTTTTGTTTTGTTGTCTGTCTCCTTCTTCTAGACTGTGAGCCTGTTGTTGGGTAGGGACCACCTCTGTATGTTGCCAACTTGTACTTGCCAAGTGCTTAGTACAGTGCTCTGCACACAGTAAGCGCTCAATAAATATGATTGAATGAATGAATGAAATGTTTGACATCGCTCTGCCCTCAGGCCACTCCACATGAACTGCAGGAGATCAAAATGTGAGCCTGGGAAGGGGTCTTTGGGGTCCTCGATCCTCTCCATCTGTGGAGCTGGCAGCCAGTTTGCAGAGAAGGCTCTTTCAGCAGAGGTCTGGCAAGGAACCCAGACAACAAAGTCACCTCGGTTCACACAACACTTGAATGCGTCTCTTGGAGACGGATAATTTAGCTTCGATCTAGGCCAGGTCATGAGACCAACAGCTCCTTTGGCAAATGGGCAAGAGAGCGAGTAGCTGCTCGGGGTTCTGGCTAGGAAAGACCACAGTCAGAGGTGACAGTCTGGGCATCAACAAAGGACAAAAAAATAAGGATGTGACTGATATCTCCGGCCACTGCCCTGGATATGTGTGATGCGCATAAGTACAGAATTAAGTACAGAATTTGTACTTAATACAGGAATTAGCTTGGTCTAGTGGAAAGAGCACAGGCCTGGATTCTAAATCCCAGTTCTACTTGCCTACTGCGTGACTTGGACAAGTCACTTAAAATCTCTGTGGCTCCATTGCCTCTCTGTAAAATGAGAATATAAGGCCCATTCTCCCTCTCTCTTAGACTTAGAGCCCCATGTGGGACAGGGACTGTGTCTAATTTACTTATATTGTATCAGCCCTGGTGCTTCATAAAATGCTTGGCACAGGGTAAGTACTTAATCATAATAATAATAATAATGCCATATATTAAGTGCTTACTATGTGCAAAGCAAGTACTTAGTAAATGTCACAATTACTAGTATTATACAAGGTATTCTATACGTATCTGAAACTCAAACTAGTTCCAACACATATGCAACATTTCTGAAGGGTTTATGTTGGAATAGAGTTCTGGCCATATTCTTTCATTTAGCTACATCAGGTTCCCAACTGTAGGAAATGGCCATCTGTAGTTCAATCCGTAGTCTAATTAAAATTATATCCACATCTGATTGCCATTCTATCTACATCCACATCCGCATTCCCTTGGGAACAGGGGAAATTGTGGCTAAGCTCAGAAGATTGTGTATCAACCCATCTAGGTTTGGATATACACAGATAAGGTCAGCAGTAAAGCAAAGTGGCAGACATTTTGCTCTTTTTGCCTTTCCTTGGCTGCTCCCCATGTTCCTGAAGTTAAAAATTCATGACTAACTGCATTTACAATTTTCTCCAGAGCTTATTTCCACCCCAAGAAAGTAAAAGGAGACTCAAGTAATCAGCCAGAGAACTCAATCAATCATATTTATTGAGCACTTAGAGTATGCAGAGCACTGAACTACCATTCTATATTCTATCCCTTTCAGACTAGGAGATTAACAATAGTTCAGAATGGCCTGGACTAGATACACTTGTCATATTGTGGCTTGACTACTGCATCAGTTTCCACACTTATCTCCTGTCTGTGGGTCCTCCCTTCTATAATATTAACAATCATATTGTTAATTAGCACTTACTATATTCCAAAGACCATCAAAGAGCTGGGGATAGTTGGGATAATTGGGATAGGCAGAGTCCCTGCCCATCATGGACTTCAGCAAGGGAAGCAGTATGGTCTACTGGATAGTGGGAGTCAGAAGGACGTCGGTTATAATCCCCGCTCTGCCACTTGTCTGCTGTAGGACCTTGGACACGTCACTTCACTTCTCTGTGCCTTGGTTACCTCATCTGTAAAATGGGGATTAATTCCCTGAGCCCCACATAGGACATGGACCGTGTCCAACCTGACTAGCTCAAATCTACCCCAGTGCATAGAAATTTAATGGACTCTTGACTGTGTTTTGTGCAGTTTAAGTTTGAACCAATATAGAGTGATTAAATATTGTCTTAATGAACTAGTTTCAGAGTGCTAAGAGACAGCAGGTGTGCCCAAATTCCATCAAACAAAATACTTAGTATTTATTGGTACACTGTCCTCCTTAGATAATAGATGCAATTCTGAATCTGATATAGTTCATCTGGTACCAAGATGGGGAATGTTAATCACCATTTTCTGCAGGCTGTGTGCGATTCTGGGGATTTGCTGGTTTTAGCTCTCTTGGTTCAGTTGAAAACATCTGTCAGATGTGAGTCTTAATACAATGAGTTGGGAAGCTCAATTATCGTGTTCTTGTTCAAAAGTTTATCATGTGGTTTAGACCAAATTGCCCATTGGGTTCCTGTTTTTTTCTGCAAAGATTGATTCACCTGAGATCATATTCATTCACTCATTCAATCGAATTTATTGAGCGCTTACTGTGTGCACAGCACTGTACTAAGCATTTGGAAAGTACAATTTAGCAATAAAGAGAGACAAACCCTGCCCACACCAGGCTTAGAGTCTAGAAGGTGGGATAGCAAAACATGTAAACAGGCATCAATATAAATAAATAGTATTATTCATTCAATGGCATTTATTGAGCACATTGTGTGCACAGCACTGTAGTTAGCACTTGGGAAGTACAAATTGGCAACACATAGAAATGATCCTTACCCAACAACGAGCTATATACATCAAAACAAGTAAACAGGCATCATTATAAATAGAATTATAGATAAGTACACACACACACATATATACTTATATATACCTGGTGCTTTGCAGGGGCAGGAAGAGGGGATTAGAGCAAAGGGAGTGAATTGGGTGACGTGGAGGGGAGGGGGAGCTGAGGAAAAGGGGGACTTAGTCTGGAAAGGCCTTTTGGAGGAGGTGAGCCTTCATTAGGACTCTGAAGGGGGTAAGTGTGATTCAGGCTTGTCCTCTAGCTTCTATTCATCGTTTTGTGAAGCGCTACTTATTCATTGTGACACATCACGAAGTTCTGTCTCTCTGCTGATGTAGCTTAATGGGGAGATTGATTTGCAACGGGGAGGAATAGTCTTCAGGGATATCTGTTCTGCCTGTTGTGTAAACGACAAAGCAGTTTGAAGGCAGTCATTTGTTAAGCACTCACTCTATGGCAAGCACTGTAATAATAATAATAATAATAATGATAGTAATAATTATGGTACTGTAATAAGCACTGGGGTAGTTATGAGCTAATCCGGTTGAACACAGCTCCTGTCCTACACAGGACTCAAAGTTTTAATTTCCATTTCACAAATGAGGTAACTGAGGCCCAGGGATGTGAAGTGACTTTCCCAAGGTCACACAGCAGACAAGTGGCAGAGGCAGGATTAGAACCCAAGTCCTTATTATTCCCAGAACCGGCCTCTATCCACTCGTACAGGACTTCAGAATACAGTTTAAGTAATCTAATAAATACAATCTAATAAATACGGTTGAATGAATAAGCGGGAGGGAGAACAGATATTTAATCTGCATTTTACAGACGAAGAAACTGAAACAGAGAGAAGTGACTTGCCCAAGGTCATAAAGCATGTAAGTGGATGACTATGGGCATTTTGACTTCCAGGGCTGTGTTCTTTTTACTAGACAATGCGGCTTCTCTTATAGTATTTATTAAGCATGCATTGTATTGTGTCGGGAAAAAAGTATTCACGTGGGAAGTAGACATGGATCCTCTCCCTTGAGGGGCTCTGGGTTCACAGTCCTTCTAAGGATTTTGACTTTACTCTTTACTCTTTAATCTCCCCCTCTCCATCCCCCCCACCTTACCTCCTTCCCCTCCCCACATCACTTGTGTATATGTATATATGTTTGTACGTATTTACTACCCTTTTATTTATTTATTTATTTATTTGTACATATTTATTTAATTTATTTTGTTAATATGTTTTGTTTTGTTGTCTGTCTCCCCTTTCTAGACTGTGAGCCCGCTGTTGGGTAGGGACCGTCTCTATATGTTGCCAACTTATACTTCCCAAGTGCTTAGTACAGTGCTCTGCAAACAGTAAGTGCTCAATAAGTACGACTGAATGAATGAGCAGTTACAATATTCATTCATTCAATCGTATTTATTGAGCACTTACTGTGTGCAGAGCACTGTACTAAGCGCTTGGGAAGTACAAGTTGGCAACATATAGAGATGGTCCCTACCCAACAGTAGCTTTAAACTGACACTCTAAAATAGCCTCATAGTTGATAAAGCTTTCCCATGTGAGAGAAAGGGAACATATAGACTCAATGAAAGAAAGACTAGTTTATGTGTGAGGTTAAAACCTCATTGTACTTTTATGGAGCCATATGTTCTCTTGCTCTTGTTTTACCAGATAGGGTTTAAAGTTATAGCTTCAAGGTTTTATTTTTTTATTTACTTACACCGTAATTATATGTATTAGAGTTTTCCACAGGAAAAGTCCTTGCATATTCCAAACTGTAAGGTGTTGGTAGAGCTGGGTTGAAGTTCCTATTGGAAGCAGAATTGTTTCCAAGGAGGTAGGAGGCTTCAAATCTTCACCTTTTTTCAATCATTTAATCAATGGTATTTGCATTTCCCAGCATCCTCTGGGATAGGGACATGGAAGCGAACAATTGGGGTTTAACAGGAATTCAGCCAATTAGCAGAACAGGTAGAGGTTTTGAATTCAAGAGAGGGACCATGTGTGACTCACTTTTTCCTCCCTCTGCTGCTTCCATCCATTTGGTGGGCTGTAAGTACACCTGCTTAGTCCCAAAATACCTACCTGCGACTTTAGGTTTTATGTGCTTTTTGAAGCTCTCTTTTCTAAGGCTGTTTCAGTATCCAAGTCTTTTGTGGTGGATTAAGATAGGTTGGAGAGGACATGAATTTTAGTCTGGTTCCTCTGATAATAACCCTAATTTATAGGGTTTTACAAATGCAGTGCATTTGAAGAATTTGGAATCTAACAGAAGGTAAAAAATTGCAAGCAGAGAATCTTGGGGAAGGGTGGAGAAATAACTCAAATGCACATTAAGAATCTGGGATATGATTAAAACAAACATTTTCAATTTTTTTAACCTCAAGAGATTGTACTATCCTAATATACATTAACAATCTGTGCATAAAATTTAGGTTTAAATATAATGCGTTAGTATGACTAGAGTCCGAAGATGTTTTAATACAGCTATTCCATGAAATGGCTCCTGACCTGCTTTCCCATTTTCTTGTTACAGAATATTTGCAAAACACCTCTATCGACTGTTTAGTTCAACAAATATACAAGGAAATCTTTTTCTCTGTATGACTGCAATGAATACTCTCTCAGCAACAAAAAGAAAAAAATATGGGCAAAGAATGTTAACCACATGACTGAAAAAAATCTTATTTGGAAGGTTTTATTTTCCTGCTGGAACTTCCTAGGATTCATACAGACCTTCTTTCTCCTGATTCCTGAGAGCAGCTGAAATGACTTTAAGAGGAACTGGTGGTAGGATTATTTTCGTGTGTCTCCCCACTGCACTGCTAGTTTCTTAATGGCAGGAATCATGTCTCCTAATTGCATACTTTCCCAAGTGTATGCTCAGTACAATGCTCTGCAAATAGGTGTCAAATACTTTCGATTGATAAAGGTGTCATGCCTCTGAAGTAAATGAGCCATGGGAGAGGGTTTATTCATAAACCATCACTGTACAGTAGATTAAAAATGCATATCATAACCAGAGTAGAATGATTTGTAGGCATTTCCCCAACTTTGAGAAGGGGCCGTGATTTTAAGTGTTAATGGTTTTTTCTTAAAATTAAGAACACCTGTGTGCATTTTAGTGGACACACCTGGCAATTTCCCTGTCTTCATTAGAAGGCTTTTCTATCACTTCCTTGGATGGGATTAAATCATTTGGTTTACCTTTGTGAGAAGCTCTAAAGTGAGTTTTCCTGCTCCATCTCTGGAGGTTGGCTGAGAAAGTACCCTCTCTCTGCTCTGAAAATCTTCTCCCCTTTGGTAAACCCCCTGAAGTTGCTTGAGTAATCACCGGTTCAGGAAAACCCACTCTCTTCTTAAAGAAAATAAGAAAAAGCAGTCTTTCAGGAGGGACAGAGAAACCGGCTGGGTTTCTTCATCTTTCCCTAGTAGCACACAAACAGACCCAGTCGTCTTTTGACCTCTTCTGCTGAATTAGGGAGCCAAGGGAGAAGCTCACAGTTTGACAGATGACGGGACCTCTGTGGACTTGAATGAGCATTTTCAGGGATAATTATTTTTCAAAAAGCATTCTGAATGTCTGGCAGTTTTGGAATAAATGTGATACTTCTCTCAGGGCACTTAAGGCAACCTTGTAGGCAGGGTGAAAAGTATTGCTCTGTCCACATTTGATTTGGCACATAAAATTTTCAGTAGTCCTTCCCCTACCAAACAAGGTAGCTCCAGTGGTGTAACTAAGTGCAGGAGGTTGAAATGGAGACCTGGACAACCTATTTTAGTTTCCATTTTTAATTTCTTCCAGCCCCATAGCAGCAGGATACATTGTATGACTGGGCCAGGATTTGGATGAGTCTCTTTAAGCATGTGTCTACCCAGACGAGAGAAGCCCTTTTTTATGATGGTTGTTAAACACTTATATGTCAAAACATTGTTCTAATCCCCGAGGTGGATACAAGCTGATGGGTTGGACATAATCCCTTTCCCATATGGGGCTCACAATCCATAGAAGGGAGAACAGGAGAAAGGAAGTATAAAGAAATTAAGTGACTTGCCCAAGGTCACACAGCAAGCATTTACCAGAACTGGGATTAGAACACAGGTTCTCTGATTCCCAGGCCTGTGCTCTTTCCATTAGGCCATGCTGCTTCTCCTATGTCCATACCTCTCCAGCATAGTCACAGAGGCAAAGGGGGATGAGCTCTCTCTCTCCCCCCTCTCTTTTTTTCACTCTCTCTTTTTCTTTCTCTCTTTTTCATTCTCTCTCTCTTTTTCTTTATCTCTCTCTATCTCTCTTTCTTTCTCTCTCTTTTTCTTTCTTTCTCTCTCTCTCTCTCTCTCTCTCTCCCCCCCCCCCCCCCCCCCCCCACAGTGGGCTAAAGCTAATCCTTCTCCTGACCGTAGAGAATAAGTTGGAATGCAAATGGCAGCTAAAAAAAATATTTAGTCAATCGTATTTATTGAGTGCTAACTACATGCAGAGCCAATAACGAGCTTAGTCTAGAAGATTTTCTTAATGATGTGTATATAGCTATAATCATATTTATCTATTTTGATGGCATTGATGCCTGTCTACCTGTTTTGTTGTCTGTCTTCCCCTTCTAGACTGTGAGCCCGTTGTTGGGTAGGGACCATCTCTATAAGTTGCTGATTTGTACTTTCCAAGCACTTAGTGCAGTGCTCTGCACACAGTAAGCACTTAATAAATACGATTGAATGAAGGAAAAGAATAGGAACTTTCACTCTTCTAGCTCTCCTTCCTCCCCAGGCTTGACAGCACTTCCTTATGCAGGGGTTCCATTAAATTGTTGGACCCAATCTGGTTCTGCCTCGGGGTTGGACATTATCTCCAGCTGTGCTTAACCAGACAGGCAAGGACTACAGTCATCATCTCCTTACTGGTTTAATCTCTCCCCAGTTTTCCACCTTAAATACAGCTGCATGGCTCATCTCTGTGAACTGCTGTCATTCATTCAGTCATATTTATTGATAGCTTACTGTGTGCAGAGCACTGTACTAAGCACTTGGGAAGTACAAGTCGGCAACATATAGAGACAGTCCCTACCCAACAACAGGCTGTTTGCAGAGTGCAGTATAATAGAGTTGGTAGACATGTTCCCTGCCCACAATGAGTTTACAGTCTAGTCTACACCACTCATCTGTTCCAAGACAACCAGTTGCCCATTTCCTTTCACAGAAAACACAACCCTGTGACCACTGGCTAGAAAACAGTCTGGTGACTGGCTCTCTGTTACCAATTACTGTTGTGTTTTCACTTCCTCAAGCAAGCCTCCTATTCCTGCTCCTTTCATAATAAAAAAAACCCTTAATAAAGACATCTCCTCCAGGAGGCACTCCATGATTAATCCCAAACCAAGCTCCAGGAAATGTCACCTCATTGATTGATCTCATACAGGAGAAGCAGCGTGGCTCAGTGGAAAGAGCCCGGGCTTTGGAGTCAGAGGTTATGGGTTCAAATCGCGGCTCTGCCACTTATCAGCTGTGTGACTTTGGGCAAGTCGCTTAACTTCTCTGGGCCTCAGTTACCTTATCTGTAAAATGGGGATGAAGACTGTGAGCCCCCCGTGGGACAACCTGATCACCTTGTTAACCTCCCCAGCGCTTAGAACAGTGCTTTGCACATAGTAAGCGCTTAATAAATGCTATCATTATTATTATCATTATACTGAACTTTACTGCTTATTTACTGATGATGATTTTAACGTATCTACTGTTGATCTTCATTCATTCATTTAATCATATTTATTGAGCACTTACTGTGTGCAGAGCATTGTACTAAGTGCTTGGAAAGTACAATTCAGTGACAGATAGAGACAATCCCTACCCAACAATTGGCTCACAGTCTAGAAGAACGACGATAAAACTTCTTGAGCTCCAGGTAACCAGTACAGGTATATCCACAATACAACCATATACCTCTATACTGTAAGCTCCTTGTAGGCAGGAAACATTCCTACCGACTCTGTTATAGTGTACTTTCCCAAGTGTTCAGTACAGTGCTTGGCACACAATTAATGCTAAATAAATATGATTGATTAATATGTTCCTCATACTGCCTCAACCTCTTCGCTGACCTCCCTGTTTGATGTCTCTCCCCACTCCAGTCCATAGTTCATTCTACTGCCTAGATCATTTTTCTAAAAAAAGTTCAGTCCACCTCTCCCCACTCTTCAAGAACCTCCAATAGCTGTCCATCCATCTCTGCAGCAAAGAATAACTGTTTTACCATCAGCTTTAAAACACTCATTCAGATCACCCCCTCCTACTTTACCTTGCTGACTTCCTATTACAACCCAATTCTTGCATTTTTCTCCTCTACACCAACCTATTTATTGTCTCTCAATCTCACCTATCCCTCCACTGACTCCTTGCTTATGTCCTCTCTCTGGCATGATATCTCCTCCCCTTTCATATATGACAGACACCACTCTCCCCACCTTCAAACCCTTATTAAAATCACATCTCCTCCAAGATAACTTCCCTAAGCCCCCTCCTCCCTCTATCTCTTATAATAATAATAATAATAATAATGATGGCATTTGTCAAGCACTTACAATGTGCAAAGCACTGTTCTAAGCACTGGGGGGATACAAGGTGATTAGGTTGTCCCACATGGGGCTCACAATCTTAATCCCCATTTTACAGATGAGGTAACTGAGGCTCAGAGAAGTGAAGTGACTTGCCTAAGGTCACACAGCAGACATGTGGCAGAGCCAGGATTTGAACTCATAACCTCAGACTCCCAAGCCCGGGCTCTTTCCACTGTGCCATGCTGCTCTTCTGAGTTATCTATGCACTAGGATCTCTATGTACCCTTTATGCACTTGATATTCTCCCCACAGAATTTATGTACATATGGATAATTTCTTTTACTGTCTGTTTCCCCCTCTAGACTGTAAGCTCCTTCTGGGAAAGGAATGTATCTGCTAACTCTATTGTATCATACTCTGCCAAGCACTTGAAGGAGCAGCGTAGCTTAGTGGAAAGAGCATGGGCTTGGGAGTCAGAGGTCGTGGGTTCTAATCCTGGCTCCGCCACTTGTCAGCTGTGTGACTTTAGGCAAGCCATTTAACTTCTCTCTGTCTCAGTTACCTCATCTGTAAAATGGGGATTAAGACTGAGCCCCACGTGGGACAACCTGATTACTTTGTATCTACCCCAGTGCTTAGAACAGTGCTTGACACATAGTAAGTGCTTAACAAATACCATCATTATTATTATTATTATTATTATTACTTCATACATTGTTGTGCTCATTATATACCATTGATTGCATAGGATACATTTTCCAGTAGTCTTACATGCAATTTCTTAAGTTGCAATCTAACAGCATGACGCTGGATCTTGTTAGGGAGTAAAAATAGTAGTGTAAATCTCATTTATTCTGTCAGAAAAAAGTGGTGCAGCCTGACAGTGGGCCACAAAATTCTCTAGTTGCTGGTTCCCTCTTACCAATTACTGCCGTGTTGTGGGAAAATATACCATATGTTTTAGTTGTTCACAGTTTATCAATCGGTGGTATTTAGTGAGCACTTACTGTGTGCAGAGCACTCTACTAAGCACTTAGAAGAATATGATACATATCTCTTCTGCCCTTCTTTGTTCTCTTGTTCCTAGGGGCTTTTGTATTTTTTTGAAGTATGAACTTGGCATCCTTCTCCTTCCCTGACTCCCCACACACGCGATCCAGGGCAGTACGTGTTCTGCTCCTGGTAGAAACCCAATAAAATCTGCTGTAGCTGATAGGGAAGCCATCACCACTCGGGAGTTGGGGGCACTGGCTTCCAGCCCTAGGTGGGCTCCCGACCACTGCAGCGGGACAACCAGGTGTCTATTAGAGAAGCAGCATGGCTCAGTGGAAAGAGCACGGGCTTTGGAGTCAGAGGTCATGGGTTCGAATCCCGGCTCCACCACATGTCTGTTGTGTGACCTTGGGCAAGTCACTTAACTTCTCTGAGCCTCAGTTACCTCATCTGCAAAATGGGGATTAAGACTGTGAGCCCCACGTGGGACAACTTAATCACCTTGTATCCCCCCAGCGCTTAGAACAGTGCTTTGCACATAGTAAGTGCTTAACAAATGCCATTATTATTATTATTATTATTATTATTATTAGCTGTCACTGCTGTAGAAAGGTGCAGTGCAGGAACATCCCATGCTGATTGTATGCTCCTAGGCCTCTGACAGTCATCGTCTCCTTCTGCCCTCCCTCAACCCGATCAATCAATCAGTGGTATTTATTGAGCATTTACTATGTGCAGAACATTGTACTAAGTGTTTGGGAGGGTGCCGTACAGTGGAGTTGGTAGAAATGTACCCCTGCCAATCTGGGAACCTCCCTCTAGAAGAGCATCTAGATTAACAACAAACCATTCATTTCATTCATTCAGTTGTATTTATTGAGGGCTTACTCATCATCGTCATCATCAATCGTATTTATTGAGCGCTTACTGTGTGCAGAGCACTGTACTAAGCGCTTGGGAAGCACAAGTTGGCAACATATAGAGACAGTCCCTACCCAGCAGTGGGCTCATACTCGGTGCAGAGCACTGCACTAAGCCCTTGGGAAAGTACAATACAACAATGAACAGACACATTCCCTGCCCACAATGAGCTTACAGTCCAAAGATAATTGTGGTATTTGTTAAGTGCTTACTAGGTGCCAGGCACTGTACTAAGCACTAGGATGGGTACAAGCAAATCGGGTGGGACACAGTGGGGCTCACAATCTCAATCCCCCTTTTACAGATGAGGTAGCTGAGGCCCAGAGAATTGAATTGACTTACCCAAGGTTACAACAGCAGACAAGTGGTGGTGCTGGGATTAGATTGCAGTAGTATATGTTAATCTCTTGCTTAACTTTCAGGTAGATAAAATACAATAAGGTCAGACAATATTCCATCTCACATAGTATTCCAGTCTAATAGAGAGATAGTACAGAAATCTTTTGGGGGTGCGTCAGGGAAGGTCAGGGAATCAATCAATCAATCGTATTTATTGAACGCTTACTGTGTGCAGAGCACTGTACTAAGCGCTTAAAGGAGGAGGAGGCTTTCCAGCGGCAGACAAAAAGTCACTCAGGATATTTTGAAGTGTCCCATCATCTGTGGTTCAGAGGAAAGCTGCCTCATCTGTCTTCTCTTTCCCCTCTTCTTCCATAGGTCCCACGAGGCACCTCTCTCTGTTGGGCCCAGTCTGACTGAAGTCCTGGCAGTTGTGTGGAAGAAAGCAATGCTCTTCCAAAAAGTGAGTATTTGGTGGAGGGGAGGACTCAAAACCTCTTATTTGTACCAGTTGGATTTTTGGAGTGTGGTCTTTCTGCTCAGACACTAACTTTAAGCCTAAGAAATGGAGGGCAGGGGCAGCGTGGCTCAATGGAAAGAACACGGGCTTTGGAGTCAGAGTTCATGGGTTCAAGCCCTGATTCCACCAATGGTCAGCTGTGTGACTTTGGGCAAGTCACTTAACTTCTCAGGGCCTCAGTTACCTCATCTGTAAAATGGGGATTAAGACTGTGAGCCCCACATGAGACAACGTGATCACCTTGTAACCTCCCCAGTGCTTAGAACAGTGATTTGCACATAGTAAGCGCTTAACAAATGCCATTATTATTATTATTATTATTATTCTTAAAGGGGTGAGGGTAAGGATGTCTGTGAAATTCCTATGTTTCAAAAGACGCAACTTTTTTTTTGGTGATTAAGTGCAATTTTGTCCTTCTGAAAGAGTTGAACAAACTATACATTTCTCATCACTTTAACAGTTGCATGACTAGGCAATATAACCTGCCTATATAGTGGTAAAATTAATTGAGTAAATAGGCACAAAACCCCCAGGAAGCAGCGTGGCCTAGTTGAAAAAGCTAAGGCTTATGAGTCAGAGATTGTGGGTTCTAATCCTAGCTCCGCTGCTTGTCTGCTGTGTGACCTTGGTTAATCAATCAATCAATCATATTTATTGAGCGCTTACTGTGTGCAGAGCACTGTACTAAGCACTTGGGAAGTACAAGTTGGCAACATGTATAGACAGTCCCTACCCAACAGTGGGCTCACAGTGTGACTTTGGGCAAGTCACTTAACTTCTCTGTGCCTCAATTACCTCATCTATAAAATGGGGATTAAGACTGCGATCCCCAAGTAGGACAACCTGATTACCTTTTATCTACCCCAGGGCTTAGAACAGTATTTTCCCAAGCACTTAGTACAGTTCTCTGCACACAGTAAACGCTCAATAAATACGATTGAATGAATGAATGAATGAATGCTGGCACTTAGTAAGCACTTAACGAATACCATCATTTCTATTATTATGTGCCATTAACTTTATGCCATTGTCTCTAATGGATAAAGCATTCTACTTGACACCAAACTGTTCTCGAGCTTCAAATGCACACGTGAGTCTTGTTGTTTCTAACCTTAAGACTTGCGTATCCTCTCTACCAGAGCTTGATAGCAGAAAGTTCCACCAAAATCTGAAGACTCAATACAGCCTTTACTATTGTTCTCCTATTGGAGCCAGAATGAAAAAGAAGCATGACACATATCAGAATCAGGCCAAATTAGGAGCTAGATTCAAATTTCAGGGAGCCCAGTAGCTTTAATATCTGGAAACAATGTTTGGACTTTAAAGAGAAGTTTATACTGGGCAATAGAGGGAACAGGAGTGTATGCTCTCCATAAACCGGAGGTCTTGAAAGTTAAAAGTGTTGTAATTGAATCTACTTGACAATCAGTCCCAGTAAAATTCAGTCCAGGAGTTTTATGCCAGATGACAGCCTTTTTAAAAATTAAAGTCCATGAATAAAATACATTTGAAGAGTTTGAGTAATTGTACTTTGAAGTTAGTGTGATTATGATAGGTAAAAAATATTTTCCCCCAAATGGAAAACTCTTGATAGTTTTATGTGGTTTTAGAAATCACAAGGGGGCAGCCTTTTACTAAATACTTTAGCAAACAGGGCAGAGACAGAAAATGGCATAATTAGAAATTTAGAATGGAATTCTCATTGGGATGATAATTTCTATTAGTAAGAAGTAATCCCTAATTGCAAAACAAAAGCAGATTTAAATATGTGGACTGTCAACAAGAGTTTAATTTATATCAATATGATGCTCTGTTTTCACCTTAAATGCTCTGAAAATTTAAGTAGATTTACCGCAAGATTGAGACCATTGGTATGACTGTTATGAAATACCTTATTACTACTCTGACTGACAAAATGTGCTTGTGATGCTCCTTTTTTAAAAAATTTGTTGTCAAATTGTAATATCGATCTTAATCTTTCCTTTCATCTTTAGATCATTAATGCATGATTAAATTATACTTGGGCTTAGACCATTAAGATAAACATGTATTTTCTTTTCTTTCCCCCAGCCTCCCGAAAATATTTTATTCCATTGATCTTCACAATGTTAAACTTTGGTTCCAAGTGGGATTTTAATTTGGTTCCAAGTGGGATTTTAAGTTGCAGATGAAATTTTCCCTCAACGTTTTATCTTCCTCTTGGTGATTTTTTTTTCCAACCCTGGTACATCACCACAAAATGATCAGGTTGTAATTGTACTTTATCATACTTACCTGCCAGGTGTTTTGAACCACAAGAAGTTTCAAAGACCTGGCCCCTGCTCATCACAAATTTACAATCTAAGGAGAAAAAGGCAAGAACAAATAAGCATCACAATAGAGATAAAATGCCACAAATGACAGCATGATATAAACTTAGAGATGCAAACTTGGGCTGATAATACTTTTGAGTGTCTCCAGCCAGGTGGGGTTTAAGCTAGAAAGACTGTCAGGAAATATTGAGAATTTCATGACCTCTAAGGATGTTGTGGAATTTCCTGGTGTATCTGGAGCAAACTGTATCCTTTATGCACTTGGCAACCATATCTCTGCCTTTATTCAGTCAGTTGTATTTATTGAGTGCTTACTGAGTGCAGAACACTGTACTAAATGCTTTGGAGAGTACAATATAATAGAGTTGGTAGACTTGTTCCTTGCCCCCAGTGATGAGCTCGAAAAATGGATAATCACCGTGAACTCGCATATTTGTTCTGGTACAATCTTGGTAAAAGTTCAAACCAAAGGAAGAGACATTTAATAAATGTCATTACTATTATTATCAAGCACTTACTATGTGCCAAACACTTTTTAAAATGTGGGTTAGATACAAGACAATCAGTTGAGACACAGTCCCTGTCCCACATGAGGCTGACAGTCTAAGTAGGAGGGAGAACATGAATTTCCATTTTGCAGATGGAACAACTTAGTTGGAATGTTTTAAAATTATTTAACTTTTTTGACCTTTTTTCCCCCCATTCATAAAATACCAATGCTAGAAATTAGCATTATACTTGTTTTTCCTGAGATATATTTTATTACAAACTTGGATTGACTAAAACCTGCATCATTATCTACTTGGTCTTTGATGGGTAAAATGTTGTGACACATATTGACATTTTTACACATAAAAACATTGAGGAAGTAAGTAGTGCAGAGACCTGTCTTAAAGTTACTAGCAAGTTAGTGGCACACCTAGAAAAACATTCAAATCTTCTGACACTCTCTGGTCTGTACTGGATCTATTCTAATGTACTTTTTTAACTTTAATACTCCTAAGTGGTCAGTAGCTATTAATGAGATACATTTTTTATATTTTCTAATCATATTCTTCTTTTAAGCTCTCTTTTCCCTGACTCCAACTCCCTTCCATGTCATCTGTGCACAAGATCTGGACATTTGATATTTCATTTGATATTCCATTTGACATTTGATATGTCCCCTTTGGACATTTGATATTCCCACCCTCAGTCCCACAGCACTTACACAAATACCTGTAAATTATTTGTTTGTATAAATGTCTGTCTCCCCTTCTAGACTGTATGCTCACTGTGGGCAGAGAATGTGTCTACCAGTTCTGTTGTATTGCACTCTCCCAAGTGTTTAGACCAATGCCCTGCGCACAATGAGCTCTCGATAAGTACCATTAATTGATTTAGGTGTCCTCAATTCATTTCTGTAAGTAGGAGTTTGACATTGTTTTATAAACTATTTTTTAGGATTATAAATATTGTCCAGCCAATCACATGTACATTGAAATCTTCCACCACTAGAACTTGGCTGGTAATATTCAACAGGCCAATGTTCCCAGTAATTCTACACACAACAGGATGTCCTATTTTAATCAGGATGGTCTCTAATTCAACCCTTGTCCTTCAAGGTTGCTGCAGGGGGAGAAGAACTTCAGCAAAGTCAGGGTGGGCAATCCAGTGAAGTTTGAATTTGGTAGATATTTTATGGGTTCTGTGAGCATGTGCACAGTTTGCAGGAATATATACTGGCCAGAAATATTAATTTGGATATATTTGGATATATTTATAGAGTGGTCCAAAATGAGATACTAGAAAGAATTAGGTATACACACTGTATAGAGAAAAATTAGAGATGTTGGAATAATAATAATAGTATTTAAGTGCTTAATTTGTGAAAACACTGTACTAAGCACTGGAATAGATACAGAATATTCCAGTCCCATATGGAGCTCATAGTCCACGTAGGAAGGAGTGGAAGTATTGAATCCTAATTTTGCTGGTGAGGGAACTGAGGCATAGAGAAGTGATTTGCCCAAGGTCACACAGCAGATGAGTTGCAGAGCCCGGATTAGAACCCAGGTCCTCTGATTCCCAGTCCCGTGCTCTTTCCAATAAGCCGAGCTGCTTCTGGGAAGACATGGAAAGTGTTTAAATGATAGGTTGCTAGAGGGAAGATTTAGGAATGTTACTATCACCATGAGGATGGACGTCCAGGATGACAACCTCACACTACTTTTTTAAGCAGTGTTTCTCACCACTTTTGGAGACTCAGGGTAAATGAGTCAGTTGTACTGACTAATGCCATTTCTTATATCCTATTGAAGGATGAAAATGGATGTTTTGAGAGAGATGTCAGAAGATTCAATTATTTATAAATAATCATAGATCATCCTAAATTAGATTTTATAAAACTTGTAACTAATAAGTGAATCATAATTAATGTGAAAGTGAGTGTGGTAGAAAATTGATGTCCTGTCTAGAATTCCAGAATTTCTAATTATAGACATTAGGAATGTTAGGTCAGTTCAATAGCTTATATGAGGAGACAGAACACAATTAGAAAAGCAGGTTGGCCAGTAGAAAGTTCACCGGTCCCGGAGTCAGAGAACCTTGGTTATAATCTCAGTTTTACCAGTTGCCTGCTATGTGAGTTTAGGTAAATCACTTAACCCTGTGCCTCAGTGCCCTCATCTATACAATGGGGTTCTCAATGCCTGTTACCCCCTTCATTTGACTGCATACCCTATGTGGTCCAGGAGACAGGGTCTGACAATGAACTTGCATGCACCTCAGCACTAAGAACAGGGCTTGAAGCATAGTTAGCACTTAATAAATAGCCTAATATTAATAATGATAATTAAAACGTCCCTACCTTTGAAAGTAGTCAAATGTTTGAGGGAGAGTAGAAGTGATGGAAACAAACTTTCACAACTTTCTCTTATCAAAGTCAAGGTTTGTGGGATATCCCCACTATTGCTCTGTGTATTACAGAATTGCCCATGTGGTTTAATGATTTGAGAAGATCGAAGGAGTAGGTTAGTTGATTTAGGGCTAGGAATACTTCCTTTTCTGAAACTGATCATTGGTTTTCAAACTGAGTAAACTGAAAAGAAAATAGACTTGGTAGTTAATTTTTTTCTTCTGATTTTCCCAAATTATTCTTTTTGACCATTGTGATACTTCTAATATTTGCATTTTATCCAAAAATAATATGCTCTGAGCACCTGGGGCAGAACTCAGACCCATTAACTGTTTCCCAAGTTTCAGAAAGTTGCACATAGCTGCCTTAAATTCATTTTTTTTGTTCATTATTCATTATTATTCATTATTCAAGAGATAGTCATCTCTTGACTTTGGCATGATAAAATGAATGTAATGCCTATAAAACATTCACTAAGAAACAAGAGTTAAAAGGTCTAAGAAACATCAGAAAATTAAAGTCCCTTGATTTTTATAAACAAAATTATAAATTTTATAAATCCCCCACAGTCAGGAAGTTATCTAAATAATTTATTGAATGTATATAATATATATGTATAAAATAAGAAGTTAATCTAATAGAATAATGATGAAGATGCAAACTAAATCCTTATTTTACTGTGTAGCCCAATTAAAACATTTAAAGGGAAACAGCATGGCCTAATGGAAAAAACACAGGCTTGGGAGTCGGAAGTCCTAGGTTCTAATCCAACTCTGTTACTTGCCTGTCGTATGACCTTGGGTAAGTCACTTGACTTCTCTGTGCCTCATTTCTTCATCTGTGAAATGGAGATTTAATTCCTTTTATCCCTCCTCCTTACTGTGGTTTCCATGTGGGACAGAGTCTGTATCTCCCCCTCTATACTGTAAACTCATTCATTCATTCATTCAGTCGCATTTATTGAGCGCTTATTGTGTGCAGAATACTGTACTAAGCGCATGGGAAGTGCAAGTCGGCAACATATAGAGACGGTCCCTACCCAACAGAGGGCTCACAGTCTAGAAGGGGGAGACAGAAAACAAAACAAAACATGTAGACAGGTGTCAAAATTGTCGGAACAAATAGAATTAAAGCTATTGGGTAGGGAATGTATCTGTTCATTGTTATATTGTACTCTCCCAAGCACTTAGTACAGTGCTTTGCACACAGTAAGTGCTCAATAAATATGATTGAATGAATGAATGTCCATCCCAAGCCAGTACTTGGTGCATAATAAATGCACAAGTATTATTTTTATTATCATTATCATTAATAGTGGTAGTAGTTTTATTGCAATAAATAGCATTGGTTTTACCAGCCACATAATATTTTGAACCTATTATATTGAAGCCCAAATTTAGCTGCTGGAGACATTTGAATTTTTTTTTGCTTGGTTATTTTATGTTACAAATAATATACACAAATTACAAAAGATGATCATTTTTATGACAATGTCTCAAGTTTGTGTACCTTCTGTTTCTTTTGATTCCACTGAGAGTAGGTGTTTGGGGTGGAGTGAGGAAGTGATAGTGTGAGAGTACCTGAACATTCTGAGACATTTACCTTCTGTGTATCAGAGTGCTGTGGACCTTAAAACTGAGCATGTTCCACCCTGGATGTAAAAATCCAAATCATCGAAGTTCAACAAATTGCTGTGAACTTCTACAAAAAAGGGTGGGTTAATCAGAATAATCTCAATTCATTTTTTTCTAAAATTGTTTAGGGCAATATTAAAATTCCAGGCTGTTCTTGCTAGGTCAGCCTAATGCCATATATGACTCTTGAGAGTGAGCTCTAAATTACAATGCCTCATAATCAATTGAAAGAACTCATTGAGACATTTTGGTCTAAGTAAAGCAGAGGGAGTGGGGTCAAAAACCCCCTGGCTGAATGAATTTGTCCTTTGGGCTCCCGACCTCAATATCAAATCCTCAGAAGTAAGAGATTTTTCCAGTAACGCAGATGGGACACAATGGAATCCCTTAGAAATTTTCTCTGTTCTGCCCTGATGACTAGGTTTCATTTTGTCATCATGACACTGTCACTCGTCATACCAACAAACTTAATCGCTAAATTTCTCTGTCCATAAAATAGGGAAGATCCTGCTTGCCCCTCACTTCATAGGGATGTTGTGAAGATTAGTTGGATCAAAAAGTTTGATTCATCCAAATAACATTAGAGAAAAAGGTGTTAAGTAAATCCCTTCCCCGATCTCATGTTTCATGGTTCTGTGTAGAAATGTTCAAGGTCTGAGCTCACATTTTTAATAGGAAAAACAAGTCATGGCAAAAGTTACTTCAAGGCTTAGAAGAAGTTGTTCTTCTAGTCACAGTAGAAATCAGAACGTTGAAATTATTTGGGTGAAAGGCCAGGTTCTCTCCATTGATCATCTATGTTGCCAACTTGTACTTCCCAAGGGCTTAGTACAGTGCTCTGCACACAGTAAGCGCTCAATAAATATGATTGAATGAATGAATCTGGGCTTTTGCTTTATTGGGTGGTAATATAGATTATTAATTGTATTTTTTTCCCTCTACTTTTATGGACATTACATTAAGGGATCCAATGTGTTCACTAATATGCATCATTTCCACACTTTTTTAAACTTTACCATTTGGGTGTTTGAATTAACCTCATCTCCAACCACCATCAGGGCTTTAGAATATTCAGACAAACTGTTATCTTCTAAGGAAGCATGGAGTCACTGCCCAAGGGTAGCTGAAGGAAACATTTTTTTTTAAATCCCATAGATGATGAAGCCACTATCACTCCACATCAGTAGCTGTCAATCAAGAGGCACACACGAAGACATCCCCACTACCATTGTGGGCAAGAACGTGCCATTTTTCAGCTAACCTACCAAACAATCAATTATATTTAATGAGCACTCACTGTGTGCAGAGCATTGTACTAAGTGATTATGAGAGTACAGTATGGCAGAGTTGGTAGAAATGTTCCTTGCCATGCTGGATACCAACCAAAAGTACTAAATGAATCCCTCTGTTAAGCTAGTTAGGTACTGTAAAAGCCATTTTATATGAACTTTTTTCAGCTAGCTTCTGCTTTAGGAATTCTTTGGAAACTGCTCTGGGATCTTTTAAGTTGCCGCACAGAATAGAAGGCACCAACTAGTGCTGAGGGTCAGCTTGGAGATGTTGACTTCAATTCTCTAGCTCCTGAGCATTACAGGCGAAATACGGCCCCACATAAGATGAAAGGTCTTCAGAGTAAAGATTTATCTGCCTATCAGTTCAGAAACTCAGGAGTCACTAAGAATAGCACAAAAGAGAAAGGCGGGGGGGACACAGCTAAGATCTAGAGCTAGACTGTGAGCCCACTGTTGGGTAGGGACTGTCTCTATATGTTGCCAACTTGTACTTCCCAAGCGCTTAGTACAGTGCTCTGCACACAGTAAGCACTCAATAAATACGACTGAATGAATGAATGCAAAGTCCAATGTATCTGAACCACAATCATGGGCATCCATTCCGACTGCCTCCATCTGCATTCATTTAATAACTTTCCAAAAGTTGGATCATATTGCGGTTTATTTTGGGTACTGTAAATGAAGTCTCTGAGTCCACCATTGATGTTGTAGGGCTTCACTTTGCATTGAGCCCATATGCAATTCTTTGGGAGCCCCAAAAGGGTCACAAAGGCACGTTTTGTGCAGTTTGCTTGTGGTGCTTCTGATTGCCCACAACTGCCTATTTATGAAGTATTCCTACGTATAATAATCATTGCTCTCTGCAGAGAAGTAGCGTGGCTTAGTGGAAAAAGCACAGGTTTAAGAGTCAGAGGTCATGGTTTCTAATTCTGGTCCTGCCACTTAGCTGTGTGACTTTGGGCAAGTCACACTTCTCTGTGTCTCAGTTACCTCATCTGTAAGATGGGGATTAAGACTGTGAGCCCCACATGGGACAACCTGATTACTTAGAACAGTGCTTGGCACGTAGTAAGTGCTTAACCAATGCCATTATTATTTTTATTATTTTTACTTTGTGTTGTTTTAAATTTACTATCTGTTTTGCAGCACCCTAGCAAGATCAACAAAATAGCTTGGAACCCTACCTAGTTATTGACAGAATAGCAACACAATTTCTCCTTTGAGCTACCCTCCAAGAACCCATAAAGAAATAGGTTAGATTTAAGGATGAGTTCTCTCAATCCATCCTAACACTAATATACATTTTTTACATACCCTTTCACTTAAGTGCAAACTCATGCATATCCCCTTTCCCTTTTTCATCATATCTGTAATTTATGTAAGTGCCTGTCTCCCCTTCTAGATAGTAAGCTCCTGGAAGAGAGGGATCCTGGCTAATAGGCAGCATGGTGTAATGGAAAGAGTGAAGTCCTGGGAGTTACAGCACCTTAGTTCTAATCCCAGCTCTGCTGCTTGCCTGAGGTGTGAAGTGGGGAAACTCCCTTAAATTTTCAGTGCCTCAGTTTCCTCACCTATAAAATGGAGATTAATAATAATAATGGCATTTATTAAGTGCTTACTATGTGCAAAGCACTGTTCTAAGCGCTGTGGAGGTTACAAGGTGATCAGGTTGCCCCATGGGGGGCTCACAGTCTTAATCCCCATTTTACAGTTGAGGAAACTGAGGCACAGAGAAGTTAATTTACTTGCCCAAAGTCACACGGCTGACAATTGGCAGAGCTGGGATTTGAACCCATGACCTCTCACTCCAAAGCCCATGCTCTTTCCACTGAGCCACGCTGCTAAATACCTGATCTCCCTCCTATTTAGTCGGTGTAGCCAATGTGGGTTAGAAAGTTTGTCCAACCTGATTATCTCATATCTACCCCACCACTAATACAGTGCTCGGCGCATAATACGCTCTTCACAAATTAAATGCTTGGGAAAGTATGATAATAGTATTTGTTAAGCTCTCATTATTTGGCAAGCACTGTAGTATTTTCTCAAGTACTACGTTTTTGTTTGTTTTTTATAGTAGTTAAGCACTTTCTATGTGTCAGGAAATGTACCAAGGGGTAAATTCAAGCTAATTAGGTAGTACACAGCCCCTGATCCATATGGGGCTCACAGTCTTAATCCTCATTTTCCAGATGAGGTAACTGAGGTACAGAGAAGTGAAGTGACTTGCCCTAGGTAACAGAGCAGACATGCAGCAGAGCTGGGATTAGAACCTAGGTCCTTGGGACTCCCAAGCCTGTGCCCTATCCACTATGCTACCCTTCTTTGGTACTTTAGTATCTCTAGACTGTAAGCTCCAAGTGGGCAGGTTACCTGTCTACTATGTTGTATCGTAATCTCCCAAGCACTTAGTTCAGTGCTCTGCACACAGTAAGTGCTCAATAAATACCACTGATTGCTCTGCACAAGTTACGTGCTCAATAAATTTGAGTGATTGCTCTGCACAGAGACATTCAATTAATACTAGGGATTGGTGAAAGACTATATATGTGCTTTGCACATAGTAAGCGCTTGATAAACACCATCGTTATTATATTCTGCCATAAAGAACAACCGCCAAACAGGAAAGTGATTGGTGACCACGTTAAAGTTGTCACAGAGCTGCTGAAGAATCTGAGAGCGCAAATCTAGCCTTCCTCACCTATTTATTCATTCATTCAATCATATTTATTGAGCGCTTACTGTGTGCAGAGCACTGTACTAAGCGCTTGGGAAGTACAAGTCTACGTTCATGCAAGAGCCCAGATATACACTATATGGTACTAGGTAAATTTGAATTTGGGAATAAACCAATTCCCATGGGACTATTTATTCCCCCAAAGGAAAGTATGGGTGGTTAAAAGAATTGCCATACTTACTGAAGCTTTTCCAAGTCGCTTGCATTGTTTCTGGTATTTTTTTTTTCCATTCATTAAATTAAGAGTGATTAGGTCTATAAGTAAATCAGAGGTTGGACTTTTAATAAAGTCCTTGAAATGAAATCTAAACTTCTGAACCTCTGTTTATAAAAACATCCTGAAGAGTTGTTTAGGTACATTTTCCCCCATCTTAAAGCTCCAACAGAATTTTGAATGCCAAAACTAGTACCTAGAGATTTTAGGTAGTTATGAAATGTTCTCTGGGGAACTGTGAGTCATTCTCTGCCCATAAACTAACGAATGCTTTGCAGTGCTCTATAAATGTTAAAGCTCAACGTACACAAGTATACACCTGAGACGTTTTTAGTCAAAGCCGAATTTCTTTGTGTTCACCTGATGTAGTTTACTGAATTGACATTATTATGATACATCGGGTAGAAGCTGATCACGTTTTTCCACTTTGAGGAATTCATTGACTGTATTACTTATTTTTTTAAGCAGCTATATTTATGAAAAAATTGTTAGGAGCTCCAAGGCCTTTGGGGCTAACTACGTATAATTAAAAATACATTTTTATTCATTTAGTAATTGATAATCACTTGATCCATTAATTAGTCAGTTTGATAATTTCGAGTGTGTCCCTTCTCAAGTGCCTGAATGTGAATTATGCCTAAGTAAAATGTGATCTGACCCAAATTGAGGATTTTTTTTTCCCCTTCTTCTTCTGGATTGCACTAGTCAAATTGATTGCTCAGGGAAATCCAGGGTTAGCAGAAGAAGGTGGGTGGCAGGAGCAGCTCCTTTATGCATTGCTGAGTCCCCGCATAATGATGGAATATCATCAGGGTCAAAATAGGAAATTATCTAGGGCCTACCATCAGTGGGATCTACTGTAATTGGTCGACCGTCCATGCTGTCCTGTCAGTATCGTATTAGGTGATCGTGTATTGGTTGTAGACCAGACAGTATGGTTTTCAGCTGTCTAATTTGGATTCAGCCCAGTCCCTTTATCCCTGATACTTATTTCTGCAGCACCCAGCCTTCTTCCCCTTGAATTAGAGAGGCAGTGTTGCTCAGTGGACAGAGCCCGGGCTTGGGAGTCAGAGATCATGGGTTCTAATTCCGACTCCGCCACTTATCAGCCGTATGACTTTGGGCCAGTCACTTAACTTCTCTGTGCCTCAGTTACCTCATCTGGAAAATGGGGATTAAGACTGTGAGCCCCATGTGGAACAACCTGATCACCTTGTATCGCCCCCAGAGAATGGTGCTTGGCACATAGTAAGCGCTTAACAATTACCAAAATTATTGTTATTATTTTTATTGTGGACTGTGAGCCCACTCTTCTAGACTGTGAGCCCACTGTAGGGTAGGGACCGTCTCTATATGTTGCCAACTTGTACTTCCCAAGAGCTTAGTACAGTGCTCTGCACACAGTAAGTGCTCAATAAATACGATTGAATGAATGAATGAATTATTATTATTGAATTTTTGTGCCAGATTCCTTTGACTGGAAGCATTCGCAGGTTTCAAGGGAACTTGTAGGGAATGCAGTGGTTCTGAAGCAATTTTAAAACTGAAGGGGCAGGATACCCTGGAGGAATGCTCTACGCTCAGACAGACTGCTGCAAAAATTATTATTATTACATTCTGCAGCTTGTTGGCCTCATATGTATGACATTGTGAACAGCTTGGAGGGTACTTTTTTATGGTATTTGTTCGAGCATTTACTAGGCACTAGAAAGTTGCATAGCTTCCTAGGTGGCCAGGTACTGGTCTAAGCACTGGGGTAGATACAAGGAAATCAGATTGCACATGGTTCATGTCGTACATGGGGCTCACAAGTCTTAATCTCCATTTCACAGATGAGGTAACTGAGGCACAGAAAAGTTGTGACTTTCCCAAGATCACACAGCAGATAAGTGGCAGGGATGGGATTAGAACCCAGGTCCTTCTGATTCCCAGGCCAGTGCTCTACCCTTTCAGAAAGAGTACATATTGATACAGTTAATGTTGTATGACCTGACTACTTCAGAAGTGACACTGAAGCTACTTCCCAAGAAAACTCATTAAAAAACTCAGAGCTTTCTTTTTCTTAATGGTAATTGCGGTGACCATTTTATATTAGTTTTGAATATGTTCTGCAAAATACAAATTGAATAACATAAAAATGATTTTACATTTCAGTGTATAAAACTTTATAAAATAAGAATGTGAACTCTGCTTACGTGACACAATTTTATGATGGTGTCAGCAGATCTTTAGTGTGCTGGATTTGCAGTGACCAGGGATTACTTTTGTGTGTGTGACTGCTACTGAACAGATGAATCTAGCATACAGCATTTTCCCAGAGTGCTGACTCTTACACAGATCAGAATTTGCGCCTTAGACAAACTATACATAGCAGGGATAAGGAAAAAAAAATCAGTATCTCTAAATCAGATATTTACCTAATAACACATCCAGCTATAGAATGGGAAGATTATCCTAAGCAAAAATCATGAATATTTCTGGTCCCTGAAAAGAAAAATCACCGTAAGTTGCATACAACCCTCCACATCTTGCCAAATTGTTGGACCCCAAGCAGAGCTATTTCAGATCCTTGACAATTTGACTTTGGGAGGGAGGGGGAAACGTCTCAATATATTTTAAGCTTTCTCATTGAGATCTTAACAAGCAACTAAACTTTAATGTTACACCTTAATAATATTGAGGAAAACAGACTATTTGTATTTGAGTAAATGAGCATCAACTATGATAAAGTCCTAGATCTCAGTGAGATTAAGAAAATATTGTAGAACTCAATATACTTAAAATTCTGAACGACACAATACCAATAAAATGTTTAGGAATCACTGTTTTGGCTAGAATCCTAAAGTCGTGTAGAGAAACTGTCAGTAACCCAGGCCGCAATGGGTGTGGGTTTCTTTCAGTCCAATTAATAATAATGAGTGCCCACGGTGTGCAGAGCACTGAATGAAATGCTTGGGAGGGTGCAATAGACATGATTCCTGTCCTCAAGGGTCTAGCTGTGGAGACAGACCGTAAAATAATTTACAAGTAGGAGAAATTTACAGATGGTTGGAAAAACAATTTCAGAGTAGGTTCTACATTGGGGGTGCTTTATTCCAGTTAGTTCTTTCCAAGCAAACTATTCCTTGGTGACTTCTTTTGCTGAAAGAATGTCTTTGGTTCTAGTTCTCAAGTTTGCCAGTATTGCCTAATTTAAAAGCAACTCTGCCCTTGCTACTGCTGAAGACTATCAGAACTCCACCCCAGCAGGTTCATTGCTTAAGTATTTGAGAAGCAATGTGGCCTAGTGTGGCCTCTCACAGGCCGGGGAATGAAAGGACCTGGGTTCTAACCCCAGCTCTGCCACTTCAATCAATCAATCAATCAATCAATCATATTTATTGAGCGCTTACTATGTGCAGAGCACTGTACTAAGCGCTTGGGAAGTACAAATTGGCAACACATAGAGACAGTCCCTACCCAACAGTGGGCTCACAGTCTAAAAGGGTGAGACAGAGAACAGAACCAAACATACCAACAAAATAAAATAAATAGGATAGAAATGTTCAAGTAAAATAAATAAATAAATAAATAAATATGCTGTATGATCTTGGGCAAGTCACTTGATATTTCCGTGCCCGTTAACTCCTCCGCAATCAATCGTATTTGAGTGCTTATTGTGTGAGAGTGCTCTACTAAGTGCTCGGGAGACTGCAATATAACAGAGTTGGTGGACACATTCCCTGCCCATGATGGATTTACAGTCTAGAAGACTAAATCCCCATCTGTAAAATGGAGACTAAAACTGTGAGGCCCATGTGAGACATGAACTGTGTCCAACCTGATTTGCCTGTATCTACCCCAGTATTCAGTACGGTGGTTGGTGCACAGTAAGTGCTTAACACTTGCCATAAAAAAAGAATAGAAAAGGGGCTTAGTGATTGTGTTGGTGTCTGTTTCAGGACACGTTACCTGTTGATGACTGCTCCTTCCTCCCTCCCTTCCTTTCCTCCGGAAAAGTAATTTCACACCACTTTACCCTTCTTGCTGTGGAACAGATTCACTCTCTGATTCTAGTCTGTTGAGGGAACAGCGCTAGAGTTGGGCAAGGGGAGGGGAATTTTAACTTCCCTATATTCCCTCCCCCCCCATATTCCCTCCCCCCCCGGCTGTTTCCTGAGACCATCTCCTGGATTGAGGTGTTTGGTTTTTTTTTCTGGTTCAGACCACTCACTCCATCTGGAGAATGTGATTCCGGAGAATATCTCTGGTTCTATTTTTCAGGGTTGCAACTCCTTTTCCTTATTCATAGCATCCACCTCCCTCCCCCGCATCTAAAGCTTCCCTATTTTCCTGGAAATTTACGTTGCCAGCCTATTTTTTGATGGCAATTTTGAAAGAATACATTTTGTTCCAGCGCTAAATAAAGGGATCAAGATGTAAAGATGTCACGTGAATCACCTAAAAATAGAAAAAGAGCTTCGCTTAGTGGGAAGAGAGATAAGGCTCCGGAGTTTGGGGGTGGGGGTCCCAGAATCTGCAACTGTAGCTGGTAGGGACTTGGGCTAACTTCTCTGTGCCTCAGTGACCTCATCTGTAAAATGGGGATGAAGACCGTGAGCCCCATGTGGAACAGCCTAATAACCTTGGAACTACCCCAGCGCTTAGAGCCGTGCCTGGCAAAGAGTAAGCACTTAACAAATACGAATATTATAATTGATAATAATAATAATAATAGCATTGATTTAGCACTTACTATATACCAAATACAAATATTATAATTAATAATAATAATAATAGCATTTATTAAGCGCTTACTATGTGCAAAGCACTGTTCTAAGCGCTGGGGAGGTTAAAAGGTGTTGAGGTGGTCCCACAGGGGCTCACAGTCTTAATCCCCATTTTATAGATGAGGGAACTGAGGCCCAGAGAAGTTGTGACTTGCCCAAAGTCACACAGCTGACAAGTGGCGGAGGCGGCATTTGAACCCATGACCTCTGACTCCAAAGCCAATTATGATGATGATTTTTCTAGGGAAGCTCCCTCCCCGGAACAACTGCACTTCTCAGGCTGACAAGGTGGCAGAACATTTAGAGGAGTCTGAAAATGGGGCATTTTCTGAACTGTCCCCCCCGGCTGTCCAGCTCCAGGCCAAGATGGGATGTCCTTTTCATTCATTCAATCGTATTTATTGAGCACTTACTGTGTGCAGAGCACTGTACTAAGCGCTTGAGAAGTCCAAGTTGGCAACATATAGAGACGGTCTCTACCCAACAGCGGGCTCTGCATCTCATTCATTCATTCATTTATTCATTCATTCATTCATTCATTCATTCATTCAATCATATTGATTGAGGCTTACTGTGTGCAGAGCACTGTACTAAGCGCTTGGGAAGTCGAAGTTGGCAGCATATAGAGACGGTCCCTACCGAACAGCGGGCTCTGCATCTCATTCATTCATTCAATCGTATTGATTGAGGCTTATTGTGTGCAGAGCACTGTACTAAGCGGTTGGGAAGTCCAAGTTGGCAACATATAGAGACGGTCCCTACCCAACAGCGGGCTCTGAATCTCCATTCATTCATTCAATCGTATTGATTGGGCGCTTACTGTGTGCAGAGCACTGGACTAAGCGCTTGGGAAGTCCAAGGTGGCAACATATAGAGACAGTCCCTATCCAACAGCGGGCTCTGCATCTCCATTCATTCATTCAATCGCATTGATTGAGCGCTTACTGTGTGCAGAGCACTGTACTAAGTGCTTGGGAAGTCCAAGTTGGCAACATATAGAGACAGTCCCTACCCAACAGCGGGCTCTGCATCTCATTCATTCATTCATTCAATCGTATTTATTGAGGCTTACTGTGTGCAGAGCACTGTACTAAGCGCTTGGGAAGTGCAAGTTGGCAACATATAGAGACGGTCCCTACCCAACAATGGGCTCTGCATCTTATTCATTCATTCATTAAATCGTATTTATTGAGGCTTACTGTGTGCAGAGCACTGTACTAAGCGCTTGGGAAGTCCAAGTTGGCAACATATAGAGACAGTCCCTACCCAACAGCGGGCTCTGCATCTCCATTCATTCATTCAATCGTATTTATTGAGGCTTACTGTGTGCAGAGCACTGTACTAAGCGCTTGGGAAGTCCAAGTTGGCAACATATAGAGACGGTCCCTACCCAACAGCGGGCTCACAGTCTAGAAGAGTGTGCAGGAGGAGAGATGCCCTCCGGAGCATTCATTGATTCATTCAATCGTATTGATTGAGCGCTTACTGTGTGCAGAGCACTGTACTAAGCGCTTGGGAAGCCCAAGTCGGCACTGTGTGCAGAGCACTGTACTAAGCGCTTGGGAAGTCCAAGTTGGCAACATATAGAGACGGTCCCTACCCAACAGCGGGCTCTGCATCTCCATTCATTCATTCAATCGTATTGATTGAGCGCTTACTGAGTGCAGAGCACTGTACTAAGCGCTTGGGAAGTCCAAGTTGGCAACATATAGAGACGGTCCCTACCCAACAGCGGGCTCACAGTCTAGAAGAGTGTGCAGGAGGAGAGATGCCCTCCGGGGCATTCATTGATTCATTCAATCGTATTGATTGAGCGCTTACTGTGTGCAGAGCACTGTACTAAGCGCTTGGGAAGTCCAAGTCGGCACTGTGTGCAGGGCACTGTACTAAGCGCTTGGGAAGTCCAAGTTGGCAACATATAGAGACGGTCCCTACCCAACAGCGGGCTCTGCATCTCCATTCATTCATTCAATCGCATTGATTGAGCGCTTACTGTGTGCAGAGCACTGTACTAAGCGCTTGGGAAGTCCAAGTTGGCATCATATAGAGACGGTCCCTACCCAACAGCGGGCTCACAGTCTAGAAGAGTGTGCAGGAGGAGAGATGCCCTCCGGGGCATTCATTGATTCATTCAGTCGTATTGATTGAGCGCTTACTGTGTGCAGAGCACTGTACTAAGCGCTTGGGAAGTCCAAGTCGGCACTGTGTGCAGGGCACTGTACTAAGCGCTTGGGAAGTCCAAGTTGGCAACATATAGATACCCAACAATGCCCCCTCCCCATCCCCTAATTCCCAAGGTCTGCCTTTCCATCCATCCAGAGCAACAGGGAGGAGATGAGGAGCCACTAAGGGGGCGTGGGAGCCCAAGCATGAACCCGGGAGGTGGGGGAGATGCCCCGGCCGGGGGAAGGAGCTCCCTCCTGCAGAGTGCAGTGGGTGGCTGGCAAAATCCGCCTTGCAGCCGGGCTCCCCGGTGGGTCGGAGGAGGAGGGAGGAGAGGAGAAGGGAGGGGAGGGGAGGGGGGTGGAGATGGGGCCGGGGGAGGGGGAAGGGGGACTGAGGGGAGCTGAGTGGCCGGCTCGGCACGGCGGAGCCCACACCAGCTCCTCAGACGGACGGAGTTGGCGGCGGCGAGCTGGATTTCCAGCAGGAGCTGAGGATACAGTGCGGACCTTTCCAGCAAGGTGATGTGCTAGGCAGTATACCTCTACATCTATTCGCAGCCTCTAGGTTCGCAGCGTATATATGTGTGTTGAGCTTTGCAGCATACATCTATGTATGTATATATCTAGATATATAGATAGAGAGAGAAAGAGGCTCCCCTCTTTCTACCCCCCCCCCCACCCCCTTCTCTCTCCCCTCTCTCTCTTTTTTTTCTTTAAGAGGGGATGGTTGTTTGTGCATGTGCGATTGGAGGTAGGTGAGGGCTGGGAGGTGAATATCTGTGTATGCATATATCTAGATATATAGATATAGAGAGAAAGAGGCTCCCCTCTTTCTACCCCCCCCCACCCCTTTCTCTCTCCCCCCTCTCCCTTTTTTTTCTCTTTTTTAAGAGGGGATGGTTGTTTGTGCACGTGCGATTGGAGGTAGGTGGGGGCTGGGAGGTGAATATCTGTGTATGTATATATCTAGATATATAGATAGAGAGAGAAAGAGGCTCCCCTCTTTCTACCCCCCCCACCCCTTTCTCTCTCCCCTCTCTCTCTTTTTTTTTCTTTAAGAGGGGATGGTTGTTTGTGCATGTGCGATTGGAGGTAGGTGAGGGCTGGGAGGTGAATATCTGTGTATGCATATATCTAGATATATAGATATAGAGAGAAAGAGGCTCCCCTCTTTCTACCCCCCCCCCACCCCTTTCTCTCTCTCCCCTCTCCCTTTTTTTTCTCTTTTTTAAGAGGGGATGGTTGTTTGTGCACGTGCGATTGGAGGTAGGTGGGGGCTGGGAGGTGAATATCTGTGTATGTATATATCTAGATATATAGATAGAGAGAGAAAGAGGCTCCCTTCTTTCTACCCCCCCACCCCTTTCTCTCTCCCCTCTCTCTTTTTTTCTTTTTTAAGAGGGAATGGTTGTGCACGTGCGATTGGAGGTAGGTGGGGGCTGGGAGGTGAATATCTGTGTATGTATATATCTAGATATATAGATAGAGAGAGAAAGAGGCTCCCCTCTTTCTACCCCCCCACCGCTTTCTCTCTCCCCTCTCTCTCTTTTTTTCTTTTTAAAGAGGGGATGGTTGTTTGTGCATGTGCGATTGGAGGTAGGTGGGGGCTGGGAGGTGAATATCTGTGTATGTATATATCTAGATATATAGATATAGGGAGAAAGAGGCTCCCCTCTTTCTACCCCCCACCTCTTTCTCTCTCCCCTCTCTCTCTTTTTTTTTCTTTTTTTAAGAGGGGATGGTTGTGCATGTGCGCTTGGAGGTAGGTGGGGGCTGGGAGGTGAATATCTGTGTATGTATATATCTAGATATATAGATATAGAAAGAGGAGCCCTTCTTTCTACCCCCCCACCCCTTTCTCTCTCCCCTCTCTCTTTTTTCTTTTTTAAGAGGGGATGGTTGTTGGTGCATGTGCGATTGGAGGTGACCCCAAGCTCCTTCCCCTCTGGTGTGAGCCTATTTCTGACTTCCCCCCTGTTTCCCTCCCTCCCTGTCCCCCCTCCCTGGCCTCCTGTCCCCTCTCCCAGATGCTAAAGGCCCCGGCTTTTTGGTGCGTGTGTGCAGCGGCCTGGTGCAGTCAGGTCCTCGCGGCGGCCGCAGCCTCGGCGGCCCGCTCGGACGGCGGGAATTTTCTGGATGATAAGCAGTGGCTCACCACCATCTCCCAGTATGACAAGGAAGTCGGGCAGTGGAACAAATTCCGAGACGTAAGTGCCGGGGAATCCTCCTCCCTCCTGCCCTTTTAGGCTGGGGAAGAGAAAGGGGTGGAGGGTGGGCCGGAGATGGCGGGGTGCTGGAGAGGGGAGGAGAAGTTCCCTGCTCGGATGCTTTCCTCCTTCGGGCTGCTGCGGGATCTAGTTCGTTCATTCATTCATTCAGTCGTATTTATCGAGCGCTTACTGTATGCGGAGCACTGGACTAAGCCCTTATCTAGTTCAGGAGGAAAGGTTTTTGCACCTCTGGACCCCTTTCCACCCCAATCCCCTTCCCCTTGCACCCCAATCTCCTTCTCCTTGCATCCCAATTCCCTTGCACCCCAATCCCCTTCCCCTTGCACCCCAATCCCTTTCCCCTTGCATCCCAATCCCCTTCCCCTTGCATCCCAATCCCCTTCTACTTGCATCCTAATCCCCTTCTCCCTGCATCCTAATCCCATTCCCCCTGCACCCCGATCCCCTTCTTGTATCCCAATCCCCTTCTCCTTGCATCCCAATCCCCTTCCCCTTGCATCCCAATCCCCATCTCCTTGCATCCCAATCCCCTTCCCTTCGCACCCCAATCCCCTTCCCCCTGCATCCCAATCCCCTTCCCCTCGCACCCCAATCCCCTTCCCCTCGCATCCCAATCCCCTTCCCCTCGCATCCCAATCCCCTTCCCCTCCATCTCTTCCGCGCAACAACCGTGCTGGTGGGAAAAGCCCGGGGAGCGCAGCCTTTCTGGTGCTCAACTTTTCGAAAGGATGTTTTCTGGCGCTCCAGTCAAACGCGGCAGATGTGCACATGCCGGGCACTGCTCCTAAGTAGCCGGAATCGATCTGGCCCCTAATGGACCATTATTTTTAAGGCAGGAGAGGGGAAGATGCAAGATTTATAAATGCCGTTGGGCCGGGAGGCGAGAGAGCGTGTGTGTGTGTGTATGTTTTTTTTTTGTGTGTGTGTGTATTAAAGAGTTAAACGGGCTGTGGTCTAGGGTCAAGGGTTATTGGGGTGGTGGGTGTTGGCGCTGTCGGGGGGGAAGAGATCTGCTGTGTGCCTGCCTTGGAACCGTTAGGCGTGCCACGTTTGGCATTGTTTTTCCACCTGATTGGAGAGGCATGGGGAATCACAGCTCGCTTCCGTCTGTCTTCAGCGTCAGGGTGGCAGGGAGCCCTAAGCACTCAGGCCCCGCTTCCCGGGATGGGCAGGAGACCCCTTGACAGCCCCCTCTCCTTTCCCCTCCCCATGCACCCCATAACCTACCCCTTTCCTCCAATCATTGCCTGTCTCTGCTGCCTCCTCTGGAGGCCGGGATGAAGTGGGAGGGCAGGATAGGACCGGCATTCCGGAAGGGATTCACCCCCTTTCCAACCTTGGCACGCGGGGACCATTGCCGCCTGTACAAGCAAGACAATTCCGGATCAACTTGACCCGATCAGTGACCGACTTGGCCAAATTCTGGCCAACTGGGACAGTGGGACATGCCCCACCTGCTGCTCCCCACCCAGATCCCCAGTGGGTTTAGCTTTTATCAGCACTACTTTGTTTCAGGGGTCTTATGAACTTCCAAAGTGGGAAGCAAGGAACCTGCCCACCTGTGGAGGTGGGTGGTTGGCAGGAATAGCAAGTGGCTGGGAGGAATAGCAAGTAGCCGGGCTTGCTCCTGCTGGCCACTAGTAGATGGTGGCTGGCTCCCTCGTACCCCTGGGGATGCTGTAGGGAGAGGGACCCTGATATCACCCCCACATTGCTCTAGTGTGCTCTGGGCCCATCTGCTAGAGGGGAGCAGAATGCAAATATTGCTGGGAAGGGAGGGGAGGGCAGGATGGAAATCCTGTTCTCCATTCCAGGCTGAGGTCTCGAGTTCCCCAGTTGATGGGAAACATTTGTCTAACAGAGCTGTGCATACACCAAGAGGTCTAGCCGTGATCTGCGGCCTCAAGCCAGACTGGAAGTGAATCTGGCCTGAACTAAAAGTGGGCTTGGACTCCCTTGCAGGGTATGCTGCTGGGCCCTGGAGGCCCATCAGGCCAGAGTCCGACTCCTGTACCCACACGGCACCCATCCTCAGAAAGTGAGGCCTGCACTTGTTTTGGTGCAGTGGCATCCCAAAATAGGATGGCTGGGGACAGTAGGGGCGAGAGGGACCGTCCAAACGTAGCAGGAGACTGGCCTGGGAATTTCACTCCACACTGGCCCCACTGTTTCTGAGCTCTCAGGCTGAACTTGACTCATGCAAGATTTTATGTTCATGGACTATTAAAATTCCTGGAGGCCTACCCTCCCTGGAACCCCAAATTATGCTCACTCTACTCACGGCAGCAAGTGCCCGTGGCCGCTGCCATAGCGGCGCTCTCCTTGCTCTTTCTTTGCTCTCCCCTTCACTGAAGGCCACAACCAAACTGAAAGCGATTGGGTGCCCTTTGCCACTGATAAGCTGCTTTCTAGCTGCTGCCTCCAAGCTAGTGAGAAGTTATTACTTCTCTTTCAGTGTCCTAGGTAATAACTCTTCCTCTTATTCCTCCTCTCTTACACTAGGATCTGCAGCAGCAGTAGGGGACAGTCCACCTGCCACCAGAGAGCACAGTCCTTCATCCCTAAACCCCCCCGCCCGGCCTTGGGATCTCTTTCCCTCCCTCACTGTCCCTGTGTCTTTCTAGATTTTGTCCCGGCTTCTGAAATCTAGAGATCCCATATTGTCTCTTCATATCTCTGCTTGACTCTCCCTCCCCTCCATCCTCCTTCCTCTGCTGCCTCCTGGGATCTATTTATCTACTTTTTTAAAGGAGGTTTGCCCTTCTAGAATGGAGCTTCCCCCCTCTATTCATAATGTGACTTTCCTTAACTCATTTTTAAGTGTCACAGAAAAACAGGCTAACGAGGAGAAAGAAACACAGACTCCAGTGCTTGGGGCTTACTCACATTCCTTTCTCCCCCACCTGGGATCCAGAGTTGCAGATTTAAAGAAAAGGTGTCAGGTTTCCTCTCCTGAAGCTTCAGGAATAGCAGCAGCTGGCAAACAGTGAGCAAAAAGAAAGGGTGAGTTGTGGGGTGGGGTGTGGAAGGAGGGGTCTCCTCCCCTTATCCCATATCACTACTGTCTTAATGAGGCTTGGTTCAGGAGGTGGGAGCAGGAGGGCAGGGAGAGCTATGGTTCTTTAAACAGAATATATATTGTATCTTATTGCAGTCAGTCAGGTCAAATGTCCTCTTTATAAAAACACCCAACAAGTAAAATACAACTCCAGCAAAGCATAGTGTTCCAGAGAGAAAGAGCAGAAGGCAGTGTGGAGTAGGAGTCGGGGGGCAGTGAGGGAGAAAGTCTAAGAGGGGCAGAGAGAACAATATAAACAAGGGAATGGGAAAGAAAAGGAGTGAGTACAGTATATATCACACTAGGAAAAGAGGTGCTAGTTCTGCTAACATGGATCAGTCAGTGGTTTGCATTGAACATTTAAGAATTTAGCATACACTGAAACATGCACAAACACATCCCCACTAATGCATGCTGCTATAGTTCCTTTCTGCTTCACTGCCTTCTATGGATATCACTGTTTTTCAGTAAGGAAAAACAGCTTGTGTATAATCCTCTTCCAGTTTGCAGATTCATATACGCAAGCAAACTGCTACACATATGAACACACCTAGATATGTGTCTACATTTTCACACATACTGATGTAGATTCTTATACCTTATTCAAACCTTATTGAGCACTTACAGTACTTGAGAAAGTACAAAGCAATAGAGTTGGTAGATCAAATCCGCAAGGAGCCTAGAGTTTATCGCAGGAGTCGGAAGACAAAATAAATCACACAGAGGGCAAAGAGGGTTTAAAGATACTGACTAAAGCCCTGTGGGGCTCACTTCAGTCTCAAAGTGTTTCAGGGATCCACAGCCAAGTGCAGAGTGGATGCTGAGGGGAGTGTGGATATGATGGCTTAATCTGGGAAGGCCTCTTGGAGGAGATGTGTTTTTAGAAGGGTTTTGAAGGAGGGTGTTGGACTCTAGGAGTTGTAGCTCTATCTAGCTAATCTATATCCATATATGTAATATATATTTATTCATATATGTATATGCGTGGCCAGGAAGGGAAGAAAATGTGAGAAGAGGGATTCTAAGCAGATGGGATGGCACACTGGGAAAGTCATTTAGGTCAAAACTAGCAGGTTCAAGAGGGTTTTGAAAAAAAAATCATGGACAAGTAGTCCATTATGAGAAATTAGAGGGGAAGTTGGGGATGTAAAAGGGAGATATTAAAGATGTTTAGATGATGCATCCTCTGCATTAGGGTGAATGTCGGGGGGCAGCCATCATGTGGTTCCTTCCAACATTCCTAACAGCTCTGAGAGAATACTTTTGTACTTATTGAGCACTTCCTGTGTATAGAGCACTGTACTAAGTGCTTGGGCAAGTACAATACAACAATAATCAGACACATTCCGGGCTTGTAGCCTTGGACCACTGACCTGACCCAGTAATAATAAAAATGATGGTATTGGTTAAGCGCTAACTATATGCCAAGCACTTTTGTAAGCGCTGGGGTAGATACAAGGTAATCAGGCTGTCCCACGTGGGACTCACGGTCTTAATCTCCATTTTCCAGGTGAGGTAACTGAGGCCCAGAGAAGTTATGTGACTTGCCCAAAGTCACACAGCTGATAAGTGGCAGAGCAGGGATTGGAACCCATGACCTCTGAATCCTAAACCCATGCTCTTTCTACTAAGCCACACTGCTTCTCTAATCACATGACTATGTCCTTATGAATGAATGAAGTGAGAATCAATCAATGAGGCACTTACTGTTTGCAGGGCACTGTACTAAGTGCTTGGGAGGGTACCGTACATCAGCAAAGACAAGAGAACCTCCACAGAACTGTTGTCTCGTTTAAGAATTGAGGCCACATGGGAGTGGGAAGCCTGGATAAGAGATGTGAGCACATAATGGAACTTGAAAAATACTAGTGCATTTTTATGAACCCACTTCAGCTTTGGGTGTTCTTGAAGTCATGGTGAACTGAACAGACCATCTTCATATTAGAATGTAAAAAGATTCGAAAAGAATAGAAGAATTTGGGAAGGAGCTTGCCCAATGGACAGAGCACAGGCCTGAGAACCAGAGGGCCTGGGTTCTAATCCCTACTCTGCCACTTGTCGACTGGGTGACTTGGGCAAGTCACTTAACTTCTTTGGGCCTCAGTTACCTCATATATAAAATGGGGATTAAGACTGTGAGCCCCATGTAGGGCATGTGACTGTGTCCAACCTTAGTAATTTGAATCTACCCCAGCTCTTAGTACAGTGCCTAGAACATTATAAGCATGTAAAAAATGACAGGAAACAAATTAATACCCAGGTGGATAAGAGGAAATATGGGGCCTTATGAGTGACGTGAAGATTGATTACAATAGGATGTTGTGTGTTTTATAAAAGTGCAGTTCTTACAGCAGAGGGGATTGGGCTTAGTAGAGAAGCAGCACGGCCTACTGGATAGAGCACAGCACTGGGAGTCAGAAGGACCTTCATCCTAATTCTGCCTCTGCCACGTTTCTGCCGTATGACCTTGGGCAAATCACGTCCCTTCTCTGGGCCTCAGTTACCTCACCTGCAAAACGGGGATTAAGACTGTGAACCCCATGTGGGAAAAGCACTGTATCTAATCCGATTAGCTTGTATCCACCCCAGTGTTAGTACGGTGTCTGGACCATAGTAAGAACTTAACAAATGTTATAACTATCATTATTACTAGGGCCTTTCTTGAGTGTGGGTGGGTTGTCATCCTGCAAACAAACACCACCTCCACCCTTATTCTGTGAAGATATGAAAGCAAGTATTCTTGCATGAAGGACAGAGTACAAAGGGAGGCCTGTGGCAAGAGGAAGTGAGAGTTGGGAGAAGTAGAGATACTGAGATAATGGCAGTCCCTTAGCCTATCTCATGACTCTCCTTTGCCTCCACTTCTTTATTATCATAATTATGGCATAAACTAAAGTTTTTTTCAGTCGTATTTGTTAAGCGCCTACTATGTGTTCTAAGCACTGAGGTAGATATGAGTAAACCCAGGTATAGCCCCTATCCCATGTGGGGCTCTCATTCTAAGTAGGAGGGAGAACAGAGAAGCAACGTGGCTCAGTGGAAAGAGCACAGGCTTGGGCGTCAGAGATCATGGGTTCTAATGCCAGCTCCACCTCTTTTCAGCTGTGTGACTTTGGACAAGTCACTTAACTTCTCTGCGCCTCAGTTACCTCGTCTGTAAAATGGGGATTAAGATTGTGAGCCCCATTTGGGACAACCTGATCTCCTTGTATCTCTTCCACTGCTTAGAACAGTGCTTTGCACATAGTAAGAGCTTAAAAATGCCATAAAAAACAGGTATTGAATCTCCATTTTGCAGTTGAAGACATTAGGGCAAAGAGAAGTTAAATGACTTATCCATGACACAGCAGGCAAGTAGCAGAGCAGGATTAGAACCCAGGTCCTCTGGCTCTCAGGCTGATGCTCTATCCACTAGGACCATATTCTCCAAGTGGTTACTATATCATAATGCCCAGATAGATAAAAGGTTATCGGATTGGGCACAGTTCCTCTCCCATCAGGAGATACAATCTCACAATGCTCACAGTCTGTCTCCTCCCCATTTTACAGATGAGGAAACAGAGGCCCACAGAGAGGAAGTGACTTGTTCAAGATCCCACACAAGGCCAGTGGTGGAGTTGGGAATCAAAATCAGGTGTCCTGACTCCTAGCCATGTGGTTTTTCCACTAGACTAATCCTATCTCCCACATTTTTTCCATCAGAGTGATACATGCTAGTTGGCTCTGTGGTTTGAACTATCAGTAAATTTCCCCTCAATATCTTTGTAAATTATTTTATTCAATAGAGAATATTGAGGCTAATTTGGGCAGAGCACTCCTCCAATGTCTTGTTAAATTCAACGATCAGGGGTAAACGTAGAATTAAATTGCAGTATCCAATCTGTCAGAGAAACCAAGTTCAGATATAGCAATAGGAAGAAAAATGATCTTATTGCCATAAATTTAATTTGATCCTGTTTTGAGAATCTTTTGCAGAACAGTATGTCATTGATATTTTACTTTCTTTAAAACAAATTCTTATGATTTAATATGAGATGTCTTGATCCAGTATATATTTAAATGTTCTCAGATCCTGCTCTCTCAATCCTGTGTCCTTGGGCCAGGGCACACTACTAAATATGATTTAAATAAAATGTGCATTTTAAACTATTTTATAATTCTAGTTGGAAATTTAATTTGGTAAGAATAGACTTCTAAAACCTGGTGAGGATAAATCTTTGTCATTTTTATGGACAACTGTTGCCTCTATAATATTGTTCATATACTAGAAAGTTTGCCCATGGAGTAAAAATCAAAAGAGTTTTGCCAGCACTAATTCTGAGTATATAGTCAGGAAAATGTTTCTGTTGACCACACAGATACATTCATTCAAATTTCTTAAATATTTAGGAATTACTACCTTAATGACTAGGAATTCCAATTTATAATTGCTAGATGATTCATGTTCCAAGAAGGAAGAAGCAGGAGGTTTTGGTATGATGATTTTAGTAATAAGGCGTTTCTTGACTTATGACACAGTGGTTTTTATGCACTGTATTTTAAGCTGAAACATTGTCAGAACCAATTTTTGGTTCTTTAGCCAAGGTCAAATGCTCTATTTTTACCAAAATTGCTTCAAAACTTGAGTTCACATTTAGTGAATTCAGCTAGATTGTAAAATCCTTGAGGGAAGGAATTGTTCTACTTTATTTTGTTCTCCCAGACTTGTACTACAGTGCTTTGCACTCAGTGACTGAGCCCCTTCCTTCCTCTCCCCCTCGTCCCCCCTCTCCATCCCCACATCTTACCTCCTTCCCTTCCCCACAGCACCTGTATATATGTATATATGGTTGTACATATTTATTACTCTATTTATTTATTTATTTATTTATTTATTTATTTTACTTGTACATTTCTATCCTATTTATTTTATTTTGTTGGTATGTTTGGTTTTGTTCTCTGTCTCCCCCTTTTAGACTGTGAGCCCACTGTTGGGTAGGGACTGTCTCTATGTGTTGCCAATTTGTACTTCCCAAGCGCTTAGTACAGTGCTCTGCACATAGTAAGCGCTCAATAAATACGATTGATTGATTGATTATAAAAGAAAAATCTAGCTACATTAATGCATTTATGTTGAGCGAGAGCAGTTCCAACTCTCATTCTACTGTGAGTAAAATGGACACCCCTTCTTGAGGTGTCCTCAACGTCTCTGATTGTACCTTACTCCCTCTCCCTGCCACCCCATTGCATAGTTTATACTGTTTCTCCATTCCCCTCGGGCTCCTATCATATCCTATCGTGGAGCTGAAACAGGTTGTAAAATTTAGAAATCAAGGACCATTTACCATAACCCGAAGTGTTCAAACTTTCCATTCAAAATTGATTCCTCCAAACTTTACCTTAAGATTTCAATCTATGATATTGAACACTTTGTGCAGAAGAATGTAAAAACTGCTCGGAAGAGTGCATTAGAGGTACTAGATGTGATCCCAGCCCTCAAGAGTCTTATAATTCTATAGTTTAAGTATATTAACATTTACATCCTTAAAGTCTCTTTTGGATTTACGCCTGCTGCTATTAAGACAAAGTTTATCCCAAGTTTATACATTTTTTTACTGAATTCTACTAGTGCATTTTTAAAAAATGGTGTTCATTAAGTGCTTACTGTGTGCCAGGCACTGTACTAAGTGCTGGGATAGATACAAGTTAATCAGGATGGACATAGTCTGTATCCCAGATGGGGCTCACAGTTTTAATCCCCATTTTACAGATGAGATAGTTGAAGACACAGAGAAGTTAAGTGACTTGCCCAAAAGACACTCAGCAGACAAGTATTGGAGCTGTTATTAGAAACTAGGTGCAAATATATATCTTTCTTTCTCCTCTCCTCTCCTGAACCTCCTTGAGGAAAGAAAGTTGGCTTCTAGATTTTCTGATCTCAGTATAATAATTAATTCTTCTCCTAATAACTCTTCCCTCCAATATTTTTGTAAGTCTTTCTCCTTCTAGATTTAAATGTTGAAAGGTTACTAATTTTCAAGTATCTATTCTAATGTGAACTTTAAGAACAAACTTCAATGTTATTAAAATTCTACACATTTTACCATAAAAACTCAGTGTTCCAAAATGCATGAGACTGAGGCCAGTCCAGTTAATGGATAGCCTACATGATTAAGCTTTCTGTTTCTAATAAAAATGGTTATATTAATTGTATACTGGACCCATTGCAATTTAAAGGATCTAAAGCACTTTAGTTAGCATTTAGTAATGTTTGAGGCTAAAAATACTTGGTAAATGAGTTTTCTGGATGAATGACTTTTCCAGCTAATTGAGGAGTCCATATTTGAGAGTTTTAACTCTAATATTGCAATATTTATGTGTGAGGAGCTTGGCAAAGTAGTGTAGCATCTACCACTTCCTTCTGCATCGCCCTGACATGCACTGTTTGCTCTTCCTCCCTCTCAGCCCCACAGCACTTATGTACCTATCCGTCATTTTATTTATTTGCATTGATGTCTGTCTGTCCCATTCTAGACTTTAAGCTTGTTGTGGGCAGGGAATGTGACTGTTTATTGTTGCCTTGAATTCTCCCAAGCACTTAGTACATACGATTGAATGAATGATATATGCGTGCTGTATGCAAAGCACTGAACTAAGCGCTTGGTTAGTACAGAGAAGCAGCGTGGCTCAGTGGAAAGAGCCCAGGCTATGGAGTCAGAGGTCATGAGTTCAAATCCTGGCTCTGCCAATTGTCAGCTGTGTGACTTTGGGCAAGTCACTTAACTTCTCTGTGCCTCAGTTACCTCATCGGTAAAATGGGGATTAAGACTGTGAGCCCCCTGCGGGACAATCTGATCACCTTGTAACTTCCCCAGCGCTTAGAACAGGCTTTGCACATAGTAAGTGCTTAATAAATGCCATTATTATTATTATTATTATTATTATTGCAGTACAGCAGAGCTAGTAGACGTGTTTCCTGCCCACATTGAGTTTATAGTCGAGAGAATGAGTTTGCAGTATAGAAGACACCATTTTCAGCACATTATGAGGGATTTAAAGTCACCCTTCCCTCAGTCCCACAGCACTTCATATTATTGTCCGTCTCCCCCTCCACACTGTAAGCTCCTAGAGGTCAGGGAATGTGTTTACCAACTCTATTGTACACCCCGAAGTGCTTAGTATAATGCTTTGCACACAGGAAGTGCTCGATAAATACCCACCTCCTAAAAGAGCGCCAGTTCCAGCACTGTTACCACTCCCACATCCACCCATCCCTGATACTATTAAAGAGGTAGATGGGATAGGTGATTCTGGCCAAAATTCTGCTTGTCATCTGGTATTGGGGGGGAAAAAAATCAGTGATGACCAACTCCTAGCCCAGAAGCTGGTAGGGCACCTGTCTCTACCCAAATTGCAAACAGTCCATTGAAGACACAGAGGCCAAGGAATGTAGTGCAAGTTGTGAAGTCAAACTCTTAGATTGTAAGCCCCCCTGAGGGAAAAGGAGCATGTCTAATGCCCACCGAGGTAGTCTCTCCAAGGTCTTAGTACAGTGCTCTGCACGCAATAAGTGAGTAATAAAAGCAAGTACTATTACTGCGTCAGCTATTACTGTGTCTGTGTCTGGGAGAGAGGACTGAAGAACAAATCCTCTGTCTTAAAGAGGGGGCTGGGGCATAGTTTGTTTAATGGGGAATGGCAGGGGGAGGGTTTCAAAACTTCGAAAAACTCTAACTGAATTTTCTTCTGTGCTATAATATCTTACAATTCTTTGATCTCTCTTTCAGAGTTAAAAATTGTAGAATGGGTAGTAGAAATAGCAGTAGTAGAAGAACAGAAGCAGTGAGGCCTAAAGGAACGAGCATGGGCCTGGAAATCAGAGGAACTGGGTTCTAATCCTGGATCTGCCATTTGTCTGTTGTGTGACCTTGGACAAGTAACTTAACTTCTCTGTGCCCCAGTTACCTCATCTGTAAAATGGAGATTAATTCCTACTCTCTACCTAAGACTGTGAGCCCCGTGTGGAAGAGGGATGGTGTCCAACCTGATTATCTTGTTTCTATCCCAGCACATAGAACAGTGCTTGATAGATAGTTAGCACTTAATAAATGCCATAAAAAAGCTGTTTTACTATAGAGAAACTGGACACATTTTTCTTATAATGTACTGTTTGGGAAATGATAATGGAAGACATGAGCTTTGTAAAGACACATGGGCCATAATTATTAAGTCATCTTCTTCCCCAATTCCCTCTCTTTTCTGCATTGATTACGTATTTGTATTCGTACCCTTTAGGCACTTGCTATTCACCCCATCTCAGCCCCACAGTATTAATGCGCCTATCTATAATTTATTTACATTAACGTTCATCTCCCCCAGTAGGCTCTAAGTTTCTTGTAGGCAGGGAACTTTTCTGTCAACTCTGTTGTATTGTTCTCTCCCAAGTCCTTAGTACAGAACTATGTAATAAGCACTCAAGAAACACACTGATTATGGGCCTTGGAGCTGAAATGCCTTAGGGAATAGCAGAGAATTTTTAGAATTTCTTCACGTGCTTCCTTGCTACTCTTCTTCTAAAACCCGGTCCACATACTTCACTCTTCTAATGCCTTCTCACTGTGCCTCGATATCACCCATTTCACCTTCAACCCCTAGTCCACATCCTGCCTCTGGCCTGGAACGTCCTCCCTTCTCAAATCGAACAGACAATTACTCTACCCCGCCTTCAAAGCCTTGAAAGCCCATCTCCTCCACGAGGCCTTTCCAGACTAAGTCCCTCCTTTCTTATTCTTCCACTCCCTTCTCCCTCACCCTTACTTGCTCCCTTGATTCTCCCCTCCCTCCCAGACCCACAGCACTTATGTACATGTCTATAACTAATTTATTGTATTAATGTCTGTCTCCCCCACTCTAGACTGTAAGCTTGTTGTGGACATGGAATGTATCTTTAATGTTGATATTGTACTCTCCCAAGTGCCTAGTACAGTGCTCTACACCCAATAAGCATTCAATAAATACAATTGAATGAATGAATATGTCTTTGTGGAACCTGATCATCTGTTCAAGTTCTTCTATTCTAAGATTTCAACTATTCTGTTGTTCACCTTTTCTATCAAATGGATTTTGCCATCCAGTAAACTGGTGAGATGCAGTTTTCAGTGAGTCATATCATGAAATTAATGATCCCTTGGACATCATATACCTTATTGTGCAAGTTGCATTACCCCAGATGTGATAAAGTAAGAATGACAGAAAAGAAAAATGTAAGATAGTTTCAAAAGCCAAACACTGAAAGCAGTGTCCTGGAGAGTAGTAGTAGTTCACTGTTCCAGTTGTGTGCAAAGCACTGTACTGTGTACTGCGAAGAGAATACATGGATAAAAATTAGACGTGGTCCTGAGCCATCAAGGGCTCCTATTCATTCAATTATATTTATTGAGTGCTTACTGTGTGCAGAGCACTGTACTAAGTGCCTAGTACACTGAACAGTGCTTCGCACATAGTAAGCACTTCACAAATGCCATCATTATTATTATTACTCAAATTTGCATTTTTGGCAGAAATCCAGATTTCTGATACATAGATAATGATCCATTCATTCATTCATTCGTATTTATTGAGCACTTATTGTGTGCAGAGCACTGTACTAAGCACCTGGGAAGTACAAGTCGGCAACGTATAGAGACTGTCCCTACTTAACAATGGACTCTCAGTCCTTGTGGTCCATATAGATACTAGACTGAACCCCCTCCTTCCTCTCCTCCTCCTCCCCTTCCCCATCCTCCCACCTTACCTCCTTCCCCTCCCCACAGCACCTGTATATATGTATATATGTTTGTAAGTATATATTACTCTATTTTACTTGTACATATTTATTCTATTTATTTTATTTTGTTAATATGTTTTGTTTTGTTGTCTGTCTCTTCCTTCTAGACTGTGAGCCCACTGTTGGGTAGGGACCATATCTATATGTTGCCAACTTGTACTTCCCAAGAGCTTAGTACAGTGCTCTGTGCACAGTAAGTGCTCAATAAATACGATTGAATGAATGAACAAATGAATAGATTCATTAGCTATGTATTGGAAATCTGGATTTCTGCCAAAACTGCAAATTTGAGTAATGATAATAATGTTGGCATTTGTTAAGTGCTTACTATGTGCGAAGCACTGTTCTAAGCGCTGGGGTGGATACAAGGTGATCAAGTTGTCCCAAGTGGGGCTCACAGTTTTAATTCCCATTTTACGGATGAGGGAACTGAGGCTCAGAGAAGTGAAGTGACTTGCCCAAAGTCACAGAGCTGACAAGTGGCAGACCTGGGATTAGAACCTGTGACCTCTGTCTCCCAAGCCCATGCTCTTTCCACTGAGCCACGCTGCTTCTATTAGTAGCCTAATTTAGTAGCCTAATTTAGACTTTTAGAATAAAGATTCTAAGGTATAATCTGGATTCACTGTTTGGAGATTATGTTCATTGGTGAAAAGTTTTCTACTATGCACCTTTTAAGTGATTGAAGTTGATGTTTCATCTACCGTTCCGTAAGGTAAGTAAGAGTATTAAGAGTTCATCATTTATCTTTGAGTACTTTAAATTTCACCCTAGAGGAGGATTAGATGTTATAAAAATACAAAAACGAATAAATGAGGAATTTTTCTAAAGCACTGAAGCAATCCGTTTAATTTTAGGAAACTACATTTTCTGAAATTGGTTAAAAAATGATCCTTTTTAACTGCACGTTGTGAATCTATTTTGTAACTGAAATAAGATGCTTTGGGTTATGCATTATGAAAGAAAGAATTGCTTTCCATTGGTTATTTCTTGGATAATAATCAACTAGAGGAATTAAGGTCACCAGGAGCCCCAAAAAATCTCCTTTTATTTTTTTTTTACTATTAAGAAGCAAATAAAAACAGATTGGTTCTTTTGGTTGGAAAGGTCTATTCTTTTCCGTGTCACATTGCTTTGAAAGATTTTTCTAAAAATAGCCAATGTTAATCTCTTTCTTGTAGTTAATAACTGCTATTGGAAGCAATGGTGGAGGAGGGGAATGATCCCATTTTGAATGTTCTGTGAGATTTATGATCTATAATTGTGCTTTTTGAAAGGTAACAAGAGGTGGAAAAGACCTCCTGCCTTGCAGGATTTTTAAGCTAGGCAGTAATAGTGCAATAAAGTTATGCTTTATTGTTCAAATAATATGAAGAAAGTACATTTCTCAGCTGATGTAGTGCTTTGTGACACCCGATTCTCTGTATAAATTGTAAATTTCCAGTATAGTACAGTGCTCTGCGCATAGTAAACACTCAATAAGTAGCACTGATTGAATGATTACTCCAAGTAATATACTGTTTTCAAATTTTCCAACAGCCACATTCTCTTTGCACTTGTACCCTAGATTTTACATTTAGGATCTGAAAGACCATACTCTCTACTGAGCCGTTTACTTGGGACATGCTCAAGGGGAACTTTCTTTATTAATAGAAACAGTTCTACAGCAGAGATTTTTCCATATGGATCATTATTGGGATTCGATGACACTTGTAACTTTAAAGTACATTCTAGCTATTCTGGTTTCCAACACTTCCCATTTTTGAAAATAGAGAAAATGTTATCAGCATCATCCTTGGTGTCCTCACTTTGGCAGGACCTCATGACAGATAAGAACATTTTTTGAAAAAAATACTGTGGAACTCTACCGTTTTTTTCATTGCTGGGAAGTAGCAAAAATTGTAGTTCAGAAATTTACAGTCTCTTGCACTCTCTCTCTCTCTAATTCTCTCTTACTCTTCACCTTCTCCCACTTCCCCAGCCCGCAAACCCAGGAGGCGTCTACATCCAGGGTCAGATAGATAAGGCATCAAAAATTGTCTTCATAGATATGAGATCTTCATAAATGGATATTAAGGATATAACAGGACTGTGAAATCTTTGTGGGACAGGGACTGTGTCCAACCTGTATCTACCCATCACTTAGAACAATACTTGACACATAGTAAACACATTACCAATACCACCTCTATTACTATTATGTAATTAGTAGAACACTCCAATACATATAGTCAATAGATTAGTTAAATGAAGAAAGTTGATCAAATCCAGGAATGCTTTTGGGTTTTGCCCATTTATAAGTTCTAAACAAAATCAAAGGAAAAATAAGTACCGGTATTTTATTTGTTACAGTCCTGTATTTCTTTATCTTGTTTAACTTAGCTATTTGAGCTCTTTGTTTTAGTTTGGCACTTTCACACACCTCCTCAAGATTTCCTTCTGGAGAGCATGATTTACCAATGCAAGTTTTTTTTTTCCTAATATTCTAGATTGAAAAAAAGTTGTAGAAACAGCATTTTGCCAGTGGAAAAGTTTTAAGTTGATATCCCTCTGACTACTTGTTAGATGCATTTTGAGGATAGGATGAACCTAGTTCCTTGCACTAGAAATTTAAAAGGAATATTGTATTTTCCCTAAAATTACTTATTATTTATATTAAAATTACCCTCTCTCCTAGGAGTCTCTTAAACATGCTGAAACAGCATCCTCTAGTATCGTCTTGACAACTTTTGATGCCTTTTTTATTCATTCATTAACTTATTCAGTCACATTTATTGAGCATTTACTAAGTTTAGAGCACTGTACTAAGCACTTGGAAAGCACAATACAGCAATAAAGAGAGACAATCCCTGTCCACAATAAGCTTACAGTCTGGAGGGGGGACACAGACATCAAAACAAGTAAGCAGGCGTCACTACAAATAGAATTATAGATATATAATATCTATATAATATCTATACATATATGTATATATGTATCTATAGATACGTGCTATGGGATGGGGAGGGGGGAAGAGCAAAGGAAGTGAGTCAAAGTGATGCGGAAGGGAGTGGGAGTTGAAGTAAAGGAAACTTAGTCTGGGAAGGCCTCTTGGAGGAGGCGAGCCTTCAGTAGGACTTAAAAGGGGGGAAATGTGATTGTTTGGTGGATTTGAAGAGAGAGGGGGTTCCAGGCCAGAGGTCGGCTATGGACCGGGATCGACGGTGGGACAGGTGAGAACGAGGCCCAGTGAGAAGGTTAGCACTAGAGGAGCGGAGTGTGTGGGCTGGGATGTAGGAGGAGAGAAGGGAGGTAAGAAGGGGCAAGGTGATGGAGAGCTTTAAAGACAATAGTGAGGAGATTTTGTTTGTAGAAAGGTAATCTGGGCAGGGGAGTGAAGTATGGATTGAAGTGGGGTGAGGCGAGAGGTTGGGATGTCAGAAAGGAGACTGATGCAGTAATCCAGTCGGGATAGGATGTGATTGTACTAAAGTTTTTGTCATCCAGAGTTCCTAAGGGTGTAGTTGGCAGTTGGGCAAAATCATGCTCTATCTTTCCATCACTGACTTTATGTGAAGTTATTCGCTATTGTTCTTCATCTTAGAATGCTTACTTTATGCATTAAATACTTTTAACCTATTTAGTTTGAACAGAGGAGTAATTGAATATGGTGGTATCAAATTGAAAGTGTTACATTTGCATAGTTTAGGCAGTACTGGCAGTAATTACTCTGGCAGTAAAAATTTGCCAAATAATTTTCACTCTGAGCTTTTAGCTCCATTTACTGATATTTGAAGGTATCGTAATAATAATGGTAATTGTGGTATTCCTTAAATGAGGTCAACACAGTCCTGTTCGGCAAAGAACTCCAATTCTAAGGCGGAGGGAGAACAGTTCTTTATTTTAAAAGATGAGGAAACTGAGGCACAGAGAAGTCAGGTTACTGTCCAAAGTCACTCTGCAGGCATGTGGTGGAGCAGGAATTAAAATCCATTTCCCACAGCCTCAGGCTTATTTTCTTTCTACTAGCTCATGGTGGTAGTTGGAGTCCATACTTATTTTGTTCCAATATGATTTCTATTATATTTATGAGCATTTAAAGACACCCCCATTTTAATACTCTTCTTTTAATGCCCTTTTACAATAACTCATTTAGATTTTAATGCGACATTTGTTTGCCTACTCACATTGAGATAACACTGAAAAAAATAATTTAAGCATCTCCCTTCTTCTTCCCCTTGTCCTCTGAAACATTTTAACTGACCTGAAAAATGAGTGGAGCCCATTTCAGTTTGGCACTAGGTAATGGCAAATCTATTTAGCAAAATTAATGACAGACCTTAATCTGATAGAATCCTGCTAAATAGGATATGGAAGATAACACTTTGAAAATCAAATATTTACGTATATAAATTCACCTCTCTCTTCAAGCATGAACCTACAATTGTCCTTAAATGTATTTTAAATATATTTATATTATTTGTAATTCTTTTTTTGATCTTCTGAATGTACTTTCATAATTTTCTGTGGGAAACTATAGTTAGGTGTCTTTTCCTTAACACTGTTTTCATAACCCAATTACGAGTGTTAAATGAGGTATAGCAATATATTATTTATGTATTAGCCATTTCGGTGCTGTATTCTATCTTTTTAAAATTGTGCCCCTAGGAACTTTTTACATGGATGCTATCTAGGAATTGAATGGATTATATTTTGGCCTTCTTCAAAGGACCCCATAATCCAAGGGAAGCAGATAATGTGCTGTGTAATCTTGCCTTGATCTCCTTTCTGTGAAAGATAATCTTTATTTTATCTGCTCTAGGTAATTTCATGTTATACATACCCATCATTTGCCTTGTCTTCTTACCTATATCTTGTGATTGAGATTGACTCCTGCCATCTGTGCCAATTACAGTCTGGTATAAATAGCTTTATCTGAAGTAAGTAATAGATGTCACGAAGTATTTAGTCTTCAAAAAGTTGAAGTCAGGAAATAAAGGAATCAAATAGCTAGGAACCGAAGGTTCTAGTATTCCTTAACAAGTATAAGATGACTTCATGAAGTTTTTTGTATACTTGAGTATTAATCAAGTCCTTCTATTAAATCATAACACACATCTGAGAAGCAGCGTGGCTCAATAGAGAGATCACAGGCTTTGGAGTCAGAGGTCAGGGGTTCAAATCTTGGCCCTGCCAATTGTCAGCTGTGTGACTTTGGACAAGTCACTTAACGTCTCTGTGCCTCAGTTACCTCATCTGTAAAATGGGGATTAAAAGTGTGAGCACCCTGTTGGACAACCTGATCACCTTGCAACCTCCCCAGTGCTTGGAACAGTGCTTTGCACATATAAGTGCTTAATAAATGCCATCATTAATATTATTATCTTTTAAAGTAACTTTGAGAACAATTCCCTTTTTTTTACTGATTTTATTCATCTTTTATGCTTTAGCAAAGTCCAGTTTTGCAAGTTGAGTTGTGAATAAAAACAATTTAAGCAAAAGAATAAAGAATAAAGTTTGTCTTGTAGTGTCAGTATGCATGTCAGGTTTAATTAAGAGAGGAGGAACAGTTGGGATCCAGTATGGTCTGGTGGCAAGAAACTGGGCCTGGGATTCAGAGAACTTGGGTTCATTCTTTCATTCATTTGTCGTCTATTTCTGGCTCTGCCAGTTGTTGGCTGAGTGATGTTGGGCCAGTCAACTTGCTTCTCTTTGCCTCAGTTTCCTCATCTGTAAAATAGGGATCTTACTCCCTCCTAGTTAGACTGTGGACAGTGGGACAGGGATTGGGACCACCCTGATAATCTTGTATTTACTCCAGAACTTAGTACAGTGTTTGGCATATAATAAGCGCCTCATGGTTACCATAATTTTCTAGTTCAGGGAGTCAGAATTTGGTTAACATAAGTACTAGTACTTATAGCAAGCACTCTACTAGGTACCTTAGAGAAGTGTCCAGATTTGATACTGACAGAGGTAATCACTGGTATTAAGTGCTTATGTGCTAAGGACTGGGGTAGATACAGAATGATAGATTGGACACTGTCCCTGTGCCACATAGGCTCACAGTTTAAAGGGGAGGGGAATGTACATTTAATGCCTATTTTATAGATACACAGTCCTAGCCCCTAAAGCGTTTACAATCTATGAATAGATGGAGCGGGGGGTTGCTGACAGATAAAAGAGGAAAGACAAAATACAAATATGAAAAACTGATGATGATAAATACAAAAGAAGCAGCAAGATTTCAGGCTCCTCATGACAGACCCACAGTCACAGAAGTCACTGCTGTGGCTTCTGCAGTGACCTCCTCATTGTGCTAAAAATAGCAAACAAACTCCAAACCCAGGTAGTAATAGTAGTTATAATTATTAGTATTATGTGCCGTTGACTCATTTCTGATTCATAGCGACTCTATGGATATACTATACCCAGAACGTCCTGTCCCAACCTTTCTGATGGTTCTTCCATTATCATTATGGTCTCTATCCATCTACCTGCTGGTCTATTTCTTCCACGAGTTCCCTGGAGTTTTCCCAGCATTTGTGCCTTCTCCAGAGAATTAGTCTGCCTGATTTTATGCTAATCTAAGTCGTTATTTGGCCTTCCAAAAACCACTTTGGTTAAATTTGCTCTAAAATCCTTTTTTTTTCATTTTTTGGGCAGTCCATGGTATTCACAAAATCTTTCTCCAACACCACATTTCAAAAGAATCGATGTTCTTTCTATCCTATTTTTTCACTCTCTGGCTTTCAGATCTATACATTGTCACTGGAAACACCATAGGGTTAACAATTTGTATGTTTGTGGCAATTACTACATCAGCACGTTTCATGGCTTTTTCCGGGCTCTTCATAACAGAGTCTTCCTAACATTAATCTTCGGCATATTTCCTGGATACTAGTTCCTCTATTATTGATTATCCATCCCAGGAGGGAAAAATTGTCAGCTATTTCAATCTTCTCTCCATCCCCTACAAATGTGTTAAAACTTCCAATTGTCATGTCCTTTTTTTTCTTGATATTCAAATGTAGGCCCATCTTTTTGCTCTGTTGCTTTCCTTTTAATGATAAGCCTTTCAATCTTCACTTTCTGCTAGTAGGGTTGTATCGCCAGCATAACGAAGGTTGTTTATAAGCCTTTGTCCAATCTTTACTCCCTGGTCATCTTCTTCCAATCCGGCTTCTCTCATTAGGTATTTGGTGTAAAGGATGAACAGATAAGACTATAATATACGTCCTTGTTTTACATGCAGTAGTAGTAGTTATGATATTTATTCAGGGTTTACTTTGTGCAGAGCACTTTACTAAGTGCCAGGAGAGAATGCACAGGTGGAAATATGACATGGATCCCTGTCCCTCGGGTAACTAACAACTGCAGGGAAGTAGAATAAAGATGGCCGATACCAATCAATCAATCAATCATATTTATTGAGCGCTTACTGTGTGCAGAGCACTGTACTAAGTGCTTGGGAAGTACAAGTTGGCAACATATAGAGACAGTCCCTACCCAACAGTGGGCTCCAGTCCAGTGTGCTAATTTATTATTTTGTTTTGGAGTTCAGGGACCAAGGTAATTGGAAAACTGCTAGGGGGTGGCTGTGGGCTCCCACACTTCTGGTAGGGTTCATGAGGAGTTTCAGCAGACTCACTGCCTCTTTATCAATCAATCAATCAATAAATCAATCATATTTATTGAGTGCTTACTGTGTGCAGAGCACTGTACTAAGCGCTTGGGAAGTACAAGTTGGCAACATATAGAGACAGTCCCTACCCAACAGTGGGCCCAAATAGCCATTTGCCTGATGTGTGACCTTGGGAAAGTCACTTCTCTTTTCCTCAGTTACCTCATCTGTAAAATGGGGATTAAGACTGAGCCCCACGTGGGACAACCTGATTACCTTGTATCTACCCCAGCGCTTAGAATAGTGCTTGGCACATAGTAAGCACTTAATAAATACCATAATTGTTATTATTATTATTACTATTGCTTGTATCCACCCCAGCACTTAGTATAGTGCCTGGAACATAGAAAGCGCTTAACAAATACATTATTGTTATTATTATTATTATCCATCTTCTCCCTCGGTCCTCTAGACTTTAAGCTTGTTATGAGCAGGGAACCTATCTGCTAATTCTGTCAAATTGTACTCTCTCAAGCGCTTAGAACAGTGGTCTGCACATAGTAAAGCACTCAGTAAATACCACTGATTGACTGACTGACTTGACCGTCTCTTAATCTGGAGACCATTGCTGTGCCTCAGTTACCTTATCTGTAAAATGAGGATTAAGACTGTGAACCCCATGTGGAACAGGGAATGTGTCCAACCTAGTTTGCTCACATTCACCCCAGTGCTTAGTTAAGTGCCTGGTACATAATAAGTGCTTAACAAATACTACAATTATTATCATTATTGAAGCTCTCAAGTTGCCCCTCTCCCTTTAGAGGACTAGGCCTAGGGAATGATGAATTCCCAGGATCCTGCTTTGGAGACGATTTGAGTTGAGTCTTGGGATTGTCTTAATTTGTGGCACTGACCATTGTATTTGAAGACATTTCAAACTATTTCCAAAAGGAAAGTGGGATTTTTTTTGAGCTCTCAGTGAGGATTAATCCCCTCTAATCTTCCCCCACCTGCTGTCTTTTCACTACCACCACTCTTTTAGCTGCCCTGGATCATTTTTTCTCTTTCATGGGAGAGAACCTTTGAGATTCTTGCCTTGATTAAAATATAGCAAATCCCTTCCTTAATTTGTGCAATTACCCAAACAAATCAGTTACTCAACCACCTTTTAAAGCCTCAGGTGGTGATGCATTGTGGAAGATTATTTTAGCAATCATTTTAACGAGATATAATTCATGATGGTCTATCTCTTGTATATTGTTCAAATGTGGAGCATGCACAGTTTGTAAAGGTAATTGTGGGACTAGACATTGCCAGCATGCTGGCAAGGGATGCATGCTTTGCCTTTACTGGGAAGAAAGCTTAGGTGTTATTCTACTGTCATCTTACTCTGTGGATTGGGCACAACACAGAAACACAACAGAAGGCTGAGAGTTTCCTTATCTTTTTTTAGTTTGGCAATAAAATAGGTTATAGGAAAATGTTAGCAGAACACTGTTGCTATTTAGAAAGACACAAAATTTTCTGACACGTCTTTTATACAATCATATATGTGTCACTATCCCTTTAGCATTTTCAATGTCTTAGTAAGTCTGGCTGCCGTTTGCCATGAATCCTTGAAAAATATCACAGCTTTCAAAGGTGCCTAACTTTAAAATCGAAAGAGCAGCAGAGGCCTTGGGAGATTTGGTTCAACAAAAGGAAATGAGGAGAGAGGGATAAGATAATTTCCTGATATCCTAGTATTCCTGTTTTCCCACATCCTGCCTAAGGCCTGGAACGCTATCCCTCTTCATATTCTTTCATTCATTCAATCGTATTTATTGAGCGCTTACTGTGTGAAGAGCACTGTACTAAGCACTTGGGAAGTACAAGTCGGCAACAAATAGACACGGTCCCTACCCAACAAGGGGCTCACAGTTTAGAAGGGGGAGACAGACAACAATACAAAACATGTAGACAGGTGTCAAAATAGTCAGAACAAATATAATTATAGCTATAATGCACATCATTAACAAAATAAATAGAATAGTAAATATGTACAAGTAAAATACATAGAGTAATAAATCTGTACAAATATATATACATATGTATATATATATATATGTATATATAGAGAGAGAGCTAGCTTGGCAGATGTGTGGAGGGAGGGCATTCCAGGCCAGGGGAAGGACGTGGGCTGGGGGTCGACGGCGGGACAGGCGAGAACGAGGCACAGTGAGGAGGTTAGCGGCAGAGGAGCGGAGGGTGCAGGCTGACAGAAGATCACCCTCCCCACCTTCAAATCCCATTTTTTCATGGTATTTGTTATACTCCTTCTGGGTACCAAGCACTGTATTTACTGTATGTACTGGAGTGGTTACAAGCTAATCAGGTGGACACAGTCGCTGTCCCATATGGGGCTCACAATCATAATCTTCATTTTACAGATGAGGTAACTGAGGTCCAGAGAAGTGAAGTAACTTGCCCAAGGTCACACAGTAGGAAAGTGGCAGAGCTGGGATTCTGACTCTCAATCAATCAGTCAATCATATTTATTGAGCGCTTACTGTGTGCAGCGCACTGTACTAAGCGCTTGGGAAGTACAAGCTGGCAACATATAGAGACAGTCCCTACCCAACAGTGGGCTCACAGTCTTGAAGGGGGAGACAGAGAACAAAACCAAACATACTAACAAAATAAAATAAATAGAATAGATATGTACAAGTAAAATAAAATAAATAAATCAGTGCTTTGCTCTATCCACCAGGACCTGCTGCTTTTTATAAAATACACATCACCAAGAGGTCTTCCTTTATTAAGGCCTCATTGTCACTTCTCCCACTCCTCTGTGTCACCTTTTCACTTGGATTTCCACCCTTTATTCATCCCTCTTTCAGCCCCCAGCAGTTATGTAGATATCTCTAATTTACTTATATTGATGTCTAAGTTCTTAATAAATATTGGTTGAATGATTGATTGATCCCAAGATTTAGTGCCACTGAAAAAATTCCCAACATAATTAGCCTTTGGTGTAGCATGGTCACTTGTCCAGTTTTCAGCTGGTTTATCCACCAGGCGTCTTTATCTCCAGTATTTTTAAACACTCAAACTCCCTCAGCTTCTGCCGCTAAGGGATTGCAGCTCAGAAGTAGCATCCATGACAATAAGTACCTTTTCACCTACTTCATTCTCTTGGTCTAGTTGTCTCCTTCAGTGCCATATCCTATATCTGGGCTGTGTATATCCTGGAGTCACACAGAGTCAGTGATCTGAGGATATGTAATTCCCTTTAAATTCTTTTAGTAGTAAGTGCCACTGTATCCCCTGAAGAGTCAGATTCAGATTAGTTGCCGTAAAAAAATTTCAGGCCCAGTCTTCTCTCCCCTCCTTTAAAGCCTTATTGAAGGCACATCTCATTCATTCATTCAAGCGTATTTATTGAGTGCTTACTGTGTGCAGAGCACTGTACTAAGCGTTTAGAAAGTACATTTCGGCAACAGAGGCAATCCCTATCCAACAACGGGCTCACACTGTAGAAGCGGGAGACAAGACAACAAAACAAAACAAGTAGACAGGCATCAATAGCATAAAGATAGATAAACAGAATTATAGATATATACAAATCATTAATAAAATGAATAGAATAATAAATATGTACAAATATACACAAGTGCTGAGAGGCTTTCTCTGACTAAGCCCCCATTTCCTCTATCCCACTCCCTTTTGTGTCAGTCTGACTTGCTCCATTTATTCATAACCCCCCCCACCCCAGCCCCCAAGCATTATGAACATATCTATATTTATTGATATTAATGTCGGCCTCCCCTTCTACCCTGTCAGCTCACTGTAGGCAGGGATGTGTCTGTTTATTGCACTGTTGTACTATTCCAAGTGTTTAGTACAGTGCTCTGTACACAGTAAGCATTCAGTAAATATGATGGAATGAACGAATGAAGATGAAATTTGACAGGGGAGATAGGAGTAAGGAAATGTTCCAGGAACGTTGTCTGTGATCAACTTGTGAAATCTGACTGCTCTTAGAGTCCTTGGTAACTCATTTTATTGATTGGAACCACAATGTCAGGAAATTATCATGATGCCACAGTTATCCAGGCTGCTCAAATGAACTGTATTCTGGATGGAGTTTGACCATTTTATCAAAATAATGTCACATAAATAAGAAGGTGACTCTAAGGTCTTCTATTTGGTGTTTATGAGTACTCTATTCCAAAAGGAGATTTAACAGTGTGTCAATGTAACTTCTTAATGTTTTAAAGGATGTGCAGTACAATTAAGAAGCAGCATGCCTAGTGGATAGAGCATGAGCCTGGAGTCAGAAGGACCTGGATTCTAATCCAGGCTCTGCCACTCTTCTGCTGTGTGACATTGGGCAAGTCATTTAACTTCTCTGTGCCTCAGTTACTTCATCTATAAAATAACGATTCAATCCTACACTCTCCTACTTAGACTGTGAGCCCCACGTAGAACAGGGACTGTGTCCAATGTGATTGACTTTCATTCATTCAATCGTATTTATTGAGCACTTACTGTGTGCAGAGCACTGTACTAAACACTTGGGAAGTACAAGTTGACAACATATAGAGACAGTCCCTACCCAACAGTGAGCTCACAGATTTGTATCTACCCCAGTGCTTAGAACAGTGTTGGGTACATAGAACAATGTTGGAGAAGCAGCGTGGTTCAGTGGAAAGAGCCTGAGCTTTGGAGTCAGAGGTCATGGGTTCAAATCCCGGCTCCACCACTTGTCAGCTGTGTGACTTTGGACAAGTCACTTCACTCTTCTGGACCTCAGTTACCTCATCTGTAAAATGGGGGTGAAGACTGTGAGCCCCCCGTGGGACAACCTGATCACCTTGTAACCTCCCTAGTGCTTAGAACAGTGCTTTGCGCATAGTAAGCATGTAATAAATGCTATCATTATTATTTTAGTAACCTAGTACAAATAAAAAGTCAACAAGCTAAAAACCACAGGTTTTTATTTGTTCAGTTATTTGTATTAGATAGTGAGCCAGAGTCTCCATTTTATTTTATTAGACCACACAACTTTAGCATTTTTGTTCTTATTTGCATTTAGTTTTTCCAAACATTTTACCTTTTTTAGTTACATATGGACAGACCTACAGCATACAACTGTCCAGTGGTGCGAGATAAGTATGAGTGTCCAGGAAAGTTTTGAAAACTAAGTTATGTGCATATGCAAATCTGAGTCTGTCAGTTATTTAATATTGACAAGATGAGAGATAACTGAAGATGGAAATTTTGAGAGAGTGGAAGACTCCTAGCATTTTCCAAGTTGATACGTGCTGAGTAATTAAGAATCTGTGCTTTTAAAGAAACTGCACATTCCTAGCCACTAGATATGTCAATCAATGTATTCATGTTTGTATTGGTTTGCTCTCTTACAGTAAATTAGCTAATTTACTATCTGAGATTGCCTGATTGACACTACCCTTGTGACTCTTCCTTATTGTAATGGTAGGTGAGATAAAAGGTTTCTAGTCACATTTTGAAAGGAGTTTCTTTCGGTGATAGTGATTACAGATCACATACTGAGTAATCTATTTTTTCAATCGTATTTAAGTGCTTACTTCAGATCAGGCACCGTTCTAAGTAGTGAGGTAGATACAAGTCAATCAGGTTGGACATAATCCCTGTCTCACATTGGACTCATTGTCTTAATCCCTAATGTACACATGAGCCAACTGAGACACAGAGAAGTTAAGTGACTTCCCCAAGGTCACACAGCAGACAAGTGGTGGAGCTGGGATTAGAATTCAAGTTCTTTGGGGTCCCAGGCTCTTAATTGTAGTGGATATCCTTGAAAACATTAAGAAGTTACACTGACACATTACTGAATTGGCTTTTGGAGTACTTTAGTAATAAACATCAAATTGAAGACCTTAGAGAATTGCTAGCATAAAAAGCATCATTGGACTAAATCAGATAGTAGTACTGCAGGAGTGTAATGGACCGATTGGCTTTGTGACAAAAAAAGATGCACTAATGATAGTCTCCCTACTTAACTTCTGAGTTTTTTCCAAACTTCAGAAATCATTTTTGTATTGGATTTTCTCAGCCAGCCCTAACGGTTCCATCTTATTCTAAATTCTTCCTTAGTCTATCACAAACATACAAAAAAAAAGGATAGGCTTATAAGAATCTCTTTGAGGAAGGGAATCATGAGTCATTTCCCAAGCAAAATTTCATCAGGTCGTGGTGCCAAATCCACTTAGAAGAAGCCAGGTGTACGAAGGAAGTGGTGTAATTGCTGGGTCTCATTGGTTGGGTAAGATAATTGCTTCTAAACTATGTGTGTTACAGGATCACCTAAAGCCCAAATATGAGTTTAATAATTGCTTTGGCTCATGACATCAGCATCTGCTGGAGGATCATCCTTAGAAATATCTGGAGAATATCTGTGGGCCTCTTCCTACAGTCTGGTATAAAATTACATCTGCAGGATGTTAGACTCTAGTAAGGCTGCTTAAGGTGCCCTTGGCAACATCTGATACATTCTGAAAATGGTCCTGAGGCAGCAAGATTTATTTATTATAAGCATTCCCACAGGGAAAGCCTTTCTACAAGAAGTATCAACAAGCATTAACCCAGCATTACATGAGGAATTTTGCTTTGACCTTGTAGCATTCATTTTTAGTGATACTAATACACCACTGAGCTAGGATACTTACGAAAGTGATGGTTTTCCAGAGCCCTTTAAGCTGACAAAAAAAGCTTGCCCAAACTGTGTAGAAGAAAGATGTTCCCTTGAACATAACTTACTGGAAATAGTCTTGGTTGGAAATTGTAAAATTTTGAGAGCATCAGTGGGAAACGTAATGTGCCTTGCTAATGTGAACGAATTTGGCAAGTTTTTATTGGCCTTCCTGTGGATTAACAAGGTATTTCATGCACATGTTAGCCTTTCTTCCCGAATTTATCCTAAATCCTCTTAAGAGCTAAGTTACAATTGTTGTTTTCTAACTTTGCAAAATGGAGGAAATGAGGCAGAAAGACGAGTGAATTTGCAAGAAAGCCAGGAAATGATGTCTTGACTATCTCAGCAGGCCAATCTCCGGAGGTTGAGTTTCTCCGGAATAAAGGCAGTAACATTCTCCCACTAACCGGGAACCATAACCTGCGAGTTGGGAGAATATTGCTGAAGGGGGCTGACCCTCTGGACTTAGGACATCCTACCCAGATCTTGAGGTCAGGGATAATTTAAATGAGAGAAATGTGTATGCACCTTCTGCTTAGCATACTGTCTGTCTTTTCTCAGGAACCCTGAGATGGGTGGTGGGTTATCTCCTGCGGGATCAGGCCTAGCTAAGAATAGCATCAGTATCCTGCTGATACTTTGCCTCCCACTTCACCGTGGACTCACTGGAAGCAGCAGAAAACCTCTTCTGGCACTTTATCAAATGTCCATATGTATTTTGTGGTTGTCGTTTTCACATTTGAATGCATTTGGGGGGCTGGAAATATGTCAGCTTCGTTTGGTCACTATTGTTCCCTATTTGCCAGTGGAGAAGCTCTGTTTCTGCAGAATTTAAATGAAAGATTGACTGTCAGTAGTAGGTTGTAGGCCATTTCTTCTATTTCCACTCCAACAATATTTGTGCGTTTGCTACTTTAGAAGATCAAGAAGTGCTTCAGTATCTGGGATTCTTTGTTTGTTGAAGCGAGGGGACATGCTGTGGAATTCTGCCTCTTTAAATGTGGTTAAATAGGTAAGGTATTATATAATGGTTTCTGAAGCTCTTGTAATAACTACGTACCTAATTCTAAATTTAAAATGGCTTTCATTTTAGGGCAAAGCTGTTCTTTCACACAAAAGTAAAAGTAGGGGAGGGAAGATCTTTCAACCAAGAAATTCAAAATTCACATTACTGCTTCGCCAGTTTTCAAAACCTTTTTAGACTCTATGTTTGGGAGCCCAAGAAAGCAGAAATTGGAGTTTGAAGACTAATTTGCAGTAAACACTTTTAGAGATCAACCCCGAGATGGGTTTTATGTTTCTAAATGCACTGATAAATGTTACAATCATTAAAAATCCACACCTCAATTCTTACGTAATTGCTAACCATTCCTCCAGACAGTCGATTAAGCCAAAGCCCTATATGATTAGCTGTAAAGAAGCAGAAATAATAATCTGGCTTTAATTACAAACAGCAAAGGTTCTTGCTAAATCTTCAGCTTCAAGGGGATTTGAATATTCTCTATTTCTCCCACTAATGCTGAAAATCTCAAGGTGTAAGTAGTCTTCTTCATGGATGCTAATGGCTGGTGACAGGACTTAAAGCTCTGGTTATAAATCCATGGGTCTACTTTCATGTTACTGCTTTACAACTAGGCAAACAGAGTCCTACTAAACATTTAGTTACAGTGAAGTATTGAAATGCTATTCCCAATCTTTTATAAACATCTATTTCTTCTTTTCTTGAAGTGTTGAATCTCTGTCAGTCCAACAGTTAATGAATATAAGTAAAAGGGGAATATTCCAGAGTGCCATGTAATGTCTTTGTCATCCTCTCCATCCCTCCACCCACCTTCAAATAGTCTGTTCCTAAAACTGTAATTACATAGAAAGCACCAAGGGTAAACTCTTTTCAAACAGTGGTATTTACTGAGCATTTATTGTACCGAGCATTGGGAAGAATAGAGTAAAATGGAGTTGGTAGATATGTTCCCTGCCCACAAGGAATTTGCAGTCTAGAGGAGGAGCTAGTGATTGGATTTCTTCTGTAATTCATCATATTAGACACAGACAGGACAAGACAGTATTTTAATGAAACGAAAAAATCTAGAGTCCACTTTTCCAGTGTGCCCAAGTGAGAAGCTATAGAACCACTCTAGGGCAACGTATAACCTAGTGGTGCACATATCAGAGAAGCAGAATGGCCTCATGGAAAAAAAAAAAAAAACATGGGCCTGGGATTCCGAGGACTCGGGTTCTAATCCCGGCTCTGATCCTTGTCTGCTCTGTGACCTTGGGTAAATTGCTTAAGTTCTCTGTGCCTCAGTCCCCTCATTTTTAAAACAGGGATTAGGACTGTGAGGCCCCCAGTTTATCTTGTAACTACCCCAGTGTTCAGTACAGTGCTTGATACATAGTAAGTACTTAACAAATATTAGAATTATAATAATAATGGCATTTATTAAGCACTTACTATGTGCAAAGCTCTGTTCTAAGCACTGGGGAGGTTACAAGGTGATCAGGTTGTCCCACGGGGAGTTAATAGTCTTAATCCCCATTTTCCAGATGAGGGAACTGAGGCACAGAGAAGTTAAGTGACTTGCCCAAAGTCACACAGCTGACAGTTGGTGGAGCTGGGATTGGAACCCATGACCTCTGACTCCAAAGCCCGGGCTCTTTCCACAGAGCCATGCTGCTTCTACAGTCATTATCATTATTAATATTACAATCATTATCATTGTTATGATAGCATAATCTTGCAGTATTGGCTCTTTCAACATTTGCCTAGTGTATGCTGATCAAGTATAAAGACCTTGGAGATGGGAGTCAGGAAACCTGGATTTTAGGCCCAATTCTGCCCCTGCAAGTGCCATATTGCCAACTGTATAATTTTGGGAAAGCCATTTAACTTCTCTTTGCCTTAGTTTTCTCATCTTTAAAACAGGATTAGTAATGTAAACTTCTTACTTCACAGGTGTAAGTTGAGATATTTGACATGAATACACTTTGGGGGAAAAGTCTTATAAATATTAAAGATAATAGTCAATCAGAGCTTTCTGTGGGCAGGTTATGTGCCTTCCAACCCTGTCATATTGTGATTTCCCAAGTGCTTAGCCCAGTGCTCTGCGCACAGTCAGTGTTCATTAAATACGATTGATTGATTGATAGTGGCCACCTAAATATTATATATGCCTAAAATAGAAAAAGAAGTAATATTTAGCTTCCTCTACTTACTGGCTATATCCAAATGATACAGAAAACAATGATTTAAGGAAGTGAAATTTTTGTACCAAGTGAGGAAGACGTTAAAAATTACGAGAGGTAAATTCTAATCTCATTTCTATTAAGAACCGTTGTGTCACCTCGGGCAATAAGATAGTATTTGTGCCTCAGTTTCCTCATTTATAAACCTGGGATATTAAACCCTGCCTATCTAATTATTCACAGATATGTTGTGAAAACAAGGGGATAATGGATGTCAAGGTATTTTGGAAAAATGAAAGCACATAGAAATTAAAGGAATTTTAGGAGAGCTCTTTGCCTCCTAAAAAAAACAACTTTTGACAGTGAGAACATCATATAAGAGAGCACAGAGAATGACCACTGAGTTTTGTACAATGAACTAGTCCTTCGATTCTAGAATGGTAGTTATAGTTTCCTTGTTCTTTTAGCTGAAGAACCCCCTTCCTGGGGCTTCCAGACTCTGTCTGGCATAGCATTTTACAACAGAATAAAATTTCCCACCACTAAAGTACTTTGTCATTGTGATTTAATATGACTTACGGTAATAACCACTGTCATTTTCCATGCGCAAAAAAATGGATATCATATTTAAACTACAGTAGGTTTCATTTATGTGCTAGGCAAATGCTATAAAAGCTGTTTTGAGTTGGCATTGGATAGCCACAGGAGGAGGACAGAATTGTTAGCATCAGCAGGGAGGGTAGAGCCTCCTGAATACCCTTCCATTTGTTTCTTCCATCACTGAGCGGATGGAAGTACTGGCATTAACTAATGTTACACAAAAGTGTTGGAATTCAAACATACCCACCAGAGTCATGAAGTTACTCTTGTTGAAAATCCAGTGAGTGTTCAGGAGTTAGTTTTTCTCTAATAGCTCCCAGAGAAGAAGATGCTTAGAGATTCTGGATTCACTTGTATCTTCTGTATAGTATTGCACCCTCCCAAGTGCTAACACAGCATGTTACACATAGTAAGCACTCGATAAATACCAGTGATCTAGTATCATGATTGTCTTAAGTCTGTTGAACAGTTCAGTCTGGTGATTGAACTAAAGATTAATTAATAGTTGAGTCATATACAGTCCAGTACAGCAGTGAAGTTAGTATGAACAGGTTCATTTTATTCTTCCAATAAGAGCTTTATATTAATCATGTCAAGCAGACAAAATGTTTTAACTTGGGTAAAAATGATCATATCTAAACAAACAGACCATTGTACTTTTAAGCTGATTAGAAAAATGTCAACAAAGTCTTCAAGACTGATTTTTTTATCATTCTCCTGAAATATCTATTTTAAAATGGTACTGGTTATATTAGAAAGGAATAAATTAAGTACCCATCTCCTACCTTTCTTAGCTAATCTCAGAGCTAAATTGACCATCCTTGGAAAAAAAAAAAGATAACTCTGAAGAAAAATAGCTTTTCATTTTGCAGGTAAAGTGCAGCCTTTCTCTGCAAGCTAGCAGAGCTCAAATCAATCCATCAGTGGTATTTATTGAGCGCTTACTGTATGCAGAACACTATTCTTGGGAGAATACAATATAATAGAGTTGGTAGACATGTTTCCTGTCCACAATGAGCTTACATTCTAGAGGAAACTGTCAACCTACTATCAATGAATCATTAGTAGATATTAATCACCATGTAGAGCACTGTCTTAAGCTTTAGAGTTAGGTGTTTAAAATCTATTGGAGGAGACAGACACATTCATTTAATGTAATGTGTACATTTTAAAAGCAAGAAAGAATTCAGGGAGATTCTCTGAAAAGCTTCAGGAGAGGAAAATTGAAGGATTAGCTGTGGATTTTGGATTTGCTAATTAGTGTAGACAAAGGCTTGAATTTGCTTTCTTGAAAAATCGATTTGGAACTAAATTCAAAAACACGGTTTAGAAAAATGCATGATATGTACTTTTGTCTGACCAATGATTTGCCTCATAAGTACTAAGGATTGAAAAAATCCAGTACCTCTTTGCTTTAGGTATTTGATGTTATTGTTCAAGCATCCTTTTAGGTCTAAAGGATAGTAGCATCACTTATTAAGACATGTTTATGAAATTGTCAGTTCCTTCTTATCTTGAAAGAATTTAAAAGTATCAGAAAAAGGGACAAAGTTTACTTTGAGATCTTGACTCTCTGAAATAAAGATTGAGCAGGGTGAGAACATAAGTGATCAGATTGGGATTATTAAAGTAGTCCTCGTGCTAGTGGCAGTAGTCTCTCCAAAATAGAAAATATTTCTATTGTAAGTGCCTTTCCTGCATTGCTTTTAGTGAACGCTGAATCTTTAGAAAAGAAAGCTAGATCCTGCTGGAAGACAGATTAGAACCCCTCTATTGCCAAAGAAAGGGTTGAGTAGTGGACATTTCAGTAAACAGTCCTTTAGAGTAGCCACTGGGCAATCAATTAATCAACTGTATTTACTGAGTTTACTGTGTGCCAATCAACCTACTAAGTGCCTGGGAGGGTACAATATACAGAGTTGGCTATGCTGGCTGCAGATTGAATTTGTGCAAGATGTGAAATTTCACACGACTGAGTTCATTCATCTCTATGATTTGATTGCTAATGTTGCAAGGTTGTCCTTTCAGCTATCAGTAGCCCTCAGAAACTGTTCACCACCACAATCTGGTGGTGGTGGTTGAAGATGATGATAATTATTGTGTTATTTAGGTGATAGGTTAGATACAGTACAATCAGATCAGAAAGAGTCCCTGTCCTGCCTGGGGCTCACAGTCTACGAGGGAGGGAGAGCAAGAAAATGATGTGATTTGACCTGATTCAATCAGCAAGTCAGTGGCAAAACTCAGATTAGTTTCTTGCTCTCACTACTAGACCACGGGGCTTCTCAAATCAATGCACGGCATCGTATCATGGAGCTGCAAGGAACCTCAAAAGATCATCTTGTTCAGCCTCCTTCATTGGTCAGCAATACTGGAGAACTCTGCAGTCAGTCTATACTGTGGAAAGGCAAGCCATGAGCTCGATTTCTAAGATATACCACCCTTGAAGACATGTCTTCTTTTGGTAACTAATCCATATTGATCATAAAGGCTAATTCTTTGATTTTTTTTAACATGTTCAGGAAAACACTATTGTCAACATTCATTTTGTCCAAATATATATATATATATATATATATATATATATATTTTCTTGCCACTTTAGGTACATCTGTTTAGCTTTATTATCATTATCCTTTATTATCCCTTCTAGACTGTAAGCTTGTAGCGGGCAGAGAGTGTCTGCCACCTCTGTTGTATTGTGCTCTCTAAAGTTCATAGTAGAGTGCCCTGTACATGGTAAGTGCTCAGTAATGGAAACTAATATTTGAAAAATATATTCTAGCATACAGGGCATTTAAAATCTTGCAGTGGTTTTGGGGGTCAATTAAATGAAGCCCTAAAAGAATCACTTTGTTAGTAAAAAATGTTAAATTTTAAAATTTTTTTGTCAATACAGAAAAAATTAATCTCACTATTCAATGTAGACTGTAATTTGAAACAACCACGGTGAAGCAAACATTTTGTTTTTTCATCAGAATATGTCAAAATGAGTCTAGTAAATTCAAAGTCCATTTTTATCAGTTTCCTCTCTCTCAGATTAACACATTGTAAATTAATTTTCAGATAGATGTCAGGAAGAAATCATTGAGTATTTTATTTTAGCTTCTCTAGGAATTTGCATATGGATAGTAGAATTTCTTAGGAGAAACTTCTATAAGAAAAAACATAACACTTTCAAAACTATTTCGTATTCGGTTTACAACCATAAAACAATATGTGATTTACAGTAAAGAAAATCATCTCTAGTTTCAAGAAGGTAAAAAAGAGTTATCCTGTCAAAATGGAATGTGTAATGTATAGGCTGCTTTAGTATTTAGTAATATATGATCCTATCAACTAAAAAGCGTTTTTTCCCTAGGGTAAGCATTGTGGAAGAATGATTAGAAGGATGTTTTGAAATGCCTCTTAAATATGAAAAGGATTAAAAAAAGCCATGCCAGATGTTTTTTGAAATCTAAAAGCACATAAAACATGACAGAACATAACTCAATTGGGTAAAAAAGAATGCTCCTGTACTATATATTTAACATGCTAAAAATAACACTTGGATAATAAACCTTGGATTCCCTTTATGAATCATATCTAGGTGCTTTTTATTTGCTTTTGTTTTAATTTCTTGTAGGAGAACAGGAATGAAATTTGGTTTGTTTAATGGGTGAGATGGTTAGTATTCTATAGCCAAGTTAGGATGGGGCAAAACTAATATTTTTGGATTCAAGTCTTCTTTCAGAAAGGTTTAACGGGGCACACAGAATTGTCCTCATTTTCAGCCCAATAAGAGAGGGATTTACAGCTTGTTCTATACAATGTTGAGCTTTTGTACAGTAATGGTTGCCTTTGGCCTTGAAAGTATGAGTTTTTGCATGACTCATTGGTTCAGGGGTCAAACCATTTGACAACTGAGGCACAGTGGAAAAGGGGGCACTGCATTTTGAAGTGGGTGGATGGGACCGGGGCTCTGGAGGTGAGTCAGTCAGTCCAGTGGTAGTGGCTCTGAACTCAGAGTTCCTGGAGTTCGTTCTTAGATGGATAATTGGGAAGTGATAAATGGAAAAAAAAAGTGGAATTGATTCAATTGCATTTATTGAGCACCTACTGTATGCAAAACACTGCACTAAGCGCTTGGGAGAGTACAGTACAACAAACAGACACATTCTCTGCCTAAAACGAGCTCCAAGTCTAGAGGGAGAGATGCGATGCGACAAATATTACCTTAGGTCCCACAGAATTATTCCATAAATCTTGTCTTTGGGGTAAGTGTTGGACTTTTCTCGAGTAAATTCCTGATCAAAAATTCCACCTCCCACTGGGAAAAATGTTCTCAGTGGGACTAGCAAGAGGAACAGGAGAGTAAACTGTTAGGCTAGGACACTATACACACTGGAGGATTTATTTATTTATTTTGATTAGTCACACCACATAGCTCTCCTCTCCATTACCAACATTACTGCATAATACAATTCCTCATGTCACACTCTAGATCCTCCTCCCTATTTCTCACAGGCAAAACCTTAAGGGCAGCATGCTGGGATTGTGATTTGAAGTTTTATCTAAAATTTTGAAATCTTCCTTTGAAACTACATTTAATAAGTACATAAGGCAGTTCCTCATTTAATATTTACCTGCTGAGCGACCTTGGGTAAATCACTTAACTTTCTTCCAGCTCCATTTCTTCATCTGTAAAAATGGGGATTAAGCACCTCTTCTCCATTCCTTGAGATTGTGGGCTCCATGTATTTGAGCTAATTGTTGTAGGTACCCTAGTATTTAGCAAACAGTAAGGGTTTAACTAATCCCACAAATTTTTTTTTATTTGGATGAGATTCAGGCATATTTGAAATATTTGTGGGGTTTAGCATCAAAAATATTTCCTAAAATGTTTTAGGAATGTTCATTATCAGTGTTTTAATGACAGAACACTCACTTGCCTTTAAACATACAAATCATCATTCATTTCCAATTTCCTGGAAATATTTTCACAGCTTCAGTTATTGGAAAGCAGGAGAATGAGGTTAGAGTGAATTGTTTCTATTACATATTTGAGACCTAATTATAATTGCTGATACTGATAAGGTGTTAAGATTTGAATGTTCCCGTACTGTCATAATCAGGTCTTAATTTCTTTTGTCAAAGCACCAGTGCTAATTTATTGTTAAGGTTTGTAATTGAATTGCAGTATAAATCTTCATCGTAATTCAGCATATCTGTCAACATTCATCACCTATGTATTAACATGCACTTTTATTTTAGATAAACTGAAAACAACTTGAAGACATAATGCAGTGTTGTATTTCCAGAATTGACAGCTGGCTTCTCAGTCACTTAATTTAGCTATTTTTCAGGCAGGCAACTTCCTCATTATATTAAGAAAACTGCCAAGAGTAGTCAAGCATGAAAAGAAACAAAAGACATAGTGATTTGCTATTTTATGGTTGACATCTCTCAAAAGATTACAAAATTAAAAAAAAGCTTTTTCATAATAATGGATTCATTGCATGAAAGTATAATCTCCCACTCCTGGTCAAAATACTGGATTTACAGTGACATATATCAAGGCTTATGGTAAAAGTAGCTATCTTGGCTGAATTATTTTCTTAATTGCCTTAATTTCTCTTGAATTAGTGTAATCACTAGATGTTAAATGTTTCAAAAATGCTATAAAGTTCATAAGATTTGTCATTAACATATTTTGGGACCTTGAGTGACTTTCATTATCATTTTCTGTTCATTACTGTGGAGGTCTTGGTGTTTTTTGACAAGAACTAACAAGTAATCCTGCCAGTGATGTGTCTTGATACGGTCACTGCATTTCAGAAAAATGGGAGAATCCAGGAAGGATCACAGGAATGGAAAAGGGCCCTATGCAAAAGGTGGAAGTTGGGGTTGTTCAAACCAGGTGAAGAGAAGGCTAAGGTGGCGGAGGGTTGGGGAGGATTAGTAACCAACATCAAGTCTATTCAGGGAATGTGTAGTTTGCAGAGGATTGGTCTCAAAGAACTAGGCTTAAATTACAGACTGAGCAGAGGAAAGAACTTCTTGACTGCCCGGGTTACAGGACACCAGAATGAGCTGTTAAAGGAAAGGTGGAGTCTTCTTTGATAACTTTAAGAAAATAGATTAACGTGTCTGCCAGGATGGAATATGGGATGGAGGTGCCATCTGCATAAAAGGCACTTTGATAATGAATGTGTCTAGACTTTCTATCAAATCTACCAATCCTCAGTAGAAGGGGTTGAACTACAACCCCAAATGGTGCTGTGTCCCCTGTGATAGACATTTGTCAGTCATATCTGATAGTGACCTGGCTGCCACCCCTGGTCCAGCATTGGAAACCATGAGCCAGAGACTCTGTCTCTCCACCTCTGCCAGAGACGCCTCCCTGTCTTCCTCCACCCACACAGCTGCCCTCTCATTCATTCAGTGGTATTTATTAAATGCTTGCTGTGTGCAGAGCACTGTACTAAGCCCTTGGGAGAGTACACTACAACAATAAAGAGTGACAGTCTCTGCTCACAAGCTGTCTCCCGGTGAATTGGTGAGCCTGGGAGGCTAGGGAATATGGGAGGGAATGCCCTGGGTGGGCAAAATCCTTTCTGGGAAACCGGGTGAAAGCCTCTCATCAATCGTATTTATCATCATCATCATCATTTCCAGTTGTTCCTCTGTCTCCAGCAGCCTGGACAGGGAGAATGTAGCATGGGTGCAGCAGTAGTGGTGACAACAGCGGCAGCTCTCTGTGCTAGGCCAGGAGAGGCCCGGCACCGGCTCTTCGCCCAGAGGCCTCTCCATTCCCCGCTGCAGTTTTGCCTCCTGAGGAGCCGGGTCAGAACTGCTTCTGTCTTTCCTCTGCCTCCTCTCTATGTAAGTTCATTCATTCATATTTATTGAGCGCTTACTGTGTGCAGAGCACTGTAGTAAACACGGGAAGTACAAGTTGGCAGCATATAGAGACGGTCCCTACCCAACAGCGGGCTCACAGTCTAGGAGGGGGAGACAGACAACCAAACAAAACATATTAACCCAATAAAATAAATAGAATAAATATGTACAAATAAAATAGAGGAATAAATCTGTACAAACATATATACAGGTGCTGTGGGAAGGGGAAGGAGGTAAGGTGGGGGGAATGGGGAGGGGGAGGAGGGAAGCAGGAAGGAGGGGGCTCAGTCTGGGTGAGTCATATGTGGCCACCTGGAAAGAGGGATTGTGACATGGATGCGATAGCGGCAGCAGTTCCCTGCACCTGGTCAGGTGAGCCTCAGCCTCCGCTTCTCCTGTAAGAGCCTCTATGTCCCCCTCTGAAGCCCAGCTCCCTGATGAGCCAGGGTAGCTGCAGCCTGGGTTTTTCCTCCTGTTCCTCCTGTTTTTCTCACCTTCAGACTGCTCCCCACCCTGAGAATCCACAAGTGACTCCAGTGGTGGAAACCATGTTCCCCAGACTCTATCTGTCTTACCCCAGCTTTGTGGGTCAGCTCTGGAGGAAAATCCCAACTTCTTCTTCCCTGGTGCCGGCTGCCCCCCGGTTGGGTGATTAGCAGACTTCATAATTTAAACGATGAGGACCACCCATCAGGAGCCAAAATAAACTTTGAAGGATTTCACTTGATTAACATGTCATAGCACAAAAGCCATGGTGAAACCCTAATTTAACTCTAAAATGAACACACAGTGATGGTATAGAGTATGGTGTGTATTTGCGTGTGTGCATGCATACCCACAGAACACATCTCCCCACAAAAAGTCACACAATAGAAAAGTTGCCCATTTATAGTGTTAAATTCCTATGGGAAAGGAGCAATTAAATATTGAAAATAAAATAGGACTATTTTTTTGCCATCATTGGTTTTTCTTAGAAATCTTTCACAGAACAGATTTCTGGTGGAAATGTACCACTAAAGGCTTCATTTATTCTGCTCGTTATGCAGAGCTTTTGCATCTTACACCTTTTTTCACCAAAATAAATATTTCTCTTTGCTTTATTAATTTCCTTATTGCTATAGTCATACTATTCCTGGTAGCCAACTCATGAACAACTTAAAAGGCCATCTCTAAATGATAACAAATACTTGCAGAAGAAATTAATCGTAAGACCCAGGGAGGACTGTGTGTATGCACTATAATCCTGGTATTTATTAAGCACTTATTAGGTGTCAAAGATTCGAGCTAAGGGCTGGGGTAAAGATAATAATTTCAGACACAGTCCTGTTCCTATCCAGCACTCACAATCTGTGGTCATGGGTTCAAATCCTGGCTCCACCAGTTGTCAGCTGTGTGACCTTGGGCAAGTCACTTAGCTTCTCTGTGCCTCAGTTACCTCGTCTGTAAAATGAGGATTAAGACTGTGAGCCTCATGTGGGGCAACCTGATCACCTTGAATCCTCCCCAGTGCTTAGAACAGTGCTTTGCACATAGTAAGCACTTAACAAATGCCATCATTATTATTATTATGAGTTAGGGAAAGACATTATTATGGTGGTTGTATGGTATTTAAGTGTTTACTATGTGTCAGGCAGTAAATTCTGGGGTAGATAAGTTTCACAGCCCCTTTCCTGCATGGGACTAAGTCTAGGTTTGAGGAGAAATAGACATTGAATCCCTCATTTTACAGATGAGGAAACTGAGGCACAGAGAAGTTCATTCATTCATTCAATCGTATTTATTGAGCGCTTACTATGTGCAAAGCACTGTTCTAAGCGCTGGGGGGGATACAAGGGGATCAGGTTGTCCCACGTGGGGCTCACAGTCTTAATCCCCATTTTACAGATGAGGTAACTGAGGCCCAGAGAAGTGAAGTGACTTGCCCAAAGTCACATGGCTGACAATTGGCAGAGCCAGGATTCAAACCCATGACCTCTGACTCCAAAGCCCAGGCTCTTCCCACTGAGCCACGCCGCTTCTCTGTGACTTGCCCCCTTATCACACACAGCAGGCAAGAGGCAGATTAGAACCTAGGTCCTCGGACTCCCAGAGCCACTTACTTTCTCCACTAGGCCATGCTGGCCCTCTTCTTTTATAGATGAGGAAACTGAGGCACAGAGATGTACAAGTTACAGCAGACCAGTGAGAGAGCTGGGATTAGAACACAAATCTTCTGGCTTCCAGTCCTGTGCACAGTTTACCACTACACATCTGATGAAAGAGGTTGGGTCAAATTCATTCTGGTCTGCAGCCCCTGGGGAATGAGTTCTGGGGGATGAGTTGTTTCCTTCTACGACAGAGTTTGTGATTAGTATTTACCAACCTGGTGGTATTCTCCAGTGCCTATTGAGTGATGGACTCTACTAAGCGCTTGGTACAGTGCTCTGCACATGGTAAGTGTTCAATAAATACGATTGAATGAATGAATGAATCCCCCCGCCTTACCTCCTTCCCCTCCCCACAGCACCTGTATATATGTATATATGTTTGTATGTTTTTATTACTCTATTTTATTTGTACATATTTATTCTATTTATTTTATTTTGTTAATATGTTTTGGTTTTTTCTCTGTCTCCCCCTTCTAGACTGTGAGCCCACTGTTGGGTAGGGACCGTCTCTATATGTTGCCAACTTGTACTTCCCAAGTGCTTAGTACAGTGCTCTGCACACAGTAAGCGCTCAATAAATGCGATTGAATGAATGAATGAATGAATCCCCCACCTTACCTCCTGCCCCTCCCCACAGCACCTGTATATATGTATATATGTTTGTACGTTTTTATTACTCTATTTATTTTATTTGTACATATTTATTCTATTTATTTTATTTGGTTAATATGTTTTGTTTTTTTCTCTGTCTCCCCCTTCTAGACTGTAAGCCCACTGTTGGGTAGGGACTGTCTCTATACGTTGCCAACTTGTACTTCCCAAGCGCTTAGTACAGTGCTCTGGACACAGTAAGCGCTCAATAAATACGATTGAATGAATGAATGAATGGAAGACTACAACAGCAACGTGACCCATGGCCCTTCCCAAAAGAAGTCTCCAAGTTAATGGTGCAGATGGACAGACACTGCAAACAGTGATAATAGGACAAAAATAAGGATTGAGCAGCTATTTATCAAGATAATAATAACAATAATAATAATGGTGTTTAAGTGCTTACTATGTGCCAAGCACTGTTCCAAGCGCTGGGGTAGGTACAAGGTAATCAGGTTGTCCTTGTCCCACGTGGGGCTCACAGTCTTAATCCCCATTTTACAGATGAGGGAACTGAGGCCCAGAGAAATGAAATGACTTGCCCAAAGTCACACAGCTGAAAAGTGGCAGAGCTGGGATTAGAACCCATGACCTCTGACTCCCATGCCCGGGCTCTTTCCACTGAACCATGCTGAAATAGGCAAATAAATAATTGGAAGCAGAAACAAGTAAAGGAAGAGAACATACCCTTATGTTCACGTACTGAGGATAAGAATCAAATACAGCAGTACTATAAATGAGTTTCAGGTTGATAGGACTTGGAGTTGTGAATTACTTAGTGATAGGAAATCCATTTTTATTTCTCAAGATAATATGTTATTCACGTTATACATTATAGGCAGTAGCCAGAATATTATAATTAGCTATTGTTAAGATCTCAAAATCAAAAAGCCCTCCTGGTTCTGTGGCAGGTATCAAGAATTACTTTCTAAATTGAGACCTGCAGACCAGCCTGTAATTGACCAAACTACCCAATCACTATATATTTTACTAGAGAATGTAAAGTAACCCCAGTCACCATGATAATTTGTTTTTTTCAGTATGTACTTTTATATCTACATTAATCTTTCCCGCATATTTTCTTGGACTATGGCTCTGAAAGGAACAGCTGTATCAGTAAGCCCTCCTTGTTTAATAACGTTGTCAAACTGAGAATATCCAGCCTAAAAGGTAGGATTTGTTGGTTGGTTATCACACCTCTGTCTTATTGCAACTGCTTTTCATCACTTTCCAGAATTCTTATGCAATGTCAATACATATTGTAATTGAAGATAAGGCAGATATGCTATCTTAGCATTACTATATTTTTTTTAATCAATGATTTGGAGTCTAAGTATCCTCCTTGAGTTCTTGGGGAAGCATTCTGCCAAATTCTGGATGAAAAGAAAAATGACATTAGAGGAACAGGAATAACATAGAGGAACAGGAATAACACCTTGAATATGATAAACCCCTTTTTCCGGAGAGTTTTCATATTAAATATCTCCTTTTATCCTCACAACAGCCCTGTGCTGTATGGGGAGGTATTATTCCCATTTTACAAATGAGAAAATTGAGGCAACCAGCAGTTAAATAACTTGCCCAATTTCTCTCTGCTGGCCAGTGACAGAGTTGAGATTGGAAGCCAAGTTTTCTGACTGGTGCCAAGATCTTTCCACTAGTCCCCCACCTCCTACACAACCCTTCGATATCTGTCACTTTTAGAAGATGTTCCCAAGATAGAGAGATGGGTGTTTGATCTTGGGGATGCTGCCATTCACTGCATCCTCAGCACTGCAGAAAATCGAAAACCTCTTGGAGGTAGTGTGATGAGCAAGCACCATTTTGAGGTAAGCTCCTTGTGAGCAGGGAACCTGTCAACCAGCTCCCAAGTGCTTAGTAAAGTGCTCTGTAAACAGTAAGCGCTCATTAAATACCACTGAACGTATATATACGATGAAAATGGCCAGTGATGGTGGTGATGATGAAAAGGAGGATGATGAAATAGGGGCTACGTAAGAAGTCTAGAGAAATTTCTTTTTTTTTTCTTCTTGGTTCTTGTTGGTGTGTTTCTGCCTCTTTAGGACCCTTGAGCAGGCAAGTTGGGCTCATTACTGAAATTTGGGAATTTACTATACTGAAACTATACTATACTATACTAAACTATACTGATACTATACTATACTATACTTTACTGAAATTTACTATAATCCCTTGTACCAATTACTTCAATTTGAAAGGCTCCAAACCCCTTCCAAGAAAATGCTATGATATAAATTTGATTCTAGAGTAACATGTTCTGGGTAAAAGGTTTCCCTAGGACTTTTGATGGTCTGCTCTGCTCATGTCTTCTCTACATTCCTTATTTCTTTCTCCACTCACTCACTGATTGACTCTGTCCCTGTCCCCTCCACAATCTATTGGTAATGGCAAGGCACCGTCTCTCAAGGGACGCTTTGTTCAGTTTAGTAGCCTCAGTTTTATAGTGAGTACAATAGACCTTAGCTGTGCATTTCAAATTAAGTTGTCTAATTCTAGCTGGCAAATCTTAGCATCATGTTGACAAGTGGAGCTCCAGCTAAGAGGCATTGTTCTCTTGGGGGGCGGGGGGAGGGAAAATGGAACATTGATTGGTATATATTCGTGGGAATTTAAAATACAACTTAATGTCCTTTGACACTGATTTCAACTTTATATGAATATCTGATATTTTCAGCATGCAGCTGATAATAGATTAGACTAAACTCTTCATTTCACCAGCTTCCTCAGCTGCCCTAGTTAATGGATTCTGGATATAATCAGAATTATTGTGGTGGGCTCTTGCTCCACATCTGCAAGTAACATCCTGTGACCTCATGGTTTCTCCCAATTAATTTGGTTTTGCAATCACTTTTTATTCACAGCTGTCACAGGAACCCATGAATATTAAAGTGACAGAGAGGCTTATAGTATGAACTTTATTAAAAACCTATGGAAAACATTCATTTGTGAAATCAGTATCTTTCATCCCCAAGTAAGGCCCATTTTATGTAAGTTTGTTGGGTTGAAATTTAATCTCTTGCAGCCTTCATCCTTGCTTTGAGAGAAAACAGAAATATGTTCAAATAGTTTTATCTGAACAAATTGCATCATGCCTATGGCTGAGTATGAATGTCACAGTTGAGGTTAATAATTTTCCTCTTAGGGGTCCTATAATAATAATAATAATGACATTTGTTAAGCGCTTACTATGTGAGAAGCACTGTTCTAAACACTGGGGAGGTTACAAGGTGATCAGGTCGTCCCACGGGAGGGCTCACAGTCTTAATCCCCATTTTACAGATGAGATAACTGAGACACAGAGAAGTTAAGTGACTTGCTCAAAGTCACACAGCTGATAAGCGACGGAGCCGGGATTAGGACCCATGACCTTTGACTCCCAAGACTGTGCTGTTTCCACTGAGCCACGCAGCTGCTTTATTTAGATGTCATTGTTTGCACTTATAAGTTGTTTCCTTCCCTTAAGTACCCTCCTGTTAATTCTATACACCACTGTCACTCAATCTGTCAATTAATAGTGTTTATTGAGTGTTTGCTGAATGCAGACCTCCATAGTAAGAGCTTGAGAGAGTATGATGTAGTTAGTAGACATGATCTCTGTCTGCCTTCAAGGAGCTTACCATCAAGTAGATAGCCAGTCTCTTCCTTTTTATTTTATTATGTACATTACTGCCAAGGTTGTTCACTGTATTTTCTTATCCCAGATTTTGCTTCAAGTGAGAAGCCTGGAGAATTTACCTACTGACCTAACACAAACCGTAGATAATATTGAAAAGAGTATTTATTCAGTATTACTAAGTTTATAGTGAAACTCCATGGTGACAGTGAAGCGCGTGATTCAACCAACAAGGCGGTTTGGCCCAGACTGCAGTTTCTACTTGTGACACTCAAATTGTGTTCTCTGTGTGTGGCAGTGGTGTCTCAGAGCCAGAAGAGAGCTGGATTGGAGATCATTATCACCCACTTTGGTGATAATGTAGGGTCCTATCATGTAGGGTCCTATCATGACATTGGGCTTTTGTGACATTCTGATCCAGCCCATCTTCTCTCTTCATATGTGAATTTGGCGATGCCTGTTCTCTATTTGACACAAAATTGTGCAGTTTCAGAAATTAAATTAATTTATTAACATTTGAGAGGTTACTGTGTGCAGAGCACTGTACTAGATACTTGGTTTGAGTACAATAGTTCATAGAAATTGTTTCTATCCCCAAAGATCTTGTAATCCATTGGAGGATGTGGGTAGAGATGTTTATGGCCATTAGTAAATGTATTTCATGAGTGGAATTTAGCTTATTCTGAAATACCATGAAATATTTTCCACTGATAGTGATAGAAATAAATCAATGGTGTCTGCTGAGTACTTACTCTGTGCAGAACACTGTACTACATGCTTGGAAGAGTCCAATATATCAGACACATTGGTAGACACATTCCCTGCTCACTGCGACCTTCTTTCCCTTCTTCAGAGAAATAGTCTTAGAAGGAATGCCACTTAATAATCTTGGCTGTTTGGGATCCTTCACCTAGTTTAGACCACCCAACACCTTCTGATATTATTTTGGATGCTAGATGTAAACATAATGCACTGAGGGGACAGATCTGAGTCCCATGAATGGCAGTTGTCCACTTAGAAAGGGTCCAGAGGTAAGGTTGACGTCTTCACAAACAACTTGTCTGCCACAGCTATGGGTTAGAGGTGTATCGTTTTAAATGGAGATGATATCAAATATTATCTGTTAGTGAATGTGCTAATTTGAGTAAATGGAGGGGTGTTGGAAAGACAGTTGCATCAAACAAGCCCCCAGGATCTTGGGATAGAGAGAGAGGGAGAGAGAGGAGTTCACGGGAATCCCATCTGATAGGTCTCCTGCTACTTCCCACGGCTTTTCAACTGTCTCGCTCTTTGATCCTACTCATTTTTGAACTGTCTGCTAGTTCCTCAGGGGTAAACTCTGGATTATCCCTGGCTAGTTTGTAAAATCTTTGTCACCTGAGAGCATATCTATAATCTCCCTCCCCATTCATATCTGACCAACCACCACCACCTCTTATCTTCAAAGCCCTACTCAAATCATATCTCCTCCAAGAGGCCTTCCCTAAGACTAATTGCCCTCCTTTCTGCATTATTTCCCCTATTTGTCCTCCCTTCAGCATCATATGTGCACTTGGATCAGTAACCTTTAGGGACTTTGATTTTCGGCCCACCCCGCAGCACATTCATACATATTCACCTGCAGCTTATTTTAATGTCTGTTTTATTCCAACTTTGGTTTGTAAGTTCCTTCTGGCAGGAATAGGGTCTACCAACTCTGTTGTTTTTTTCCTTTCCTCAGTACTTAGTACAACGTTCTTCACATGGTAAGTGCTCAATATATGCTCCTTATACATGGGTAGGGGATTCTAATGATTAACCAACATCATTGCCAATCGTAGCATTGACTCTAACAGGAAAAAAAAGTTCTTTGTTCTGTAGTGTCCATCTCTTTGCTGATAGTACCACTGTAATGAAAGCAGAATAAATTATCCTTTCCGGACATATGAGAAACTGAAGTTTAGAAAAGCAAAGTAACTAGTGAACAGTTTAAAGCAATCAGTGAATGGATGAGAGCCAGCCCGGTCTTCTATCTTTCAGGCCAGAATTCTACTCTTAATTAATCAATCAATAGTATTCACTGAGAACATATTTTGTGCAGCCACTCTTTCTCAGAAGATGGGAATAGTAATTTAATTTGGGATAAAATTAAATTTATTCTAAAAAGAGCTAATATGCTCCGAGAATTAATGATCATCATCATCATCGTCAACATGATGTGTGTCAAGCACTACCAAGTGCTAGGGTAGATACAAGATATTCAGGTCAGAAACAGGATATTCAGGTTAGACAGTCTCCAACCCACATGAGGCTCATAGTTTAAGAAGGAGGGATAAAAGTATAAATTCTCTATTTTTCAAATAAGGTAACTGAGGCATAGAAGTTGTGACTTGTCCAAGGTCACTTAGGTCTTCTGACCCACCGGTTCATGCTCTTTCTACTATGCCATGCGTGTCAAAGTCATGGAAATGTTGTTCCTGCACCTATGTTTTTCCCTCCAGAAGTTAGGTTTTGTAGGAAAGCACAACACACATTCAGGCACTAGTGACTGTTTAATATCTTTAGCCAGGCACGGCAAATTAAATTGTACCCTACTGCCCTGAAAATGTGAGCGGGCATCCCACCCCTAATTGATTGCTAGGGAGGGATTTAGCTTTGGTTTGAAATTTTAAAATGGTTCAGATATATATAGATATATTTGAGATATATATATATATATGTCAAGTTTTATCATCAAAAATATTCAATATATATACTCCCTGCATATATTTTTAAGCGGGGGTGACTTTTATTGTCACCGGATTTATGGAGCTATATATCTTTACCGAAGTCTCGAGAGGTTTTAAATGTATTTTATTTCCATTTTGGAAAAAAAATGTAAGGACAGTTATGTGTTAAGAGAATGCAAGAGCAGTAATTATGTTCAACTTTTTAATTAAAACAAGGTTTAGTGATTTTAAGTTATTTCAGGTATATAGGGTTTTTAGGCTAGTAATTTGGTGCTTCAGTGCATTCATCAGCACAGAAAACATTTGCAAGATAAGGTAATTATGGCTTGAAGAGTTTCATCTCTGTATTTCCTAGTTGTCACAGCCCCAAACTTTTTTTCTGGTCCCAAGATAGGTTCATCAGAAATGCAGATGTGAATGCCATGATTTGTGCCAATATTATTTGAAAGACCTTGCAAAATCAGGAGGGTCTTCGACTGGAAAAATCAGATTTGTGGCAATATTGTTTGAAAGACCTTGCAAAACGAGGAGGGTCTTCGACTGGAAAAATCATTATTTTGGCACTGGGAATATTGCCCGTAATTCTGGTCCCCGTATGTTAGCAGGGCTACAATACTTCTGGATAAGGTACCAAGAAGGACATAATAATAATAATTACCATATTATTTGTTAAGTGCTCACTGTGTGTCAAGCATTGTACTATGCACTGGGGTAGATATGTTAATAAGGTCCCACATGGGACGCACAGTCTAAGTAGGAGGGAGAACAGGTATTGAATCCCCATTTTGCAGATGACAGAACTGAGGCATAAAGTAGCTCAATGATTTATCGCAGCAAACAAGTGGTGGAATCAGGATTAGAACCCAGGTCCTCTTGACACCCAGGCCCATGGTTTCTATTAGGCCACAGTACTTTGAGGTATGGTTGAAACGAACGAAATTATGAAGGGTGAGGACTGGGCAATTATGGATTTCTTGCTCAGCAAATTATTCATTCATTAAATCATATTTATTGAAAACTTACTCTGTGAAGAGAACTGTAATAAGCGCTTGGGAAAATCCCAAGATCCCAGAAAGAAACCTGGAGGTGGCACATACAAATTGATGTCTGTCTCCCCCTCTCTAGACCGTGAGCTTGTTGTGGGCAGGAAATGTCTCCCTTTATTGCTGTTTTGTACTTTCCAAGCACTTAATACAGTGCTCTTAACACAGTAAGCGCTCAATAAATCCGATTGAATAAATGAATGAAAGCAAACAAATGGAAACTTTTCAATTCCAGATGGGAAAGGGGGACCAGTGACACCAGGGGTTTCCACTTGTAGGGCTGAATCCATTGTTTATACCCGTACAATCTTGAGGACTAGTTTCCTGCATGTCTCACCCTAAATCTTGATAAGTGATAGGAGTTTTCAAGGACTGTACAGGCCTCAGATCAAGTCTTCCTGGACTGTTCGCTCTTGAGACTTTCAATGTGTTGTCTATCCCATTTGCTTCTCATTTAAAATCCCCACCTCCTTTTTCCTCTTCACTCACACTGAAACTTTAGAGCACCTCTGCAATCTAGCAGCTGAATAACCTTTTTTATACCAAAATTAATTTAACTTCCCTAATCAATCCTGGACTCTTTTCCCACTGTATCATCAGTTTCGCTGTCCCTTTCTCCACTCTAATTTTAGCTCAATGTCTGTTTATCCCCAGGTTCCACTAAGCTTTACACTGCCTAATGTGGTGGGGCTAGTTATTTATCTCAGTTATAGAAACTGTGATTTGAGATTGGTTACCCAAAGCCCTTTTGTGAATATCAATTTTTTTGACTATTTCAGCACTTTATTTATTCACGCACTCATCTTTCCCGTGTTAGGTTAGAAAGTCCTGCAAACAGGGGTAGTGTCTTTTTCCTTTAATAAACTCTACCAAGTATGTGCACATTGGTTTGTACACACAGAAAGTAAACAATCAATCATATTTATTGAATTCTTACTGTGTAAAGAGCACTGTACTAAGTGCTTGGGAAAGAACACTACAACAATACTGCTAGACACATTCTGCCCACAACTAGCTTACAATGTACAGAGTCATGTACTATTGATTGATTGGAGAGTGATAAGTATTAGGAATGATTAGGAGGTGCCTAATTAACTTCCAAGAAAGAAGGTGTAGATGACTAGTAGATATTTCTATTTGGGACCAAATGTGTCCATTTTCAGAATTCGGGTTGCCAGATTTTCCTCTCTAGTTAATGGGTTTCTTGTTTTTCCTCATTTTCCATCTTGAGACTAAGGAATTAATCACCATGGACAGCAACCTCCCTTTCTTAGCTGTGAAATAATTCTTAATAATAATAATAATAATGGTATTTGTTAAACACTTACTATGTGAAAAGCACTGTTCTAAGCGCTGGGGAAATTACAGGGTGATCAGGTTGTCCCACCGGGGGGCTCACAGTCTTCAACCCCATTTTACCGATGAGGGAACTGAGGCACAGAGAAGTGAAGTGACTTGCCCAAAGTCACACAGCTGACAATTGGCGGAGTCGGGATTTGAACCCATGACCTCTGACTCTAAAGCCATGCTCTTTCCACTGAGCCATGCTGCTTCTTAAAAAAATATAATGATGGCATTTGTTAAGTGCTTACTAAGTGCAAAGCACTATTCTAAGCGCTGGAGGGATACAAGGTTATCAGCTTGTCCCACACAGGGCTCACAGTCTTTATCCCCATTTTACAGATGAGGTAACTGAGGCCAAGAGAAGTGAAGTGACTTGCCCGAAGTCACAGAGCTGACAATTGGCGGAGGTGGGATTTGAACCGATGACCTCTGACTCCAAAGCCCTTGCTCTTTCCATTGAGCCATACTGCTTCTTGTAGCAAGTGTGATCAATTGAATCTAAAGATGAACCCTCCCTGGAGTTTTTTTAAACAATACCTAAGCCATTTATTATCTTCTGAGTATCAAATCAAACCCAGATATTGGTTAACTGCTATTTCCAAATAAATGCACTTAAATAAGAGCAGGATTTGAAAACAAGTAATAATAATAATAATAATGAAGATGGCATTTATTAAGCACTTACTATGTGCAAAGCATGGTTCTAAGCGCTGGGGAGGTTACAAGGTGATCAGGTTGTCCCACGGGGGGCTCACAGTCTTAATCCCCATTTTACAGATGAGGTAACTGAGGCACAGAGAAGTGACTTGCCCAAAGTCACACAGCTGACAATTGGCACAGCCAGGATTTGAACCCCTGACCTCTGACTCCAAAGCCCGTGCTCTTTCCACTGAGCCACATATTGTTTCAGATAACGGGGCCGACATAGAAAGGGCTTGATAAAGTGCTTAAATTTTTAGTTTTTTTCTGGCTCTGATCTTTTATAACAAGGAAAAATGGGAAGAAAAGCACTTTGAAACATTATAAATAATAGCTTTCTTTAGGTACTCATAGGGGCTGAAGCTGGGCTCTGGGCAGATTTGTAAAGAAGTATGATTGAAAATAAAATCTGTCAGAAGGATCCAAGGCCGATTCTTTATTCCCACCAGCTGTATCAGCACTCTAACCAGAGACACCACCAGGAGATTTGCAAAAGAATCACTCACAGCTGCTTGAATAGTCTGTTTCACAGCCAGGTGTCAGCAATCGAAGTATATCTCCTGCTTTTCATAATATCTCCTGAGGAGGATAATGAGGAAAGATGATGTATATTTCAGCAGGATGCTTCATTTCAAATATTGTTTTTAGCCTTAATGTCATTAGAAAATAGTTTTCTTCCTTGAAAATTTCATGTATTTCATTTGATCTGTTGGGGAGTGGAGGAAGTTAATTTATAGTCTAAGCCTAAGTTTTCCTTATCCTATTTTTCTAATTACTAAGGAGTTGTCCAGCCTCTTCCTACTTTTTTATTTGTTTTCTATTGGAATAGTAGACTATTTCAAAAGAAATAGTTGGCATTTTAATTTGGAGTGGATTTGCTCTACCTGTATAAGACAACAAATACAATCAATCAATCAATTGTTTTGTTATTGAGCTCTTACTCCCTGCAGAGAACTCTAAGTGATTGGAGAGTTCAAATCCCAACTCTGCCAATTGTCAGCTGTGTGACTTCGGGCAAGTCACTTAACTTCTCTGTGCTTCAGCTCCCTCACCTGTAAAATGGGGATTAAGACTGTGAACCCCCCCGTGGGACAACCTGATCACCTTGTAACCTCCCCAGCTCTTAGAACAGTGCTTTGCACATAGTAAGCACTTAATAAATGCCATTATTATTGCAATATAACAGATTTGGTAAACATGTTCCTTGCTCACAATGAGAGCTTGCATTCTAGAGGGGAAGACAAAAATAAATATAAATAAATAAATTACGTATATGTATGTAGGTATTGTGGGGCTGAGGGTGGAGTGAGGAAAGGGTGAAAATGCATATGATTTGGAGTTACATTTATTTTGGTTTGAAAAGCATAGTTCTAACAGGCCAGTGATTATAAGAAGGATCTAACGTTTGGGAAGTTGAGAGTTTCAATTAAAGATATCAGGTTGCACATTTTCTTTTTAATGGTTTTGGATAAATGGCTATTAATATTGACAAATTGAAATTTATAGGTTTGGAAACCAGGAAGCTATTCTGAAAGCAATCTGATTACCCAAATAATTTGTCTTCAAAGCTTGTGAACAGGCATCCAGCTATTGCAAGCAGCGTGGCATAGTGGACAGCACGCGCCTGAGAGTCAGATGGTCATGGGTTCTAAACCCAGCTCTGCCACTTGTCTGCTGCGTGACCTTGGCCAAGTCCCTTCACTTCTCTGTGCCTCAGTTACCTCATCTGTAAAATGGGGATTAAGACTGTGAGCCCTATGCAGGACATGTACTGTGTCCAACTTGATTTCCTTGTACCCACCCCAGTGCTTAGCGCAGTGCCTGGCACATAGTAAGTGCATAATCAGTACCAGAATTATTATTATTATTATTATTAACACAAGATCAGTTTGTGTCAATTTGTGCTCATTTCTAAGTTTTGTAAAGAAGGTCCCTTGATACATTTGACAATCGTAGGCTGTGGATTGGAGATGGTAGTTGGTCAGAATACAAATGCTTTGGAGAAGCAGCGTAGCTCAGTGGAAAGAACCCGGGCTTTGGAGTCAGAGGTCATGGGTTCAAATCCTGGCTTCACCACTTGTCAGCTGTGTGACTTTGGGCAAGACACTTCACTTCTCTGGACCTCAGTTACCTCATCTGTAAAATGGGGATGAAGACTGTGAGCCCCCCGTGGGACAACCTGATCACCTTGTAACCACCCTAGTGATTAGAACAGTGCTTTGCACATAGTAAGCGCTTAATAAATGCTTACTATTGTATGTACTTAAATGCTTACTATGTACTATTGCTTACTTATTATAGTATACTTTCTATTATTATTACTATTAGAATACAGGCTTACTTGATCACTTTGTAATTTTCCATTCTTACAGGCCTACTTGGTGTCTTCATTTAATTTTCTTTAAGGAGTGTATGTGATTAGTGGCAAGGAAGCAGAGAAATGTAGCTCCCATCTGTTGCATCTCAGTAGTGCTCCTTTCATGAGGGGTTTTATTTTAGCTGTTTTACTGAAGTAGAAAGAGAACTTCAGGAATGCTAACATTATTATGTCTTTGCTTTCTATATATTTTGGAAAACTGTAGCTAGGGAAATCCGATTTTCCTCACACCTGTTTTTACGATAATCTCTGCAGAGTTCTTCTTTGGTGTTCAGAGATATGCTTGTGGTCCCGTACAGTGGGAAGTAGCCAGGGATTGCTCTTCTTTGCTCTCACCTTTCCTCTGCATTCCAGTTACCTTTAAATCTCACTTGTTAAAACCAGTTAGACCTGTGACAGAGTTCTTAGGAATATAACAATAGTGATAAAAATATTAGAGACCTTTAGCACTTACTGTGTACTACACACTGGATTGAAGGCAACACAGTCATATCAGAAACAATTTTACCTGCTGTGTGACCTTAGGTAATAATCCCTGTCCCACATGAAGCTCACATTCGAAAAGGCAGAGAGAATAGATGAGGAAACTGAGGTACATAGAAGTCGTGATTTGCCCAAGACCACGAAACAGGACAGTGGTGGAGCCAAGATTGGTCTCTCAGTTCTGTGCTCTTTTCACAAGGCCATCCTGCTTCTCCTAGATGCTGATATTTCTCTGCTTTCCTGTTTAGCCTCTTGCCCTCTATGGGTCTTGACCAGCAGTATCAATTCACCACAGCTCCTCTGCTTGGCAAGCCCACCATAGGGACATGGATTACAGTGGAGCCATTTTAGAAAACTGAGAGACCCCTGTGAAACTCATCTGCTTCCCAGGCATCATTGGTGGCATCAATTCCTGACCCCCCACCTCCATCACCATTCATTTCTACTTTTTCCTGTACCATCCCAGAAATCTGAAAAAATACCTTGTCTAGTGATCCTGCTTCTTGGTCTTCTCTATCTACACTCACTCCCTTGGTGAACTCATTTGCTCCCATGGCTTCAACTATCATCTCTACATTGATGACACCCAAATCTGCATCTCTGCCTCTGCTCTCTCGCCCTCCCTTCAGGCTCTCGTCTCCTCCTGCCTTCAGGACATCTCCATCTGGATGTCTGCCCGCCATCTAAAACTCAATATGTCCATGACTGAACTCCTTATCTTCCCTCCCAAACCCTCCCACTCTCTGACTTTCCCATCACTGTAGATGGCACTACCATCCTTCCCATCTCACAAGCCCGCAACCTTGGTGGCATCCTCGACTCCGCTCTCTCGTTCACCCCTCACATCCAATCCGTCACCAAAACCTGCAGTCTCACCTCCACAACATCGCCAACATCCGCCCCTTCCTCTCTGTCCAAACTGCTACCCTGCTGGTTCAATCTCTCATCCTATCCCGACTGGATTATTGCATCAGCCTCCTCTCTGATCTCCCATCCTCCTGTCTCTCCCCACTTCAGTCTATACTTCACACTGCTGCCCGTATCATCTTTGTGCAGAAATGCTCTCTCCACTCCTCAAAAATCTCTAGTGGCTACCAGTCAACCTGTGCATCAGGCAAAAACTCCTCACTCTCGGCATCAAGGCTGTCCATCACCTCACCCCCTCCTACCTCAACTCCCTTCTTTCTTTCTCCAGCCCAGCTCGCACCCTCCGCTGCTCTGCCTCTAACCTCCTCACTGTGCTTTGTTCTCGCCTGTCCCACCATTGACCCCCAGCCCACATCATCCCCCTAGCCAGGAATGCCCTCCCTCTGCCCATCTGCCAAGGTAGCTCTCTTCCTCCCTCAAAGCCTTACTGAGAGGTCACCTCCTCCAGGAGGACTTCTCAGACTGAGCCCCCTTCTTCCCAAGCTCCAAATTCTGGAAGAAGAGCTGCCTACTGTTGTTTTCCACTTAGATTCAAAAATTTAAAATTGACGTCACCTGACATGTTTCAACAAGTGAGAAGAAAATTTAGTTACCATCCATGTATATTAGTACAGAGTTATTTTTCAAAAAGAATTCCCTTAGGAAGTAATTTTATCTAAGGGCCAGATGAGGTGCTACACATTTTGCTTCTTAAGCAAGAAACAAGCTTCTACTTTGAAAACAAAGACATTTACTGAAATCTGCAATGTCTCGAGGTGCAGACAGCTGAAAAAAGTTCATAGGGAAGACAAGCCATTAGTTTCTTCACAGGAACAGCTAAAAAAACTGAAGCTGATAATTGGGCACCTCATTATTTTAGAGGTCTATGTTGCTAATTGCACGAACAATGAAATTATATTAGATCAAGTCTTGATGAAGTTATAAAGACATCCATTTTCATTTCAAAATATTCCTTCTGCGAACCTGGCACCATGATAATTAACACACTTCTTCTTTCTCTCTTGTGATGTCCTTAGGTAAAGGGGCAAGGTCAAACAGGATTACATAGGCTGATCAGCACAAGACATTTTCCTGTGGCTTTCTGCTGGTAGGGGGGAATCCAGACAAGGCTTTGATGCCGTCAATATCGTCTTTGATAAAAAGACATTGGCTACTGTGTATTCACAAGTCTTGGCACTAACTCCTTGAAGCCTAGACATTTTGAATTAAGATAATAGTGACACTTCCATCAATAGTATATATCGACCACTTACTTTGTATAGAGCTTTGTGCTAAGTGATTGGGAGAGAATTTTGCAATAGGTTTGGTAGATAGGATTGCTGCCCACGAGCAGCTTATACTCATGATGGGGAGACAGACATTAAAATACATATGTAAATTACAGACATGTACATAAATGCTGTTGGGTGAATATCAATTTATCCTGTTTTAGCTGTGTGGCTCATCCATTTTGACTTTTCTACCCTTGCCTCCTTTATGGCATTAACTATGGGATTTCATTTTGGGGAGGGAGAGGGCGGGGAGGGAATGGAAACCTGAGCACCACAGGACATGGGAAAATCATTTTCAAAGCCTTCAGGTAACGGCGGCTTGGGGAAAAGCTGTAAAGAAGATGGAGGTTTGTAGTGGGAGATGTTGGTGGGAAGGAATTACTAGCTAAAGGTAGAAGCCCAGGGAAAGTTCTTATGTTCATTTTAATTTGGATGGAGTGAAAGTTGACTATCCCTATTGTGGAACCTCTGTGACACAATGCAAAACATTAATGTAGCCATGTTACTAATATATAATTGATTGAGTTGACTGCTTCCATCACGGTTGAGTGACTTGTGTGCCCTTGGACCCTCATCCCTCTCACCATGGCATCCCACACTGAGACTGGCATAAAACCACTGTTGCATCTCCTTCACTGCCCTTCCGCTGCAGCCACACGAAGCACCCCATAATTGCAGTCCTCGGCCCTCCTCATCATGACCGGGCAAGGTGTTTTCCCTCGCCACCATGCAGGGTTGGAACTAATTCCCTTCTGCATCATTGTGGAGACCTATCCCACCCTGCTTTCCTCTGCTCCAATGATAATGAGAACATTTCCTGGAGTATGAGTCCGCAAGTAGAAGCAGTGTGGCTCAGTGGAAACAGCACGGGCTTGGGAGCCAAAGGTCATGGGTTCTAATCCTGGCCCCCGCCACTTAGCTGTGTGACTTTGGGCAAGTCACTTAACTTTCTGTGCCTCAGTTACCTTATCTGTAAAATGGGATTAAAACTGTGAGCCCCACATGGGACAACCTGATCACCTGGTATCCTCCCCAGCGCTTAGAACAGTGCTTCACACATAGTAAGTGCTTAACAAATGCCATCATTATTATCATTACTATTGTTAAGTAACCCTGGGAAAGCTAGTGGCTATGGTAGCCATTGCCGTGGACTCCAAATCATGAGGGGCTATTCTGCTCCTCCAGCAACAGCCGCTGTCTACTGACTTTTGGATTTTTGGGGTGTGTGTATTGTGTATTTGTCCTGTCCCCTTTCCTGCTTCAGTGTTTGTTTCACTGCTCCTAAAGTGTCTTTCTCCAGTCCTTCCCCAAACCCTCCCCAACACACCCAAGTTTGTGTACGACTGTATATATAATACAGATACTATGTGCATACTATGTATCAAGCACTGTTCTAAGTGTTGGGGTATATTCAAGTTAATCATACTGGACACAATCCATGTCTTCTATGGGACTCACCACCTACGTAGGAGGGAGAACAGGTGTTTAATCCTTATTATTATAATAATGTTATAACAATATATACATATAATAATACATATACATGTACATATAATAATAATAATACATATGATAATGTAAGGAAACTGAGGTACAGAGAAGATAAGTGCCTTGCTGAAGATTGCACATCAGGCATCTGGCAAAATTGGGATTATAATAATAATGATGGTATTTGTTAAGCACTTACTATGTGCTAAGCACTGTTCTAAGCATCGGGGGAGATACAAGGTGATCTGGTTGTCCCACCTGGGGTTTACAGACTTAATCCCCATTTTACAGAGGAGGTAACAGAGGCACAGAGAGGTTAAGTGACTTGCCCAAAGTCACACAGCTAAGGGGCGGAGCCGGAATTAGAACACATGACCTCTGGCTTCCAAGCCCGGGCTCTTTCTACTAAGCCATGATGCTTCCCAGATACTTTGATTCCCAAGCCCATGGTCTTTCCACGAGACCATGCTTCCTTTCAATATTTACCTATTGTGAGCCTCTTGAGGGATGGGATCCAAGTCTAATTCCCATCTGTATACTCTTTCTCAGGGCTTATATAGTACAGTGTTCTGCACACAGTAAGCCCTTAATAAATATTACTACTACTACTGCTACTATTCTGGGTAATTTTGATAAAAGTATACTCTCTGATCTTGGTTCAGAAGCCAATGCCCCCATTTATGACACAGTTTCAGGAAGAAAATTGGTTATGTCATAATATGTTCTGATTTAAGACCCAGTTTAAAGGACTTCATACCCTGAAGTGTACAGGAAGTCCTTGAAGTTACAACTTTAAAGGCCTGTTCCACCCTGACTAGTTGAATTTTGGAAATGCATTGACCCTTTAGGTTATATTTCAGTGCCCAGAGAGTTTTGCCAGTACATAAATTCTAGACTTCTAGACTGTGAGCCCACTGTTGGGTAGAGATCGTCTCTCTATGTTGCGAACTTGTACTTCCCAAGTGCTTAGTACAGTGCTCTGCACACAGTAAGCACTCAATAAATACGATTGAATGAATGAATGAATAAATTGAAAAAGGTAATGTGGTCCTAAGTTGAAAGCAGTATTTCTTTCCTGACTTTTACCTTTATTTGTTTGTGCATTTTTATTTACCCATCAAAATGAACAAATGTGTCATATTTGCTGACATGAACTTTGCATGAATGCCGTATTACAATATTGTTAGGTTTAGATTTGTTCGGTCAACAGTATTTTTATGTTGGCTGAACGATCTATAAATCAAGCATCCTCATAGCTGCTGGTATTTAAATTAATTTTGCATGATAATATCTTTTAGTGTGCACGTAGGACTGAGATATTCCCTTTTGCGTCTTCATAAAGAAAGTGGATAAATCTTTTATGTTCAGCATAAAATTGTTATTGGCTTTTGCCGCAGAAGAAGAGTTCCAAATAGCAGGTAGTGCCTGTTTGAAATAGAATGATGGAAGTCTGCAGAGAAAACTAACACAGACTAATGAAACTCAGAGGCTTTTCACGTGGCAGTTGCAAGACTTGAAATGTTGATCGTCCTTATGTCGTTTGCTTCTGTCATCACCGAACACTCTTACCATGAAGGATTTTCAGATGTAGGTAATTCCACTCGGATTACTGCAAACTTTGTTTGAGAAGTTTGGCGCTTAGAACAGTGCCTGGCACGTAGTAAGTGCTCAACAAATTTGATCATTATTATTAAGAAGGGAATGAGCATCTCATTGAACTATTTGAATAGGAAGTCATTTGCAAAATAGTACTTGAATATTATGTCCACATCTCTGCTTCCTGAAAGTGAACGGTCGTGGAATGCCTTAACAATTGGGACCTAGAACCTTAAAACCTGAAACTTGCAACAGAAGTGGCAAGCTTATTCTTCCTTCCAGGCTTTTAGTACCTGAGTTCAATCTAAATAGATTTTGAAAAGGAAGCTATGCATGCCCGACTTTATAGAATAATTTTTCTGTGGCCAGCACACTTGAAAGACTGGTTTAAAAAAAACACCCAAAAAACAGGTTTCTCTTACTATCTGGCTTTTTCCAAATAGGTTGTTCATGTCCTGTGTATTGGAGAAATTGTTAAAGAATAGTTTGTTCTTCTGAAAGCTGGAACTCTGATATTCTGTCAATTTTCTTGAAACTCGTGGTAATCTGTCTACTGAGGACCTATTCCAGTGTTAAATTTCTAAACCTGTCTAGATGTTCAGAAATATTGGTTATCTTTGCTCTTTCTTCCTGACATAATAGTTCCTGAGAAGGGCCCTAGATTCCAACTATGTGAAAGGTAGCTTTTTGTGTTCGCATTCCAGGGAGATACATTGGGATTTCCTGGCTACCTCAGTGTGATTTAGAGTATGGGCTCAGAGTATATATATGCTACTATATATACCCTGAGCACTTTACTAAGTCCTTGGGAGAGTGCTGACGTGAGAGTAGAATTAGCAGTATGCATTAAGCATTTACTAAATGTGGAGTACGTGCTCTCTTTCCTCAGGGATTTTATACTCTAGCTAGGAACACAGAGAATAAAATCATTTATAGGTATGAGGAATAAGAAACAGTTAGTGCTTAGGGAGTAGCTGTATAATTTTTTAGCCACCAAAAGTAGGTAAGTGCTTTAAGGCCATAGCAACATTTAGCATCAAGCTAATTTAATTAATATAGTTCACCTGGCATGGTGGGCACACACTCAGCTGGTTTTCACTTTTGTATGAATCCTTATACTCTGTGCCCATTTCTTCATCTGTATAATCAATGAGTCAGTGGTATTCATGGAGCATTTTGGGTGCAGAGCACTGTTCTAAGCACTTGGAAAAGTACAGTTGAGTTGTAGGCCCTGTCACTTCCCTCAAGGAGCTGATAGGGACTGTGTCCAAACTGTCTTATATCGAGTCCAGTGCTTAGCACAGTGCATAATACATAGTAAGCACTTAACAATACCTGTTTTTTTAAATTATTATTGGTATTATTATCTCAGAATTCCTTATGTTCCCACCCAAACCCTGTCTTTCTTCTGACTTTCCCATCACCGTAGACGGCATCCTTCTGTCTCCAAGCCCGTGACTTTGACATTATCCTTGACTCCTCTCTTTCATTCAACCCACACATTCAATCTATCACTAAATCCTGTCAGTTCAACTTGAACAACATTGCTAAAATCTGCCCTTTCCTCTCCATCCAAACTGCTACCACGTTGATTGTTACCACGTTAATTGTCAGCTGCGTGACTTTGGGCAAGTCACTTAACTCCTCTGTGCCTCAATTCCCTCATCTGTAAAATGGGGATTAAGACTGTGAGCCCCCTGTGGGACAACCTCAACACCTTGTAACCTCCCCAGCGCTTAGAACAGTGCTATGCACATAGTAAGCACTGAACAAATGTCATTATTAGAAGCAGTGTGGCTCAGTGGAAAGAGCCCGGGCTTTGGAGTCAGAGGTCATGGGTTCAAATCCCGGCTCCGCCAATTGCCAGCTGTGTGACTTTGGGCAAGTCACTTCTCTGTGCGTCAGTTCCCTCATCTGTAAAATGAGGATTAAGACTGTGAGCCCCCCCGTGGGACAACCTCATCACATTGTAACGTCCCCTGCACATAGTAAGCGCTTCATAAATGCCATCGTTATTATTTTTAATACTTTCACTTATCCTATCTAGCCTTGGTTACTGTATCAGCCTCCTTGCAGACCTCCCCGTCTTCTGTCTCTCCCCACTCAGTCCATAGTCACTCCACTGCCCAGATCCTTTATCTACAGAAATGTTCAGATCATGTTTTCCCACTCTTCAGGAAACTCCAGTAGCTGTCCATCCACCTCCACATCAAACAGAAACTCCTTCCCATCGGTTTAATCAGTTCAATCACCTTGCCCCTTCTTACCTCATCTCGCTACTCGCCTACTCCAACTCACACACTTCTGATGCCAACCTACTCCTTGTTCCTTGATCTCTAACTCACCACTAACCTGTTACCCACATCCTGCCTCTGGATCGGAACACCCTCCCTCTTCATATCTGACGGACGATTACTATCCCCACCTTCAAAGCCTTACTGAGGGCACATTTCCAGGAGGTCGTCCCTCACTAAGCCCTTTCTTCTGCATCACCCTGACTGGCTCCCTTTATTCATCCATTTATTGGATTCCATTTATTCAGGGGAGCAGCGTGGCTTAATGGAAAGAGCCCACGCTTGGGAGTAGACTGTGAGCCCACTGTTGGGTAGGGACTGTCTCTATATGTTGCCAACTTGTACCTCCCAAGCGTAACTTAGCACAGTGCTCTGCACACAGTAAGCGCTCAATAAATACGATTGATTGATTATCACAGAACTCCCAGTACCCAGTACATTAAAATCCAGACAGAATCCTTGAGGTTTTTTTGCATGAGTCTGCTATATTTGTCCTAAGAAGACAGCCACTGAGTTCAGGATAGCTCTTTGCAAACTATTCATTTGATCGTATTTATTGAGCACTTACTGTGCTCAATACTGTGCTGTACTGTACTGGTCGCTTGGGGGGTCATGGGTTCTAATCCCGGCTACACCGTTTGTCAGCTGTGTGACTTTGGGCAAGTCACTTAACTTCTCTGAGTCTCTGTTACCTCATCTGTTAAATGGTGATTATGACTGTGAGCCCCATTTGTGACAACCTGATTACCTTTTATCTACCCCAGCGCTTAGAACGGTGCTTGGCATATAGAAAGCACTTAATAAATAACATCATTATTATTATACTGCTATCCGTTATTTATTTATTTATATTCATGGCTGTCTCTCCCTCTAGACTGTAAACCCATTGGGGGCAGGGAATATGTCGGGTATATTGCTATATTGTACTCTCCCAAGGACTTACTACAGTACTCTGCACACAGTAAACATTCAATAAATATGATTGACTGATTGATTGATCTCCAGAGCATTGATTCCTTGCTGAGAGATCCTGGTTGGACACTGGGTTCAGATGGAAACCAGATAACACTCCCTGATCAGGCTGGATATTTGCCATCTCAGAGAAGTGGAGTGGCTCAGTGGAAAAAGCACGGGCTTTGTCATGGGTTCAAATCCCGGCTCCTCCAGTTGTCAGCTGTGTGACTTTGGGCAAGTCACTTCATTTCTCTGGGCCTAAGTTACCTCATCTGTAAAATGGGGATTAAGACTGTGAGCCCTGTGTGGGACAACCTGATCACCTTGTAACCTCCACAGTGGTTAGAACAGTGCTTTGCATGTAATAAGCACTTAATAAATGCTATTATTATTATTATTACCCCTATCTGGATGGCCTCAATCTGCCCATGTGTTCTACTGCTTAGATTTAATTATTGATAGTACCATTAAAATCCAGGCAGAATCCTTGAGGTTTTTTTGCATGAGTCTGCCATGTTTGTCCCGAGAAGACAGCCAGTGAGTTCAGGATGGCTCATTGCGAATTATTCATTTGATCATATTTATTGAGCACTTACTGTGTGCAGAACACTGTACTAAGCGCTTGCACTGAAAGTCTAGTAAGGGAATGGGCATTTAGGTTCAATATGCAGTTTTGACTTGTGAAATACAACACATCTGAATGGAAATGATTTCAAAACCATCGCCTATGTTGCTTTTCATTTGGAGGTGCAATCAATCAATCAGTGGAATTTATTTTAGGGCCTATAGAAGAGGAGATAGACAAAATATATATTGATGGAATAAATGTGTTACTTTTCAGCAGACCGCATTAAAAATATAAAATAAATAATCCTAAATATCAGGGTTTTTTTGGTATTTATTAAGTGTTTACTATGTGCCAGGCACTGTACAGTGTGCTGGGGTAGATATGAGATAATCATTTTGGACATGTTCGACATGGGGCTCAGTCTTAATCCCCATTTTACAAACGAGGTGATCGAGGCACAGAGAAGTTAGATGACTTGCTCAAGGTCACGCAGGAATGAAGTGGTGGAGCCAGAATTGGAACCCAGGTTGTCGACTCCCAGGCCTGTGTTTTTTCTACTAAGCCACTCTGCTTCCCATTGACTAGCAGCACTAGTAACCTGCTTTCATCAAACTTAATTGCTACAGAAGATTTCCAGGTGGGTTTCTTAAGTAGAAACCACCATCTAGAAACCAGTAACAGTATAACAGTACCAGAGCTCTTGTCAGTTTATCTGAAAAAGGGGTCAGTTCCTGTGGGATTGATTTTACGTCTGGTGTCACTGATGAATCAGTTTACCTTTGGTGCAGTACTAAATGAGGACTGCAGACCGTCCAAACTTTCAGGAACTAAGAATAATGGAATTGATTTGAGGCCAAGTAGGAAATGAATGATCCCTGCTATGATTGGTTGTAGTTCATCAGAGTTGACTCTCCTCCAGTGATATGTGGAAGCAGGAATGGAAAATCAAGGGATTCCTACATTGGAAGAGATCCACAGGGTCATTTGGTCCATCCCGTGTAGGAAAATTATGGTTTCCTATTATTTAAATACGGCAAGGGAGGCCTCCGCCCAATATCTCCCTTTTCCAATATTTAGTGCCGTACAGTAACATGTTATTTTTCTTGTGGGTAATGAAATACGCCCCTGCTCTAATTTACCCATGTTTCTTCTTGTTCACCTGCCTAGAAATATGTCTCTTGATCACAACTCTAATTACAGCATCCAGAAGCAGCTGGTACAGCAGTTTGCTGGGCTCACAGAATGGAGGTGATTCAGGTTTCAAAAGGAAGGATGTAGTTTCTTTAGCATGGAATCTTTTAAGATACCTACCCCCTTCCTCTTTGTGGGCCAACGTAGGACAGAATTGTGACATTTGATAATGTTCTACCTATCCAAGTGCTTTTTATTATGGTAATTGTTATGCGCTTACTATCTGCCAGGCACTGTACTGAGCTCTCGGGTGTGAACAAGTCACTTAACTTCTCTGTGCTTCAGTTCCCTCATCTATAAAATGAGGATTAAGACTGTGAGCCCCCCGTGGGACAACCTGATCACCTTGTAACCTCCCCAGTGCTTAGAATAGTGCTTGGCACATAGTAGACACTTAATAAATGCCATTATTATTATTATTATTGTTATTATTACAAAATAATCAAATCCTACATGAGGCTCATAATCTTAATCCCCATTTTGAAGTTGAGATAACTGGGGCACAAAGAAGGCAAGTGCTTTAGAGGATATTTCTACTTTCAAAAATGTATTTAGATAATATCTGTGCCACTTCCTTGATTGATCTATTGTTTTGTGAATTTTTTATTATTATTAATAATAATAATAATGGCATTTGTTAAGTGTTTACTATGTGCATAGCACTGTTCTAAGCGCTGGGGGGATACCAGGTGATCAGGTTGTCCCACGTGGGGCTCACAGTCTTAATCCCCATTTTACAGATGAGGGAACTGAGGCTCAGAGAAGTTAAGTGATTTGCCCAAAGTCACACAGCTGAAAAGTGGCAGAGCTGGGATTAGGACCCACAACCTCTGACTTCCAAGCCTGGGCTTTTTCCACGGAGCCACACTGCTTCTCAGTTAGTAGTTGTTAGTCATCAATTATTGTTATTAGTCATCACACTTTTCTGATGACATTGTTTCTATGACTCTGTTAATGTCTTGGAGTCCCAATTGAACAGCTGCTCTTGGAATTAGGGAGATTACAATCTAGGTAAAATTGCTAAGTGAAAAAAGCTTGAGTCTGGGAGTTATGAATCCTGGGTTCTAATCTTAGCTTTACTATTGCCCAGCTGTGTGACCCTGGCTGAGAGCGGTTTCAATTTTCTCTTCTGTAATGTAATACTCAAGTGCTTACTCTGTGCCAAGTACTACACTAAACACTGGGATCGATCTAAGATAAATGGGCCAGATCCAGTTCCATTTAGTACTCACAGTCTAAGTAGGTGAGAGTAAAGATTCATTCATTCAGTCAGTCGTGCTTATTGAGTGCTTACTGTGTGCAGAACACGGTACTAAGCACTTGGGAAGTACAAGTTCATTCATTCAATTGTATTTATTGAGCGCTTACTGTGTGCAGAACACTGTACTAAGTGCTTGGGAAGTACAAGTTGGCAACATATAGAGACGGTCCCTACCCAACAGCGGGCTCACAGTCTAGAAGAGCGGGCTCATATAGCGATGGTCCCTACCCAACAACGGAATCACAATCTAGAAGGTGGTGCATAAATTACTTGTTCTCTTTATCTCTTATATTGGGACCCCTGTGTGAAAAGGGAGCTTTGTGATCTGACTGTCTTAGCCCAGTGCTGCACTTAATAAATACATAGCACTTAATAAATACTATTATAATTATCTATCACATGCAGTCACCCCCCTTCTCTCCTCCTACAACCCAGCCCACACACTCTGCTTCTCTGGTGCTAATCTTCTCACCGTGCCTCGTTCTCACCTGTTCCGCCGTCGATGCCTGGCCCACTTCCTACCTGTGGCTTGAAATGCCCTCCTGCCTCATATCCACCAAACTAGCATACTTCCCCCCTAAAAAGCCCTACTGAAAGTTCACCTCCTCCAGGAGGCCTTCCCAGACTAAGCTCCCCTTTTTCTCTGCTTCTCCTCCCCTCCCCATCACCCCAACTCGCTCCCTGTTCCCTACCCCTCTCTTCCCTCACAGCACTTGTGTATATATGTACATAATTATAATTCTATTTATTAATAGTAATGATGTGTATATATCTATAATTCTATTTATTTATATTGATGCTATTGATGCCTGTTTAGTTGTTTTTGATGCCTATCTCCCCCCTTCTAGACCACGAGCCTGCTATGGGCAGGGATTGACTCTGTTGCTGAATTGTACTTTCCAAGAGCTTAGTACAGTGCTCAATAAATACAACTGAATGAATGAATGAATCTTCAGGGGAGGTAGATAATCTACAGCACGTTTTCTGGCCACTGAGAGCAAACCCTCTCTTGCAGAAAATGTCCTGTGCTCCTTCCCAATTTCCTGATATCCTTCTAGGCTGAACATACTCCCACTCTTTCTTTGATACTCTTAGCAGAATGTTCAGGAAGTGTTGGGCTTTTGATCTCCTCTTGTTCTCAAGCTCTGAGAGTTGAATCACTCAGTAGATGGTATTTATTGAGCACTTACTGTGTGTGCAGAATACTATACTAAGTGCTTGGGAAAGTATAATTCAACAAAGGTGGTAGAATTGATCCCTGCCCTTCTAGAGCTTGAAGTATACAGTTGAAGGCAGCCCTAATAACACTTGCAGGTCACATCTGGGTAATTTGGGGTGATGTAATGTGAGTTTTCTTGATAACAAGAGATAAACTGCTCAGATCTTTTGCTGCTCAACTTTCTGGAGTAGATTCTTAATAAGATTCAATTAAGTAACGTTTCTCTTATTAACACTTTATTAACACCTCCAGCATGCTAGGAACAGTTCAAAGATGAGCTCAGTACCAGATATTCCAAGGAACCTTTGTTTTATTCATTCAATTGTATTTATTGAACACTTACTGTGTGCAGAGCGCTGTACTAAGCGCTTGGGAAATACAAGTCGGCAACATTTAGAGACGGTCCCTACCCAACAACAGGCTCACAACTTAGAAGGGGGAGATGGACAACAAAACAAAACATGTTAAACAGGTGTCACAGTCGTCAGAAGAAATAGAATTTCCCAGGCTCTGTTTTAGTAAACAGCAAATTCCTGAAGGAAACCAAGAATGAATGAATCCAACTCAATCCTGGGGTGACAGATTTTAGTTTTTTTCAATTAAATGTCCTAGTTTATACCTATCCAGATTAGATAATGACTAAGGAACAATGATGATAGTAATAATAAAACATCTGGGCAACAAGGAAATCTTTTAGTCCAGTTTTTAGATGATTTCACTGGGGCTGTTACAAATTACAAGTGAAGTGCAAATAGACAGGCATTAAGGTAGAAATTATTTGCAAATATGATAGTTTTTAGGAGAGCATCTAGAGGGAAAAGGAATCAATATCATGTTTTAAAACATTGCATTTTCTTTTTCTAGGCTATAAAACGACATTTTCCCTCTGGAGCAGTAAAAATCAACTTGACTCTACAAATTAGATAATTTACACTAATATTTTTGAACTAACTGTCCATTTCTGCTTTCATGGAAGTGCTAGTTTCAGGGAAAAGAGGGGGCATTTATTTGACCAGAACTGTGAAGAGTTGCATGTTTTTAGACTTGTAATAATAACTTAGACATCACCTTCTTGAGGAAAATCACCTGAGATATGGTATGTGCATGAAAAACTCTCAGAGGTTACTGATTTAATTCAACATAGAAATGTGGTCTGGGAATGAAAGATTTCCAGCTAAAATAACAGGTTTCTCAAAAAAAAGAACCAACTCCCTTAAATCACTGATGAATGCTCAGGGTGAAAATGAGAAGCATGATACACTTCTGTGACTACTGGGTGGTGACAAGCACTTCATGTCTGTTGCAGGGCATTTCTCTTGTTTAAACTGGATACTTTTCTTACCTTTTCCCCTCTTCTATTGAAACATTTACAAATTAGTTTGGAAGTGGAATTTACAAAGGAACAAATGCTTTAGGGGTAGCATGCTCTAGTTTAAAGCGCTCTGGGCTGAGAGTCAGAGAATCTGGGTTCTAATCCCACCTCATCCACCATTTGCTTGCTGGATGACCGTGGGTAAGTGACATAACTTTGCTGTGCCTCAGTTCCCTCATCTATAGAAGGAGGATTCAACACCTGTTCTCCCACCTACTAAGACTGTGAACCCCATGTGGGACAGGGGCTGTGTCCAACTTAATTATCTTGTGTCCAGCCCAATGCTTAGAACAGAGTGTGATGCGTATTAGGCACTTAACACAAACTATAATGAATAATTATAACAAAGGTATAATAAGCATGAACTTTACTGATCGGAGCAACAGAATCATGTAGCAGTTCATCAGTTATGATGGGGGATAAACTGTAATAATGTATGACATTAAGCACTTGGTGCTAACTACTGGGATTGATGCAAGGTTTTGGGCTGAACACAACCACTGTCTCACATGGAGCTCTCAATACATCATATCCCCATTTTACAGTTGAGGATACTAAGGTTAAATGACTTACCCAAGGTCACAGAATAGATCTGTGGAAGAACTGGGACTGGACCTCGGTTCTCCTGATTTTCAGTCCCGTCCTAGGCTACAGCATATCCTTTAATGTCCAAATAGAACAATTTATGAGTAATCTTGTAAAAACATGGAGCTGTAAGCTTTTTGTTGCATTTTTAGTTCAGCTTGGGTAGATAAGGTGTGTGGAGAAGCGCAGAAAGTCCTCATCGTGGTGGTAGTAATTGGAGGAATCATTGATTCCTTTAAAGCACTGCCCTTTTTTCACCCCTTTGCTCACATCCTTCTGCCTGTGTAGAACTTTCCCTTCAAATATGCCCAACCAGGCTTTCCCCAAATAAAAAAAAATACCACGTACCTGAGTCTTGTAATCTGAAATGCTACCCACAGCCTTCACGTACACAGAAGCACATGTTTTGGGCCCACATTTTGGCGGGAATTAGATCACAAAATTCAGGAGGCAGTCCTTCCAGCAATTTAAGTCTGGCTAACTGGCTGCAATATGACATGGAAGAAACAGTTGTGCATGGTTACACAGGACTGGCTGATCTTGTACAATTATCTGATCCATTGCATCAGGTGACCGACTGGATTACTGCATCAGCCTCCTTTCTGATCTCCCATCCTCCTGTCTCTGCCCCCTTCGGTCTATACTTCACTCTGCTGACTGGATTATCTTGGTACAACAACGCTCTAGGCATGCCACTCCACTCCTCAAAAATCTCCAGTGGTTGCCTGTCAACCTTCGCATGAAGCAAAAACTCTTCACTATTGGCTTCAAAGCCCTCCATCACCTTGCCCCCTCCTACCTCACCTCCTTTCTCTCTTTCTCCAGCCCAGGCCACACTCTCCGCTCCTCTGTTGCCACTAACCTCCTCACTGGGCCTCGACTTGCCTGTCCCGCCATTGATCCCCGGCACACGTCCTACCTCTGGCCTGGAATGCCCTCCCTCCACACATCTGCCAAGCTACCTCCCTTCCTCCCTTCAAAGCCCTACTGAAAGCTCACCTCCTCCAAGAGGCTTTCCCAGACTGAGCCCCCTGTTTCCTCTGCTCCTTCCCCCCTCTGCCCTATCACCTTCCCCTCCCCACTGCATTTGTGTATATTTGTACACATTTATTACTCTATTTTATTAATGATGCATACATATCTATAATTCTATTTATTTTGATGGTATTGACACTGTCTACTTGTTTTGTTGTCTGTCTCCCCCTTCTAGACTGTGAGCCCTTTGTTGGGTAGGGATTGTCTTTATCTGTTGCCGAATTGTACTTTCCAAGCTCTTAGTACAGTGCTCTGCACACAGTAAGTGCTCAATAAATATGATTGAATGAACGAATGAATCATATATGGTAAATATTACTATGAGGGTTATTTTCTTAGTGTGTGTTCTGCAAGAATACAGCCCCTGCAGTTGTATTGATTTTTCTTTATCTAATCAGCATTTTTCTCTGATTTTTATTTCAGTGCTTTTGCTGTTACTTATTGAACCTTTTTCTTCATCTTTTAGCTTTCTCCATTAACTTCCCCGTTTAAATACAAAATATTGCATCTGTCAATCTTTGCCATATTACTGTTAGGTCCTTGAAGACAGGAAATATATTCTTTATTGAATTATTTCAAGGGCCTAGCACAGTGCTCTGCCCCCAACAATGCTTATTAAATGCTAATGAATGAATGGATTAATTAGTGTTAAAACTGCGTGTGACTTTGAAACTGATGCTCCCTTTGGTAGAATACAAGCAGGAGTCCAGATGAATCATTCCTTTTTCTTGAAGGGCTTTCTTGGTTCTGATGCAGTTTTCTTACAAGAGATCTAAAATGCAAGGAAGAGGTGCTTTGGGTATCAAAGTCTCAAAATACAATACACAGTGGATGTTTTGTACGCGCAGTCTATTGCAAAATCTATAGTTTCACTAAAGGGAACCAGTGAGGTGGGAACAATGTGAAGAACATGAAAGGGCAAAATGAACTGGTGATTTTTATATGTTTGGGGAATTCAATAAGAAAAATGTCCAAATTCGTCTCTCAGCTGTTCAATAGCAATGATCTTCTTAGTGTTTTCTCTCTTGGTTGGCATGCAGCTATAATTACTAAAATGGTGAGTTATCCCTGACATTTTGTAGTGCTTGTGTCGTACTAAACATATTGGGATTTTCCTTCTTAGGACTAGAATGAAAGATTAGAAATAAGGTTCCATTTCCTTCAGCAAAATTGGGTCTCTGAGTAGAGCGAATACTTCAAATGAATGGGTTTAAACTATTTGGATTTCTTTGACAAAAGTACAAACAAGCCCTGTGTGTGAGCAAAGATACAAAGAGACTTTCCTCGTGATCAGGTTATAATGATCTGAAAAATCCAAAGCAGTTAACACAGGGAGAGAAGTAATTCATTAGGTTCATTGTTTCCATAACAAATAGAAACGGTGTAAGGAATTACTCTACAGGGCTTCATGCAGAACTGTAAACCAACCCCCAGAAACCAAAATTTGTACACTTTTCAAATTGAACTCTGACTCTGAACAATTTTATTTCATCTCTTGAGAAATAAATGCATTTCTCTGAAAGGCCCACAATGGTAAGTATAGTAATGGGGACACAAGGGGGGTGTGAATTGCATAAGAGACTTTTGGATTATAAATTTATCTGGGCTTCCTAACAAATCTCCCAGTTCTGCCACTTGTCTGCTGTGTGACCTTGGGCAAGTCACTTTACTTCTCTGGCCTCAGTTATCTCATTTGTGAAATGGGGATCAAGACTGTAAACCTCATGTGGAACCTCATGTGGGAACCTCATCCACCCCAATGCTAGAACAGTGCCTGGCACAAAGTAAGCATTTAATATATGCGATAAAACAACCCCAAAAACTTATCCAGGCCTGGTGCATGGCCCCAGCTCTGGCCAGCTCCCAGGAGGGATAACCTGGACAGATATGGAAGATCTGGACATACAGAGGGAAAACCAGGACAGGGGTACTTTGGTTTTGTAGCAAACTGGGCATGTGCATTCCCAAGTGAATAGCCTCCTTCCCACCTGCAAAGCCCCTCCCCGATTCACGTGCCCATGGTCAGCCTGTGATCCTTCCTTCTGTGGTGCTTCATGGAAAGTCCCTCTTCCCCAGCACCGTCTCTGACCATTTTCAGCATTTAAATGAAATTATCTGATCTTCCAACCAAACAGTACCCACTCTAAACCTCTTGTTTATCAGGTCATCTGGGAGGATTTTGTCTCATTAATGTGCTGTGGTGCAAAATGGGCTACTCCTTCGTGGAACCATAGCAACTGTGCTCCAGAAGATTCCAGCAGGGTTTATGTGATGACAGTGTGATGTTTGCCCAGAAGATCCCCTAGAGTCACTTTAAGAGAGCCTGGATCCTGTTTAGCTTCATCTGGATCCCAAAGCCCTCCAGTTCATTTGTTCTAGGTTAGGAGATGTTCCACTTGGGGCTCGCAAGTCTCTGCACTGCTATCACTGCCACCATTCTTCTACTGAAGCCCAAATATCTCCCCACATGTAAAGGGGTTATCAGGATTAGCCTTCCACCCCCTCCTGGAACTGGCTACAAGGAACTCTTGGAGAAGGAACTCTTGGAGAAAGAACTCTCTTTTGCCTGCAGCTTCCCACATCCACATATTTCCCAGCCACTTAGAGCTTCTCCATCCTTTATCACAGGAAAATCCCCAAATCAGAGGTCTCCGTAATATATAAGGGTTTCTAAATTCAGTAACAACAAAACAATTCCTGCGCCAATTGTCTTTCCATAGATCTAATTCCGTGTACTCCAAGACCGTCTCTACTTTCCTGAAAGGTATCCCATTCCTTCCCTTCTTCCACTCCTTCCCCTCTTCAGGACATCAGGGATTCCAGTCTCACTCTCCCTTAGTGCTTTAGAAGCAGTGTCTCTTGTATTCTTTCACCCTCTCAGGGGCAGGAGCTTCATTCCCCTGGAGTCCTAATCCTGGTTCCCAAACCTCCAGGGTATCCTTACTCTCAGACACGGTCGTCTTCTGTCCTGCCCTGTGTCCACCCAGTCACAGCACAAGCTCTCCTTGCTCTAGTGGATAGAGCAAGGGCCGGAAGTCAGAAGGTCGTGGGTTCTAATCCAGCCTCCACCACTTGTCTGCTGTGAGCCCGTTGGGTAGGGACCGACTCTCTATGTTGCCGACTTGTATTTCCCAAGCGTTTAGTACAGTGCTCTGCACACAGTAAGCGCTCAGTAAATGTGATTGAATGGATGAATGAATGAATGCTGTTGGCCTTGAACAGGTCATTTCACTTCTCTGTGTCTCAGTTACCTCATCTGTAGAATGGGGATTAAGGCCGTGAGTCCCTTGTGGGACAGGGACTGTGTCCAACCTGATTTGCTTGTTTCCACTCCAGTGCTTAGTACAGTGCCTGGCACAAAGTAAGTGCTTAGCAAATACCACAATTATTGTTATTATTAAGGCACGAGAAGATATTTCTAGTTCCAGGCTGGGACCTTGGAGAATGGTCCGAAACAATCTTAGGTAGGGACTCCAAATCTAGCCTTGGGTAGACTAGTGGAGCCCTGGGAAGGCAAGGTTACTTTCTGGTGACCAAGGAAGGTGGGAATTCATTCATTCATTCAATCGTATTTATTGAGCGCTTACTGTGTGTAGAGCACGGTACTAAGCACTTGGGAAGTACAAGTTGGCAACATATAGAGACGGTCCCTACCCAACAGAGGGCTCACAGTCTAGAAGAGGGAGACAGACAACAAAACAAAACATATTAACAAAATACAATAAATAGAATAAATATTTACAAGTAAAATAAATAAATAGAGTAATAAATATGTACAAACATATATTCATATATACAGGTGCTGTGGGGAGGGGAAGGAGGTAAGGTGGGGGGATAGGGAGGGGGAGGAGGGGAAGAGGAAGGAGGGGGCCCAGTGTGGGAAGGCCTCCTGGAGGAGGTGAGCTCTCAGTAGGGCTTTGAAGGGAGGAAGAGAGCTAGTTTGGCGGATGTGTGGAGGGAGGGCATTCCAAGCCAGGATTAAGACTATTCCAAATTGAGATTATTCAGAGCAGAGTTACACAGGGCTGGACCATATTAGACCTCTCAGTTCCGTGAAGCCACTACAAACTCTCCTGGGTGGGTAAAGACTGATGTGCTTTCCTTGGATTCTGATCTGGTCATCTCCAGGCACGAATATGGAGTCTCAGATGTTGTCGCTAAGAATACTTGTGGTATTTGTTAAGCGCTTACTGTGTGCCAAGCACTGTACTAACCACTGGGGTAGACACAAGCTAATCATATCCCTCGTGAAGCTCACAGTCTGAGTAGGAGGGAAAACAGGTGTTGAATCCCCATTTTGCAGATGAGGGAACTGAGGCAAAGAGAAGTGAAGTAAGATGCCCAAGATCACACAGCAGATGGATGGCAGAGCCGGGATTAGAACCCATGACCTTCTTGCCTTCCCAGGGCTCCACTTCCTCACAGCAGAGTCGAGAACCAGTTTGGTTCTGACCTGATCTAAGAAGTTTAGGCAGGATCATGAAGTGGTGAATAGTGAGTTTTTGCTTTTTTGGTTTGCTGCCATAATTTTGGGAACCATGTATCCTCAGTCGCCTGTATGATTTAGAGAGTTTTGTAATGGATTGAGCCCTTTGAGATCATTCAAAACACCTCCCACTCTGACTTTCTGTTTACCAGGTGACCAAGGGTTACCAGTTGGCGAAGGAACCGTGTAGGGTGAAAAGAGAAAGTTTTGTTGGGAAACTTTCCTGCTTGAAGATCTTGCCCCTGGAAAATTGTATATTATTATTTTTTTATGGCATTTACTATGTGAAATCACTGTTCTAAGCGCAACAGTAATTCAAATTATTTGAATGTCCCACCCATTTAGAATTGATCTCTTGAGTTTCATGATTTTGCATTTTAATGCTCAAGGAAATCTTTGGAAATGTATAATGTAGCCTTTGTTTTATTGCCTTGTGTGAAACCACCTTAAAGATATTCATTTTTAACAGTGTTTCAATCTTTCATGGATCCTCTGTTTTTATATTCTGCTGAGATTTGCTCCAATAAATGGATGAAGGCTCTCTCCAAGAATCTTTAAGGTGCCTTTAACTATTGAATGCATAATACTTGTCTTGCGTTTTTGGGTCGCTTTGTTGGTAAGACAAATATTCATTCAGCTTTAGCACTAGTAAATATAAGTAGGGCTGAATGAAGAAACCGATTCTGGGATAAAGCTTCATTCTGTGGCTGTAACTTAAATTTTAGCTTTAATCAATCAGAGGTATTTACTGGGAGAGTATGATACCAAAGAATTAGCAGATACGTTTCCTGCCTATAAAGAGCTTGTTGCTTTCAGGAGCTGTGACATTGTCAGAGCATAGGAATATGAATTTGGGGATGGAGGAGGATTCCGGTGTCTACAAGGTTGTAGTGGCCAAGGGCACAGTTATGTGAGGATTGTGATTGTTGGGCCAATAGATCATGGTCCTGGGAGTTAGAAAGACCTGGGTTCTAATCCTGCCTCTGCTATGTGACTTTGGGCAAGTCACTTAACTTCTCTGTGCCTCTGTTCCCTCATCTGTAAAATGGGGGTTACATTATTCATTCATTCAATCGTATTTATTGAGCGCTTACTGTACTAAGCACTTGGGAGGTACAAGTTGGCAACATATAGAGACAGTCCCTACCCAACAGCGGGCTCACAGTCTAGAAGGGGGAGACAGACAACAAAAAAAAAACATATTAACAAAATAAAATAAATAGAATAAACATGTATATGTAAAATAAGTAGAGTAATAAATATGTACAAACATGTATACATATAATAATAATAATGATAATAGCATTTATTAAGTGCTTACTATGTGCAAAGCACTGTTCCAAGCACTGGGGAGGTCACAAGGTGATCAGATTGTCCCATGAGGGGCTCACAGTCTTAATCCCTATTTTACACATGAGGTAACTGAGGCCCGGAGAAGTGATGTGGTACAGGGACTGTGTCCAACCTGATTATATTGTATCCACCCTAGCACATAGTACAATACCTGGCACATAGCACTTAACAAATACAATGATGATGATTATTATTGTTTATGAATTTTCCATTCAAAATCTTAAGGAGAAATTTGAAGTATCTTCACTGCAGAGGGTCCAATTAAGCTGAATACTTGATATTATCCCTCTGAAGACCTGTTACTTCAGGTTGACGTTAACTTCTACATGTAACATTTTTTTTAGAATTGGAAAAAGAAACTTCATGCCGGACACTTTGACCATGTCAGTCCTCAAAAGAACAGTATTAACCTGATATTTCTCATCACCTGCCCATGAATTGAAACTTTCCCTGGTCTTTAAATTTGCTTCTCATCTGGTACTTCAAGGCTCCTCTGTAGCTGCCTTTTATTGCAGAGTTTCTATCTTCTGGCTCCCTGGGCTTTAATTTTAATTTTATGAAATAGATGTTTTATCCACGATTGTTAAATTTTGAGCACGCAGACATTTCAATAGTATTTACGAAACATATATTGTGTGCAGAAACCTTTTCCTTGTGCTTGGAAGAATACAAAAAAGATGTGCATGATGGACTTGGACATGTTAAAAATTGAATAAATTTTTGTTACGTGGCACAGTATTATCTTTAGGCAGAAAGAGGGGCTCACAGAGCCTTTGTGAACTGTTCTGAGTTTCAAATTGAAATGCCTGTTGCCTTTTTCATTCACTTTGCTGTTGTGTTAGGGAATTACAGAAGTAGTCAAGCTTGTGACAGGAAAATATGCAGCACTAATAGACTCGACTTGTGTGCCTACTCCCCCAAGGGGGAAGCAGTACTTGTTTGGTTGGAAGATCTGCTACAGGAGTTTGCTCAAACAAGCAGTGCCTCGTTGCCTGGTTACCATACTCTGACACTTCCCTTGAGCCTGACAAGAAGTGAGTCAGGAGACATGTTTAGAGAGAAGTGTTGAAGGGCAGAGTGTGGAACAAAGGACATTTTTGTCGCCACTGCCCTGGAAACTAGTGTCCTCATGAAATGTATTCCTGGGCGGGGCCACGTTTGAGTCTGTATCATTCCCAACCATCTTAGGATGTGCCTCCTAAAATGGTTGGGAATGATAAATTCTCCCACCTTGCAACACTGTTTCCTGTTCCAACAGAAACCTCCTATTTCTAGACTCCCACTTTTAAGCTTGTTGTGGATAGGGAACATGTCTACCAATTCTGCTGCATTGTAATAATAATGTTGGAATTTGTTGGAATAACGTTGGAATTGTACTCTCTGAAGAGCTTAGGACAGTGCTCTGAATACAGTAAATGCTCAGTTAATACCACCGATTGCTTGATTGATTGATCATAAGTTGTTGCTCCCCACCATTCATTCATTCATTCAATCGTATTTATTGAGCGCTTACTGTGTGCAGAGCACTGTACTAAGCGCTTGGGAAATACAAGTTGGCAACATATAGAGACGGTTCCTACTCAACAGTGGGCTCACAGTCTTCTAGACTGTGAGCCATCATCATCATCACCATCATCTCTCCCCATCCCCCATCATGACACCCCATCTTCACTCCCCTCCCTTGAAGCATGCGTTGATCCCTTCACACCACCTTCTCCATCAGTTTGAAATCCTTCCCTGTCCTTCTGTTAGTTACACCACCAACTGGGAGCCTTGTGTCACCTCCATGGTCTGTTTCCTCCACTCCCTCATGGGAGGTGAGCAGTAGGTAAGCATCTAGAAAAGTCTCATGTTTATTGAGAGTTTACTGAATGCAGAGAAGTGCTCTAGCACTTGGGTGAGTACAATAATCAGTCAATCAATGGTATTTATTGACTGTTCACTGTGTGCGGAGCACTGTAATAAGCACATAAAGTAGATTAGTTTGTGTGCAATCCTTGCTCACGAGAAACCTACCATCTATAGAAGCCACTTAGTATACGAGATCGTTGCCCGCAAGGAGTATCCAGGCTAGCAGGAATCAGTCCTTCATGGGCACTAGCTCACCCTATTCCCTGCCCCTTCTGAGCTCCCTACTGTGGATATTTTGCGTTGTACCTCAGTCCTTAATCTCACACCTATCGCAAGGGGATGTTCGCCCCTCTTGAGTAAGATAAAATGAGGGTCACTCTTCACCCCCTGCACCTGCTTAAACTTGTTCATCTTCTGATTGAGGGCATCTTGGTGTCATCCTTCTAGACTGTGAGCCCATTGTGGGAAGGGATTGTCTCTATTTGTTAATGAATTGTACTTTCCAAGTACTTAATACAGTGCTCAGCACGTAGTAAGTGCTCAATAATTACGATTGAATGAATGAATTCTGGAGACTGTAAGCCCATTATGGTCAGGAAATGGGTTTACCAAGTCTAACACATTGTACTCTCCCAAGTACTTAGGACAGTACTATTCATTCATTCATTCAATCGTATTTATTAAGCCTTGTGTCTATAGTGAGCACTCCGTAAATTTGCTTGATTGATTGTTTGGCCATGTAGATAGCATTTGAGCAGCTGCAGACACCTGCTTCAGTACCAGTGTTCAAACCGGGCCCCCTTTCTGGGCCTTGTCCCTGACAGAGAAGCAGCATGGCTCAATGGAAAGAGCCTGGGCTTGGGAGTCAGAGGTCATGGGTTCTAATCCCGGCTCGACCATTTAACTGTGTGACTTTGGGCAAGTCACTTTACTTCTCTGTGCCTCAGTTACCTCAACTGTAAAATAGGGATTAAGAATGTGAACCCCATGTGGGACAACCTGATCATCTTGTATCCCTCCCATGCTTAGAAGAGTGCTTTGCACTAGTGCTTAACAAATACCATTATTATTATTATTATTATTTATAGCTTGTCAGATGACTTTTAGTTGATTGTAGGTCTTCCTTCTAAACACTGCCTGTACACCCGAGCTAACATAATCATAACGGTGGTATGTATTGAAGCACTTACAATGTGCCAAGCGTTCCACTAAGTAATGGGTTAGATTGAAGATTTTCCGAGTTTACAGAATCCCTATTGCAGTTGGCGTTCACAGTCTAAGAGGGAGGGAAACCAGGGAGGGAAAACAGGTACTTAATTCCCACAGATGAGGGAACTGAGGTTCAGAGAAGCTAAGTAACTTACCCAAATTCACAAGTGGAAAGTAGAATTCAGGACTTCTGACTCCCAAATCCATTTTCTTTCCACTAGATCATGCTCTTAACTCCATGTTAACTAGGAGTAGGGGAAAACTAGGTGAAAACCCAGTGCAAACACAAAGACCACTTCAAGTTAAGCCAGGAGACACAAGGTGGGGGGACCGCATTTTCCCAGAGTCCCCCGATATTGGGCTAAGGTAATGAAAGAATAAAGAGGTTGAAGGAAAAGATAAAAAGAAAGGAGCATTGGCTTACTCTGCTCGTTGTTTTCCTGATGTCTGGTTTTGCTTCTGGGAACATGTACATTCTTTCCAACTTTTTACATTTTTCTGAACAACTGCTCCACAAAGCCATTTTCTAGGACGGCTATATTAGGCACATTCAGTAGTACAACTTGATATTTTTAGTTGTGAAATTATTTAAGGATTCTTTTTGAGATACTTATTCACATTGGGTACACGGTGTTCTATTCTGCTAGGATGCAAGGCAGTTGTGCTCTTAACTCAGCTCCCAGGACAACTTTTTCCGGTACGTTTTGATTTGGCTGAGTTTCCTGTCCGCATCACTGATGGATGGGGATGGGACTTTTTTGATCGTGGTTTTTTGACTGGATGGGGATAATATGAAACCGAACGATATTTTCAGCCACCAAGAAGTTAGTGACTGCTGCCAGGTGCTGAACTTCCCCATTTCCACTTTTTTCCCCTCTGTTCTTTTAGCTTTCCACTTCCTCCTCATGGTAGTTAAAAGAGGCTGGCAAATGTGAGTGACTTTTTGGTGTTGAAGAAAAGGTAGTGCAGTAGGGTAGAAGAGACAGCTCCATAGGACTCATCTGAATAATGGCCATCCCACTTCTTCCTCCCTTTGCACTACTGTTGTAGTGTTTTTGTTCCCCTCCTATCCTTACCCAGTTCCAACCAGGGTCAAAGAAGGAATACCTATGTTCTATTCTAGTGCTGTAACTCTTAATTATGGTATTTGTTAAGCGCTTACACAAGCACTGTTCTAAGCGCTGGCTCACAGTCTTAATCCCCATTTTATAGAAGAGGTAACTGAGGCCCAGAGAAGAGACTTGCCCAAAGTCACACAGCAGAGGCAGGATTAGAACCCGTAACCTCTGACTCACAAGCCTGTGCTCTTTCCACTAAGCCACGCTGCTTCTCTCTTGGCCTGTGGCTAGTTTTCTCATGGTGAAGTCTCCTGTGCCAGACTGCTGCCACTAGCCAATCAATCAATAGTATTTATTGAGCACCTTCTCTGTGCAAAGCACTGCACTCAATGTTGGGGAAAATACGATAGAGTTAGGAGACATTCAGTCAATCATATTTATTGAGCGCTTACTGTGTGCAGAGCACCGTACTAAGTGCTTGGGAAGTACAAGTTGGCAACATATAGAGATGGTCCCTACCCAACAGTGGGCTCACAGTCTAGAGACATTATCTGTGTCCTCAAAGATCTTATATTTTATCTGGGAGAAACGTTGACATCTTCTATCAACGGTATTTATTGAGTGCTTGCTGTATAGAGAACACGTGGATTAAGTTCTTGGGAGGGTACAATACAGTATGGTTAGTGGATAGGTTCGCTGCCCACACTGTCTACAGATAAGTGGAACAAGTAGAGTGTGAGTAAGTGCTTAAACAGTAGGATATGTGTGTCAATATGTATGGAAGTGTTACTGAAGGCTGGTGAGAACACAGGGGCCAGTTTGGAGTTAAAGTGCTGAAGTAATAGTTGGGGAGAAGAGAAATGTAGGCTTCTTGGAAGCAATATGATTTCAGAAGTGCTCTAAAGATATGGTTAGGTGTGATCTGGAGGATTTGGATGGAAAGGGAGTTCCAGGTGGGATACGGCTGTGACTTTGGGTAAATCATTTAATTTCTCTGTGCCTCAGTTTCTGCAATTGCAATACTGTTGTAATACTTCTTCTCCCTCTTAGACTGTGAGCCTCATGTGTCTGTATCTGGCTTGGATTGATGCCAGTGATTAGAACATGGTTTGATGTGTAGTACCTCCTTCCCTTCCCCACAGCACCTGTCATCATCAATCATATTTATTGAGCGCTTACTTTGTGCAGAGCACTGTACTAAGCGCTTGGGAAGTACAAATTGGCAACATATAGAGACAGTCCCTACCCAACAGTGGGCTCACAGTCTATACATATATACAGTCTATGTATATATGTATATATGTCTGTACATATTTATTACTCTATTTATTTTACTTGTACATATCTATTCTATTTATTTTATTTTGTTAGTATGTTTGGTTTTGTTCTCTGTCTCCACCTTTTAGACTGTGAGCCCCCTGTTGAGTAGGGACTGTCTCTGTATGTTTCCAACTTGTACTTCCCAAGCACTTAGTACAGTGCTCTGCACACAGTAAATGCTCAATAAATATGATTGATTGATTGATTAAATACAATGTAAAAAAGCAAGTCAAAGGTAGAAGAGACAAAAATAAGGCACTAGGGTGTTAGCTAGAGAGGGCCAAAGAATGCAACCTTTGATGTAATAATAATAATGATGGTATTTGTCAAATGCTTACTATGTGCCAAACACTGTTCTAAGCGCTGGGGTAGATACAAGGTAATCAGGTTGTCCCATGTGGGTCTCACCAGTCTTAATTCCCATTTTATAGATGAAGTAACCGAGGTACAGAGAAGTTAAGTGACTTGCCCAAGGTCACACAACAGACATGTGAGGGAGTCAGGATTAGAACCCACATCCTCAGACTCACAGGCCCATGCTCTTTCCACTAAGCCATGCTGTAGTGAGAAAGTCTCTTTTTTTTTGCTATCAATTTACTCTGTCGGATGGCAGTTTAGCTTTGCACAGTGACTGAATTTTAAGTAATATGTCTAACTCTTATAACCAGGAACCTAGGCTATAGCAAACTAGTGTTTCAACAGCACTAAGACCCCAAGTGGACAATAATTAAAATGTCTTTTATGATATTAGGTCTGAATATCCCCAAATGAACAGCTATAGGCACTTGTACCCAAATGCAAAGTAGTGTGCTGAAGAAACACAAGTTTCTTCACACTCTTCTAGACTGTGAGCCCACTGTTGGGTAGGGACCGTCTCTATATGTTGCCAACTTGTACTTCCCAAGCGCTTAGTCCAGTGCTCTGCACACAGTAAGCGCTCAATAAATACGATTGAATGAATGAATGAAACACGTTTGCATCATCATGAAGACAGATAACCAATTCCTTTGGGAAGCTTAGTAAACCAATTGTATACTAAGGATTATTTTCTATTTCTTACACTGACACACTTATCTGGATGGATGTGATGCTATGTCATAAGTGGAATGAAAATATTATTACTTTACATTAATTCATTTCAACTGTATGCCAGTTGATTTATAGCCGTAGAGACAGCTATGATGTCTGCCTAGTGCCCTTGGTTTGTAATTAGATGATTATTAGGGTTAGTGAAAAATACACTCAGGGGAAAGAGAGAGAGAGCCTGTAGTGTTCTGCAGGTAGAGAGTGGGATTATTTCTCAGAATTGTAAGGTCTAACAGGCAAAGTCACAGGGTAAAGACAGGTGCAGGAGCAGGGGCAAAATTCTGATTGTCTGATGGGACACCTTAAAAGTGCATCCTTCATCAGGTGAGGAAACGGGCTAACAACTTGGAAATCAATCTACCAGTAGGACTTATTGAGTGCATAATTGGTGCAAAATTCTGTTATAAGCATTTTGAAGAGTACCATAGATTTGGAAGATACAATCCCTGAAGTCAAGGAGCTTACAGCTAATGGGGGAGATGGACACTAAAATGAATTACAGGTGAGAGAAAGCAACAGAGTTTGAAAGATGAACAAACTCCTTAAATTCCTCTCCTCACCTCAACTCCACGCAGAAACATGGCCGGAAGAGACAACGTAGCCGTATAGTTGTCTAGGAAGGCTGACTTCCCCTATAAGATTGGGCGTGTGATGTTGCCTTTAATGTTAGTCAGTCAGTCATATTTATTGAGCACTTACTGTGTACGAGCACTGTACTAAGTGCTTTGGAGTGTACAATATAACAATGAACAGACACATTCTCTGCTCACACTGAGCTTACGGTCTAGAGGGGAGACAGACGTTAATCTGAATTAAATTACAGATATGTATATAAATGCTGTAGGTCTTGGTAGGGGGTGAATGAATCCAGGGAGCAAGTCAGAGTGATGCAGAAGGGAGTGGGAGAAATTGAAAGGGGGGCTTAGTCAGGGAAGACCTCTTGGAGATGTGCCTTCAATAAGGCACACGTCTTCGCTGTTGCCCCTAAATGGAGTCAGCTTCCAGAGAGTTAGCTTCATTCAAAAAAAATATGGGTGAGAGTTGTTGAAATTGACTAGAGGAGATAGAGTATGTACACTATCAATTAATCAATCTAATTTATTGAGCGCTTACTGTGTGCAGAGCACTGTACTAAGCGCTTGGGAAGTACAAGTTGGCAACATATAGAGACAGTCCCTACCCAGCAGTCGGCTCACAGTCTAGAAGTCTACATTACCCTACATTACCCTTCTTCAGGCCTCAAGTTCTTGTGCAAACCACACTTCTTTTACGATCAATACAATACTGCAACCTGAAAAGCAGTATTGATAGTTTTATGAATGTATTTGGGTATTGAAAGGCTAGGAAAGATATGGCCTAACTCAGAAATGGTCTCCAAACATGGTGCTTCTATCTGCTGGAGCCGACCTCCTATGTGGTTGAAACTATTTATAGAACCCAGCTGTTGCCAAATGGCTCTATTGATCTCAGATTAATCAGTCATCTTAACGTTAGGGAATTTTGCTCACTAGTATGGTCAATTTGAATGGATGGACTAATTGTACAGACCGGGCATGTGGTGGTGGGGGGGGGGGGGGGATGGGGGGATTCTGATTCTTCTTTCGCACCCCACAGGGATCTCCCTGGATTCTGGTAATAATGATAATATTGATGGCATTTGTTAAGCACTTACTATGTGCGAAGCACTATTCTAAGCACTCGGGGGGGGGGGATACAGGGTGATCAGGTAGTCCCACGTGGGGCTCACGGTCTTAATCTCCATTTTACAGATGAGGTAACTGAGGCACAGAGAAGTGAAGTGACTTGCCCTAAGTCACAAAGCTGACAAGTGGAGGAGCCGGAATTTGAACCCATGACCTCTGACTCCCAAGCCCTTGCTCTTTCCACTGAGCCACGCTGCTTCTGTACCTGATCTGAGGATTCCTCACTTCACTGTTGTTGTCCTACTAAAACCCAATTCCTCACATATCACCCCATTTAACATTAACCTTCTCACGGTACCTTGGTCTCGTCTTTCTTGCCACTGACCCCATGTCTACAAGCTCCCTCTGGCTTGCACCTCCCTCACGCAAATATGACAGACCACCATTCTCCTATTTTCAAAACCCCACTAAAATCAAAACCCCACTAAAATCACATCTCCTCCAAGACGCCTGTTCCGACTAAGCCCTCACTTCTCTGTTTTAGTCATCCCTTCATTGTTACCTATGCACTTGGGTCTGTTACCTTTCTCAATGATGGCATTTATTAAGCGCTTACTATGTGCAAAGCACTGTTCTAAGCGCTGGAGAGGTTACAAGGTGATCAGGTTGTCCCATGGGGGGCTCACAGTCATAATCCCCATTTTACAGATGAGGGAACTGAGGCACAGAGAAGTTAAGTGACTTGCCCAAAGTCACACAACTGACAGTTGGCAGAGCCGCGATTTCAACCCATGACCTCCGACTCCAAAGCTCGTGCTCTTTCCACTGAGCCGTACCGCTTCTCTAAGCACTTTGAAACTCTCTTCCCCAGCCCCACAACACTTATGGACATATTAGAGAAGCAGCATGGCTCAGTGGAAAGAGCATGGGCTTTGGAGTCAGAGGTCATGGGTTCAAATCCCGGCTCCGCCAATTGACAGCTGTATGACTTTGGGTAAATCACTTAACTTCTCTGGGCACTTATTGAGTAAGCACTCAATAAATATGACTGACAGATTGACCAACTGACCCTAGAATAATGTACAGGTGAATATAAATAATAATAAATAATAATGGCATTTATTAAGCGCTTACTATGTGCAAAGCACTGTACTTACAAAGTGCTGGGGAGAGTACACTGTAATAGACACATTCCATGCCCACAAATTTACAGTCTGCCTCATTTTCTAGACTATAATAAGCTCCTTGTGGATGAATAATGTGCAGCAGTGGATGAAGAGATGACATTCATTTTACTACTGTCAGCCAGAAAATTGCAGATATCAATTGCAGATACCAATCATAACTTTGGTTTCACACACTCAGCTTTTTATTTCCCTTCCCATTGTGATTTTAAGTGGATCACTGGATAAACGAAGCGATTGGTATATTTGTGTATTTGATCTTGTAAATGCTGTAGGGATTGAGGGTTTGTGGACATCTGCAGAAAAGGAAAAATCTCTTGCAATTATAGACAAAACTAGCCTAGTGGGTGAGGCTTTTCATCTTTATGCACTTTCAAAGTGGATATCAAGAGAAGCAGCATGGCTCAGTGGAAAGAGCACGGAATTGGGAGTCAGAGGTCATGGGTTCGAATTTCTGTTCTGCCACTTGTCAGCTGTGTGACCTTGGGCAAGCCAGTTAACTTCTCTGTGCCTCAATTACCTCACCTGTAAAATGGGGATTAAGACTGTGAGTCCCTCATGGGACAACCTGATCACCTTGTATCCCCCAAGTGCTTAGAATAGTGCTTTGCACATAGTAAGCACTTAACAAATACCATCATTATCATTATTATTATTATTATACCAGAAATGATGTCTTTCAGGCTGGTTTCTCCGTGTAATAGTTAATGGGTTTTTGCATAAGGATTTAAATAACTACATTCAGGTTTGTCACAGTACTTTAATATGTCTGAAATCTAGAAAGGATAATGTATTAATAAAAGGTGTTCCAGATTAGTTTGACAAATTTGAGAAAATTAGTTTGTATTTTAAGGATTTGCTGATGTGCAGATTTAAATTTTCTTGACTTTATTAGGATTTTTTGTTCTACAATGTATATGTAAAATTCTGTCAAGTATATACTTTGGTGATAGTTTGAAGTATCATTTTCCCTTTAAGGAATACTCCTATTTATTGAACTTATAATTTTCATGATTTAATTATATTCGGTATAACAAAATGCTCATTAGGACTGTTAAAAGTGGGAGATTAATTGCAAGCAACTCTGTAGAATGAAAATTGTACCCTTTCATCACGTGGACTAATAATTGAAAATAGATTTATTTATCATTAGTGCAAATGAAAATAAGGAAGTATGAACTACATAACTCAAATACATTACTCACAGACTGCTTGAATGCATGCTTTCTGACACTGAAGTGTAGTATTGTTTGAAAACCAGCAACACAAACAAAATATAGGAGAGAAAGGTACTTCATTTTTCATCTTTTCAAGGTCTTTTGTTATATCTGTGGTAAGATAGATTGGGTGCATTCATCAGAGGAAGATTTTTCCTGAAGACCATAAATACTATTGCATTGTGGTGGTGATGAGAGCACACTAATCAGGAGAATGAGAAACTCAATTGGAAAGTGAGTCTGTGGGTGTGTCTTTTTATTATTCTTTCAACGCTGACTACAGAAAGGGCAGAGTTATAGCAGTTGAAGATGAATTGGCCCTATGTCTGGATTTCTATCAGCAGTGCTCCACTGTTCAAGTACTAGAGTGGAGAAAGCAGACTGTGGAGGAGAACTAGGGCTGTGGGTTGGCAGTTGAGAGGGTGGTGTCAAGGGTGTAGATTTGTTTGTCATTGGTTATCAATCAATCAATCATTTATTGAGTGCTTATTGTGTGCAGAGCACTGTACCAAGCGCTTGGGAGAGCACAGTATAACAGATTTGGTAGACATCTTCCTTGCTCACAACGAGTTCACAGTCTAGAGGGACAGACATTAATATAAATAAACACATTACTAATATGTACATAAGTGCTATGGGGCTAGGGAGGGGTGAATAATGGGAATTTCAATGGTAAATACCTGTACTTTAGAACATAAATTCACAGGCAACATCCTAAAAATGGCATTTTTAATTTGGACCTACTTGATTTAAAGATCTGGATTGGACCAAAAGAATCTACTTATGGGTATGAGAATGTGGAAGAGAAGACGAAGTGAAGAGGTTGTGTTTGGAGAGTAGAATTTTGGATTTGGTTTCATATTCTGATCTCTCAGGACACAGGATAGAGTCCTTGGAATCCAGGCCAAATGGGTGGCAACTTCAACTGATGTTTGCTGTGAGAGATGGTAAAGGGTCCACAGCGGTCTGGTTCCTCTAATCCTGGATGGTCTGGGCGATTGTTTGATCTTTGTCTTGCCGCCTAACTTGATGGTGCTGGTCTCATTGCAGATTCTGGAAAACCCCCAGTGCTGCAATTTTCCAGCTCTGGGTAGAGCCCTTTCATTACAGAAATACTGATTTGGAAAAGAACAGAAAGTTGCTTTGGGGGTGAGAGTTGAAGCCCACTATGCCACCTCATATGTGACAATTTTCCTTGTAAGAACTACATCAAATTGCCACAGAAGTGAAAATAGTGAAAAAATGGTCTTTTGCTGTTTGGGCAAAGAGGTGTGATAATTCTGATGAATTTTCTTCCCAGGCCCAACTGCTGTTTTGTTTTGTTTTTTCTCTCTCTCATCTTAATAATAATAATAATAGTAATAATGGCGTTTAGTAAGCACTTACTGTGTGCAAAGCACTGTTCTAAGCGCTGGGGAGGTTACAAGGTGATCAGGTTGGCCCACGGGGGGCTCACAGTCTTAATCCCCATTTTACAGATGAGGGAACCGAGGCACAGAGAAGTTAAGTGACTTGCCCAAAGTCACACAGCTGACAATTGGCAGAGCCGGGATTTGAACTCATGACCTCTGACTCCAAAGCCCGTTCTCTTTCCACTGGAAAAGAGTTGCAGAGTAGTGGCTAATGCAAGGCCCCAACTGAACTCCTTGTTGGGGATTCACTGAGCTTCACTGAACACCCGAGAGAAATGTCTCTATGTCAGTAGCTACAGATTGTCCAAATGTGCTATATAGGATGGAAAGAGAAGAAAAAATCGTGTGTTTGAAATGACAGCTTATACATTCCCTCATATTTTTATTCACAAGTAGGAAGTCAAGAGTCAGTGTGGGGATCAAACTCTTGCTTTTCTGTTACAGCTCTGAACCCACTGAAAGAACAAGATATTCAATTTTGCTGATAATAATGTCAAGGTAGTGGAGTCAAGGGACCTGAGTGGGAGGAATTTAAATGAGTTGACAAATTTGTGATTAAGAATTTTGGAGGTGAACCTAGGGTCGGAATCCTTGAAAACAGACTCACTCCTCCATGGCAGTAGGAAAAGGAGCTGTATTAGTGGTGGGCCTGACCCTTAAAATACTTTGTAATGATTTCCCAGAACATTACAAGCACCAAACATTTGGTAATGCAAACTACTCATAAAGCCTGCCAAAGTTTTTTTACTTTGTAAAATAAAATGCTTAAGCTTCAATCAGAATACTTTTACAGGTTCATTCTTCACATTATAAAAAGCATATTAGAGCAATGGAGGGGTTCCCAGTGGGAGCAATAAAATAGACTGTGGAACTCAAGGACAGTAGTTATTCAAGAAGGTTAAGAAAGTTAGGTTATTCCTTTTGTGAAGATGTAGATACTAGTTCCACAATGCCTTTTCAGAGTTAGACGCAGACGAGAATAGATGCCCTAGCTATCAGATTCTCATTTCAGCAGTATCAAGTTTAAAAGTTTTCTTAATCTTTGGGAAGAGGAAGTTTTTAAAGGTGAATTTAAGTAAATCTTTCAAGCCATTTTGAAGTCGGGGGCAAGGGTCAGTATTTTCTTCAGCAAAGTTTTCATTGGCCTCAAAACCTGATTTCTAGTATCTGGAATGGAGGGGCAAAGGTGACTCCCGTCTCTTCTCTCTCACCTACACCCAATCTCTATTCATCACCACGGAAACCATATTGGCTTCTTCATCATGATCAGGGAGACTTATCGGGGAGCCTCCTGGTAATTTCTCTTCAGAGTCAAATAGAAGCAAAATAGAGGTGGAGTCAGCAACCTAGACTTGAGTGTAATATATGAGTGATTGCCCCTAGATGAGTGATTGCCCCTAGTTTTCAGCCCAGATATCTTTAAGGTTCCAGTCACAAACAGCTCTTGAGTGAAACACACAAGCTTTGGTGATATAACTCAACAAAACAGCTGTTTTTCAGTTTTTATTGAAACTGTATGCAGATTGTATGATAATGATTTGCATTGTTAATTGAAACATTATCCAAAGACAAATTGTTTAGTGCTGATCACTTTTTTAGATCTAATGAAAGAGACTTTGGGAAGTTATATGAACGTTATAAAGACTGCTGACTTTGTTTTATCAGTAGAACTTTTAGCTTCATATTTTCATTTTATCAAGATGTTATGTTCTTGGAAAGAGGTACCTGAACAGTGTGTGATGCCCTAAGATGGCATGGGAGTCCCTTGAGGATTGCAGGCCTAGGTTACTGTTCCTCTGACCCACAATTATTAAACTAGTTCTCTTTATGAGGGAAGCCTGGGGGCTTTTTTAAATGCAAATTTATAGGTTAGCCATCTTGGTTTTTTATTTGTTTTTCCAAGCAATTCAGTTTGCATCTGGTTTGTCCCATTGTGGTAAGGATAGATACTGGATGTATTTGTCAAATATTTTTTTTTCATATCTCAATCCTTCAGCTGGATTAAAACACTCAATAACCCCCTTCCTGCCTCACTTTGCTGCTCTCCAACTACAACCCAGCCCACACACTTCACTCTCTAATGCCAACCTTCTCACTGTGCCTCGATGTTGTCTATCTTGCCACTGACCCCTCGGCCACATCCCTTCCTCTGGCCTGGAAAACCCTCCCTCTTCATATCCGACAGACAGTTACTCTCCCTCACTTCAAAGCCTTACTGAAATAAAAGGCCTTCCCTGACCAAGCCATCTTTTCCTTTTCTTCCTCTACCTTCTGCACTGCTCCGACTTGCTTCCCTTTTTCATCCCCCCTACGAACCCCACTTGTGTAAATATGTAAATAAGCACTTTATGTTACATATCCATAATATATTTATTTATTTTACTCTTTGTCTCCCCCTCCAAACTGAAAGCTCATTGTGCGCAGGGAATGTGTTACATTGTTTTATTGTACTCTCTGAAGTGCTTAAAACAGTGCTCTGCACACATTAAGTGCTCAATAAATAGGATTGATTGACTGATTCCATTTTCCACATTGGATGGGAAGCCAACAGCTTTGGAGCAAGTGAGAGGGCCAGGCAGCGTGGCTCAGTGGAAAGAGCACGGGCTTTGGAGTCAGAGGTCATGGGTTCAAAGCCCAGCTCCACCAATTGTCAGCTGTGTGACTTTGGGCAAGTCACTTAACTTCTCTGTGCCTCAGTTACCTCATGTGTAAAATGGGGATTAAGACTTTGAGCCCCCCATGGGACAACCTGATCACCTTGTAACCTCCCCAGTGCTTAGAACAGTGCTTGGCACATAGTAAGTACTTAATAAATCATCATCATCATCAATCGTATTTATTGAGCGCTTACTGTGTGCAGAGCACTATACTAGGCGCTTGGGAAGTACAAGTTGGAAACACATAGAGATAGTCCCTACCCAACAGTGGGCTCACAGCCATTATTATTATTATTATTATTATTATTATTATTATTATTATTATTATTATTATTATCCCCCCAAGACACATCTCTAGATCTGGGTGAACTCAGTGCTCTGCACACAGTAAGCACTCAATAAACACGATTGAATGAATATTTTTCACAAAATGCCACTTATGATGTCATTACGTTATATTGCGTACCTTTCCTATAGCTTATGAGTCAACCTCATAGGAGTGGAAGAAGCCAAAGTTAGGGATCTTATCAGATTCTGGTGGTAGGGAAGCAGATTAGAGAATTTTATTACTACTACTTCTACTTCTCTGACTCAGTCCGCACAGTTACTTTCTTTAATGTGAACTTACTGTACTTCAATCTCATCTATCTCGCCCACAACCTCCCTTTGTCCTGGGACTTTTCCCCTTCATAGCCAACATACCACATTTTACCCACCTTCGAAGTATTATTAAAATTGCATCTTCTCCTAGGAGATTTCTCATCTGCCTTCTGTTTTGTCTATGAACTTGGATCTGTATCTAAGTACTTGATATCCACCCCATCCTCAGCCCTACAGCATTTATATACATATTGGTAATTCATTTAATTTAGCATCTGTTTCACCCTTTCGATTCTGAGCTCCCTGTTGGGAGAGAATGTGTCTACCAACTTTACTGTATTGTACTCTTCCAAGTCTTAGTGCAGTGTTCGGCACACAGTGAGTCCTCAATAAATACTAATAATGGATTTTAGAGTAGAATCATCTGTTCGGCTTAACGCATGCTTCCTGTTTGACCATTATTTCAGGCTGCAATTTTTTTTTTACCAGAGGAAATGTTACAATCAATCAATCAATCAATCAATCGTATTTATTGAGCGCTTACTATGTGCAGAGCACTGTACTAAGCGCTTGGGAAGTACAAATTGGCATCACATAGAGACAGTCCCTACCCAACAGTGGGCTCACAGTCTAAAAGGGGGAGACAGAGAACAGAACCAAACATACCAACAAAATAAAATAAGTAGGATAGAAATGTACAAGTAAAATAAATAAATAAATAAATAAATAGAGTAATAAATATGTACAACCATATATCCATATATACAGGTGCTGTGGGGAAGGGAAGGAGGTAAGACGGGGGGATGGAGAGGGTGACGAGGGGGAGAGAAAAGAAGGGGCTCAGTCTGGGAAGGCCTCCTGCAGGAGGTGAGCTCTCAGCAGGGCCTTGAAGGGAGGAAGAGAGCTAGCTTGGCGGATGGGCAGAGGGAGGGCATTCCAGGCCCGGGGGATGACGTGGGCCGGGGGTCGATGGCGGGACAGGTGAGAGCGAGGTACAGTGAGGAGATTAGCAGTGGAGGAGCGGAGGGTGCGGGCTGGGCAGTAGAAGGAGAGAAGGGAGGTGAGGTAGGAGGGGGCGAGGTGATGGACAGCCTTGAAGCCCAGGGTGAGGAGTTTCTGCCTGATGCGCAGATTGATCGGTAGCCATTGGAGGTTTTTGAGGAGGGGAGTAATATGTCCAGAGCGTTTCTGGACAAAGATAATCCGGGCAGCAGCATGAAGTATGGATTGAAGTGGAGAGAGACACGAGGATGGGAGTTACAGTTATTTTATACAGTCTGGATTGTTCTAATTTTCTTCTTTAATGCAGTCATTGTTCTGTAAAAGAGCAATGATATTACTAAGGCTAATTACTATATTTGGTTGTTAATTGCCTGTGGACAGATGACTTTTTACTTCAGGTATAAATTAGACTTAAATTTCTAATTTAAAAAAGTGTTCACAAAGGAGTCATCAGGTTAAATTTTTGATATTGAAGCTAAATGATCATTCCATTTTTCAGACATTTTATAGCTGTTATTTTAACATTAGCTTTATTGTGTTCTATTTTCCAACATTTTGCACATAAATTGCCACTCAGAAAATGCCCAGTGAACATGTTTCCATTTACTTGAAAACTTTAATAGTTTCATTCATTCAATCAATCATATTTATTGAGTCTTTACTGTAGGCAGAGCACTATTCTAAGTACTTGGGAGAGTACAGTACAACAACAAACAGATATATGTGAACTTTGACCATCTCCAAAGTAATCTCCCATATGGATTCATTTAAAATCATATCATAATAATAAATGGGGTATTTCTTAAGTACTTACTATTTGCCAGGCATGGTATTAAGTACTGGGGCAGACACAAGCAAATAAGGTCGGACACAGGGGCTCACAGTCTCAATTTTCATTTTACAGATGAGGGAACTGAGGCATAAAGAATTGAAGTGACTTGCCCAAGTTCACACAGCCGACAAATGGCAGAGCCAGGATTAGAAGCCATGATCTCCTGACTCCCATTCATTCATTTAATCATATTTATTGAGCACTTACTGTGTGCAGAGCACTGTACTAAGCACTTGGGAAGTACAAGTTGGTAACTCCCAGGCTGTGCTCTATCCACTACACCATACTTGGAGGAAAAACTTTCAAATATTTTGTACAACATTACCAGAAATGTCCTTGAAGAGTTGTAGAACTAAATGACGGCTTATGACAGTCTGGGCTAAATTATTCCCAATGAGTCATGAAAAAAAGACTCAATCAATGTTATTTATTGAATGCATACTGTGGGCAGAGCACTATACTAAGCACTTGGGAAAGTACAGTACACTAAAGCTGGTAGACATGATCCGTACCCACAAGGAACTTACAGTCTATGGCAGAACACAGGCATTAAAATGAATTACAGATAGGGGAAATATTGGAGAATAAGGAGGGGAAATATTGGAGAATAAGGATATGTGCATAAGTGATGTGGGTCTGGGATATCAAAGTGCTTAAATGGTATACAGCCAAGAAAATAATCGCCACAGGGTGGAGAGTGGATAGAACAAATAACAAAATCAGGGAAGGCCTCTTTAAGGGAATATTATTTTTTTAAGAGGGTTTTCTAGGTTGGAAGAGTAGTGACCTCTTGCATATGAAGCAGCAAGGAGTTCCTGGGCCTTAGACAAGATGTGGACAAGGGATTGGCAGTGTGATAATGGGTACAGAGGATAGGTTGATGTTAGAAAAGCTAAGTATATTTCTGGGTTATAGTAGGATATCAGCAAAGTGGAGAAGGAGAGAGATGATTGAGTGCTTTAAGGACTATTGAAAGGGGTTTCTGTTTGGAGTGGTGGTGGATAGGTGACCATTGGAGGGTTTTGAGGAGTGGTGAGACATTGGCTGAATGGCTTTTCCCGAAAAATGATTTGGGCATTATCATGGAATATGTATTGGAGAGAGGGGAGACAGGAGGAAGGGAGGTCAGCCCAGAGGCTGATTCAGTCAGTAGTCAAGGTAGGAAATAAGTGCTTGGATCAGAGTGGTAGAAGATTGGGTGGAGAAGAAAGAGAAAAATCTAGAGCTTCTGTGAAGGTTGAACCAACAGAATTTCATGACAGATTGTGTAGATTGATTGGGAGGGAGGAGTTGAGGAAAATGCCAAGATTATGGGCTTGAGAGACAGGGTAGATAGTACTGCTGTCTACACTAATTTGAAAGTCAGGGGGAAAACATGGTTTGGGTGGGAATATGAGGAGTTCTGTTTTGGACACGTTAAGTTTGAGGTATCAGCAGGACATCAGTCATATTTATTGAGCACTTACAGTGTGCAGAGTGCTGTACTAAGCATTTTGGAGAGTACAATAAAACTGAAATGGTAGACACATTCTCTGCCCACAACAAGATCACAGTCTCGAGGAGAAGACAGACATTAATATGACTAAACAAATTACAGAGATGTACATGAGTGCTGTGGGGCTGAGGGGTGAATAAAGGGAACAAATCAGGGAGACCCAGCAGGGAGTGGCAAAAGAAGAAATGAGGGCTTAGTCAGGGTGTCTTGGAGGAGATGTGCCTTCAGTAAGACTTTGAAGATAGGGAGGGTGTGCCAGATGGTTCCTGCCAGGCAGGACATAGGCAGTGAGATAGACAGATAGATGGAGACAGGTCGGTGGACATTCAAGTAGCAATGTCCTGAAGGCAGGAGAAAATACGAGACCGAATCTAAGGAGAGAGACTAGGGATGGATATGTAGATGTAGAAATCATCTGCCTAGAGATAATAGTTGAAGCCATGGGAGTGAATGAGTTTTCCAAGGGAATGGATGTAGATGGAGTATAGAAGGGGGCCTAGAACTGTGCCTTGAGGGATTCCCACAGTTAAGAATAGGAGGCCAAAGAGGAGTCCATGAAAGAGCCTGAGAATGTGCAGCCATGGCGTTGAGGAGAATCCTGAGAGGACCATGTCAGTGAAGCCAAGGTTGCATAATGTTTCCAGGAAGGGGGGTGGTTGACGGTTTCAAAAGCATCTGAGAGATTGAGGATGATCAGGATGGAGTAAAGGCCTTGGGATTTGGCAAGAAGGAGATCACTGGTGCATTTTGAGAGGGAGGTTTCTGTGGAGTGACGAGAACGGAAGCCAGATTGGAGAAGGTCAAGGAGCAGATTGGAGAAGAAACAGTGGAGGCAGCGGGAGTAGACTACTCACTCGAGGGACTAATTGACGATAGGAGGTGAATCGCGCGAGGACAGTGTTGGTGAAGCCAAGGTTAAATAACTGTGTGGTCCACAGTTTTGAAGATAGCAGAAATATTGAAGAGAATTTGGATGGAGTAGTTGGCCACTAGATTTGGAAGAGAAGAGATCTACTTCCAGAGAGGTTTCCCAGGTTATATGCTGTTTCTGAGTTTGGGGCTGGTTAGAAGTTGGAATGACAACTGTGGCTTTGGGTGTGTGAGAGAGAGAGAAAGAGGAAGTGAATGTATGTAGGCACAAGTTTTTTGATTTTTCGTTTCTAGCTTTTGTTTCTCTGATCATTTTCATTATGTAAATGAATCTCCTCTCTGCCCATTCATGGTCACATATTGCTTGAAAAACAGAACGCTTACTCAGAAATTGCTGTTTAGTCACTTTTGAACTCCACAAGAGAATTCAGATGACTTTTTTTAAGGCTAGAAACTTGCTTTATGAAGCTCTTCATTTTATCTGCCTAAACATGAAGCATGTTGATGTTATTACAGTTCATTATATAAGGTAACTGACCTATTTCTTTCAGATTTATTATAATAAAACTTTGAAGTTGAAGTGCCTCTCATCTGAGAAAAGTGCTTTCCAAACATTAATTCAGTAATCCCCCCAACACCCTTGTGAGACAGATTTTAGATACAATTATTCTAGCATTTGAGTAGCAAAGGTGAAATGTGCCACACATAATGACATAGAGAGTTAGTAATAGACTTACATATAAAAACGAAGTGTTTTTGACACACTGGGTGAGTAGACCAGGGACATACCTTTCAATTTAATAATCTAGCTACTACATTATTTGAGATGTGCCATTTTCAGATTAAAGTTGTATTTAACTTTTCAACTTCTAGAGGAAGAATCATAATCCAAGTATTTTTAACGAGTAATAATAACTTCAAGAATCACTTTATAAAACTGTCGGCTGTTTTTGACAGTGGGCAAAGAACAGTGACACAATTTTTTAACAGTAAGTCATATTTATTGAGAGCAGAACAGTGTGTGCAAAACACAATTTAAGAGAAACATTCCATGACCACAATGAGTTTACAGTCTAGAGGGTGAGACAGACATTAATATAAATAAATAAATTACAGATTTGAACCTAAATGTGGATCTGGGGCTGGGGAATGGGTGAATAAAGTGAGCAACCCAGAATGGAGTGGTAGAAAATAAAATAAGATTTGTGATTTAAAGATTTAAAGTAGCATTCTAAAATAAATTTTTAATTATGACAACATTAGAGCTATTGACATTTCCTCTTGGTCTCATCACATATACTGATTTAGTCCACACTCAAAGTTTATAGGCTGTTTTTGGCAGTTACTACTATTCTTGAATGGTAAACTATCATTGTTGTTGAAATCCTGGATGTTGGATTACAAGTCCGTACACATACTTCTTATTTCGAAGTTAGTAAGGTCATGCTGAGACGTAGGCAAAAGATTGCGGAGTTCTAGTTCTTCGCCACTAGATTCATGATTAAAAAAACCAATTCTATTAGAAAATCAGGCTCTTCTCCACCAAAGGATACCAATTTGCTTAGTCATCAAGCAAAAACTCATTGACTTCATCTCTCTATCAGCTCTCTCCTTCCTACGTACCTGCCCACATCATCTGCTGTTCTCCAGCTTACAACCAAGATCCAATCAAAAGACAGTTCACACTGCTCCTCCTGTCAACTCTCCAACATCCTCACTTGTGACTTTTCCAATGTCTGGAACTCACTTCCTCTTTGAATCAGCCAGGCAATAGCTTCACTATCTTCATGTCCCTTCTGAAATCCCACCTCTTCCAGGAAGCTTTCCTCGACTAATTCTTTTTCCCCCCAGATGTATCTTTCCAGCCACCATATCTACGTTTTCGTTTTGATAGCTACTTTTTTTCATATTGCTTCACATGAGCTTAAGCACTTATTCATTCATTTATCCAACATCCCATTCTTTTCCGCCTATGTGTAAATTAATTTTGAGAATCTCTACTCTGATCAATCAATCAATCAATCAATCATATTTATTGAGCGCTTACTGTGTGCAGAGCACTGTACTAAGAGCTTGGGAAGTACAAGTTGGCAACATATACAGTCCCTACCCAACAGTGGGCTCACAGTCTAAAAGGGGGAGACAGAGAACAAAACCAAACATACTAACAAAATAAAATAAATAGAATAGATATGTACAGGTAAAATAAATAAATAAATAAATAGAGTAATAAATATGTACAAACATATATACATATATACATATATATTCTGATGCATCTGAACTTCTTTGAAGATAGGACTTGTGTCTTTACTGCCTCTGTGGTAGTGCTCTGCATATAATAGGTGTTCCATAAATACAACTATTGGTAGTTTAAAAATGTATATATCCCTGTAAGTCCAGAGAAGTAATAAAAATGATATTAATTATGAACTCAGTATTATTTCAGCATGTCAGTAGCTAGTTCACTGGAAAGAGGAATCTTATATCTTCGGGGTGGAAAAAGTGGAGGTAAACTTCCACTTGTTTGTAAGCTCCTTGTGGACAGAGATAATAATAATAATAATAATAATAATAATAATAATAATAATAATAACAATTGCATTTGTTAAGTGCTTACTATGTGCCAAGCACTGTTCTAAGCTCTGGGGTAGATACAAGGTGATCAGGTTGTCCCACATGGGGCTCAGTCTTTGTCCTTATTTTTCAGATGAGGTAACTGAGGCCCAGAGAAGTGAAGTGACTTGCTCAAAGTCACATAGCTGACAAGTGGCAGAGCCAGGATTAGAACCCACAACCTCCAACTCCCAAGCCCAGGCTCTTTCCACTGAGACATGCTGCACCTACTGAGAAGAAAAGATGAAGAAAAATATGTTTGACTTAATCTTAGTTCTTTTTTACAGAAGCTAGATTTGCACATTTATTACATCTTGATCTTATTATCCTTCCACAGATTGGACAAGTTCACATGTTTGTTGTCTATCCTATGGGTCTCAGTGGCGTTGAGTAACTTGAAATGATATGTTTGTTTGAATTTTGGCGATCAGTCAAATCTTTACTGCAGTTTACTACCCACAAACTAGCTATTCAAGCTTGAGTTTATATATGCCCTGAGTTAATTCTTATCCATTTCCCAGAGACTATCATCTGTGCAGTCATCTAGATCTAGCAATAATTTTAGGAGGAAAAACATAACAACCTTATCGTGAGGATGTGGAGCCTTGATATTCCTCCAGTGTAAGAAAATGTATTTCTGGATGGTAGCACAGTCGTTTAGTGATTTACAGGCCCTTGAGCTTCAGATAATTGTGGTGGTATTTTTGTAAGAGTAGTTACAAAGATGCTAATGAATCTATATGTGAAAGATTTAAAAAAAGCAGTTTTTTGCTTTAAAAACTTTAGTTCAGTTCTCCCCTCCTCCACGGATAAATGGTTACGGTAAGACAAACAAGCATGTACTTTTCATTTAGAAAGGCGTGGGGAGTGGAGAAAGGGTTTTTTTCTTCTTCATTTTTCATTGTCACTTGTCTTAGCAAAAAAAATAGGGTTTCCCAAGGGCTTAGTACAGTGCTCTGCACACAGTAAGCTCTTAATAAATACGATTGAATGAATGAATGAATGAATGAATGCAGTTCTCATTTCAACTCACTAGTGGGTTCATCACTAAAATCAGTCTGTCAATCAGCTCTATTTTTCGAGCACTTAGTTTTGCAGAGCTCTGTTCCAAGCACTTAGAAGAATACAACAGAGTTAGTAGATATGATCTCTGCCCTCAAGGAGCTTACAAATTGGAAGGATGGACAGAATGAGATAATTATAGTGAGGAGGAAGCAAGAGATAATAAGCAGGATTTACAGAGCAGTTACTGTTTGCAGAGACATGTTCTAAGAGCTTTGGAAGAGACTAACAAAGACGTGAACCCTGTGCTCAAGGAATTTGTAGTGTATTAGTAGAGATGAATAGTCTTAAATTGATTTACTGTATCAGAATATATACAAAAGAGTCTGCTCAAACAGTAAACACAAAGGACTAAATGAACAGCTAGATATATGAATGCTGAGGTGGATGAGACAAGTCCAGGAAATGGGACCGATTAGTTGGGATTATTCTTTGGAGAAAGCGTTTTTTGGCAGGTTTTTGGAAGAGCCAAGAGATATGTTTGGTAAAGCCATAAGGTAATAGGAAGGTTCACACAGAGGGTAAAGAGATAAGCAATGAGTTGAATGTGGGTGAGGTGGGAGGTTTATTTGAGTAGGGCAAAGAGCATAAACTGGATGGTAGCAGAAGAAATGTGGAAGAAGGCGACAGTAAACCACTTCCATATTCTTTATGAAGAAAACTCTGTGGATATACGTACCAGAATGACTACAGGTAAAGATAGGACGTTCTGGAGAAATATGTCCATCAAGTTGCCAGGAATCAGAAATGACTTGACAGCATTTGACAACAGCAGAATAAAGTTACATATATATACATGTCATTAGCCTGTCTCTGGGATTTCACCTTGAGCTACTTTCTGGCACTCAAAACAAGTCCTAAATGAAAACTTTACTCATCACCATTTTATGTCATGAGCTCTGACTGAGATCCTTTCAGTCATTTAAGACAAGTCCTAGGTGAAAACTTTCCTCATCGCCAATATATGTGTCATCCATTCATTCATTCAATCGTATTTATTGAGCGCTTACTGTGTGCAGAGCACTGTACTAAGTACTTGGGATGTACAAGTTGGCAACATATAGAGACGGTTCCTACCCAACAGTGGGCTCACAGTCTAGAAGGGGGAGATAGAGAACAAAACAAAACATGTTAACAAAATAAAATAAATAGAATAAATATGTACAAATAAAATAAATAAATAAATAGAGTAATGTCATAAGCCCTGGGTCCTGCAATATAGGTTCCAGACCAGGACTGGTCCTGCTCTACAAGTTCTGAACCAGCCCATCCCCTGAGCTGGGAAAGCCCAGTATCCTAACCGACTTCGGTGGTCAAGAGTATCCTGACTTGTCCAGTACGTCTGAGACGGATCCCAATCAGATGAAATGACCAGGAATTTCCTACACTGGGCACTCTGTGACAAATTCAAAAATAAAATCAAACCACCATTGTATATGGGGAAAGCCTTATTCAGTTCTTAGCCTAATTAAATGGGGAAACGCACACAGGCACACAACATCCGTCTGGTGGTTCCACATCGGAGGAGTTTGAGGGGTCCAGCTGGATTGTGGTGGATGGCCGCAAATGATGGTGCAGACTCTGGCATGAACTTTAGCTGGTCTATGGCAGCCCATGTTGGTTCATGGAGGCCGCGCTGGTTTATGATGTCAATTTATCTCTTGTCGCAGTGGCAGCAGGGTGGTGGTGGTAGCAGGAGAGACCCACCCGACTCAAGGCGACTGCCTTTTATCTGCTTCTGTGTCTGAAGCATCTGCTGTTCCTTATTCACTGCTTTGGGCATCATGGTGGTTGTTGATTTTCTCCAAGCCCATTACTGGGCAGAGCAGGGAAGGAAGACCACTTTTCCTTCCATGCCCACTTCATGGACTATTTCTTTTCCTCTATGATCTGCCCTGCAGCAAAACAGCCTAGGTCCTTCTCAAATCCTTCTTCAATGTAGTTGTTCATGGGTTCAAAAACAGTTGCTCACAAAATGGATTCCTAGCCAACAAAATGGCTCTCTCAGTCTCACCACAATATATAGTTACATACAAAAGAAGAAGCAAGGTTTGAAACTGATGGGCATTTTAATTTTATATGAGGAGTAATACACTGGGCACTTGGAAATGGAGAGGAGAGATGTGCTCTGAGTGATTTAGATGATGTGTGGAGTTGTATCTCATTAGATTGTAAGCTCCTTGAGGGCAGGGATCTTGTCTACCAGCTCTTTTGTACTCTCCCAAGAACTCAGTACAGTGGCCTGTAAAAGGTAAACACCCAATCCCAGTGGTTGATTGCATATAAAGTAGATTCTATCCTTCAGTAGTATTTGAGCTGCCAACTGTGTGCCGGGCATTGTATCAAACACTTGGGAGAGTGCAATGGATGTAGTGTGTTATTGCTGACTTCAAGGATCTTAAGATGGGAGAGATGGAGGGAGTGAAAGCAGAAAGAGGTCATCCTAAAGGATGAGGGCTTGTACCAGGGTGATTCTGTGGAAGCAGATGAATCCATCAAATATTATGGGGGAAAGACCAGCTGGCTTAGCAACAGACTGACTGTAAGAGGTGCAGTGTATTAACAGAAAATCACTCTTAACTTTGATAGAATTTAGATCAAATACAGTTCAGAATCATTAACTGTGAATCTTAAGATCTTTCATTAGGCTGTGTTTCACAGCACATTATACCGGGGTCTAAAAAGTCAAGGGTGGGTGGCTGGGAGTTTGAAAAAAAAATACTGCACAGAGCAATTTATTATGATGGGATTTTACCAGGATAAGAATTTAGGAACATTGAAGGACATGAATAAGATGTTCCTTTTGCTCCCCTTGTTCTTAGGAAGTTACAGCCTGCAAGGAACTAGATTGATTTGTTTCTTTTATTAATTTTATTTAAACACATCTGAATTCTATCTCCTCCTTTTTTTATGATGTAGAGCTAGAAGTTTAAAGGGAATCTTATCAAAACATTTAGTACGGTGCTCTGCACACCGTAGTGCTCAACAATATGACTAATAAAAAAAAATGGCTTTGACATATCCTTTACTGTAACTGTCTAATCCGGTGTACCCAAGAAGTTTATGTCAAAAGGTGCACAAACTTAATTCTAAAAGTTACATGATTTTTGGTTTTTTTAGTTTTTAAAAATAAGTTGAGATTGGCAAGCATAATTTTATGTCAAAATCCTTTTATTTTTTCTTAGTTCACTCTCATGATTACAGTAATTGTCATTTATCATAGTTTAGTCTTTTCAGAGCATGGTGTAGTGGATAGAGCGTGGGCTGGGAGTCAGAAGGTCATGGGTTCTAATCCAGGCTCTGCCACTTGTCTGCTGTTTGACTTTGGGCAAGTCACTTCACTTCTCTGGGCCTCATCTGTAAAATGGGGATCGAGTGTGAGTCCCATGTGGGACAGGGACTTATCCAATCCAATTTTCTTATATCCTCCCTAACGCTTAATAAGTGCCTGGCACATAGTAAGCGCTTAACAAATGCCATAATATTATTGTTCTTATTGTTTACCTACTGAATTTATTTGCACTTTAGATAAGGTTTTTCTGGTTTTCTACTCACTTTGCTACTCAGTTTATGATGACCTAGAATTAAAAGACCTTGAAAGCTTATTTTCGGGAGGAAGTGTGTCTACCATCTCTGTTATATTGTTATACGGTACTCTCCTAAGCAGGTAGTAGCATGCTCTGTGTACAGTAATCGCTCAATAAATTTGATTGATTTAGAAGCAAGGAGGCCTGCAAAGTGGCTGTTGTAGAACCTCAGATGGGGGGTAAGGATGTTTGCTATGATTGTGCCTGTAGGAACGGAGAAAAAGAAATGGAGTTGTAGTACATTGTTGAGGAAGTATTGTTATAACATGGGGGCAGTTTGGAGGAATGGGACAAGAGAGAGAAAGATGTTAAAGATGGCACTAATATTGGATGTCAGATCACATATGATAGAGGTGCTGTTTTTGAGAGTGATGGTGTTCTAACTCTTGCAATTGTGTGAGCCTTCCAATAGAGTCAGTTCATATCAAGAAATCAATCAATCAATCAATCGTATTTATTGAGTGCTTACTGTGTGCAGAGCACTGTACTAAGCGCTTGGGAAGTACAAGATCATCATCATCATCATCATCATCAATCGTATTTATTGAGTGCTTACTATGTGCAGAGCACTGTACTAAGCGCTTGGGAAGTACAAATTGGCAACATATAGAGACAGTCCCTACCCAACAGTGGGCTTACAGTCTAGAAGGGGGAGACAGAGAACAAAACCAAACATACTAACAAAATGAAATAAATAGAATAGATATGTACAAGTAAAATAAATAAATAAATAGAGTAATAACTATGTACAAACATATATACATATATACAGGTGCTGTGGGGAAGGGAAGGAGGTAAGATGGGGGGATGGAGAGGGGGCCGAAGAGGAAGATGGAGAGGAAGGAAGGGGCTCCGTCTGGGAAGGCCTCCTGGAGGAGGTGAGCTCTCAGTAGGGCCTTGAAGGGAGGAAGAGAGCTAGCTTGGTGGATGGGCAGAGGGAGGGCATTCCAGGCCCGGGGGATGACGTGGGCCGGGGGTCGATGGCGGGACAGGTGAGAACGAGGCACGGTGAGGAGATTAGCGGCTGAGGAGGGTGGGGAATTTCTGCCTGATGCGCAGATTGATTGGTAGCCACTGGAGATTTTGGAAGAGCACCAAAGATAGGCAGGGCACTTTACTAAGTAGCCACTGCTAGAGCAAATTATTTGAATTCATTTTAGGGTTCTGATGGTATCAAATTCTAGGACCCATGCCTTTCAATCTTAAGCTAGCACTTAGAATAATGCTATCATAGATTTAATATATTATATTTCTTCTGTGAGCCCCCTCATAGTCCATTATATTAAGAAACAGCATTATCTGGTTTCCACTCCGTAGTGGTGATGTAATTGTTACCCCTGGAACTATCACTGATGTGCTAATAGTTTTCTGAATTACTACAGTTAACCGTTGATGAATTAGAGTGAAAATGTCATCTCGGGGAAATGACCAAGGCTTTTTAAGGAAGTATATCAAATCACTGGTAATTCCTGATGGCTTGGTAAACTACTCATGTGGAAATTTTGAGAATCATGAACGAACGGCCCATATTCCCCAACAGTGTTGTTCAATAACTCAGAGTGAATCCTGGGGTAGTACTGAACTACTTTTATTCAGCTACTCAAAAGCAAAACATCCTAATGAGTGATCTTTGCTCCAGTAGCTCTAGGAATCCACCACATGTTATGGTGGCAATACAAGGGCCACCATAGATCTTATCTGACTGGAACAGGCTGAGACCTTCCCCTTCCAGGATAACAACTGAGTGACTATGTGTGGTCAGGCTGGGAAGAGACAGAAGGAGCGGGCTAGCTGTATTTGGATTCTATAAATTTTTTCAACTCCCTTTCGAGGTTTGGTTGAGGCAATCTTCTTGCATTCATCAAGTTCATTATGGAAGTTGAATTTTAGTGTTTAATGCGATCGCGTAGATCACTGTTCCTCAAAAGTCAGTATTCAAATCAGCCATGCAAGGAGAAATACCAATAATCGTAATGTGATGTTAAGCCTAACATCTGTGATGATCTACCCCAATGCTTAGTGCATAGTAAGCATTTCACAAATTAATCTAATGTACTTACTGAGCACTGACTGTGTGCAGAACAAATACCACAAATTAGTATTGTTTTTATTATTGCACGGCCCCGTGTAAAGACGCCACTTGCTCCTAGAACAATTATGACCCATACTAACCAAAAAGCCAGAAAATATTACCAAGAATAAGGTCCTGGGAAGCAGTTAGCACTTGAGTATTGAAGCGAGGCTCACAGCAACCCTATTCTGCTGGGCAAGACTTGATAGAAGAGTGGACAAAAACTGGTATCCCAAGCAGGTATTATTTGGTGAACTGAAAGGGGTCAAACAAAATGGTAGAAGAAATGAAGAAAATCTCAAACTATGAGACCACTGGAAATTTATAAAGAATGCATGAGAGATGTCATTGGAAATATGCTTCCTTGAGCAACTGCAGACTGTTGGAGTTAAAACTTATGAATCAAAAACACTCATTATTATGAGGAATCCCTTTATGTTTTTTTAACTCACACTGTTTCACAAAACCTGCTTTCTTGGACTTTGCTAGATAGTAAACACGGGCTCTGGGACCTTAAACTACGTGGAGCCCATCCATGTCCATGTCTTTCTAATGATATCCCGAAGGATTTTGCAGGTGTTTTAAAGCTGTTAGATTTAAAAAAGGTATTTCCCCCATCTTGTTGCCCTAAATGTTGGAATCCTATGGCGGTGATATTTGTCCCACTGAGATTCGGCTGGGATTCTTAGTAATCATACCTCCTGAAACTGGATGAGAAGCAGCCTAGCCTTATGGAAACAGCACTGAGAGTCAGAGGACCTGAGTTCCAATTCCTGTTCTGCCACTTATTTTCTGTTTGATCCTAGCTTCTCTGGGCCTCAGCTTCCAAGTCTGTAAAATGAGAATTAAATCCTACTCACCTTATCTAGACTGTGAGGTACGGGGACTGCATCCCCAACGTTTAGAACAATGTTTGCTACATTTTTACTACTCAATAGAGACCATTAAAAACCAAACCAAAACAAAAAAACTACATATATTCATAAAGCCAAGTAAAATTATTGGGCTCTTAATGAACACTTATGGTTACAATCCAGAACTAACATCAAAATGTAAACTTTAGGCATTGTTCTTCATTTATAGAAATGGAAACAAAGGTCGAGGTAGCCTGTCCTTACCTAATCATTTCTCTTCGTGCTCAGAAAAGAATGTGAGTATGGCAGAGTAGTGGGGAAGGATGAGATGATGGGAGAATCTTGGTATTCAAAAATAGTGCAAATCAATCAATATTGTCTGAGTACAGTAAGCATGCAGTAGTGTTTGAGTGCTTATTTTGTTCAGAGCATTGAACTCTAAGCCCTTGGTAAAGTGCAATGCAGTGGTAGATCAGATATTTGCCCTTCAGGAACTCACAGTATATCAGGGGAGTCAGGCACAAAATAAAGTAGTGTGGTAGAACAGAATTTAAAGATATGTACACAAGGGTTTGGGCATGAGAAAGAGGCAAGGCATACCTACATGGTTAGGGGGATCAGTCATGAAATAGTTGAAGCACTAATAGTTTTAAAAATCCCCGAGAAACATGAGATCTTAAGAACCAGGATAACACGATCCCCTTCTCTTCAAAGAATAAAAGAATGGAATGTACTTTTAAAGGAGCAGATCATGTCATTTTAATGAGGGTTTTTCAAGAATAGCTAGAACATGAAATATGAGCAATTTGTCTGTTTAAGATTTCACTAGAATGACAGCTGGTATTCAGAAGAATTCATTCACATGAATTTGGGGGATTAAAATGCTACAGAATAGCAGCAATCATAAAAATACAAATACTACAAACCTAATGGAAAAACTTCACCTCGCCATTGAAATAACATGTCTTTTGAAAATGAGAAATATTTGTCGTTCGTGTCTTTGGGATTAATTTATTCGATGAAGGATGAACATTGAAGAGAAAACTTTTTTAACCTAAGGGAGTACTAGGAGAAGAAAGGAGAGCATTATCTTCAATTTGTGACTGTTAGAAACTGCCCTGGAAGAACGATTTCAAGTAGGTGTGATTCATTTCTGGATTCAAGTGTTAAAATTCAAGTGCTAGATATGAGAAATGAAAGGAAAATGCTTTTTATTCAAAAATATCAAATGATATAGTTGTGTTACAGATGGTAGGGGGCACAGAAACTATTAAAATCTCATTATTAGTCATTTGAGATTATATGAACAGAGAACGTTTTAATTAAACTATCTCAATAAAGATGCCTCCTTTCTTTACTGCTTCCTAGAGAGATTCCATCTGATCCTCATATTGATCAGTATATTAGGGAACATATCATTTTTGTCTCCCCTGTATCACACCCTGAAGCAGTTTGAATTGATAATGGAAGTCCTGATTTCCTTAGGCAATTTAGTAACCATTTTGTGCCACAGAAAGGTAACATTGGAAGGGCATTGAAAATACTATAACCTCAATATATTTTAGCACAAAAACTCTGTGGATCAAGTAGCCACTCCACATGACACAAGGAAACAGCGACTGAAAATGTGGAATTTGGCAGGAAGAGAAGTTAAATAAGAGATTAGCTGACAAGTCAATATTGAGACAGTGGACAATAAAGATGGAGTGAAATACTTAGGGGACTAGGGGGCTATCTCAACAAGATTTAGTTTGTGGTCTGTCAGTAACTTGGAGTATTTTCCATTACTAGAACAATTGCTCTAAAATTTGCAGCTCTTCTTCAGACGCTCTGACCTTTTCACACTGAGTCTCTCTAACTGCTTCCAAGATATAAGATCAATACTCTCAGACAGGGAGAACACTTGACACTGAATGAAATAGGTTTGCTGGGGGCAACTCTAATTAGGCAAGTCCTTGTCATGATTTGGTCAGTATGCTAAAAACTGCAACTATATATTGGATGTAAATATTTAATTCAAAGACATATGCACCTTTTGATTAAGCGTAGATGGGCTACAGGCACTATGACCTATGATGTCTTTTTTAACTGGTAGCGTTTTGCTTGGACCTTTTCATGATTGCTATTTATACAGAGCCCATTTCTAGCCTGTGATACCGTTGTTGGGTATGGACCATCTCTATGTGTTGCCAACTTGTACTTCCCAAGCGCTTAGTACAGTGCTCTGCACACAGTAAGTGCTCAATAGATACGATTGAATGAATGAAATGTTTTGGGTGATGAAAAATGAGCAACTTTATACCACAACACGAGAAGCGGCGAGGCCTGGTGGATAGAGCATATGACTGGGAATCATAAGAACCTGGGTTCATTCATTCAGTCATATTTATTGAGTGCTTACTGCGTGCAGAGCACTGTACTAAGCGCTTGGGAAGTACAAGTTGGCAACATATAGAGACAGTCTCTACCCAACAACGGGCTAACAGTCGAGAAGGGAGAAGTTAAGTGACTTGCCCAAAGTCACACAGCTGACAATTGGCAAAGCCGGGATTTGAACCCATGACCTCTGACTCCAAAGCCCATGTTCTTTCCACTGAGCCATGCTGCTTCTCGTGTTGTAGCACAAACTTGCTCATTTTTCATCACCCAAAACATTTCATTTTAATGAAATGTTAGAGCTGGGTTCTAATCCCAGCTCTGCCACTTGTCTGCTGGGTGACCTTGGGCAAGCCGCTTAACTTCTTTGTGCCTTAGTTACCTCATCTGTAAAATGGGGATTGAGATTGTGAGCTCCATGTGGGACATGGTCTGTGTCCAGTCTGATTACCTTGTATCTACCCTAGTGCCTAGTACGTGCCTGGCACATAGTAAGCATTTAACAGCTTAAAATAAATGAAAACAAAAAAAAAAGAACCTTAAAAAGCAAAGGCTGTAATTCTTTACAAAACCAAACATGACCAAATACTTGAGAAAGCTGAAGAGTTGGAGCACCAGAAAGTGTTAGAGAAATCCCCAATCAATCAATCAATCATATTTATTGAGCGCTTACTGTGTGCAGAGCACTGTACTAAGTGCTTGGGAAGTACAAGTTGGCAACAGTGTTGCCTATAAAATTAAAGTGCATTGTTTCCTTCCATTCCAGCTGTCCAAAAGAAGCCCCTACAGAGAAGGGCCCCATCATGTATTATATAAACAATTTAGTGGAAAATAACATTTTTAAAATGTATATGGCCTTCTTGCCTGGGGCAAGGAGTTCTTATTAAAAATGAATTTTCTAGTGGAAGAAGTAACCTGAATCTATATAGGAAAATCCATCTCCTGGAAGAAAACTGACATTTTCATGGTGATTGTCACATGGACAGGACTAACATTTTTGTTGCTGCATAGTAAGCAACTAGTCACACCCACGTCCTGCTCTGGGAGCCCTGTTGTAAACATGTAGGTCTAATCTAGACCTGAAATGTTGGAGCCCTAGAACTGCAAAACAGTACCCATAGTGGAATTTCAGAACAGTACCCATAGTGTAGGAGGGCTGACAAGGGACAGGGAGAGATTGTGTAATGCTTCTTCTCTTCCTGTACATCAGGTGTCAATGGTACAGGACCTTGGGATACTGGAATTATTCAATCAGTAGTATTCATTCAGCATTTATGCAGTTTAACAGAGCTGGTACACACATTCCCTGCCCACAAGGAGCTTACAGTCAAAAGGGGAAAACAGATATTAGCATAAATGAAAAAATCATGAAAAAATGGTGCTGTGGAGGTAGACAAATAAAGTGAGCAAATGCATGAACAAGGGTGATTTAGAACGGAGTGGGAGAAGATGAAAGCAAGTATTTAGTCAAGGAAGGCCTTTTGGAGAAAATGTGATTTTAGTAAAACTTTGAAAGTAGGGAAAGCGATAAACTGGTATGAAGGAGGAGGGAATTCAGGCTACAGGCAAGACCAGGGTAAGGAATCATCAGTGAGATAGACTGTGAGCCCATTGTTGGGTAGGGGCCATCTCTGTATGTTGCCAACTTGTACTTCCCAAGCGGTTAGTACAGTGCTCTGCACACAGTAAGCACTCGAAAAATATGATTGAATGAATGAGATAGGTTAGAGGTACAGTGAGTAGGTTGGCATTAGTAGGAGTGATGCAGGAAATCAGAAAAGTAAGTTAGGAAAGGGCAAAGCAATTAAGTGCTTTAAAGCCAACGGTAAGGAGGTTTTTTTATGCAGTGGTGGATGGGCAACCACAGGAGATTTTTGACGAGTGAGGAAACATGGCCTGGGTTTTTCTTTCTTTTTTTTTTTTTTGTACTTGGAGGAGGGGCAGAGAATTCAGTGAAGAGGCCGATGCAGTTTTTGGATCAGCATAGTAGCAGTTTGGATGGAGCGGAAAGTGTGGGTTTTAGCAGTGTTGTGAAGGTAGAACCAACAGGATTTGGGACAGATTGCATGTTTCGGTTGAATGGCAGAGATGAGTCGAGGATAATGCCAAGATGAGGGCAAGGACAGGGTTTGGAGGGGAAGATGAGTTCTGTTTAGGATATGTTAAGTTTGAGAGGTTGGTGGGACATCCCAATAGAGATGTCCTGAAAGCAGGTGGAAATGCCAGACTGCAGAAAAGGAGTGAGATCAGGGGTGGGGCAGAAGATTTGAAAATGATCCTCAAAGTAGAAGCCACGAGAGAGAATGAGTTTTGCAAAGGAGTTGGTGTAGATGGGAGTGGAAGGCAGAGGAGGAGCCCTTGAAAGAGACTAAGAAGGAGTGGCCATAGAATAGGACTAGAATCAAAAGAGGAGAGTATCAGTGAAGTCTAGGTTGGATAATGTTTCCAGGAGAAGGTGGTAGTCTACTATGTCAAAGGCAGTGCGAGGTCAAGGAGAATTAGAATGAGGAGTAGAGGCCATTGTATTTGGCAAGATGGAGATAACTGGTGACCTTAGAGAGGGCAGTTTTAATGGAGTGAGGAAGCCAGATTGCAGCGGGGTCTAGGAGCAATCAATCAATCGATCATATTTATTGAGCACTTACTGTATGCAGAGCACTGTACTAAGCACTTGGGAAGTACAAGTTGGCAACATATAGAGACAGTCCCTACCCAACAGTGGGCTCACAGCCTAAAGATGGAGCAAGATGGAGGAGAGGAACTGGAGGCAGCAGATGTAGACAACACTCTAAAGGAGCTTGAAAGGAATGGTTGAAGAGGGATGGGGCAATAACAGAGGGAGATGCAGGATCAAGGGAGGGCTTTTTTTAGGATAGGGGACTTATGAGTATGTTTGAAAGCAGCGAGGAAGAAGCCATACTTGAAATACCTACAGTAGAAAGCAATATATTACCAGTCCCAAATCAGTGCTTGTCCATTCAGAATCCATTTCTCTTTGGTTATCCCTGTGGCCTGTGAGTAAAAAAGGAAGTAGGTAATGTTGAGATAAATACATTTTTTTGGGAAAAGAACCTCACAGGATCATTCAGGCTTTAACTTCCTCATAAGAAGTTAGGTACATTCAGAAGTGTCCTATCTCTTTCTCTATCTCCTATCTCCATCTCTCCTATCTCTAAATAGTGTGTAGGGGTTTTGTCCCCATCCCTGTTAAACATCTCTCTAGATTGTAAGCCCATTGTGGGCAGGTATTGTCTCTCTTTATTGCTATATTGTACTCTCCAATCACTTAGTACAGTGCTTTGCCCACAGTAAGCACTCAATAAATATGATTGAATAACACCATTTAGTACATTGTTGCAAACACCAAGAATAAATAACAGTTCCATTAATTTATTGTTAGTGTTGAATTTTTGCAGATTATAAAGCTTTTGCAGAACATTATAAAGAGACTCAGAGGAATTCATCTTGTTTTATTTATGAGACTCTCTGATGCACAATTCTTCAAAGAAGCAGCCCAGTTCTCTCAGAGCATAAATTACTGTATGAAAGTGAGTTGGACAGATTTGGATAAGCAATAATTCTTTTAGGCCATTAGAGTAACGTGTTAGCACAGCGGAAATGGACTAAATCATTGGTTTTGGGTGATTTTCCCACGGGATGAAGGTTTGCATTCTATTCTTGGACTATTGTAAAGTTATTATTGCCATCATTGTCTCAGTTCTTGATTTTAGTTTTTTTCTTTTCACTCCTGTTTTGTCCACTATCCTCAATGCACACTACCTATTTTCATTTAATCATATTTATTGAGTGCTTACTGTAGGCAGAGCACTGTACTAAGTGGTTGGAAGGTACAATACAGCAATAAAGAGAGACAATACCTGCCCAAAATGGGCTTACAATCTAGAGGGATGTTTGACAGGGATGGGGACAAAACCCCTACACACTAATCATATACAGAGATTGGGAATGGGGAAATAGTTCATAAGCAGTCAGACTACAAAAGATGTGGAGTTGTGCAGCGGAAACCAATTAAGGAAGGGTGGAGACAAAGTTGCTTATTCTCTTAATGGCAGATAAGGAAAAATCCTACCCCGAATACAGCTGGTCCTAGATCGCTGAATTGGCATAGCCATGTGGCCTCAAATATATTAATAACACCCAAGTGGTTCTTGGTTTGGGAAAGATGACAAGGCCAATCAAATTTTTGTCAGGTCACTAATAGTCACCAAGCAACCAGTCATGTTCTGAAATAGCTTTTGTGAACAGTGTGCGCTGGAATTTTCATAGCTAATACTCTGCCAAGTAGTTTTGTTTTCTCATAAAACCTGAAAAGAAGTACTCTTTAAGGAGCCTACTTATCGTTTTCATAACATAAACCAGAATTGATATTTGTAAGGCAAATTTGTAAACCCAGGCAATGTAAAAACCTGAAATTTCTAGCTTCATTTTATAGATAATAACTGAGAGATAACCTGTTTGAGATGAGAGCACATTTATTTCCTATGTAAGCAGGGAAGGCTTTAGTCCCAGAGACTAGATCCATGTTTCTGCCTGGAGCTTTATTTTATTTTTTTCCGTATGCCAATTTGGGTCTGGCGTCTGAGGGGCGAGGATTTTGAGTCAAATAGAACACTCAATCTGCCCCTCCTATAATCATAATGGTATTTGTTAAGCACTTACTATGTGCAAAGCACTGGGGAGGTTACAAGGTGATCAGGTTGTCCCACAGGGGGCTCACAGTTTTAATCCCCATTTTACAGATGAGGTAACTGAGGCACAGAGAAGTTACGTGACTTGCCCAAAGTCACACAGCTGCCAGTTGGAGGAGCCTGGATTTGAACCCATGACCTCTGACTCCAAAGCCCAAGCTCTTTCCACTGAGCCAAGCTACTTCTCCTATCTCACCTCACTACTTTTCTACTACCACCCAGCCTGCACACATTGCTTCTCTAATGCCAAAACCTTCTCACTGTGCCTTGATCACCTATCTCTCTGCTGACCTCTCACCCCCATCCCGCCTCTTTATGTCCGGAGGATGGTTACTATCCCCACCTTCCAAGCCTTATTGAAGGCTTATCTCCTCCAAGAGGCATTCCCTGATTAGGTATCCCTTTCCTCTTCTCCCACTCCCTTCTGCATCTCCTTGACTTGATCCTTTTATTCACTCTTCCCTCAGCCCCACAGCTGTAATTGTATTTATTTATATTAATATCAGTCTGCTCCACTAGACTTTAAGCTTGTTGTGGGGCAGAGAATGTGTCTACTATATGTACTCTCCCCAGTGCGCTGCACACAGTAATAAATAAATAAATACTCAGTAAATACTACTGACTGACTTACAGAGTCTGTCTAATTCCATCTGTGTACTCTTTCCCAGTCATAACACAATGCTCTGCACTCACTAGGTGTTAATCACTACTATTACTATTTCAACCCCAACAAGCCCAGTGGTTCCTCTTTTGGTATTGCCAGTCACAGCAGCCCAGGGAAACTGTTCATGAGACCCATGGTGAATACCCGAAGCACTCCATAAAAACGCTTCCCATCTTTTTGGCTGGCTTCCACTAGTTACAGGATTAGTTCCCAGTTCAGTTGAGCCCATTTTTGCCTAGGCCTAGGCTGGAATAGGTTAAATTAAGCTCAATTATTTGGGCCCCAGGCAGGTCTCTTCCACAGACATTCATTGTGGAATTGATTTTTTTAACTAATATAAGTTAAAATATCTTATAATGGTAATAATCCTATTCCCACAGTCACTCGAAGCCTAATAAATACTAATACTAATAAATATGTGATATTGAATCACAGTGTCCTTAGGCTTAGGTGATATTACCCATTGACCGACTCGTTTTAGCTAAAAGGGGGCTAAAATTTATCTAAAAGTTTAGCTAAACTTTTAAAAGTTTAAAAGTTTTAAAAGTTTAGCTTAAAAAGTTTAGCTAAAAGTTAACTCCAGCAACCGTCTCGCCCCACTGTGTGCTGTTCTGAGCATTTTGGTTTGTACATATTTATTACTCTATTTTGCTAGTACATATTTATTCTATTGGTTTATATGTTTTGTTTTGTTGTCTGTCTCCCCCTTCTAGACTGTGAGCCCGCTGTTGGGTAGGGACCGTCTCTATATGTTGCCAGCTTGTACTTCCCAAGCGCTTAGTACAGTGCTCTGCACACAGTAAGCGCTCAATAAATACGATTGAATGAATGGAGGAGTGAATAGGCTAAATTTGATCCTTAAAGCTGGGACTGCTTCTTACAGGATTCTGTTTCTCTATACAACATTGTAGCACTGTGACACTTCTATCAATGCTTTGAAAGATTTCAGTGTGATTCAATTCATTATCGGGCAGAGGGTGCTAGTGGTTCCCCAACGACAACCTGGAAAACACAAACACCACTTCTCTAAGTGCCTTTCTTGAACGCTTGAGAGCGGCCTTTGGCACGTGATATATAAAGCAACAGGAAAATTGTTTTGTGGCCAAGTAACTTTATTTCTTTAAATCTTTCAGGTAAATAGTGGCAATGTTTTTACACTTTCGGAACTAGGATGTAGTGGCAAGAGAGTAACTGAATTGCTTTTAGCGACTTAAAATCTCTCTAAATTTATCTATAGATAGTACATTTTAGGCACACTCAAGAAAAAGTGGCATTTCCTGGAGCTAGGTAATGTTATTTTAGAAGTGATAAAAACAATTTTATTTAGAAAATGTGAATGTTTTCACCAGATCTAACGTGATGACAAAAACATTTGAATTTGTCGATCACCCTGATAAAAAATGCTTATGCCTTTCTTTATTAGGATGCTTTGTTGTCCTATGATTGATTATTATAAAAGTAGAAGTTTATTTGCCACAGTTGTAATCTAATGATGAAAATTAAGAATCTGAAGTACTACCGATACAAGAATGCAAAGGGAAGCAATACATCAAAGCAACCAAATAGCTAATTTCCTAGAAATAAGAATATATTTTAGAGGAAAAATACCTGTAGCTAATAAATTTTTATTTAAGGATATACTATTTGCATTAGGGATGTCTGTGCATGTAATATTTTATTTTAAATGAAATGTAAAGCAAACTCTTAAACATCAAAAATTAACTTTAAATCACTTTACCTCTGTGGCAATATTTAGGAGGATCTTTGCAGAACCCCGCCCTACCTCCTTCCCCTCCCCACAGTACCTGTATATATGTTTGTACACATTTATTACTCTATTTATTTTACTTGTACATATTTACTATTCTATTTACTTTGTTAATGTTGTGCATCTAGCTTTATTTCTTCTTATTCTGATGACTTGACACTTGTCCACATGTTTTGTTTTGTTGTCTGTCTTCCCCTACTAGACTGTGAGCCCGTTGTTGGGTAAGGACCGTCTCTATATGTTGTCAACTTGTACTTCCCAAGTGCTTAGTACAGTTCTCTGCACATAGTAAGCGCTCAATAAATGCGATTGAATGAATGAATGAATGAAAAAACACGATTGAATGAATGAAAATGAACGAATGAATGCAAATACTAAAAATTAATATTCACTAGAATATACTTTTTAAGAACTAGATTGCATGTTCAATTCATAGTTATTTAGGAGTTAGTTATTCAGTTTGTAGTTTATCCAGGCCTGACAATGGATAAATGAAATCAATGAGCTTCTCAAATTTTAGATCAGTGTCAATCAATCAGTGGCATTTATTGATCACTTACTATGTGCTCAGCACTGTACTAAACATTTGGGAGAGTACAATACAATGGAATTAGCAGACATGTTCCTTACCCATAAGAAGTTTAACAGTTTAGTTTTGACCTCCTCTGCCACTGTATCTTTTCCCAGGTATGTTGACAAGTGTTTAGTACAGCACCAGGCTCACTACAAGCAGCAAATAAAGATTGATGCTACTATTAATAGTAATAGAGGTGGTGGTAGTGGTGGTAAAAGAAATTATCTATCCTTTCCCTTTTGTTATTCTAATAACAAAAAGGCATACAGCTAGGGGAAGAGGAACAGATAACTATCTGGGTAATATACAAAATGGATAATCTGTCACTAATTGAGCATTATTTGTATTTAATACATCTTAGATTCAGGAACAGGTGGCACAATTATATCATATGGAGGATCTAGAATTTGTTCACAGGGGCACAGATTTTTCAAGCATTTAATTTTCATTATTTACTTTTTCAGATCATGTCTTTGAAAGGAGACAAAATTTTGAGTTGTATAAATCAGTGCACATTTTGGGAAAAACTGGAAATATCTTGTGGGAAGGGAGGATTGGAAGTTTGGATTAGCATCACTTAGTGAGCACTCTACTTCCTTTGACGCGTGAGCATTGGATATGCATTGACTTAAACAGCAAGACTTTTCTTGGCCCAGAACATGTCTTCTTGATATGGTACATTTCTCCAAACAGACTTTAGTGAAATTTAGCACTGATAACTTCTGAGGTAAATGAAAATGTGGCTTATAGTAGACATTTATATGATTTAACTAGATTTCTGTTCCCCAAAGTCTTGTTTTAAAAGTTGTTTAATTTGAAATTCACCTGAAATTTTCTAATTTTTTCTAATTGTTCTTAATCTTTTTCCAGCCAAAATAAATTTTAAAAGTTATGAATCTATCCCACTTCTGAAAAGTTAAGGCCAATTTACCACATTTATGCAATGAATTGCCCGTCCTTTCACTGTTGTCAGTGAAACTGAAAAGTACTGTGGAGTGTGATACTTGGAAGATTTGACAATTAAAAGAAATATGTATTCATTCATTCAGTCGTATTTTATTAAGTGCTTACTGTGTGCCACACTGCTTCTCTTTAGAAATTTTTGGGACTACAAATACAAATTTGGAGAATACAAGCTCAACTCTGAGTACAACTTCACATTACATCCTTTTCCTATTTCTTCCTCTGTGGCATAGATAATAGTGGAAAACTGTAGAGTCATTGGATGGTCTCTGTTCCTAGGGTCAATTATTCCATAGTATTGTTGAGTAGCTGTTATGTGCAGAACACTATATTAATCTTATATATAATATACAATGATATATAATCCTATATAATAGAATCAGTAAACATGATGTCTTTGAAGATCTTACACTCTAGGTTAAGAAACAGACACAATAAAATAAATCACAGATAAAAAAGGAATATATATGCAGTTTAGTTGGTGAAAGCATTGTTTCACCTGAATGATTTGGGTGAACATGATTTCTCCGTCTGTTTCTGAGTGAGGACAGTTACTACAAATATGCTATTTAGGGCCCTAAGAAACTAGGCTTGATCTTTGCTTCAGGCAAGAACAACAACAACAAAAAACTCTGAGTTTACAAACCCTCAGAACTGGTAATGTATTTCTTTGGGTTACTGATTTTTCAATCCTATCATATGCATCACTGCTACAGCATTGGAATGTGGAGAAAACATGGCTGACATTTTTCCAGCTCATGAAACATATCGATGTCTAGGAAGTTTCATAAAAATCAACGTGTAGTATATATGCATATTTTAGATAAAATGCATCCAAGTAGGACACATTACACTAGTAGATTTGCAGGTTACCATCAATAGACTAATTTTCCTTAAAACTATATAGTGATTTCAAAAAGTGCATCGTACATTATCTTCCAGTATTTTTATCAAATATTGCTTATCCTCACTTACTTACCTAAATATTATCCCACTCTGATGGTAATATCCCAATCCAATCTATGAAAAGAACTGCATTTTAAATTTTGCATAATTTCTTTGTTATCTGTGCTTCTAATAATGGAATAAAATGGCAAATCATCCAAAGTTAGAAATCCCGAAAATGTTTGGCATTCATTAGTGGTATCTATTGAACCCTAACTGTATGCAGAACACTATACTAAACACCTGGGAGGGTACAGTACAGTTGCAGTGATCATTCCATTAGAATGGGAGAAATAGAGAAAACTCCCTTTGTAGTTTTCTGAAAATTTGAATTTGCTCTTTCATCTATTCAAAGGAATTTATAAAGTGTGAAAAATGATAAAGACCAGCCCGTCTACAGCATGTTTTGTTTTTTTTTCCCAGAAAACTTGAAATTCATCAGACAGGGCTTAAATAATGGTGGTGTTGGCCTGTGGTGATGATATACTGAGATCTGCTCGGGTTGAGACAGTGACATGTGCCAGGAGCACTGTGGGTGAAACATAATGTATCACTACAGAAAACAAGTACTTTGTTATTCAGAATTTTGCTTATGGATCTGAGGGTTGCATTTTGTGATACATGCCAACCTCTCGGGGTAAGGTTGTGTGGTTGTTGTTTAGTTTAATGATGGCATTTGTTAAGCACTGACTACATGCCAAGCACAGGGATAGATACAAGATAACTAGGTCAGACACAATCCCTGTCCCATGTGGGACCAATGGTAATTGCTTTTGGGTAATTTTGGTTTTTTTAAACCTACCCCCCTTGAAGCTGCATCAGTCTCCCCATAGATTTTGTAATGTGGGATTTGGTAAACAAAAATGTCAAGTGTATAAGGGTTACAGATTGAGGTACATAGGCAATGCAGAAGGGAGAGGGAGTAGGGGGAAAGAGGGCTTAGTTGCGGAGATGTAATTTAAATAAGGTATAGCAGTCTCCAACAAGAGTCTTCAGGGATTGTGAAGGAAAAACTGATAGTTTAGCTCTGACCTCCTACCATAACTAACTTTGTTCAAAAATTATGAGGCTAGAAACAGTGTGGCCTAGTGGAAAGAGGAAATCAGAGGATTTAGGTTCTAATCTTGGCTCTGTCTTTGTCTGCTGTGTGACCTCGGGCAAGGCACTTAACTTCTCTGGTCTCAACATCTTCATCTGTAAAAATGGGAATTAAATACCTGTTCCCCACCTATTTAGTCTGTGAAACCCTTGTGGGCCAGGTACTGTCTTGCTTACCTGGTTATCCTGTACCTGTCCCAGCAATTAGTACAGTCCGTGGCTCATAATAAGCACTTAAATGTTGCTAGTCTGATTATCGTCATCATATCAGTATGAGACAAATACACTTAGGATTTTCCTGGAAATAAGTGTTATGTTTTGCCTGCTTCATTCCTGTATGAAGTATGTTCTCTCCTGACAAGAAGATTATCTTTGGGTGCATTGAGAATAAGTGATTTGAGTTCTTCTTTCAGGGGACAGTGGGTTTATTTTATTGTCTTTCTGAAAGAGCAAATACACTCTCATCATGGTGCAAATAACTTTCTTTCAAAAAAACACATTGAGTCTGGACTAATAAGGAAAAGGATTATGAATAATTCATTCACTCTGAATTGGTACATGCATTTTTAAAGTGTGCTCAAGAAGGATGAAGCACCAAAGTTTATTTTAGTCCTTTCTAGTAGAACCTAACATGATCTGTTTTCTTTCATATGATGGATATGGGAATCATATTTCAGAAATCTCCTAGTTATATTAAACACTGAAGTTTTAACATTTGTCGCTAAGCATACTATGTTTTATGTTCGGAAGTACTTTTCAGTGAGTGATTTTGTATCATTGGCATAACATCAGATGTGGTCTTCATTATTGCATGTGATTTTTGATAGACTCTTATACCCATATTCACAGAGGCAGATGTCAAGGAACACAGCTATCCAACCCTGTTCTTTTATAATAATAATAATAATGGCATTTATTAAGAGCTTACTATGTGCAAAGCACTGTTTTAAGCGCTGGAGAGGTTACAAGGTAATCAGCTTGTTCCATGGGGGGCTCACAGTCTTAATCCCCATTTTACAGATGAGGGAACTGAGGCACAGAGAAGTTAAGTGACTTGCCCAAAGTCACACAGCTGACAGTTGGCAGAGCCAGGAATTGAACCCATGACCTCTGACTCCAAAGCCAGGGCTCTTTCCCCTGAGCCATGCTGCTTCTCTTAGGTATCTCTTGTTACACTGTTGGACTCTTGGATGGATGACTGGATTATACACTGAATAGATCATACGTCTAATTTAGAAATGGCACTGCTTATGTTTTCAGAAGTTCTGGCCATAAGTATCATGTCAACAGACAGTGTCACATGCCCACTATATAAAAAGGAAAAAATTGGTAAGCAAAAGTTTAGATGTGACTTAGAAAATTAATATTATTATATTAATATTATTGTGAAAGGAATTTTTTCATCAATACAAACTATTTTATTTATTTATTAAGTGCTTACTATGTGCAAAGCACTGTTCTGAATGTGAAGTATTAAGTGCTACAAAGAATATTTAGAGGATAATTAAGACAGTCCCCAGCCCACTGTCAATGTAAATAAAAGAACAGACATCAGCCTTATTAAAAGCTTGTCTCCTCCAAGAACCTTCCTCAACTAGGTTCTCATTTTTCCTTCTCCCACTTCTTATTCTGTGTCTCCCTTGAATTTATATTTGCCCCCTTTATTCACCCCTCCTTCAGCCCAACGGCACTTTATAAGAATGGTATACCCCCTCTATGGAATGTATTCACCAACTCTCTTATACTCTACTCTTCCAAGCACATAATACAATTCTCAGCACAAAGTAAGTGTTTAATAAATACGATTAATCAATTGATGTCTGTTCTCCCCAACTTAAAAGAAACATTTCCAAGAGATAATATTTGTAGATCATAAGGGATTTTCAGCAGTCTATTTTTCTCCTGTTTTAGTTTTTAATCCCTTTAGGATTTTGAAGAAGGTTATAGCACTTACCCTAAGCAAGTCAAGATGCATTTTTCAAGGTTCTTTATCCTTATAGTTTTAAAGCAAATACGCAAGGACACCCACAATAAATTTCTATCACTGACTGTTATTATGCAATTCCTACAGTACTTTAGAAAGCCATTAAAAAGTCAATACTATCATTATTAATTTAGCTGCATTATTGTACTCAGTGAAGTAGGCAATTATCGTTTGTGAATAAAGGAAACAAAAGCTTAGCAGTTGGTTAAAGAGATCATTTGAGCACTTTGGAAAAAACAAGATAATTTCTCTATCATCTGTAATTCTGTTGATTTTACAAGTGTTAGGGAAAGTTTGGACAAAAAACATTGAACTTTGGAGAAACCAGAGGGCATGTTTGGGTCTTGTTAGTTATAGCGGAAGAGGCAGATTCAATCCCTGGGTGAATTGGTCTAACTGTCCAAGTCCCTCTGCTGTCGGATTTTCCCACCCTCTATTCTAGCCTCAAATTTGGGGTAGTTCTATGAAGTCAAAGGCCCATGGGCCACCATGGGAGTTCAAGGAGCAACATATTCATTGTATTTACACTATTTGAATATATTAATGGTCACTGGCCAGCCAATCATTGAGGACTCTGTGCTGAGCCCTTTACTGGGCTCCTGGGAGAGTACACAGTAGAGTTAGCAGATGTGATTCCTTCTCTCAAGGAGCTTTCACTGTAACAGGGGAGACTGATACTAAAATAAATTTCATGTGGAGGAAGCACCTAGTTAGGTGTGTGTGTGTGTTTATGTAGAGAGGTAAGTGCTTAGGGGTAAGGCACAAATTCTTGAACTTGGATTTGTACTCTCTAAGCACTTAGTCACCTCAGCCCCACAGCACTTATCTGTAATTTATTTTAATGTATGTCTCCCCCTCTAAAATGTTAGATCCTTATGGACAGGGAAATTTCTACCAACTCTTCTGTAGTGTACTCTCCAAAGCTCTTAGTACAATGATCTGCACACAGTAAGCATTCAGTAAATACAGTTGATTGATTAATTGAAACAGAGGCATGTCTTTGAAATTAGGGACTGAACATTCTGGGTGAACTATAAATGCACATAATAATGCTAGAGACCCAGTGGACACCCAGCACATGCTCAGTGATAGTATGTCTTGATGGTATACATCGGTGTTTCTGTCCAAAACCCCAGTCTTGAGTGTTTTAAGTTTGAAATTCCTTCACCTAGATCAGGTGGCTAGTGATAGTTCACAAAAGTCATGTCACTCTGGGGCCTAGAAAAGTTGGAGCTGAGTCTGAATCACATAGATTACTTAGTTGCCTTTGCAGCTCAGTGGAAAGAGCACGGGCTTTGGAGTCAGAGGTCATGGGTTCAAATCCCGGCTCCACCAGTTGCCAGCTGCATGACTTTGGGCAAGTCGCTTAACTTCTCTGTGCCTCTGTGACCTCATCTGTAAAATGGGGATTAAGACCGTGAGCCCCATATTGGACAGCCAGATCACCTTGTAACCTCCCCAGCGCTTAGAACAGTGCTTTGCACACAGTGAGTGCTTAACAAATGCCATTATTATTATTATTACCATTATTATTATTATTATTATCTATCAAATTATCCCACGCTTTTCACTGCCAGCATCTCCAAGTTACTGTCTGCAAGTTTCTGTGCCAAATCCAGCACACAGAACAGTGCTCAGCACTTTGAAGAGTGCTTGGCACACAGTTAGCACTTAACAAACACCATTATTATTATTACTGTTTTATGCTGAGGTCTCTTGAATCTTAGTTCATTAAATAAATGTATTTTAGTTTCTTTTAAAGGCCAAACATTATCACAGATATTAAATATCATATCCAGGGCACAATGAATAACAGGGATGATGGATGAAAAGGTCCAAATATATTTGAAACACACGCCATTGTGAACACCATTTAATCTCAGTTTTTTTGTGGTTATTGTTAAATGCCTGACCTTGCATTTAGTTTCCTCCAGAGTGTAATTAAAAATTCTGAACTGTTGACAGGATTTAAGTGACTGGCAATATTAATCATATAATCATAGAGAAATTGGCTATTGCAGTTGCTTTTTGCTTCTCATATGTTCTGGGGAATTTAATCACTGGAATAAACCTAAGGAAACGATCAGTTTCACTCTGCCCTATGTGTATTATTAGTTAGGTAAGTTTAGTCAGTTTTTTTTCACACTTTCTAGTGGATTGTACCACTAAATTTCTTTAGATTCAGAACTGAAACAGCAGCAGTATTTCTTATCAGAAAGAGCACAGTTTTTTTCCAGGTAATTAAATCCAGAGATATTCAAAACATCTCAGTGGAGTGCGTAAATTAGGTTCTATCAAGGGATACAGGTTGTTCCTCATAAATAGATAGTGACAGAACAATTTCTGAAGAAGTTTGATAACCCATTAGTTTTTATGAGAGATATGAAATGGAGCATATTGATCTAAGAATATGACACATAGCAGTCCTATGTTTTTAAAATGTGCTACAGAAATTCCCAGATGTCCCATTTCTGTGTTTGTCAAAATGCGTAAAAGTTAAACTGATGTTGCATTTCACATTCTCATGTGTACATTTCTTCTTAATACTATTAGTTCATGTTCTGCTTTCAAATGCACACTGAAGTGATCTGAGTAGAGCTTAATTTCAATTGACAAACAAATCATTTTGCAATCTGAATCCTTGCATAGACAATTTGGTTTTAGAGTCTTTAATGAGTTCATGTAGCAGGATTTCAGAATTGGACTTGAGCTATTACTGCTACCTTAATGAATTAAAGCCAATCAGTAAAATGATGAACTTTAAGGAATCAGATGTTAATGACATTATTCTAGCAACCAAAATGATCCTTTTGCGGAAAAAGAAGTATAGGTTTAGAACGTAAAATGATGTGAATGATGAGATATTTTAAAATCTGCATTAGAGGTGAAAACTTGTCAGATGCTTTCTTAAATAATGTCTTCATTTGTTAAGATCTTGATAATTGGAGTTATGCTATCAAGAAGTACAAAAATTAAGAAATAAGGCAACAATGGAAATTGAGAGAATTAGGATCTAACAAAGCACAGGAACAGATATGAGATGGACATTTAGTTGTTGACCATAATGTATGGCTCATTGAGAATTCACACCCAGTAAATTTCTCAGTTTAGATTGGTTTGAAATCTTGCGTACACATGAAGCCACATAGTGTCTCTGTGTGGCAACTAAGTTCCTTCTTAGACTTTGAGCCCTGTGTAGGATAGGAATTACCGGTTATTTCTTGTACTTTATTATTTTTGATTCAAGGATATTTGTTATATTCATTCAATCATATTGAGCACTTACTGTGTGCAGAGCACTGTACTAAGCACTTGGGAAGTACAAGTTGGCAACATATAGAGACGGTCCCTACCCAACAGCAGGCTCACAGTCTAGAAGACTATAGACTATATTCCCTATTGGATCCTTGTTCTCCCTTCTGCTCCCACTATTGCTGACTCTTTTTAGGTCTGCGTGCCTATAGCTTGAAATGGGCAGGAAGCATATCTGTTGTGGTGTGTGTTGCCCTCTGTAAACATTTCATTCATTCATTCAATCAATCATATGTATTCAGCACTTCCTGTGGGCAGAGCACTGAACTAAGAGCTAGAAAGAGTACAATACCACAATAAACAGGCACATTCCCTGCCCACAATGAGCTTACAGTCTAGGAGGTCAGTAGATACCATTACCACTATTAGAAAACTGTAGTGTTTTTACCACCATGGGGGTAGGGGGAGGGAGAGTGGAGAATATTCAAAAGCCTATATCACATCATATCATATAGCCAAGTACACAAGAGACACAGAAAGGAAAGGGAGTACAGGAAATGAGGACGTTTGGTGGAGATGTGATTTTAGTAAGGCTTTGAAGGTGGGGAGAGGGGTGGTCTGTTTTACATGAAGGGGATGGAGTTCCAGGTCATAGAGAGGATGGGAGTAAGGGGTCAGTGGTGAAATAGATGGAATCAAAGTACAGTATGTAGGTTGGGATTAGAGGAGTGAAGTATGCATTTCATTCATGTATTCGTTGAGCACTTACTGTGTGCAAAACACTGTACTAAGTGCTTGGGAAGTACAAGTTGGCAACAAATAGAGACGGTCCCTACCCAACAGTGGGCTCACAGTCTAGAAGGGGGAGAAGTACAAAAATTAAGACTGAATTGTAGTAGTAAATCAATGAGGTAATGTAAGAGAGCTGAATGAGTGCCTTAAAGCCAATGGTAAGGAGTTTTTGTTTGATGCAGAAGTAGATGGGCATCCATTGTGAGTCTTTGGAGACTGGAGATATGGACTGAACTTTTGTCACCAACAAGGTTTGGTGACAGATTAAATGTGTGGGTTGAACAAGAAACATAAGTTGAGGATAATGCCAAGTTGTGAATAGTTTAGGATTGTGAGTCAGGAAGGATAGTGATGTTGTCTACGGTGATGGGAAAGACGTGATAGGTAAAGGGTGTGGGTGAGGAGTTCTGTTTTGGCTTTCTTAGGGTTGAGGTGTTGGTTAGGCATCCAAGTGGAAAATATAAGATTGCCGAGGAGTTAGGTGAAGACTGGAGTGGTAGGTCTGGGCATATAGATGGTAGTTGAAGCTATAGGAGCAAATGATTCTCCAAGGGAGTGGGTATAGATGGAGAATAGAAAAGGACCCAGAACTGAGTCTTGCGGGACTCCCGTAGTTAAAGGATAGGTGAAGGGAAGGAGCCTGAGAATGAGCAGCTAGAGAGACAGATAGAGACCCAGGAGAGGACAGTGTCAGTGAAGTCAAGTATAGGTAATGTTTGAAAAAGAGAGAGTAGTTCACGATTTACTCTAGCACTCCTGCAAATCCAGCAGGGGCTTTTAAGTCGGCATGCTGGAAAGCTCTACCTTCTCCAAGTCACCAAGCTACTAGAAAAATGGGTTGTTAGGGGCTACTGGGAACTAGGCTCAGATATTATGCACTGGATATTCACCCCACCCTCAGCCCCACAACACTTTAGTATTCTTATACATTTATCATTTCCCTTATCTGTAATTTATTTAAATGTCTCCCCTTCTAGACTTAAGTTCCTTGTGCGCAGGGTTCATGTCTACCAGCTATATCGTACTGTACTTTTCAAGGTGCTTCGTACAGCGCTCTGTACACAGTAAGCTCTCAATAAATAAACAGTGTGAATTGGCCTAAAAAATAGGTGGGAACATCCTGTTGTTAAAATTCTACAATAGCTGTTGAGTTAAAAAATATGTACTACAGAAAGAACTTTTTATGTCTCTTAACTATAGCTTTATGCTTAATGAAATTCCTTCCCTTTGAAAATTGTTCCATTAAAATGGGTTATAAAGCAATAGGATAAGAACATCTCTTTCCCTTCCTAATTAATTTCATATTTCTAATCTAATTTTTATTGCCATTGTCCTCGTTTTAGGTTTTCAAACATTATCCATTTCCAAATGCCATCCAACAGACCACCACTCTTATCCGACTGACAACCATCCTCTCTATCTTCAAAGCCCTAGTTAATTCTATCTGTGAGAGACTTCCTGACTAACTCCTCATTTCCTCATCCTGTTTGTCTTCCCTTCTGTGTCACCTGTGCAGTTGGGTCTAAACCTTTAAGCACTTTGATATTCACTCCACAGCACTGACGTCTGCATCCTTATTCTGCCATTAGCCCTATCCATAATTTATTTTGTCTATCTCTGCATCTAGACTGTAAGCTCTTTGTGTGCCCTGAACACAATAACTGTTGAATAAATACTATTGATTGACTGATTTCCAATAAAAATCAGGAGGCAATCGACCACACTTGCTAGTGTAGTTCCTTATACAATACGGGGGGAAAAAAGTGATTTTCTTGGTGAACATGTAGGTGTACATGGATCTACGCAGCACCAATTATGAGATGATGAGGAGGAAAAACTTGTTCACTCTGGTGATATTTACTAAGCATTTACTCTGTATTCAACACTGTGCTGAACATAAGGTAGACAGATGAGACATAGTTACTGCCCTGCTTTACTTTGGACTCACAATTAAGAAATAGGAAGGGACAATTTCCCATTTTACAGATGAGGAAAATGATGCATAGAAGGTTGTGACTTTCCCAGGGTCACATATTAGACTGCAGGCAGAGATGTGATTAGAAGCTGAGCCTTCTGACTTCCAATCCCATTAATTTTCCATAAAGGGAACCAAATTAGGCAGCAAATCTAGCTTATTCAGAGTCCAAAATGAATTTTTTTGGACCAGAATTGTAAGATAAGATTCCACTCTGCTTAAATTTACCATGTAATTGGTAAATTTTCCCTTCATTTGGTGCTGGAAATACCTGCTTGGAATGTGGGAACTTGAAAGAGGAAGTAAGATCTGTATTAATATAGCTAATAATAGAAGAGTGATTTTAAAAATAAATCTGGGCCAGGGTTAAGAACAATATCAATATCTGATAACCTTCAATTACAAACTGCCTGATTCTGATATAACATCTCCTTGATCCTATCCTATCTTAAACAATCATAAAATTATTAAGAAAAGCTTGACAGATTGCCTTTTTTTACAATGTTTAATTTCTTTTTAGTGTCTTTTTGGTAGACTATTCCAATTAAATATCAACGTGTTGAAATATAATTTATAGTATTCATACCTTTCACCTTCCAAGATTAAAGTCCTAAAATGCTTATTTGCAGATATTTCACAAAGGGAAATTTAGAAAGATAAAATGGCCAAGTACATAAATCCCCCAAATACATTCAGGAGAATATTTTGATTCCTTTTCCTAAAGCTTCATGTCCATTCCAGTTCATTTCCAATTCCTGCTATACTCTTGCATGTCTGCCTTGAGGTCAGTTTAATAATTCTGTGGGGGTTTAGTCCCTCTTGGGGAATTCTACTAATCCAGTCCCATAGCTTCACTTTTCCCTCTCTCAGGGTCGCACATGGAGAGTTTCCAGTACTCTACCAGTCTCGACTATGGGAGGGAGAGTCAAGCAGAAGCATATCCATTCCATTTCTAGCTTGGGCAGTGGTTAGCGAGTGGAAGGCGATCTGCTACGAGTCAAAACTCATGTGCTGGGCAACAGCAGTGTGGGAGAGAGTCGAGGGCGGAGACTCAGTATTACTGCTCAGAAGGAGGCAATGGTAAACCACTTCCATATTTTTACCAAGAAAATTCAGTGGATACACTATCAGAATGATTGCAGATGGAGGTGGGGCATTCTGAGAGAGAAGTGTCCATGACATCGCTTATGGGTCAGAGGTGACTCGACAGCATAAGACAAGACAAACTTCACTTTTGGTTCATATATTTGGGGTACAGTAGAGTTCCATGTTCCCTCTGACCAGTCAATACGTTAGAGATTCATGAAACCTCGTTAGAATGGTGGTGAGTATCCCCACCTGTCACGCGGGAGACCGGGGTTCGATTCCCCGATGGGCAGAAATGTACCTGAGAAGCAGTGTGGCTTAGTGGAAAGAGCACAGGTTTTGGAGTCAGAGGTCATGAGTTCAAACCCCGGCTCTGCCAATTGTCAGCTGTGTGACTTTGGGCAAGTTACTTCACTTCTCTGGGCCTCAGTACTTGATCTGTAAAATGAGGATTAAGACTGTGAGCCCCCCATGGGAGAACCTGATTACCTTGTTACCTCCCCAGGGCTTAGAACATAGTAAGCACTTAATAAATGACATTATTATTATTATTATGAAAAACCTTTGACAAGTATTGTTAGAAGGCCGAGATAAGATTTGATGACTAACTGGAGGCATTTTAAGAAAGGGGGGAATCTCCTTCTGGGAAGATGTTTCAGATGGGTTAACCAATCACTTATGGTGAATAAGTGAACTGAACTGAAGCCCTTAGGAATCATCTGTGATTACTTAGGGTCCTTTCAACTACAGGGCCTGAAGAAAAGGACAGAGTAGCTGTGAGAATTTTCAACCACACCCATCCCCTCTCTTTCCCAGTATGTTGCCAGGGAACCTGGTGTCCCAAATAGGTGTTCCTTAAAGGCATTGATGAGTCAGTTGAGGGAGTAAACTCCAATAAAAGTACACCAGGCCTTATCTGAGATATCCAAAACCATTTTTATTTGTTCATTTCATTCATTCATTCAGTCATATTTATTGAGCACTTACTGGATACAAAACAGACACATTCCATGCCCACAACAAGCTCACATTCTGGAATGTTCTATGATCTTAACTATCTTCAGTCCAAAGTAATTCAGTTCTTTTGTCTTTATCTTATCCTTCCCCTCACTTATGGTTTTGTTTGCAACGATTCTGTTGCTTTGCATCAAGAATTTATTTTTCCAGTATTAAAATAGAACTTTTTCTTTAGTTCCAGTAAAATGTGTTAAATATTTTATTATAGCTACTATAGGAATAAAAACAAAGTAATATTCGGATTTGTGGCAGACTCCACAGGAATACTGTTTTTTAGAGGCAGCTAAGACATCGCCCACATTGGCACTGACTTCTTGGCACAGCTTATTTTATATTATCTCTCATTTGTGGTGACTCAGATGCTCTCTAGGAAATTATGGGCTTGCCAAATCAATATAACTGAAGCTCCTTGGAGTACTAGGATACTACATTTAGGATAATGGAATCAGTCAGTTAATCAAAGGTATTTATTGAGTGCTTAGTATGTGCAGAGCACTATACTGAGTGCTTGGGTGTATAAATACAATGGGAGGTTAGAGTCCAGAGCAGGAACACAGGGAGTAAAACAAATACAGATATCTTCATATGTACTGTGGTGAATATCAAGTCCTTAAAAGATAAAGATCAAAATGCTTGGGTGACACAGAAGGGAGAGAGAGCAGGGTAAATGAAGACTTTGTCTGGGAAAAGGCCTCTTAGAGAAGATGTGATTTTCATAAAGCTTTGAATGTGGAGAGAGAAAAGGTCTGTCATATATTAAGGGGAGGGAGTTCCAGGGCAGAGGGAAGATGTGGGTAATGGGTAGGGGCCAAGTGCTTAATACAGTGCTATGCACACAGTAAGCACTCAATAAATACAATTGAATAAATTAATGAATGAGCTGGAGGTACAGTATGTAGATTAGGGTTAGAGGGGTGGGTGAAGTGTACAGATTGGGTAGTAGGGGAAATATGCAAGGTAAGGTTTCTGTGAGCTGTTTGAATGCTTTAAAGCCAAGAGTTTCAGTTTGATGAAAAAGTGGACAGGCAACCACAGGAAATTCTCCAGGAATGGTGAGGTGTAGATTTTTTTTAAAAAAATGACGAGTGCAGCAGTGTGAAGTGAGGTGTAGGAAGAGACAGGAGGCAGGGAGGTCAACAAAGAGACAGATGGAGTAGTAAAGGTAGAACCCAATAAGTGCTTGCATCATATTGGTAGCAGTTTGGATGTAAAGGAAAGAGTGGTTTTTAGATGCTTTGAAGGTAAACCTGACAGGTTTTGGTGAGATCAAGTACATATCTTGAAAGAGAGATAAAAGTTGAGGATAATGCCAAGGTTGAGAGCTCTGATGCAAGGAGAATAGGAATGTTATATATAGTGATGAAAACTTTGGGGGAGGACAGGGTTTGAATGGGATGGTGAGGAATTCTGTTCTGTATATTTTTAAATATGAGGTGTTGGTGGGACATGAAAGTAGAGATATCCTAAAGGTAGGAGAAAAGGCAAGATGGCAGAAATAGAGAGAATTCTGGACTGGAGAGATAGATTTGGGAATCATCAGTGTAGAGTTGGTAATTGAAAGCCGTGGGAGTGGGTGTAAATAGAAAATAGAAGGGGAGTTAGAACTGGACCTTCAGGGACTCCCACAGTCAGAATAAGGGAAGCAGAAGAGGAGCCTGTGAAAGAGGCCAAGAAGGATTGGCCAGAGATATAGAAGGAGAACCAGGAGAGGTCATTGTCAATGAAGTCAAGTGTAGACAGCGTTTCAAAGAGAAGGGAATGGTCCATAAAGTTGAAGGTCCTTGACAAGTTCAGTAATAATAGGATGGATTAGAGGTCATTACATTTGGCAAGAAAGACATCAGTGACTGTGGAAAATGAAATTTCTATTGAGTGAAAGAGGCAGAAGCCAGGTTGGAGGAGGTCAAATAGTGAACGGGAGAAGAGGAAGTGGAGGGAGTGGATGTAGACAGCTCGCTCAAGAAGTTTGAAGAGAAATGGAAGGTGGGGGGTGGTGATAATTGGAATGAACCATTGAATCAGGGAAAGTGTTTTTTTTTTTAAGGATGGGAGATACATAGGCATATTTGAAAGCAATGGGGAAGGAACCTTGGAAAGTGAGCAGTAAAAGATGGCAGTCAGGGAGGGAAGAAGAGAGGGGTGAGTATTTTGATGAGGTGTGAGGGGATGGGATTGGAAAAGATAACCTACCTCATAGGTGACGTCTGTAGTTTCAGCGAATGATTTACTAACTCTGCTAGGTCTTGGGAGGTTGGAATAAAAGGTAGTTACATATACTTTTTTGCTAAATTCATAGTCTTGGTCATATAAGCAGTAATTTTTCACCCCCTAAAATTGTGAAAAGAATCAATCAACCATATCTGAGTGCTCTGTGTGTTCACTGTTGTAAGCATTTGGTAGAGTACAGTCTAACAGAGCTGGTAGATGAGGAGCTTACAAGGATGTTAAACTGAATTCTTATATCTGTCCCTGTTTCTTGTTGCATTATGCCATGTGATTTTTAAAAATAATTCCTACTTATAAAGAGAAAAGCAAAATGCATCCTGGGTCACCTGCCCTTTATTTGACTGTGAATGTGGGTATTAAATGCATGACCAGACAAGAAAGCAGTTGGCACCTAGTTACTTAAAGGAATGACGACACTGTTAATAGAGAACTGGATTTGGAATCAGAAAACATGTGCAGTATCTATGAAATCAGTGGTCACTGAGCACATGAAAATCCCAAATGAATAATTTTTTCATGACCATCATCCTAATCCTTAGTAAATACTTCAGTTAAATTTCTTAGTGATGCAAAATATTTGCAGCTTTGTTTTCATGAAGACTAAAAGGAGCATTATTGTTTTTCCTTAATGCATGTATAAATGCAAAGTATTTGACATGTTCACAGTGGCTTAAGTTTTATCTGATTGAGTCATACTGCTATCCTTTGGTGCTGGCTGTCTCACAATCATTAACCTGCCCTATTACCTACCTGGATTAAGCCCTAGGAAACATCAGACTGAGGAGATATTTGGCTTAGTGGATAGAGCACCGGACTGGAGTCAGAAGGACCTGTGATTTAATCCTAGATCCATCACTTGTCTGCTGTGAAACCTTGGACAAGTCACTTAACCATTTACCTCAACTGTAAAAATGGAGATGAAGACGGTGAGCCCCCACGTGGGACAAGGACTGTGTCCAACCTGATTAACTTGTATCTACCTCAGCGCTTAGAATGGTGGTTGGCACATTGTAAGCACTTAGCAAGTACCATTATTATTATTCTTATTGTCAGAAAAGCCTTCTGTCAATTAAACGGGTGAGCTGACATCATATTCCTATGGGGTTCTCTGGCCACATTCTTCACCCCAGTATTGTTGCTCAATGCAAATTCAAGTTGGAATAGATAATTCTAAGAAGAAACCCTAGCAGCCTTTAAAAATAGATCCAACCCATTCAAGCATGCAATTTCTGGGTGTAAGGCGCTCATATTTTGATTTTATATTTTTGATTACAGCAATGCATTAAATGTTTCCAGATGATCTAAAACTAGATTTCCTACCTACATTTCCCTATAGCCTAATTACTTAACTTTTTGGTAAGCCGGAAATTATAATATTTTCCTATAAGAAATGATTTGCTATTACAGGATCATCATCATCATCAATTTTATTTATTGAGCGCTTACTATGTGCAGAGCATTGTACTAAGCGCTTGGGAAGTACAAATTGGCAACATATAGTGACAGTCCCTACCCAATATTGGAAGTTATTGGATAAAAGGAAGCTATTAATCAGATTGTCAGTCAGGAATGATTGACTGTTTTCTGTTCCTTGCAGACTGTGAGCCCTGAGCGGGACAGGATCTGTGCTTGACCTGATTATCTGGTATCTGCCCCAGGGCTTAGTACAGACAGTGCTTAGCACATTTTATTAGGAATGAAATATTCTCAATAGAGAATACATATCTTTTCAGACACAGAAAATGACAATACTCTGTAAGCTAATTGTGGGTAGAATCCGTGTCTACCAATCTCTTGTATTTTATTGCCCCAGTGCTTAGTACAGTAAGTGCTCAACAAATTCCATTGATTGAATGATTGGTCATTATTTAATTCTGCTAGAAGATGATGAATTGATCAGGGGGTTGGTAATTCCCAAGTGTAACTCGTTCCTGGTTTGATTCCATGTGTCAGTTATACAGTATTGTATGCTTTTATGGTGTCCTGATTTTTATTGTTTGCATCTCTTTTATTGTAGTTAGATTTTGAAGCCAAGTGGACATAGGTTTTATGGAGCAGGTCATTTTGGGGAGAGACAAATTCACTTGTTTTCTAAAGGCATCTAAGATATTTCTGCCTTAGGCCTGATACACCAATTGGAGAATAGACTTATTGGCTCAGTGGAAAGAGCCCGGGCTTGGGAGTCAGAGGTCATGGGTTCTAATCCCACCTCTGCCACTTGTCTGCTGCGGGACTTTGGGCAAGTCACTTTACTTCTCTGTGCCTCAGTTCCCTCATCTGTAAAATGGGGATGAAGACTGTGAGCCCCATGTGGGACAACCTGATGATCTTGTATCCCCCCCAGGGCTTAGAATAGTGCTTTGCACGTAGTAAGTGCTTAACAAATGCCATTATTATTATTATTTTTTTATGGGAAATTCTTCAATGCCAGTTCATGTACTGACTTTGGAGTCTAACACCTCTGCCTATGGAAAATTTTTGGCCTTTGAGATGATGCTGAATTTTAAAGTTGGTGGGCAGAGCCACCTCTGGCATATCTCTCTGTGTTCTTTAGTTGAGTGATTGTGGAACAGCATCAGTGCTTTAGGGGGAAAAATACCAAACAGAATACAATAATCACACAGACCTATTTGTGGCAGTAAAAAAACAACAACACATGACCCTGGGCTCAGAACAACAAAATTCTGAGTCCTGTAAGGAGATTTTCTAAAATATATGCTGTGTCTCCACAGATTGAAATTTATAGTCATTTCCAAACATCTTAAATAAAAGCTTCCTTTACAGCAACAGTGTGACCTGCTCTCTTATTCACTAGGAACAGAAGGCTGTTGTGCATAGTATATTTTGTCATTAGACTTAGTGGAAAGAGCATGAATGGGGATTAGACTTGGGTTCTAATCCTAGCTCCACTGCTTGCCTAGTGTGTGACTATGTGCAAGTCACTTAACTTTCTGTGCTTCAGTTTCTCTAGCTCTAAAATGAGAATCAAATATCCACTTCCCCTTCCTCTTAAACTGGGGGCATCAGTGAAAGCTGGACTTTTCCTGATCTTTTTATTTTGTAGCTACTATGGCAGACTATAAAAGTGATGATATTTATTGTTTACTATCATCAAGATTAAACTGCTGGATTTAGCTAGTGCATATATGGGTTTGTGGGCTGTCCAGCCTCATTAACAGCTGCTGCCTTAACCAGGTGGGGATTCTTGGTTTCCTCCTCGAGAGTCTGCTAAATTACCACAGCCTCAGAGACTGCCCAGAGGTGGGAAGGGAGTCAGGTGTTCAGAGGCAGATGGCATCGATTGGGAAAAATGAAAAATGCCAGGAAGAGTTCCTGGGAGTATGCCTTCCCCCTGCAATTAGGGGAGATCAGGCCACTTAAAATTGTGATTCCTATCTTATAACATTAGGGGATGGAGGCATAGGGATTGTACCCTCCAATAGCTGTGCCTAAGGACATACATCCCATCATCACTAATGTACAGCAACCAGGGGGCATTTGGGAGACTGAGAAGAGGCAGTCTGTGCTGTCACAAGTATTTGTCAATCCATCAGTGGGTTTTATCGAGTGCTTACTTTGCTCAGAACACCTACTAAGTTCTTAGGGGCATACAGTGCATTGGAAGAAACAATTTCCAATGCAGTTGGGAAGCAGCGTGGCTCAGTGGAAAGAGCCTGGGCTTTGGAGTCAAAGGTCATGAGTTCAAATCCCGGCTCCACCAATTGTCAGCTGTGTGACTTTGGGCAAGTCACAACTTCTCTGTGCCTCAGTTACCTCATCTGTAAAATTGGGATTAAGACTGAGCCCCTGTGACAACTTGATCACCTTGTTACCTCCCCAGTGCCTAGAACAGTGCTTTGCACATAGTAAGTGCTTAATAATCGCCATCATTATTATTATTAATTCCTGCTCTCGAGGAGCTTATAGTCAAACAAGCTGGGAGGCAATCTTGAGAGGCTCCATCTGAGAAACAGGCAACCTCTGGACAGATTAGTTGCTCTTCACACAGTAAGCACTCAATAAATACGATTGAATGGATGTGGGTAATGGGTCCAAGATGCTTCCTATTTGGGGTATTTTAATGGGATTTAAAGAGACAGGACAAGGCTGCTCTGATTTTGGCAGGGCCTTCTTTGTGTTAATGTCTGTATTAAATGTACCCCCAAATAAAAGCATATTTGATTTACTCTGAAAAAATGTGACCTTGTGCTGTTCAGGAAAAGTGATTTTGACCAATAAACTTAGCACAGAGATTGTGTTAATCTCTGCATTAAATGTACCCCCAAATAAAAGCATATTTGATTTACTCTGAAAAAAATGTGACCTTTTGCTGTTCAGGAAAAGTGATTTTGACCAATAAAATTCTGTCTAGAAAATATCTTGTTTTCAGAACTGTAGTTTTTTTTGGTAAGCAGCCTCGATTCACTCAACTATGCAGCTGTGTGTTCATGAATGACCTTAATGTTAGATATTAATAAGGAGACCCACCTAATACCAGTTGTCCTTGAGAAAAATAGTGGAGTCCCTGAGTTCACAGAAAATGGAACAATATTTCTGCCAACTGTTTTGGCATCTTAAAATTGAAAATCATTCTAGTTTCATAGCTGCTTATCATAAATATGATTCTTAAGTGAGAATTGATACTCCCTAAACCAATAAATTATTGAAAGGAGATACAGGAAAAGAAAATACCCATGTGATTTGTCTTAGCTGGTACCATTTGCAGCTTGAAGCATCTACTGGTTTAGGTGATAGCTGAATCAGAGAACTGTGACATCTACCTTCAGTGTACTCTCCCAAGAACTTAGAATAGAGATCTGCACCCCGTAGTTGCTCAGTAGATAGCTGCTTGATTGAATTGGGTCTTGGATATAAATGAGCGATCAACCTTGGAATCCTTGCCAGTTGGAGTAAAAGATACCACTACTTTAAAAGTTAAAGGAGCAGCATGGCCTAGTGGAAAGAGAATGGCATGAAAGTCAGATGACGCGGACAAGTTAATTGCATGCTGTGTGACCTTGGGCAAGTCATTTACTTCTCTGTGCCACAGTTTCTTTATCTGGAAAGTGAGAATACCTGTACAGCCACCTAATCAATCATATTTATTGAGCACTTATTGTGTGCAGAACACTGTATGAAGCACTACAGAGAGTACAATACAACAGAGTTGTATTGTATTGAGATGCATTCCCACTAGACTGTGAGCCCCATGTAGAAAAAGGACTGTATCTTGTTGTGATCCCACAACAAGTTGCCTTATTAATGACTGTTTGTGATCCTTTGAAAAACAACAAGGAAGAGACTTTGCAAAGGCACTGATGGGCTCTACCCGGGACAGGTGATTGCTGGCCTGTGGGAGTGGAGCACGGAGGGAGGTGTAGCCTTCTCTTCCTGTTCTACCCGGTAACAGACCTCAATCAATCAGTGACTGCCACGTGATAATAATAATAATAACAATAATAATAATAATAATGGTATTTGTTAAGCGTTTACAATGTGCCAAGCGCTGTTCTAAGCTCTGGGTATATAAACATTGATCAGGTTGTCCCATGTGGGGCTCACACTCTTAATCCCCATTTTACAGATGAGGTATCTGAGGCACAGAGAAGTTCAGTGACTTGCCCAAAGTCACACAGCTGACAAGTGGCGGAGCTGGGATTAGAACCCATGATCTCTGACTCCCAAGCCCGTACTCTTTCCACTAAGCCACGCTGCTTGCTCCGAGGCCTAAGGCAGATAAAAGGTGCTCATTTTCAATCACAAGGAGGCACGCAAAGGGCGGCAGAAGAGCCGCAGAAGCAGCAGGAGAGCAGCATTTGGAAGCAGAAAGAAGAAGCATTGGCAGAAAGGGCTTCTTTGACCACAGACTGGTATTGGACCCTTGGATGGTCGAGTGAGTGTATGTATGTGTCACTCTCTTGCACATTGGTAAAACTAAGTAAAAAACTTTCTGCAATAACCTTGGTGATCAGAGGTGTGGTTTGACTGTACTACATGTCACCGAGGCTCCCCCGTTCCAGGAAGATCCTGGTTGGTACAAACCAGGGATTGCGACATAACTTAATTAACCTGATTAACTTTTATTTCCTCTCACATGTAGAACAGTGCTTGACACTGTTGACAATAAATATAACAATAATGATAATGATGATAATCAGGATTTAAAATAATTCTTGTTAAATCCTGATTTAAAGACACCATTCTAATACTTCCTCTGATGGACTAGAAGTTGGATTGTGGGTCATACTGCATTTCTTTATCCCCTCTTCTTCTGCTTTACAACTGGTGTGATTGGCACATTCTAAGCACAGGCATTCTTTTTCAAAGTCATCCATACATACTCTGGGGTCTCTGGGTGATTACAGCAGTACAATAATCTTGGAAATCCTCTAGAAGACTACTTGGAATTTTAGCAGATGAAGCAGTCCATTTCCTTTTAGTTTAAGTGGCATTTAGAGAAAGGACATTGTTCCACTGGGCTAGACCGCATTGCCAAATGGTGGGCTATTGGGTATAATTCAAAGAAATGACTTAGTTCCTGAGAACACGCACATTATGCAGCTGAATACTTCTGGAGTAATTTATCTTCCTATTTTTAGTTTCAACAGGGGAAATCAGTAAGAATACCCTTTGTAAGATTTCCTTGACCTCCACAGGGCTGAAACTCGCTGTCTTTGATGTGGGATTTATTTTCATCTGTATCTTGTCAAGTGGTTTAAAGATTCATCTGGTCAAGTCATTACTAGAAATAGGGAGAGGAATAGTTTGTAACATTAAATCCTAGTCATATCATTTACAGTTTATCGTTCATCTTTCCCTATTAAACCCATACATAATACTTGATGGACTGAACTTGTGGGGTTGTACTCTCTGAACTATTATTACAGTTAATCAGTCACTCATATTGGTACAGAGCACTGTACTAAGGTCTTGGGAGAGTACAGTGGTATTAGTAGTCATAAATCTTGGCCTCACAATGCTTAGAATCTAGCAGGGCAGACAGATATGAAAGTGCATTGATGATAGGAGAAAGTAATATAATTTAAAGGTATGTACCCAAGTACTACCAGAGGTTGTGAATACTTAAGTGTTTAGGTGGCTTGAAAGTGGTGAAATGGCAGTTGGCAAAATGAGGTGGGAAGGGTAGAAATCAGTTGGAGAAGACCTCAAGGAGGTGATGTGATTTCTAAAAAAGCAGCGTGTTTTAGTGGAAAGAGCACGGGCTTGGGATTCAGAGGATGTGTGTTCTAATTCTGGCTCCTTCACTTGTTTGCTATGTGACCTTGGGCAAGCCACTTAACTACTCTGTGCCTCGTTACCTCATCTGTAAAATGGGGATTAAGATTGTGGGCTCCACATGGGACAACCTGATCACCTTGTATCCTCCCCAGTGCTTAGAACAGTGCACATAGTAAGCACTTAACAAATTCCAAAAGTATTAATAATTTGGGGATTAATAATAATAATAATAATGACATTTATTAAGCATTTACCATGTGGAAAGCACCGTTCTAAGTGCTGGAGAGGTTACAAGGTGATCAGGTTGTCCCACAGGGGGCTAACAGTCAATCCCCATTTTACAGAAGAGGCATCTGAGGGACAGAGAAGTTAAGTTAAGTCCCCTTTTAGACTGTGAGCCCACTGTTGGGTAGGGACTGCCTCTATGTGTTGCCAATTTGTACTTCCCAAGCGCTTAGTACAGTGCTCTGCACATAGTAAGCGCTCAATAAATACGATTGATTGATTGATTGATTGATTAAGTGACTTGTCACACAGCTGACAATTGGCAGAGCTGGGATTTGAACCCCTCACCCCTGACTCCAAAGCCCGTGCTCTTTCCACTGAGCCACGCTGCATCTCTGCTGTGAGCCCCACGTGGGACAACCTGATTACCTTGTATCTACACCAGTGCTTAGAACAGTGTTTAGCACATAGTAAGCACTTAACAAATACCATAATTGTTATTATTGCCATCATTAATAAAAGGACTTTGAAGATGGGGATGGCAGTGGTTGTGTCTGCCAGATATGAAGGAGGAATGAATTCCAGGCAGAAGGCAGAACCTGAGCAAGAGGTTAAAGGCATAGCTTGAGAAGAAAGAAGAGTTAGAGCTGAAGTATAGGGAAAGAAGAGGCTGGATAAGTAAAAAGGAAAGAGCTGATTGAGTGTCTTTGAAGTGGGGAGAGTTCCAGGCAGGCAAAAGGGTGTGGAACAAAGGAGAGTAACAGGAAAGCACTTAACAAATGCCATTATTATTATTATTATTAGTTCTTCAAACTGGTACTGGTATTCGGAGGTGTTAAGGATCAGAGGTGCCCAAGCATTTGTTATCTTGTGATCCTCTATTATTACTCTATTTATTACTCTAATTATTACTATTATTATTATTAATTACTCTAATTACTGTAATGATTACTCTATTTTACTTGTACATATTTACTATTCTATTTATTTTGTTAATGATGTGCATCTAGCTTCACTTGTGTTTATTCTGATGACTTGACACCTGTCCACATGTTTTGTTCTGTTGCCTGTCTCCCCCTTCTAGACTGTGAGCCTGTTGTTGGGTAGGGACCGTCTCTATAAGTTGCCGACGTGTACTTCCCAAGCGCTTAGTACAGTGCTCTGCACACAGTAAGCGCTCAATAAATACGATTGAATGAATGAATGAAAGAAAGATAAGAGTTGAGGCACAATGAATAGGTTTGCCTAGGAATGAAAAGTGCGGGGTAGAATTTAATGGGAAAAGAGAGTTGTTAAACAGGAGGGACAGAATTGCTTTAAAGCCAGTGGCCAGGAGTTTCTGCTTGTTACATTGAGGACTGAGCAGCCAGTGGAGATTTTTGAGGATTTGGGAGAAGTTTGCAGAAGTATGTTTTAGAAAATATGACCATGGTGCTAGAATGGCATATGGACTGGAGCGGTGAGAACTGGAGGTGGGGAGACCAGCAAGGAGACTGATGCAGTAATTGAGTTGGGGTAGGGTAATGGCCTGGCCCAGTGTGGTGGACATTTGGATGGAGAGGAAGGGATGGATTCTGGAAATATTTGGAAGAAGAACAAGGTATTCATTGATAGGGTAGCCACTGACTGCTTTTATGTATCCCAGATTTCAGAAACATTCAGCACATGTCACCCCCCTCCTCAAAAATCTCAGTGGTTGCCTATCCACCTCCGCGTCAATCAAAAACTCCTTACCATTGGCTTTAAAGAACTCCATCACCTTGCCTCCTCCTACCTCACCTCGCTTCTTTCCTTCTACAAGCCAGCCCACAGAATTCGCCCCTCTGGTGCTAATCTTCTCACTGTGTTTCGATCTCATCTGTCGCACAACCAACCCTGGCCCATGTCCTTCATCTGTCCTGGAATGCCCTCCCTCCTCAAATCTGACAGACAATTAATCTCCCCCTCTTCAACCATACTGAAAGCAGATCTTCTCCAAGAGGACTTTCCAGACTAAGTCCCACTTTTCCTCTTCTCCCAATCCCTTCTACTTCTCCCTGGTTTGCTCCTTTGCCCTTTTCCCCTCTCCCAGCCCCACAGCACCTATGAATATACCTGTAATTTTATTTATTTGTATTGATGTCTGCTTATTTATATTGCTGTCTGCCTCCCCCAGCTCTAGACTGTGAGCTCATTGTGGGCAGGGATTGTCACTCTTTATTGTTGTATTGTACTTTCCCAAGTGCTTAGTATAGTGCACTGCACACAGTAAGCATTTAATAAATACAGTTGAGTGAATGAATGAATGACTGCTTTGTCCCAGCCACAAAACTTGGATGGAAGCTGAGCTCTTAAAGCAAAAATCATAAAAACCCCACTATTTATTGAGCACCTTCTAAATTCAGTGCACTGTACTAAACCTATTGGAAAGTACAGAAGAAATAAAACACATTCCCGGCTCATAAGTAGCTTAGAGGTATTAGAGGACAAATTCTAGGAATTGTTCTGCATTTTTACCTTTTATCCCGCTTTGCTTCCGACAAGACACTATTTCATGGGTGTTGCTTTGCAGGTTCAATTTTCCTTTAAAAGCTTTTTAGTGGAGAAAGATGGACTCAGATTGGGGTGATGATATGTCCTGAAATATACAGAACCAGCTTTGAGGATTTATTCTAGATATGTTGTGGTAAATGGACTTGTAGATGAGCCCAATGCAGTGTTTGAAACTTCCTCACTTTTATTTTTTGAGGGTGCATATTGTTTAAATAAGTGGGCTGTTAATATTTTTGTTTTTGTGAAGAACTGCAGTTGAATTCACAGTTTCCATAGTGCCCTTTTAAAAAGTGTGTATCGAAATCATAGTTTCCTGAACCTAATCCACTTAATAACTTTAATATGATCTATGGTGTAATTATGTCTTCCTTTTATTTCAAAATTTCAATTATATTTTGTTTGTTATTGTAATGATTTCACTAAATATCCCAGTAACATTACATATGCAAAGTCTCTTTACAATTTATGGGGGATTGCAGAATTATTTTGTTACCTGTTTTGTAATAGCTGCATTTATTATTAATTAGTGCTAGTGGAAAATGAAACTGCATAATTGAAAACTAGTAAGTCATTTTATTGCATATTAGCATGAAACAATTATTAGCATTTTATCTAAAAGAATAAATAGCACAAAGTCTCAGCATAGAATATTGTGGAAAGGATAATGCTGAAAAATGTATATTTTACAACTAACTCATTTCATTTAGTGAAAGAAGTGACAGTAATTATGTATGACAAATTTGTGGAAAGACGTTTCTATTGTTTACAAGCACAGAGTTGCCTCTTGATAACTGTAATTTTTTTCTTGTTTTATTTTACGCTGCTTGCCATTGCAGGAAGTAGAGGTCTGTATACAGCTTTTGTATTTTTTGTATTTATTTTAAGATACTGCAGTATGATTATCTTTGCTACATTAAATACTCAATATTCTCCCCCCAGGACGATTATTTTCGCACTTGGAGTCCAGGAAAACCCTTTGATCACGGTAAGAAATTGTTTTTTCAAAAGTGAGAAATACAAGGTTTAACTTAAAAGCTAATTTTAAATACAAAATTCCCAAGATAAGTGGTCAATTCTGAACTAGTTCAGATTATAAATGTGGATTCCTTTATGCAGTTGTTTCATCTACTATTGAAACAATCCCTCAGTACTATTTGTGAAATTTTTGTGTTGGTTTGTGTTGAGAAGCAGCATGGCTTAGTGGAAAGAGCCTGGGCTTTCGAGTCAGAGGTCATGTGTTCGAATCCCGGCTCCACAACTTGTCAGCTGTGTGACTTTGGGTAAGTCACTTAACTTCTCTGTGCCTCAGTTACCTCATCTGTAAAATGGGGACTAAGACTGCGAGCCCCACGTGGGCACCCTGGTAACCTTGTATCTATCCCAGCGCTTAGAACAGTGCCTTGCACATAGCAAGTGCTTGATACCATTATTTTTATTATTATTATTATTATCAGAAATCTCTAAGGACTATTAGGCATTTTTTCATACGGATATATGTTTTTGTTTATCACAGTGTTTAGTGCATGGGATAGCATTTAATTAAAACAAACACAATAATATTACTGATAGATTTTGATGAAATCAGTTGAACAAGAACTATGTCTGACCTAATTGTGTTGAATCTACTCTAGCGCTTAGTGCAGTGCTTTGGCTATAGTAAGTCCTTATCAAATAGCATTTTTTATGAGTTGAAAATAGAAAAGGATTTGGGAAAGAAAGATGGAAGAATAGACACTTCCAATTAGATAGCTGGGTGTAGCGAAGAGGGCACAGCCCCGAGAGTCAGGAGACATTCCTTGCCCAGCTCTCTCCCACTTGCCTTCGGTGTGACTTTGGGCAAGTCACTTAACTTCTCTGTGCCTCAGTTGCCTGACTCTAAAATGGGGATAAAATCCCTTAGATTGTGAGCTCTAGAGATTAGCAACATTACAATTACATTACTTGAATATTGGATCCAATCTGATTATCTTGTATTTACCAGAGGGAAATTGCCCCTTCCTTCCTCTCCCCCTCATCCCCCTCTCCATCCCCCCCTCTTACCTCCTTCCCTTCCCCACAGAACCTGTATATATGTATATATGTTTGTACATATTTGTTACTCTATTTATTTATTTTACTTGTACATATCTATTCTATTTATTTAATTTCGTTCGTATGTTTGGTTTTGTTCTCTGTCTCCCCCTCTTCGACTGTGAGCCCACTGTTGGGTAGGGACTGTCTCTATATGTTGCCAACTTGTACTTCCCAAGCGCTTCGTACAGTGCTCTGCACACAGTAAGTGCTCAATAAATACGATTGATGATGATGATGAGGGCTTAGCACAGAGTAAGCATTTAATAATTATTGTGAACATTATTTTCATGGAAAAGTTTTATAACACATGACTCCTTGAAGGAAATAATATTGTAGGAGCTAGTACCATGCATGCAGGGGAAATGTATTTCATAGCCAGTTAGTTCAGCGTAATAATTTCCTTTATAAATCATCAGAGAAATCTGGCTGCAAACCATTATGTTTAATTTTAAAGGGTCAATTTTTCTTTGGTCATCTTAAAAACATTTAGAAATAGTCATCATGTGTCTAATACTTGTAGATGTTTTTAAGATAACCAGCTGAAATTGGATTGGATTTTTTTTGTACGAATTTTCAGCGTATGGTAAAGTTTTTATCCACTAATTAGAAACTTTTCTGATTGAAATAATAAGCTGTGTAAATATAGTGGTATAATAATAATAATACCTGAAAGAACTTTCTTCCTATCAAAAGAAATACTCTTAGTCCACTCATAGAAAATCACAAATCCTATAAGGAGCATCCAAATTTTAAACTCTGCAAGTTCCAAATATAGCCACTTCCGACACTGAAGAAGAGAAACTTGGTAATTAGAGAAAATAACAAAAAAAGTATCCTTCCCTTTTGAGGATGATAAAGAAAATGTGTACTAAGTCTCTTTTAAAGGAAATTGGTGAAGTATTTGATTACAAAAATCTCCTGCCAGATAACTACTAATGGTACTAGAATTTGGGTTTCAATTGAAACTATTTTACTGACATACAATAACTACTCAATATCAAACATCTTTATCAATAATGATAATAATAATCGTGGCATTTGTTTAAGCGGTTGCTGTGTGCCAAGCATAGCAGGCGTTTGGTAGAGCCAGGATTAGAACCCATGACATTTTGTCTCCCAGGCCCATTCTCTATCCACTGTGGCATGCTGAAACCATCACAACTACATTTTTAAACATTTTGTCCAAAAAGAAGGGATGAAAAACCTGCAACAGTCTATGGGTTGGATTTTTACATAGAACTTGTTAAATACTGGAAGATATTTCGTAAAGTTTTGGAATATTTTGGAAAATATTCAAGTAATGTAATTGTAATGTTGCTAACATCTAAAATACATAAAACACACACAAATCAGCTGAAGGATAATTTTAATGAGGGCATGAATCTGTTTGAATGATGCTAATTGGGTTGTAAATTACAGACTTTACACACCACATTAAGAATTTGGACTGCATTGATACAGGGATGATAATATGGAAAGACTATTTGAATAATTAAAGATTGTGTTATTTTGTTTGAGCAGATTAATGGTCAAGATAATACCATAGATAGCATAAAGACTTTTTCAGGAGGACCCTTCACTTCACATTTTTATCAAGTTAGCTCATGGAATTATTTTGGTGGGAAATAAGCATTCTAAATTTTCTCAGGTATTAGTCACCAGAAGTAGTAGTTGATTCCTTAGAACTACGTTAGGAATATTTGTGAATTTTTTCTACAGAGCAGGAATAACATAGGTCATTTTATTTAACTGATGTATCCTTCCTCTGCTTCCTTTCGTCTCGTAATTGTCTCAACTGGAAAGAGATGAGACATGTCTACCTTAGGTGTGGTGGTTTTACTAACAAGGAAGTTCACACTAGGTCCATCTTTAGGGATGATATAATAGCAAAATTGCATCAGCAGTTTGCTCCTGGTACATTGTAAACTCTTTGTTGAGGACAGGCTTTGTGTCTACCTACTCTATTGTGTTCTGCAAGCAGTTAGTACAGTGCCCAGAACACAGCAAATACTCAATGAATATCATGGAAAACAGCAGCTGGAAGGCCAGGGAAAATTTGACTCATGTTTGTAACACTTCCTTTAGGACCAAAATCCTTCTTTATACCCAGACTCTTTTCAGACTCAGTCCCTGTAATGAAATACCCCTGTCCATGCCTATTTTTTTCCTTTCTCATTTAATCTCATTGCTGCTTGAAATTTTTGTGTGCAAGGAGGCAACTGATTCTTGCTCTCCTTTAAACATGAAACAGGTTAATTGGTATTATATCAGTATTCTTTTTCTAGTTGTTGACCTTAATTTTGATCACTTTTCTTGGGGATAACACTTTCTACTTTAAAATTTATAGAAGCAGAATAATAGTTGCTATTAGTTGAATAGGAAATAGGAAGCCTGAATCAGTTTCCTAATTCAGTTCTGCTTCACTGATGTGATTTGACATAGCCATGCTATTTTTAAATTGACCTCTCTGAACTTAGAGCTAATAGTGTTGTGGAAAAGTCAAAGAGGCAGGTTGGGAAGAGATCACCAAACATTCATTCATTGCTAAATCCAAAACGCAGTATTTTTGCTAAGGGCTGGTACTTTAGAAGAGTTAGCTAGTTTTGCTAAAGTGGCCAATTCACCCTTAGAGGTTTCCAGGATCTGGAAATTGCACAAATAGCTCAAATTTATGTCTTCAATAAGTTACTTTTCGATCAACTAATCAATGGTATTTATTGAGCCTTTACTTTGTGCTGAGTACTGTACTAGATGTTAGGGAGAGAGCAATATTTTAAAGTTGTTGGATGCATTCACTGCACACAGGAGCTCATTTTCTAGAGTGGGCGACAGGCATCAAAATAATTACTGAAGAGGTAATTAGAGAGTATAAGGATATGTACTTAAGTGCTATGGAGTTGTGGCTGGGGTCTTAAGGTATACAGATCCTAGTGCACGGTGAATGCAGAAGGGTGAACAAATGAGAAAAATGAGGGTGTGAGTTTTGGTAAGGTTTTGAAGGGCAAGAGGTAATCTGCCACATATGTGGAATCAATTCCAGGGAAGAGGGAGGATGTGGGAAAGGCGTTGGTGGTGAGACAGTAGAGATTGAGGTACATGGAGTAGGTTGGCATTACAATGAAGTGTGTGGGTTGGGTTATAGTGGAAGATCAATCAGTGAGTAGTAGGAGTACTTAGGAGCACAAGAGCTGATTGAGTACCTTAAATAGCCTGCTGATTGATAACTGCTGTCTTGGCAACAAAGGGCACTGCATATGGCATTTTAACAGGGAAGATTGATAGGACAATATATTCATTTTAAAGAACAACGATATAAGCTTTTTTCCCCACAGTCTGCTAGTGAACTTTCCCCTCACTGTAGATGGCACAACCATCCTTCTCGTCTCACAAGCCCATAACCCTGATAATATCACAGAGGACCATTGTCTCTCTCAGTATTATTCTATTAATGATGTGTATATAGCTATAGTTCTATTTATTTGATGGTATTGACACCCGTCTACTTGCTTTGTTTTGTTGTCTGTTTCTCCCTTCTAGACTGTGAGCCCATTGTTGTGTAGGGACCGTCTCTATATGTTTCTGACTTGTGCTTCCCAAGCGCTTAGTACACTGCTCTGCACACAGTAAGCGCTCATAAATACGATTGAATGAATGAATTAATGAATCCTTTACTCCACTTTCTCATTCAATGCACATATCCAGTCCCTCACCAAATCCTGTCAGTCACACGTTCAGAACATCGCCAAGATCCGCCCTTTCCTCTCCATCCAAACCGCTACCCCATTAGTACAATCACTCATCCTATCCTGCCTGGATTACTGCATCAGCCTCCTTTCTGAACTCCCAACATCCTGCCTCTCCTTTACTTTAATCCATACTTCACTCTGCTGCCCAAATTATCTTTCTACAGAAAAGTTCAGGGCATGTCAACACCCCCTCCCACAAGAATCAGTGGTTACCTATCCATCTGCGCATAAGGCAGAAACTCCTCACCCTGGGCTTCAAGGCTGTCCATCACCTCGCCCCCTCCTACCTCACCTCCCTTCTTTCCTTCTCCAGCCCAGCCCACACCCTCCGCTCCTCTGCCACTAATCTCCTCACCGTGCCTCGTTCTCGCCTGTCCCGCCATCGACCCCCGGCCCACATCATCCCCCGGGCCTGGAATGCCCTCTCTCTGCCCATCCGCCAAGCTAGCTCTCTTCCTCCCTTCAAGGCCCTACCGAGAGCTCACCTCCTCCAGGAGGCCTTCCCAGACTGAGCCCCTTCCTTCCTCTCCCCCTCGTCCCCCTCTCTATCCCCATCTTACCTCCTTCCCTTCGCCACAGCACCTGTATATATGTATATATGTCTGTCCATATTTATTACTCTATTTATTTATTTATTTATTTTACTTGTACATATCTATTCTATTTATTTTATTTTGTTAGTATGTTTGGTTTTGTTCTCTGTCTCCCCCTTTTAGACTGTGAGCCCACTGTTGGGTAAGGACTGTCTCTATATGTTGCCAACTTATACTTCCCAAGTGCTTAGTACAGTGCTCTGCACACAGTAAGCGCTCAATAAGTACGATTGATTGATTGATTGATTGATCCATCTCAGTATCAAACAAAAAACTCCTCACTATTGACTTCACTATTGCCCTCCTGCCTCACCTCCCTTTTCTCCTCCTACATCCCAACCTGCACACTCCACTCCTCTGGTGCTAATTTTCTCCACTGTGCCTCCATCTCCCCGTCTCACCGCCGACCCCTGGCCCACATCCTACCTCTGGCCTGGAAAGCCTTCCCTCCTCAAATCCACCAGGCCATCACTCACAATCACTCTTTCCCCCTTCTAAGCCCCACTGAAGGCACACCTCCTCCAAGAGGCTTTCCCAGACTAAGCCCCACTTTTCCTCAGCTCCCAGTCCCTTCCACATCAACATGACTCGCTCTCCTTCTATTTATTTATATTAATGCCTGTTTACTTGTATTGATGTCTGTCCCCAAACCTCTAGACAGTGAGCCCACTGTGGACGGGAAATGTCTCTCTTCATTGCTATATTGTACTTTCCAAGTACATCTAGCTTTACTTTTACTTATTCTGATGACTAGACACCTGTCCATATGTTTTGTTTTGTTGTCTGTCTCCCCCTTCTAGGCTGTGAGCCCGCTGTTGGGTAAGGACCGTCTCTATCTGTTGCCAACTTGTACTTCCCAAGTGCTTAGTACAGTGCTCTGCACACAGTAAGCGCTTAATAAATGCAATTGAATGAATGAATGAAGTGCTTAGCACAGTGCTGTGCACTCAGTAAGCACTCAAGAAATACAGTTGAATGAATGAATGAATGTACTGCACCTTTCATTGGTCAGTTCTACATTAAGAACCACTAGGGTTGATTTTTCCCTTGCCCTTTCATTTCTGGGCTTCTTTATGTTAAGAATAACAATATTCTTTCTTTTTTAAAAAATGTAAAGTTATTAGAAAAGGCCATTGTTAGTTCCCAAAATCTCAATTTTTGGGGTTCCTTATTTGTGAAATTTCAAAATTTCAGCTTCCACAGAATACCAGGTTTCTTTATTTATCTGTTCTCTAAAGGTTATTTTTAATTCAAGGAAATAATATTGAAGAAGCAATTTAGAGTAAGATATTTCTCTATATTGGATCTTGGGAAATGACTTCATAAAGAGAGCCATGCCTTTCTTGCTAGCAAGCAGGTAAAGGTGACACACAAATTCATGGAGTGTTCTGTATTTATTCATTCTGCTACCCAGGTAATTTTTCTACAAAAGTGTTGAGTTCCCCACCCCTCAAGTACCTCCGATGGCTGTCCATCCACCTCTGCCTTTTAGACTGTGAGCCCACTGTTGGGTAGGGACTGTCTCTATATGTTGCCAATTTGTACTTCCCAAGCGCTTAGTACAGTGCTCTGCACATAGTAATCGCTCAATAAATATGATTGATGATGATGCATCAAACCAAAACTCCTTACCCATTGTCTTTAAAAGCATTAAATCCACCTTGCCCCCTTTTACCTTAACTCACCGCTTTCAAATCCAAGTTGCATGCTTCACTTTTCTGATGCTAACCTACTCACTGTTCTTCAGTCTTATCTATCTCCCCATTAATCTATCACCCACATCCTGCCTTTGGCCTGGAATGCCCTCCCCCTTCTTCAGTCAATCAATCCGAGGTATTTATCGAATGCTTACCCTGCAGATCTCCATACTACGCACTTGGGTGAGTACAACAGAATCAGCAGACAAGTTCCCTGCTCAAAATGAGCTTACAATCTAAAGTGGCAGACAGACATTAATATAAATAAATAATTGAAATATGTACTTTAGTATGTACATTAGTGCTGTGGGGTTGGCGATGGGGCAAATATCAAATAGCTCCCCCAGGCTAGGGGGAGGATGTGGGAAAGGGTTCGGGGTTGAGCTAGTTGAGATCAGGGTACAGTGAGTAAGCTGACACCAGAGGAGCAGAGTGTGCAGGGTGGGCTGCAGTAGGAGATTTGTGAGGTGTAGTAAGATGGGGCAAGCTGACTGAATGCTTTAAAGCCGATGTTAAGGAGTTTCTGTTTGATGTGGAGATGAATGGGCTGTCACTGGAAGTTCTTGAGGAGTGGGGAGACTGTCTAACATTTGTGTTGATAATTGACCTGTGCAGCAGAATGAGGTATGGATTGGAGTGAGGAGAGTCAAAAGACCGGAATGTCAGTGAGGAGGCAGATATAGTAGTCAAGGTGGGATAATAATAATAATAATAATAATAATAATAATGATGGCATTTATTAAGTGCTTACTATGTGCAAAGCACTGTTCTAAGCACCGGGGAGCTTACAAGGTGATCAGGTTGATCCACAGGGGGCTCACAGTCTTAATCCCCATTTTACAGATGAGGTACCTGAGGCCCAGAGAAGTTAAGTGACATGGCCAAAGTCACAGAGCTGACAATCGGCAGAGCCGGGATTTGAACCCATGACCTCTGACTCCAAAGCCCGGGCTCTTTCCATTGAGCCACCCTGCTTCTCTGTTGGGAGAAGTGTTTGGATTAGAATGGTAGTAGTTTGGAGAGGGAAGAATGGATTTTAGCAATGTTGTGAAGGTAGAAACGACAGGATTTGGTGACAGATTGAATATGTGGAGGGAATGAGAGAGATGAGTCGACGAGTCACGTTCGACAGACGATCACTCTCCCCACCTTCGTAGCCTCATTGAAGTTACGTCTCCTCCAAAAGGCCTTCCCTGACAAGGCCCTCATTTCCTCTTCTTCCACTCCCTTTGGTGTCCCCTTTGTAGTTGGATTTTCACCCTTTATTCACACCACCCTCAGCCCTACGGCAGTCTTGTCCATAGCCACAGTTTATTTATTTGCATTAATGTCTGTCTACCCCTCTAGACTGTAAGCTCGTTACGAACGGAGAATGTGTCTACCAACTCTGAGAAGCAGCATGCTGTAGTGTATAGAGCACAGGCCTGGGGGCCAGAAGGACCTGGGTTCTAATCCTGGCTCTGTCACTTGCCCGCTGTGTGACCTGTGGCAAGTCACTTAGCTTTCTGTGCCTCAATTACCTCATCTGTAAAATGGGGATTGAGACTGTGAGCCCTATGTGGGACATGGGCTTTGTCCGACCTGATTATATTCTATCTACTCCAGCGCTTAGTGCAGTGCCTGGTACATAGTAAGTGTTTAACAAATACCATTGAAAAAGAGCAAAAACAGACTCTTCTATATTGTACTATTCTAAGTGATCAGAACAGTGCTCTGCATACAGTAAGTGCTCAATATGTGCAATTGATTGATTGGCTGTGTAGAAGAGATTTGATCTCTATTTATTTATTTATTACTCTATTCATTTATTTATTACTCTGCCATTACTCTATTTATTTATTTTATTTGTACATGTTTATTCTATTTATTTTATTTTGTTAATATGTTTTGTTTTGTTTTGTTCTCTGTCTCCCCCTTCTAGACTGTGAGCCCACTGTTGGGTAGGGACCATCTCTATATGTTGCCAACTTGTACTTATCAAGCGCTTAGTACAGTGCTCTGCACACAGTAAGCACTCAATAAATACGATTGAATGAATGAATGAATGAATGAATCTCTAGTCTTACGGGTAAACAAAATGAAAGTACTCTCTGACATTAGATGGGGCTGTTTGTATGACTTCAGAATACACAGGTTTATGCTTTTTATGGACCTTATCATCTAAACATTACAACTATCTAACTTTAAGAATATAAAGACTAATTCCCATTTGTTGCTCTTGCATCCATTCTTTGTAAGTTTGGATGAGTTTTTAGGTGCTACGTATGGGCCGATGACAAAATCAGTAGGAAGAATTTAGTGCATTCAGCTTTCTAATCCTTACTGCTTATCATTGGGGCGATGCATTTTTTACTTTAATATTTGGGTTTTTTGTAATACAGTCATGATTTTATTTGTTGATGTTGTTTTTGAACCTAATGGATCATATATTTCATTTTAGGTCATTTAAGAGGACAGGTTTATGTAGGGCTCACCTAGGTAAAAATGTTAGTAGTGCTTCAGTTTAAAGAGTGGTAGGAGGAACCCCACTATAAAAGTTAAATTTCAAAATGTAGCAGAATCTGATATTAATGCACTTTCAATACTTATATATTAGATATCTGTATAGTCATTGGCATAAAAGTGAACTTTTAGTTCAATAGTCTAGCTATATTTCAGTTGAAAACTCAGTAAAATTAAATGTGAAGCTTATAAAAGTGAAAGTTCAAACACTGAGTGAAATCACAATCCTAAACAATCTTAAGGAGAATTGAGGGGAGTTTTTATCAGGCATTGTAAGCTCATTTTGGGCAGTGAACGTGTCTGCTTATTCTGCTGTATTGTACTCTCCCAAACACTTAGTTCAGTACTCTTCACATGGTAAGCACTCAATAAATACCTCTGATTGATTGATTATAGAGCCGAGAGATAATGTGGGTTTCCCCTGGCCCAGCAATGACTTGTAGTGCACGGCCTGTTTCTTCTAAAATAGAAGTAAATTGAAATAAAAGCAACATTCTTTCATGTTTCTAATTTGAGCTGTCATATATTTGAGACTGAAATTTCTTCCCTCTTTCAGGCTAAAGGAAAATAATTTTGGGGTTCCTTGTGCTGTGAAACAAGTCCTGGTTCCCATCTGCAGGTTCAGAGATAAAAAGGATAACCAACTGAAACTAGGACAGACTATTGTCAGTCAGTGAACAGATATAATGAGGAATTGAATATGCCATGCTTTACTTTTTTTATCCCCTTTTGTTTGGTTTTCTGTGGTATCTTTGTGGGCGGGAGACTCAGGGCATGCTACTTCAGGCACTGTTCATGTAAGCAGGAACCACAGAAATGGTCTCCAGTGGAATGGAGACTTGTACTTCATTTTCCCCCTGACGCCACCTTCTTAGGTGGATAGAGAAGAAGGCCAAAGATGAACAGAGTTTTGTCTTTGATAATACAATAATGCAGCATTGTCCTCAACAATCATAGGATTGTATTGAGTGCCTACCTACATTTTTTCGACTTGATGTATGGATGGATCAAGAGATGAAATATTATAACACTCTATTTCAGTATACACAAAGATAGTAAAATAAATTTTGAGATAGCAGTGCAAACCATGCACATATCACTGAGATCTTCACCAACTTACTCACTGTAACCTGATTTCGTCTATCTAGCTACCGATCTCTCTCCCATGGCTTGCCTCTGGCCTGGAGCATCCTCTCTCTTCATATCCAACAGGCAATTAATCTTCAAAGGCTTCGAAGCCTTTTTGAAGGCATATCTCCTCCAAGAGGCCTGACTAAGCCCTCATTTCCTTTTTTCCTACTTCCATGTCGCTATAATTTGCTGCTTTTATTCATTCATTCATTGTCGTATTTATTGAGCGCTTACTGTGTGCAGAGCACTGGACTAAGCGCTTGGGATGTGCAAGTGGGCAACATATAGAGATGGTCCCTACCCAACATCGGGCTCACAATCTAGAAGGGGGAGACAGACAACAAAACAAAACATGTGGACAGGAGTCAAGTCGTCAGAACAAATAGAATTAAAGCTAGATGCACATCATTAACAAAATAAATAGAATAGTAAATTTGTACAAGTAAAATAGAGTAATAAATCTGTACAAATATATACAAGTGCTGTGGGAGGGGAAGGAGATATGGTGGGGGAGATGGGGAGGAGGAGAGGAAAAGGGCTCGGTCTGGGAAGGCCTCCTGGAGGAGGTGAGCTCTCAGTATCCGCCCCCGCTCAGCTCCACAGCACCTATGTACATATCTGTAATTAATTTATTTATATTAATGCCTGTCTCTTCTTTTAGACCTACCTCACTGAAGACAGGGAATGTGTCTATGAACTCTGTCGTGTTGCACTCTCCCAAGTGCTTAGTACAGGATTCTGTGTACAGTATGCACTCAGCTCATATAAAGGAGCTGAAGGGAACAGATTGCTTAATGATGACTTAGTAATGCTAGTGAATCTTATTTAATCAAAATCAGTTACATAAGTGACAAGGGAAACCATTTATAAGAATGCATGCTTGTCCTCGACAGATCATTTCTACAAGTATTACTGCCCAAGAGAGCACGCTCTACAGTTACTTGCCTTTTCTGAAGATTTGCCATCTACCAAGATGTAAACCAAAGAGAGGCCTGTGAACCTTTCATATCAGTATTCCTTGAGATGCTACCTTAGCGGAAAGAATTCGTAATGCTGTCGACTTTTGCACTGCATTTGTTTTGGCACAGTTCTGAGTCCTCCTTTCGCAACACCATGAACTGGATTCACACCAAACATTCAAATAGAGCATCATTGCCAACAGAACATCTTGAGAATTGTCCTCAATGGGCCCTCTGTGGTATTTCTTTTCCTCTAGTAGATAACTAGATAGGAAGACAGGACCGTTTTGGCTAAAAGTCTCCGGGCGTTGAAAACACTCTATCTAAAGAAGACTTTCTAAGACTCAAAAAAACACTCTATCTAAAGAAGACTTTCTAAGACTCAAGCCTAGTGTTGCCTTGGGAAAGTAAGGCAGAGTGCATCCATATAATAGGCCTTTTCTTAACAAAAGCACAAAGGATCCTAAGGAGCAGGTCTCTTAAATAAACCTCTATTCAATTGCTTTTAAAAGGGCTGGCAACAGTTAGTGGAAATAAATAAGTGTAATTTTCCCTCACTAACACTGCTGCTAAAATTCCTGGTGGTCATTGTTCAGACGATAGAGATGCTGAGCAGAAGAGCACTTTAGGTACAGTGGGAAGAAATAATAAATTGGAACTTCCATTTATAATATTAGGGTGCTGAATAAGGCCTTCAGCAATCTAAAAGCTCTATAAACTTTGTATCAAGAGACGCAGCGTGGCTTAGTGGAAAGACTATGGGCTTGGGGGTCAGAGGTCATGGGTTCTAATCCCAAATCCACCACTTGTCTGCTGTGTGACTTTGGGCAAGTCACTTAACTTCTCTGTGCCTCGGTTCCCTCATCTGGAAATGGGGATTAGGACTGTGAGCCCCGCGTGGGACAACCTAATCAGCTTGTATCCCCCCAGCGTTTAGAACAGTGCTTCACACATAGTAAGAGCCTAACAAATACCATTATTATTATTATTAATAGTTGACAGTAATCCACAAGAATATTCTTTCAATGAAGTTTATGTTTGGGGTAGATAACAAAATCAGAATGATGACTACCAAATGTTATTTTTATAACCTGGTATTCGATAAGAGGGTACTATGTGCAAGACACTGATCTAAGCCCTGGGGTAAATACAAGCTAAACAGATTTGGACATAATGTTCCACACAGGGTTCCCAGTCTTAATCCCCATTTTATAGATAATGTAACTGAGGCACAGAGAAGTTAAGTGACTTGCTCAAAGTCACACAGCAGATGAATGGAGGAGCCAGGATTAAAAGCCAGGCCTGTGCTCTATCCTTTAGGCTATGCCCCTTCCCATTTGTGTCAAAATTAATTGGTCCATGACACACCAGTCCTGTCCTTTGCCTAAAGATTACTTTCACTCTTGTACTGGAATACTTTGGAGGATAAAGAATTTCATCCAACAGACACAATATAAAATGGTATTTCCATAGAGTAGAAACACCCTCTAGGTATTGGATACATTTTTATATGTTGCCAACCTGTACTTCCCAAGCGCTTAGTACAGTGCTCTGCGCACAGTAAGTGCTCAATAAATGCAATTGATTGATTAGATTAGACCACTCCAGGGTGGTCTGTTGGTGGTAGATTATAGTATGCATTGAATTTATTTTACATGCACTGAAATAATGAAAAATCTTTACTTTAAGTTGTTTAATTTTATTTCCCCATCTTTATTGTGCTTCATTAAGTCCTGTTGACCAGAGATTTATCACCCCCATGCAGATTTAATTTGGAAATATCTCCTCTCAGTGCAAAATGAAACAAGTTATAGTCATGTTGAGATAAAGCAATTTAGTCAACCCCCTTGACAGAAATAGTTGGGCAAAACACACTTTCATGAAAGACCCCATGCAAATTGAATTTTTGTGGAATTAATAATCAGTTTTCATTCTACCGTATATTGCTTCATGGAAAAAAAAACCTATCTACTTGAAGATAAAAACACAAAATGTGTGAGTCACTCATCCTTGCTGTAATAATTATATGACCAGTGTCAAGCACCTTGGGCTATATTTTCTATGGCCTTAAGGCTGAATTTATTTCAGTACCTGCCCTTTTTGCCAGTATTAATTTGTTTCAAAATTAATCTTCCAGTTGGAATAATTTAAGCATAAAGAGGCTGTCATCGGAAACAAGGAGTTGGCTTTAGTTAGCTTCATTTCTTTTTATTTGCCAAAGAAACTCTATTCCAACAAAAGCAGCACAAAAATGCTTTGGTTTAAAGACTTCTAGTATATGTTAGTTTGGGGATACAATTTTATAACGTCCAAGTGTATGACTTTTGAGCAACAAATCCTCTTTGACTCATAGTTTCCTCTTATATCAGCATGTCACAAAGTCAGAGGCATGTTCATCTAGTGGAAAGAGAATAGCAAGTAGAAATCAGAAGATCTGTACTTCGTCTCAGCCTCAAAACCTGCAGCTGTGGGCAAGTCACTTACCCTCTCTCCATACCTTAGTTTCCTCATTAGTAAAATGGAAATAAAATACCTGTTTTCCTTTCTTCTTGACTCTGGGCAGCAGGTGGAGAAGACACTGCCATTCTCATTATCATTTTTTCTACTCCAACACCTAGCACAGTGATTGTCTCAATAAGTACTTTATGCATGTCTCCACTATCATTATTATGCTTGCTGAAGGAGGCTTAATGAGTAGTAAGGAGACATTTTAATTGGGCTTCCCCAGGATTTGATCCAGTGCTTAATTCTAGGTAGCATTTCTGTGAGTCACTTGGAAAAGTGAGTAGGAAATGAGCTTCTTAAACTTGCCAGTGATAGCAATAAACTAAGGTTAGGGGTGACTGATATTTAAAGAACCAGATTAAAATACTAAATAATTTGGGATTTCTAATGGGAACACTGGCAGATTGTTTTATTAAGTTTTCTTTGGAGATAGCTCATCTGAGTGTCTGCCAAATAATAACAGTGTAAATTCAGAAGTGGAGCTTTTTACCTCCTAAGTAAATCACAAGCATTTTCAAATCCCTTAACAGCTCCATAACTTTGGTCATTGAATCAGAAATTCATTCCTCACGACTTTTAGTACCGAACAGGCCCTGAACTGAACTTTCTGGCAATCATCTATTCTTTGAAACATTTTTATTTCGCTTCTTTCATGATTAGTCTACCTTTCGGGGACGAATTTACTCTGTAGGAGATATAAATAAAACAGTGAGAGGGACCTTAAAGAATTATCTGGTTCACTAATTCTGAATTAGGTGTATGCATATCTATAATGACATATCATGGTCTGACGGGGAGAAAATCTGTTTTGACGCTCGCCCCACTGTTAATTCATTCAATTGTATTTATTGAGCGCTTACTGTGTGCAGAGCACTGTACTAAGCGCTTGGCAAGTACAAGTTGGCAACATATAGGGAAGCAGCGTGGACCAGTGGAAAGAGCCCGGGCTTTGGAGTCAGAGGTCGTGGGTTCGAATCCCGGCTCCTCCACATGCTGCTGTGTGACCTTGGGCAAGTCACTTAACTTCTCGGAGCCTCAGTTACCTCATCTGTAAAATGAGGATGATGACTGTTAGCCCCACGTGGGACAACCTGATCACCTTGTATCCCCCCAGCGCTTAGAACAGTGCTTTGCACATAGTAAGCGCTTAACAAATGCCATTATTATTATTATTATTATTATTATTATTATTATATAGAGACGGTCCCTACCCAACAGTGGGCTCACAGTCTAGAAATGCCACCACTACTTTCTTTGGTAGTATTTTCATTCAGTGCTTCCTTTGGGCAAAACATTATGATAAACACTGGGGTAGACAGACAGTCCTTGAGTCCCACGTAGGGCTCACAACGTAAGAGCAAGTAGAAACATTTTTAACCACATTTTAATCATGAGAAAGCTATAGGCCAGAACAGTTACTTGACTTGTCCAAGGTCACACAGCACACCCGGAATTGGAACTCAGTCCTCTGTGCATCCCATTAGACCAGGAGATACTGGATGGATTTTCCATGCCTTCCGCCCGTGCTCTGTCAATCAGCCAATCATTATCATCATCATCATCATCATCAATCGTATTTATTGAGTGCCTACTATGTGCAGAGCACTGTACTAAGCGCTTGGGAAGTACAAATTGGCAACATATAGAGACAGTCCCTACCCAACAGTGGGCTCACAGTCTAAAAGGGGGAGACAGAGAACAAAACCAAACATACTAACAAAATAAAATAAATAGAATAGATATGTACAAGTAAAATAAATAAATAAATAGAGTAATAAATATGTGCAAACATATATACATATATACAGGTGCTGTGGGGAAGGGAAGGAGGTAAGATGGCGGGATGGAGGGGGGACGAGGGGGAGAGGAAGGAAGGGGCTCAGTCTGGGAAGGCCTCCTGGAGGAGATGAGCTCTCAGCAGGGCCTTGAAGAGAGGAAGAGAGCTAGCTTGGCGGGTGGACAGAGGGAGGGCATTCCAGGCACGGGGGATGACATGGGCCGGGGGTTGATGGCAGGACATTGTTACTTATTGAGCACTTACTGTGTGCAGAGCGTTTAGGACAGTGCTTTGCACATAGTAAGTGCTTAACAAATACCATCATTATTATTATTATTAACCACTTGGGAAAGTATGGCTCAGTGAAAAGAGCATGGTCTTGGGAGTCAGAGGTCATGGGTTCTAATCTCGTCTCCGCCACTTAGCTGTGTGACCTTGGGCAAGTCACTTCACTTCTCTGTGCCTCAGTTCCCTCATCTGTAAAATGGGGATTAAGACTGTGAGCCCCATGTGGGACAACCTGATCACTTTGTATCCCTCCAGCGCTTAGAACAGTGCTTTGCACTTAGTAAGTGCTTAACAAATCCCAACATTATTGTTATTATTATTAATTTAACAGTTTGTAGACGTGATCCCTGCCTACAAGGAGCTGACAGCACACAGGGGAAGACTGTCTCTGTCTTCCCCACCCTGCTGCTTTTAGGAGAAGTTTAGGAGACTCTCCAGAATCCCTGCAGATAGGAAGATTTGTGAGAAGGAGCCAGAAGGCTTCCAGCACCATGGGTAACAGATGTCAATCCATCAGGGAAGAAGGACACAACCTTAAAAGCAAAAACATTCCATTGACTCAAGGTCAACCTCACTATTCAGTTTGACTTTATGGAATTGCAATTAAAAAATGAGCTTAGATATAAGATATTAGATATGTGGAGTTCATACATGTCTTCAACTTGCTATGGGTGTGTTTCATGCAGGTCTGTTCTTTCACTCTCTCATATGAGTGGTTTTGGAGGTAGGGGGAAGATGAGGAAGAAGTTGGAAATTCATCAGAAATCTTCCTGATAACTAGGCTACCTGCACCATGCTACATCTGGAATTAAACAACTTCATCTTCCCAGACTTTTGTGATTGCCCCACCTTTACTTTTAGTGTCATGCATAAGAAAAATATCTTCTGAAAAAGTTACTCAGGGAAAAGTGTTGATGTGATTCCACAGCTCTCCTTATTGATCCGTCCAGCATTTAAAAGACATTCTTGTCAGGTATTTCAGACGCCCGTGCTGCCCTTGCTTTATTCTCCTATAAACCACCTCTGTACAGATGATTCTTAAATTGACATATCCAGTTTTGACCTTCCTCCTTTTCTGCAGTCTCACATTTCCTCCTGCCATGACGACATCTCGACCTGGATGTCCCACCTGCACCTCAAACTAAATGTGTCCAAAACAGAAGCTCCTTATCATCCCACCTAAATACTCTCCTCCCTTCTCCATCTTTCCCATCACTGTAGACAGCACCAACATCCTCCCTACCTTAGAAGTCCATAACTTTGGCTTCATCCTCGACTCATCTCTCTCGTTCAACCCATATATTCGATGCGGCATTAAATCCTGTCAGTTTTCAGTTTTGCCTTCTCAATATTGCTAAAACCCTCCTTGCCATCTGCTACTAACTGGTAAAGGCATTTATCCTAGCCTGCCTCCTGGCTCGTCCCACTCCAGTCCAAACCTCACTTGGCTGTACCGATTATTTTTCTAAAAAAAGGTTTAGTCCATGTCTCCCTATTACTCAAGACCACCCAGTGGTTAAACATCCACCTCCCCATCAAACAGAAATTCTTATCATTGGCTTTAAATCACTCAATCAGCTTACCACCTTACCTCACTGATCTACTGTAGCCCAGCTTGTTCACTGTACTCTGATCTCATCTATCTCAGCACTGACCCCTTTCCCAAAGCCTCCACCAAACCTGGAACTCCTTCCCTCTCCACATAAGGCAGATCACCATTCTTTCCACCTTCAAAGCATTCTTAAGGTTACATCTTCTCCAAGAGGCCTTCCCTGATGAAGCCTTTTTTTAAAAACTGTGACTTCTAGACTCCTAAGCATGTGCTCTTTCCATTGAGCCACGCTGCTTCAGTATATGGCAGAGTTATGTTTTAGTGAGGTTCTCTTCAGTATGCATATTATACAGCAGATGCCTCCAAATACCCCACCAAAGGCAGGCAGGGAAAAGTTTCATGTGGCCCAATTTTCCTCAATTATTTCCTTTCCATCTAGTTCTTTCACTCCTTTATTTTCTCTCACCACCTCATCTGTGCCAACCTTTTTGCCAGTTTAGTTGCTTTCTCTTCCCGATGGGGCAGAGAGCATTTTCACACGATCCTAGCTCTTCCTATGAGAGTGGGTAAATCATTCATTCATTCATTCATTTGTATGTTTCTGCATCAGGCAGAAACTCCTCACCCTGGGCTTCAAGGCTGTCCATCCATCACCTCGCCCCCTCCTACCTCACCTCCCTTCTCTCCTTCTACAGCCCAGTCCGCACCCTCCGCTCCTCCACTGCTGATCTCCTCACTGTACCTTGCTCTCGCCTGTCCCGCCATCGACCCCCGGCCCACGTCATCCCCCGGGCCTGGAATGCCCTCCCTCTGCCCCTCCGCCAAGCTAGCTCTCTTCCTCCTTTCAAGGCCCTGCTGAGAGCTCACCTCCTCCAGGAGGCCTTCCCAGACTGAGCCCCTTCCTTCCTCTCCCCCTCGTCCCCCTCTCCATCCCCCCCATCTTACCTCCTTCCCTTCCCCACAGCACCTGTATATATGTATATATGTTTGTACATATTTTTTACTCTATTTATTTATTTATTTTATTTGTACATATCTATTCTATTTATTTTATTTTGTTAGTATGTTTGGTTTTGTTCTCTGTCTCCCCCTTTTAAACTGTGAGCCCACTGTTGGGTAGGGACTGTCTCTATATGTTGCCAATTTGTACTTCCCAAGCGCTTAGTACAGTGCTCTGCACATAGTAAGCGCTCAATAAATACGATTGATGATGATGATGATGATGTATTTATTGAGTGCTTACTGTGTGCAGAGCACTGTAGTAAGCACTTGGGAAGTACAAGTTGGCAACATATAGAGATGGTCCTTGCCCAACAGCGGGCTCACAGGTAATGAAGTAAGTGCATAACTACAACCTTCATCTTGCCCTCTCCCAAACAATCTGCCCCACCACAGACTCCTGAGACTCTTTTTATACAAGGCCTTTGCTGTCCTTTGGTATTAACGAAAATATTTCGTTTGGTGGATTCAAAATCCTAACCTTAAAGTGATTGCATACTTGTGCATAAATGCTCTGGGCATGTTACTCCCCTCTTCAAAAATCTCCAGTGGCTACCAGTCAACCTACACATCAGGCAAAAACTCCTCACTCTCAGCTTCAAGGCTGTCCATCACCTCGCCCCCTCCTACCTCACCTCCCTTCTTTCCTTCTCCAGCCCACCCCGCACCCTCCACTCCTCTGTCGCTCACCTCCTCACTGTGCCTTGTTCTCGCCTGTCCCGCTGTCAACCCCTGGCCCACATCCTCCCCCTGGCCTGGAATACCCTCCCTCCACACATCCATCAAGCTAGCTCTCTTCCTCCCTTCAAAGCCCTACCGAGAGCTCACCTCCTCCAGGAGGCCTTCCCACATTAAGCCCCCTCCTTCCTGTCCTCTTCCTCCCCATCCCCATCCCCCCCACCTTACCGCCTTCCCCTCCCCACAGCAGCTGTATGTATGTATATATGTTTGTACATATTTATTACTCTATTTTACTTGTACATATTTATTCTATTTATCTTGTTAATATGTTTTGTTTTGCTGTCTGTCTCCCCCTTCTAGACTGTGAACCCGCTGTTGGGTAGGGACCGTCTCTATATGTTGCCAACTTGTACTTCCCAAGTGCTTAGTACAGTGCTCTGCACACAGTAAGCGCTCAATAAATATGACTGAATTGCATTGAAACACATATATTTGGATGTATGTTTCACACTCACAATGTGCTTTGTGCAGAGGAGGCAAATTTTAAAAATAACTAACCAATTATGAATGATAAGCTATAGACTTTTTGTTTGGCCTTGTTGTACTCGTATTATTTTGTTTTAAAATCTTTATGTCCAGAATTGCATCTTATTCTGATCTATGGTAAGGGGGAAGAAAAGGCATGCTACTATATTTTCACAGGCACAATGTTTCGATGGTATTTATCTTGTGCAGAACACTGTATTGAAACCTTGAGAGAGAGTACAATAGCATTGGTGAACACAGTCCCTATCTTCAAGGAGTTAAGTGTCTGTATGTAAGAGACTCTCATGGGAAGCACTTAATAAATATTATTACTACTACTCAAACTGTTTCCAGAGGAGGGGTGAATGTCAATCTCACCATCAATAGCCTTATGTTTGAACCAAAGGACAGTGCTTGTACTGTCTATGCACCCCTGTCTCTCTTCCCCCCCATGTGTCTCTCTATCTCTCTTTCCCCCACCTCTATATGTTGCCAACTTGTACTTCCGAAGCGCTTAGTACAGTGCTCTGCACACAGTAAGCGCTCAATAAATATGATTGAATGAATGAATGAATCCATCCTCTCTCCCTCCATCCATCCCTCCACATTGCTGGTATGGTGCCCAAAGTGAGATTTTTTCTTTTTTTCTTTCAGGTGGTTCGGTTAAGGGAAGCAATCCCTAAGTGAATCAGCACTTAGATAACTGAAGGTTTCTCTCTTGGGAAGATCTTCCCCACCAGGAAGAATGTTAGACAGTAAGATTAACTTCTTAGAGCTGAAGTCTTGATGCTACTGTGCAAGGGATGTGTGTGGTTGGCAAGAGAAGGTGTCCCCAGGTTCCTTAATTTTAGGCTGGTGAGGGTTGGATGCCTCCATTGGCATATCTGCATTAATTGTAATAGTACAGTGCAGAACAGCTGTCTTAGGGACTTCTGTACGCCAGCTTTTTCCGTTTAATAACCCCTAGGAAATTTACAATGAAACAAATTTAAATTGAGGGGAGATTAAAAAAAACCCTCCAACATTTATTCCTGTCTTTTTATATTAATGGATTTTTAATGTCATCTAAAATATGCTCCAGATAAACCATTATTACAGTCATTCTTATAACCCATAGCACTAAAGCAAAGGCATCCAAATATGCTATCATCAAGTCCTAGACTTTAGCATTGACTTTAGATTTGATTCTAAAATGGGCAGAGAGCAATTAGTCATTTAATTGCTAATCACCCTCGTCATCACCCTAGTTTCCTCCTGCTCTGGCGGGTGTATTATTCTCTGACTTGGACTTAATACAGTGCTCTGTGCAGAATAAATATACAGTAAATATTACTGATTGACTGGCTTGGACCAAGATACCGTTTCTGGGTCTGCTGCACTGTGTCTGATTGGGACCTTTCATTCATTCATTCAGTTGTATTTATTGAGCGCTTACTGCATGCAGAGCACTGTACTAAGTGCTTGGAAAGTACAATTCATCAATAGAGACAGTCCCTGCCCACCGTGAGCTCACAGCCTAGAAATGAGCTCACCTGGCTCCTTGGATCCTGGCTCTCGTACTCCCCAATCCGACATGTGTTTCCTTGCTTGGCAGCAAAGGTACTAATGGGAGATTTGAGAGAAGCCTGGGATTTTGGGCCAGCACTGGTGAAAGTGGTGACTGAATCAATCAAGCATATTTATTGAGCGCTTACTGTGTGCAGAGCACTGTACTAAGCTCTTGGGAAGTACAAGTTGGCACTCCTTCACGGAGTCACCCTATCCTTTTCCTCAACAAATACTTAGATTTGCTATTTCACATTGATTGCACTGGATCATTGCATTTCTGTTTTTAGCTGATCAGTAATCATCAATCAGTGGTATTTATTGAGCACTTACTATGTGCAAAGCACTGTGCTAAGAAGCCCTTGGGACAGTACAATACAGCAGAATTGGTAGAGAAGTTCCCTGCCCACAAGAAGCTTATGGTCTAGAGTGAAGAACAGACCCCTCCTACCCCCATCAGCCTCCTTGGCTGGCACTTGTGTGTTTATCAGTTTATTTTTCCATTTTCTAGATTTTACATTGTTTAATTTTGTTCCTAAACCCTAACTAGGGTCCAATTATTTTAGCTAATTTATGTTCATTGTAATTTACGTCTTTCTGTCAATGCTGTTAGATTGCAAATTCCTCAAGAGAAATTTCCACTGGGTCTTCTACTCTGGGTGTTCCCAACTGTCTAGTTCACATAGAAGGCACTCCATAAACCCCACTGCTGCCTCTGTTCATGATAATGAGGAGGATTCAAGGGCTGGAATGATCTCCCTTTGGGTGACTGTTAGTCTAAGAAAGATCCACAAAGAGCAGCATAAGTGCGTCAAAGGAGCTGGTTTTGCTTAAATTTAGGAATCTGTCGGTGATGCTCAGGGCCTGCTAATCCAGTTAGCAAAACATCCTATCTGCAACCCTTCTGAGACTCTGGGGAACAGTTTCTGCAGTAACTCCCATGTTCAGCATGACTTTAGGATCTTTGTGGAGAGGACTCAAGCGTAGTTGAGTGTTACAAGTGATAGATGGGTTGTACACTTTCAACAATCTGGCATTTTCAAATACCGCTCAGATGTTAGGACCCAAACAGACTGCACTTTTGAGAATCTTCTGGAAAAAATAAAAGAAAACCAAAATATTCTGCTTCCTATTTGTGGCTTGGCCCTTTGAAATGGCAAAAAAGATACAAATTTCCAACAGATTACATTTCCAAAATATTTTTAAACTTTCAGTATTTGAAAGCGTCTTGCCTGGATCACATTTGCTACTTTTGGAAACTAACTGAATTAAAGGACAACCTAGTTAAATTGTAGAATGAAATGAAATGTAACTCAGCATCGGATACCATGTTCTTGAGATACTTTCCTGGCTTGCTTTCCCCTACCTGACTCACACAGGAATATGTTGGCGCGGACTGAATTTTCTGTTGAATTTGTGACTAAAATGAGGAAAAGGCAGCAGGGAGAAAATATCTGAGTGAAGAAACTAGGTCATAGTGGGAAACAGAGAAACAATAATCGTGAGAGGAAGAACTAGAGAAACAGTCAAGCAAGCCAGTGAGCAGTGATATTTACCATGGGTAGGACACTGTACTAAGTACTTGGGACATCATCCTTTGGTGATACAGTGACACCTGTTAGAGAAGAAAGCATTACTGGGAGAAGAAAAAACCTTTGTAACATGCAGGAAATAACATTTAAAGGGTGACTGTAGAATGAAAATAAAGGAACAAAGTATTAGGCTCTAATCTTCCCAATACCTCAGACACTCCCTGATAGTAAAGTTGCAATTTAGAAATGCAGTCATTCATTCAAACCACTAAAAGCCCATTTTGTATTCTGCAAAAGTAATGCATGAAATCGTTCTCCCCCATAGCTTAAATAATGAACTTGTGTGCTTTTCTAGGCCTCTAATGTATTATGTATTACCAGGGAGTGATAAATTGCCTCAGTGAGTGCCCAGTAATGTCCTAGGTTTGTTCATTGTTCTGGTTCCAAATAATAGAATGACACTGATGATTTTTAGGACCCAGAGAATGGGAACAGGAAAGAGTGGGGTCTGAGAGATGGGCTACTCGTCAAACCTGTAGATATCTAAAAAATAAGCCTTAAATATTAGTGAACACTTGCATGTCCTCCGAATGGCCTGTGACCTCAGTAGAACTTGACGACTTGAAAAGATGCACTCGGTTTTTGCCTTATGAATGATTTCACTATGTCTGTATGCGTGAATGTTCTCACTAGGGATGTACGGAACATTTTTCCAACTATCCACATCTGTCTGGATAGAACACGGTGTGATGTAAGAAGAAACCAGTCTATGTGCTCTCACACCTTAGGATGGGGCTTGGTGAACTTGGTGGATAAGTCCATCCTTGGTAACCAAGAGGTGCCACAACCTTCTCCTCAAACCCCAAAGCAAAGACCCTGAACCCCACGATAGGTGCCAAGAATAACCTTTATTGCTTTGTTCCCTGCCCTACTTCGGTTACCCTTTGAAGGGAGCATGATTGATTTACTGAGCTACTGCACTAGTTAACCCACCGATAAGCAGACTCATTACAGGTTGAATTATTATTCTTTTTAATTTATATCTTCCTGAACTTCGGTCCGGCCCTTCCAAGACAGTGTGGCATGTCACGGCTTATTCCAGTGTTTCCTATTCTTCTCAAAGAAATAGGATGTGGAGAGGCAGCTAGGTTCAAGGTAAACTTTATGTTTAAGGGAGTGAGGGAGAAGCTAACCTGGACAGGACAGGTGGGGTCAATCAGTCCATCAGTGGTATTTATTCAGCCCTTATTGTGTGCAGAGCATTGAGCTTGGTGCTTGGGAGGGAATGATACAGTAAGATTGATAAACACATTCCCTACCCATGAGGAGCTCATAGTCTAAATGGGAGGCTGTGGTGCCCTGTGGGAATTGTGATTTCTTTTACCATCACCTGTTCTTCCCATTTCCTCCTAACCCTCTTCTACCTCTCTGTTGCCTCCTTCCTGTTTACTCTTCTGCTTCCTTTATCTATTTTCTATGTCTCATATACCTCATCTGTAAAATGGGATGAAGACCGTGAGCCCCACATGGGACAATCTGATCACCTTGCATTCTCCCCGGAGCTTAGAACAGTGCATTGCACATTATAAATGCTTAACAAATGCCATTATCATTTTATTTTAGAGAAGCAGCCTGCTCAATGGAAACATCAAGGGCTTAGGAGTCAGAGGTCATGGGTTCAAATTTCAGCTGCATCAATTGGCAGCTGTGTGACTTTGGGCAAGTCACAACTTCCTTGTGCCTCAGTTACCTCATCTGCAAAATGGGGATTAAGACTGTGAGCATAGGACAACCTGATCACCTTGTATCCCCCCAGCGCTTAGAACAGTGCTTCACACATAGTAGGCGCTTAACAAGTGCCATTATTATTATTATTATTATTATTTTCTGTGCCTCAGTTACCTCATCTGTAAAGTGGGATTAAGACTGTGAGACAAACTGATCACTTTGTAACCTCCCCAGCGCTTAGAACAGTGCTTTGCACATAGTAAGCACTTAATAAATGCCATCATTATTATAAGAAATCTTCTATCCCTCTATGTTGCAGAGAGAATTTACTTCTTTCACTGTAGATCACTACAGGGAAATGGCTTGATGCAATGAGTGAATCAAGTGGAACTTATTTTGGCATGACTTATTAAGCATTTACTAGATGGTAAGCACTTGAGCAGTTACAAAATTAAAAAAAAATTGATCAGAAGTCACACTCCCTCTCCCACCAAGGGCTCACGGTCTCAGAAGTAGCTATCTTATTCCTATTTTTCAGTTGAAGAAATTGAGGCACAGAGCAGTTAAGCTACTTACTCAAGGGTACACAACAGGCGGTGGTGGAACCCAGCACTTTTTTTTTTCTTCTTATCCTGCTTTTTCCACCAGGACTGGTGGCCTGTTTTATAGATTATGCTGCATTCTACATGGCTTTGCCTTTCTGCTAGGTTTTGGGTTCTGTTTTATGAACTGCGGTTCAAAGAATGCATTCATCAAATGGGGTGAATTGACTTAGGGGAAAGAGCATGGGCTTCGGAGTCAGAGGTCATGGGTTCTAATCCTGGCTCCGCCACTTATTAGCTGTGTGACTTTGGACAAGTCACTTAACTTCTCTGTATCTCAGTTACACCATCTGTAAAATGGGGATTAAGATTGTAAACCCTACATGAGACAACCTGATGACCTTGTATATACCCCAGTGCTTAGAATGGTGCTTGGCACATAGTAAGCGCTTAACAAATATCATTATTTTGTTTTAATGAAGAAAATAACGAGAAGATAAAGGAGATAGAACTGTCAGAATAGGGTAATGCTATGATGAGAGACAATACAATTGCCAGGATAAGGTTATGCCCGATTTAATTTATACTGCTATAGTTCATCTGTCTGGCAATAGATATCAGGCTGACTTTCCAAATAAAACCAAAAAATTAGTTATAGCAATCATCAAATTCAGGCCTAATTTTAGATAGCTCACTTTCGCTTCATTGAGTCTGGGTGATTATCTGGGTGATAGTAATTTCAAAGTGGATCAGAAGGAAAAGGAAAAAAAGAAAACGTACAAGTTCTTGAACACGGTAATAAGAAATCACTCTAAGTAGAAGCAGAGATCACTGGGTGGATTACAACCATTCATTCATTCATTCATTCAATCGTATTTATTGAGCACTTACTGTGTGCAGAGCACTGTACTAAGCGCTGGGGAAGTACAAGTTGGCAACATATACAGACGGTCTATATGGTCAATATCATATGGTCAGTATCGGTCAATTCGGTCAATATCTACCCCAAGCCTCAGATTTCTGCACTTTGCCCTTAGGTTTCTCCCATTCAGGTTCCCACCAACTTTCAGAAAAATTCCACGAGCATTTATAAATGACCATCTAGGAGTCAATTTCCAAGACAGCAGGGGAAAAAAAAAATCATTCTATCTGAATCATTACCGGTGCAGTAACTTTTGACATTCTTGATCGAGCAGTAATAATAACAATAGTAGTAATAATAATGGTATTCTGTTTAATAGCAGCTGCCACGGTTGCTAAACTGAATGAAATTACAGAGGAGATAATGGACAACCCTGCTGAGTTCTCCTGCCAGGCATGAATGATTAGGAAATAAATCCATTAGGAATAATTGAAGAATCCATTTTTGCATATAGTTGTTTTACACAGGCAAGTAATTGGAACAAATCTGAATCTTTCCAAACTGATCAAAATGAACAGTCTTCATTGTGTTGATTTTAGCGGCATTGTAGGATATCAAAGACAGTGACAATTGAGTCATCCTCTGCCTTTCACTGAGTAAACCTAAATAAATGGGTACTGTGACTAGGTTCACAAAATCGTACATTACCTGACAGCAAATGTTTTTCATGCTAGAGACAGACTGGGCAAATGCAGTTTAGGCAGGTATGGATATGTTTATTCAGTCGCGAGATTCATCCAGTGAGAGTCATCCAGTCAGTAGTATTTATTGAGCACCTAGTCTGGGCCGAGATCTGTAGTAGATGCTTGGCAGAGACAAACAAAAATGAAAGACACTGACCTTGCCCTTGAGGAACTTTACTTTCTAATGGAAGTTAGTGGTTGCGACATGGGCCAATTCTGTTCCAAAAGAGTGGCGAAATAAGTTGGCACCTTCTCCATTCCTGCTCTGCTTGACAGATCACCTTCTCTCTTTGTTTCTCCCAGAGAGATTTTCTGTTGTATAGTAATAACTGTGTTATTTGCTAGGCACTTACTATGTATGTGCCAAGCACTGTACTGAGCAGTGGGGTAGATACAAAATAATGTGGTCCCACATGAGTTTCACAGTAAAGTAGGAGGGAGAACAGGTATTGGAGCCCCATTTTCCAGAATGAGGGAACTGAGGTCCAGAGAAGTTAAGTGACTTGCCCAAGGTCACACAGAAAATAAGTAGTGGAGTCTAGATTTTTATCCAGATCCTGTAACTCCAAAGCCCATGGGCTTTCCAGTAGGTCCTGCTGTTGTATGAACCTTTGACAACAGCTTCTATCGGTCAATGCTTTCTGTTGGTAACATGGGAACTGAGCAAGAAAGAGTGTAGTTTGCAGGCAGCCAATGACCCTATTGGAATATCAAGTCTACCTAAATTGCATTTTATAATCCCTGCCAACTAGAAAATGCCTGATAATTGCTGCATTGCCCTTAATAGAAGCTAACGAGTAAAACCTGCCATCAGTGACCTGACAGATATTTCATGCCTATAAAGTGGAGGTGGTTGACCTTGGTATTCAGCGTGCTTATTCCTGCTTATTCTCAGGCAGACATTAATTGTGAATATTGCACGAGTCACTGAGTTGCGTTTTAATCTAGTTCTGTCGTGTAAATTCTGCGTGTGTCTTGGGGACAGCACAGAATTGAGATAACTGGGGAAAACCACTTAAAATCAATTGATCGATCATATTTATGGCGTGCTTACTGTGTGCAGAGCACTGTAAAAAGTGCTTGGGAAAGTACAGTCTAGCAAAGTTGGTAGACATGTTCCCTGTCTTCTAGACTGTGAGCCCACTGTTGGGTAGGGACCGTCTCTCTATGTTGCCAACTTGTACTTCCCAAGCGCTTAGTATAGTGTTCTGCACACTTAAAATCGATAAATTGATTTTAAGTGGTTTTCCCTAGTTGTCTTGATTCTGTGCTGTTCCCAAGACACACGCAGAATTTACACGAGAGAACTAGATTAAAACGTAAGTCAGTGACTCGTGCAATATTCACACTAATATTGAATGAATTGAATGAATGAATGAATGAGCTTAACAATAACTGTGGTATTTGTTAAGGGCTTACTATGTGCCAGGCACTGTACTAAGCATGTGCTCACTATGTGCCTGGCACTGTATTAAGCACTGGGGTGGATCTAAGTAAATCAGATTCGACACAGTCACTGTCCCACATGGGGCTCTCAGTCTCAATCCTCATTTTGCAGATGTGGTAACTGAGGCACGGAGAAGTTAAGTGACTTGCCCAAGGTCACACAACATACTAGTGGCGGAGCTGAGATTAGAACCCAGGACCTTCTGACTCCCAGGGTAGGGCTCTATCCACTTTGCCAAGCTGCCTCCCAAGCTTACAGTCTCGAGAGGCGAGTTATCAGTCTAGAGGTAAGCTCTGCACACAGTCTACAGTCTAAATTTTGCTGTCTAGAATATTAAGATGACAGTATTAAATTTTTGAGATTTTAAATGAGGAACGTGGACTATAAAGGATGGCAGATACAGATGATTTTGAAGTATGGCACAGAAACAATGGCTGTCTAGTGAGATGTCAGTGTGGCTTAGTGGAAAGAGCACAGGCTTTGGAGTCATTGATGATGATGCTGGCATTTATTAAGCACTTACTATGTGCAAAAGACTGTTCTAAGCGCTGGGGAGGTTACAAGGTGATCAGGTTGTCCCACATGGGGCTCACAGTCTTAATCCCCATTTTACAGATGAGGTAACTGAAGCACAGAGAAGTGAAGTGACTTGCCCAAAGTCACACAGCTGACAGCTGCAGAGCCAGGATTTGAACCCATGACCTCTGACTCTAAAGCCCGTGCTCTTTCCACTGAGAAATGGTGCTTCTCATGACCATGGATATGGGTTCAAATCTCGGCTCCGCCAATTGTCAGCTGTGTGACTTTGGGTAAGTCACTTACCTTCTCTTTGCCTCAGTTACCTCATCTGTAAAATGGAGATTAGGACTGTGAGCCCCCCATGGGAAAACCTGATCACCTTGTAACCTCCCCAGCGCTTAGGACAGTGCTTTGCACAGAGTAAGTGCTTTAAAAATGCTATTATTTTATTATTATTATTATTATTATTATTATTTTATTATTATTAGTGCACACAGTCAACTCCAGAGAAAGTCAATGTGTTTATTCTATCCCTTCCCACTAGAGTAGTCCCAAGAGAGGGTTGGGGTTGCTGTCTTCCTAGATGGTCTGGCACAAGTAGAGGACACCATGGTAAATTGATTCTAGACTGTGAGCCCATTGTTGGGGAGGAACTGTATATTTTTCCGATTTGTACTTCCCAAGCATTTAGTACAGTGCTCTGCACACAGTAAGCGCTCAGTACATATGAATGAATGAATAAATTAGCCATAGGCAATGGGGTTTAGTTTTATACTGGATTGACAATGGTGCAGGATGGGAGAAACCGTTCAAGAGAAAAGCTAACTTTGAGAACTCCACGTGCATGGTTAATGGTGTTGATGGACTCAGTCCCACATAAGCGCTTAGGACAGTGCTCTGCACTCATCATCATCATCAATCATATTTATTGAGTGCTTACTATGTGCAGAGCACTGTACTAAGCGCTTGGGAAGTACAAATTGGCAACACATAGAGACAGTCCCTACCCAACAGTGGGCTCACAGTCTAAAAGGGGGAGACAGAGAACAAAACCAAACATACTAACAAAATAAAATAAATAGAATAGATATGTACAAATAAAATAAATAAATAAATAGAGTAATAAATATGTACAAACATATATACATATATACAGGTGCTGTGGGGAAGGGAAGGAGGTAAGATGGGGGGGATGGAGAGGGGGACGAGGGGGAGTAAGTGCTCAATAAATACGACTGACTGAATGAATGAGGCCCACCTTCTAAGATGGAGGGAAAACATATCAATTCTCTCCATTTTAAAGATAAATAAACCGATGCACAAGAGAAATAATTTGACTAGGATCAACCCAGTATCAAGTGACGGGACTGAGACTCAAACGTGGAACTCCTGGCCCCTCTAGACTGTAACCTCATTGTAGGCAGGGCCTATGTCTACCAACTTTATTTTTTTTGCTGTGCTCTCCCAAGGGCTTAGTACAGTGCTTAGAAGGATGGAAGTTTTCCCATGCTATTGTGCTTTCCTGTCTCTGAAAAAAAAAAAAATATGGAGAGTGTTGGTTGTGGCGGAGTCAAATTATATTGGGATGCAAGTCAGATTGCCAGATCAGGTGTGACCTTGAATGGGGCAAAGTTCTGAGAATTATGGCTTTGAGGAATCCTGATTTATAATGTTTATAATAGGATTGGTTGATTCCAATCCATCGCCCCTACTCCCTCCCTCTAGTCTACCCCTCTCCCCTGCTCCACAGCACTTGTGTGCTGTGCATATTTATTATTTTATTACTTTATTTATTTCATTAATGACATGTCTATATCTATAATTCCATTTATTTATATCGACGCAATTGATGCCTTTCCGCTTGTTTTGTTTTGTTGTCTGTCTCTCCACTTTTAGACTGTGAGCCCGTTGTTGGGTAGGGATTGTCTCTATCTGTTGCTGAGTTGTACTTTCCAAGAGCTTAGTACAGTGCCCTGCACACAGTAAGTGCTCAATAAATATGACTGAATGAATAAATTCCAGTCCCAGACTCTAATCTTGATAGTTATGGCATGAACCTTTGGGGAGAAAAAGACAACTAAAATAACACATAAAAAAACTGTAACTCCAAAAATGTTCTGATTTGGCTGGAGGTAGGCAAAGCAGTTTGATATCTCCAGCAGCAGTGTGAATCATTAACTGTGTGTTCATTTTAAAATGTTTTCTACAAGCAGATGAGCTGGAAAATCTGGTACATTTAACATTTTAGTGTCTGTAGCTTTGAGCTGCCTCCTATCTCTGTTGCTGCTGCTGCTGCCTGTAATTGCTCTCCTAGAGTTGGTCATTACTTGCTCTAGTTGCCAGGCCTGCAGAGAAAATACAGTAATTCTTCAATCCGGGTGCAGTTTCTTGACAATAACATCTTTGATGTAGATACATAGACGGGTATTATCAAGATGGAGACAAATATTCCCCTTATCTGTAATCTATTTTATTTTCTGCCTCCCTCTCTAGATTTCAAGTTCTTTGTTGTCAGGTGCCGTGTCTATCAACTCTATTGTATTAACCCAAGCACAGTGCTCAGCCCACAGTTAAGCGCTCAATAAATATCACTGATTTTGCCTGAATGCTGCAGATATCACAGAGAAGTCATCTTATTTCATTAGCGGAATATAATGTTCTTTTGTGGTGAATTTTCAGCTTCGATTAGTTGTTTCTCCACTGTTCTCGCACGTACAGGCCCAGATGGGCTCTGATGACGAGACTTTAGGACTATAAATAGCTTGGCAGAGTAGGGCTCAATCATTGGCCCCTATTTCTCCTGGACCTCCTCTTCAACGGCTGTCCTCCAGGTTTTAACACAATATTGTTCACATCCTGGGCAAACACGGGGAAGGCTTTGGGTTTCTCCCTATTCTAGTTTTCCACATGATTGGGTAAGTCATGAGAGAAGCCTTGGGCTTTGACCTCTGAGAGACAGAGCGTACGTCAAATTCCTGGCACTGGGACAAAGTTAATATGACAGTGGGATTCATTAAGCGCTTAACAAATCCTATTATTATATTGACATAGCGCTAAGCATTTTACGAAGTGCTGGGGTAGATATAAAATATTCGGGTTGGAGACAGTGCCAGCCCCACATGGGGCTCATAATCTAAGTAGAGGGATAAGGATTTTACAGATGAGGAAACCAAGCCCCAGAGAAGTTAAATGATTTGCCCAAGGTCACACAGCAGATAAGGGACAGAGCTGGGATTAGAACACTGGTCTTCTGATTCCCGGTGCCATGCTTTTTCTACTATTCATTCATCATATTTATTGAGCGCTTACTGTGTGCAGAGCACTAGGGTACACCACTTCAGTATGTGTGAGATCTTCACTTTGGGTAGACATTGATGGCACTCAAGAATAATGGGCACCCCTTTTTCGCCACCCCCTTATCCTTCTTTCACATCCGCCTTCCCTTACACAAGAGCACAGTTTTGGGTTGGAGACAGACCACCTGAAAATTGGACTTGTCTGTGCGAAAGCGGAAGAACGGTCACCTTTATTCCATCGTGATCCATGGAATTTTCAATTAGGAGTTTGACTACCCGCTTCTAATGCTTTGGGATGATTTTGCAGACTGCCACTTGCCACATAATAATAATAATGATAATAATAATGGCATTTATTAAGCGCTCACTATGTGCAAAGCACTGTTCTAAGCGCTGGGGAGGTTACAAGGTGAACAGGTTGTCCCTCGGGGGGCTCACAGTCTTCATCCCCATTTTACAGATGAGGTAACTGGGGCACAGAGAAGGGAAGTGACTTGCCCAAAGTCACACAGCTGACAATTGGTGGAGCTGGAATTTGAACCCATGACCTCTGACTCCAAAGCCCGGGCTCTTTTCCACTGAGCCACGCTGCACGTGACCAGAGCTCTTCTGCTTTCCACTTCTACCATTTTGCAACAGAAGAGTATGTGGAATGGGACTTTTTGTTTTCAGTAGGACAGTGAATTTGTGACATCGGATTTTAAAATGGTGAGGAGGTTGTGTTTTGGTCTGGTCCTTGATTTATACTGAATTTTTACTGCAGGCCCTTTTCTGTCACATTATAGAACAAAGCATCATTTAATGGTGTCAACAAAATATTATGCTGTTATTTCTTTGGAATAGGTGTTCTCTCTAAATTACTCATGCTCCTTAATTGGTCTCTTATTTTAATCAAGCAGTGGTATCTATTGAGTGTTTACATGTTTCCCTACACTGTAATAAGTGATTCAGAGCATAAAATATAATAGAGTTGGTAGGCATATTCCCTTGCCACAAGGATGTCACAGTCCAGGGGGAGAGGCAGATATTAAAATAAATTGTGGATATGTACGAGAAGCAGCGTGGGTCAGTGGAAAGAGCCCTGGCTTTGGAGTCCGAGGTCAGGGGTTCAAATTCTGACTCTTCCAATTTCCAGCTGTGTGACTTTGGGAAAGTCATTTCACTTCTCGGGGCCTCTGTGACCTCATCTGTAAAATTGGGATGAAGACTGTGAGCCTCCCGTGGGACAACCTGATCACCTTGTAACCTCCCCAGCGCTTAGAACAGTGCTTTGCATACAGTAAGCATTTAATAAATGCTATTATTATTATTATTATTATTATCATTATTATTATTATTATTTCAGTGCTATGGGTGGGGTGAATATCAAGTGAGAAGCAGCATGGTTAGTGTCAAGAGCACGGGCTTGAGAGTCAGAGGATGCAGGTTCCAATCCCACCTATGCCACTTGTCTGCTGTGTGACCTTGGGCAAGCAATTTAACTTCTCTGTACCTCAGTTTCCTCATCTGTAAAATGGGGATTAAATCCTTTTCCTTTGGATTGTAAGCACCACGTGGGTCAGGGACTGTCTCCAACCCGAATATTTTATATCTACCCAGCACTCAATACTGTGCTTGGCGCTATGTCAATATAATAATAGGATTTGTTAAGTGCTTAACAAATCCCTCTGTCATATTAACTTTGTCCCAGTGCCAGGAATTTGACGTATGCTCTGTCTCATAGAGGTCACACGTGGGACAACCTGATTACCTTGTATGTATCCCAGTGCTTAGAACAGTGCTTGGCACATAGTAAGCGCTTAACAAATACCATTATCATTATTATTACTATTATTATTATTAAGTGCTTAAAGGGTACAGATCTAAGTGCACAGGTGACACAGATGGGAGAGAGGGAGTTGGGGGAATGAGAGCTTAGGCTACTTGGAGGAGATGTGATTTTAGTAAGTGAAGGTTGGGAGAGTAGTGGTCTCGTATATTAAAGGGGAATTCATTCATTCATTCATTCATTCAATCGTATTTATTGAGCGCTTACTGTGTGCAGAGCACTGTACTAAGCGCTTGGGAAGTACAAGTCGGCAACATATAGAGACGGTCCTTACCCAACAACGGGCTCACAGTCTAGAAGGGGGAGACAGATAAAACAAAACATGGAGACAGGTGAACCCACCCCCACTGCCATCTATCAGTCAAGCTATAGTATTATTGGGTGCTTATTGTCTGAAGAGGGTCTATACTAAATGCTTGGGAGAGTACAGTACAACAGGTGAAAATACAATAGGCAAAAATATTTTAATAAAGCCATGGGCATCAGTGAATTCAAGGCCAGAGGGAGGAGGGGGCAAGGTGTAGGTGATCAAATAAATGAAATTGAGGTAGAGTGAATTAGTTGGCATTAGAGGAATAAAGGCTGGTCTGTTTCTTAAGCATTGAGGTAGAAACAAGATAATCAGATAATAATAATAATAATAATGACATTTATTAAGCACGTACTATGTGCAAAGCACTGTTCTAAGCACTGGGGAGTTTACAAGGTGATCAGGTTGTCCCACATGGGACTCACAGTCTTAATCCCCATTTTACAGATGAGGGAACTGAGGCCCAGAGAAGTTAAGTGACTTGTCCACAGTCACACAGCTGATAAGTGGCGGAGCCAGGATTTGAACCCATGGCCTCTGACTCCAAAGCCCGGGCTCTTTCCACTGAGCCACGCTGCTTCCCCATCATCATCCTCATCATCAGATGCCACATGAGACTCACAGTTTAAGAGTGAATCCCCATTTTTGTAGATCAGGGAACTGAAACACAGAGAAGTTAAGTGACTTGCCTAAGTTCACACAGTAGCCAAGTGATGGAGCCAGGATTAGAACCTAGTCCTCTGTCTCCAAGGCCCATCCTATTTCCACTAGGCTATGATATTTCTAGAAAACTAGCCATTAAAAAAATACGACACTTGTAATCGGATTAGTCTGTGATGGTCATAAAATGCATTTATGCAAATAGACAGATGGATGTTTATTCAAATGATACTTACCTGCCTGAAGTCTTTCAAAAGTCAGGGATATGTGGTTCAAGTATTGGTTTTCCATGACAAAGTTCGGGTTTATTTTAGTCCCTTTTCTGAGAGATAGTTATTTTTCTCTCTTCTTATAGTTAATTAGGTCTCAAACAATTATGTATGGAACAGTTTGACTAAATTACCATGTTCAGTAAGAAATTGGTCTTTTAGACATAAAATGGGATTCCCCAGTCTGGGAATTGCTCCAGAATAGGAGGTAACAATCATTTCTGCAGTTCCTAGTCCAGGAAAACCCCTATTAATGTCATCTGTGATGTACACTTCAGTTTAGGGTATTTTTATATTTCTAATATAAACCAATATTGATCCTTTTTATATAATTGTTCTCCCTTGAAAAGTAAAGTCATATTAAATTGAGTTGTGAAATTTTGTGCTTTGAATAAATTTAGTGAAGTTTAGATAAGTAAACTTCATACAAGACCACTTGTCTAAACAGTTAGTGAAATAGCTGTATTAGCACAGTCCATTTCCTTCCAATTGAAGTCAGCATCACACTTCTTTTTTTCATAAGGTTCCAAACAACTGAGTTAGCAATTGGGTAAATTTCAACACCATGTTTCTGAAGTCATCTCTATCACTGACATCCCCTTTGCAACACCCTCCCTCTGAACTGGCACTCCCTCTTCCTTCATGTACGAAAGACCTGGACTCTTCCCACCCCCAAAGCCTTATTAAAATCAATTTTCCTCCGAGGCCTTCCCTGACTAAGTCCTCATTTCCACTACTCCCCCTCCCTTCTTCATCACCCTTACACTTAGATTTATTTCTCTTTAAGCACTTGCTATTCACCACACTCTCAGCCCCACAACACTCATGTGCATAGTCTTAATATATTTCAATTTCTGTCTCCCCCTTTAGATTTTAAGCTTCTTGTAAGCAGGTAATATGTTTTTGAACTTTTTCCTTGACCCCCTTAAATCTGGCCTCTGTTCTCTTCACTCACAGAAACCACCCTCTCAAAGGTCACCAATAATCACCTTCTTGCCAAATCCAACAGCCTCTACTCCATCCTAATCCTCCTCGACCTCTCAGCTGCCTTTGACACTGTTGACCACCCCTTCCCCTGGAAATATTATCCAACCTTGGCTTCACTGACGCTGTCCTCTCCTGGTTTTCCTCCTATCTCTCTGGCCTCTCATTCTCAGTCCTTTTCATTGGCTCCTCCTCTGCCTTCCATCTCCTAACTGTGGTTGTCCCTCAAGGTTCAGTTTTGCATACCCTTCTATGCTCCATGTACTCCCACTCCCTTGGAAAACTCATTCACTCCTTCATGACTTCAACTACCACTTCTATGTTGACGGCACCCAAATCTTAATTTCCAGCCATGATCTCTCTCCCTTTCTGCAGTCTCACATTTCATACTGCCTTCAAAACATCTCTACTTGGATGTCCTCCGATCGCCTCAAACCTAATATGGCTAAAACTGAATTTCTTATCTTCCCACCCAAACCATGTCCTCCCGTTCACTTTCCCATAACTTTTGATGGCGCCACCATTCTTCCTGTCTCACAAGCCATTAACTTTGGCATTACTCTTGCCTCCTCTCTCTTTCAACCTACATATTCAAGCCATCACTAAATCCTGTCAGTTCTACCTTCACATCGCCAAATCTGCCCCTTCCTCTCCATCCTAACTGCTGCCACATTAATAATAATAATAATAATAATAATGATAATAGTGTTGGTATTTGTTAAGCAACTACTGTGTGTCAGGTACTGTACTAAGCACTAGTGTGGATACAAACTAATCAGGTTGGACATAGTCCCTGTCCCACGTGGGGGCTCATAGTCTCAATCCCCATTTTACAGATGAGGTAACTGAAGTGTAGTGAAGTGTAGTGAAGTGGCACCAGCCAAGTGGGGGAGCTGGGATTAGAACCCATGACCTTCTGAGTCCCAGGCCCATGCTCAATCCACTACGTCATGCTGCTTACAGCAGGCATTTATTCTATCCCGCCTTGATTATTGCATCAGCCTCCTTGCTGACTTTCCTGCCTCCTGTCTCTCCCCACTCCAGTCCATATTCCACTCTGCTGCCCGGATCATTTTCCTTCAGAAACATTCAGACCATGTTTCCCCACTCCTCAAGAAACTCCAGTGGTTGGCCATCCTCATCAAACAGAAACTCTTCACCACTGGCTTTAGAGCATTCAATCACCTTACCTCCCCCCCGACCTCATCTCTATATTTTCCTACTATAATACAGCCTACATACTTCATTCCTCCAATGATAACCCTCTCACTGTACCTTGATTTCGTCCGTCTTGCCGCCAACCTCTTACCCACATCCTATCTTTGGCCTGTAACGTCCTTCCTCCTCATCTCAGACAGATAATTGTTCTCCCCCACTTCAAAGCCTTATTGAAGGCCCCTCTCCTCCCTCTTCTGCTCCCACTCCCTTCTGTGTCTCCCTGACTAGTTCCCTTCATTCAACCTCCCTCCGATCCCCACAGCATATATCTGTTATATATTTATTTTGCAGTCTCCCCCTCTAGACTGTGAGCTTGTTGTGGTCAGGGAATGTGCCCGTTGTTATATCGTACTCTCCCAAGTGCTTAGTACAGTGCTTTGCACACAGTAAATGCTCAATAAATACGATTGAATGAATGAATAAATGAATGAACATTGTAATCTTGCTAATAAAATAAGCCATTCATTTAATAGGGCAAAGCCTGAGGTTTGGTGTTCTAGTAAATAGCAATTATAGTTTCACCTGCTGTTACATAAGCATGCAGATGTGGATGTTGCACAATGTAGTAACAGAAAGAATTAGATGATGACTGTGAAAAAATGTGTGATTACCCTTGTTTTAGTTATCTAGAGTATTCAGAGATTTAATCTAATCACACATGACAGTGCAGTCAGAGAAAGCATGATTTAATGACAGTGATATACAGTGCTCAGGTGATTACTTTGAATAAAGATTGTCTCAAATAATAATAATAATAATAATAATAACCTCAAATAACTACTGATATTAATTGGGAAAGAAAATCTGGAATTTAAAGAAAAGCCAATAAGAGCTCACCTGACAGTAGTATTAGTGGTATTTGTTACATGCTTACTATATTCCAAGGACTGTTCCATGTTATGGGATAGATACAATTACAATCAGATCAGGCATAGTCCTGGTCCCAAATAGGGTTCACAGTCTAAGACAGAGGGACAATAGATATTTAAATCCCCACTTTTCATATGTGGAAACTGAGGCACCAAGAAGTTAAGTGACTTGCTCAAGGTGTGCAGCAGTCACATGGTAGAGTTGGGACTAGAACCTGAGCCTCCTAAATTCTTTGCTCTTTCTCTTTCTTAAGCAGTCCTTTATTGTTGAAATTTCAGATTTTCTATTAAATGTCACATCCATCTCCTGAGAGAAGAATTTTGTTATAATATTCTAAGAGCAGTGTCAGATTTATCAAATGTGTGCTCTAAAGAACATTCTCGAGGCTTAAAACTTTTTTGTATTTAATACCACACTAGACTTTCTACTTTATATCCGGTCGAATCATGGTTTTTGATGAATGATGAAGTTTAGACATATATAGAAGGCCTGTCATTTTCTTAGAGATTTTCAGGCATTTTCATTTTTAGATAATTTCTAAATTGACTTGTTCTGTAAGATGGATTTCTGGGTGTTTTTCGTCCTAACCTGAAAAGAGATCTGGTTTCCCAGGAGAATTCTTAGGACAGAAAGTGTTCTCTGCTATATGTTAATGCATCCACATAGATCGTAAGAGAACTCAAGAAATATCATCTGCATTTTTCAGATTCCATAATAGAGTTTTAATCTCTTCTGCTCCGTAAGCAACACATTTACATTCCGCAGAATGGCAGTTTGCAAGATTCTGGATTTTTGTGGAAGGAATGGCTTTTCCTAGAGTGAGCTCATAAATTAAAATTACACTAAAAGATGAATCAATTAATGTAATTTGCAATTTTGTCTCATTGGTGAATGGGTTTGAGGGAGTAGATTTTAACCTGCCAAAGTTATTCGTTTCAAAAGTAAGAAAGTCACTCCAAAGACTATATTTAATCACATTTAACACCACAAAATTGGCTGTCAAAACTCTAATTAAGTATCAAACATTAGCTCTAGTTTCCATGCTGCTCACTTAGGTGGTTCATATTAACATCTGTCAAGTTCAGAAACCTAGAAAGCTACTTCTTCCTATAGTTTTAAAGTTTACAAAAAGGACGTATCAATGTGAATAGAAGGCAGAGCCAGTGAAAGACATAAAATAAATTAATAGGACTTTCCAGTGTCCTTTGAAAAAGAGAAAAATCAGAACTTAAAATACTGGCAAGATTTACTTGTTTGTGTCCCATAGGTAAATCAATTACAAGTGGCACTTCTGAATATCTCTGCCTCGTGAGACTCAGCTGAACTTCATAGTTCAACTCAGAAACTCTGGCTATTTGGAGTAAAAAGATAAAATAATGCCACTTTCTCAAAACATTAATTAAACAGCCTTAGATACATTGCATTTATCAACAACTATCAAATTTTGAATATGTAGCATTGTTCTTTTGTTTGAAGATGCTGTTGATTGCTTTATCCATAGGTATCAGTGTCATTGAGAGTATCAAATGTGTGTATCAATTGAGAATAGGGAAGCAGCATGGTTCAGTGGAAAGAGCCCAGTCTTTGGAGTCAGAGGTCATGGGTTCAAATCCCAGCTCTGCCACTTGTCAGCTGTGTGACTTTGGGGAAGTCACTTCACTTCTCTGTGCCTCAGTTCCCTCATCTGTAAAATGGGGATTAAGACTGTGAGCCCCCCGTGGGACAACCTGATCGCCTTGTAACCTCCCCAGCGCTTAGAACAGTGCTTTGCACATAGTAAGTGCTTAATAAATGCCATTATTATTATTATTATTTTTGAGAGAATCTCTTGCACATTTTGTTTTGTTTTGTTGTCTGTCTCCCCCTTCTAGACTGTGAGCCCGCTGTTGGGTAGGGACCATCTCTATACGTTGCCAACTTGTACTTCCCAAGTGCTTAGTACAGTGCTCTGCACACAGTAAGCGCTCAATAAATACAATGAATGAATGAATTTGCACACTTTTATAATGAGTCTATGAAAATACAGTAGTGTACCTTTATCTGTTGCCCTATTATATGTTGACTATCGTATGGACACCACAATATAAAAGGAAAGTTTGGCAAAAAGTCTAGATTTTTTAGATGTTCCATGAAGAAAGTATTTATTCAGTAATACTACTAATAATAATTATGGCATTTGTTAAACACTTATTATGTGCCAAGCACTGTTCTAAGCAGTACTACTACTAATATAGTGCTTACAATGTGCCAAGCATTGTAGTAAGCACTGGGGGAGATACAAAATAATTAGGTTGGACACATGGGACTCACACTCTAAGTGTGAAGGATTGAATCCCCGATTTCCAGTTGAAGAAACTGAGGCACAGAAAAGTTAAGTGACTTGTGGCAGGTCACACAGCAGACAAGTGGCAGAGCCAGGATTAGAACCCAGGCCCTCCGACTCTCAGATCCATACTGTTTCCACAGCTCCCAGCTCACACTATTTCCTATTTAGGAAAATAGGAATATTTTCCTAAAGAATGAGAGGGCCTGCATATGTGCTTGCTATCTTTGCAGTAGTGATATCTTCTTCTAACTAAAAATAACTCTCCATTTCATTCTGTGTCTATGTGCACACATATATATGAATATAAGTATGTAATAAACATATTTATTCGTGATGGTTTCCACTGAACCATCCGCACTCTCACCCAGACTTCTTGTGCTGAAAAGCACACATTGTGAGACATCTGGTAAGGAGAAAGGGAAAAGTCTGTGATCACAGAACAGAATAGCTCTGAGACCTCAGAGCAGCTGCTTTGAGCATCTCCCCCATCCCCTCTCATGCAATTTTTGTGCTCAGTGGCTTAGTTAACAATTGTGGCTCAATAAGGTTCAGGAAGGGGTTTCCCACTTCCTCGTGAAAACCCAGAGAAGACCAAAAACATGAAACCAAAACAACAGTGACATCAGAAATTTTCAGCTAATATCGCACATTTGGAGCTGGAAATGAGAGAAGCATCAGTGAAGGACACATGCAGACGTAGAGATTATTTCCAGGCAGTGTGGCTAGTCGCTTCTCCTTCTGGAGACTTTCGGAAGGCTAGATCCTACAAATGATCACAACTCACACTTTTTTTTATGGTACTTGTTAAGCTCTTACTATGTGCCAGGCAGGCACTGTCCTAAGATCTGGAGTAGCTGAAAGTAATAGGGTTGGATATAGTCCTTGCTCCAGTTGGGGTTCACAGTCTTAATCCCCATTTTACAGATGAGGTAAATGAGGCACAGAGAAGTTCATTGCCTTGCCTAAGGTCCCAGAGCAGACAGGTGAATGAGCCAGGACTAAAACCCGGTTCTTCTGACTCTCAGGCTCGAGCTCAATCCATCAGGCCACGTTCCTTCTCAAAACAACTCCCTGAGTCATTTTCTTTATTCATTCATTCATTCATTCATTCATTCATTCATTCATTCAATCGTATATATTGATTGCTTAATGTGTGCAGAGCACTGGACTAAGAGCTTGGGAAGTCCAAGTTGGCAACATATAGAGACGGCCCCTACCCAACAGCGGGCTCACAGTCTAGAAGGGGGAGACAGACAACAAAACAAAACATATTAACAAAATAAAATAAATAGAATAAATATGTACAAATAAAATAGAGTAATAAATATGTACAAACATATATACATATATACAGGTGCTGTGGGGAGGGGAAGGAGGTAAGGCGGGGGGGATGGGGAGGGGGAGAGGACTGTGCAGTCTTGTCAGTACAGTAACATAACCATTCTGGGAGTCAGGAGTTCTGGATTCTAGTCTGGGTTCTCCTGTAGCTGGCTAATGTACATAAAGACTGCCACATAATAACAACAATAATAATAATAATGGCATTTATTAAGCACTTACTATGTGCAAAGCACTGTTCTAAGCACTGGGGAGGTTACAAGTTCCCAAGGGGGGCTCACAGTCTTAATCCCCATTCTACAGATGAGGTAACTGAGGCCCCGAGAAGTTAAGTGACTTGCCCAAAGTCACACAGCTGACAATTGGTGGAGGTGGATTTGAAGCCAGGACCTCTGACTCCAAAGCCTGTGCTCTTTCCACTGAGCCACGTTGCTTCTCTAACTATGCAAAACCCAGTTTCTGGGCCACATCTGCTCCTTCTGGATATTTTCTCCATATGAAACAGAGAAGAGGCAAAATACTAGCAAACCGGCATCTGAACTTTATCAGCATAAAAGAAAGGGCAGCACCCTAATCTGAGTGTCTCTCAGAATAAGAGCCTCCTCAGATATCAAGAATAATGCTCATTTCCTGGAGAAGTAGTGGTGTAGCTTAGCCTATTTCTCAACCCACAGATCCGTCAATCAATAATATTTATTGAGTGCTTAGTATGTGCCAACCACTGTTCTAAGCGCTTGGGAAAGTACAATACATTAGAGTTTGGCAGATATGATCCCTGCCCACAAAGAGATGACAGAATACAGGGGGATTTACAGTCCTCTGCCACTCGTGGCACCTCAATCCCGAGAGACAACGTACAGTTAGCTTTTTGAGTATGGAATGATTTGTAATGAGGGCAAAGAAAATGGAGGTGGAAGAGCGTATTCAGATTATGTCTTTCATAGACTGCGAATTTTTCTTTGTGCCCAGTAGGTGCTTAAATACCATTCTTAACTCTAGTCACTTCCCTTTAATAAGGATGTGAAGAACCTGGAAAGAATCCAGAGGCAATCAACTAAAATGAATAAAGGAATGGAAAGTTGTATTTAAAAAAAAAAACAAATTTCAAATGGATGGAGATTGTGCAAGCATCCTAGAGAAATATAAGGGCAATTTCTGTCTTCAAATGTATTAAGGCCACTTAGAGGTTGGTACTGGTTTGTTGCTTTGCAGGCCTCCAGAAGACTAGTGAGAATGAGTGTTAATTCAGGCTGGAGAAATTTTTAGTTAGAAGAGTCCTTGATTATCAGTCTTTGGAATAACATAATAAGGGAAATAGAGAAATTACAAGGTATCCATCTCTATGGGATCATTTAGTCACCTGTATGGCGACCAAATAAAGCACAGATGATCTGTGATGGTAAAGATTAATCAAAGCTAAAACTTTTCTGAGATTTAGTTCTTTAGATGTCATCTTTTGGATGGTTGTTTCTAACTCTCTAAAATATACAAATTCAGCTTTGTAAATAATTTTGAAAAGTCTCTATTGCCCTATAAATTCATTTGAGCCTCTCCTGTTCATACCACAAGGACACTCCTTGCCCAGCCATGCTTTTTCTAGAGTTTAGCCTATTCTGCTAATTCCAGAAATCCCGTTTAAGCAAAGTACATTTGCCAACAAGCCATATGCCAATGGTTATATAGAAGGCGAAGAGCTAATCATCTACCAAACTGTTTGACATTAAAAACAATGGTCCCAAAGTGTAACTAATTTTCCTTAGCAACATTTTCCCTCAAAATAAATGATAGGCATGAGGACTCCAAAATGCATCCATGCTCATTCAAGTTAAAGTTTGAGTGTTGAGTGTTAAGTACCATTGATTGATTCACTGATTGACTGCACAATCAGTGAGCCCTCAGATTACCACTTTATTTCCTCTGGGATAGTTTTCTTTTTATTACAAATACATACAGACTTGAAACAAAGAACTGAACAACCGAGTACATTAAAAAAGCTGCTGAAAAATGCTATCTTAAACGGGCAGCTAACAGCCAATAAACAAATAAAAAAAACTTTTAACATAGAAACACTAGAAATCCAAGCAATAACTGTATATTTAACTGAAATGGTCCAGATTTAATTTAATGTAATTATATTTGTTAAGCATTTACTATATCAAGCACTGCTCTTAAATGTTGGGGTGGATATAGTGGCCACAGCCCCTTTTCCAAATGGGGCTCGCAGTCTAAGTAGGAGGGAGAAGAGGTATTTAATCCACATTTTTACAGTTGAGGAAATGGAGGCACTGAGAAATTGAATGATTTGTCCAAGGTCACACAGCAAGGAAGTGGCAGAGCTGGGATTAGAACCCACGTCCTCTGAAACCCAGGCCCGTGCTTTTTCTACTAGGCTACTGTATTTCAGAATAACAGGATGGACAGAAAATGTCTTTTAGAGACAAAATAAGTACATTCCTAAACAGTGGTGTAGCAATGGACTGTTGTTAGAAAATTGGCAGTGGACAGATCAGGCTGGAAAGCAACCTTTTTAAGAGCAAATGCTCTCTTGGAGTAGAGGTTTGGGAAAAGTGGGAAGCCAAGAGGCAGATTCCAAAATCATGGCAGCTCCTTTAAGTTAACACATCATGGCATTGAGGGGCAATCCTTGTGTTCAGACTGTAGAATGTAGTGATGTTTAGGTGCAGGTCTTTTAAGCCACACTCACAACCTCAGTGTGATCCTCAGTGTCTTACCCCCTAAACTATATTCTCCCACATCCGAGATTGCCTCTCATGCCTCATGCTGATCTGTCTTGTATCGATCAATTGATGGTATTCGTTGAGCGTTTACTATGTGAGAAGCACTGTGTGAACTGTTGGAAGAGTACAGTGCCACCAGGTTGGTAGATGTCATCTCTGCTCGCCATGTTTGTTGCTGGTGAGATGCCATTTCATAATCGTGTTCGTTTCTCAAATCATTGTACCCTTTGTTTAGCACAATGGGAACTGAAACATTTGCAAATTCTCCACTACTGACTTTCCACTTAAGGAAAATTACAGTAGATTTCCTTACATAATATCCTACTGGAAAAATAAAGATGAATTACAATCACCTTGTGTTGATTCAGTAGTATGATGTATTTTTAGTGCTGTAGTCCATATCAGTCCAATTTTAACCAATGCATCAAATACAATGAGTTGTGGTATGTTATTTTTCATGCTCTACTGAGAGCTCACCTCCTCCAGGAGGCCTTTCCAGACTGAGCCCCCTCCTTCCTCTCCCCCTCCTCCACTCCTCATCTCCCCACCTTACCTCCTTCCCCTCCCCACAGCACCTGTATATATGTATATATGTTTGTACGTATTTATTACTCTATTTATTTTATTTGTACATATTTATTCTATATATTTTAGTTTGTTAATATGTTTTGTTTTGTTGTCTGTCTCCCCCTTCTAGACTGTGAGCCCACTGTTGGGTAGGGGCTGTCTCTATATGTTGCCAACTTGTTCTTCCCAAGCGCTTAGTACAGTGCTCTGCGCAGTAAGCACTCAATAAATATGATTGAATGCATACTCTAGTCTTTGTTGTGTTTTTTCAAAGTTGTGTTCCGATACTTTTTCCATCAAATGTTTTGTTCTGTGTGCCTTGTTCAACTTGATGTTACACAGGACTTGTTTCCATAGTTCCATTGCTTTTGGGCAGTGACTGTATCTTGACACTCAGTGTTACCAAAAAGTGTGTCTTAATTATGGGTTTGGATTAGAGTGTATTTAGGAAATCAGAGAATATTCCTCTCACAATATGAGCCTATCTGCACTTGGCTTATTGAGTTATCAAAAACTACATTCATTCATTCATTCATTCAATCATATTTATTCAGCGCTTGCTGTGTGCAGAGCACTGTACTAAGCGCTTGGGAAGTACAAATTGACAACATATAGAGATACCCAACGGTGGGCTCACAGCCTAGAATGGGGAGATAGAGAACAAAACAAAACAGATTAACAAAATAAAATAAATGGAATAAATATGTACAAATAAAATAAATAGAGTAATAAATACATACAGACATATATACATATTGGAATGGACCGGAAGGAAAGTCTTATTTTAATTAAATGTGTCAAGCACCATGTGTCAAGCACTGTTCCAAGAGCTGGGATAGATACAAGTTAAACAGGCTGGATACAGTCCCTGTCCCTCATAGGGCTCACACAATAGGAAGGAGAACAGGTATTGAATCCCCAATTTATGGTTGAGGAAACAGGCACAGAGAAGTTAAGTGACTTACCCAAGGTCACACAGCAGGCAAGTGGGATCTCAGGCCCACGCTATATCCATTAGAGAAGCAGCGTGCTCAGGGGAAAGAGCACAGGCTTGGGAGTCAGGGGTCATGGGTTCTAATCCCAGCTCCACCAATTATCGGCTGTGTGACTTTGGGCAAGTCACTTAACTTCTCTGTGCCTCAGTTACTTCACCTGTAAAATGGGTATTAAGATTGTGAGCCCCAGGTGCGACAACCTGATCACCTTGTATTCCCCAGTGCTTTGCACATAGTAAGCACTTAACAAATACAGTCATCATTAATGTTGTTGTTATTATTATTATTATTATTATTATTATTAGACCATGTTGCTTCCCATTACGTTTGTTAAGTGTTGATCTGAATCATTATTTATTCTGGATAAGTGTTGTCCAAATGAATGAGGTTTTACTGATTAAGTAAAAAGCCTATAATACAATTCAATACAATACATAATACATTGAAGGTACGTTGTTAATTTACCTTTACAGTAGTCTCTTCTAAGCTTATTTTAATATTGCTTTCCACTTTCATGTCTGCCAAATGCTTGCAGTTTAATCTTATATTGACAAGAGAACATAACATCCTGTTTCTTAGGAATGGTGGCTTGGTATGACAGTTCCATTCTCAATGATAAATTGAAAATTACAGTCCTAATAATAAGGACGATTAATGTCCTGACAGCTTGCTGCATGTACTGAATTAATACCCTGCACTGGGAAAGAAATGACAAATCTATTTCAGGGAAATGCCTGCAAACATTGGAAATGTGGAACAAAACAGGCTGGCCTCCACATGTCTCATCTAAAGAAGAAAAGGCCTCAGTGTGAAGGGAATATGAAACATATATGTTGCTCCTTTTATGTCCTACATAGACCTGTAACCATCTGTGGGGTGGACTGTATTATTGTGTGATCCCTAAGATACTGTCTCCTCTCAGGATTGTACCTGGTTAATTTCCAGAACTCTACCAGTCTCGGCTACAGGAAGGAGAGTCTCGGAGAGATGTAGCCATTCCATTCCTAGATTGGGAAGTGGCTTGTGTGTGGAAGTCAATCTGCTAGAGAAGCAGCATGGCTCAGTGGAAAGAGCCCGGGCTTTGGAGTCAGAGGTCATGGGTTCAAATCCCGGCTCCGCCAACTGTCAGCTGTGTGACTTTGGGCAAGTCACTTAACTTCTCTGGGCCTCAGTCGCCTCATCTGTAAAATGGGGTTAAAACTATAAGCCCCACATGGGACAACCTGATCACCTTGTAACCTCCCCAGCGCTTAGAACAGTGCTTTGCACATCGTAAGCACTTAACAACTACTAAAAAAAAAAAAAGTCTAAGCTCACCTGTGCTGGGCAGCAGTGGTGTGGGAGAGGGACGAGGGCAGAGCCTCAAGCTTTCTGCACATATGGTAGACCAGTTCTGTATTTTTACCAGGAAAACTCTATGGATACGCTACCGGAACAATTGCAGATGGAGGTGGGGCATTCTGAAAGAGATGTGTCCATGGAGTTGCTATAGGTTGGAGGTGAATTAACACCATAAGACAGTACTATACTATACTAAGATTCAGTAGGTAATAATGATTATGGTATTTGTGAAGCATTGACTATATACTAAGCAACTATTCTAAGTGCTCATATAGGAGACCTGACAGAGTTGCGGACTGGCTCAACTACGTCAGATTCGATCCAGGAAACATGTCTACCAATGTGTCTCCCTCTATAATGTACACTTGTTGTGCACAGGAACATGTCTACGAACTCTTACATTGTTACATCGTACTCTCTCAAGTGATTAGTACAGTGCTCCGCACAGAGTAAGTGCTCAATAAATACAATTGATTTTTTTAAAGGCATTTGTTAAGCACTTACTACGTGCAAAGCACTGTTCTTGAATTGATACCAATTCTGTGGTATTCTCCCAGTTGCTTTGTACAGTGGTCTGCCTATAGTAAGCTCTCAAAAAACACCATTGCTTGATTTATTACATCGGCCTTGGCACCCCATTTGGTCTTCCTTCACTCAGTTGAAGGGTTTAATTTACATCACGGCCATGAGACACCTTTCCTGACTGGGTGCCCTCTACACAAGCCACATTTTTTATTGATCCTTGCTGAGAGGATCTGAAACTTCATTAAAACATATTAGAGAATGTTTTTGAAAAATCAGAGCTTGTATCTAGAAGGCGTTTGGAGCTGGGGCCTTTTCTGTGGTCAGGATTTGAAACTTTCTTAAAACTGTATTAGAAAAGGACAGAAGGTGTATCCTTTCCCATCATCAGCTCCATTGTCTCTACTGCAGGAAGATTTTGAATCCAGTGCCATTGTGTCTCAGCAGAAGATTTGTTAAAATCTCCCTGTTCTCAGGTACTAATGAGATCACGGTAGGACGCAGAGGCTGAAAGATGGAGAGAATGTTTCCAAAAAATCAAAAACCTTCCACCTTCTTCATCACAGAAAGACCTGACTCTCTTTTCCCGGCTCCTCTTCCTCCTGTTTGCCAGATCTGGCAACCTGGTTATTCAGTATGAGAAACTGATGATGATGAGGTTGCCCTGAAGACATTTGAGAATGCTGCCTGATATATAATAGTTAAGGAGTTCTCCTGAATTGCATGCCTTAGCTAAAAATGTGCTGCTGTGTTTGGAACACTCAAGAAGATCTAAGTAAGTCCAATTGGACACAATCTCGGTCCAACATGGGGCTTATAGTCTAAATAGGAGGAAGAACAAGTATTGAATTCTTCTTTTGCAGATGAGGGAACTGAGGCACAGGGAAGTTAAATGACTTGCCCAAGGTCATACAGCAGATAAGTGGCAGAACTGGAATTCGACTTCTGACTCCCAAGTCACCTCCTATCCTCTTTTAGATAAAAGAGTCCTTAATTAGGCCTGTTATTTTCTCTTCCTTCTCCAAAGAGGTATTCCTCTATGAATTAAGGAAGAATTAAGGTTTTCCTGTGTGAATTCCTGGTAGAATGTAAACAATTAATGCCCGCTGTATTTTCTCCCACCAGAATTGTTGGCCGACCTGAAGAAAAACTGTTGGTTTGATTGCTGAGTGCCTAGTAAGAACTTCATTCAGCTCCAGTTTTATTATCTGATCTCAGATTTCCATGCTTTGCTTTGATCAGCTAGGAGAGTGGGTCTGCTGAGCTGCAGCTGGTCATTGCATCTGACTTATGTTTGTGGTAGCAGCAACACTAAGCATCTTTAAAGAAAGGAAGAAATTCTGTGGGCCAAAAAAAGAACCACCATGCAGAAAAAGGATATATGAGTTACTTAATCGAATGGTGGTTGATATGGTTGAAATGCTTTTCATTATACAGCTATATATTCTTAATGCATTTTCCCTTTCATCTATTTTAGCTTTAAACCCAGCTAAAGACCCATGCTTAAAGATGAAATGTAGTCGCCATAAAGTGTGTGTTCCTCAAGACCATCGGACTGCAGTTTGCATTAGTCACCGGAGACTAACACACAGGTAAAACTTTGAAGTTAAATACCATTCAACTTTAGTAAGTGCAGATTTCTTAATTTTTGACTTTTGTTGGAAACCTATTATGCCATATTCTGTTGAAAAGTCTCAGGAGTCTGCCTTTCACATTGCTGATTCACAACTGAATCAACCATGGTGAGTCTCCTCAGGCTCCATAGACCTCCACTAAGGGGATTTTCAGTCTAGAATATGATGGAGACAGATATGGGGTGAGATTGGATTTAAGATGGAGGAGCTACCTATTGATACATGTTTTAATATTTTAATAGCTGGTTTAAAAGAACAAGAAGGAAATACCAAATGATTTATGTTGAAAATGGTGGTTCGTCTTTTGGTATCTGCTTTCAGTGCCCAAAGTATGGTCTTCTGGAAGATCCCTACCTGGGTTCTGGTTGGTCTGATCTACTTTGCTTTTGAGCTACGTTGAGCTGGGCCACAAAATATTGTGCTAATTTTGGGCTAGATTCAGTCTGGGATGGTTTGATTGGGTCCTAAGTTCCCTCTTCCCCCTCACAGTTCTATTATACTGTCCTGGGCATTTTTATATCCAAGGCTTATGGGAACAGCATGTCCTAGTGAGAAGAGAACAGGCCCGGGAGTCAGAAGACCTGAGTTCTAATCCCAGCCTGCCAATTGCTAGCTGTGTGACCTTTGGGAAGTCATTTAACTTCTTTGTGCCTTAGTTTCCTCAGCAGTAAAATGGGGATTCAATACCTGTTTTCCCTCCCATTTAAAACTGTGAGCCCCATGCGGGATAGGAACTGTGTCCTTCCTAACTGACATGTAGCTACCCCAGTGCTGAAAACAGTGTTTGACACTTAGTAAGTGCTTAAATAGCACTATAAAAAAAGACCACCCCTTCCCCTTGCAGTCACCACAGTTACCATCCAACATTTTTTCTACTCACGGCAGTGACCTCTTGCCATTCCTTCTCAGCACTGCCACCAGAGCTTAAAAATGAGCAATGAGATGAGAACTAGGAGAAAGAAAATGGAGGGAGAAAGACTGAGGCGTTCTGTTCCAACAAATTGGGAGGGCCCGCTGGACTCTAGACTGGAAGGATATCAGCGTGGAGATACTTCCCAGGGTGACCATTGCAATTGGAAGTACATATCCGAGCTCCTTCCTGCTTATCTCTCTCGGTGGGATGCAGGCAGGAGGAGAAAAAGGCTTTTGAAACCTCAGTCTGAGTTCTGCTGTACCTGATCTGTGCCGTAGCCTCAGGCTTTACAGCATCCACAACTTCTTTAGAAGAGCCAGGAGGAGCTCTACCTCACTGAATGCCCAATGGCATCGTCTCTCTCGTACATAAATTCACTAATGGCCCACAGCTGGGCAGAGGTGGGTGCCATAGCTGGATGCTTTAAGCCAGGTTAATTGGGAAAAAAATATGTCTTTGCCAATCCCTCCACATGGCTGTGACTTCCACCTCCCAAGGGAAATCTGACTCTACATATTTGTATGAAGAAAGCACCTCATTTCCTTGTAGACATAAATGGGTCTTAAGGCAGAGCAAGAATCATAGGTCACACTAACATTTAGTATGTTTCTTAAACAGTAAAGTTGTGCTTTGAATTCTATGCCCTATTCCAAATGGATACACTAAATAAATGTCAGGTCATTTTCAGACTATAAAGTTTTTCTCCAGAACATAAAGGATAATGCAAAGTAGTTTTATTTTTTTTAACGGCTGAGTACTCATAATACTAGTTTATTATTCTTTGATGCAAAAAAATACACCCATCAGAACAAACAAGAATTATAGAAGGTGTTTAAGCAGAAGCATTGAGAAATTAAATGATATACCCATGGTCACCCAGCATGGGAGAAACCAGAGACAGAGGGAGTAGTCTCACAGTGTGGGCAATTGCTTAAAAATGATGGTATTTTTAAGTGCTTACTGCATGCAAAGTAATGTGGTCAACTCTTCAGTAGATATAAAATAAATCAGCACAATCTAAGAGGGAGAGAAAACAGAAGTTTTAGCTCCATTTTAAAGATGTAAAAATTGAGGCTTGGCCAAATGAAGTGACTTACCCATATTTACACAACAGACGAGCAGCAGACTGGGATTAGAAACCAGGTCTCTTGAATCTCAGGCCTTTCCACATCATGCCCTGTTATCTTCCACCATCTTCAGCACTTTAGCTGTGGAGACTTACCCCCAAGGATCTATAGTTAGCTTTCTGTCCAGGGCTCCATCAGTGAAACCATTATAGTATCTTATTAACATTGAATCAATAACATCATCTTTTTTAAGTAATGATAATGGTATTTGTTGAGTGCTTACTATGTGCTGAGCACTGTTGTAAGTGCTGAGTTTAGGTGATGGCCAGGTCCTGGTATTAAAAAAAATTGCTAGGTAGAAGGAGAATAATATAATAATAATAATAATAATAATGGCATTTTGTTAAGTGCTTACTAGGTGCTATCCACTGTACTAAGCAAAGGGGTGGATAAAACACACTGGGTTGCACACAGTCCCTGTCCCATGTGGCGCTCACAATCTCAATCCTCATTTTGCAGATTCATTCATTCATTCAATCGTATTTATTGAGTGCTTACTGTGTGCAGAGCACTGTACTAAGCGCTTGGGAAGTCCAAGTCGGCAACATATAGAGACAGTCCCTACCCAACAACGGGCTCACAGTCTAGAGGGGGGAGACAGACAACAAAACAAAACATGTGGACAGGTGTCGAGTCATCAGAATAAATAGAAGTAAAGCTAGATGCACATCATTAACAAAATAAATAGAATAGTAAATATGTCCAGGTAAAATTGGGTAGGGACCGTTTCTATATGTTCGTTCATTCATTCATTCATTCATTCAATCATATTTATTGAGCGCTGACTGTGTGCAGAGTACAAGTTGGCAACATATAGAGACGGTCCCTGCAGATGAGAGAATTGAAGCCCAGAGAACTGAAGTGACTCACCCAAGGTCACACTGCAGGCAAGTGGCTGAGCTGGGATTAGAACTCATTGCCTTCTGAATGCCAGGCCGATGCTCTATTCACTCTGCCATGCTGCTTACTGAATATAATTTTCTCAGATAATGTAAAGTATAAAACACTTGGATGTTACCGGTTTTGGAATATTACCTCTTTCCGAAGAAGAAGGATTTTGAGATTCATATTGAAGTCTTTGAGATCACTTCTCCTGTGTGCATGTCTGATGTTTTATGTTGCTTTCCTGCCTGTGCAGCTGCAGATAATTAACACTATTTCTAGCTCTATGTTGTTGACACCAATCGATGTTGCTGTTATTAAAAGAAAGAGGTTTGGGCATAATAAGGCATGTTAAGGTTGACAAAGTTGTTGTTAAACAAAACTAGCCATGTTAATTTCAGCTTCATTTACAGCACAGGAGGAAAAAAATCAATGCCATATAGAAAAAGAAAAAAAAATGAAGGAAAAGTTTTCAGTTTACTAAGAAGCCATGAAAATAAGAAATAATGGGCCAAATTGTTCAGATGACTTATCCACAATCTATTTAGGATATGAAGGGTTAGTGTTCTAGGAAATTTCCATCGCTGATTCACTTTTATTTAGCACCTGAAGTTTTGGATTTTAGAAGCAAAACCTACATGGAGATCAAAGGGACCTTGTTATTTTTAGGATTAACAAAAACCTATGTGGAATGAATACATGCCTGGGAATCAGGAGACCTGGTTTTAACCCTGGCTCTGTCACTTGCCTGCTTTGTTACCTTGCACAAATCGCTTTTCTCTGTTCATCAGTTCCCTCATCTGTAAAATGGGGATCAAAAACCTGTTCTTCCTCCTGCTTAGATCGTGAGCCGCATGTGTGATTCATTGAATCGTATTTATTGAGCATTCACTGTGTGCAAAGCACTGTACTTGAATGCTTAGGGATGGAAAGTTTGTCCAACATGATTGTATTGATTCAGCCCCAGTGTTTAGTACTATGTGGCTCAGTGGAAAGAGCCCGGGCTTCGGAGTCAGAGGTCATCGGTTCAAATCCCGGCTCCTCCGCTTGTCAGCTGTGTGACTTTGGGCAAGTCACTTCACTTCTTTGTGCCTCAGTTTGCTCATTTGTAAAATAAGGATTAAGACTGTAAGCCCCACGTGGGACAACCTGATCACCTTGTAAACTCCCCAGTGCTTAGAACAGTGCCTTGCACATAGTAAGTGCCTAATAAATGCCATTATTATTATTATTATTATTGTAAGCTTTAACAAATATTACTTAATAAAAACATGATCACTCACTGCTATTATTATTATTATAATCATTATTTTATTATCCTGGGAACATGCTCTTCTCCCCACACATGTATGTCTCTCCCATCCCCATTTTCATAATAACTGTGGTATTTGTTAAGCGCTTACTATATGTCAGGCACTGTATTAAGTGCCTGGGGTGGACACATCCAGCTGGGGTTCGACACAGCCCCTGTCCCACATGGGGTTCACAGTCTTAATCCTCATTTTACAGAAGATGCAACTGAGGCACGGAGGGGTAGAGCGACTTGCCCAAGGTCACAGCAGAGAAGTGGTGGAGCCAGGATTAGAACCCAGTTCCTAGTGACTCTCAAGCCCATGCTCCATCCACTAGGCCACACTGCTTCCCCTCTGAAGTCAGACAGACTACCAGCACCAACATCTTGCCGGCAACATTGCTGGTGAGGTAGATCTGTGAAAGGGAAAAGCTTTATCTCCTGTTTCCCTCATTCTACATAGTCATGGGCAGATAGAAAGAGAGGCACGGCCATAGAAGGTATGACTGGATGACATTTGTCTACCCCAAAAACACTCTCTTCCTGGTGTGAACATGGCCCTGATGAAGTTGTGGAGAATTATCCTTTGTTTCTCTTCAGATCTCTAGTTCACTCTCTTCTTCAACCTACCTTCAATCCCCAATTCTCCAGGACATATGTAAGGGGGAAGGATCACATCTCTTCTTTCCATTATCAAAATTGCATATTTCACCTTTATACACTACTCATATTCTATTAAATTCTTGTACTCAACGTTTTTGATTTTCTTTTTCCAAGATGCACTGTGAAAATTTTGTTACAAATATCAGGCACCCTTGCCACCAAGCAACATAATCCGGGATTGGATTGCCGTGAAGCAGATTAGTTGTACTTTGTGCTGTTGCTATAGTAACCCTGCCTACTATGAGAGGAACAACAAGTTTAGGCATTGGTAAATGTGGTCGGACGCGGACACAGTGGGGATGAGATTAGCATCTCCGGGATTGTGACTGAATCAGAATTTCTCTGAGGAATAGTTCTGGAGCATCAGGCATGGTTGCCTGGTCTTGACAGCCCATTCGTGCCTCTTCAGGGGGAAATATGAAATGGCCATTGGAGAATGCAGTGACTTTCGCTGCCCCGCAGCCTTCTGCTTCAACTGCCAACAAACCCATTTATTTAGAAAGCAGTGTGGACTAATGGAATGAGAATGAGCCTGAGAGTCAAAGGACCTATTTGTTTCTATTCCTGGTGTGAGCCCACTGTTGGGTAGGGACTGTCTCTATATGTTGCCAATTTGTACTTCCCAAGTGCTTAGTACAGTGCTCTGCCCACAGTAAGTGCTCAATAAATACGATTGATGATGATGATTTGCCTGCCCTGTGAACTAGGGCAAGTCATTTCATTTCACTGTGCTTCAATTTCCTCATCTTTAAAATGGGAATAAGATACCTGATCTCCCTTCCCCTAAGACTGTGAACCCCATATTCTCTCCATCCCCCCCATCTTGCCTCCTTCCCTTCCCCACAGCACCTGTATATATGTATATATGTTTGTACATATTTATTACTCTATTTATTTATTTATCTTACTCATACATATCTATTCTATTTATTTTATTTTGTCAGTATGTTTGGTTTTGTTCTCTGTCTCCCCCTTCTAGACTGTGAGCCCGCTGTTGGGTAGGGACTGTCTCTATGTGTTGCCGACTTGTTCTTCCCAAGTGCTTAGTACAGTGCTCTGCACACAGTAAGTGCTCAATAAATATGATTGATTGATTGATTGATTGATCTACCTCAACACTTAGTAAACTGCATGGCACATTGTAAGTGTGTCAACTCTGTCAGGAACCCCAATTATATGATCCTTTACCTTTCCTCAAGGCACAGGAGGAGAAAGAGGCATGGCCATTCCCAGAGATGATTTTAGATTCATTCATTCATTGAATCAATCATATTTATTGATCAATTACTGTGTGCAGAGCACTGTACTAAGCACTTGGGGGACTACAGTACAACAATAAACAGACACATTCCCTGCCCACAACGAGCAGATGTGACTTGAACTAGGAGTCAGATTACAGGATTTTTAGTCATCACAAGTGACAATGAGGCATTCCACCATATTGTCTCTCTTTAATAATAATAATAATGATAATAATGGCATTTATTAAGCGCTTACTATGTGCAAAGCACTGTTCTATTGCTGTACTGTACTTTTCAAGCACATAGTACATGCTCTGCACCCAGTAAGCACTCAGTAAACATGACTGAATGAATGAATGCCTGAATATATTGCTAAAGCAATTTTACTTTCTCCAGCAAATCCACATTAATCATTTCTGACATTCACAATTTAGATGCATAAACACATCTCACTGTAAGCACTCCTTGAAACCTTTTTCTCTCCATGCCTAAGTTTAGGTAGTTATTGCTCTGCACACAGTAAGCATTCAATAAACAAGATTGAATGAATTTTTAAATCTAAAGTAAAAATACTCCATTTTTTAAGTTAATGCAAATTTTAGGTGGATTGTCTAGGAGCAATCGAGAGCACTGTTTGGGGGGAGTCGGATAGTTTTACTTAACCAATCCAGACTATGTCAGTTTCCTATCGAAAATGAGCCAGAAGGAATGCTATAACTAAGGGATGAACCTGATTTTTTTAAAGTGTGAGAATGTTTCTCAGAGTGTGACAGAAGAGAAGACGACATAGAGTTTGGACAGGGAAAATGGAAAGAGAAAAGTGAAAGTTCTTTCTTATAAGAATAGTATGGGTCATCAGGGTAGTTTTGCTGAACCAAAGAGGCCAGACTAGCAAACTCTAGTATAATAATATAATAACATTTTGAATGGTAATAATAATGATAATGATAATGCTAGTAGTATGTAAGTGCTTACTATATAATATTTTTATGGTATGCCCTTGTGGTATCTGTGGTATTGTGATATTTTTTATTCATTCATTCATTTATTCAATCGTATTTAGTGAGTGCTTACTGTGTGCAGAGCACTGTACTAAGCGCTTGGGAAGTATAAGCTGGCAACATATAGAGACAGTTCCTACCCAACAACGGGCTCACAGTCTAGAAGGGGGAGACAGATGACAAAACAAAACATGCGGAAAGGTGTCACGTCATCAGAATAAATAAAAATAAAGCTAGATGCACATTATTAACAAAATAAATAGAACAGTAAATATGTACGAGTAAAATAAATGGAGTAATAAATCTGTACGAACATATATACAGGTGCTGTGGGGAGGGGAAGGAGGTAGGGCAGGCGATGGGGGGGTGGAGAGAAAAAAGGTACTTTAGTACTTACTATGTGTCAAACTAGGGTTCTCATTCTATGCAGAAGAAAGGTGTTTAATCCCCATTTTACACCTGAGGAAATTTAGGCACAGGAAACTCAATCACTTGTCCAAGGTCACACAGCAGACAAGAGGTAGAGGCAGGATTCAAACCCAGGTCTTCTGACTCTCAAGTCAATGTTCTTTCCACAAGGTCATACTACCATGTCTACCAACTCTGTTCTATTATACTCTCCCAATTGCTTAGTTCAGAGCTCTGCAAACAGGAAGCACTTAATAAATACAAATGATTGATCAGTCAGTCTGTCATTCATATTTACTGAGCACTTACTGTGTGCAGAGCACTGTGCTAAGCTCTTGGGAGTGTACAATATAAGAATCAACAGGCACATTACCTGCCCACATTGGACTCACAGTCTATAGGGGGAGATGGATATTTATATAGAAATGACAGATATGTATATAAGTCCTGTGGGCTGGAATGGGAGATGAGTAAAGGGAGCAAATCAGACAGAAGTGAAGAGGATGGAAGAAGAGGAGCTGGCACTACCTTCCCAAGGCCATTCCCAGCTTGGGAAGCTGATTTTCAGAAAATAGGAACCGATGGTTGGAGGAAGGAGGAATTGCGGGAGGAGCTAGCTAGACCTTTCCACCTCCTATAGGAAGGTAGTGTAACCTTTCATTCATTCATTCATTCAATCATATTTATTGAGTGCTTACTGTGTGCAGAACACTGTACTGAGCGCTTGGGAAGTACAAATTGGCAACATATAGAGACGGTCCCTACCCAACAACGGGCTCACAGTCTAGACCTAGTGGAAAGACCAGAGCACTGGGACTCAGGAGACCTGATTCCTGGCATGGTCCACTTCTTTCCTGTTGTGCAACCTTGGACAAGTCATTTTCTCTGAGCCTCAGTTTCTTCATCTCTGAAATGGGAATCAATAAAATTCCTCTCCTTCTTCCCTCTTAGATGGAATAGAGTTTGTGTCCGATCGAATTATCCCGTATCTACTCCAGTGCTTTAGACTGTGAGCCCGTTGTTAGGTAGGGATTGTCTCTATCTGTTGCCAAACTGTACTTTCCAAGCACTTAGTACAGTGCTCTGCACACAGCGAGCGATCAATAAATATGACTGACTGAATGAATGAATAGACTTGGCATAGCATAGAGGAGTCACAGCAATTTGGCATTTGGGGTGTGGTGCCGTTTTTCTTGTATGGCAGTGAGTTTGGAAATAGGGGCATGGTTTTCTGCATATATTTTTCAGTAAAGCTAAAATTGATTTTCAGGGATTTTCAGAGATTCTGTGGGTAAAACCCTTGAGAGACAACTTTACAGAAAACCATGGACAGCTATAACTCCGTTTCCACTCCTCCCCGCTCCTGCCTGACTTCTGCTATCCGGATATGATGGAGTGGAGGTTGAAGCTCCCCAGATATCAAAATGTCAGGGATTTTGCCTAGACTAGGCCTTGAAACGTGGTCTGCCAGGCCACGAAGACACTCTGGTGGGCCCCAAGGAATGCAATTCAATGAATGGATTAGGCAGGTGGAAATAATTATTGTACTGCTAAATTGCACCTAATGGTGAAAAATGTCTTTTCCCAGAAAGAACCAAACTGAGTGTTTGCATTGCATTTGGAATATGAGGGAAAAGTGCTATATACTTTTCAGAAGTGTGATGATTATTACATCTGCTTTCAGTAACCTCTCCGTCAAATGGATATTTCTAAGTTTTCTTTCCCCCAGGAGCTCAATTATATTTCTCAGCATTTTGCCGAATTTAATATTATCAGTCATAATAGTGCATTGTGCATTGATCAGTTCTCCCTCTGAATTCATTTTATTTTAATCTGGGTCTTTTAAATATTAAACTAAAGCTATGGGTACCTAGTTCTTATTAAAGACTCTAGAAATATCGGGTACCTCACAGCTGATGCTTCTGAAAGTGAAGTCTTGGCGGGAAGTCAAAAGTATTTCTGGTTAATGGAAGTTAAGGATTGCTCTGCATAAATTTTTAAACCCCATGGAAAGGCTCTCTTCTCTCTTATTTACTAATAATGTGAAAGAAAAATACTAAGGCCAGCGGGAGAGTCAAAGAGTAATTTGTCTTATGCTGCCGAGTTATCGCCAACCCGTAGCGATGCCACGGAGACGTCTCTCCCAGAACGCCCCACCTCCATCTGTAATCGTTCTGGCAGTGGATCCACAGATTTTTCTTGGTTACAAATACAGAAGTGGTTTACCATTGCCACCTTCCATGCAGTTGACTCAAATTTTAGCTCTTGACTCTCTTCCATGCTGCTGCTGCCCAGTATAGGTGAGTTTTGACTTGCAGCAGATTGCCTTCCACTCTCTAGCCACTGCTGTAGCTAGGAATGAAATGGGTGCATTCTGCTAAATTCTCTCTCCTGTAGCCGAGACTGCGATCCTGAGGGGGCAAAATGTCGCATGCTCCCTCAAATCACCATTGTTTCCTGTAAGCTACTTTTATAATGCCATCAGTAAAAAAGTGTTTCCCTATATTCATTCATTCAATCGTATTTATTGAGCGCTTACTGTATGCAGAGCACTGTACTAAGAGCTTGGGAAATACAAGTTGCCAACGTATAGAGTTGGTCCCTACCCAACGGCGAGCTCACAGTCTAGAAGGGGGAGACAGACAACAGAACAAAACGTGGACAGGTGTCAAGTCATCAGAATAAAAGTAGATGCACATCATTCACAAAATAAATAGAATAGTAAATATGGACAAGTAAAATAAAATAAAAACACTGGGAAAACCCAAAGGCTAGATAAAGGCCATCCATGAATTTCCAGCAGTAAGTGTAAAATCAGTCAATCATACAAAAGCTTTTCGTGGTATTTGTTCAGCACTTACTACGTGCCAGGCATTGTCTGAGGCACTGGGGCCGATAACTGACGGAGAAATAAGTTATTGAAGAAACTGTGTGTATGTGGAGACTAGAAGGGGGCCCAGAACTGAGTCTGTGTGACTCCCACAGTGAGATCAAGGTGGATTTTAGACTGTGAGCTCACTGTTGGGTAGGGACTGTCTCTATATGTTGCCAATTTGTATTTCCCAAGCGCTTAGGACAGTGCTCTGCACATAGTAAGCGCTCAATAAATATGATTGATGATGATGATTCAGGTGGTGAGAAGCAGTGTGGCTCAGTGGAAAGAGCTCAGGCTTGGGAGTCAGAGGACATGGGCTCTAATCCCGGCTCGTCCACTTGTCTGCTGTGTGACCTTGGGCAAGTCACTTAACTGCTCTGTACCTGTTACCTCATCAGGAAAATGGGGATTAAGACTGTGAGCCCCATGGGGGACAATGTCATTACCTTGTTTTCACCTGAGTGCTTTCAACAGTGCTTGGCGCAGAGTAAGCACTTAAAAATACCATAATTATTATTAATATGGAGTGGTGTCAGCAGCATGGCTCAGTGGAAAGAGCCAGAGGTCGTGGGTTCAAATCCCGGCTCTGCAAATTGTCAGCTGTGTGACTTTGGGCAAGTCTCTAGGCCTCAGTTCCCTCATCTGTAAAATGGGGATTAAGACTGTGAGCCCCACGTGGGATAACCTGATAACCCAGCACTTAGAACAGTGCTTTGCACTTAGTAAGTGCTTAACAAATACCATCATTATTATTATTATTATTATTTGGGAAGGAGGTTATTAGTGACCTTAAAGAGCACTGTTCCCCTGGCGTGGAGGGAGCTGAAGCCAGATTGCAAGGAATAGGAGGAGAGGCAGTGGAGGCATCATGTGTTGACAACTTGCTCAAGAAGTAGGAGCAGAATAATAATAATAATTACAATAATTATGGTACTTGTTAAGAAGCACTTTCTAAGTGCCAAGCACTATTCTAAGTGATGGGGTAGATACAAGTTAATCAGGTTGGACACAGTCCCTGTCCCTTGTGAGGCTCAAACGCTTAATTCCCATTTTACAGATGAGGTAACTGCAGCCCGGAGAAGTGAAGTGACTTGTCCAAGGTTACACAGCAGATTTGTGGCAGAGCTGGGATTAGAACCCGTGTCCTCTGACTCCCAAGCCTGTGCTCTTTCCACTAAGCCACGCTGAGGAAGATAGGGTGATAACTGCTGGGTGTCCCTAAGTGAAGCAGCGTGGCTCAGTGGAAAGAGCCCGGGCTTTGGAGTCAGAGGTCAAGGGTTCGAATCCCGGCCCCACTAGTTAGCTGTGTGACTTTGGGCAAGTCACTTAACCTCTCTGGGCCTCAGTCACTTCATCTGTAAAATGGGGATTAAGACTGTGAGCCCCCCGTGGGACAACCTGATCACCTTGTAACCTCCCCAGCACTTAGAACAGTGCTTTGCACATAGTAAGCGCTTAATAAACGCCATCATTATTATTAAGTGATCCCAAGTGAAGTTTTTTTTTGATGATAGGGGAGTAATAGGCAGTGGAGAAGGAACCCTTGGAAAGTGAGAAGTTGAGGGCGGTGGGAGGGAAGGAGGGAAGAAAAACTGGAGGGAGCAATAGCTTTGAGGTTAGAAGGGATGGGTTCAGAAGCATCCCATTTTGCTTCTGAATTGTGCTATTTGTTGTTTACTATGTGCCAGGCACTGTAAGCAGTTTCCAATGCAGTTGGGAGAAAATTTTCCAGTCTGTGGATGAAAGCAGTGAAAATACATGGAATTTTGGGGAGCTCTCTAGGGAGATATCCATTCAATTGAGTGGAAGACTGTGGAATTTTTTTTTTACTTCCACACATGGAAAATAAATCTGTATATATACTTCCAAAGGTTATTCATGTTAGACCTGCAAATCTATCAATGATTGATATTTATTGAGCACTTATTGTGTTCAGAGCACTTGGCAATGCATTAAGTCCTACATATTCCTAAAATAAAGAGATTGAACAGATATTTATAAGTTAATACTAAAGATAGGAAGGAAGAAAGGGAAAATAACCCATGGCATTTTTAGTGTTTTTGCTCCTTGGAAAAATTGACACTTGATTTCTTCTCCTGTGATTCAGCAGCAGAAGGAAGCGTACAAATTAGATTTGAATCACTCTGCAGAATGCTTGTCATTATGAAGCCCTTTCCAAAGTCTGATAACTGGTGTCTGAAAGGGATATGGAAAATGTCAAATGACGAGTTTGCCGATGATAGCTTTAGAATCACATTTCCAAAATGTCCAGCTTGAAGTAGGTGATGAGACTACTGCTTTAGAATAATCATCCAGTTCTAGTATCTGCTGAAATATTTTTAGTCTTTTTCATCCAACTGAGCAAACCTAGTTGATTTCAGTGGAGACTGGTAAGAGGTGTAGCCTTATTCTCTTAAACAATTTTGAAAATGCTTTAGATGAAAACAGATGGAGGCAACAGCAAGAGGAGTACAGTCTTAATCCCTATTTTAGAGGTGAGATACCTGAGATACAGATAAGTCAAGTAAATTACCCAAGGTCACACAGCAGAAAAGTGGTGGAACTGGGATTAGAGCCCGGGTCCTTTGAGTCTTAGGTCAGTGCCCTTTCTACTTGGGTACGTTGCTTCCCTCTGTGTTGTCTGTGTGACCTTGGGTGGACCACATCACTTCTCCGTGCCTCAGTTTCCTCACCCATAAAATGGAATTAAATTCTACTCCCTCCTTCTTAGACTGTGAGTCTGTTCAACCGGACTGTCTTGTACCTACACCAGTGCCTAGTACAGTGCGTGACAAATGGAAAGCACTTAACAAATTCCATTAGAATAATAATAATGTCAAAAGCTAATGTGGCATCTGAGCAGCAAGAGGAGGTCCTATAAATCAATCAGTATGTCACTGTGAACTGTTATGACTTGATTTGGATGTGGGAATTCTCCTGAGCAAATGTACACTGCTTGGTGTAAATTAGTGGGGGATTTTTCCCTCTAGACCCTACCTGCTGGAAGAAATCTGAATTTGAAGCCCTTGGGTCCATTCCGGCTGGCCCTCATTATTTTATCATCATCAATCGCATTTATTGAGTGCTTACTGTGTGCAGAGCACTGTACTAAGCGCATAGTCCAACCTTGTTTACCCACGGCCTTGGCAGACAGAGGTGATTGTTCTACAGATCACTTCGACAATTCTCTACTGAATCAGCATTTATATATTTTTGAAGGAACATTTGATGGTGAACTAAGTCAGTAACAATCAATATATTTTTCTCCAGAACTATAGCCTTCATCATTGTGTGTTTTGTAAATGTCATTGGAGACTATAAGCAAAAATGCCTCAATACATTTGAAATCCCATCAGACTGAAATCAGGAAATTCTGCTAGTCTGAAATCCTGTTGCATAGGCATTTGTCATTTTGCCAAGAGAGAACAGAAATAGCGTTATACAGATTCATATCTATTTTACATCCTTCTTCTTAGAAGGGGAATACCCAGAAAACTTTCCAAACTAATGGAATATTTCCAGAAAGGAATGATGAGAGTATGATTAGTTACTTGCAGCAGTCATTTAAGGAGTTTGGGATTTAAATGGCCTGTTCTAGAACTTTCATTCCATCTTATCTGATTCAGAAATTCCCAGATTTTCCACAGATCATTTTCCGTAATTGAAAGCCTGAGGAAATTGCCAGCTGCAAATAATATTAAAGCAAAAGAGATACTAGCAAAACAAGGAAATTAATTCCAAACAACTTTCAATGTTGTTTTTATTCCTAGAAGTGCAAAAAAACCAACAAATTGATTTATAATTTTATATTTTCTTTTATGCATATTTTTCATGCAGTTATGTGATTATTATATAGATTTTTCATTATAACTAATGATTAATAGATGATAAAAGTGAATATTCCTCCATTATTTTAACCATTCCCATAGTCACGTTTAAAACTGGGATCCACAGGATTTATAAGGACAAGATACAGCAATTCCTTAGAAACTTCAGACTATTGAAAATATTCATATGAAACACGAGTCCCAAAGGGAGCATTTTTATGACAAACCATAATATCCTTGCGGGCAGAGCATGTGCTGTATTATGCATCATGATCTCCCAAGTGCTTAGTACTGTGTTCTGTTGTGAGTGCTCAGTAAATACCAATAACTGATTAATGGATTGAAAACTGACTAGATGTATTGAAAAAGTTCAAATTTTGTCCTTATTAGATGGTGATAATGATGATATATGTTGGTGCTGCTGCTTCTGATGATATATAGTGGTGATAAGTGCTTTGTACAGTGCTCTGCACACAGTAAGCACTTAATAAATATGATTGAATGAATAAATGTTGACTATGATGGAGTCTTTCATTAAGAATCCACTCTCTTAAAGCCACCGATCATGTTTCTGCTGGGGCATAAAGTGTGACGATCAACTGGATGGGCCTGGTTACTTAAGGCATCTCATTCAAAGGTTGTAATTATCATTTGATCAGGTCCACAAGTGAAAATTATATCGTTAATTTTGTGCCCAAATAATTTCTATGGTTCATTCCCTCATCCAATTGTATTCACTGAGTGCTTACTGTGTGCTAAGCATTGTACTAAGCACTTGGGATGGGAAAACATGAAAAAATGATCTGGCTTTTCAAAAATTTTGGAAGTTTTTATTGTTTTTACTTCTAAATTATCAGAGCATTAAGCGTTAAACTAATTTTTAGGGAATGTTATCAATTATGCAGGTAATGTACTTATGTAAAATGACAATTTTTTCCTAAAACTTAGAAGGTAGTTCAGCTCTCAATGGGCAAACTGGATAAAGAAAAAGAGCTAAATGTCTCTGAAGCTCAATTGAGCAGTGGTCTTAAACCAGACATATATGAATTTGGTAGAAACACATTAAAATGCATCCAAAATTGTTGTGTTACTTTGCTCACGGTTGATTTTTAAGAAATGTGTATTTTACTTTTGAATCACTACTCACCTTCAGTAACAAAACTGTCAGTGTTAGGACAGAGACTGTGATATGAATGTATTTTACCTATCGCAGGGCTTAGTACAGCGCTTGGTACCTAATAAGTGTTTAACAAATATCTAGTACTATTTTTATGGGTGGACTAATAGGGATCTTTAGCCAAGTCCTCTCAAACTGATTTTAATGTTCATGTATTAAAAGCAATGATAAGAAAGCTGAATACAGATTACCATCAGCATTTAAGTCTCCATTCCACTAATATTTACTTAGCAGTAATCTAATGAATTTGAGTAGTGCTAAATTTCAGAGTGGACATGTAATATATCTAACCTAACTAGGACCACTTATCTTGTGAAAAAACAGCTGGCACACCTAATTCCAATTTACTAATAAGGCTCTATCTCTGTCTCCTAGTTTCAGCCCTATGCTGGGCCAGATTGTCTTAAAAGTAAAGGAACCCGATAGAGAAAGAGAGAAATGGGAAATAACTGATTTAAGATTTCCAACCTCTCAGCCACCTCCTGGTCCCTGAGAGAGAACACATTTTTTTTTTTCTGCCCCTGCATACTTGGTTCTAGTTTCTTGGAATAGTGGAGTGTGTTCACTTGGCAGATTTCCTCCTTTGGACTTTAAAAAACAACTCTAATAATAATAATAATTATCATTATTATTATAATTAGAACCCAGGTCTCCTGGGTTGCACTCTTTCTCCTATACCACACTGCTTCTCTGGATTTATTCCCACTGTATTTGTTATCCACCATGACACACACAGATTCATACATATGATTACCTTATGCTTCTCAAACATTTCTGTTTCATATTTTTGGCCCTGAATGAATTGTTTTATTTTTCATTTATTCAATTACTGATATTTATAGAGTCCCTACTGAGTGCATGGCACTGTACTAAGTACTATGGATGAATGCAAGGATGATGATTTAGACAGGGTCCCTGGCCATGGAGGGGAAGATAGCAACTGACAGGGAAAACTGAAGGGATAAAAATGGCAACATAATCTAAGAAAACAGACAAAAAGAAAGACAATAAGACTACTCTAATTTACAGATGAAGGAATAGATTTCCACTTCTGCATCCTTGTCTTGTCCTTGCCTTGTCCAGCATCCAACAATCACAACAGACACCACCTTCCCTGCATTCCAAAGGTTTCATAGAGTGAAAGCTTCTCCTCATTCCCATGTGGACAGAGCAGAGCTTTTAAGTGGTATGGGGAGGATATGAGTCTCCTTAGCCTATTTTAATAGTCTCACTATCTAAATGATGATGATGATGATTATGGTGATGATATTAGCGATAGTAGCAGTATTTTTTAAGTGCTTACTATTTGGCAATTATTGTACCAAGCCCTGGAGTAGATGCAAGATAATCAGGGTAGACACAGTCCCTGTCCCACCTGGGGATCACAGTCTAAGGAGGAAGGAAAAATATTTCATCCCCATTTTACAGATGAGAAAATCGAGGTCCGAAGCAATGAAGTGACTTGCCCAAGGTCACCCAGCAGACAAGTTTTGGAACCAGGATTAGAACCCAGGTAAAGTAAGTACCCAGCTAAATGACATGGGAATTCAGAGTAGTGGTTCAAGAGTGTGGTAGAGCAATAACCTGATATTGATTAAGCTTTATTGAAAAAGCGGGGATAGATCATATATTTTCTTTTTGAACAGACAATCTAGGAGAGTGTCATTCAAGCAAGGGCTTCACTTAATCCACAGCCCTCTGACACTACAAGTGTTTATTGGCTTTGAGAGTAGCTTCCTGAAGAATCTGGGACTGAGAGCATTTGTGTGATTGTAAAGAAAAACCTGGATTCCACAAAATTTAGGCTTCCTTGTCAGTAAGCAGGCCCCAAGGTATCCCATTGAATATATCTCTATGATTTTTACATAGGTATATCACTCCTGGTCCTAGTGAATTTCTGCAGGATCTAATGGGTAAATCTTTTCCCCTCATGCTATTCCTTAATTACATTTCAGCTTAATGAGCCATTGATTAGTATCTGAGAATCCAGTTGACAAAACACATTTTTGTTCCAGTGATGTGAACTAATGAATAAATGAGTGAAATCTGGGATTTCAGTTTAATGCCAGAAAATGCTCATGAAATGTAGGGTTTTAACTATTGCAGTGCAGCAGTGAATGTGATACCGAAAATTCAGTGTTCTCCCTGTTGATGATTATCAGAAAAATGGGACACTACAGATTATCGCTCTATTTCTGTAGACCATATTTTTAGTTTTTATGACCACCTTCAATTGTCTACTGGCTCTTTAGTTCAGCTGGATTCCTGAGAAGCTGAACTATGGGATTGCCAACTCACTCATGCCAATTTATAGTTTTTGGGTGGACTCCCCTGTGGTCTGCTTTCCAACCTACACTCCAGAACTTGAGAATGTGGAAGCAGGGAGAGGGAACATACATTTGGCTGAGAGGCCCCAAATGCAATCGTCCAGTCAGGTAGGAAGGATAAAAATAACGTTGTTATCGTCATTTCAATTTGGTTATTCTTAAACACTGCTCCAGACATATCTGGCAGTTCCTATCCTATACTACAGGACTCTTTCATTCAATCATATTTATCGAGTGCTTACTGTGTGCAAAGCCCTGTACTAAGCACTCGGGAGAGTACTCACATCTAAGAGAGGGGAGAGCAGTTATCTCTATCTTACAGATAAAGGACAATGAGATTGATCTTTTGTGAAATAATGTTGGCTCTACCTACCCAATATCTCTAAAATCTGCCCTCTCGTCAACATCCAGATTGCTACCTGATGACCCAACCCCTCCTTATTTCCCAAATCAACTATTTATTTCATTCAGCTGAACTGATGATTGTTCTGAAAAACCCTTCAGTCTTTATTTCCCTACCCTGCAAAAACCACCAAGGTTGTCCATCCACCACCGTATTAAACAGAAACCTCCTACCATTGTGTTTAAGCATTTAATCAGCTCCCTCTCTCCTACCCAACTTTGCTGATTTCCTACTAAAAGTCAACCCTCAAGCTCTCTGCTCTATCATCAAACTACTTTCTATGTCTCCTTTTGACCGTCCCGCCACCAATATTTCTCCCACATTTTCCCAAAGGCCTTTGGGACTCCTTCCCTCTTATTACCCTACAATCCGCCATTCTCCCTACCTTCAAAACTTTCCTAAAATCACATCTCTTTTTAAGAAGCCTTCCCAGACTGAAGCCCTCCCTCTTCTCTACATCAGCTATGAACTTGGCTATGTAGCTCGTATGCACTTTGATACTCACCATGGCCACACAATACTTATAATGATTAGTCTTACACTCTACTATTTCCCCTATCCCTAATTTATTTTAATGTCCATCCCCCTGTAAACTGTAAACCCCTTCTAGGCAGGCATCACATCTACAAACTCTTTTGTAGCGTACTTTCCCCAATTGCCTATATAGTACCCTGTACCCGGTAAGCACTCAATAATAGATTGATAAACACCGCTTTAAAAAAAAATAGAAAACCTCTGTCGCACACCTTAAAAAGACTCTGACTCACATGTTCTCCTGGACTTAGCCACCTTTTTGCATGTCCTTTCCTCCTCAGACTATGTCATTTTCATCAATCAATCAACCACATTAATTGAATACTTAATGGCAAAGAACAATGCAGTTGGTAAACCTGATCCGTGTCCAGGAGGAACTCACAATCTATGCACTCTGCCAAAGATTTATGGTGCTGAGTACAGTGGTCTGCATTGAGTTAACCCTCAACATATGCCCTTGACTGATTTATTGAAGAGAATTATTTGATGTCACACAGCGACTAGAAACTGAGTCTTCTTGCTGCCAGTCTCACATTCTTTTTCCTAAGGTCTTGCTGTCTCCCTGTAGCTGTAGCTCTAAATATTTGCCATGTTTCCTACTTAACCCGACTTCCATTTCTTTTTAATTTCCTTTCAAAGGAACATACCACAATATGGCACTTTTATTTTAGAATACTGAAAATGAGTAGATTCCATTGTGGAAGTTTATCTGTATCAGATTTTAAAACTGCCAGGCGTCTTTTTTAATTACTAAAACAAGCCAATGCCATGAAGTATCTAACAAATACTGAGTTAGTAAAATTAAAAGGTGTGTCTATTCCCTGTATATTTTCGTCCAAGACAAGGCTGAGATACTTTCCCGAAATTTCCATTTTTCATCCTTGCCTGGTTGTGAGAAACAATGAGCTAACTCTGACAAATTATACCAAAGTTGCAAAGAAGGCTATTTAGAATGTCATCATTTCATAGTGCAGCACTGCTGTCTGAAGAAGGCCAGCTGGTGCAGTTAAGCCCCTTATTGGAAATTTTCATCTGATTCATTATTGTGATTTGTCGTTGTGTACAAAAACACTTAATCATTCTTATGCTGCAGGCTCTATTGAATTTACTGAAGGTTTTCTGTTTCACTGAATAATTTGTGCTGCCAGGCTGCCAGCTTGGAAGGATTTCAAGTTGTTGTATTACCCCCATTTGTTTGCAAAGGAAGTGATGTTGCATGGAGTCTGAGCGCTTTAGTGATGGGATATTAAATAGCCACTTCTTCATTCATAATGTTAAGAGCATAGAACTTTGATTAGTTCAATTATTGCATACATGTGCAAATATTACTGTTGCTTATATTGTCTAAAGACCTGAAAAATCCTCTTCTATTTCTTTTGAATATTTACTGAACTGTTGTTTAGATGTCTCTTGCTTGGCATATTTTTTTTAAATCCATAGATATCATTCAATCAATTAATGGCAATTACTGAGTGCTTACTATGTACAGAGCACTGTACTAAGCACTTGGGAGAGTACAATACAACAGAGTTGATAAACATGTTCCACGCCCACAAAGAGTTTACAGTCTAGAGGGGAGATGAACATTAAAATAAATTACAGATAGATATATACATACGTCTTGTGGAATTTACAAAGAATTCTTGAGGGGCACTCATACTTTCCTAACAGGGTGGTAGAGAGGACGAGTCAGCTAAAGAGACTGATAAGTCTAAGAAGCCTCATTATTATCATTTTTATTATCGTGGTATTTGTTAAGCACGTACTTTGTGCCAAGCACTGTTCTAACGCTAGAGTAGATAGAAAGTAAGCAGGTTGTCCCACGTAGGGACTCACAGTCTTAATCCCCATTTTATAGATGAGGTAACTGAGGGACGGGGAAGTTAAATGGCTTGTCCAAGGTCACACAGCAGATAAATGTTAGAGCCGGGATTAGAACCCACGTCCTCTGACCCCAGGCCGTGCTCTTTCCACTAAGCCACACTGCTACTCTTAGACTGTTAGCATCATGAAAGACAGGAATTAAGCACTTTGCACAGAATTTGGCACATAATAAGAACTTTAAACATTCCACAATTTTGGCTGTGTATACGAATGTCTTCGTATTCAAGAATACAGGTGCTGAGGTTCACCTGTAAGCACATGTGTGGCTGAAAAGGCCAACATAGGAGTCAGAGTAATGGCACACACTCAACACAGAAAAGAGTATGTCCCTTGCTGTGGTGTGCTTAATGTTTGCAGCACATCATATTTATTCAAATTTTTTTCATCTTGTGACTTTACCATACAGGCACATTCATTGCAAAGTCAGCAACAGAGAAACCATTTTGATTATCAGATTTTTTTTAGTAATTTTTAATTCTAATTCTCTAAGATTATAGGAGCTTGTAAGTCACAGATTCACATCAATTAGGCACTATCTCTTTTGCCTAATTGTCTCTGATTCCATTCAAAGTTTTTGCTCAAGACAGTTATTATTATTATATGATAATTAAGATTGGCCGGAGAGATGAGAAAAAACCAGGGGAGAACTGTGTCCGAAAAAATATTGTTTCTGGGAGAAGGGAGTAATGGAGTAGTCTGCACTGTCAAAGGCAGCTGAAAGGTTGGGGAGAATTAGAGAGTGGAGTCAGATTTTGCAGGAAAGAAGTCTTAGTGACCTGTAGTAAAAGAAATATTAACACTCTAATTCAAGAAAATGAAATTATCTTCTTTGGATAGGTTATCTAAAACATAGCTCTTATTTGAAGAGCTTCCCACTAGCTCATTGTTTCAAAACAGGCTTTTTAAAACTGATTTATTTGTCCAAACTTTTCACATACTTGAATTTCACTTTAAAGAACTTCTTTTCTTTCCTACCCTCTTGATACCTGCTACAGGGCAGTTTGAGACCTTACTGCTTGTTTAGCACTTTTCATTCTGAAGTTTATATATTTATTCAAATTTTTTTCATCCTGTGACTTTACTGTACCTGCACATTTGTTGCAAAGTCAGCAACAGAGAAACCATTTTGATGATCAGATTCTTTTGATTTTTTTTAGTAATTTGTAATTCTTATTCTCTAAGACTTTAGGAGCTTGTAAGTCACAGATTCACATTAAAAGCTGATCATTGCCACCTACGTTTTCATATTTGTTAAAAGTCATTATTATATTAACAGATGGTTGAAAAAGCTGTAAAGAACACTGATTCCTAATGAGAGGCATGTAAAGATAGAAAGGATTTTATTAGATAAATTGGGGATTAATTAAAACAATTTGAGAACAAGTAGCTTCTAAATTCTCTATTAACATCTTTTTTTCTTACATAGCCTAATACCCCGAGTTTGAAATTATCCCCCTGGATTTTGTCTTTTTAATTTATAAATTAGCTTTCATTGCAAGTGAGGTCACTAGAAGAGTGCCTGCACATAGTAAGCGCTTAACAAATACCATCATTATGATTTCTTATTCCTGTAATGATAGCTATTTCATGCTTTAATATTATGACTAAATTGGGGCCAAGACATTACTACTTATACCAAAAAGGAATAAGATAATTACAGAAACTTTCCGCACAATTATCTTGGTTTCATTTTTGAGATATTTTAGTTCTTCACGTGTTGTTTTACAAATATGTTTCAATGTTTGAAAAAAAATGTTTTCTTTATAAATGACATAACAGTTTTTTCTGTAGTTGAGAAAAACTTCTCTGTAATTGAGAGCATAGAATTTTGGAGTTGAATTCTTTTTTGTCACTCTTTGGTTTGAGGAAATTATTTCAGATTGACTGATTGAATGAATGATGCAGCCTTCTAGGAGTAGAGCATAAGAATGGTCAGAGTCTAAGAGCATCAGCGGAACTGATAAGAGGAAGCACATGTTATAAAGTTTCCTGCCCTCCCAGAATGTGTAAAATGATTTGACAGTTATGGCTCCAGGGTTCTCACATAATAATGACAATAAGTAATAATTTTGGTATTTGTTAAGCGCTTACTATCAATCAATCAATCAATCAATCGTATTTATTGAGCGCTTACTGTGTGCAGAGCACTGTACTAAGCGCTTGGGAAGTACAAGTTGGCAACATACAGAGACAGTCCCTACCCAACAGTGGGCTCACAGTCTAGAAGGTACATCACTTCCCCATTTTTACCAAGAAAACTCTCTGGATCCACCACTACCAGAACTAGGTGCAAAGCACTGTTCTAAGCACTGGGGAGAATGCAAGGTGATCAGATTGTCCCATGTGGGGCTCACAGTCTTCATCCCCATTTTGCAGATGAGGTAACTGAAGCACAGAGAAGTTAAGTGACTTATAATAATGGCATTTATTAAGTGCTTACTATGTGCAAAGCACTGTTCCCAAAGTCACACAGCTGACAAACGTCGTAGTCAGGATTTGAACCCGTGACCTCTGACTTCCAAGCCCGTGCTCTTTCCACTGAACCATGCTGCTTCCCAAATAATAATGATGGCGTTTGTTAAGCGCTTACTATGTGCCAAGCACTGTCCTAAGTGCTGGAGGGATACAAGGTAATCAGGTTTTCCCATATGGGGCTCACAGTCTTAATCCCCATTTTCCAGATGAGGTAACTGAGGTACAGAGAAGTTAAGCGACTTGCCCAAAGTCACACACCTGACAAGTGGCAGAGCTGGGATTTGAACCCATGACCTCTCACTCCAAAGCCCGTGCTCTTTCCACTGAGCCACTCTGCTTCTTCCAAATTAAAGTTAAGTGCTGTTCTGTTCTCTTCTAAGAGTTGGGGTAGATACAAGGTTAGCAGGTTGCCCCACGTGGGGCTCACAGTCTTAATCCCCATTTTACGGATGAGGGAACTGAGGTCCAGAGAAATGAAGTGACGTGCCCAAAGTCACACAGCTGACAAGTGGCAGAGCAGGAATTCGAACCCACGATCTCTAACTCCCAAGCCCGTGGTCTTTCCACTAAGCCATGCTGCTTCTCATGATGTTTAACTTGTTCAGAGCAGTCTATTTTCAATTTAAGTAGTCCTGATATTTCAAAACACACTTTTGTGTGCCTCATCCTCAAAGAAAACTAATTAATAGTCATGAATTTTTGCCTGGAATTGACCTATTAAGGGATTAGAGACTCCAACATATGTCAGAATAATGATTCATCTAGCCTTACATTCTGTCTCCAATAATGGATGTTTGAAGGAGCGATCCTGTGGTTCTTGATATCAGTGATTTTCACTGATAACATACCATATAATATTTTAATTTTGCCCTTTAATAACCCCTTTTGGATTTCCTTTCCATGAATTTATCCAGGCCCTTCTCAAATCAATCAATGTTTTTGGCCTGAGGAAGTGAATTTTATATGTTTACTATCTACTGTGCAAAAAATAAGTCCCTGCTTTAGCAGGGATCTGTTTTCAAATCACATCAAAGTGCAGCTTAGTTGACTACAGAATGTGCACAAAAAGTATTAATGATCAAAGGGTTAAAAAAAATTAGGTGAGATCGAGAAATTATTTAGAAATGATAGTTATTACCTGGAAAAATCAATGATAGACATCCACCTGATGCTTAGATAGTAATTTGGACTGTTATATTGAGATCTATCTATCTATCTACCTAGATATATATAGAGAGAGAGAGAGAGAGCTATATATATATATAGTCCATGCTGTTAGTGATCTATTATTGAAACAATGGTAGTTTTAGTAATAAAAATTGTGGTTGTTAAGCACTTACTATGTGCCAAGCACCGTTCTAAGCACTGGGGTAGAAACAAGGTTATCAGGTTGTCCCACATGGGGCTCAAACTTTGAATCCCCATTTACAGATGAGGTAACTGAGGCACAGAGAAGTGAAGTGACTTGCCCAAGTTCACACAGCAGACAAATGGCAGAGCCAAGATTATAACCCACGTCCTCTGACTCCCAAGCCCGTGCTCAAAAGTCAAAAAAGTTGTATTTTAATTGGTGAAACCAAGTATTTTTAGAGTCCCAAGAAAACATACAAAGTGACTACACGTATTTTTCAACCTAAAAGGCATAGCTCTGAAGTAGTAGTAAATAATAATTCATTGTGAGTTAAGAAAATATATGTTTAGCCTTGTTTTGTTCTACAAGCAGCGAGAATCAGCATAGCTCAGTGGAAAGAGCATGGGCTTTGGAGTCAGAGGCCATGGGTTCAAATCCCACTTCCACCACTTGTCAACTGTGTGACTTTGGCCAAGTCACTTAACGTCTCTGTGCCTCAGTTCCCTCATCTGTAAAATGGGGATGAAAACTGTGAGTCCACCATGGGACAACCTGATCACCTTGTAACCTCCCCAGCACTTAGAACAGTGCTTTGCACATAGTAAGCGCTTAATAAATGCCATCATTATTATTATTATTAATAGGAATACAAAGGAACAAGAATTCCAATGTGTCTGTGAATGAGAGGTGATAAATGCACAGTAGGGGTTCAGGAAGCTGTTAATAATTGGAGGGATCCCAGAGACACAGCAAGGATGCTTGGAAAAGATCATTGAAGGAATTTATCAGGTCTCTCAATGGAGGCTGTAGTGTGGAAGGGCAAGTAACCCTCATGCTATTCCTTTCTCCATCTTAGTATAATAATAATAATAATAATAATAATAATAATAATAATAATAATAATAATAGTATTTTTAAGTGCTTACTATGTGCCAAGCATTGTTCTAAGCACTGGGGTAGTTACCAGATAATCAGTTTGTCACACCTGGGACTCAAAGCTTTAATCCCCACTTTACAGATGAGGTAACTGAGGCACAGAGAAGTTAAGCAGCTTGCCCAAGGTCACACAGCAGACAAGTGGCGGAGCCAGGATTAGAACCGATGTCCTCTGACTCCCGAGTGGTGACTTGCCTGACGTCACACAGCTGAGAAGTGGTGGAGGTGGGATTAGAACCCATGACCTCTGACTCCCGAGCTCTTGCCACTGAGCCACGCTGCTTCTCTGTATCAGTTTCACATCGGAAGCCAATATCTGGCACAGCACGGATAGTGCCTGGCACATGATAAGTGCTTAACATATACCATAATTAATATTGTTATTAATAACTGTTTGGGGAATATTTAATTAAAAGTAATCCTCTTAGCTCTTATCCCCTCCCATAATATATAGGTGCATATTCTTATACAGTTTACTTCATTATACTGTCTCCCCTACTTGATTGTGATCTCACTAGGGACAGGGTAGATGTGTGCCAAATCTCAAGCACTTAGTACAATGATAAGTGTCAAGTAAGTAAGTACTCAATAAATATCATTGGTAGTTTGACTGAAAATACCCCTACACCATGGAGATAATAATAATGATGATGGCATTTGTTAAGCGCCTACTATGTACAAAGCACTGTTCTAAGCACTTGGGGGGGGATACAAGGTGATAACATTACCCCACATGGGGCTCACAGTCTTAATCCCCATTTTACAGATGAGATATCTGGGGCTCAGAGAAGTTAAGTGACTTGCCCAAGGTCACACAGCTGACATGTGAGGGAGCTGGGATTAGACCGTGCTCTTTCCACTGAGCCACGGTACTTCTCTGTTTTTTACTCAACGTGAAGATAGTGAAAATCACCATACTGTTGCTAGAGGCTTACCCACTTTTCTTATACCCTTAGTTAATAATAATAATAATAATAATAGCATTTATTAAGTGCTTACTATGTGCAAAGCACTGTTCTAAGCACTGGGGAGGTTACAAGATGATCAGGTTGTCCCACGGGAGGCTCACAGTCTTAATCCCCATTTTCCAGATGAGGTAACTAAGGCACAGAGAAATTAAGTGACTTTCCCAAAGTCACACAGCTGGCAATTGGCAGACCGGGGATTTGAACCCATGACCTCTGACTCCAAAGCCCGGGCTCTTTCCACTGAGCCACGCCGCTTCTCTGCACTTGTAGACACTCATCAGTCAAGGAAAAGAATTTCAAAAAATATTATTTTTTAAACTATTTGACTCCAAATAAACTATTCTAATAGGAAATAAACATATTACCTTAAGGCAAAAGGGTGTGGGAAAATAATAGAAGAAATTGTGCAGGTGAAAGGAGTAGGGAAAAATAGGGGATAATGCTGAGAGGACCAGAAGAAATGGGACTTAATTCTTAGAAGAGATAATAGGTGTTGGTATTTTGTCTATCACACTCAAGCTGACTTTGTGGGGAAAAAGCAGCTGTATTGTAAAGGGCCTCTCGTAAAAAACCTGTTAAGCAATAAATGTTACTCAATATGCATCAACTAATGGAAGTGACTCAGTGCAGGCCAAGCTATTTGGGAAACAACATTATGCAAAACTTTGTCATGTGGAGGCTATTTACATTGGTTAGTTTGGAAGGAAATAGGTGTTCTTAGATCACTTTTATGCATTAAAGAGAAGAAAACATTGCTTTCACATCATTGAAAATATTTTTCTGTGACATTAAACAATTTACAAAACGCATCATGTCATCTTTTTGATAGTTTGCCACTTAAGATGGCTGTCATAAACAGCTGCAATAACATATTCTAATTAGCACAGCATTTTATTACTTTTTGTTCCCATACCAGGAAACCATATTTTTTTTAAAAGGAAAATCACATTTGTTTAAGTTCTCAAAACTCATTCTCACTTGATCAGAGCAATGATGTCTACTGGAGAAAATGAGGCAAACAGGACAGTTCCATTTATTGTAACTAATAGGTTGGTCCATTCATCTGTCTTTAAAGATCTCTTTCCCCATTCTTAAAATGTCTCCTTTGATAAAGACATACACTTGATGCTCTGAGACACTTTCTCACTCTACAAGTTGTAGAACAAGACAATCCTGATACTATTTAAAGGTCTAAATATGTAGGAATCTAGTGGCAGTCCTTGCTGGGAAAATGTGGAAAAATCTAACCGCGGACTCGGAAATGTTAGATTAAAAAGAACTTCAATACAGCCTTCAGTTTTTGACAAGTAATTGAAGAAGACTGAATTGTAAGAGAGGGTGTCCAAGGTTTAGAGAGATACTATCAAATAACATCAACTATTCGCCGTCTGTTTTAAGATGAAGTGTGGTGGGAACATTTCAACGGAGCCATCGATGGAAAAATATTGTTTTCCATTTTCACTTCCACGTTCCATCCCACAGAATAGTGGGGGCAAGGATTTACTCCATGACTGTATTATTGTTCATGACTTAAATGATTTACATACTGCTGGAACTGGCAAAGTGAGAAAAGACATAGTTTTAGTCATTCATTTATTCAGTCATATTTATTGAGTGCTTACTGTGTGCAGAGACTGTACTAAGCACTTGGGAGAGCACAATACAACAACCAACAGACACATTTGCTGCCCACAATGAGCTCACACCCCTCCCTATTCATTCAATCACATTTATTGAGTGCTTCCTTTGTGCAGAGCACTGTACTAAGCGCTTGGGAAGTACAAGTTGGCAACATATAGAGATGGTCTGCATAATAATAATAATAATAATAATGGCATTTGTTAAGTGCTTACTATGTGCAAAGCACTGTTCTAAGCACTGGGGGGGATACAATGTGATCAAGTTGTCCCACGTGGGGCTCACAGTTTTAATCCCCATTTTTACAGATGAGGTAACTGAGGCTCAGAGAAGTTAAGTGACTAGCCCAAGGTCACACAGCAGACTTGTTCCCAACAATGGACTCAGTTCTTGGTGTCATGATCTCACATGATACGTGTAATGTGTACAAAATTTGAGGATTGCTGAGCACAACCCCGAATGCAAGCCAATGCAAGAGCCCATTAGGGTGTAAGCTCTTTCTGAGCAGGAACTGGGTTTCCTGTGGCTCCTCTTGCCCAAGTGTTTTACACGGTTCGTTGAAATTGGGGGCTTCAGTAAGTATTCATACCACTACTACCGGTGAAAACAACAAACCAGGTTTTCCCCAGGAACTTGTCTTCTTCAAATACAAAGGACAGATGTACTGCTTTACCTACATATAACTATATCTATATAGAGAAAGTGATATCCATCTATCTATATAGAGAGTGATATATAGGTAGATATATAAATGCATGTGTCCTTAACTATATATCCGGTCCTGCATTACTAATTATTATGTGTCAGGCACTCTTCTAAGCACTAGGGTAATCAGGTTGGACACAGTCCCTGTCCCACACAGGGCTCACAGTCTTAATTTGCATTTTACAGATGAGGAAACTGAGGTCCAGAGAAGTGAAGTGACTTCTCCAAGGTCAAACAGCAGACAAGATCAATCAATCAATCAATCATAAGCGCTTGGGAAGTACAAGTTGGCAACATATAGAGACAGTCCCTACCCAACAGTGGGCTCACAGTCTAAAAGGGGGAGACAGAGAACAAAACCAAACATACTAACAAAATAAAATAAATAGAATAGATATGTACAAGTAAAATAAATAAATAAATAGAGTAATAAATATGTACAAACATATATACATATATACAGGTGCTGTGGGGAAGGGAAGGAGGCAAGAGGCAAGACAAGATGCAGAACTGGGATTAGAACCCTGACCTTCAAGTGCTTAGTACAGTGCTCTGCACACAGTAAGTGCTCAATAAATACGAATGAATGAATGAATGAATGAATGACCTTCTGATTTCCAGGCCCATGATCTATCCACTAGGTCTTGAGCTCCTGATTAGTGATTCTTACTGATTCCTAGACCTGTGTTCTTTCTACAAACTAATTCTGCCTCTATAAAGTAATGATGATAACAATAACTGAGAGCACTTACTATGCATTAAGTAAGCACTATTGGTATAGATACAATTCAATCGGATCAGAAATGGGCTGATCGAAACAGGCTAACGTGAAGCATTTTCATATCATTGTGTAATTTAACTACAAATTTCACTCACGGCACATTTTGTCTAGAATCAGACAGAGTGGTTGGGGCAAATGTTCAGTGTTTTATGCCGCTACCGTCGATCACATGATATGCTGCCATAAAGCACTAAATGTCTTGTACCGGCCTCAGAGAATAAATTGACTTTCCTAAATGCCTAGCTTAATAACAGGGCTCTTAAAAGAATCAAGGTCACTGTGTAAGGGAGCATTTATTGTCAAGAAAATAAGAAAAGATATGGGACTTCTCTCCCTGTTTCAGCGACAGGTTTGTTGGTGCTATTATAAAGCTATCAGTGTACTAATAACCTCAGTATCAATGTTCTAATAAACTCATTTTTCTCCCGAGGGTGGTGGTGTGCCTTGCGTCTGAAATGAATAAGATCAAAGTATATCTTGAGATTTTAAATATCTTTTTTAAATCCAATTTATCATCTTTCATTTCAGTCTAATAATGCTAGAATTGTGATTTTTACTAGAGCAGAATTAAATTTCACTGATCTGGAGTGTTCCTATTAAAAGAACTATCGATACTGAGTTTCTACAAGCAGGAGGAGTGTGTTTGGATTCAATTTGTGTATATTCAATTCCAAAATATTCTTTTTCAACCATCATTTTGTTTTGGCTCGAACTCGCTGGGCAACTGAGTCAACTCCGCCTTTCATTGTACATTACAGGGACTGGTGCTGTGCAAAATTAGAGAAATGTCGATTTGCATCTCGAATGCCATTAACAGTGAATCATTCACCACTTTTTGAACATCCATGGGGTGTATAGCACTCCACCCTGATAGTCGGGATGGCTGGGATTGCATAGTAAAGATGATATATTGGTCATCAGGAAGTTTATTGTTTAATAAGGGTTATACCGGAGTGAATAATCAGTCAGAAGAAGACATTTTTTGTTTTTGGTTTTGTTTTTGTTTCTATGAGAAGCATCAACAACAAAGCTGGGTGTCTCCCAAGAGTTCAGCAAAGCTTTCTGCCCTCAGGCGACAATCAGTTAATACTTCTGATTGACTGCATCAAACACTCATATTTTGACATAATAGGGAACTTGTTTTTACTGTCACACATTCAAGCTGTTACAGTGAAATTTATTGTTTGAAACTCTAAGAAATGTGCCCCTGTAGGTCTGGAGATTGAACAATATCTACAGTCCATGCATATACCTGCAGCTGAAAATATTTGGTGGTAATCTGTTAATTCAAGCGGTCTCTAAAGCAGGTTTCAATCTATCCACAATCTCTTTTCTTTATAAAAAAATATCTTGAGAGGTATTAGCCCTTGTTATTATGCTTGTTTTCAAATCTCCATAATATATTGTAGTAAACCTTGCCTTCAGGTTACTACTGCACTCATGCTGATGTGAATATTAAAGGTTATTATACCTGCCTAAGAAAATTAGAAGAAAATCAGAAGAAAATGAATATGAAGCCATTTAAGTAAATTTTGCCCATTGGATATTCTGTTTTACCTCAGGAAAAGAGAACAGACTTGGATTAAGACTTAAAATGAAGCCCATCATCATGTTCTATGCTCTTTAAAAAGGACTATCCAGCATATTTTAGGAATATGATGTAAATGTGATAAATGTGAGATGTGACCCTATGCCTTTTGGTGGCATATGCCTTTCCCTACCAGTCTTTGCCTTCTGTTTTCTCTTTTTCCCTCTGCTCAGGATTAAGATCTCTCTCTCATAAATGGTGTCGATGTCATCCATCATTTTGGCACGACTGTAATGCTATTGATGCCTTTCCTGCAGCCATGCCCCTGTAGCAAAGATCATTAATTCAGTAATACATACCAATTACATACCAGTAATACATACCAACATGTACTTTCTATTCCAGCAAAGCAGCCAGAATGCGAAATAGCATCCTGAATATCATGGGCAGGAGGACAAATATCAGTCTGCACATCACTGAAAGAATGAAAATTGTCAATTACTCAGAATCACTTTTAGCCATTTATAATTCAGAAATTTCAGGTACAAAATGATGAATTATTTACAAATGCTAACTTGTTTCTTCCTATCATGAAGGTCATTTGAGGTGTTTAGGTTGTTGTCGCACAAATATCACCAATACAATCTTGATAACATCTTGTGCACCATATCAGAGACATCTATTAACTTCCTCACCTTTTAAAACAAGAGAAAATCAACCTATTGAGTGAATCGAACACAAAATATAGTCCATCGTCCCCTGGGTTGAAAGTGATTTCTGGTAGTAAGTTAAGTATTTACGTGTCACATTAAGACCTTCCGGACACAAGACATGTTTATTTCAGATGCTGCCGCCGCTGCAGTGATAGATTCTGACTCAGATACAAGATTAATTAAAATTCTTTGAGTCGTGAGCTGTTCCTCAAATGTGTGATGATAATGGAGAGTTGAGCAATTATCTGGATAATTCAAACAAGTAAATGCTTCCTTTTAGGGAAAAAGGGAGTTTTTTTGTTGGTTATTTTGTCTGTTGATCAAAATTTAGCTTAGTGTTTGCCTAACATTTCATTTGATATTGGCTGTCTAGAAAGACACACACACACACACACACACACAAACACACACACACACGAATAAGTGGTGATCTACTGCTAGATCGCTCTCTAGACTGGGCAGGCAATATGTCTACAACTGTGTCTCCATCTCCACCTCCATCCCCGACTTCTCTCCTTCCCTGCAATCTCGTATTTCTCCTGCCTTCAAGACATAGCTACTCGTATGTACTGCTGACACCTCAAATTAAACATGGCCATAACTGAGCTCACTATCTTCCCACCCAAACTCTGTCCTCCCCTAGTATTTCCCTCACTGCAGAAAATGCCATTACCCACCCTATTTCACAACCCTGCAACCTTGATATTGTCTTCGACTCATCTCTCTCATTTTACCCACATATTCGATCTGTCACCAAATCCTGTTGGTTCTACTTTCACCACACTGCCAAAGTTTGCCCTTTCCTCTTCAACCAAACTGTTTCCATGCTGAACCTAGCACTCATCCTATCCTACTGTGGCTCCTCCATCTGCCTCCTTGCCGACCTCCTGGCCTCCAGTCTCTCCCCATTTCAATCCATATTTCACTCCACTGAAGGGATCATATACCAACAAAAATGTGCAGCCCATATCTCCCCACTCATCAAGAACTTCCGATGGTTTTCCATCCACCTCTGCATCCACCATCCATTCCCTACCATTAGCTTTAAATCACTCAATCATCTTGCCCCATCCTAACTCACCTCATTGATCTTCCACTACAGTTCAGCTCATATATTCCTCTCCTCTAGTGCCAGTTTACTCACTGTGCCTCGATCTCATCTATCTCTCCTCCGATCCCTTTCCCACATACTGTCCCTAGCCTGGAGTTTCCTCCTGCTCCATATAAGCCAGATCACCATTCTCTCCAGGTTCAAAGCATTACATTGTCTCTCCTTGCCCGATTAAGACCTCTTTTCCTTGGCTCACTCTCCATTCTACATCATCTATGCATTTGGAACTGTGACCTTTGGACATTTGGTATTCGCCTCATCCTTTTGGGTAGGGACCGTCTCTATATGTTGCCAACTTGTACTTCCCAAGTGCTTAGTACAGTGCTGTGCACACAGTAAGTGTTCAATAAATACGATTGATTGATTGATCCCCAACCCCACAGCACTTATGTACGTAGCTTTAAATTATTATACATTGCTTATTTAATCATATCAGTGTCTTTCTTCACCCCTACACTATGAGATCATTACAGGCAGGGAATGCATCTGTTAATTCTGTTGTATTGTATGAGAAGCAGCGTGGCTCAGTGGAAAGAGCGCGGGCTTTGGAGTCAGAGGTCATGGGTTCAAATCCCGGCTCTGCCAATTGTCAGCTGTGTGACTTTGGGCAAGTCACTTAACTTCTCTGGGCCTCAATTCCCTCATCTGTAAAATGAGGATTAAACTATGACCTCCCCATGGAACAACCACATCACTTTGTAACCTCCCCAGCGCTTAGAACAGTGCTTTGCACAGAGTAAGCGCTTAATAAATGCCATTATTATTATTATTATTGTACTTTCCCTCATGCCTAGTACAGTGTTCTACAAATATCAAATGCTCAATAAATACCACTGATTGATTGATTACTCTCCCAAGTGCTTAGTACAGTGCACTGCACAGTCAACACTCAGTAAATACAACTAGTTGCTGGATTAGCATATTCAGACGTCTAGTCATTTCAAAGCAGTAGTTATTTCCATTTATTCATTCATTCATTCATTCAGTAGTATTTATTGAGCACTTACTGTGTGCAGAGCACTGTACTAAGCACTTGGAAAGTACAAGTTGGCAACATATAGAGATGGTCCCTACCCAACAGTGGGCTCACAGTCTAGAAGGGGGAGACAGAGAACAACTCTCTGTGGAGCACCACTGGATTTACTAGCCTGAAAAGTGAATTTACAGATAATTGCCATCAGTGACATTTCATTTATTGATTCAATCATATTTATTGAGCGCTTACTGAGTGCAGAGCACTGTACTAAGCACTTGGAAAGTACTGTTCAGCAACAGAGACAATGGAATGCCTAATGAATGCAAAGCTCTGAAGTAAGAACTTGTGAGAAAGAAATTGTATCAAGATTCATAATCACTGCCCTCTAAGAGCTTCTAATGCAATGAAGTGTATAGACATAACACACAAAAATAATTTAATAACAGTGAGAGCAAGAGAAAGAACAAGGATAAAAGAGCAATACAAATGTATCGGGATAAAAGAACTGAATAAATAATTGAATATGCAAGTAAATAAATAAGCGCTTAGTACAGTGCTCTGCACATAGTAAGCGCTCAATAAATACGATTGATGATGATGATATGCTGACGAGAGGAATGAAATGAAACCATGTTAAGGGTGTTTACATTCATTCATTCATTCATTCATTCAGTCGTATTTATTGAGTGCTTGCTATGTGCAGAGCACTGTACTAAGTGCTTGGAAAGTACAATTCAGCAATAGAGAGCAACAATCCCTGCTCACATCAGGTTTACAGTCTAGAAGTGAGGAGACAGACATCAAAACAAGTAACCAGGCATCAATATAAATAAATAGAATTATAGATATGTATGTATTCATTTATTCAGTCATATTTATTGAGCACTTACTATGTGCCGAGCACTGTACTAAGTGCTTGGGAAGTACAAGTTGGTAACATATAGAGACAGTCCCTACCCAACAGCGGGCTTATACACAAGTGCTGTAGGGGGAGGAAGGGGCAGTGCGAAGGGCGTGAATTGGGGTGACGCGGAGGGGAGGAGGATCTGAGGAAAAGGAGGTCTTAGTCTGGGAAGGCCTCTTGGAGAAGGTGAGGGCTTTGAAGGGGGAGAGTGTAATTGGCAGATTTGAGGAGGGAGGGTGTTCCAGGCCAGAGGTAGGCCATGAGCCAAGGGTCGATGATTGGACAGGTGATAATGCGGCACATTGAGAAGGTTATCAGCAGAGGAGCAAGTGTGCAGGCTGGGATGTAGAAGGAGAGAAGGGAGGTAAGGTAAGGTGAGGTAAGAAGGGGCAAGGTGATGGAGAGCTCTGAAGCCAATAATGAAGAGTTTTCATTTGATACAGAGGTTCATAGGCAACTACTGGAAATTTTTGAGGAGGGGCGCGACATTCCCAGAACGTTTCTGTAGAAAGGTAATCTGGGCAGCTGAGTGAAGTATGGACTGAAGTGGGGAGAGACAGGAGGTTGGGAGGTCAGAAAGGAGGCTGATGCAGTAATCCAGTCAGGATAGGATGAGTGGTTGTGTTAACGTGGTTGTGGTTTGGATGGAGAGGAAAGGCCAGATCTTGGTGATGCTGTGAAGACTGGCAGGCTTTGGTGGCAGATTGGATATGTGGGGTGAATGAGAGAGCATAGTCAAGGATGACACCAAGGTTGTGGGCTTGTGAGATGGGAAGGATGGTAGTGCCTTCTAAAGTGATGGGAAAGTCAGGGAGAGGACAGGGTTTCAGAGGGAAGATGAGGAGCTCTATCTTGGACATGTTGAGTTTTAGCTGGTAGGAGGACATCCAAAGAGAGATGTCCTGAAGGCAGGAGGAGATTTGAGCCTGGACGGAGGGAGAGAGAACTGGGGAGGAGATCTAGATTTGGGTGTCATCCGCATAGAGATGATAGTTGAAGCCGTATGAGTGAATTAGTTCACCAAGGGAGTGAGTGTAGTTCCTTGAGGAACTCCTACAATAAGGGGATGGGAGGGGGAGGAGGAGCCTGCGAAGGAGACTGAGAAAGAACAGCCAGAGAGATAAGAGGAGAACCAGGAGAGGACAGAGTCCTTGAAGCCAAGGTTGGGTGACATATTGAGGTGAAGGGGATGGTACACAATGCCAAAGGCAGCTGATTATTGATTCAGTTGGGAGCTTGAATAAGGTATCTGGAAATTCTAGAACAATCTGGTAAGCACTACCAGAACAATGACATGCATTAGAAGACTTTGTTCATCATTTTTACATATGAACCCCTGACATTGTAGACAGAGGAAAAGTGTTTGCTAATGCAATAGCAGAAAAAGAAAACAGTTCAATCATTCAATCAGTAGTATTTACAGGGTATCTACTGTACTGAAAGCACTGTACAGAGTATTTGGGAAAAGACAATAGAGTTATTAAACATTAGCCCTGGCCTTAAGAGTGTTACCATCTAGAGGGCAAGACAGACACTAAAATGATATGGAGGTAGGTGGAAAAAATGCTTAACAGAAGAGCATGCAGTTTGCTGATCAGATCAGCAGAAGGTTACCGAGGTTACTAGACTTCTGGCTATTATGGTGCAAGGATAACCAAGGTTTTACCTTCTTGTATTAGTACTGGATTTAAAAAACAATGTAAGTATAGCAAACCCTCGTCAGCTTGCGGCTCACTTCTCCATCTATCTCTCAGAGTGAAATGAAGTGTCAGAAGATATTATTGTTAATCTTTTCATTATCCATGATCACGGCTAATGTTCGCTCTGGGAATCCTGCCTTTACTCTGATTTAATTGGGAGTATACTGTTAAATGATTTGCAAAGCAGTGATGCCCCATAATAGTTCAATAACATTCTTCTTATTATTAGTGTTATTATGATTATCACATGTTCCCTCCCATTTCTACCAAGGATTGTTATTAATTTGCCATACCTTAACCCACAACCTCTCATCTATTTCAGCTAGGTAAATAGGAATGAAGGCTATCATTTTTTTTTGCATTTCCTGAATATCTTTTGATTCAGGTGGATCAAATTGGAGCAAAAGGAGGAATGGTCCATTTTGAACAGTGTGAGGGAATGGAAAATTAGCGTAAAGACAAACTAGTCTGTTGCAGGACTTCCCAGTAGTCCTGACTTCAGCCATCTACCACTGGATTGCTTAAAATCCTTTTGATTCCCACCCTGGAGTGTGACGTTCTCTAGACTATGAGCACATTGGGGACAGGAATGTGTCTGTTGTTATACTGTACACTCCTAAGCGCTTAATACAATGCTTTGCACACAATACTCGCTCAATAAGTATGAATGAATGAATGAATAATCCTGGAACAGCCTGAGGGTGTCCTATGATTTCAATGAACCAATCAATCAATCATATTTATTGAGCACTCACTGTGTGCAGCACAGGTATTCAGTGCTTGGGAGAGTACAATATATGAGAGTTGCTAGACGTGCTCACTGCCCCAGAGGAGGTTACAGTGTGGATTTCCTCTGGAATATGGAAAAGCTCAGAGACCTTTTCACGTATGATAGGGTACCTTAAAATTACGATTGCATCTGGGGGGTCGCTGAGTACTCCAACAGCCTCAGAACCCCCAGAAATGAGATCTTCAGGCTCCTGGTTGGACTGGGAATACAACTGGCCCAACTCTCCACCCCTCTGTAATTGCGGTCTGAATGGGGTCTCCCATGGACAACTGAGCATCCCTGGATTCCACTGAAGCCTCAGGGTTTGGGAGCTTCTCCGGTAAGTTTGTCTGGTTTCTGGGCACGGATCAGTGATATTTTACCATGTTTTAACCAGCCACTTTATTACTGTGAGAGGAAATGAAAATGAGTCTGGTACATTCTAGGAATTTTTTCCTCCCAACCCACTAAACATTAAGTAAAAGAATAGTTGAGAAGATAGATAATAGGGAATGGATTTTAATTGTTTGAAAATTCATTCAATCATATTTATTGAGTGCTTACTGTGCAGAGTACACTGCTAAGTGTTTGGAAAGTACAATTTGGCGATGGATAGAGACAATCTCTACCCAACAATGGGCTCAAAATCTAGAAGGGAGAGACAGACAACAAAACAAAACAAGTAGACAGGCATCAATAGCATCAAAACAGATAAATAGAATTATAGATCTATACACATCATTAATAAAGTAAATAGAATGATAAATATTTACAAATATACACAGGTGCTGTGGGGCAGAGAAGGGAGCAGAGGGAGGGATCCTGGGTGATGGGGAGGGGAGAAGGGGCAGAGGAAAAGGGGAGCTCAGTCTGGGAAGGCCTCCTGGAGGTGGGGAATTCTCAGTGGGGCTTTGAAGAGGGGCTTTGAGAGCTAGTTTGGTGGGTGTGAGGAATTGAAAACCTTGCCAGCACCAGCATATCATCATCATCAGTCGTATTTATTGAGCACTTACTGTGTGCAGAGCACTGTACAAAGTGCTTGGGAAGTACAAGTTGGTAACATATAGAGACAGTCCCTACCCAGCAGTGGGCTCACAGTCTAAAAGCATATGAGTAAGCATGTGATGGGTTTGCTCTTTTTGTCAGAAATGGCGAAAAGCACAGGTAAGTACAATGATTATGGATGGAGGGGATTATTTACACTGAGATTTGAAAGAAGGATTTGTGGGTGCTATATCCACTCTAGTCAAGATTACATCTACATAGGTGACCCTGAATACCCTGGGACATGAAGAATTCATTTTTATAGGAAGTCCTGAGTCTCCAGAAACACTGGAATTGAGAAAAACGAGATCAGACCATTCATCCAAGCTAAAAGCAGTGTTTTAATAATGTCTTGAAGTGGCTGCCTGAATTAGAGTGAAATGAACAAATCTCTGGGATTCTTTAAAGGATTGAATCCCAGTATCCATGCTTTGTGGTCTGCTCCATATCTGCCCCATCCCATCCCATCCCTTCCCAAATATTCCAGAGGTTGGTATCAAAACAGCTGAGATTACTACTCTTGCTGGAGAGTCTTTCACTAGGAGAGAGTAGCTCTAAATTATTTTTAGTCTGCTTTGCCTAGATTTCTTGATTTTATTCTTTAGATAATTTCTATCCAATTAAGGACAGCTAATTCCCCATCACAGGCTTAATCTCATTATCGATCAGTCAATATATGGCATTTATTGTGCACTTATTGTGTGCAGAGCATATTAAGAGCTTGGGAGAGTACAACGCTTGGCATATAGAAAGTCCTTAAATACCAGTAATTATTATTATTATTTTTATTACTGAGGTGACTGAGGAAATGATGGGGACTTTCACTTAGTTGTGGATTCTCTGAACTCTCCTTCTGAGAATGTTTGAGCATCTAGGGGGAATCTGAACCCTGAGATCAGATTTGGAGAAGTAGGGCTCAGGTTCTCCTAAAGTAGCATATGTCACTGAGGGACAGTTGAGCACTCAGATGCATGTTCAACATGCTGGTGTGGAATAACCACTGCACATCACTGCTGGGATGGGCTAAACAATCAATTGACCAGTACTGTTTATTGAGAGTTTATTGCGTGCAGAGCACTTGTTGAAGCACTTGGGAGGAGTATCGCAAAATGGAGTTGGTAGGCAAGGAACTTACAGTCTCGAGGAGGAACAGGTTTAAAAAAATCACGGATGTGTACATAATGGCTGTGGGGCTAAGGGTGGACCGAATAGCAAGGGCTTAAAGCTACAGATCCCAGCATGTAATAATAATAATAATGATGGCATTTGTTAAGCACTTACTATGTGCAAAGCACCATTCTAAGCACTGGGGGGATACAAGGTGATCAGGTTGTCCCATGTGGGGCTCACTGTCTTCATCCCCATTTTACAGATGAGGTAACTGAGGCTCTGAGAAGTTAAGTGACTTGCCCAAAGTCACACAGCAGACATGTGGCAGAGCTGGGATTCGAACCCATGACCTCTGACTCCAAAACCCAGGCTCTTTCCACTGAGCCATGCTGCTTCAATGTAATAATGCAATTATTAACAATGTGATAAGAATAATAATGTGAATTTCCCAAAGGACACACTCACCTTCATGATTTGCTTTTCTACCTCTTCATCTGTGCATCATTGTGGAAGGCACTGACTCTATAGTGAATAGTGGATAGTGGATTCAGTGGCAGCTTAGTTTCAAGTCAGAAGTATCTGGTATTATGTGAGATTTCTATAGTGCAGGCTGGAGCTTCAAGTTTATTTCAGGATGTTTTTATGATATGTAGCACTATGCCAATTCTATTAAACAGTTCCTCATTACCTCTTTGTTCCCCGTCTATTTGAACTCAAGAGCATGGCCATTTGCATGCAGCAGTTTTTGATGAAATCTCAGAGTATGATTCTCAAAGTCTGGACTGGGAATGAGAAGACTTTCCTGGTGGATCCAAATATATTCTGTGTCAAAATGCCAGGGCCATTTTCATATCCTCAAGTCATGGTTGAACAGGACTGGTCCTGCCTTACAACCCTGCCATAGTCCAGTGGAGAGTGGAGGTAGACAAGAGCTCAGATAAACTCTCCAATTTCTGGGCAGATAAATTTGCTAAGAAGTAAACATTTTCCGGGTGGTGTCCAATCCTTTATTATACAGGGGAGTTCAGTTACAGTTCCTTCCTAGTTATAATATAAAGAAGCAGCATGGCCTAGTGAAAGAATATGGGCCTTGGTGTCAGAAACAGCATGGCTCAGTGGAAAGAGCATAGGCTTTGGAGTCAGAGGTCATGGGTCCAAATCCCAGCTCCGCCAATTGTCAGCTGTGTGACTTTGGGCAAGTCACTTACCTTCTCTGTGCCTCAGTTACCTCGTCTGTAAAATGGGGATTAAGATTGTGAGCCCCCCGTGGGACAACCTGATCACCTTGTATCCCCCCAGCGCTTAGAACAGTGCTTTGCACATAGTAAGCGCTTAGCAAATGCCTGATAACCTTGTAACCTCCCCCAGTGCTTAGAACAGTGCTTTGCACATTGTAAGTGCTTAATAAATGCCATCATTATTATTATTATTAGAAGGACAGGTCATTTAACTTTTTTGCCTCAGTTACCTCATCTGTAAAATGTGCACCCCACGTGGGACATGGACTGGGCCCAACTTGATTGGATTATAGCAACGGTGGAGCTTAGTACAGTGCCTGCCACATAGTAAGCACTTAACAAATACAATAAAAAAATATGCATTTGTTTGCCCACATCCCAGACTTTTCCCAAGTCAGGAGATGGCAATAGGAACCATATTGCCCTGATTGAGATCAGTGGAAAGGAAGATCTCCAGGCTTTCCCTTTGTACCTGTACATTTGTAAGGGAACACCACTAGATTTTTCATGCCATCCATTATATGTTCTGGACTATAATTTCCCATGGCATTGGAACTGCTGGCCTTTATTATCCACCCATTCCTTATCCCTGACTCCTTCAGCTGAGGGAGTGGAAGCAAAGAGCATAAATACAGAAGTCTGGGACATGTATGCAGCAGTTGTTACGAAGAAAGCTAAAAATTCCACTTTGAGAAACCATTTACTGCTCTCAGAACCTGTTAAAATAAAGACGCTTTTCTTTTTAGTTATTGTAAAATAATCTCTGACAGCCTCTAGGAAAGTTTGTGGTGAGAAAAGAGCAATTTGAAATCAGGAGGGAAAGAATGTCAGCACATTACTTAGAGGAATTGGGGGGATCATAGGTGGCTTGGAGAGTGAGGTCTTGCAGAGTTATGAACGCTGTCTAGATATATACTCTCCTAATGTCCCTTTATAGCTACAAACCTATTCAAGTCTACTACTTCTATACCCCAGAAAGTGTGGGGTTATAAATTTAGAAGTGTGCATCAAATTATCCATTTGTTATTTGAAATTCTCTTGGGCATTGTGAGTTTTTTTGCATTGTGCTACCAAGCTGCTTGGAAAGGCCTATTAATTCAGGGTTCCATATGGGCGTCTCAAAGCTGCAAAAATCTAGAATGTGTTGGCATTTGGCTTCTGTGTACAAATAACTTTTCCCTTGAAATTCCAGAATTGAGTCTACATTATTTGCAAAGTAGAGAGAAATCACTCGTAACTATAATATTATTAAATGCCATTCATTTAAATGACTAGAGGTTGAATTGTGTCAAACTGGTAATGGTGATTTGGGACTTTTTTTAGAATCTCAGCATACAAGCAGAAGAGGAATTAGCTGCTTAACCAAAATGTTATGATCGTTTTACCATTAGAGACAGTGAAGCGTAGCTTATGGCTCATGCTGTCTCTCTGCCAATATTAGAGGACAAAAATACCAGTTGGGTCATAATGTTAATTCTTATTATGAGTTTCTATTAGACCACTTTCAAGGAACCAGATAATGTTCTTCTGAAAATGTATAGGTTTTAGGATGGGCATGATTCGTGGTTGGAAGAAATGGTAGTGCACATACATATCTGTCAAGGCACAATTGTTACAACATGATTTCTCCTTAATGCAAGGTTCTTTAAGAGCCCAACTCCCGTGTTCTAGAAGAACAGACTGAACCAGTCTGAAATTTCAGTCAGAATGCACAAATATGAGACTGGAATAGTAGGTCTCCAACAACCAATTCACGCTAAGGTTTAGGTTTCGGTGTAACACAAATGGAGTGCTACGTTTTGAGAAGCATACCCAATTGGTTGGGTGGTAGCGCTCTGCCCAAAGTAAGCCCTCAAAAAATGCTATTAATACCGCATAATCCTCTAGAGGATTGTGGAAGGAAATTGGTACATGCTTTGCTAATTACCATTTAGCAAATCACTCCTACTACATCTTAAATGTAACACCAGGGGCCTCAAAGCCAGAGCATATCTGGAGGCGCTTACAGTTCTCCCAAGAAATAATTCACTCAAGCACAGCATTTGGGTGATCATTATTTTCAGTCATCTTTTGGTACTTTTAAAGTTTGAAAAGCTTTCATTCATTTACACACCAGAAAAGAACGAGAGATTTTAGCTCAGTCAGTCACCCTGGAACCTAACAATATTTTCTGTTCTCGTTCTCCACTGCATTCCTAATTAAATCACTTGTATTTCTACCTTGGTACTAAATAAAACTATCACAAAGGACCTAAAAGAAATAGTTGCTCTAGTTCCACTGAACATATTGTAAGTGGAAGTATTACTTAATATATCTGTATTCATTTAGTATCATCTATTATTGAAATTTTGCTCCAAAAGTGGAACAAGTATGTTGTCCTTAAGTCACTAAGCCTGATTAACATTCTGACTCTTCAAAAAGGAAAAATGATACGCATGGTTTGATCGACAGCTGCTTAGTAATTCTGTTGGCAGCATAAAATGAAAAAACAGCCACAGTTCATGGGAGATGGTAAATCAAAGAGAAACGACTGAAAAATTGTATTAGGAAAAGGTCACACACTTAGATTAACATACAAGGTACTTAAAAAAATTGCGTTGCTTGTAAGTGATCGCAAGACAAGATATAACTCAGTAATCTGAACAAGTATTGTTATATCAATAGGGATGTTATTTTAAAAGTCAAATATGCTAGTACCTGGCTGACAAAATTGTCTTACAATACTTGGTTTAATCAAGATGTAATATGGATATGAAGTAATGAGTCATTAGTCTCTTTCTAGGCAGGGAATGTGACTTCTGCTTCTATTGTACATTCCCAAACACTTAATACCATGCACTGTACCTAGTGTATATTCAATATATATCATACTACTATTGAAATCTCTCCCTTGAAAAGCACAAATTAACATATTTCAGGAATGAAGATCATTTGTTACTTCATTCCAAAATTTGGATTTGGAGGTCACCACTCAAATGTTCAAATTAGAACAGTTTAAGAATAATTAATTATTTCCATTAAAAAACAAACATGTAAACAACTGATCACTACGTAATATTCTGTTTATGTGATGAGCAGTTTTTTCAGTTTTAAGGAGAGCAAATTCATATGATTCTTAGTAAAACATAATATGAATGGATTTATTTGGATTTAATTGGATTTCCTGTTTTTAACCTCCTGTAGACAGGAATCATGTCTACCATTTGTATTATAATTCTCCCAAGTGTTAGATCTAAGACCTTTGGACATCATATGTTTGCCCCACCCACAAACCCACAGCACTTATGTACAAATATTTAAATTATGCATCATGTGTGTTATTTGTATTATATACCATAAATTACTTATTTATCTACATTAATGTCTGTCTTCCCCTATAGACTGTGAGGCCGTTATGGGTCAGAAACCTGTCTGCTAATTCTGTTGTAGTATCCCAAGTGCGTAGTACCATGTTCTGCATATAGTAAGTGCTCAGGAAATATCATTGATTGACTGAGCAATTAATTAATTTACCTGGATCAAAATGAGTGAGGCATTGTGAATGCCTTTCTTTAAGTTATAAGTGAATCCCTGGATTTTTTTTTTAATTATCCTTGAGTTTTCCTTGAGTAAGCGGTGGTGGGATTTTGGGGACATTTCCTTGTGTGTATGAGATTGTATTTAGAGCTACAGCTCCATTCATTTATTCACTGATTTATTTCTTGGTATGTTTAAGTGCCTACTGGAATATTCCTAGAAGACTTTTCAAGTCTTCTAGACTGTAAGCCCACTGTTGGGTAGGGACCGTCTCTCTATGCTGCCAACTTGTACTTCCCAAGCGCTTAGTACAGTGCTCTGCACACAGTAAGCACTCAATAAATATGATTGAATGAATGAATGAATGAATACTGTGCACAAAACATTCTGCTGCTGCTACTTTCCCTTTGCTCTAAACAGCTAAATTGCTCTGAACAGATGATAAACAGAAGCTATTAAGAAAAAAAAAAACTTTCCCCTTACCTTCCGTATGTGTTTGCTCTTCCTCAGCTCCCAGTTTCATTTTATGCTAGTCTAAAAACCATTTCATAACAATCATTTCTATAGTAGAGTTGTCAAATATCTCTATAATAGAATTGGAACCAAAGTAATTTTTAATATGAATAGTAATGAAATCACATATTGAGCAATTTCTCATCATTTGGAAGCCATTAATCTATTATTCAAGAAACCATTTTTTTTTTACTGTGAATTTGCCTATGTCTCATCTGCCACATATAGCACAATTTCGCCACTCAGCCCTTGAGATTCTTCCTACTAAAGGCTCGCAGACCATTTTCATGTGCAAGGATACTATTGTCCCATCCCATCCCATCCCATCCCATCCCATCCCATCCCATCCCATCCCAGGAAGCAGTGTGGTCTAGAAGAAAGATCTACATTCTAATCCTGGCTTCGCCAGTTATTTGCTGTGTGACTGTGGCAAAGTCATTTAACTTCTCTGTGCCCCAATTTCCTCATCTGCAAAATGAGGGTGTTCTCCCTCCTAATCGATCAATCAGTCAATCAAATTGATAGGTTATTGGTGTGGTTAAAAGCCTAATGTTGCCGACTTGTACATCCCAAGCACTTAGTACAGTGCTCTGCATACAGTAAGTTCTCAATAAATACAGTTGAATGAATAATGGGGAGGGAGAACAGGTATTGAATCCCCATTTTACAGATTTACATCTGCTGTCGTGCTGTAAAACTCCATCTAGTTCAACTTGAGCCATTTAAAGAAAGCATACTTTCCTGCTTGGGTCCTGTGAAACTTATTTTCTTCTCTAGATGAATATCTGGGGTCCTAAATGTGCTATATCACCTTCATTATTATACATTTCTAAACTGTTTGCCTTTCCGGATCAGGAAGGTTATTCTAAGCAATTTCCCTGGACCATATATTGATTTAGCCTTTTCCACAGTATCAATTTTGTAACATTAAGATTGGATCTGGTTCTTTAGGCCCAGTGTGTCATTCAAAGGAACTGATAGAGGCAGAGTTCCTGGGATGTAGTGTATCTAATGAATTACGTTTTTTACATTTACTGGGCTCCTGTTTTTCTTTGACCTTTGTGAAATTGATCTGATTTTTCTGCTGAAAAGATCATCATTTCATTTAAGTATTTAATTAAATCATCCAATTCCCTTTCCATTTTAAATCAAATAAATGATTTTGGGCTGCTTTTTTTTCTATCAAAATGATTTAATGCTGCTGTATTAATTCAACTGGCCAAGACCAAAGTTGCTTACCAGAAGCCACGGGATTGAAGTTTGCCCAAGGCAATAAGAGTTCCCAAAGCTCAAAACCCAAGGTAGCTTTGGAGCAGTATGGAATGCCTGTCATTCAGGTTTGACCTAGGGAACACCTAGGGAATTCCATGGAACACCAAAAGATGGAAGTAGTTTGAGTCCCTACACTCCAAAGCATTTCTCTGAGTTCAAGGATTAGCATCAGAACTGAATTGCAGATTTTCACAGAGAGCTGGTCTAGCCTTCTGGAGGCTAACACAAGCATGCCGACTTATAGTACCCAAGCGCTTAGTACAGTGCTCTGCACACAGTAAGCGCTCAATAAATACGATTGAATGAATGAATGAATGAATGACAACAATTTGGCTTTGCTTTGGGATGAATGCACACCCCATGCATCATTCCATTTTAAGAAATAGGTTTCTTATGCTCAGCTCCCTTGAACCCCTAGTAGTCTTCCTGACACCTACTCTCTCTCTTTCTCATTCTCTCTCATTTTCCATGGTGTCTCGTGGTTTCGAATTCCCCCTCCATCTGTCCCCACGGGCATCCTGAAGGAGGACCCTCACCCTCTTTTCCATCTCATCCACTCCATTGGACGGGCCCAACACCAGTGTTTAACCCAACACACGGGTTTTCTTCTCTTTTTCATTTATAGCTCAACATGACTCATTTTTGAAAATACGGAACATTATTTTCCTTCTGTCAAGGATAAAATTAGTTGTTCTATTTAAGACTTATTACTTCCAGGAATTATTTTTAACACTAGGTACATAGTACATAATTATCATTTTTAGTAGAATTTTTGAGAAGTGGAATGGCCTAGTAGAAAAAGCAAGAGAACCTGGGTTCTAATCCTGCCTCTGACACTTGTCCGCTATGTGACCTTAGACAAGTGCCTTTAACTGCTCTCTGCCTCAGTTTCCTCCACATAAAATGTGGATGAAACACCTGTTATCCCTCCTACTTAGATTTTGAGCCCCATGTGGGACAGGGACTGTGCCCAACTTGATTAATTGGTATTTATCCTAGTGCTTAGAACAGTGTTTGACACATAATAAGTGCTTAAAAAGTAGAATAATAATTTTAAGTATAATAATAGTATATTTACTTCTTGTATTGGGTTGTTGCTGTTCACATTATTTAGCTAAATTTCAAGTAAAATATAAATGGATCGGGCCTAGTTGTATTTGCTGCTGAATTGTACTTTCCAAGCGCTTAGTACAGTGCTTTGCACACAGTAAGTGCTCGATAAATACGATTGGACGAATGAATAGTCATTTCCAGTTGTCCCACAAATGTAGGGAAGCAGCGTGGAGCTGGGAGTCTGGAGTCTAATTCCAGCTCTGCCACTTGTCTGCTGTGTGACCTTGGACAAGTCATTTTACTTTTCTGTGCCTTAGTTGCCTCACCTGTAAAGTGGGGATTAAGACTGTGAGCCCTCATGTGGGACCTGATTAGCTTATATCTAAGAACAGTGCCGGACACATAGTAAGCACTTAACAAATATTATTATCATTGTCATAATTATCAATAAGGTAAACCCTTGTTTTTTAACACCATGAAGCCTATTATGATAACTATATATTGAATCCCTGCCCGATATTGAAGTGGGGTCTTCCTCATTTCTCATGTCCTGGAAGGATTTTGAAGAATGCTGTTGTCTATTGCTCAATTCTGCAACTTCTGGGTAGGCCTTGGAAAAGGCCTGGAGATGTTGGGCTGTTTCTGGAAAATGGGCAAGAGTGCTACAAAGGTGGAAGCTCTATGAGGAGCCATTTCTAGAGCAAGTGTGCCCAGCATCTGAGCATCGTGGTACCTCAGGGCGAGCATTGGCCTGGGAGTAAGGTGGCTTTGGGTTCTAATCCCAGTTCTGTCACTTACCCGCTGATGCAGTAGTTATCATGGGATATGATAAATGCTTGAATCAGCAAGGAAGCAGTTGGATAGAAAGGGAAGGGTGTAGATAACTTGCTCACGGATTTGGAGAGGAGTGGTAGGAGAGAGATTGGACAATAATAATAATAATGATGGTATTTGTTAAGTGCTTACTATGTGCCAAGCGCTGTTTTAAGTTCTGGGGTAGATACAAGGTAATCAGATTATCCCACGTGGGGCTCACAGTCTTAATCCCCATTTTACAGATGAGGGAACTGAGGCACAGAGAAGTTAAGTGACTTGCCCAGAGTCCCACAGCAGACAGGTGGCGGAGGCAGAATTAGAACCCGTGACCTCTGACTCTCAAGCCTGCCCCTTTTAGACTGTGAGCCCACTGTTGGGTAGGGACTGTCTCTATATGTTGCCAACTTGTACTTCCCAAGTGGTTAGTACAGTGCTCTGCACACAGTAAGCGCTCAATAAATACGATTGATAGATTTCCACTAAGCCACACTAAGTGGATGGTATCATGGGGATAAGGGTTTTTTTGGGATAGGGAATTTTTGGAAAGTGAATGGTTAAAGATGGTGGTTAGGAACAGAAAACGGAGGGGGCAAATATTTTTATAAGGTATGAAGGAACGGGTTTGGAGACAATTATGATTTTTGGCTTACTTCAGCCAAGCACTGTACTGAATGTTGAGGTAGATGCAATACAATACAATACAGTCAGACTGGAGCCAGTCCCTGTCCTGCAAGGTAGGCCCCATTCTAAGGGGGCAAGAAAAGAAGTATTTAATGTCCATTTTATAGATGAAAAAAATGATTCATAGAGAAATCAAGTGACTTGGCCAAGGTCACATGGCAGGTAAATGGCGGAAGTGAGATTACAACACAGGACTCTCGACTCCCAGTCTTGTAGTCTTTCTGCTAAGCCACGCTGCTTACTCTATCCTTTCCCTAGTGCTCAGAACGCTCAAAAAATAGTACTGAAGCAGAGAAGCAGCATGGCTCAGTGGAAAGAACCTGGGCTTTGGAATCAGAGGTCATGGGTTCAAATCCCGGCTCCGCCAACTGTCGGCTGTGTGACTTTGGACAAGTCACTTCACCTCTCTGTGCCTCAGTTACCTCATCTGTAAAATGAGGATTAAGACTGTGAGCCCCCCGTGGGACAACCTGATGACCTTGTAACCACCCCAGCGCTTAGAACAGTGCTTTGCACATAGTAAGCGCTTAATAAATGCCATAATAACAATAATAATAATTATTATTATTACTGTTATTATTATTGTTATTACTGATGGATTAAAATCTCATGAGAAGCAGATCTTTCTGTTCCCTGACACATTTCCTTAAGACACTCAAGTTGGCCTGGGAATCGTTTTTATTTTTTGGAAATAAAATGGTTGGGAAAGTAAAACTAAACTAAAAATCAAAAATCAAACCGTGTGATATTAGGCAAGTCACAAAATCTCTGTGCCGTAAGCGCTGTGAGAAACATAAACTGTATATAAGCTGTTTAGTTTGTCTCTACTCCAGTGCTTAGTATAGTACCTGGCACATTATATGTACCTAACAAATAACATAAAAACGAACAAACAAACAAAAAAAGTAAAAATTTCCCACTAAAACAAAACAAACCAAAAAAGGCAACCAAATAAGGTAGTTGTCACACTCATGTGCCAAACCAAGTGTGGTATTCTTCCCTGACAGGCAGAGGGATATATATGACAAAGAAGTTAATGTTGTAGATTGTATAAGAGTAAGAGCGAAGTTAAACTCAGGATTCTTGTCATTTTGGAATCTAAACCCTTCTCTCACTTCCCCTTCTAAGCTGTTGAAAGGAAGAAAAAGGAAATGGAAACATTTCCCGGTGTATATTAAATGTAAAAAATGTATATTCACAAATCAAACATTTTTAAGAGGAGATAGATCAAATGTAAAAAAAAGTATATTACTGAAATACAAGGAAATTGAGTGATATTTAGATAATAATAATAATGGCACTTATTAAGCACTTACTACGTGCAAAGCACTGTTCTAAGTGCTGGGGAGGTTACACGGTGATCAGGTTGTCCCAGTTGGGGCTCACAGTCTTAATCCCCATTTTACAGATGAGGGAACTGAGGCACAGAGAAGTTAAGGGACTTGCCCGAAGTCACACAGCTGAAAAGTGTTTGAGCTGGGATTTGAACCCATGACCTCTGACTCCAAAGGCCCTGCTCTTTCCACTGAGCCACGCTGCTTCTCTGTTTCTCTGCTTCTCTGTAGATGTGTTTCCTTTTCCTAATGGATGCTAAAAATAAATCTCATCATTAGTATGTTGTAATAAAACACATAGTCAACCAGAGTGATAGGGCAAGTAGGAGGGGGTTAATTCCTGATTCCTTGTTTTTTTTTGAATTGTGAAGGAACACCAGCTCCTGTTCTAGTTTAATCATTGTGTTTTTCTATTTCTGCTAGACAGGTGCAGCTAATATAAATTTCTGAAGGGCTATGGGCTGTAAAAGGCCCAATGATTCATTCATTCATTCAATCAGTAGTATTTATTAAGGGCTAACTGCATGCGGAGCACTGTACTAAACACTTAGGAAAGTACAATACAATAATAAACAGTGACAGTCCCAGCCCGCAATGAGCTTTCAGTGTACAGGGCAGGAGACAGATATCAATACAAATAAATTAAATTACAGATATATACATAACTGCTGTAGTTTGTAGGGCTATGGGGGTAGGCGGAAGAATGAATCAGGGTGACACAGAAGGGAGTGGGAGATGAGGAAAAATGGGGCATAGTTTGGGAAAAACTCTTGGAAGAGACGTGACGTCAATAGGGCTTCGAAGGCGGGGAGAGTAACATTTGTTGGATAGGAAGGTCACTTCATGTATGTGTATCTGAGCTACGGTTGTAGTTCAAATAAAGGACCACATTCTAAGGAATTAATTTCATGTCTGAGGTTTTGAGGTTGATATTGTAATCATTAATGTTTTTTTCTCCTTTTGCCTGGTAAATAAGGGATTTAACTGTGATATAGTATCAGTACAAAGCCATAACATTGATTTCGTGCAGGAAAAAAAACTTCTAGGTCTTTGGCAGGTGGTGCTTCTCTCTTCTCTCTCTTCTTTGAACAATAGATTAATTCTTAAGAGGTACAGGATTTCTTTTTTCTTTTCTGGATGCATATCTGTCAGGAGTTATTCCAAGAGAAGAATGTATTTTTGTATGTTTTACTCTCCCAGGTACTTTGTACAGTGTTCTGCACACAGTAAGCACTCTATACTTACCACTCATTAACTGAAATGAAAACATATTCTCTGGTGATTGTATGAAGATGACCAAGAATTTTTGAAACAAAGAAAATAAAGCAATTTTTTTCGGGGGGATAGAAATGTTATAAGTAGAAGAATCCTCTATAATCATGAAGGAAAAACTTACATCTGTGTACAGGATCATGACTTTAAAAGCATCAATCAATCAATGGTATTTATTGAGTGATTTTCATGTGCAGAGAACTGTACGAAGTGCATGGGAGAATAAAACAGAATTGTTGAACGTGTTCCCTGCCCACAATGAGCTTTACAGTCTAGAGGGAAAAAGACTTGCTATACCATTTACTGATCCTCAGATGATAATGTTGGCATTTATTAAGCGCTTACTATATGCAAAGCACTGTTCTAAGCACTGCGGAGGTTACAAGGTGATCAGGTTTTCCCACGGGGAGCTTACAGCCTTAATCCCCAGATGAGGGAACTGAAGCACAGAGACGTGACTTGCCCAAAGTCACACAGCTGACAATTGGCGGAGCCGGGATTTAAACCCATGACCTCTGACTCCAAAGCCCTTGCTCTTTCCACTGAGCCACATCCCCACTATATTCTTAGAGCACCAGTTGCAGGCTCTAATGTACCAAAAGAGTATAGAAGATTAAAAAAAAAATGAAGTTTAACGTTATAATGTGGCCTATCACACATTTTCACTAACCCTGATCAGTCTGCAAATTAATCTTCAGTAAAAGGAATTTGCAATTAAGACCACCTTTTAGACTATTTTCATGTCGCTCTCTTAACTTCTTATTACTTGCATATTACAAATCACTGGCACCCTGAAGCCAGGCCACAGTCAAAGCAGAATCAGCCTTAGTTATCCAATTAATTCAGCCAGAATTGTTCACCCAAATGGAGGCCTCAACCTCTCCTTCTGTTTGCCTCGAAAAGATTCTGTCTTAGCATTGCTGTGTCTGATGTTGTTAAACCTGTTATTTGTCCTCTCTGGTAGAAGTGAGACTATTAAAGTTTCGGTTGGTACAATCTCCAGGGCAAACCATATTAGTTTTGGACCCTGTGAGCTTGAGAAAATTCAAAGTAGTTTCTCCGGGCTCGTCCCACAGCTTGTAATATGAGTTAGTTCCTTCTACTTGGGTAAATTGTGAGGTGACTTTTTTTTCATGCATCTGATGGGTCCAGCAACCATCAGTGCTGGGCACATAGTAAGCACTTAACAAATGCCATTGTTATTATTGTTATTATCAATGAAAAATGGAAAAACCCGGACAATAATAATAATGATGATAACAATAATAGTATATGTTAAGTGCTTACTATTGACTAATCCCTGGGGTAAATACAGTCGGATAAGACACCTTCACTGTACTCTGTACCCTTTTAACTGGCTATTTAAGTCATCTTCAGCTCTACAGAACTTAAGTTCGTACCTGTGATATACTTATTTATATTAATGTCTGTCTCCCCTTCTAGACTGTCAGCTCCTTGTGGACAGGGAAAGTTACTATCAACTCTGTTGTATTCTCCCAAGCGCTCAGTATAGTGTCCTCTGCACAGTAAATACCAATGATTATTTTTAGTAATGCCTGCCTCCCCTTCTAGACTGTAAATTCATTACAGTAAATTCATTCATTCATGGGCAGGAAATGTGTCCAGTAATTCTGTCACATTGTACCCTCCCAAGCACTTAGTACAGTGCTCTGCACATAGTAAGCACTCAATGCCATCGATGGATCAATGGATTGCTGCATGGGGCTCCCAAATAATAATAAAAATAATGATGGCATTTGTTAAGCGCTTACTATGTGCCAAGCACTGTTCTAAGTGCTGAGGGGACTACAAGATAATGAGGTTGTCCCACATGGGGCTCACAGTCTTAATCCCCATTTTACAGATGAAGTAACTGAGGCCTAGAGAAGTTAAGTGACTTGCCCAAAGTCACAGAGCAGACAAGTGGCAGAGTCAGGATTAGAACCCTTGATCTTTGACTCCCAAGCCCGTGCTCTTTCCACTGAGCCACGCTGCTTCTCGCAAAGCTATATACAGTTCTTAACTATCTGATTCACAACGGCTTCACCTTGCCAGAGAAACAGCCTTAAAGCTAAGGAAAAGGCATTCTAATTTTCAGTTGATATCAGGTTGATATCAGATCTCAGATCTGATATAGGTTGATATCAGATCTCTCCATTCATCTGTAATCTATTAAAACCTGGTCAAATCTCCTCTGCCTTTCTTCTTTTCCAGTTTGAAAGAAGCTGGTGTAGGCCAAAAGCAGTGGCGGGGCCCTATTCCATCCAGCTGCAAGCAGTGTCCAGTAGTTTACACCAATCCTGTGTGTGGATCGGATGGTCATACCTATTCTTCTCAGGTAAGAATAAAGCATTATTTTTCAAGAGTATTGATAATTGAAAGGAATGAAAATTAGTGTCCTAATATAGACAACTATATACACACCCTAGTTCACTCTAGTAGTCATATAAGTCCTGACATTTTCCCTGAAACATCATCAGAATTGAATCTGGTTCCCTGGCACAAATGCCTGTACTTTCAAGAAGTTGTTTTAGGAATTTTAGCAGGTCAAGCCTAAGACATCTCAGAACCCTCAAGCTGAAAATGGAAGAGACATGGCTGCTGACATTCAGGAAAATGCACATCTTGCGACACTATGACATTATTCAGCATGACACATGAGATCTCCAAGCTGTCACTAGAGTCGCTGTTGTAAGAGATAAAATTGAGTCCTGACGTTATTTCAAACTTTAAAATGCCAGGAACCTGAACATTAAATATGTAAAGTTAGAGAAGTGGAACACCACCTCCTATTTTACCAAAGATTCGGTGCATCATCCAATTATTTATAGTATCTTTCCAATATTTTAGTAGTTAAAATTTTGAAAGTTTTACACTGAGAACAGTATCATCGCACTTATCAAAGACACTGAGCAGAGTGCTACCTTAATCTATCCTTGCTGATATTTGGCTATTTTGAGAAGCAATGTGTTTTAAGTTGTCTACTTACATTTTTCTAGATAAAATAGTTCTTTTTTTTAATTCTACCTGAGTTCAGTGGGAAGAGATTTTAAAAAAATTAGTAGTCCTTGGGCCTCAAAATAATGGAAGCAGATGGTTTCTCTGCAAAAACCCTTCTCTAAAATGCCCACCACTGAATTTCTCTGCAAACCCACTCAGGGTAGGAAATGGTGGGTAAAAGGACTCCAAATGTTCACAAAAAAAGCATTATATTCTGTGCTTGGAACTGGGATATATGCGAGGTTATCCCTCATGTGACTCAAATGTATTTTATTATTATTTTAAAGATTAGGAAACAGAGTCCCAGGAGGTTAAGTGACTTGTTCAAGATCACGTAGAAGGGCAGTGTAGTGTTGGGACTTAAATCCTGATCTCTTCATCCCTAGACCTTCTTAGTTTCACTAGGCCACATTGATACCCTTCACTTCCTATAGCATATTTTTTTCAGCAGTTAAATATGAATTTCCCAATGTATTTCTTTCATGTTCTTATATCCCAAGAAACACTGTGTCCCTGAATTCTTTATTAAGCACTTTCAAATGACTTCATTTAAATTTTGAAAAATTTTCTGTATTGCCTAGGATAATGCCACCCCATTGGCCATTGGCCAGGTACATTAAAATTGCTGATTGTGTCTCTGGGGTTGTACAACTAAGGCAGAAAGAACGTAACTTTGGGGATGCAGACAGAGTTTGGAATAAACAGATCCAAATGAAAAATAGGTGCATATTTGCAATTTTTGAAGTAACATGTACAAAATATTTTCTGGGACTTTTAACAATGAAAGATTGATTTCCCCGGAAATTATAATTCATTTTTCTTTTTTGAAAGGTGTTATACTTTCTGTAGTCATTCAAATTCAGCAGTGCCCCAAATAGCAAAATAAAGGCTGTTCAAGGTTATTTGAGAGGCAATCATTCTTGAAATTGACATGAAAAATGAAGATCCTTGTTTCCTACTCCAGGCAGAGTTTATTTTGATTGCGTCGTCAAGCTCCAGTAGGAACTGGATATTGCTCCACAATATAGCTAACATCTCTTACCATGGATGTATTTGTCAATGACTAGTGCAAATTGCATTTTCTGAGCACAAGTCAATAAACAGCATCAGCGTTGTAGAACTAAGCAGAGCAGAACAGCATTTCCTAGAGAATCTTGCTTTGAGCCTACTGCGGTTTCCTATCAGCCAGATTTAACAATGCCATGCTATATCTGCCATCGGGCTTAACTGTAAAAACCACAGAGGTGTTTCAAGTGCTGTTTGAGAAATGGAAGGAAAACTAATCTGAGAAAGTCTACACTGCTGAAGCCATCTAGTGATTGGCTTTGAAAGACAATATTTTGGACAGAAAACCATGAGGAAAAAGCATGGAGTTAGGCAGAACCAAATCTTATAGGTTTTCTATTGGTCTTGTTTTTATCAATAATAATAGCAAAGTTGTTAAGAGTGTTCTCTGGGCCAAGCACTACACTAAGAACTGGGGTAGATACAACATAATCAGGTCAGACAGAGTTGCTGTCCTACATGGCGTTCCCAGTCCATAAGTGGGGGAGACCAGGTATTTAATTCCCCATTTTACAGATGAGGAAACTAAGGCCCAGAGAAGTTAAGGGACTTACCCAAGATCACAAGAGCAGTCAAGGGGCAAAGCCGGGGTAAGATCCCAGATCCCCCGACTGTCAGACCTATGTTATAGTCCCTCAGTTGGGCATAAGATAAATTAAAAATTTGAAGTCCTGCCTGCCCTTCTAATAATAATAATAATAATAATGTTAGTTATTATTATTGTGGTACTTGTTAAGCACTTATTATGGGCCAAGCACTGTTCTAAGTGCTAGGACAGATGCAAGGTAATCAGGTTGTCCCATGTGAGGCTCACAAGTCTTCATCCTCATTTAAAGATGAGGTAACTGAGGCACAGAGAAGTGAAGCAGCATGGCTCAGTGGAAAGAGCACGGGCTTTGGAGGCAGAGGTCATGGGTTCAAATCCTGCCTCCACCGCGTGTCAGCTTTGTGACTTTGGGCAAGTCACTTCACTTCTCTGGGCCTCAGTTACCTCATCTGCAAAATGGTGATGAAGACTTATAGCCCCCTGTGGGACAACCTGATCACCTTGTAACCTCCCCAGCGCTTAGAACAGTGCTTTGGACATAGTAAGCAGTTAATAAATGCCAAAAAAGTGGTTTGCCCAAGGTCACACAGCAGAGAAGTGGCAGAGCCGGGATTAAAACTCACGTCCTCTGACTCCCAAGCTCAGGATCTTGCCACTAAGCCACGCTGCTTCTCTGGTTTCATATCAAGATTTGCTGTGCTAATCCCAGATTATTTTGAAGCAGGAAGATTCCCATATGTGGCCTTTCTGTGAAGCCTGAGTTCATGAGCCTGACTACACTCCACCCTCAGACATCATGCTGTGAAGAAGATAAGCAGATGTCTTTAGTCGGAAGAAGGGATAGCCAATCCTCTGAGAGTTCTTTTTTCCATGGTAGAATCTGGAGAAAGTTGAGTAGTATTGTCTCTAAGGTTTCTCCTCCATTATGTGGGCATCTTGGTCTGTTTCATCCACTTAGCACCTAGAAATTAGAGTTAAATACTTTGAATTAAATAATCAAGGCTGCTTAGGAGAGTATAAGGACCTAACAATCTAACAGGGAAGACTCACAGGCATAAGATATTCACAAATAGTTGGCGAAGAAATAACACTAGAGAAACTTAACATATATGTGGAAAGATAAGAGGAACCATAACTATGAATCTATAATACATATACTTGCTCAAAGGAGGTGAATAAACTTACATGTTAAGGGGAGCTGGTGGATTGTTGACTGAGCCCCTTCCTTCCTCTCCCCCTCGTCCCCCTCTCCATCCCCAGCATCTTACCTACTTCCCTTCCCCACCGCACCTGTATATATGTATATATGTTTGTACATATTTATTACTCTATTTATTTATTTATTTTACTTGTACATATCTATTCTATTTTATTTTGTTAGTATGTTTGCTTTTGTCCTCTGTCTTCCCCTGCACACAGTAAGCGCTCAATAAATACAATTGATTGATTGATTGATTGATCTGAACCGATTAGTTTCAGTCAGGGAATACATCCTGGAGGAGGTAGATTTTGGATGATCTTGGAAGATGGGAGTTCGGTAGACTTGAAGATTTAAGGTGGAAGGGAATTTCAGAGAAGAGGAAAAGTCGAGAATGAGGTACAGGGGAAGGTTAACTTCGGAGGAGGGAAGAGTGTGAGCTGGGTTATTGTGGTAGAAGAGAGTTGATAAGTAAGAAAGAGAGCTGAAGGAGTGAGTGCCCTCAGGGCAGTGACCAGAATTTTTTGCACATTGTGAACTTTCTCAGTATGTTTTACCTCCTCCACCTCTCCAGTCTGTATTACACTCTGCTGCCCAGATCAACTGTAACCCACATACATTGCCTACTCCATTCGTCAAAACCTTTAAATGGACCCATTTACTTCCACTCCAAGCAAAATATACCATTGTCTTCATGTCTCTATCAACTCTCTTCCTCTTATAGAGAAGCGCTTAGTACAGTGCTCTGCACACAGTAGGCACTCAATAAATAAATTGAATGAATGAAAAAAGCAGCGTGGCTCAGGGGAAAGAGCATGGGCTTTGGAGTCAGAAGTCATGGGTTCAAATCTGGCTCCCGCCACTTGTTAGCTGTGTGACTTTGGGCAAATCACTTAACTTCTCTGTGGCCTCAGTTCCCTCATTTGTAAAATGGGGAATAAGACTGTGAACCCCAAGTGGGATAACCTGATCACCTTGTAACCTCCCCAGTGCAGCGTGGCTCAGTGGAAAGAGCACGGGCTTGGGAGTCAGAGGTCATGGGTTCAAACCCCGGCCCTACCAATTATCAGCTGTGTGACTCTGGCCAAATCACTCAACTTCTCTGGGCCTCAGTTCCCTCAGCTGTAAAATGAGGATTAAAACTGTGAGCCCCCCGTGGGACAACCTCATCACCTTGTAACCTTCCCAGCGCTTAGAACAGTGCTTTGCACATAGTAAGCACTTAATAAATACCATTATTATTATTATTATTATTATTATTATTATTATTATTATTATATGCCATTATTATTATTATTATAGGTGTGCTGCTTAACTTGAGATTCTCCAACCTGAGCTCCTTACCCCTCACGAGTTAATATCCTCATTATCCTCTCTTTCAACTTCCCTTCCTCTAACCCTTGGCTCATTACTTGCCTTCACTTACTGCATGGAACTCTCTCTCTCCCCACATCCCCACTTACTGTCTGGACCTCCCCTCTCATTAAAGGTTTTCAGATTACAAATCTCTGCTAATCTCCATCAGAAACCACTCCCAATTAAATTCCACCACCCCAGGATGCCATCCCAACAGCCACTGGTTGCCTTATGCATACCCACCCAAGCCTAGCACCTATTTAGTTAGTGATTCATATGCTACACTGATTTATTCACTTATTTATATTTCCGTAGTCAGGCTACTACCAGCTGTATTTCTGAATCTATCGCTGAGGTTGGGGTGAATATCAAATGCTGAATGGTCAAAGATCCAAGTGTATAGACGATACAGAAGGGAGAGGGAGCTGGACAAAATAAGGTTCAGTTGGGGAAGTCTTCTTTAAAGAGATGTGATATTGATGATGATGGTGGTAAATTATTTGCTTGCCTTTACTCCTCCCTCTCCTCACTTTCTCCTTTTTCCTCTGCACCAACTTCAAAATCCTATCTCTTCCAGGAAATTTTTCATGATTAATACTCCAAACATATCAGCCCAACAGTCACCCTTAGTACTTATAATACATATGTAAATATGGTTGCACATTTATTTATTATAGCATTTCATCTAGATATAATCACAAGTACCCTAGCTCTTCCCTCTGTTCCCTCTCCCTGTAAGTCATTTTTGTCTGCCAGTAGATTGTAAACTCACTGTGGGGAGAGATCATGTTACTTGTTTTTGTTGTACTCTCCCAAGCATTTAGTACAATGTGTCAGTAGATGCTTCATAAATTGATTGATTATAAGTTGCATGCTTGAATAATTTTCCTGGAATCCCAGCCTTAATTGTGGAATCACACTCTTTGAGCCCATGGTAATAGATGTTAAATAATTTTCCATTATTTCCAAAATTACCAATTTTCCACACCATTATTAGCATTGCTTAGTGATTTATATTTTGTAAGTATTCTCTGAAGATAAAATCTTGGTGATATATAGCCATGGATTCCTTTTTTTTTGCCTTTGAAAAGAGAAAAGGAGAACTAAGAAGATGAAGCTGAAGTATGGAAATCAGGTGTATTTCCTGGAAAAGGATTGTTATAGCACAAGAGCTACTACCATTATTAAATATTCAGAGAACTTTTCAATTATAAATGGCACAGTGTCAAAGTGCTGGGGCAGCCTGCCATCATGACTTATGCGTAGATTTCCTAAAATGAAATGAATAGTGTTAACTTCATTGTCAGTGTAGCATATTACACTGTCCACAGGATGCTGTTGAAACTAACAAATAGAAAGTGTTCACTGCAGCGGTTATCTTGCCCCTGACCTAGGATGGCTTCAAGTTTTTATGATGAGATACGAATTGTTTGGGGAAAAATAATAATGGCTTGATTGGATACTTTTGTCCTACTCTGAAAATAATGTTTTAAATTGAAAGATTTAAAAAAGGAATACAACTCTTTGTAGTTCACCTGCTGGATAGAACTTAACTTGGGAATATATATTGAAAAAGTAGAATTGATCACCATCCAATACATAGTTTTGGGGATCAAGTCTCTTTTTTTCTGCTTTTCTTTGTCCTGATTCAGAAGCTCTCCCACCCCACCCATCTCCCACAGTGCTCATAATGAAAAAATGTCACTTGGAGTCACATCAGTTTCTTAGTTTGACTTCGGTGTCCTGTTACTTTTTTGTAACTCTCCAGTGACACGATGTTGAGCTTCAAGAGCCTGTAGTGAGTCATTTTCACTTACCAAAGTGTGAATGAATCACCTGATACCACATAGAACACTCTAGACTAGGTCCCCAAATCTGTATAAAATGATAGAATAGATAAGAGATAAAAGGCAACCTATGTGTCCATTTCTGGGGATGATGTTGGGAAGCAGCATGGCTCAGCGGAAAGAGCACGGGCTTTGGAGTCAGAGGTCACCGGTTCAAATTCCGGCTCTGCCACTTGTCAGCTGTGTGACTTTGGGCAAGTCACTTAACTTCTCTGTGCCTCAGTACCACAACTGTAAAATGGGGATTAAGACTGTGAACCCCACATGGGACAACCTGATCACCTTGTAAACTCCCCAGAGCTTAGAACAGTGCTTTACACATAGTATGTGCTTAATAAATGCCATTATTATTATTATTGTTATTATTATGTTGATCACACATCTCTGAAAAGACTGGAGAGTCTACAATCAGGGCTTCCAAGCCCCCAAATGGGTACTTTCTGGACAGTTGCCTCTTCAGCCTGTCCCCACTGGCCCCTCAACTCCACCTAAAAATTCCCATCCCATATAGCTTCCACTCTCAAAATGAGATGTTGACACCTTTGAAAGACAAAAGACCAAAGGAAAAAGATTTCAGAGACAACATGGGATGCAAAACAGGAAGTAAGTTATATGCCTCAGGGATAATAACAGAATTTCAATATGGAAGCACACAGACTTAATAATACTGATCCCTCCACCTTCACCCATAGTCTCCAAGGATTACTACTCAAGCGCTTAGTACAATGCTCTGCACACAGTAAGTGCTCAATAAATACGATGTAATAAATGAAGGATGAGAAAACAGGCCCTTCCTTTTCCCATCTCCTTTCCCTGATTGAAGCCATAAGAGGCTGAAAGGGGAGCAGAAAGGCAACAGTATAAGCTCACTTTCCCAGTCTGGACTTCATTCCTCCATCTCCCTGTTGTTTTTTAGTG